>NC_143168.1:21063247-22374497 GCF_047325235.1 Durio zibethinus
TTGAATCTTTGTTCTCAGCGTCAGCAGGGGGCTGGAACAGAGGCCTCAAAGATACTCTCGAAACTATACCTTCAAAAGTGTTCCACAGTGCCTAAAACAGAAACTGAAAGGATAAAACTGGTTGACATAATTCTCTTCAAATATAACAAAAACCGATATCAATAAGCAGCAGATAACAGGCCAAAGCAATATGATTAATTCTATACTTGAACAACAGAAAACCTATCTCAACTAATTGATTCTTGGAGGAGGATCCAAAGGCCGTTCATTCTAATCAGTGTCAACATCACCTATCCTCAGAAGATTAAATATAGAGTCCCTGGTAACCTACCAACAACCCACAATCAGTTCCAGTAACACACAAGTACGATTTACAAAATAAGATAAACTTGTTACCTTTCTAAAAATAGTGTTTTTTCAATCAGGTCGTTCACATTTATCTATAGATATAAAGAACTGACTCCCATTCAAATGAGGTGAACCAGCATTGGCACAAGCAAAAATACCCTATCGTTAAACCTTAAACGTGAATGAAACTCGTCCAGAAAAACACTCCCATAAATACATTCACCACCTAAAAACTAAAAATTTTAATTCACAACTATCCTTTAACTAACTCTAACTGATTGAAAACATATAAAGGGAAAAAAATTAAACAAGAAAGAGGGGGTACAGGTGCCGGATCCGGTGGGATCACCTATGATGTAATTTGTCTGAATGCTCCTATGATTGAAAGAACAGTAGATAAACCTATGATGCAATTACAAAATCTCAATTAGTATGTAAAAAAAAAACATTAATTATCCGTTAATAAGAAAATCATTTAAAAAATTTAATCGAAAATATACCATATAGGAGTGAACACCAATTGCATATACTGAAATGCAGATGATTAATGACATCCTCATAGTCTGCAATGACAGGAAAAGAGCAAGTTTAAGCAGAGAATTTGACACAGTTTCTTTCAAACTATTCTAAATTTGTGGGTTGAGCAAACATATATGACTTGATTTGTCTTAGTGGATTCATATAATCTTATATTATTTTTATTATAATTTTATAATTATTTAATCAAAACCATGGATTATGTCAAGGTCTAGCATTCGAAGACCCAAATGGACCCACAACCATGAACAAAAAAGATTTCATAATTTTATACAACTTTAGTGGTTCAAAAAAGATAACCCATAAATTTTTTTTTTAATCTTTAGAGTAAGCAATGAAAATAAAATTAAGAATGGGTCTGCTTTTACCCTAAATGGTGGTAGTGCAAATAGCAGGGGCATCACCAATAAGCTTGAAATCCTGCAACTCTTTGAAATTCATCCAAAGCTTCTCCCATACCTTGGCTTCATAAATTTTCAACTTGCTGTCACCATCCATTGCCTATGGTAGAACCAACTCTTTCATTGAAAATTAGACCATAGTAGGTAAATTTCGCAAGTCAATATATATTTATACTGATAGCTTTTAAATTATACCTCAATCCATGTTGTTAGTTTAGGCCTGCCTACCATGATGTCATACTTAAACACCTTCGATAAGAAGATTTGGAATCTTTAAACAAAAGGAATGTAGGCAATGTTCGCCTGAAAATGACAATTTCATTCATATATCTTAACAGAAAAAGCTCAAATGATATAGCTATAGCTATTATTGATTTCAATAGTTACAAAACTATAAATTTTTTCTGAGAGATTATCATTAATTTACCTTTTACATGTTTTCGGACACATTGCAACTCAGTTAGGAAACAACAGTGACAATAAATTGTAGCACCAGGAAAGCAATTTAGTATCAGTGGAAAACCAACTTACCAGACTAAAGCAGTGCCTAAGGAGGAATAGGCCATCATCAAAATTTCAATAGCATTTTCTAAGTGATCAAAAACAGCACCTGATGCAAGTCCTAAGTTTTAGTTATGCCCAGAAACCAACTGCTGCTTTACTTTAACACTTAAACTCTAGCATCGCATTCTACATTTATAGCCAAAAACTAAGAATAATAATAATCAACCCAGTAATTGAGAATAATTTGAATAGAATTGAGATGTAAAAATCATAATTAAAAAGTAAAAAGAGGTACCTCCACCAGTAAACACAAAGTCGACCACCACAATAACATCAGTTCAAAACTCACAAAACAACATGCATGAGCCCAAATAAAAAATGCACAACTTATAAAAAAAAAAAAATCCAAACACAATTGATACCCAAAAAACCTTATGACCACATAAAAAGAACAATCTTGGGATGTTGTTTCGCTAACTACCTTAAATAGTTAAACCTCTGTGACAAAGATGAAAAAGCATTGAAGCAAACTCAAAACAACAGCCAAACTCAATAATCCAAACCCAAAAGAAAGAAAAACCGAAGAGAGAAGAGTGACAGCTTGAGATTAAAATTTGAACCTTTATAAGCAGCATAAAGGAGAGATGAACCATCGGCGTATTCTTACTTCCTTCTTCTATTTCCCTTTCTCTTTCTCCTCCCCCTTTTCTCTCTTAATCTTTTTCGGTTGTTAAGTGCAGAGGCTTATGCTTTGTTTTTCAATTCTTCTCTTCTTTTTTTTTTTTTTTTCTCTTTCATATCTAGAACATCTTCCCTTGCTGCGGCTCCAGAAGCTTTTTTATCTGTTCACTGATAAAAGCCTTTGCCCAAATTTACCCCTCCATTTTTTTTTAAAGACATTATTGATGTGTACACTAAATTGCAGTCTGGGGATTGTTTTAATTACTAGTCATAGATTATAGATTATAGATTTGCTGAGTTGCATCTGCCACTTGCCGTCTTAGCAACTTCTGCAAATCGATTGTCAATTGAGCAACAAAATTAATCATAGTAAACTGTGAGTGTAGCCAATGGTTCAGCAATGCCTGGTAGTATACCTAGCTAAACTGTGTAGTATACCTAGCTAAACTGTACGTAGTCTGCCTTTAAATTTACAATAATGCATTCCACAAGTCATAATAATATTTAATTTTTTCTCATAAAAAGAAAAAAACCCGTTGTCATTCATAATTGTCCAAATGAGAATAGCCCATGAATCCCACATAAGCAGGGGATCATAACAATACAAACAGAAAAAGCAAAGCAAATATGAAAAACATACAGAGCATTATTATCAACATCGATCCAAACCAATTACCACCAAGCATAAATATCTCAGACCTATCAACACCGAGCTTGGCTAATGATTGATTAAATATTGAATTTAAAATATACCATCTGAATTTTTTTCAATTAAAACTATTGTCCTTAATTTGATTAAAGATTAAATATTTTTTATTTAATTTAAAAAAGAATTCTATAACAGCAGTGAAATTCTCTTGCCTTTTAAGAGAGTGAAGACAGGTTAAAAAAAAGGTAAAATCATTTTTTTTGACATTTGACTTAAATAAGAACAAAATGCAAAATCCAATTTTTTATGTGAAATTTCATCAAAAAAATCAAACCACAAATTCATCGAAAACCAAAAACTCAATGAAATTTTATGTTTTACTAAATAAATTTTTGAAGCAAAAGCTTGAGCTCAGCAATCTGCATCTCCTGCTCTTAAATTGGCACTCAGGAACTCCCTCTCACTTCTCAAAACCATGGCCAACGTCCTGGTATTGCCTTCAAAACCACCAAACATAATATTTCATCAAAAAAATCAAACCACAAACTCAAAGAAAACCAAAAGTAGCATGAATCAATTTTTTAAGAAAACAAAAGTCAAATCCAGAAAAATAACCAACTTCAAAAACCAAATATTAATTTTCCTTTTCCAAACGTAACCCACATTTTTTTTCTATTTTCTCATACTTTCTTAGCATGTAAACACCCAAAAATGCACGAAAAGATTAAAAAGAAAAACCTTCTAAACTTAACCATCATTTTTTCTTTATTTATCACATTTTTTCAACATCTAAACGCCCAAAAATCCACCAAAAGTTTTTAAAAGAATAACTGCCAACGATTGATGCAAAATTGGATGGAGATGAAACGTGTGGAAAGATCGAACGAAATGAAAAAGAAGGATAAAAGAGCAACGGGAAGAGGGTGGTGGATGGGGTTTTATTTTCTTTCTCTTTCTATTCCCCCTCTTAAACGAAAAAGAAAGAATATTGTAGTTCTAATATTATTTTTGTTTCTAGAAATTGTTGAGAAGGAAAAACAAAGTTTAGCTTTATGTGGTGTTAGAGAGTGAAAAAAAGAGAGAGATTCAGATAATAAATATTCAAGATTTCTGGGTATTTCGAAAAGTTTAGTTATTGTTTGCTATTTTTTACTTCTTTTTTCTTTGAACATTTTGCATACATTAAGATTTTTCTATTGGTAAAAATGAAAAACCTAATGGCTAAATACGATTGAACGCGCATGTAGTACACCGCTGTTACGAAATTTTATTTGGAACTGATTTAAAAACATTTAATTTTTAATTGCATCAAATTCAAAATATTAATCTTAATTAAAAACGTTTATAGGTTATATCTTAAATTGAATATTTAACCCCAATGATTCTTTAAAAAAATGACTAAACCTGAAATGGATGGACAAAGCCAACCATACCAATCTCAACACTTAATCTATAATTTTGAATGTTGATGCCAAAATCGGATTAAATGGTAAGAACCTGAAATGACAAGTATAATGTTAGTTAAGAGCAAAAGCCAGAGTTGTTTTTAGCATTTGTGTTTAGATAGTCAAGTCAATGAAATGAAATAAAAAAAAAGAGACAAAAAAGGTAAGAGAGCAAATTGAGAAAAGAGAATTCAAAGAAATATGAGTAATCTATTCACCTAAAGGGAGAAAAGGATATTTATACTTGTGGGATTGGTGGCCAGCCATGCTAGCCTTGGTTAGTTGTGCTCTGAAAATTCAGATCGATTTGCTAAGTAAGTTCAGCCCAAATAACTAAAATACCTTTACTTCTCTCTACGGTAAAAACACATTTACTCTTTAGGCTGTAAAACACTCTCATCAGTAACCAATTTTTTTCCTTGTCATTTGTAGCTCGTTAGAAACATCTAACCCGTTTGGTCTAAGGAGGATGGACATTTTGTTAGTTGCATATATATGATTCAATGAATCATTTGTCACTTTTGGTTTTCCCAATTTTCTTGGGAATCCTTATTCCCTTTCAATTGCATAACAAATTCTAGATCCTATGAAAAAAAAAATCGAGAGAGGGGACACTACAGTAAAATGACGTATTAATAGCAGTTTTGTAGCGACCTTTCACTTACAAATATCGCTAGCTTTCGTGTTTTTTATAAAACTTCAGGTGTTTATTATCCAAACATCACTAAATATTCAAATAGCGGTGTTTATACATATAAACGCCATTAAAGATAAAAATTAATTGTGTTTATCGACTAAAATACCTTGAATAATCCTATCTACTAAAATTGAAGTGATTATTGAAGGCGTTTCAAGCAAAAAACACCTTGAATAATTTGCTCATAAAAAATAAAAGAGATTATTAAAGGTGTTTTTTGTCAGAAATGCCATTAATAATTTTTCTAAAAAAATTGTTGAGGATTATTGAAGGTATTTTTTTTGTAAAAAAGCGCTTTTAATAAATCTCCTTATCAATAAATTTATGAAAAATGGAGTAACATTGATGATTAGAGTATTAGAGTATATGGTTGTTAATTATAAGGTCATTGGTTCAATCCCTTCTTTCAACATTTTTTGAATTTTCAAGGGATTATTAAAAGCGTATCTGACCAGAAACGCCTTCAATAATCTCAAAAAACCTGAAAAATACTAAAAGAAAATATCGAACCTATAATCTTATAATTAATAATCATATACTCTAACCAACAATACTACTCCATTTTTAATAAATTTATTGATAAGAAAATTTATTGAAGGCGTTTTTGACCAAAAATACCTTTAATAATCCTCTAAAATTTTTTAGCAAATTTATTGAAGGCATTTCTAGTAGAAAAACGCCTTCAATAATTATCTTTATTTTTTATGAGCAGATTATTGAAGGCATTTTTTACCTAAAATGCCTTCAATAATTCCTTATAAAAAATTGAAAGGGATTACTGAAGGCATTGCTTGCAGAAAATACCTTCAATAATCCCCTCTAAAAAAATTAGAGAGGATTATTGAAGGCGTTTTTGACCAAAAAACGCAATCAATAATCTCTTTTAAAAAATTGAGAGATTATTGAAAGTGTTTTTTTGTCAAAACGCCTTTAATAAATATCATTGTCAATAAATCTATGAAAAATGGAGTAGCATTGATAGTTAAAGCATACAATTGTTAATTATAAGATCATAGGCTCGATCTTTCTTTTCAGCAATTTTTGAATTTTTCAAGAGATTATTGAAGGTGTTTCTTCAATAATCCCTCAAAAAACCTAAAAACTGCTGAAATGAAAGATTAACCCTACAACCTTATGATTAACAATGTATGCTCTAACCGACAATGCTACTTTATTTTTGATAAATTTATTGATAAGAAGATTTATTGAAGGCATTTTTGATCAAAAATGCCTTTAATAATCCTCTACAATTTTTTAGCGAAATAATTGAAGGCATTTCTGATAAAAAAATACCTTCAATAATCATCTATATTTGTTATGAACAGATTATTCAAGGTATTTTTTACCTGAAACACCTTCAATAATCTCTTATAAAAAATTGAAATGGATTATTAAAGACCTTTTTTTATATAAAAAACGCATTTAATAATCCCTTCTAAAAAAATTGAAGGGGATTATTGAAGGCGTTTTTTGGTCAAAAACGCCTTCAATAATCTTCTCATATAAAATGAAGAAGATTATTGAAAGTATTTTTTTTGTAGAAAATGCCTTTAATAATCTCCTTTAAAAAATGAGAGGAGATTATTAAAAGCGTTTTTGGTCAAAAAAAACACCTTCAATAGTTCCCTCAAAAAAATTAGAGGGATTATTGAAGGTTTTTTTTTTTTTCAAAAAACGTATTTAATAATCCTCTTTGCAAATAGTGATATTTTTTAAAAGTAAACGCCGCTATCATGACAAAATAGCGTGGCTAAATTTTTTTTCAAAATTGAAACCCCCTCTTTCTCCTCTATAATTTTCTTTCTTTCGCCAACTTTTTTCTTGGAAGAGACCGCTGAGAAAGAAAATTCAAATCAAGAAGATTAACAACATAGCAACGAGGCAAGTGACTTTCTCAAAAAGGAGATAAGGACTTTTCAAGAAAGTTCATGAGCTTTCCACTTTTTTCAATGCTGAGATAGCTCTTTAAGTCTTTTCAACCGTTGGAAAGCTCTTTGAGTACTCAGCACAAGGTTGCTCTCACTTATCTCATATCTATATATGAATGCTTTGCCTTGATTCTTGCTTTATCTCTGCTGGTTTAATATAAAAATCTTTGCTTGCTGTTTGATTTAATGTGTTAAATGTACTTGGGTGAATGTGAGAGGAAATGAGAAATGTAATTGTTATGAAAAAGATCTTTCGAATCAAGAGAACTATATAAAAAGTATAAATTCATGATAATGTACTTGAATCTTGTATTCTATTACAAAAAGAACTTCTTTCAATAATTTGTCAAAATCTAAGGGTTTTAAGGTGGGAGGCCATGGTTTCATATGAATGTCTATATGATATTTGTTGATGCTTATTCATACTTTTCTGAACCTTGTTTAAGCCATATTTTATGACTAATCAATTGTCTTATAAGAAGTTTATGCTTTCCATATATCTTTGCTAGTGCAACTTAGAGCACAATATTGATATTTTACCTTTCATTTTTCTTGTCAGAATTTGATTTGCTGTTATTTTCAATTTTCTTAATTGAATCTTGTTACAATTTTAGGTTTCCTACACTCTTTTTGAATGTTCTTAAGGTTTTCATAATGAAATTTACAAATTCTCATGATTTCCTTTTCAAATTCTGTAAAATTTATGTTGAACTCAAATCTGGTTTCAAAACTACGCACCTAACCTATCTTCAGTCTTTTGATCAAAACTCAGTGAATTCTAGGTTGATTTACTTCAAATTTTTTTTCCTAGATTTTTAGTTCATAAGGCTATAATCTAGTAAAAATTTAGCCTCAAATTCCATTTCTACAAGTACAGTTAATTCTTCAAAATTAAGGGTGAATCCAAAAGGCAAAAACAATCCATGCATGAGAACTTGATGAATGATGATCCTCTTTCCTTCTAGGTGTTCAATTTGATTCTCTCATATTTTAAATTCTTAGTTTACATGTTTACTTGTTATTTTTTGATTTATTGCATTTATTTTCATGAATTCATTTGGTGTTTGGATAGATTTAATTGTTAATGCTCTGTTTTTCTCTATTTTCAGTATCACTTGAGTTGCTAGTTCATTAAGCTGATTTTTCTCTATTTTGCTGCCATTTTCTTGTTGAATTTTGTAGCAAACTTGATTGATAAATTGTTTCTTAGCTCATTTCAAGTTCATTTTCATTATAAGCTTCTAGACCATATTTTTTCTTTCATCAACTTAGTGAGTTTCAGTTGAATTTCACTTTATATTTTAGTTGTTTCTAGTTAATTCTTGTATTTTCTTGCACTTTTTGTTCTTCAAATCAATTTTCCTTTTGGTTCCTTAATTGGTCTTTTCAATTCCATTTTATGATCACTTGTTTTAGCATCAATTAGGTGTAGATCAATGAGATCTTGTATTACAAATTTTATGCTATATTTTATAGCTTACCGAACGACATTTTTCAATAAGGATGGAACATGAAGTTGTGGGGAAGATAAATGAAATGTACTGTGATGCAATTCTAACAACACATTTTGAGGTTTTTGGAGAAATGTTCTCTTTAGCAATAGAAGCCAAAAGGAGGAATAGGAGTTGTAGGCTCCATTCAAAGCAAGTGCGACTCCTTCTATGGAGTCCGTTGATGGGCAAGAGGAAAACAAATGCAAAGTGGATTATTATTACATATATTAAACTTTGTGTTACATGAATATTGGAACAAATTATATATTTAGATATTTAAATATTTAAATATTCAGTTTATGAATTTAAATTCATTTTTATTTCTTTTAACAATTTTTATTTAATTATAATAATAATTATTAAAAAAATTAAAAAAAAAGTAAAATTTTTTATTTAGTAGCATTTGTATTTAAAAATGCCATTAAATATTGAATTTAGTGACATTTGTATCAGAAAACGCTATTAAATTTAGTGACGTTTTTAAACACAAATGTTGCTAAATTTAACAGATTTTTTTTATGTAAATGCCACTAAATTCATAATTTAGCGACGTTTTTAGGTACAAACATCATTAAATTTAGTGGCATTTATATAAAAAAACGTCGCTAAATTTAGTGATATTTGTATAAAAAAATATCGTTAAATTTAACGAGGTTTGTGCTTAAAAACGTTGCTAAGTTAGTGGTGTTTTTTTTAAAATACCGTTATTTTTCACGATTCGTGAATAGGCGACACTCTGCGTGGCATTTTTCGTAAACACCGCAAACCTTATAGTGGCGTTAATAAACGTTGTTAAACAATAAAAAAAATGCCACTAAAAACCAAAATCCCTGTAGTGGGAGAGGGGACTTTTACAATTTGTGAAAACCATGCTTGATTTCTATATTCCTTTTATAGTGATTAGAAGCCTGATCCTTAAAAAAAGCAGCAAACTAGAGCTTAGGCCTAATGGGGAAATGCATCCCTAGTGCATGAATGTTAATAGATATATGGCAATACCTATTGGAGGAACTAATAGATTCAAATCCAAGATCTATTCATCTGGTACTAATGACAAGGGTAAAGGCATATCCCGATCAACTTAGGTTTACATATCCTTGTATATATGTTACTTGCACTTTGAAATTTAAGATATTGTAATTCTTGTACTATAATTAAATATGTATTAATGAGAACAACGACAACATGCCTTTTACACCAAATAATATTCTATTTCCTAAACTTTTATACAGTATCAAAGTTCTATTAGCTCAAACAAGCAATTTTTTGATCCCTTTCTTTTCTTTTCTTTCTTCATTTCATCATTTACTTTTACTCATATCTTTTATCTTTCATGCAAAATCATATAAAAGCTTTTCTCATGCTTCTACTACTGATATTGTCAATCTCTACTTCTAAGTCAGATATCCTATTCACCCCATTCCACTTTTAATGAATTTAACCATTATATTCTTTTAAAATGTCAATTTAAAGGTGTTAATTAATATTGTTGTTAAACTTTTGCAACTAAATCCAACGTTCTTAATTCATGCAACCTTTGTAAAACTTTTGGAATTTTATTCTCCCTTTTAAAAAGTTGAACAATAAAAACATAAAAACTATTACCTCGAATTATGAACATGCTGGAAATGCCTTAGTATGACTTTCATGAGCTAAAAATTTTCTTATTTTTCCTCGATTCTTTATCATTTCTCTTTGATTTACAGTTAACTTTTCATTGATACTAAGAGTATATAGTATTAATTGATTGAATCGTTGGAATTGATATTAGCAAACTAAGGAATTCTTTGTTAAAAAATCATCACAACTTTGATACCATTTGTTAGGGATCACCATAGCTGTGATACCACTTGTTAGGCCAAAAATCCTCAATCCAATCATGCCAGTGGAAGTGAAACCAAACAATTAATCAAACACATAAGAGACAACAATTCAACATGATTTGGTCCAACCGACCTATATCCACGGATGAGAAACAAAATCCACTAGTTGTAGAGAATTACAAACATACATCATAACATATCAATCATTCAATAATCAATACCTATAGACCTTTTCAATCTCCTTTAGTCCCATGAAAAATTCTTAACCCAAACAAACATATGCTCATGTGTACCCTTTCAACACAATCAAACACATACCCATATGCACCCATATATCATACCTATATGGACCTTCTTAGTCTCTCATAGTTCACTCACAAACAAACATACACACCCATAAGACATAAAGCCCCAATACTCTTATGGGGTTTTTATCCCACAAAACCCTGTAACTCTTTTACATCTTTTTCTCATACCTAATCCTATAAAGACTTCACTTATTTATAACCATACAAATTTACCTATTAGGAATCCTTCTCCTATTAAAATTATTCTTTTACAAGTCAAACTTGCCTATTAAGAATTCATTTCTCCTTAAAATTCTTTTCATACAAGTTAAACTTATCTATTAAGAATCCCCTTTCTCTTAAAATTCTTCTTTTAAATTTTTCTTGTTCATTAAGCAATATCTGACCAATCTCAAAAAGATCTCTTATGAGATTTGAGTCATTATTCCCAATAATCTCCACCTTCACTCAAATTTTATCAAATCATCTATCTTCATATTAGACATGCTTGGCTCTACCTGCAATGAAAGTCTCACAATCATATTCTTTTGTGTGCCTTCACGCTTCATGCAAATCGATATCCAATCTTTAAAATTTGAACTCAAACTCTTCTCTTGAATCGAGCTCCTCTAGACTTACCTCTTTCCATGGCTCAAACATTCAGTTTTTCCTAAGATCGAACCTTCAACTCTTCCCACGGTTCGAACCTAGCTTTGATACCACTCGTTAGAAAAATCACAATAACTCTAATACTACTTGTTGAAAAATCACCATAGTTCTAATACCACTTGTTGGGGATCACCACAGCTCCGATACCACTTGTTAAGCCAAAAAGCCTCAATCCAATCACGTCAGTGGAAGTAAAATCAAATAATTAATCAAACACATAAGAGATAATAATTTAACGTAGTTCGGTTTAATCGACCTACATCCACGAAAAAGTCTCACAATCATCTTCTCTTGTGTGCCTTCATGCTTCATACAAATCGATCATCAATCTTCAAAATTTGAACTCAAACTTTTTTCTTGAATCGAGTTCCTTTAAACTTACCTCTTCCCATGGCTCAAACCAGCAGTTTTTCCCAAGTATCGAACCTTTAACTCTTCCAATGTTTCAAACCTGGCTTTGATACCACTCATTAAAAAAATTACAATAGCTCTGATACCACTTGTTAAAAAATTACCATAACTCTGATACCATTTGTTGGGGATCACTACAGCTCTGACACTACTTGTTAGGCCAAAAGGCCTCAATCCATTCACGTCAAAGGAAGCAAAATCAAACAATTAATTAAACACACAAGAGATAATAATTTAACGTGGTTCGGTTTAACTGACCAATGTCCATAAATTAGAAACAAGATCTACCAGTTGTAGAGAATTATAAACATATATCATAACATATCAATCACTCAACAATCAATACCCATAGACCCTCTCAATTTCTTCTAGTCCTATAGAGTATTCTCAACCCAAACAAACATATACCCATGTGCATCATTTTAACACAACCAAACACATACCCATATACACTTATACATCATACCTATGTGGACTCTTTTCAGTTTTCTCTAGTCCACTCACAAACAAACATACAAACCCATAAGACGTAAAGCCCTAATATTCTTATGGGGTGTCTATCTCATAAAACCCTACAACTCTCTTACATCTTTTTTCATGCCTAATCCTATAGAGACTTCAACTATTTATAACCATACAAAGTTGCCTATTAAGAATCCCTCTTTTCTTAAAATTTTTCTTCTATAAGTCAAACTTGCCTATTAAGAATCATTTTCCTCTTAGAATTCTTCTCTTGTAAGTCAAATTTACCTATTAAGAATCTTCTTTCTCTTATAATTTTTCTTTTAAAGTCTTCTTGTCCATCAAGCAATATTTGGCTAATTTCAAAAAGATTTCTTATGGGATTTGAGTCATTATTCCTAATATTCTTCTAGTTCAAAGTAAAGGCTTCGATTGAGGGATATGGGGAATTGATTCACAAGAAGAATGTAATGGATTGAAGGAAGTTATTTGTGGCTTCATCAAATTAAATGCTAAAGTATTATCCCTCACAGCAGACAGATGGTAGATTAACTGTTTAGACACTAGAAAAGGTTTTCTAGGAAGGGGTTCATCAATGGCAAAGTTCACTGGTAACTCAATTCATTAAGAGAATGCTAAACTTCAATTTCTTTCAAAAGATGGTTAACGTGCTACGAGGAAAGAATGTGAGATATTACATTTGTTTCAGTTGAAATTCCATGGTTGCCATAAAGACATATGCACTGTTGTATTTTTGGGCATAACGATAAGACATGTCCACAGAAAACAATCAAGGTCCTTGGAAAAGTCTGGGTGCCAAAGGTTAACGGAAATGAGCCAATACATAAGAACAAGAAATAAAGATGATGAAGCAGGGATGAAGCAAAATAGAAATGGAGGAGAAAGGAAGGAGAAGGCAATTATTTAGTTGTCTCCAATGGCCAAAGTAGGTTTTGTTAAAAGGTTTTCACTTCTTAAATCAATTAAGGAGTTTGAGCTGACATTAGAAGAAAATAGTACATATACAATTGAGAAGCTGATTCTGTTAAAGTGGTGTAATCCAACATCTAATAAATATTTAATTTTTTATAGTCTTATATTCAAGTTAGACCCATTCACTTATTGTCAATTGATTTTGAGTTGGATACTCAACATGCTATCAAAATCAAGATTTTTTTCATTGGATAGGCTTCTTCCATCTCCACTTGGAACCCCTGTTAAAGTGATGTAATCCTATCTAATAAGCTTCTCCATCTCCGCCATGGGGGCCTGGGCTTCTCCATCTCTGCCATGGGTAAATATTCAATTTGTTGTAGTCTTATATTCAGATTGAGCCCTAATTGATTTTAAATTGAATGCTTAACAAATTCCACCGACACCAAAGAAGTGGAGAGCGACAACAGTTCTTGTAAATTAGTCTAATCATCATGTCCAGTGCTTCATTGGATAAGTCTCCCTGTAATAGTTCAGTCAGTAATTCTTGTGTGCAGCCTATGACATTACAGTCATTACAATCCCTTTACTGTCATGCTGTCTTGAAAGCAATAAAAGTGCCAGATCAATTCATTGGATGGACAAGGAGCGATATTTACAACCCTTTTATTCTCCAAATCACTTACTGGAGGACTACTGGGATATTTCAAAGGAGCTAGGGGAATAAGGCAAGGCAATCCCATGTCTCCTTATTTGATTTGGCAATCAATGTTCTATCAAGATTGCTTGATGCAATTGCCAATCATGGAGTCTTTGCTTTCCATCCAAAGTTTAAGAAAATAAACCTGACACATTTATGCTTCGCTGATGACTTACTGATTTTTGCAAGGCACTTGTGATTCGATGTTGGGAATAAATAAGGTGCCGGAAGTTTCTACACCATTTCTTGTCTGCAACTGAATTGTGGGAAGAGTGAACTATATCACGCAGGGATTAACAGAGATGAACTTAACGCGATCCAACAGGCGATCCAACAGGTTACAGGATTTAAGACTGGTGCTCTGCCAGTTATACCTGGGCGTTCCTTTGGTCCCTAGAAGACTTAAAAAGATAGCTTGTTAGCATTTATTAGAGAAGATCACATCAAGGATCAAAAGCTCGGGTGTTCGACAATTATCGTATGCGGGTAGACTGCAATTAATTCAGTCTATGTTGTTCAGTGTCCAAAACTATTGGTGCAGGCATTTTATTCTTCCCAAGCATGTCCTAAAGAAGATAAACCAATTATGTTCGGGGTTTTTTTGGAACAGCCAAAAGGAGCCAAAGTATGTTGGAAGGCAATATGTTTTCCAAAGTTTGAAAAAGGACTAGGAGTCATTGCTGGAACCAAGCTTATATTATGAAGAGTCGTTGGTCTATATTTACTAAAGTATGGTCAATATGGATAGCATGGTTAAAAGCGTTAGTGTTGAAAGGACAAAGCATTTGGCAAGTGATAGGCCAACAATATAGTAGCTGGAGTTAAAGGAAATTACTTCAGCTGAGACAAACTGCCCAACAATTCATTAATAGGGAGAATGACGTTGTGGTATGGACATTTCCAAACCGTTGCTATTCGACTAAAATGGTTTGGAATAGGATTTGGTCTAAGTAGGAAAAAGTTGGATGGCATAGGCTTATATGGTTCAAATTCCATGTTCCAAAGCATTCATTGATAGCCTGGATGGTCATCTTGAATAGAGTCCCAATGAAGGACAGACTAAGGTCTTGGGGAATGGAGATATACAGGTAGCGAGTGCTGCTTGTGTCAAAAAGCAAATGAATCCAGAGATCATATGAATTTCGGCTGTGCTTACACTAAAGAAGTTTGGCATATGGTACTCCAGTTATGCAAGATTCACTGTAAGAATAGGAAAATGGGAAGCTGAGCTAAGGTGGGCAATGAACAGGCTGAAGGAAAAAGCTTTGATTTCCATCATATTACGAATAGCTTGGAATGCTGGCATATATTTGCTATGTAAGGAAAGAAGTCAACGACTATTCAAGCATACAGAGGAGACAACAGGACATGTGGTGGGAAGGATCAAGGAAGTTGTCAGATATAGGTTGCATGGTTTAAGGCAGATTTTAGCAGATATGGCAAACAAGCAGTTGTTTGATGAATGGAACCTTTCTGCAGCTATTCTAGAATAAGCTGCTAACATAATGTTATTGTTTTGTAAATTAAAATAGTTGTGCCATAACAGATTTATGCTTGCTTTGGATAAATAAAATTCAATTTACAAAAAAAAAAAATCGATTGCATTTTTTTAATGACGTGGCATGCTAATATGAAATTTTTTTAACCACGTGTAACAAGTTAAAAAAACTATTTTTAATAAAAATTTAAAAATTATTTTTTAGAATTTTAAAAAAATATTAATTATTATTTAATTAAAATAAAATTTGATAATTTTTAGGTTGATATTTGTCACATAGTAAAAAATTAATCTATCTCACCATGCGAAGTCATCAGCAAAATATTATGCCACTAAATTAAAGGCAAAATCTTAACGTTTTTATCAAGAAAAATTATTTCATGTACTTTTAGACTCTAGAAATGGGAATAAGGGTTGTCAAATGCAGTTTTAGTTTACAGTACTTGATAGCTCACTTGGCTTCACTTCACAGCACCCTGTCTTCAGCTGCAAATCAAGCAAAAGAAACATTGCACTTACTGATGTACATAAGAAAGAACTGAAAATATACTTTGTAGTACGGCAGTAGGAGCAGCTAGAAAGGAAATGGGCGACCAGGGAGAGTTGAAATACTCTTTCTTCAATGATGCCTTCCATTTGTTCCATCTCTTCTGGCAACATTGCTTATTCACCTTAATTACCAAATATCTTCTCATAGTAGAAGTCATTTGACAAGTAAGTAAAATCGAGAATTTTGTTAAACGTTTGGGGCAACTTTTTCATCAAATTATCAATAATTCCATGTTTGCGGAGTATTTGTACGTCCTTGCCTGAGTTGACGAGCTTATCCATGAACTCCACGTAATCAAAAGCGTACGTAAGTTGGTTCCGAACTTGGGACGAATGGTTCATAGGCCAAGAAATTGCGCAAGATACGCTCTGTATTATCATCATGGTTGGAATCTTCAGTTTCGCATCTTTTGTAAAGTCTACATCGAACAAGTTTTTAACTTGCTCCTCCTCCCCGTTCCTAACTTTCCACTCCTTACCTTTCTAACTTTCTTTAAGAAGTTGATTCCTGCCTCTTCCAGCTCTGTTGCACAGCGTATGAATTTCCATGAGCCTTTTTCCTCCAGCTCTGTTGCACTCCACAGCGTTTGAATTTCGATAAGCTTGCGGCTATTAATCCCTTTGCTTTTGCTTCTGCTTCTGCTGCTTTTATAAAAGCCTTGAGCCGTTCTTTTGCGTTTGAATACGTTGGTCCTATTGCTTCTGCTTCTGGTTGTAATTTTGTATAACCCAAGAATTTCAAAAGGATGTCAAAAGAAACTCATTTGGCTGCGTTTTTTGGATGAGGATTAAAGGAGTTTTTTTTGTTGTGAATTTTTGGAATTTTTATTTTGTTGGTATGACTTGTCATTTATTTATGATGATGTGGATTACATTTGTACAGAGTAATTTATTTTGAGAATTAAATTTAAAATTACTCTAGTTTGGGAAATAAGATTAAAGAGCACCTGCATATATATAGGAAAAAACTGTTCAAATTTTCCGAAGTTTTTTTTTTTTTTTATTGAAATTGCAAGTATAAAAAAGTTATCATTATAATTGGTCTATGAAATTAATACTAAAATAATATAGTGACTAAGTCTTCAGCAACTTTCAAATGTGCTTAGTCCAAAATTATTTGATAAAACCCAAATATCTTTTGTAGCATAATAAAAATCTTTCAACAAACCAACGAGGTGTTGATTCATTGGTAAGTAATCTGATCCCAAACAGACTTTATTTGTCAGAGTCAGAGATTCGAAACTTAGAGAAAGCTCTCGTTGGGAGAGAAAGTAACCTAAGTGATCACTTTCGAAGACTCTCATTGGGAGGGAATGTAATCTAGGTGATCACTATTCTTATATCAATGATGCTCCACTCTTCGGAATAGTGACACCATTTCCACCACCATTTTTTCTTACCAAAAAAAAATTCTTTCAATATTGAGAAGTGTGTACAATTGGAAGAAAATTCGCCAATATAACTTGAATTGTCCGAAAACATAAAAAATTTGACTAAAATCAATGCCCACAATTTCATGGGAAAAGCCTATGAAGACGATTGATAGCAATAAGATTTGGGTTGAAAGATAAAAAGAAGTTGCATATTCATCAATCCCTTCAGAAAATATCAGAGTAATCATGGAGGCAGAAGGCGCTGTAATTAAAACATATGATTTTTGGCAACACAAGATAAACAAATTCTATTGCTAGGAAACCCAGAGAATAAAGCATTAATCCATCTAAGCTATTACACAATTAATTAGTACACGTACAAACAACTATCTAATTAATACACGTGCATGGCTGTTGGCTGCAGTCAGGTATTTATATTGTTATATGTAATAACTCATTAACATGAGCTATTAGTACTTCCCCCGCCTCCGATCAACCATGGAAACTTAAGAAAACTTAGACTTACTGATGAACATAAGAAAGAACCGAAAATAAAGTTTGTATGATGGTAAGTAGGAGCAAGACAACCGCAGCAAGAAAGGAAATGAGCGACCAGGGCGAGTTAAAATAATCTCTCTTCAATGTTGCCTTCCATTTGTTCCATTTTATCTGGCAATGCTCGTTCACCTCGTCACATATCTCCGCATAGTAGAAGTGATCGGACAAGTATATGTTGTTGCATAGTTTGTTAAACATTAGGGCAACTGCTTCATCATCCCCTAACCAATTATCAATAACTCCACAGTTACAGAGTAATCGCACATCCTTGGCTGTGTTGATGAGGTTATCCATGAAAGACACATAATCACAAACGTAAGTTGGTTTCGAACTTGGGATGGATTGTTCGTAGGCCATTAAATTTCGCAAGATACGCTCTGTATTATCGTCAACGTGGAAGGTTGGAATCTTCATTCTTTTGTATCATCTGTAAATTTTATATCGAACAAGCTCTCTACCCCTGATTTATTCTTCTTATCTTGCACCTTCTCACCGAAGAATTTGATTCCTGCCTCTTCCAGCTCTGTTGCACAGCGTATGAATTTCCATGAGCGTTGGGATTTTTGTTGTTTTGCTTCTGCTTCTGCTTCTGCTTTTTGTTTAAAATTAAGGTGGCGTTGTATTCCTTCATTTGAAGGAAGGCAAGTAGCATGTACTAAGCCCAGAAGATGCTTGATATCTTTCGTGTCTGTATCTGGAGGATAGTACTTTTCAGACCACATCTCTGGTCCTTGCGCCCCTTCTGTGAAAAAAGAAAAAGCCGAACTAGCTAACTCATCAAGATCAGCTTCATCCTTCTTTATTATCCGATATAGCTCGAAGAGCATAAAGAAAGGAAGCTGATTTTGGAACAGTAACAAATCATACCGAATGTCAGTTTGAATCCGTCCCAGTTGGCAAAAATCCTCTTCTGGGTACTCCCTCAGTATTAGCTGAACAATAAAGCATCCATCATGGACCAGCATTTTCGCAAATTCGTCAGACTCAAAGTTAGCAGGGTGATATTTATAGCATTTGCTAACTGGTTCTGCTTTGGATTTCATGGCATTTAGAAATACGCCACCATTAAGCCCGGTTTTCTCCATAATCCTATTGAAGCAATTCTCTTTGACAACTTTTATTGCCTGCGAGTGTTCCGTATTATGAGAACAGCCATAGGGACCAATTGGAACCACAATTGGTTCATAGGCTTTTGTATTTTCTTCATATAGTCGACGAGGCACTCTACAAATAATCCAACTATTGGCGTCTATACTTTTAGTACCCAATTCACCTGCGTTCTGCTGTTAAAAAGGTGGGCACATGCAGTGAATTTTATTTAGCGGTAATGTTTTTAGATAGAAAAGAAATTATAAAATGCATTTTTCAAGATTTGAAATTGTTAAAATAATTGTATTAAAATTTAAGTAAATAAAAAGCATATTTTTTCTTGAAAACAAATCATATAATTTATTGTCTAAATAAACATATAAGAATATTAAATTTGAACGAAATAATTAGGTTTAAAATCAATCTGAATATCTATCTTCTTAGTTCATATAAAATTTGGTAACCCTTTTAGTTTTAAACTTCATTGTTTCTGAACATGTTGAAATTTGTGAACAATACAATAAACTCTCATTTTCCTCTAATTTTTAATATAAAACAATTATTCTAAATTCTTCTCAATATTTTCCATACAAGAATTTTCCACAATTATATATTTTCACCTTCACCAAAGAAAAGAAAATAAATTTCATGGATTTCATTTTTTTCACCTAAATTTATCATGAACCAAGCAGGGTCAAAGTGACTAAAATACTAAAATTATTCTTAAATTATTTTAAATTTTAAATAAATCCTATACTTTTATTATATCCAAATAACTTTTTACAACGGGAATATTACCCAAATAAACTTTGCTTCACTTAATTAATTAATTTATACGATGCAGAGCAAACTCGTGGTTCACATAGAGCAGGGCATTTCAATTACCTGTGCGAGAAATGGACTACTCATACTACTCATACTACAATTGAAGAGAAAGATAATACGACCTTTTTGAAGAATGAATTGTAATTTGTTTACTAAGAAAAGAATGAATGGTAATTTTGTTTAAGATTTACCAGCCAAAGTGTAAAGCAGAATCGTGGCTATGCTTGTGAAATTTGATGGTGATAAAAAGAGTGATGTATCTGACCACCTATAAATATTGGAGTGGGCGACCCATACCCAGCTTATGTATAATGACATATGAATGAATGACATCAGATATATTACTTTCTTTTATTGTCGGTGCTGGCATTTGCTGCTTTTAATCTAATTTTAATAATTATTTATTGTATTTTTAATAATTATTGTATTTTTAATAATTAATTTTAATAATTAATAGAAAAAATTTATTTATTATATTTTCAATAATTAATTTGTATATTTGGCCAAAAAAACAATTAATTTTATTTTTGTTAGCTAATTATGATTAATATTAATTTTTATTTATTATATTAAAAAATGTTTCAAATTTATTTCAAATATATTATTTAAAAACTAATCAAATATATTACTAAAAAATTTTATTATACCTTACTTTAATGAATCAAACATCATAACAGTTATTTATTTTATTTCTACTGCAAAATACTTATTTCATTTTCCTCTATTTTATTTCGGGAACCATACGTGCATAGGCGGACAACAATAAGGCCCCCTCAAAATTTTTAAATTCTTCGAATATCTATATTATGATAAAATTAAATGGCCCTCTCAAACTAAAATCATTAATTTTATTTATTTGTATGTGATTTCATAATTTAGTTTTAGTCATTAAAATTAAGATGTATTAAAATCACATTATTATTTATTTATTTATTTATCAACAAATCATTATCTATAAAATTTTCAAATTAAGAAATTTGTGATAAGGGTTAAACTATAATAAAATAAATTTAATAAAAACTAAATTAACTTTCTACTTTCTCATATAAGATAAAAGGTCTCCAATCAAGTATTAACCACAATTTTTCTATGCTTTTTAATTGATTACAATTCCATTCTTTCATATAATTATTTACTTTTAACTCTATCTTAGATTTTTTTTTTATTTGTAAGGTTAAAAAATTCCTAACTTCTAATCTGAAAATTTCAAACTTTATTCTTTTAATTATATATATTTTTTGTTTTGATAAAAAAAATATTGTTCAACAATTAATTACTTATACTTTTTAAAAAGAAAATCACTCACAATTGGAAGAACGATTCACAATTTTAAATAAAGTCATTTATTTAATGTGTTATATCTTTTTATATATTAATTTATAATTTGATAAAATTTATAATTTGGAAAACAAGTATATTTTGTTAATATATTACTTGCATATATATATATATATATATTAATAATATAATAAAATGTATTCTATGAAAAAATTTTAAATTTAATATATATTAATTTACTCCCTCGAAATCGATTGTTAACATCCGATACTGCATACATGAAGCTAATTTGGGTGAGCGTAATGAAAGTTATTTGTGGTTCGTATACAGCAGGGCATTTCAATTACCTTGCTGGGAAATGGATTACGCCGAGCCGAACAAGGCACTTGCCTAACCGTTGGAGCCGAACCTCCCTTTGGAGTTTTCTTGTTGTCTATTGTATTGCTGAAGTCAACGTCTGTAGCCATTACCTGCACAAAAACATAGGATACACATTACATTATTATATAAATTAATTGAAAAGAAATATAAGGTTTTTAGGCGATATTTAATATATAAAATTACAATATAATATAATAAAATAATATTATAAATAAAATTTAATTAAATAATATTATCTTATTTTATATTTGATAAATGTAAAAATTAAAATAAAATAATTAATTTTTAATCGAAATTAATTTTTAATATTTATATAATTTAAATTATTATTTTAAATTTTTAAAATATGATAAAAATAAATTTAATCTCATAAATTAAAAATAATTATTTTTATTTTTAAAAAATTAAATTATTTTATACTAAAAAATATTATTTTCATTATAATTTTATTTTTAAAATATAAATTAAATATAATTTAAAATAATCATTATCTTGCCTTATCTATTATCTTATAAATTACATGTAACGTTAAAATTTTTACCAACCTTAAAGATTTTTACCAGCCAAAGTGGAAAGCAGAATCGTTACTGCAAAGCTGTGCTCGTGAAATTTGGTGTTGTGTGATCACCTATAGATACCAGAGTGGACGACCCATACCCAGGCTATGTATAACGACATATGAATGACTGACATCAGATATATTACTTCACATCTTCAATAATTAAAACCTTTTATTGTCTGGTGCTAGTATTTGCTGCTTTCTATTAAATTTTTGGCATTTAAAAACCTGGCCACCCAAGTCCCCGCCTCCGTTGCTTGAGTGGTAAGGAGCCCCAAACGGACATCAGGGCTCGGCTTCGAACCACCCCTCCCCGTCACTCCCAAAAAAAAAAAAAAAGAACGGAACATTTGTCTTGTATACAATAAAAAATTAAAAAATAATTTATACTTATATATTTGAAAATGAATTATATTCGTATAAAATTAATTAAGCTTTGCGTCCCTCTGCACGAGGATAAAGTAAAAACTAAAATTTAGGGAGCATCGAGATAGAATATATGTATATGTTGTATATTATTTAAGAAAATATTTTTAAGCATATTAAATATAAAATAAAGTTTTAAATTTATGTAATATGTAATTGTGTTTAAAAAATAAAGTTTGAAATATTTTATACATTGATACTTTAATTTCACAAACAAAATTAAAATAATGACATGTTATTTTATATATTTAAAAAACAAATAAGACATGTATCATTAAATTAATCTCATTTGTAGAATTAAAATACTCCACTGCATGTCAATGTATCAAACAATCATTAAAATAAATCAATCCCATTTGTAGAATTAAAATGAATTCCATTTTTTTCACCTTAATTTATCATGAACCAAGTAGGGTCAAAGCTACTAAAATACTAAAAATATTCTTAAATTATTTTAAATTTTAAATAAAACTTATACTTTTATTATATTCAAATAACTTTTTACAATCGGAATTTTACCCAAATAAACCTTGCTTCACTTAATTTATACGATGCAGAGCAAAACGAAGGTTACTTATGGTTCATATACAGCATGGCTTTTCAATTACCTGTTCGAAATATGGTATGCTCATACTCGAACTCATAATTGAATGCTCCGGCACAGGCGGCGGCGACATTTCGGTTTCATCTGAGTCGTTGTCTATTGTAATGCTGTCGTTATCTGTATCCATTACCTGGACCAAAACATGGGATACACAATACATTATAATGAATTAATTGAAGAGAAAGATAATAGTACCTCTTGAAGAATGAATTGTCATTTTGCCTAAGATTTACCAGCCAAAGTGGAAAGCAGAATTGTGGCTGTGCTTGTGAAATTTGGTGGTGATAAAAGAGTGATGTATCTGATCACCTATAAAAATTAGAGTGGGCGACACATACCCAGCTTATGTATAATGACACATGAATGGATGACATCAGATATATTACTTCACATTTTCAGTAATTAAAACCTTTTATTGTCGGTGCTGGTATTAAGTTTTCGCATTTAAAAACCTACCTACGAAGAGGCAAATAAAATTTCGATTATTACATAACGACAGAAAATTGTCAATAATTGTACGTCTATATAATAATTACACATCTTCATATGCCTTAAACAGACGTGCTGTACTATTGTCGACTATGACATAACAACTACTTTTGGAGAAAAGATAACACAATTGTCATATTTTCAATAATTGTACTCTATCTGATAATTAGACATCTTCACATGGCAACCGCGTTGCTCAGAGTCACGTGTGTACTATTGTTAGCTGTTACATAAAAACGACCTTTAGAGAAAAGATAATAGAATTGTCCGTTCTAAATAATTTTTGATAATTTTAAACACGATCATATCAATTTTGAAATGAAATAAATAAGAGCAATCGATCGCTCCATCAGCTGCCAAGCATAAGCAATCAATTGTCCTAACATCTGCTCATCATAAATAGTATCAATTTTGACTTTCAAGTTTTTTTTTTTTTTGTAAAATATATACATGAGAAGTGAATTGCTTTTTAAGGTAAGCAACTACTTTTTAGGGTAATCGACCACTCATTAGGTAGCAGTTAAATACTCGGATTATTCATACATTTTGTTTGAACTTTTGTCAAGAGCAGTCATGCTTAAAAAATATAATGGACTTCTCTGATTAAATTTACCTTTTGTGTGAAAATTTGTTTGAAACAATCAAATGCTCTAAGGAAGAAACTCGATTGCTTGTCATGATTTTATATTCTATTGAGAATTTGTTTAAAGCAATTGAATGTCATTGTTAGGCATCGCCGTTATTGGACAATAAAAAATGTCTGCTCGACATTCATCCTCTCTCTCTCTCTCTCCCTCTCTCTCTCTCTCTCTCTCTCTATATATATATATATATATATATATTTCATGAAAAGATGTTTCAAACACCATTCGAGTCTTATAAATACTTTCATTAATATTTATGTTACACAATTTTTTGTCATAATATTTAATTCCGAAAACCTATCTATTAATATAAAAAATATATAATCATCACTAATCCCTTTTATATAAGTGTGATTAATCATTTATATGAATCTATCCTTTTTACAATTATCTTAAATTAAGGATCCATAAAAAAAAAATTCTAATCTATATTAACAGAACTAAATTGAAGAATTGGTTATATGCAAGAAAGATTTTAGCAACCCATTACACCTAAAATTAATATCAAATTAATCACATGTTATTTTAACTAAACTTAATCAAAGATAGTTTTTATTTTTTATTTTTATTAATTTAAATATTTAAATATTAAAAAAAATCTTTAAACTTTCACTAAAAAAAATTTGCTCACTTCAAAAGTATTCAAGATAAACTTGTCATTCACTTAAAGAAGTTCCATCATCAGATTCATTAAATATCTTATGAAAAATCACATCTTTTTTATTTATTTACAAATATTGTTATACAAAGATTCTATTAAGATATCGTGCAATAATGCTATAATTAAAACATGTAAAATAAATCATATAAATATAATAAATCACACCAAAATCATGCAAAGATCTGAATAGAAATATCATGTAATAAATCATAAATCATGCAAAAATAATCATGCAAGAACATCATGCAAATATAATAAATCATAAAAATAGATTAATAATCATACAAAAATAAATTAATAATCATGCAAAAATATTTAAAAAAATGCTAACATACAAATTATAAATATCTTACCAAAGTTTTTTTTTCTTTTTTTCTTTTCCTCATCACTTTTTAATTCAATCGACAATTGAAAATAATAAATAATAAAAACAAAAAAATGAAAATAAAATAAAATAGTAAAATAAAATAAAAAGAAAAAGAAAAGGAAAATAAAAACCTACAATTTGAGTTAGGTTAGAATAGGTTGGTGCATGGATTTACTTTGGATCATACACGGATCCTAGCCTTTTCAAACAATGTCTAGCTCCTATATAACAGCAAAAATATCAAAGCTTTCTTCAAATTTCTTATTCCCTTTCTTTCTCTAACTTTCAGAGCCTTTGCCTTCTATCTAAAAACAACTAAAAAACTCAAAAAAATCCTAGAAACTAGCCAAGAAACCTAGATTTTGGCATAAAAAAATTCAAATGCTGCAAAAAAATTCAAACTTTTCTCAAAAACCCATATTCCAGCCACCTTACAAACCTTTGACCATTATGAAATTTGATAAAAAACTTAAACCCATTAGAAATTTCATCCTTAAACTCAGAAAAACAAGAAACTCAACCTAAATGCCAGAACAATCGTAAAAATTTAAACAAACCCAGAATTCCCTTTAAAAAAGAACAAAATCTAAAATTAAATCAAAACCTAAAAATAAAAACCAAATTCAAGAAAAATCCCAGAATCAGAAATTCAAACTCAGAATAATTTCTAGAAACCACTAGAAAATTGAACCAAAACTTAGAATCCAAAATCGAAACCCAAAGGAATTTTTTAATGCTCTAATTGCTGAAATTTTCTAACTTTTTGCTTAATTACTTCTTCTTTATTGCTTCATGCTTTTGATCACGATTAGAGTTCTTTATATAAGGATCAAACCGCTTTCATATTGAAAAGCTTTAAGTCCTACCAAGTCTAGGATTTCACTTGGGATCTTATTCCCTTTGCAATCTTTCCTTTTCCAATGGACCAAAAATTTCTATAAGTAAACAACGGTTAAATTTCAAAATCTAAAACAAACAAATGGTGAATATGTCAATTTCCTTTTGCAAACAATCCCATTTTTTTTTAGCTTTTCTGACCTTTTTCTTCTTACTTTGTTAACTCTGACGAAACTAAAATTAAACTAAAAATAAAAATAGCATTTATTTTTGGACTTTCAATTTTTGGACCTAAAATTTAATTTCATCAATTAAGGCCCAATTAAAACTCCAAGCTTATTTTGATCCCAAAAATTTTTTTGAACAAAATAGAATGTCTATAATTACCCCTCTTTGCACATTTTTTGCAAAACAAAAAATGTACGAAGATAAAAAATAACCATTTTGTTCGGGTCAAGAAAAATCAAAAGGAAATTTGTAAAGGCTCCTCCTCAACAGAGGCTTTGAAACTTTCAAAAAATGAAATGCTTTACCTCACTAAAGGCTTTGAAACTTTCAAAAAATAAAATGAGATACTTAGGGTTTTCAAGATCATGCTCTGAGATATTATAGATCATTATCATCTTTGGATCAAAAACTCCTCTTTAACATAGGCATTAAACTTTAAAAAAAAATCTTACCTTAAAATGAATCTTTTTTATCTCATCCAGTTCTTTTTTATCTCATCCAGTTCACCATTGACCATCTTCCAGTGTCTCTTCTCAAAATTATTTCAACATCTACTTTCTTTTTTTCTTTCAAGCATATGCAATGAATGCATACAATGAATGAAAAAAATTTTCAAAATTTCCAAATTCAATTTCAAAACTCAAACTTTAATTTTTCTTTTTTTTCAAATATGCATGATGCATGGAATGAATTAATATAATGAATGCCATGTTCTCAACTTGATACATGTAATGAATGCAATGCATGAAATGCAAAAATCAATGTCATATATCTCTAATTATGGTAAAGGGTTCTCAAGACTCTTCTTTATGTCTTCTCTCATTTTCAACTTTCTATTATGTTCTTCAACTTAGTACTAAATCTCTATCTTTTTTTCAAGACTTAGATAGCAACCTTTACCCTTACAAATCAAGAGGATACCTCACCTCTTGCTTACAAGATAACCAAATAATTTTTACAAACTAAAATACCTCTCAAGGTTAAGTGTTTGTCTAATAAAGTATAAAGCAAATGATGAATGAAAACACAACAATATTTTGGATACAAGAAAAATAACGGATATTGAATTTAAGCTCTAAAAACTCTTGATTCTAAGAGAAAATAAAAATATGACTTGTTGGCTCTTGCTCTCTTGATTCATTAATCTTTTTG
The DNA here is from genome assembly GCF_047325235.1 of Durio zibethinus. Taxonomy (NCBI): domain Eukaryota; kingdom Viridiplantae; phylum Streptophyta; class Magnoliopsida; order Malvales; family Malvaceae; genus Durio; species Durio zibethinus. The sequence goes on from NC_143168.1 coordinate 21,090,734, forward strand.
GTGTGTTAAAGTGTCCAATTTATAAAGAAATTGAAGAAGTAGCCATTAGGGAAGCTTGAGAAGTGAAAACAGTCATTGAATGCATAAAAAAAAACTGTTGGTGTGATCCAGCCCAGAATCGATCGATCCGTTCCTTGAAGAGATTGATCCCTTAACCTTTTTTTAAAAATTTAGTCCTGAGAGTATTCTGTTTGAAAACCAATTGATCCTTTCTAGAGGGGATTGTAGACACCCAATTTGGTCCAGACCCGGATCAATTGGATCTGGCCCAAATGGGTAAGCCCAATTCAATTTTTATCTTGTATTACTTTTTATTTTTTTTCTTTTGTATTTTATGTATTTTATTATTTATTTATTATTATTATGTATTAATATATGCATATCTTTATTTATTTATTTATGTTAATATTTATATGTATTTATTTATATAGTTATATATTTATTATTATATTATAATTTATTTATTATTTTTTTATCTTGTAATATTTTTTAGGTTTATCGTATTTTATTTTTAATTATCTGTTAATTTTATTTTTATTCATTTATCCAATTTTTTTTTCGATTATCTGATTACTATTATTATTTTTTTTTCTTTTTTTGAGGGCTGTGATTGAAAGTTGAAGAATTCTACTGTGAATGGAAATTCAATCAGAAGAGTCCAGATTGGATTCGAAGATTGAATCCCCATCCAAAGAGGAATTGGGATTGATTAGGAACTCCTGATCAATCACTATAAAAGGGACCTCTTGGAACAGAACAGAACAGAACACAAAAGGAAACAGTAAGCAAAAGCTACTGATTTGAGAAAAAAGAGGCGTATAGAAGGCTAACAAAAGGTGTAGAAGGGTTCTGGGAATTAGAAGAAATTTTTTGAAGATTTTTTACGTTTTTTTTTCTAGGAATTTCTGAAAATTCCAGATTTCGATTGAATTTTTCGACGAAAATTTCGACCAAATTTGAAGTTCCCGGTGTGCTGCCCAGTTTTCGGCGAAGGATCCCAGAAACTGGCCAACTTCCGACGAAAAAAATCAGATTCTGACGACAAATCCTAGAATCCGGTGAATCTTCAACCGGAGTTCTTCGACCTTTTAGAGAGAAGGGAGATGAAAAAGGAAGGAGAGAGAGAAGAGGAGCGTTTTATCGAAAAACAGAGGAAAGAGCCTTATATACCCTCTCAAAACGACGTCGTTTTGTCGAGATCCGACCTGACCCGAGCGTCGACCCGGTTTCCTGACCCGCGCGTGCTGCCCCTTTCCGAGCCGAGTCGAGCTCCAAAGCAACTTTTTCGAGCCGTTTTCTCTTCCTTGAGCCGAGCTGAGCCGAGCCGCCCTCCGAGCCGCTCCAGATTTTTATTTATTTATTTATTTTATTTGTTATTTTTATTTTTATTTACTAGATTAGGTTTATTTAATATTCTTTTTATCTTTATTTTATTTTTATTTTTACTTTCCTTTATTTTTTTATTTATTCATTTTTTTTCTTTTCACTTTTATTTTGTTTTATTTTTTTTCTTTAAATATAAAATTTCAAAAAAAAAAATTTGAGGAAAAGTTGAAAGTATCAATTTTTCTTGAAAATCAAAATTTTTTAAAAAAAAATATTTTTAGGGAAAAGTTGAAAGCATCAATTTTTCTTAAAAATAAAATTTCAAAAAAAAGATTTTTGAGGAAAAGTTGAAAGTATCAATTTTCCTTGAAAATCAAAATTTTCAAAAAATATTTTTAGAAAAAAGTTGAAAGTATCAATTTTCCTTGAAAATCAAAATTTTCAAAAAAAATATTTTTAGGAAAAAATTGAAAGCATCAATTTTCCTTGAAAATCAAAATTTTCAAAAAAAATATTTTTAGAAAAAAGTTAAAAGTATCAATTTTTCTTAAAAATAAAATTTCAAAAAAAGGGTTTTTGAAGAAAAGTTGAAAGTATCAATTTTCCTTAAAAATAAATTTCCAAAAAAAAAATATTTTTGGGGAATCAATTTTCCCTGCACAAGAACAATCATCATTTCCTTCCTTTTCATTTTGATTTTGATTTTGATTTTTCTTTAAATAATCCGACGATGGACCCTCTGCAAGTGAAACAGTAATTTTTTTGCATACTCTTGAGGTGAAAGAATTGTCTCAATTTTTAGCTAAAAGTATTAGAGTCAATTGAGAATAATTTTCAATAATTAATTACTTGGTAAAATTTTAAGGCTCATTGGATAACACAAATTTAAGTTGGTACCATCTTTTGATGGACGTTGTGAGGGTGCTATAACCTTCCTTACACGTAACCGAACTCCCGAACCCTGTTCTGATTTGTAGACCTGAACCTATTCTTTTAGAGACCCTTAAACTTAGGTGTTCCCTAAAAGGATAGATTCCTTAGGTGGCCAATCGCAACTAGATAAAAAAAAGATTGGTGGCGACTCCCTTAAGTCAATGTCTAGTGACAGATCCCAGGATCTAGACGTTATGACAGCTTGACGACTCCACTGGGGACCTTGAGAGTCAGGCTAGCAAATAATTTATGTTATCCAAAAGCCTAATAAAATTAAACCTTTTTGTATATATGTTATTATTCATTCATGTTTATTTACCTTGTTAATTATGTCATTCATGTGCTTGTGCATAACATGAGCTCTACACCCGAGCTTCGTCACTCTAAGAGGGAGTAAAGTACCTATTGCTTTCGTGAGGTCTAATGCCTTCGCAGTGGCTAACGAAATACTTCCACTCAAATTGAACCTTTTTCGCTTGTAGCCTGTAATGAGGGAGGATTAGGGTGCCTTACTAGTCTGTGATGGACAAGGATGTAAGGAACAATTTGAGGACCTTTAGACTTTGACCTTAAAACTACATATAGTAAACCTTAAGAGTGCCTAAACCTAGGATAGAGCCATTTCTATCCAATGATAGATATACCCTGAAATAAGGCACAAAAAAGGTGTTTATCTAATCATTTTAATTGTTTAACTCTGTGCATTATTTTCATTATCACATGTAATATTATGCATCAGCATCACTTTCATTTCATCCATGGAACTAACTATGTTGTTTGTCTGATTGTATGCATATGCATTATTTTTATGATCATGTTTTAACACAATCATTTGCATCCATTTCATACTAGATTTCATTCAGGAAAATGTGCATTTCATTCGTGCATCAAAGCATCATACATAAAACATAACATAACATTACTAATTCTAAGATATGGTACTCAAGGTTCCAGGATAGCTCCATCTAGCAAAAACCTTGCCCATCGATTCAACACAAGATCCAAAGCAAGGTAAATGGAGCAGAAAAATCCTCATAGATTTGAAAAGATAGAAAAAGCACAGGAGAAGATTGAAAGTGATCTAAGCAAGATTCTGGAAACTCTTAATAACATGAATAAAAGAAAAGGAGTTGAAGGAAATACAAGCCAGCAAGAAGTGGCTGACCCTTTGTATCCTTCAAGTTTTGGCCCACCTCAGGCCCAGTCTGTGCAAGAGGTCCCGCCGCAACACTTCGCATATCCAACATATCCTGGAATTTCATCAGCTTTCAACCTAGGGCAGTATAATAGCTATATAAATCCTATCTTCACCGAAAAGGCAGCAAAACCAATTCCTGATCTAGATGATTTAAAAGAGAAGGAGAAAAAAAAAGATGAAAGTGAAAGTTCAGGAAAGCTCCAAGATTAGTATACTAGAGCAAAGGCTACGGGCTGTGAAAGGATTTAACTTTTATGGGTCAGTAGATGCTGCTGGGCTCTGTCTAGTCCCTGATGTGGTTATTCCCTATAAGTTTAAAGTATCAAAATTTAAAAAATATGATGGTACCAAGTGCCCCAAAACCCATATCACCATGTATTGTAAGAAGATGACAGCTCATGCTCATGATGAAAAACTCTTAATGCATGTTTTTCAGGACATTCTTACTGACTCTGCTGCCAGATGGTATGTTCAGTTAGATAAGACTCGTATTCGCTCTTGGAGCGATATGACACATGACTTCATCAGTCAATATCGACATATTATCGATTTGGCTCCTGATCGTTTATCTTTACAAAATCTGGAGAAAAAGGCAAACGAGTCCTTTAAAAAGCATGCCCAGAGGTGGAGGGATGTTGCTTCTCAAGTACAACCTCCTCTGACTGAAAAAGAAACCACAGTGTTATTTATTAGCACTTTGAAATCTCTTTATTATGAAAAGATGATAGGAAATGCAACAAAAAATTTTACCGACATGGTGATCTCTGGAGAAATTATTGAAAGTGCCATAAAAAATGATAACTTGAAAGGAGAAGAAAGCAAGAAGGCATCAGAAAAGAAATAAGCTGAAGCTCAAGCTGTGAGCTTTGATAGACAACAATTCAGGGGTTATCAACCCTATCCATCCCAAGGTTACTCTCCATACTATCCTGCTGTGAATAATGCCTCATCCTACCCATACCAACTAGCTCCACAATCACCTTATTTTAGCCCTCAAGATCTTACATATAGCTTTAACATTCAAGCTCCTGTAAGAACCCAAATTCATCCTATTAACCCAACAAATGGTTCACGAGAACAACGGACTACTCGAGAAAAACTTGTATTTGATCCAATCCCTATGACTTATACAGAGTTATATTGAAAACTCTATAATAGCCATTTGATTACCCCCAGTCATGTGGAACCGTTTAAACCATCCTATCCAAAGCGGTATCATCCTACAGCCCGTTGTGACTACTATTATGAAATTACTGATCATTCTACTGAAAATTGCACTGCTTTAAAGCATAAGGTGCAACCGTTGATCAATGATGAAATGGTAAGTTTTGATCAGGAAAAAGCAACAACACCTAATGTTATCGTACTGAGTGAAAGTCAAGAACAAAAAAGATCCGGAGAGTCACAATGAATTGAAGGGTAGGATGTCAATAGAGATTCTTCACCTGATCATATAGGGGGATAATTTTTAAGAATGGAGATAAGGGTGGTTGAAGGTTTTTTTTTTATCATTTTAAAATTTCTTTTCAAGTAATGTTAGATTTTTTTTTTGTAATATGACTTCACTTGTTATCATCTTAATAAAGGCAAGTTAATGCATTTCATTTTTTTCTTTCACTTGACCATTACTCCATGCTCTGTTACCTTTCATAACTTTATACTCCCATTCTCAAATTTCGGATGATGAATATTTAGACAATGATAACAGTAATTTTGAGATTTAATTTTGAGAACTCATCCACATTAATGTGAGAAGATGATTTGAGCAAAAAGTAAGCTGTTACTGAAGGTAAAAAAGATATGTCTTGAAGATATGTAATCTTTTATACAGGATCATGAGCTTTGTTCAATAGATGATGTTCAAGAAAAGTATTCACAATTGAGATGAAAAGTGGCCATCTTTCTTTTACCATTCGAAAAACCATTTATTGCTACCCCTTTGAGCCTATCATGATTTTTTTTTTAAGAACCCCAACCAATGATCACCCTCTACACTGGTAGGTAATTTTTGAAAAAAAAAATACCACAAAAGGTCTCAAAGATGAAAAGATGAAGAAATGAAAAAAAAAATATGCCACACATGACTTGAGACAAAGTAATGAGAATCTTTTGTGTGAGGAAAGAAAAAAATAGTGAAATGATGTAGGGGCAAAATGCCAAGCTGCATCAAATGATCCTTCGATCTCGAACCTTTTTAATATATGTTTTGAGCCTATTATATCCATTTCTTTTATGACCTTTCACCTTGACCTACATTACAACCTTGAAAAGCCCATTTGGATCAAATGTGAATGCTTAACTTGAATGATCATATGTTGAGCGAAGGTATGCTCATGAGGAAGCAATGGAATCATGCTCTAAAGTTTGATGTATGAAAGATATCAACAATGGATGAAAAATGAAAAAAAAAGATGAAAAAAAAAAACAAAAGAAAAAAAAGAAAGAAGAAAGGAATGAGTTTTTAAAAAAAAAGATATTTAAATTGAAAACCTGAAAGTGTGATTTTGGTAAAAACAAAAAAGATCCAGGTCAAATGGCTCACATGAATGAAAGATCAAAGACATCTGAAGATCTCTCAAAGACTGGGGTAAAGTTCGCCAAGCTCAAGTTGACTTCAACAGTAAATGGAATGAGTTTTTGAAAAAAAATCCTAGATTAATGTTGAGAATTGTTTGAATATTCATCATTTGGACATACCATCCATCCCAATGACATGTATCCAATTTATTTCCTTTTTCATTTGCTTTGTACCAAAACAGATCTTCATTGATTATCTTTACCATAATTCACCTTGTGTTCTCTTATTGTTACACCCCTAGAATGAATTGAGAAAATGCTTGATTGCATTGTATTTAACAAGATTTGAAATGATAATGAATGAATAAATATGTGTTTAAAAGAATCTTACATTCATTTGAAAAGAAATCTAAGATGATAAAGAAATGGTAAAAACATAAAAGAGATGATTTGAAAGGATATATGATGTGATCAAATGAAGAATATAATGAGACAAATTTTGAAAAGTGATGAATTGATCGATATGACTTGCAAGTTATGATTGAATGATAAAGACAATCAGTGGACAGAGTTTGTTTTGAAATGGTTAATGCTGAGACATTTATGAGTAATGACCCAGTGATGGTGGATGAAACTTGTTTTGAAATTTGTTAGTGCTGAAAAATTCATTGAATGATGGTCAAGTGATGATCGATTGATAAAGCTTATTCCAAAGTATTGAGAAACTCACAGGAAGAAGGTGAGCGAAAAAGACAACTGAGAGCTACACTGGTTTGATCTTAGAAGAACAGTGTAATTGGATCTCTGAAGAATCAAAAGGCTTGATGCCCAAGAAAAGCTTGAGAAACTTGAGTACCATACATTGAACAGGAATTAATTGACCAACATTTGCATAGCATGCATTGAAATTCATGCATTTGCATAGCATACATTACTTTCAGGAAAGTATAGTGTACAAATTCAAGAAACAGGGGTGTTCCAACATCTCACATGGGGAAGACAGATATGAAAATATTTTATAAAATTGAAAAAAAAAAAAGCTTGTCAGGTAAGTTCCTAATCCTTGAGATAGGATGTCTTTTGGTATTAGGGTTGATTTGTAAGACCTTTGGGCATAATCTCTTGAAATTCCTTCAAACACAGTTTTCAACTCCGTTGGACATGATTGTCAAGGAGCAATTTATTTTTCAAAGTCATGGTGCCTCTGTTCAGAGGAGCAATTTACTTTTCAAAGTCGTTGTGCCTCTGTTTAGAGGAGTAATTTACTTTCCCAAAGTCGTGGTGCCTCTGTTTAGAGGAGCAATTTACTTTTCAAAGTTCTGTTGCGCCTCTGTTTAGAGGAGCAATTTACTTTTCAAAGTTCCGTTGCCTCTGTTTATAAGAGCAATTTACTTTCCAAAGTCGTGGTACCTCTGTTTAGAGGAGCAATTTACTTTCCAAAGTCGTGGTGCCTCTGTTTAGAAGAGCTTTGGTCAAAAACAAAAAAAAAAACATAAAAAAACAAAAAATAACAATGTTGAGTTGAATCTTGATTGGGTGTCTACGTCTTTACGTAATTTTTGTTTCACAGAAAATGTGCAAAGAGGGGCAACTGTAGACACCCAATTTGGTCCAGGCCCGGATCAATTGGGCCTGGCCCAAATGGGTAAGCCCAATTCAATTTTTATCTTGTATTATTTTTTATTTTTTTCTTTTGTATTTTATGTATTTTATTATTTATTATTATTATTATGTATTAATATATGTATATCTTTATTTATTTATTTATTTATTTATTTTTGTCAATATTTATATGTATTTTATTTATATAGTTATATATTTATTATTATATTATAATTTATTTATTATTTTTTTTATCTTGTAATATTTTTTAGGTTTATCTTATTTTATTTTTAATTATCTATTAATTTTATTTTTATTCATTTATCCAATTTGTTTTTCGATTATCTGATTACTATTATTTTTTTTTTCTTTTTTTGAGGGCTGTGATTGAAAGTTGAAGAATTCTACTGTGAATGGAAATTCAATCAGAAGAGTCCAGATTAGATTCGAAGATTGAATCCCCGTTCAAAGAGGAATTAAGATTGATCAGGAACTCCTGATCAATCCCTATAAAAGGGACCTCTTGGAACAGAACAGAACACAGAAGAAAATAGTAAGCAAAAGCTGCTGATTTGAGAGAAAAGAGGCGTATAGAAGGCTAAGAAAAAGTGTAGAAGGGTTCTGGGAATTATAAGAAATTTTTTGAAGATTTTTGATGTTTTTTTCTGGGAATTTCTGGAAATTTCAGATTTCGGTTGAATTTTTCAATGAAATTTGAATTTTTCGACGAAGATTCCGACCAAATTTAAAGTTTCCGACGAAGGATCCCAGAAATCGACCAACTTCCGACGAAAAAACCCAGATTTCGACGACAAATCCTAAAATTCGGTGAATCTTCAACCAAAGTTCTTCGGCCTTTTAAAGAGAAGGAAGAGAAAAAATGAAGAAGAGAGAGAGGGGAAGAGCGTTCTGTCGAAAAACAGAGGGAAGAGCCATATATACCCTCTCAAAACGATATCGTTTTAGCCTTAAGTGACCTAGAGTATCCGCACGTTTTATCGAGATCCGACCCGACTCGAGCGTCGACTCGCTTTCCTGACCCGCGTGTGCTGCCCCCCACCGAGCCGAGCCGAGCCGCTCCAAGTTTTTTTTATTTGTTTATTTATTTTTTATTTTATTTATTTTTTTATTTTTATTTACTAGATTAGGTTTATTTAATATTCTTTTTATCTTTATTTTATTTTTATTTTTACTTTTCTTTATTTTTTTATTTATTCATTTTTTTTCTTTTCACTTTTATTTTGTTTTATTTTTTTTCTTTAAATATAAAATTTTTTAAAAAAAAATTTTTGAAAAAAAGTTGAAAGTATTAATTTTCCTTGAAAATCAAAATTTTCAAAAAAAAATATTTTTAGGGAAAAGTTCAAAGCATCAATTTTTCTTAAAAATAAAATTTCAAAAAAAAAGTTTTTGAGGAAAAGTTGAAAGTACCAATTTTTCTTGAAAATCAAAATTTTCAAAAAAAATATTTTTAGGAAAAAGTTGAAAGTACCAATTTTCCTTGAAAATCAAAATTTTCAAAAAAAATATTTTTACGAAAAAGTTGAAAGTATCAATTTTTCTTAAAAATAAAATTTCAAAAAAAAGGTTTTTGAGGTAAAGTTGAAAGTATCAATTTTTCTTAAAAATAAATTTTCAAAAAAAAATATTTTTGGGGAATCAATTTTCCCTGCACAAGAACAATCATCCTTTACTTCCTTTTCATTTTGATTTTGATTTAAATAATTCGACGATGGAGCCTCTGCAAGTGAAACAATAATTTTCTTGCATACTCTTGAGGTGAAGGAATTGTCTCAATTTTCTGCTAAAAGTATTAGAGTCAATTGAGAATAATTTTCAATAATTAATTACTTGATAAAATTTTAAGGCTCATTAGATAACACAAATTTAAGCTGGTACCATCTTTTGATGGGCGTTGTGAGGGTGCTATAACCCTTCTCACACGTAACCGAACTCCCGAACCCTGTTCTGATTTGTAAACCTGAACCTATTATTTTAGGGACCCTTAAACTTAGGTGTTCCCTAAAAGGATAGATTCCTTAGGTGACCAATCACACCTAGATAAAAAAAAGATTGGTGGCGACTCCCTTAAGTCAATGTCTAACGACAGATCCCAGGATCTAGACGTTATGACAGGGATCGATCCTGTTCATGATGAATGGTAGTTTCTCATTTTGCACTCTACTTACTAATTTGATCATAACTTGAGTTATACAAATCCAAATCATAAACCGTTTGAAGATTTACAAACTAGACTTAAAGGACTTTTTATCCATATAAAGTTCATTACCTAATTCATTATGTTCAAATTATAGTTAATTTTCAAAGTGATCTATTATATAATTTTTTTTACAACTGCAAAGTGTCTAGTAAAAATTTAAAATTTTTTCTTAGAAAATTTAGATTTTATCCTTTGTTTTTCTTGTATCCAAAATATTGTTGTATTTTCATTCATTATTTTCTTTGTACTTCATTAGAAAACATTCAACCTTGAGAGGTATTTTAGTTTGTAAAAATTATTTGGTTATCTTATAAGTAAGAAGTGAGGTATCCTCTTGATTTGTAAGGGTAAAGGTTATTATCTAAGCCTTGAAAAAAATATAAAGATTTAGTACAATATAGGTTTGTATCTTATAAGAATTTTTATTCAATTAGTGGATTGAAACCTTGGTGTGGACAATCAAGATAGAAAACGTAGGTGGCTTATGAAGAAAGACCTAACTTCTATGTGTGTTTAATTTTTCTATTCATATCTCCTTACAATTTATTGTTATTTATATTTGATTTAGATTCATTAATTGCTATTGTTTGTATTATATTTTCATCAAAGTTGCTTATTGTTTTAATTTCCATTCCACTATATTGAAATCATTGTTTAGGAAGAATTTGAAAAAATCTAATTCACCCCCTTTTGAATCACCATCTCACCTATAAAACTAACAATTGGTATAAGAGCTTTGGTCTTTTTTTTATAGGTTTAACCACATTGAGTAAAGATCTTATAGCTCAATTTTGGTTTCAAGATGATGAAGTTCTCAAAGCTCCCATGGTTGATAAATTTAAATTTTGTGAATGAAGAAGGAGGATAAAGATATTCATAATGGTTCAAGATTTTAGTGCTTGAAATTTGATTGAAAAAAAGCTTGAAATTCTTTCAAACGATACAAACTACATGAGGTAAATGATGTATGATGTTAAGACCAAATGCTTATTATATAGAGCTCTTAACTCTCACAAATTTAACTTGGTATCAAAGTGTCTAACCTCAAATAAGATATGAGAGAAGTTGGATGAAATACATGAAAGACAACAATCCAATCGAAATACATCATGTCTCATGGCTCTTGAAGATCCGAAGGTAACCTCTAATTCTATTTATTCAAATTCATATGCTTTTGATGAATTGTACGATGCTTATAATGAGTTATATGTTGAATGTAAATTAATGAAGAGAAAATATAAGCAAATGATTTCAAAGTTGAATGTAGAGAATGAGTTTTTAATAAATGCAAAAATGCTTTGAAAAAAAAATTAAAAATTAAAAATAGATTTTGAAACCTCTTAAAATAGGTATGAAATTTTAGAAAAAGAAAATTTTGATTTGAAAAAGAAATTTAATGTTTTCATGAATGAAAAACAAGAATTTTATTATAAGAGATTAAGTGTTAAAATGATTAAATGTAATTTTTGTAATTTTCATAGTCATACTATACATAGTTATTCTATTAGAAGAAAAGTTTCATTTAGAATTAGGCAAATATAGGTTTCTAAAAGAACAAGAGACTTGGAAACTAACTCTCAAGGACCCAAAGTAATTTGGGTACCAAAAATCAAATGAGATTGTTTCTTGTAGGTATGCTAGAGCAAAAAGCCATAATGTGATAATAAAGATTAAACACTCTAGACACATAATGGAGATGGTAACCTCTAAACTTTTATTTGAAGAGTATTTGAATTTGGTTACCTATTTTTGATGAAATTTGTGAATACTTGATTGATATGCAAAATTTAGTTGACATTAATTGCAAGACATATGTTGTATAATATTGAAAAAATGTGAGTTTGAATTGAATATGCATTTATTTTACATTTAAATATGTTTGAGATGCTTGTTGAAATTGATTATAGTGTTAAATTGCTTAAGCATAATTTTGTTGATGAATATAGAGATTAAGAGTTGGCTTTTTTATTTTCTTGTTTTTAATGTCAAATGAGCACTTGAACAACTTTGTTTTGTCATTTGAAACTTGTTGGAATGGTTCAAATTGATTAAAAATGAGTTTGACTAGTTTTAAAATTTATTAAGGAATATTTCAAGCAAAAATGAGTTTTATAGTGCAAAAATCAAAACCCTAGACATATTAAGCTTTGAATGATTTATCCTATGATATTTTACATAAATATACTTCTTTAAATGACTTTAGCATGATGAAAATGATTTTTGAGATTTTTATATATATTGACTTGTAAATGTTGAACATGTTATACGACCATGTTGTTTAAAATTGCTCAATTTGTTTATAATACTTGAACCTTGTGAATTCTTTAAACTTGATTGTGTTAGACATAATTGTCTTAACTCTTGATTTGTGATTTTAGAAATTGATGATCTGATGTTTAAATCATAAATATTGATGTTTGATTGTTCATCTTTTATTTTTTTTAATAATCTTGAAATATGCTTTAATTCTTTATCCTTATGAATTCAAGATTTATTTCTTCTCTTGTGTTGATGAATTGATGAACTTTATGTGCTTAAAAGATATATATTGATTTTTTGTTCATTTATGTTTTTGATCATGATATGTGCTCATATGATGATTGATTCAATTTGACCTTAATACTTGTGGTTTAAAATGCTTGAATTGTTTATATCTTGATTGTGAAAGATATTTTGCTAAATATGTTTATTTTTGTGCTTAAATGTTTGATTGATTTTATGAAATATTTTGGATTTTTGTGCACAAGTGATATATCTCATGATTTGTGATTTTGAATATGATGAACTACTTGTTTGTAAATGAAATATATTGTTAGTTCATCTATTTATTCTTGTCAAGTGTATGCTTATGTGATAAATATTATTTATATTTACTTAACATGCTTATAACATGACTTAAGTAAATAAATTTTTTATAATACTTATTTTTAGCTTAAGTCATTGTTAATTATGTCCTATAATTTGTGTAAACATATTTATGCTTTTGTACTAAAATTTTCTTGAATATGTTCTTGATAATAAATGTTTTCCTTGAGTTTTTAGTTTTCATATGGCCTAAAATTTATTTTGATATATTCCTTGATGATTTATTGAATATATATAAATATTGAATATGTCTATTTTGTGTTCATGAATGATCTAAAAGGTTTGATTTTGCACATTACACGAAAACTTTTACTTTAGTGCCATTCTTGTGCTATTTGATATTTAAATTGATATATGACTTCTAGCTTAAGTATATATCTCTCTTGCAATTGATAATTTATGCTTAGTGAATAAATTTTCTTTTGCCTATAATGACTTAGAATTTGGAATTGTTTTCTAACAATTGGTGTAATTTTTATTAGTTGATTTTTTTTATGCTTCTAATGAAAATTCTTTTTTCAAGAATATTTTTTAAATCTATGCTATGAGAACTTGAAATGGGCATAAGTGAGCCTACATTTTTTAAATTTCAAGTATAACAAACAAAGTATGTCATCTTCATCAATCAAGCCCAAGTATATCAAATACTAGCTCAAATGATGTGAAATGGAGGAGTCAAAGCCTTACTCAACTACAATTAGCACAACAATATAGCTTGATAAGGAGGAAGTTAATTGTATAGAATCTATGCTATGTGCCTATGATTTATAATGTTTAATGCATGATTTGATAAATGCTTGCTTTGATTGTATGCAAAAATGAGATATTGTGCTAGAACATATGAACACATTGCACAAATTAATTACCAAGCCACTTGGTAGATATTGTTCTAATATTTTTGAAAGCTTGGATTGATTAACTCACCTTTATTGATATTCATGCCTAGTTCTTGAATACTTTGATTACTAATTTTTATTACATTAATATTTATTTGAATTTTTTAACGTGAATATGAGTTGAATATATTGATTTATTGATCTTTCAATTGCCTTGACTCATGGACTATGACTTATGAACTTACAATTTGAAATTTATATACATGTTTATTGATTGAGATTAAGATAGCATGTACCAAATTATGCCTAAATGCTTGTATTTTTTTTTTTAATTAGGCATATTGCTTATGTATTTTGCATATGCTTGTATGATTTTGATTGAAATATATTATTGAAAACTTGCATATGTTTGAGTTAAGTACTTTGCTTTGCATTGAAATAATTTGGATTATAATTGAATAATTATGCTTTCATTATTTCTTTGCTATAGCATATGTGCTCATCATGTTTGAAAAATGCTTGAATAATCTTTGTTATGACATGATATAATTGAATCTTATTGCTCATTAGTATTCATGCTTTATTAAATATATGAGCTTTTGGTTCTTGTTTGGATAAGATAGCTTATGAAAGATTACTATTATCATTTATGCATATATTAAATAAATCTTTCATATGTTTGAAGTATGTGTGCTTTATGAAAGTTGTTGAAAAAAATTGCTAACAATTGGTAACAATTGATATCAAAATTACTAAAAAAATTTTTAACTTTCATAGAAACTTGTTTATGTATGTGCCTATCCTTGATATAGCTTGTATCTTTCATGCAAAATTATGTGTGCCTTAAATTGATTAATCCTTATTTTGAAATGAGGAACAATCTTAGAATATAATTTTACTTGATTTATTTTGTGATGACAATTGGTATGCTTTATCATAACATATCTTTAATAATTGGTATCCGTAACAATTGGTATAAGCTTGTATGCATGTGCTTAAATTTATACTTAATTGCTATTGATGTTTTAAGCTCTAAGCACATCTTATGATAACATAATTTATGAGTAGATTTCATATCATTCATTATCCTTTGCTCATAAATTTCATGTAGTAGATTTGATGATTTGTGCTAAAATGCTAAAATTGGATACACTTATGCTTTTGTGCTTGAATACATGTATGTGAACTTCATTGTGCATATTACATTTGATTACATGCATTCAAAATACTCTTGATATCATTGGTATCAAGCATTTTGTCCCATGCCTTGAATTGATCTCTCTTTCTTTTGAAATGACAAAAAGGGAGAAAGAGTTTAAAGATATTTCTTCTTGTATGCTTATTGCAATTGATATAGAAGCTTAAATATTTGGAATAAAGATAATGAACAAAAAAGAGGAAAAATGTTTCATGAATATATTTGTTAATGATGCCTGTTGGTATTTATTTGCTTATTAATATGCTCATACCTTTTTGTTATGAGAAAAAGGTAAAAAAATATCATATAGGTAAATTTACTTGTGCTTGATATATATGTGTGCTTAATTGCTGTATATGCTCTAACATATATTTGTTGAGTTGTGTTGGATTAGGATGCATAAATTGAGGGAGAGTTTTACCATTGGATTAGGATGCACAAATTGAGGGGGAGTTTTCCAAAATGTTTTTTCAAAATCCTAAATGTTTCAAAGTAAGTTTTTCATCAGGCAAATTTATCTTTAAGTTTTGTCAAATCAAAAAGGGAGAGATTGTTAGCCTTGAATTGATCATTATTTTGAAATGACAAAACATTAAAGCTAAATAAACTTAATCAAGATTTTGAAAAAGATTTATTTAGTACATGTTCTTAAATTTTATATTTTGGTATTAAATAAATAATATGATTTTCATAGTTTAAACAAACCTTTCTTAGTTTCATATTTCTTAAACCAAATCTATCTTTAAAGATTATTTATTTGAGCTTAAATAAAATTCAATTGTTGTTTTTTAAAGTGAATTTATTTATTTTGGACTTAACACAATTTTGATAATATTGGTTTTGAAAAATAGATTAACTTAAGAAAGTTGTTTTACAAGAATAAAATTTTCCAACATTAAACTTTTTTCATTTTTTTGTATTAATACACAAAGTTTTAATATTTAAATTTTATATGGTTGAAAAGCTCTTTGAGTCTATTTTCTAATAGATAAGCAAAATCAAAATCTAAATTTTTTAAAAAAAAATTTAAAATTTTTACTAGATACTCTACAGGTGTCAGAAAAACTACACAATGAATAACTTTGAAAATTCACTATAATTTATACATAGTGAATTAGGTGATGAAATTTATATGGATAGAAAACCCTTTAAGTCTAGTTTCTAAATCTTCGAACGGTTTATGATTTGGATTTGTATAACTCAAGTTATAATCAAATTAGTAAGTAGAGTGCAAAACGAGAAACTACCATCTAGCATGAACAAGATCGATCTCCTCTAGAAAGGATTGATTGGTTTTCAAACAGAATGCTCCAAGAACTGAATTTCCCGAAAAGTGATCGATCCCCCCACATAGGGGATCGATCACCCAAGCAAGGGATCGATCCCCTTAAGAAAGGGATTAATCGGCTCTGGGCGAGATCACACTAACGGTTATTTTTTTCATGCATTCAACGGCTACTTTCACTTCCCAAGCTTCCCCAACGGCTACTTCAATTTCTCTATAAATTGAGCACTCCAACACACCAAAAAGATTGATAAATCAAGAGAGTAAGAGCTAACAAACCATATTTTTATTTTCTCTTAGAATCAAGAGTTTTTAAAGTTTAAATTCAATATCTTTTGTTTTTCTTGTATCCAAAATATTGTTATGTTTTTATTCATCATTTTTTTTATACTTCATTAGGCAAACACTTAACCTTGAGAGGTATTTTAGTTTGCAAAAATTATTTAATTATCTTGTAAACAAGAGGTGAGGTATCCTCTTGATTTGTAAAGGTAGAGGTTGCTATCTAAGCCTTGAAAAATAGATAGAGATTTAGTACAAGATAGATTTGTATCTTGTAAGAATTTTTCTTCAATTAGTGAATTGAAGCATTAGTGTGGACAACTAAGAGAGAGGATGTAAATACCTTGTGAAGAAGAACCGAACCTCTATAAGTCATTGTATTTGATTTCTCTATCCCTATCTCCTTACAATTTATTATTGTTTATATTTAATTTTAAGTTCATTAATTGATATTGTTTGCATTATATTTTCATCAAAGTTGCTTATTATTTTAATTTTCATTCAACTATATTGAAATCATTGTTTGAGAAGAATTTAAAAAAATTCAATTCACCCCCTCTTGGATCACCATCTCACTTAGAAAACTAACATTATTTTCTTTAGAATTGGCTAGCAAATGTATCAACCAACTTACGACCCAAAATTTCCTTTCACTAATTTCATCATTTGAATTTTTTTTTTCATTTGTAAGTTAAAAGATTCACATCCTTTTAAACTTCTTTCGTCACTCACATTTCATTTTTTATTTGCCCTAATCACTTTTAATTTTTTCAAAATAATACAAAGATCTTTCATATTAGTCATTTATTTATTCATCATCATTTCAATTTGATGACAAATGTAATCCATCACATTTCCTTAAAGAATAAATGGTGAAGGACAAGAAAAAAAAGTAAAGAAAGGATAATAATTATAAAAACAAATTTGGCAAAGAATAAACAAGCAAAGAAATCATCAAATTACCAAGATAAATGCTTAGAAAGGTTCACAACATCTAATATAATGAACATTTAGATAATTCTAAATAAATTAATTCAAAATTCTTTTTCAAAAACTCATTTCATTAATATTCTTGATCTTTAAGCTTTTCAATCCAAGCATTATCTATACTCCATGGGATCCTCAATTGAAACTATTTTTTAAGTCTTCATCTCAAATATATCTCTTTTTACTTAAATCACCCTTTTGGATTTTCAATTTAATCAATATTTTACCAAAATCAAACAAAATTACATGCCATTTATCTTTAAAATGAAGTTTAATGGCCTGACAGAACTTGTGACTTTAGAATTTGGATTAAAGTTTTTAGGATGATTTTTAAGGTTAGGGTTTGAAGGTTATGGTTGAAGAAAAATGGAAAAGGAAATAGAAAAATGGGTGTGAAGAGTATTTAGGGAAAATTAGAAATTTGGTTAAGGGTGTAATTAGTAAAAGAAATTAGATTTTAAATTTGGAGTATAAAAAGTAATTGAATGTAGAGAATAATTTTTAAGGTATGAATAAAAGCTCCCATCATATAATTTCTTGTCTAAATAATCATATAAGAATATCAAATTTCAAATACTATCTTTTTAATTTACATAAAATTTGGTAACAATTTTAGTTAGAAACTTCACTATTTCTTGAATATGTTACAACGAGAAAATAATTATTTTACTTTTTTTAAGTAAGCTCTCATAATTTGTATTCAAAAGTTTTTTATTTTTTTATTTGTACTCAAATAAAACTTTATTTCAAATAAAATATTGATTTATATTAAAATTTTATTTGGATGCAAATTAAATATTAAAAATGTATTTTGATACAATAAAGATATAAAAACTTCCTTAAATAAAGTGATAAATTTTATATAATTTTTTGTTATTCTAACTTTAAAAAAAAAAAAAAAAAAAGATAATCACAAAACAAAAGGCTATAATATATAATATTATATTATAAAATTCATGATTACGATAAAATTTAATTACATGAAGTGGATATTTTATTTATTTGACACGTAATACAGTTCTTATTTTTATGTTATTAATCAATTAAAAATATTCATTTAAAATAATTATTAGTTTTATAAATCTTTATTATACTTTAGATCAAGTATTGATTTAATTTTATAATTCACAAATTAAAGAATCTGAAAAGTTAAATATTTTAAATTTGATAAAAGTGAACAATCAAATTCAAAATTAAATCACAAAATAAAATTTTCAAACTTTAAAATCCCAAAAAGATATTTTTATCTTAATAAATTTCTTCATAATTTTTTTATTTGTTAAACTTCTTTAAAATTTAAAATCACAATATCACTTACTATTTTTTTAATTTGAAAGATATTTATCGATTTGAATTAAAAAAATTATTTCAAAACTCACTCTTTTTAAATTATAAAAAAATATAATAAAAAATCTTGCACATCGGTTAAAAAAGCTAGCATAGAATAAGAACCCAGCATCAGCCCGCAATCACTTAACACAACCCAGAGACAATAGACCCAGTAGCCACACTGTTGAAACAACCAACAGGCAAGAAAGAATACAAGAAACCACAATTAAGCAACACAGCCGCAATACCAAACAACACAATCAACGACAAGTGATTGGAAACAAGAAACACAGAAACACAAAATCAAGATAAAAAAAAAAACCCACAATTAGATCTTGATTTCCTATGTACGAGCAAAAAAAAAAAGACGTATATTTCTCTGATGTGTATTAAATTGAAAACAGCGAAGCTAACCACGCAATTCATATACATACGGCAGGGCTTTTCAATTACCTCTGAAAAATTAACTAGTCTCTGCCGAACATGGCACAAGCTCCATCTTGTTTATTGTAATGCTGACGTCATCACCTATAGCCATTAGCTGCACAAAAACATGGGATATACACTACATTATTATGAATCAATTGACGAGAAAGATAACACTACCTCTTGAAGAATGAATTGTTATTTTACTAAGAAAAGAATGAATGATAATTTGTTTAAGATTTACTAGCCAAAGTGGAAAGCAGAATCGTGTCTGTGCTTGTGAAATTTGGTGGTGATAAAAGAGTGATGCATCTGATCACCTATAAATATTGGAGTGGGCGACCCATACCCAGCTTATGTATAATGACATATGAATGAATGACAACAGATATCTTGCTTCACATTTTCAATAATTGTACGGTCATGATAATTAGAATCATCACTTTCCATGACTATCGCATATAGCTCAAATTCACTTTCCATGTCATTTTTATTTCATGAATTTAAAATAATTACTCTAAAATAATTAGACCATGACAGAACTGCTACCTTGAGAGAAAAGATAAAACAATTATCTGTTTTGAAGATGATATATATTTGTTAGTATTAACTCAAATCTTATAAAAAATTTGAACAAAGATTTATTCCAGATGAAATTGATTAAATATTAATTGATTGATAAAAAGATTCGTAAAAGAAGAATTGTAAGAAAAAAGAAATTTTTGATAAGTAAGTTTGTATACTTATAAATAAGTAAGTGGAGTCTGGTATAAAAAAATACTGTGAGAGAGAGTAAGAGAGAGCTAGAGAGAAAAGGTGGAACAGAATAGCCAGGGAACAGCCACAGTCAAGACGTTGGGATCGTTGGAGAGCCAGACATGACGAAGATAGATGGAGAAGAAAGCTACTATCCGTTTTCGTGAACAACATTCACCCTATGGGTAGAGAAGCAGAACTGAGTGATCTAATAATGCAATATGGAAGGGTCCTAGATTACTACATGTCCATAAACAAGAAATGGACAAGGCGCAGTAAGTTTGGTTTTTTCAGGTTCAAAGATCTGAGGGAAGCACCGGCAGTAATTAGGGCACTAAATGGGACCTTTTGACATGGATGGAGGCTGACGATGAACCTAGCAAAGTATGAAAGAGATGCAAAAAACAATGCAGTCACCCAAACAGCAATCAGACAAGACAAAAGAAAAGTTGTTCCACTGAACCTTACTAGTACAGAGAAAGACAAGCCAACTGATACTGAAATAGTAAGGGGCAACAACGGCAGAAACAATGAGATAGAAAGTAATACAGGAAGAGAAGGTAGAAAGGATGATGATGACAAAAAAGATCGTGATAAGGAGACAGAACCACAGAAGTCAGTTATGTTTGAGTGGAAACAGGAAAACCTTGATTAGGAATGGCTTGAACAATGTGCAGTAGCGGGGGTAAAAATCCGCAGGCAATAAACTTCCTATAGCAACAAATATTCAGTCAAGTGCTTATGCACTTCTCAGTTAACTTCATGGGGGTAGTATGGTGTTACTACAGTTTGAGTCGAGAGGAAATGGTGGGGATGCTTGATGATGGAAAGGTGTGGTTAAGTGAATGGTTCTTCTGGATTAGACCGTGGGATCCAGAGACACATCCAAGTGACAAGTTTGTTTGGATTAAACTTGAAAATATCCCACTGCATGCATGGAATTATGAGATATTTAGTAGAATTTGAACCACTTGGGGAACTTTTATTACCATCGGTGATAGTATGATGAGAAAACGAAGATTGGACGTAGCAAGAGTTTTAGCTCTCATCAGAACAAATACTCATCTCCAAGGCTACTTGCAGTGGTAATAAAAAGAAAATCATATCATGTTAAAGTAACGCTGGAAGACGGGTCAGGTTTCTTATGGAATACTGGGATAAAACAAATCAAAAAGAGTCAATCAACACCTCGTCCTCATCAAGTTCAGCTTCCTCAAGCACAGAAAAGGAACTTCAACTGTGCAGTAATGGATAGTGCAACGAGGAAGGAGGTGAAAAGTCAGATCTGGGAAACATTGACATACCAGCCAGTTGTGAGATATTGGAAAAGAGTTATACAGCTGAAGGAGAGTAAGTCAGCCGCAAATTTCAAACAAGGTGCAGTCCTGAGATGACGTGGTATTAATTTTGGAAAACAGGGAAAAAAAAAACCCAAGTCACTACGCATGAAGACAAGCACTGACTGATGATATTTGGGCTATAGAGGAAAATTGTGCTGAAAAAGAGATGGAATTGGGCGTTTAACTAAGCCCAAACTGCGCAAGCAAGAAGAGTGCCCAAAACAAAGTCGTAAGGCAAAGGACCCAATCGAAAGATGAAGATAATGACGAGACTGGACAAGAATGATGGGGGCCAAAAATTGCAAAGCTTCAGACAGAGTTTGTCGATGGAGGAAAATATTTTTCTTCACAGTCAGAAAGGGGAGAAAATACATGGCAGAAAGGACAGAAAAAATACTGGTAGAAGAAGAAATGATACAAAGCCAAAGAAAAAAGGGCAAATGAAGCAAGAAGGTATTAAAAGGAAGAGAGGACTGTGGGCAAGACACAGCCATAGGGAAGAAAGCCTTGAAGTCACACTATTGGGAGGAGGCTGATTTATCTGATGAAGATATTCGAAGCAGGAATAGGATCCTTAGAAGAGAATCAGAGAAAACGCTTGAAGTGGGCAAGCTGCTAGGCCTATCAGTGAGAGGAGATGAAGAAGAAGTACTGTAAAAGCTAATAGAGATAGAGGCGGCAGAGGAGGAATGGGAAGGTAATTCTTAATTCCTTATTCTCAGTAGGAAAAAGGTCTAATCAAGGGGTTTTTATTTCTCAAAATGAAGATTATTTCTGTAAATATTAGAAGAATAGGAGGGAGTGAAAAAATGAGGAACTTCAGGAAGATAATGTCAAAAGAAAAACCAAGTATTGTTTTTACATAAGAAACCAAGACCCATAAAGTGACTGCCAAAACAATTAGACAACTATGGGAAAGAAAAGGAGTAAAGTTTACCCAAAATGAACCAAATGGAGTTGCGGGGGGACTGATATGTATGTGGGCAGAGGAGGATTTCACATTCATATCCTCCACTTGTAGAGAGAGGTTCATTTGGATCAGTGGTAGTTTCACAAATAAATCTCGCACTTTTAATTTATGCAATGTGTATGCCCCTAATGATGTATACGAAAGGAAAGTATTTTGGTAAGAACTAGCAGAAGTAAAAGCAAGTAGCTCAAAATTGTGGTGCTTCGCAGGCGACTTTAATGCAGTGCTGAATGAGGAAAGAGTTGGGATAGTAGATATTGCCAGATCATCAACAGACTTTGCAAACTTCATAAGCAGAGTTAATTGATCTTCCCCTAGCTGGTAAAAAATTTACGTGGTATAGGAGAGGTGAAAGAATCGGAATGAGCAGACTGGATAGATTCCTTATCATAAGAACTGGTTATCGCTCTTCTCAACAATCAATCAAAGGTGCTTAGAATGCTCTATATCTGACCATATTCCTATCTGCTTGGGAATTGAAGCACAGGATTGGGGACCAAAACCGTTTAAAATTTTTAATCACCAGCTTAAGAATGAGGAGTTTCATCAGCTGGTAGAAAATAAATGGAGCTTATACGAGGTGGAGGGATATGCAGGTAATAGGGTGATGCAAAAGCTCAAACTTCTGAAAAAGGACATCAGACAATGGAATGATCATGGGAGAGGAAATATGGAAGCCCCAATAGACTCACTAGAGAAGAAGATACCATCGTTCGAAAGAGAGCATGAAGAAAAACCAACGGATAAAAGCATCAACTTGGCTATAGTAACGAAAAAAGAAATGTTATGGGGATTACAAAGGAAGGAAGAACAAACATGGAGGCAGAAGGCAAGAGTAAAGTGGATACAAGAGGAAGTTAAGAACACAAAATATTTTCACTGTATTGCCAACAACAGATGGAGAAATAATTTCCTGAGCCACATATACCACAGAGGCAAAAGACTTAACAACCTGAAGGAGATTAGAGCAGCGGCAGAGAATCATTTCCAAAATATGTTCAGAAAATTTTCAAAGCAATTGCTCTTCATGGAGGAATTGGAAATAAAGAAGTTAACTGTAATGGAATCCCAGGGGCTAGGGGTACCATTCACAGAAGAGGAAGTATGGAATGCAGTAGAAGGATGTGATGGAGATAAGGTACCTGAACTGGATGGCTTCAACTTCAACTTTATAAAAAGGAAAAGGAGCTTACTAAAGTCTGATATACTGGATTTTTTTGAAGAGTTTCAAAAAACTGAAAAAATGGCAAAAGGTATAAATTGCTCCTTCATTATGTTATCAACTAAAAAACAGTGCTACAAGTCCCTAAACAAACTTTCGTCCAATATCTCTAATAAGTAGCTAATACAAGATAGGAGCGACAGTATTGGCTAATAGATTGAAGCAAGTCATTGGCACCCTGATTCACTCAGCTCAGTCTGCCTTTGTGGAGGGAAAAAAATAATATGGACAGTGTTCTTATTGAAAATGAGGTGATTAATAGTATGCAAAAATCGTCAGAGGGGGATATGATTTTCAAGCTTGACTTTGAGAAGGCTTTTGACATTGTCGACTGGAACTTCTTAATATCAATGATGGTAAAAATGGGTTTCAACAGAAAATGGATTTCATGGATATGGGGATGCATATCAACAGCATCGGTGGCTCACTCACCAGACTAATAATGATGCAAAAGAGACTTAGACAAGCTGATCCGCTCTCTCCACTGTTGTTTCTGATAGTTGTTGTTGCTCTTCAGTCTTGCAAGAATGGCAGATCTTACAACAGTGGAGGTTTTTATTGCCAAAGACACACAGTATACATAGTGCTTGAAAGAGATGCGCTAGGCATAATAAACCTAATCCAACTAGTTTCAACATACCTTTCGATGATAGTTAACTTTGTAGATGATGCAACGCTTAGGAGAAGAGATTCTATTTCTTGTTCTGTAAAGCATGTTTGGCTAGAAGCAAATTAGGTTACGCAATGTGTTAGTATGATTTGAACTTTACATTACTGATGATCTAATTTAGATAGAAGAATACTAGAGAATTATTACAGATATTATCATTGCTAATTGTAACTCAAGTTATTAGCAATGAAAGTTTCTTATTTGATTCAAAATAAAAGTTAAATTTTATTTAATTGGAGCAGATAAAATCTCAAAATTTTATTTTGATAAGAAACTGCATAATATAATTTCATACTTTTTAAAATAAACATAACTTATTTTTATTAATGATATAAACATATAACTATAGATGCAAATTTTTATTTATTTTTTTATAATGTATTTTTGTCTTATGATTTTAAAACTATGTATCATATTTATTCTTAAATAAGTTTATTTTTTCTGATATTTCATTTTAATATTTAAATTTTAAGTATGTTATAATTTTTAAAGTTTAAACATAGGTGTCTGTAAAATATTAATTTTTATGTATTTACAAATATTTAAGTAGACAACTAACTTATGCATTACACAGATCACAAGCTAGTATATATTATATAATTGTTCTATTCTTTTTTGGACATAATATAATTATACTATTAAAGATAGATTTTAGGTGTTTATTGTCTTTGGGTTCTTTATATAATTTTTTAAAGTTTTGTATGCTTTTTTGGGGATAAATAGCACTACAACCATGATTTTTGTGTGATATTATTTCCACCCATATCTTTTAAAAGTCAAATTTTCATTTACGACTTTTTAAAAAGTATAATAAATATAAAATAAAATATGCCACAAATATATATATATATATATATATATATTTATATGTGTATCTTCGTTTGGAACATTAGATAATTTGAATATTAAAAATTGGTTAATAATAATTTAAGATTGAATTAGTATTTAATATATTAACAGTGTATAATTTTAATTACACAAGTTAGATTAAAAAGGTGACACATATTTTATTGTTTTAATTAGATTTTTTTTATATTTTTAAATATATACTTAAGGGACATGCATCACCCTTTCAACTTCGTTTGTTTAATTAAAATTTTATAATGATAATATATCAAATATTAACATTTTAAGTTTATATATTCAATTATTAATTTGATCGAAACTTCATTAAATTTCAAGTTTTAGTCTTTAATTATTCTATAGTCAAATTTTCACGTGCTCAAATTATTGCTCTTCAATGAAGAATGATGAAAAATTGGTCACTTTGTGCAATGAAAAATTAGAATAGAAAACAGTTGTTTCTATGTCCAAATTAATCAAAAATTAACAAGATCAGCATCTTTGACCGAGCCGCCTTGGAAATTCATGTCCCGACAAAGGCCAATTTAAATATCCTTTCCTCTTTTTAATGTTATGTTCTCATTTTATTTTGAAGTTTATTACCAATGTCATAACGTAGAGCTAAATTAGCATGGATTAATCAACTCAAGTTTTAAACAATTTAAAACTCAAATTGAATATAAATAATTTTTTTACTTATTTTAAATTTTAATTTAATTAAAAAATATAATAAACATAATTACAAAAATGAACTAACTTGACTCAATTTCATTTTCTTTTAAAAAGTGAACCACTTAATAGTTATTTAAAACTCAAAATGATTGAATATAACAAAAATTTGAATTAAAATAGTAACCTAATCAAAATGTAATATTTTTTATTCATCTTCCATAACAATTTAAAAGTTCTTTATTTAAGTTTTTTTTCGTCATCTTCAACGTTTTATTTTTATTATCTTTGTAGTTGAATTAATTAATTAATTAATTTTATCAGTATTTCAAAAGTAAAATTGCAATTATTTTGTAATTGAATATACTTTGTTTATTTTGATTTAGGATGATTTAAATACAACTTTTTAAACAAAAAGAAGTATGCATCAATTATTGAGTCAAATTTGCTTAGATGTATAAGTGAATGATTGAGTATATATGAATAGAAGTAAATGACAAAACTTGGCTCAATTTAAATGGTTGTTGATTGTAACTCTAAACTCCAACCCAAAATTATGAAAGGTTAAATTTTAAAACAATTGAAATACTAAATATACAATTAAATAAAGATTTTACTAATTAACTCCATAAATTACTTTTAAGTTTAGTTAAATTATAATTTATGTTAATATTTGTATATTAAATGTAATAATGATAATTATTTTGATGAATTTCAATTCTTTTCAACAAATATTGCCTATTATGGCAACCTTAAAAATTTAGATAAAATAGCTAACATTATTCAACTGATATAAAGGAAAAAGTGAAGGAGTATACAATGTTTTTCTTAATAAAAGAGTTTTCTATTAATCCTAAAAAATTTAAAATCAATATATTTGTATTTCTTTATTGAAATATCATATAACACTAAACTTTTTTGTTATGTAAAGAAGATAGAGTTATGTGTAGCCAGTCAATCTGTCACCTCATTTTTTTGCTTAGGATAATCTTTCATTGGTATTTCCATCAATTAAATGTAATTTTACGTTCTACTAATTGAAAGCTTACTTTTTTTTTTCACTTAAAAATTTTATTATACATAAATTTTTATTATATAAAAATATTAAAAATGCGTAATTTTAAAAATTAAAGTGAAATAAAATCAATTCCTACTTGGTACTTGTCATGTTTTCTTAAGAAAATTTCAATTCTCATAATAACAAACTTTTCATATAATACATATATAATTTATAATGATTTTATTTTTATTATTAATAACATAAATTTTCATCAACGAACGTAACTTTGGCATAAAGATGTTCAAAAGATAAATTCAATAAATTTTGTCATACCTTAAAATAAAAATTAAAAGAAAATTAATAATATATATGCACGTTAAAATAAAAGTTAAAAGAAAATTAAATTAATTATTGTTTCATTTAGGATGAACAATTCTTATTTCAATTTGATAATCTCAATCCTACGCTATTGGTAACTCCACCACCTCTTAAATAATTTTATTCAACAAATAAAAAGTTTAATTAAAGTGTTCAATGAATCACATAGTACTAATTGTTGGTAAAAGATATGCAACTAATTTGCACTTGATTTGATATTAGTTTTATTTATGAGAATAATAATTATAACATTTTATAAGAAAAAATAAAAGAAAGAAATTAATTATAGAGATCAGATTAAACTGTAAGAATAATATGTTAAAGAATTATTTTAAATCAATAATCAAATTAAATGACCTATTCATAAAACATATAAATAATAAAATTATTACCATCCATATATAGTTAACAAATATATTAAAACAAAATTTGAAAGGTAAAAAATAGATAAAAAAACAAAAAAAAATATATTTCAATATTTTAATCATTATTATCTATAATAAATTTATTTATCAACATCAACTACACATACAATTGTTTTTGAAACAACTAAAGAAAAAAATTCCGTATAAGTATTCTATTCTTATGCATACTAAGCTTTGATTTTGTTCTATTTGTATTTTTATTTATGTGAAAAGTCATTCTAATTATAAAAAATGAGTCTAATAATAAAAAACATTTAAATTAAAATTTATAAAAAAATTACTAATGGTATTTTAATCAATCACTTTTAATATTTTTGAAATTAAAATTTTATTAAAGTAATTTTAATCAATCACTTTTAACACTTTTTTAGTCTAATTATAAAAAAGTCTAATAATAAAAAAGAAAATTCATTTAAATTAAAATTTATAAAAAAAATTACAAAGGATATTTTAATTAAATAGTTTTAACATTTTTTGAATTAAAATTTCAAAATTTTAAGAAATTTAATTTCACATAAACTCTTTTTTTAATTTTAGTTTATTTAAATTAAACTTAAATAAATTAATAAAAATGATATATTTAAGGATAAATTTGTTAATTTAAAAATTCATAGGGGTGTTTTGGTTGACTACTTTTAATACATTTGGTGGGAAATAAAATTTTAAAATTTTAAAAAATTTAATTTCACATAAACTTTATTTTTAATTTTAGTTTATTTAATTAAACTTAAATTAACTAATAAAAGTTACTTAATTAAGGATAAATTTATTAATTTAAAATTTTATAAGGGTATTTAAGTCGATTATTTTTAATATTTTTATAGTTCATGCATTTATATATAGATGATATGATAAATTTTAACTTAAAAGTCAACAAAGCCTCTATTTTTTTTTCTTTTTCATTTGGACATCCACATGAGCATACATATGGTTAAGGTGCCACATTTTTTTTCAAATTTTAACTAAGAATAATTTAATAGATGAATTTAGATCATTTTAAAAGCTTATGGATAAAAAATTATGTTTTAAAGGTCACGGTTGAAAATAAAATATTACACACAGATCATGATGAATACATGATGTAATTTACTAGTTCTCTTGGTGTTTGTTCGTGTAATGAGAGTGACTAATTAAATTTGATATCATGAAACTACATCAATAAGTAAAACTGCATTGACATCTAATAAAACTATAACATAATATATAAAACATCTATATTATATATAACTAGAAGGATGCCCGGGCTTCACTCCAGGTTTATTATTAGCATTCGATTAAAGTAATATGTAAAAATGAAAAAACATTTAAAATGATAATGAAATAAAATAAAGCATTGAACAATTAAAATAATATGAAACAAT
Source organism: Durio zibethinus (assembly GCF_047325235.1). NCBI lineage: Eukaryota > Viridiplantae > Streptophyta > Magnoliopsida > Malvales > Malvaceae > Durio > Durio zibethinus. The sequence continues at coordinate 21,119,373 of NC_143168.1, forward strand.
TCTGTTTTCCCATAATGAAATGACTTGTACAAGGAAGACATGCAGTGATAGAAGTTTTTAATGGTTTTTTACCTCGGCAAAAAGCTCGCTTTTGCTTTCGCTTTTGCTTCTGAAAGCTGGTTGTGGCATACAGATGCTTGAAAAAATTCACGCTTAACATCTTGTTGACTACTGCTGCAAAGAAATGCAGATTGAATTCATAACAATATGATTAAAGGTGTGAATTTTGAAGAGACTTTAACAAATAATATTATATTTTGAAATAAAAAAAATCAAGCATGAAAAAGGCATAGGTCTAGAAATGCAAAAAGAAAATAGCAGAAAATAGGAGACAGATACCACATTCAATCAATGCTGCACTATATCCGAACTTGATAGCCATCCTTATGCAATATAAACCTTGCTTTGAATCACCTTCAATTGGAAGGAGATCAGAAGAATATATAGACCAATCAATTGATTACTTCCCTCTCAGTTTTTGCATTATTCTGTGGCCTGACACTCCTTATGGCACTAACAGAACCTGCATTAGCTGGTAAAGACGCAAAAACTTCTAGAGTCTTGAGGAAGAACCCCTTATTAGATACCACACCATCTTTTTCCATTTGCTTCACAAACTTCTGTTGACTGTTGAGCAACTTCTTATCAAATTTGTCAACCTAGGACCTGATCACAAAATCTTGACTCAATTATTTGGTTTAGTACCAATAACCAGCTCAACCGAGCATTAAGATTAAGACCTTTAAAATTCCCGAGCAGAAACATATAAGATACATCTATTAATTATATATTATGAGAGTTCAAACATTTTTTAGAGTATAAATATGAGATTACTTTGAGTGCCCTGGAGTAATAAAATTAAGACAAGAAAAAAAAAACAGGTAGTTTAGCTTATTTAGGCAATGTTGCATTAGCTGTGGAACTGTTTTTTCCCATTTTTCTACTATCTTATCTTTCAAAAGCCTTCTCATGATCTTCACTGATGGGGATTTTGGAATTGTGTCCACAAATTGCATAAACCTGACTTTCTTGTAGTGTGCAACATTGGAGGCTGCAAAGTCCATGATGTCTATTTCGCTTTCTTCGGAATTTGGGTTCATGACAAAACATGCAGCTGGGATTTCACCCGCCTCTTCATCAGGCAGCCTGCAGTTACACAACATTTGGTGAAACACCATAAAAAAGAAGCTTTTATGTTATGAAATTGCTATGAAGCAAACTACTTACTTACCACTGCTTCATCTTCAACCAGAGGGAGAAGTTTATATGTTGATGAGTCACGAATCACCCCCATGTCATGTACATTATCAAAAAGCCTATCTACCTCCATTGGTAGACCATTTATGCAGTATCAACCATGGCATTTCGGGTTAACACTTTCATCTCCTTCCCAGAGTCAACAATCCCATCAAATATATCCGTAGCCCTAGAAACACAGTCATAAAAGCCATACATCATTATAAGACTCTCATAGGTGATGAAACTTGGTGCGTATTTCATATCAGTCATCTTTTTGAAAATGTTTTCTGCTCTCTCTTTAAGCCGTGCCTTCCCATAGTTTAAAACAAAACAAAAGGTAATACTTTAGAACTTTAAAGAAACTAAATTTTTAGCTTCGAAAGCCAAAGCAATAAAAATTTTCCTATACAATGCTAACCAAAAAGAGTACCCATAAAACAAAATTGAGAGAGAAAGACGAGAAAAGCAACCCACTTTAAGATCAGAAACAGTGTCTGAATCGGAGACGATCATGGCGAGTCGGGTGTCGAGGCTGGTATCAATGAAAACAGTATTATAGACAGTGGAACCACCAGAAACGGAGGTAGAATCCGGTTTTTCCATTTCCCTTTAAACTCGGTGGCGACTCAGAGCTCAAAAAGGATTTCAAAGCTCCTAAGAATGATGTCAGCAAACTAGCTGGTTAATAATCCCGTTGTATTGCATTTCTTGCAAAAGACAGTTTCAGTTCTATCAGGAATTGATTACATTTTGACTGGATGTTTCACAAAAATTGGAATTTACCTGGTTCAAAGGGATTGGATGATGGGTCATATTTATGCATGAACTAAACCCACATCTCCAAAAAAGTACAGATTTTTCATACTTACATAGGCCCTTGATCATCAAGATCATCACTCTCAAACTACAGTCTCTCCACTTGTTTTCAACTTTGATGAAATCTCTGGTACTACCTCTACCGAGTGTTTGGATCTTACCTCGGATTCCTCGGCTCCTTTTCTCAATCTTCCTCCCCTTTTGGCATATTTAAAGCCTTCAACAGAAACAGTAGCCACGACAGTGGAAGAGATGGTGGCAGCATCGCTAACAGAGGAACGAAAAGAATGAAAGAGTCTGAGTAGAGGAAAAGAGTTGGGGAGAACGTGAGAACGAAAAGGCTGTTAACCAAATTTAACCCCATTTTTTCTGAGATATTGCTGAGGTGGATAGGAAATTGGGAAGTTGGGAAGTCAGGGATAACTTTTAAAAAATGTAGAGATATACAGAAGTGGTTGAGTTTGATGTTGCAAATTAAATGGCACAAACTCAGTAAAATTACATAAATTCTAACAAAAATTTAAATTTAAATTAACCTATGCTCTCTATTCTCTATTCTTCATATTGTAATTGCTGTCAAGGATTATTGTTGGGCCCTGTGTGAATTAGAAATTTCTTTTTTAGTGTTTTCTCATATTCTACTCATGGTGTCATATGTTTTTTATTTTGTTCCTAGTTCAATTTGAAAGTAATTTCAATTAATCTTTGGAAAACTATGTCATTTTCATTTATTGTTGCTAAAAATTTTTAGACTCCACAAAGAAAGATCACATATATTGTTTAAAGTAATTTAAAAAAAAGCTAATTAAAAGAGAAGTGAAACATATATTAAGCTTTTAATTTCGTTTATACAATAAAAATTTTTCATTACCGGGGTATCCAAAACCAATTTTTATTTTTTTTTTCTTATGGATTGAGAACTTCATTTGGGGCCCAACTTTGAGAGTAAGAATGGGACTAAGATACATGATGAAGCCAGAATGCAAAATTTATGTCCTTCTTTTGAAAAAAAAAAAAATAGTCCTTGCCCTTACTAAAATATGGCATTGACTTGATTAAAGCAGTCAATGCCAATCCAAATATTTACATTTAGGGCGGAAAAACCCGTTAGTGTCATTTTATTGTAATTTTTGCTAGCATTATCAAAAAAAAAAAAAATTTGCAAAAGATGATTTGTAGTCTGCTGGATTTGGCACTAATCCCAACAAACTAGAGTTTATTTTTTTAAGCAGGCGTAGGTGAGACGGTATTATATATATATATTTATATATATATAAAAGTAGGATAGGGTTGTTATATAATTTTTAAGAGGATTTATTATAATCATTTTTTTTTATGAAGGACAATTCAAAACAATTGACGGCTGCACCTTCATGAATAGGCCATTCTTGTTTGTTCTAAGTACCGTTGTTTTCAACTTTAACGCGTTGTTTGGTAAGGTGAATAAAAATTTTAAAAAATGAAAAAAAAAAGCGAAAAGATAAAAAAAAAAGATATTTTTCTTTTCATTGTTTATTTGGTAAAAATGAAATAATGAAAAGTAAAAATAATTTTACTTTCATTTATTATTTGATGGAGTTAAAAAATACAATCAAAATGAAAATTATATTATTTTATAATTATATCATTTGTAAGTTGAGATAAAAAAAATTTTAAAAAATAAATATTATGCATACTTGACTCACTTCTCTTTCATTTTCTATCTTCTTATCTTTCTAATTTGGAATTATAGGTTTTTATGAATAAGGGTGGAAAATGATCATTTTTTTATTTTCTTTTTCTTACTTCTTTTTTATCAACTATATTCAAAATTTATTTTCTTTTTACTTTTCTATCCACTTTTATCCATTGTTTTATTTTTTTTCACTTTACCAAACGCACTTTATCATTGGTGTTGTTATCACTTATCATTAAAAATGCTCATGAGTTGAATTAAAATGGGCCAATTCAAATGGTTTTTCAAAATCCCTGTCCAAGGTTTGGCTTGGCTTCCGAAGCCTAAATTTTTTTTAAATATTAAAATATATAACAAAATATTTTTAATATATTAAAATATATTTTAAAAATAAATTAATATTTAAATCTTTTAAATAAACATATTTAATAACTATATTAATATATTAAAATTAATTAAATAATAATTCAAATTGAATCAGATCAAACTCAAACTTAAAAAATTTTATACAAAATTGTGCTCAAATAAAATCGAACCCAACAAATCAAACGAATTTAATTCTTGAACAAATTTACTTATTGCTTTCAATTGATATTTTCACATTTAAGAAACCAGTTAGCAAAAGGCAAATAAAACATAGTAACAATCCAATGTTTGGCTTGATTTATAACTTTGGCAACTATAATCGAACAGGCAGAGGTGAATAAGGCGCAGGTAAGGGCCATGGTCCTCCAAAACTTTTTTTTTTTTTAACCCTATTATATTATAGTAATGCAGTTCATCTAACATTAGTTTTGATTAAAGATGGCAAGTGTATATGAATCTGTCGAATTTTGATTTGATTCAATTTTATAGAGTTGATTTATTTTTTAAAATTGAATTTCACATTGGATCAAAAATTTTTTTTAAGTGGATTGGATTAAAATTGAGTTTTAAGTAAATCAATCTCGATTTGAACTGATATATATATATATATTATTTATTTAATTATATATATTATATTAATAAAATTATTAATTTTTACTTTAATTTAAAATATATATTTAATAAAAATATTATATTTATGTATAATTAAGATGTAATAATATTTTACGAATATTATATTAAATTAAAATTATTAAATTAATTTTAAATTGAATCGATTATAATTTTATATATATATATATATATTAGATTGAATTGAGCATAAAAATATTTTTATCAAATTAAATCAAAATCAAATATGATTTTTATAAAATCGAATTAAAATCAAAACAACAAAAATTCGTCTGATTCCATCCGTTACCATTGTTAGTCTCGACACCTTTTTTCATTTACTTCATTGTTTGGCACTTCTTAATCTTATATATGGCTTCGTCCCGTCGCACAAGTGACATGTCAATCAAAACACTATTTTCAAACAGGATGAACATAGGGCATGCGACCACCCAAATTTCTGTACAATTTTGTATTAAATGTTAGTTCTTATTTAAGATTCATATTTAATGTATGGGCGATTGAAGAATCACATGCATTAATTAATAAGAATGTCATATCATGCAAATGTCATATATGTAAGAAATGTCCTTCACTTAAATTTATATTTAATGTGTTATCTATGCGTAGACTAGAGCTGATAAAATAATAAACTTCAAGTAATATCGTATAAAGGTCAATGACCACTCAAGAATGCATTTGCAAATATCTTTCGTACTTAAATTCATATTTAATGTATTATCTTTGCATCGATAAAATTTATAAAGTAATCTCAATTTCAAATATGTTGTAGATATAAATATCTTTCACACTTACATTTATATTTTATGTATCATCCCTTTGTTGGGGATCCAGAATTTTGAGTTAGGAGGTGGGCTGGGGGTAATTAAAATTAAGGCAACAACATCCAAAATCGAGTTAATATTTGCTACGATAACATGGTCATGGTATGGTGATAAGAAAGTTACTAAATTTATAATGTATAAAGGACATACTAAAAATATACACTAGGTTGTACAGAAACTATATATATATTTTTATATGCAGAAATACATAAAATGTAAAAGAATAAAATGAATGGAAAATAGTATCTAGTTGCTTTTATTCAAATTATGTTCTAAATATTTTAAGAATTATCTATATTATTTTTTATTAACTATTGTAATGATTTTGTCTTAAGACTCCGAAAAATAAACTCCACCACTTCTGCAGCTGCCTCCGATGCCTTCAACTGTGGCTTTTCTAAGCTTTGTTTCTTCCTCAAATCCTCCTCATCTCTCAATACCTGAATAAAACTTTCCTATAACTTTTCGAAACTTGAAAATTGCCTCTCGAAACTCCTTCTCTATTTTGTTTTTTCCCTTTTCTTTTTTGTTGGTTTTTTGTGTTGTGAGTGTTGGCTGAATTTTCCCTTAGATTGATAGTACCAATGTAAGCGATGATCTGGATGACCAGGTTTTGGGATTTGGTGTTGATGATGAGTGTTCAAAGGGGTTGGGATTTTTAGCTTAGTGTTCGGGTGCAGTGATAGTCTCCGCTTCCCCAAATATGATGGTGTACGGTGGTAGAAATGGCTAGATATTGAATATATTACCGAAATACATTTTTTAAAGGTGTTTATTAAGTGTTTTTTTATAAAATAACCGATAAAAATACATATAATTTGCATTTGTGTTAAATAAATAAAGTTTAAAAAATACAAATAGACTTTGAAATGAAACTAGCAAGAATAACTGGCAGTCAATTGCTTTTTTCACGTTGTTTAAAATTTTGTTTAGGACAATCAAATGCCCTAAGGTTGACAATAGAATGCTCCGCAAGATTACATGTTTTGTGAGAAATTTTGTTTTGTGACATTTGAATATCATAGTTTTAGCTTTTGAATTCAATTGTTGAAAATTAAAAACTTTTATTCTTTAGATATGATATTTTATTTTAGAAGTGATGCTTTTTTACCTAAATAATATATATTCATAAAAAAAAATTTTAAAACACCAATTGATACTTATGTATCTATTTATCTATTACACTACTTTATGTGATAATAGAAAGATAAATATGTATTTATGTGATTGAATGTTTAGTTGCATGTTAATGGCTTTAATAATTGTTTTTAAAATCATGTGGGTTGAAGTTTTTGAAGAAAGTATATATTTTATTGGATTATCGTTGATCGATTTAAGTTTTTAAATTTTATAAATTGTTTTTAGTCATCAACATTTATAATATTGGTGTTTTGACCACGTATCAGTTAAAAAATAATTAGATTAGGATTTATTCCATATCATTATATATATATATATATACACTAGCTTTTTTTAACCCATATAATGCACGAGATTTTTTATTAATTTTTTATATAATTTTAAATTTAATTTTTAATTATTGATCTAATAAATAATTATATATTTATAAATATTAAGTTACAATTAAATAATAATTTAAAGATAATATATTATAAATAATAATGTTCATCTAAAAGAAGCTAAACTTTTGTAAATTTTCAAAAATTATAAAAATCTTTTTTTAAAATATTTTCTTCAATTCATTTGCTAAATACTAAAAATTTTACTACCACTTTTTTCTTGTTTGATAAAAAATCAAGAATTAATATTCAAATAGTTAAGATTAATAAATGTTTTTATCATAATGTTGATTGTGTGTATATATATTTGATTGAATAACAAATTACAATTATTAATTTGGTCATAACCATTTGTTTTTTAGTAGTTCTTATTTTTGACATACTTCAAGTAATTAATACACAAATATATTGGGCTGATAATTATCTCTATATATGTCAACAAAATAAAGTTATTTTTTAGATAAAATGAAAATAATGATTCTTTATGTTATGCTTAAAAATCTTTTTTGAAATTTTTTTTATTTTAATCAGTTTTAACATAAATTGATAGTATTTTTTGTGAGTTAGATATAGTAGTGATCATTATTCTTCTCATAACATCCATTGTAGACAAATAAATTCAATAATAAAAAATATAGCAAAAGAAAATAGAGAATATAAATTTACAAATTAATTTGTCAAGATTTAAGATATACAATAATAAGAGCAAATATGTTTATAAATTAATAGAGAATAAAAACATTGAAGAAATAAATAAAACCAAAAATATATATAATATAAAAAGCTAATTATAATCAATCTAAGCAAAATTTAAAGAAGTTATGGACTAAAGAGAAACAAATCAATTAACCAAATATATAATATAAAAATATTTGAATTAGAACATAAATAAAACATTATATTTGTTTTCAAAACAAAAACATATTTTTATTTAACTTTTTTATCAACATTCAAATATCTCATATTTTTATATAAAGATGTAAGCTTTTATTACTTTAAAAATATATGATTTCTAGTCAATAATTCATTAACTTATCTAAAAGTATTAAATTTAAATAATCTATTACATAATTTTCAATTTTTGATAGATTTTGATTTGAATTTAAATAATTATTTAAAAATTATTAAATTTAAATAATTTATTAAATAGAATTATTTGAAAGAAAATAAAATTTTATTTAGTATATATATTTAAAACTATCATTAAATTTAAAAAGAAAAGATAAATTATGATTTAATATATTTGAATTCAAATTTTATGCAGATATTTTAATCTTAGATTGATTTTGATATCATTTAAAAAATTATCTAAAATATTCAATTTAAATAATTTATTAAAAAATTTATTTGATAAAAATAAAAAATATAAGTATTATTCTATATGTCATTAAAAAAGATTATTCACCTAAGTATTCATGTAAATAATTTTTATCATGTAACTTTATATGATGTAATAAGATATATATATATATTAGATTATAGGCGCTCTTCCTTTTCCCAACTTCAAAAAACTTTTCTAGTCCGTGAGCTAGTCTTCCCTTCCATCTCTCTCTATTTGTAATTCCGGGCTCCAGCGAAGTTTAGTCTTGGAAGCTAAAGGCCATTTGTTTTCCTGTCACTGAAACTTTTAACATTCTCTATGATCGCTTTTGTGTTATCAAAATATTATCATTTTTCATGTTATTTAAAACAATATATTTATTTTACATAATCACAGTCTAAAAATTAAAAAAAAATAGATTATAAATGTTAAGATTTGAATTTGAATTTTATTAGATTAGATTTTAATTTTTTTAACAATAATTGTATAAATTAATTAAATTAAATTTTGGATGCAACATATTTTTTTTCATTCAAAATGAAACTTTGAAATCAAATTCGGTCAACTAATAGGCATCTCACTTTAACTTAGCTCAAGTGATGTCAGAAGATGGGAGTTGAGTTAAAATCTTAGTGTTCTTCCTTTATGAAAGAAAATTGGAAAATTAATAAGCTAATAGTACTATATATATCCTCCTCCTGCTCCCCACAATCTTTTTTTTTTCTTGTTTCGAATTTTTTTTCTTCTTATTAGCATCATTAGAACTGCTAGAGGATAAGCATATGGGTTAGTTCAATTAAATAACAGTTGGTAATAATTACTGAGAACATAATTAATCCTATCTTTTTTTTTTGGGTGAAAAAATCAATCCTGTCTTTACAAACTATATTGGTGATTTTTATGGAAAACGTGCTTTAGCTGCCTACCAGGATGTTGGTTCATTGAACAATCATATATAAAGCACTATTTTTTTTCTTTTGATCCAAATTTACAATGCCCTTAAGATTCTAAGTTTTAAGTAATAATACCATAATTTTTGTGGTTGTCCGAATGCTGGCCAAGAACCAAATATTACAAACAATAACTCATATCAGAGCAACTAGGCCTAGGAGAGAAATTGAGAATACTCAGGATTTGATTCCGTTGCTAAATAGTCAGTTTGACTTTTGTTTACATGAAAAGGAGATCGAGCAAATGCCACCGAGGTGGGATCCATTACGCGCCATCGACGCTCCATTATTTGGGAAAAAGAAAGATCCAGCAAACGATGACTCAGAAGATAATGATGATGATTTGGAGCTTGGGTCGGAGGAAGGGTTTATCTACGAGGTCCCCAAGAACATTCGTCAAGGAAATGAAAAAGCCTATACTCCTCAATTAATTTCAATAGGCCCTCTTCATTACAGAAAAATTTTTTTGGCTAAAATGGCAAAGTATAAATTGAGCTATCAAAAGAAATTTTGTGAAAGGACTTCGACTAAGACATTGGAAGATTTTTGGAGCTTCGTTGAACACAAGGAAAAAGCAATTCTCAACTGTTATGAAGCATTATCCATCATTGACGATGACATTTTAGTGATGATATTTTATGATGCACTCTTTATCGTCGAGCTCTTATAGAGGAACTATGAGAAGGAAAATGCAAAAGAGTTGGGAATCAAAGACTTCTTATTAAAAGGAACGTGGTCAGCAGGTCTTCGGAGGGACTTGCTCTTACTTGAAGATCAGATCCCTTTGTTTGTTCTTGAAGAACTGTACAAGTTATATTGTAACTTCCTCGTGAAGACAAATTTGATTCTTGTGCTGCCCCTGTCTCTGCTTTTCCCTTTCGTTATCATGCTTGCCTCTACTTTGATATTCCATGAGATAAAAGGTTCGAGGATACATAAATCCTAAACACTTCACCGGTTTGTTAAGATGCCATCTGGTCAGAAATTGCGCCTCAAATTCAGATCTATCCATGGCCCAAAAAAGAAAAACTGAATCAGTGGTTAGTGCGACAATGTTGCATGACGCTGGTGTTGAGCTTAAAGCTGTAAATAATCAAAGTGCAAGCTGGCTAGATATAGAATGTGAAGGGAAAAAGCTTAAAATCCTAAAATTGAATGTCCACTCCAACACTGAAGCTTATATTCGCAACAAGATGGCCTTGGACATGTGCCACTATCCAGGTGAAACCTGTGTTTGTGCTCACATAGAACTAATGAATTATCTCATTAGAACTGACAAAGATGTAGATTTGTTAATAGACAAGGGGGTTTTAAGCAAAGACGGTGAAAGCGAGGGAATTATCGTTAGCAGAATAAATCCCAGTAAAACATTGGCAGGTATGATTGAGAAACTTATGCAGGGAGTTGGCGAGCCTGCTGCTTGCTACCGGGAAACAGGGAATCGACTAAACAAGTATTACAAAAATGCTGGGAAGCACATAATTACAACATTCTGCAAGGAGAATCTAGCAATTCTGAAGCGTGTGTATTTCACCAATCTTTGGCAAGGAACTGGAACTGTCGCTGCTTTTATGGTGGTTGTGCTTACTCTCATTCAAACCTTGTTGGCATTTCTTAAATGAATTTTATTTTAACCACATGTAACAAGTTAAAGAAATTATTATGAATAAAATATTTAAAAATAATCTTTTAGAATTTTTAAAAAATATTAATTACTATTTAATTAAAATAAAATATGATAATTTTTAGTTTCTCAACATGCAATGTCATCACCAAAATATTATGCCACTAAATTAAAGGCAAAATCTTAACATTTTCATCAAGAAAAATTTTTTCACGCACTTTTAGACACTAGCAATAGGAATAACGGTTGTCACATGCACTCTTAGGTATATTAAAAAGAAAAAAATAATATAATAAAAAATTATTAATATGGTCATTATTAATGCTGTTTGTAAATTTTAAAAACTTCACCAATTATATATAGAAAACGAATTCTTGTTATCAATTGTTCTTAAATTAATATTTAATAAAAATGTTAGGACCAAATTTAAGAAATTTGGAGTAAAAGGACTAAAACAACAAAATTGAAATAATAAAAAGATCAAATTAAAACTTAAAAAAAATTTATTCCACAATTAATATACTAATTGCAAATAATCACACCTTACCAGATATATCAAATCAAGAAGTATATAAACGCACAAACCATAAGAAATTACTAATTACAAACATAAGACATTAATTATATCTTACAGGGAAGCCAAAAACTTATTTAGTTTACAGTACTTGATAGATCACTTGGCTTCACTTCACAGCACCCTGCCTCCAGTCTGCAAATTAAGCAAAAGAAACATTGCACTCACTGATGTACATAAGAAAGAACTGAAAATATAGTTTGTAGCACGGCAAGTAGGAGCAAGACAAGTGCAGCGAGAAAGGAAATGGGCGACTAGGGCGAGTTGAAATAATCTTTCTTCAATGATGCCTTCCATTTGTTCCATCTTTTCTGGCAATATTGCTCGTTCACCTTAATTACCACTTATCTTCTCATAGTGGAAGTCATTTGACGAGTAAGTAGAGTCAAGAATTTTGTTAAACGTTTGGGGCAACTGCTTCATCAAATTATCAATAATTCCATGTTTGCGGAGTATTTGTATGTCCTTTCCTGAGTTGATGAGCTTATCCATGAACTCCACGTAATCAAAAGCGTATGTAAGTTGGTTCCAAACTTGGGATAAATGGTTCATAGGCCAAGAAATTATGCAAGATACGCTCTGTATTATCGTCAAGGTTGGAATCTTCAGTTTCGCATCTTTTGTGAAGTCTACATCGAACAAGCTTTTAACTTGCTCCTTCTCCCCGTTCTTAACTTTCCCCTCCTTACCTTTCTTTACGAAGTTGATTCCTGCCTCTTCCAGCTGTGTTGCACAGCGTATGAATTTCCATGAGCCTTTTTCCTCCAGCTCTGTTGCACTCCACAGCGTTTGAGTCACGCGAATATTAATCCCTTTGCTTTTGCTTCTGCTTCTGCTGCTTTAATAAAAGCCTTGAGCTTTTCTTTTGCGTTTGAATAAGTATTGCTTCTGCTTTTGCTTTTAATTTTGGATAACCCAAGAATGTCAAAAGAAACTCATTTGACAAAGGAGAAAGGAGTAGGAAAAAAACCCTAATTTTTTTGAAGAGGATTAAAGGATTTTTTTTTCCTTTCAATTGTGAATTTTTGGGAGAATTTTTATTTTGTTGGTATGACTTGTCATTTATTTATGATGATGTGGATTACATGTGTACAAAGTAATTTATTTTGAGAATTAAATTTAAAATTACTCTAGTTTGGGAAATAAGATTGAGCACCTGCATATAGGAAAAAACTCTTCAAACTTTCCTAAGTTTTTTTTTTTATGAAATTGTAAGTATAAAAAAAGTTATAATTATAATTAGTCTATGAAACTAATACTAAAATAATATAGTGACTAGGTCTTCAACAACTTTCAAATGTGCTTAGTCCAAAATTATTTGATAACACCCAAATATCTTTTGCCACTTAATAAAAACCTTTCGACATTGAGAGATGTGTACCATTGGAAGAAAATTCGTCAATACAACTTGAATTGTCCCAAAACAAAAAAAATTTGGTTAAAGTCAATGCTCACAATTTCAAGGAAAAAACCTATGAAAACGATTGATAGCAATAAGATTTGGGTTGAAAGATAAAAGGAAGTTACATATTCATCAATCCCTTGAAAAAATATCAGAGTGATCATGGCGACAGAAAGCGCTGTAATTAAAACATATGATTTTTGGCAACACAAGTTAAACAAATTCTATTACTAGGAAACCAGAGAATAAGCATTAATCCATCGAAACAATTACACAATTAATTAATACACGTACAAACAGCTATCTAATTAATACACGTACAAGGCTGTTGGCAGCAGTCAAATATTTATTTTATTATATGTAATAGCTCACTAACATGAGCTTTTAGTACTTCCCCTGCCTCCTATCAACCATGGAAACTTAAGAAAACTTAAGACTTACTGATGAACATAAGAAAGAACCGAAAATAAAGTTTGTATCGCGGTAAATAGGAGCAAGAGAACAGCAGCAAGAAAGGAAATGAGCGACCAGGGCGAGTTAAAATAATCTCTCTTCAATGTTGCCTTCCATTTGTTCCATTTTCTCTGGCAATGCTCATTCACCTTACCAAATATCTCCGCATAGTAGAAGTCATCGTACGAGTAAATGTGTTTGCGAAGTTTGTTAAACATTTGGGCAACTGCTTCATCATCTCCTAACCAATTATCAATAACTCCACAGTTACAGAGTAATTGCACATCCCTGCCTGTGTTGATGAGGTTATCCATGAACGTCACATAATCACAAACGTAAGTTGGTTCCGAACTTGGGATGGATTGTTCGTAGGCCATTAAATTTCGCAAGATACGCTCCGTATTATCGTCAACGTGGAAGGTTGGAATCTTCAGTACTTTTGTATCATCTGTAAATTCTATATCGAACAAGCTCTCTACCCCTGATTTATTCTTCTTATCTTGCACCTTCTCACCAAAGAACTTGATTCCTGCCTCTTCCAGCTCTGTTGCACAGCGTATGAATTTCCATGAGCGTTGGGATTTTGGTTCTTTTGCTTCTGCTTCTGCTTCTGCTTTTGATTCTGCTTCTGCTTCTGCTTTTGATTTTGCTTCTGCTTGTTGTTTAAACAGAAGGTGGCTTTCTCTTCCTTGAACTGAAGGAAGGCAAGTAGCATGTACTAAGCCCAGAAGATGCTTGATATCATTCGTGTCTCTGTATGTGGGATAGTACTTTTCAGACCACATCGCTGGTCTTTGCGCCCCTTTTGTGAATAAAGAAAGAGCTAAACGAGCGAACTTATCAAGAGCATCTTCACCCTCTGACGTTATTCTGCCAGCATCTTCACGCTCTGGATTTATCATTCTATATAGATCGAAAAGCACAAAGAAAGGAAGCTGATTTTCGAACAGTAACAAATCATACCGAATTTCAGTTTGAATCCGTCCAAGTTGGCAAAAATTTTCTTCTGGGTAATTCCCCAGTATTAGCCAAACAATAAAAAATCCATCGCGGACCAGCCAGTTTACTGGTAAATTAGGGCGACCGGCATCTTGGTAGCATTTTTTAACTCCTTCTAATATTGATCTCATGGCCTCTTTAAATTCGCGGCGATCACGCTTGGTTTTCTCAATGAACCTTCTGTAGCAATTCTCTTTGACAACTTCCATTGCCACCGTGAGTTCCCCATAACGATTACCTCCATAGGGACCGATTGAAATCACATTTGGTTTATAGGCTTCCGCATTTACTTCACGTAGTCGATTAGGCAGTCTAATAATAATCCAACTATTTGGGTCTATCATCTGTTAAAAAGGTGGCACATGCAGTGATTTTTAATAAGCGATCATTTTATAAAATGCATTTTTCAAGATTTGAAATTGTTAAAATAATTGCATTAAAATTTAAGTAAACAACACTTTCTTTTTCTTGAAAATAAATTATATAAGGAAGCTTCTATTCTTTATTATTATTTATACCCTAATTTTTTTATTACAAAAATATTCTTATATATAATTACTTAACCTCTGACAAAGTACTTTTCAATCTCACACCCATTTCTACTCCTTTTTATTCTTCATCTTCTTTCCTACTTTTTTTTTTTTCGTTTTTCTTTTTATTCATATATAAACATCTCATTTCATCTTAAGATTTTTTCGAAATTAATTATATTTCAAATTTTAGTTTGATTATACAATTGAGCTTTAATACAAAAGATGAATTTTTGATCCAAGAGTTAGAAGCCCAAATTTTAATTTTGATTTTTGTTTTAGATTTCGATTTTAATTTTATTTTTAGTTTTAATTTGGTCATGAAAAAAAAAGTCAGAAAAGCCAAAACAGAAAAAGTGGGATTCTTTGTGAAGATCTTGATTTTTCTTAAGATTTTGAATTAATGACCGAGACATCTTCGGAAAGAAATCTAGAGTTAACCAAGATCGAATCTATCAAAAACAAACAAGCGGCAGAAAATCAAGCAAAACAGAGAGTCACGAGCAAAGGCCAGAGATAGAAATCAATCGAAGAAGCGATTCAAGCCAGAAGCAAGAATCAACAAAAAATAAGCATTCAAACCAACCAGCAATTCAACAGAAGCAGACAAGCACATTCGGGCAATATAGCCAACAAAAGCAGACCAAGACAAGCAAAATCAAGTCTGCAAATCAGGCATCAAGCAACAAGCAAGAAGCAATAATCAAGAGCAATTCGACGCAAAGAGAAATTTGGCATTCAAGTTTGATTTTCTAGTCAACAGCAATTTAACAAAGGCAACATAGAGCCAACAAGCAATTCTACCGAGAAGCCTCTACCCAGAAGCAAAGAATTGAAACAAGTCGACCCAGAACCGAACCCTTCCACAAACCGAGCAGGAAATCATCAACAAGCAGAAATAGAATCGGCACCCAAACAGAATCAATACATACAGCCTCAATGATAAAAAAAAAAAAAAATCAGCAACAACGAACAGCCCCAGCACAGCAAACAATTGTCAAAATAAAAAATAAGGACCCAACCCAGAAGTTAAAGCCGCAAAGTCGACAACCCAAAAAAAATTGATTTTCACAGCAAAACCAAATCCACCCAAAGACCTTCGATCGACAACCACAATCCACGATACACAATTATCTGAAAATAGCACAATCAAACACAAACAGTAAAAAGGAAAAGGAAATTTCCGGGCGGGGAATTCTTCTTTGAGGTCTCGACTTGGGTTTTACTTTTTTGGATATTGTTAGAGGACAGGAAGAAGGTCGTCTGGGATAGCGAAGGCAGGCGGCTAATTCAGGCAATTGCGGAGAGTCTCTTGAAAATCTACCAAAGGAAAGAGGCGGCGGTCTCCAATCGGTTTCAAGTTTTGTTCTCGGTGTTTTAAATAGAGTTATTTATTTAATGTATTATATTTTTTTATATATTGATTTATAATTGATAAAATTTATAATTTGGAAAACATGTATATTTTGTTAATATATTACTTGCATATATATATATTAATAATATAATAAAATGTATTCTATAAAAAAATTTTAAATTTAATATATATTAATTTACTCCCTCCAAATCAATTATTAATATCCGTCACTACATACATAAAGCTAATTTAGGTGAGCGAAATGAAAGTTATTTGTGGTTCGTATACAGCAGAGCATTTCAATTACCTCCCTGTGAAATTCACAAGACGAAGACGAAGCCGAAGGCGCCGGCGGCAACAGCGGCGGCAGCAGCGACATTTCAGTATCATCTAAGTCGTTGCCTATTGGAATGCTGACGTTATCTGTAGCCATTACCTGGACAAAAACATGGGATATACAATACATTAATACGTAATTGTGTTTAAAAAATAAAGTGTGAAATATTTTATACATTGACATTTTAATTTCACAAACAAAATTAAAATAATGACATATTTTTTTATATATTTAAAAAATTTATCGAAAAAATAAATAAAATATGTATCATTAAATTAATATCATTTGTAGAATTAAAATACTCAAATGTTAATGTATCAAAATTTTCTTTAAATTTAATTAATTTCATTTTTTACACTTAAAATTATGATAAATCAAATAGGGTCACAGCCACTAAAATACTAAAAATATTCTTAAATTATTTTAAATTTTAAATAAATCTATACTTTTATTATATCCAAATAATCTTTTATAATGGGAATATTACCCAAATAAACCGTGCTTCACTTAATTAATTAATTTATACGATGCAGAGCAAACTCGTGGTTCATATGCAGCAGGGCTTTTCCATTACCTGTTCGGGCAATCGATTATTCATAGCCATGCCCACAGGGTCCATGTACCCCTCAAAATTTTTAGATTCTTCCAATAACTATCTTATGATAAAATTAAATGGCCCTTTCAAAAATTTTTATTTATTTGTATGTGATTTCATAATTTAGTTTTACTCATTAAAATTAAGATGTATTAAAATCACATTATTATTTATTTATTTATTTATTTATCAACAAATCATTATCTATAAATTTTTAAAATTAAGAAATTTGTGATAAGGGTTAAATTATAGTAAAACAAAATTAATAAAAACTAAATTAACTTTTAGTTTCTCAAATAAGAATAAAGGTCTGCAATCAAGTATTAAACATAATTTTTCTATGCTTTTTAATTGATTACAATTCCATTTTTTCATATAATTATTCACTTTTAACTCTATCTTAGATTTCAATTACCTCGATGGGAAATTTCCAAGTCGGAGCCGCAGGCGGATGGGGAGGCGGCGGCGACGGCGGCAACGATTCAATTTCATCTGAGTTGTTGGCTATTCGAATTCTGACGTTATCTGTAGCCATTTCCTGGACAAAAACATGGGATATACAATACATTAATACGTAATTGTGTTTAAAAAATAAAGTGTGAAATATTTTATACATTGACATTTTAATTTCACAAACAAAATTAAAATAATGACATATTTTTTTATATATTTAAAAAATTTATCGAAAAAATAAATAAAATATGTATCATTAAATTAATATCATTTGTAGAATTAAAATACTCAGATGTTAATGTATCAAAAATTTCTTTAAATTTAATTAATTTCATTTTTTACACTTAAAATTATGATAAACCAAATAGGGTCAAAGCCACTAAAATACTAAAAATATTCTTAAATTATTTTAAAATTTAAATAAAACTTAGACTTTTATTATATACAAATAACTTTTTAGGAATTTTACCCGAATAAACCTTGCTTCACTTAATTTATACGATGCAGAGCAAAATGAAGGTTACTTATGGTTCATATGCAGCATGGCTTTTCAATTACCTGTTCGAACGATGGTCTACTCATAATTGAATGCTGCAACACAGGCGGCAGCGACATTTCAGTTTCATCTAAGTCGTTGTCTATTGTAATGCTGACGTTATCTGTAGCCATTACCTGGACAAAAACATGGGATAGACAATACATTATAATGAATTAATTGAAGAGAAAGATAATAGTACCTCTTGAAGAATGAATTGTAATTTGTTTACTATGGAAAGAATGAACACTAATTTTTTAAAGATTTACCAGTCAAAGTGGAAAGCAGAATCGTGGCTGTGCTTGTGAAATTTGGTGGTGATAAAAGAGTGATGTATCTGATCACCTATAAATATTGGAGTGGGCGACCCATGCCCACCTTATGTATAATGACATATGAATGAATGACATCAGATACATTACTTCACATTTTCAATAATATTATGTCTAAATGACAATTACACATCTTCACAATTCTTGACTACCGCGTTGCTCAGAGTCACGTGAACTACTTTTAGAGAAAAGATGACACAATTGTCACATTTTCCACAATTGTACGTCTACATGATAATTACACATCTTCACATTTTATGACTACCGCATTCCTTTGAGTCATTATTGTCGGCTATCAAAAGTACCTTTAGAGAAAAGATAACATAATTGTCAGATCTTCAATAATTATAGGTTTATATGATAATCACATATCTTCACATTTCATGACCATCACGTTGCTAAGAGTCAAGTGATGTACTATTGTCAGCTATGACATAACAACAACCTCTAGAGAAAAGATAATAGAATTGTCTGTTTTGAATAATTTTTTATAACTTTAAACAGGATCACATTAATTTTGAAATGAAATAAATAAGAGCAATCGATTGCTCCATCAGTTGCTAAGCAATAGCAATCGATTGTCCTAACAACTGCTTATCAACAAATAGTACCAATTTTGAGTTTCGAGTGATTTTTTTGCGAATTATATACATGAGAAGTGGATTGCTTTCTAAGGTAACCAACTACTTTTTAGGAGCAATCGATCACTCATTAGGTCGCAGTTAAATGCTTAGGTTATTCATACATTTTATTTGAACTTTTGTCAATAGCAGTCGAATACTCAAAAATATAATGGACTTCTCTGATGAAATTTACATTTTGTGTGAAAATTTGTCTAAAACAATCAAATGCTCTCAGGAAAAAAGTCGAATGCTTGTCATGATTTTATATTCTATCGAGAATTTGTTTAAAGCAATTGAATGTCATTATTAGGCATTGCCATTATTGGAAATCGACATTATGTTTTATTTCAAAGCAATGATCCTTCATCCTATATATATATATATATATATATATATATATCATCAATATATAATAAAAAAATAATGAAGTTGTCACTAAAAAAATTTTTGATATACACACAAGGATCCGCTACTATTTTTTTATAGTTGTGACTTACCATAAAAGAATCAAATTTCTTGTATCACTGTCGTAGAGCTTGTTTCAAGTCATACAAGCTTTTCTTCAATTTATAAATTAAGTGTTATTTCCCTTTTACTTCAAAACTCTCATGCTAATTTATATAAATGTCTTCTTATAAGTCACCATACAAGAATGCAGTTTTAACATCAAGTTGCTTAAGCTTAAGATTCAAACTAGCTGCTAATTATAATACCACTCGAATGAAACTCATATTCATAACTGAAGCAAAGATCTCATCAAAATTGATGCTTGGTTTTTGAGAAAAATTTTTTACCACCAAACGAGCTTTGTACCTCACTAGTTTGTTACAATCTTTTTTCAACTTGAACACCCATTTATTCTTTAATGGCCTCTTCCCTTTTAGAAGTTTAATAAGATCATAAGTACCATTTTTCGCAATGATTTCAATTCTTCTTTCATTGCTTTTAATCAATGCTCTTTATCCGGAGTTGTCCACACATCTTGGAAGCTCTCTGGCTCACCTTCACTGGTAACTAAAATAAAATTTGAATTTGGATACCTGATAAATAGCTTGCACTCTGTAGTAGATCTCCTAGACTAAGACTCTATATCATCTAATGTCGAAGGTAGCTCCCCCTGCTCAACATTTTTAGGTAGAGAAGATTGCTCTCCCTGCTCAAAACTTATTGCATCTGGCTCATCACTAACTATGACTGGCTCATTCATATCTTCAAATTTTATTTTTTGCTCATTTCTACCATATGTGGCTATTTTCTGTGAAACTATTGTTAGTGTTAAAACATCACATTCAATAGTAACCCGTGTAGTCTTCTCATTTTTCTCAAAGTCTGTTATAATTTTTTTTCATGAAAGATCACATCTCTGCTTCTTACTGTCTTTCTCTTCACTGGATTACATACCCTGTAGTCAAATTTCTCATCATCATATTCTACAAACATATATTGTGTGACTTAACTATCAAGCTTTGACATCTATTCTTTCGGCACATATATGAATACTTTACACCCAAAACTTTCAAATGAGAGTATAAAGCATCGTTTTCTGTCCACACTCTTTCTGGAATGTCAAAGCCTAAAAGAACTGATGGTGATTTGTTAAGTAAATAACAAGCTTTGTTAACTGTTTCACCCAAGAATGACTTTGGTAATTTTGCCATCCTCAATGTACATCTAACTTTTTTCATAATGGTGTGATTCATCCTTTCAGCTACACTATTATGCTGTAGTGTTCTGGATTTTGTCATCTCATGCATGATCTCATGCTTTGAATAGTACTCTTCAAAGTCTTTGAATGTGTATTCTCTACCATTATCAGTCTAAATACACTTTAAGGGTAACCCTACTATCTTTTTCACCATGGTATGAAATTTTTAAAAATACTGAAATATCTTACTTTTATTTTTTAATATATACACCTAAGTCTTACGTGATGCATCATCAATAAAAGCAACAAAATTTCTATCACCACCTAATAACTCAACCTCAATGGGACCACATATATCAAAATAAATCAATTTCAATCTATTTTCTTTTCTCTGAGAACTCTTATGAAAAGAAACTCTACAATGCTTATCAAACAAATAATAATTACATAAATCGAGAAACATATCTTTGGTCAAAGAAATGAGAGACTGTCTTGTCAAAATTTGTAACCCTTTCTCGCTCATGTGTGCCAACCTCTTGTGCCACAAGTTTGCTGAAGTATCATCCTCAACTAATTTACTTGGTTGCCATTCAATTGTATCCATGTCTTATATATTATGCAACATAGTTTTTTTCTTGCAGTTATCATAGATCCTTTGAGAAGCTTAACTGCCTATTCTTTTATTGACTCTTATATCTTTTCCTATCAGGGACATTAATAGCAAGCAAGTTCATTCTCATATCCAAAATGTATTTGATATCTCTCAAAGTCAACATGTAGCTTGTACTAGTTTGTGCAACAATATCACCAATCTCAATAATTTGTGACACACTCTTATTTTTTATCTTGGTGCAACCAAAGTCTCTTTCTTTGTAAGTTGTAAACAACTCTCTTTTAGAAACACAATGATATGCTGCTCCTATGTCAACTATCCACTTAATATCGGGATCACCAACATGATTACAATTATCATGTATACAAATCAAAGTAACTGAATCACTATATGAATTCACTGTTACAATATTGCCATCATCTGAACTCTTACCTTTTTCATCTTTTTGCTCTTGCTTCAAGATTTTACAGTGTTATTTTATATGACCTGTTTTACCATAATAAAAATATTTTACTTTATCTTTGGACTTGGATCTATGGTTAGACTTACTATGACCTTTTGAGTTTTGATCTCTGTCGATGTTTTTACCCGTGTTTTTTGTGACCAGAGCTTGATTCTCATGGTCTACATCTTTTCATCTTACTTTTTCATTAAGTATACCGTCTTTTATCATCTCTAATGTCATCTTGTAATCAGGAGCTAAATTAAGAACAGTCACAACTAGAGTATTTTAACTATCTAGCAATGAACTCAAAAGAAAATAATGCCTTCATTTCATCATCTATTTTAAGCTCCATAGTAGTTATCCGATTAAATATGTCTTGAAAATCACTCAAGTACTTTGTAATCGATCGTCTATCCCTGTACTGTAAAGTTACAAGCTTTTTAACAAGTATAACTTTATTTATACCTGTTTTTCTCTCATATAATGCTACCAATTTTTTTCAAACAATGTAGGCATTTGTCTTCTGCGCTACATTGCCTACATGATAAAACACGTTGATATCAACTCATTTTTTGATTGTAGATAGTGTCTTTCTACTTAATTTCTTTCAGCTTTCATTTTTCATATCTGTTGATTTAGTCGAATCACCTAATATCAGCTCATATAAATCTTTACAATATAAATGATCTTCTATCATAGGCTTCTAAATTGAATAATTTAATAATGTCAATTTTATCATGAAACTTGCATCACCCTCAATGATCTTAATAGAATTTACTTCTGTATTGGGTTACTTTTGTATCATTGTCTCAAAATAACCATTGCTCTGATAGCACTTGTTGGGCCTGAAGTAATAAACACAACAACGAAGAAGTGATATATCATAATAAACTCACAGTAATAGATAATAATCAATAATAAAAAATAAAAAAATAAAACACACTAAAATTTACGTGAAAAACCTTTTAATATAAAGAAAAAAATCATGAACCACCAGAAAAATCTTCACTATAAAATAATTGATATACAAAGTTTTTCTCTTGCTAAATCTAGTGCTAATCAATAATTAGAGAAACAACTGGAGAAATTTCACCAAATAGGTGACTCAACAAATACACCATGAATTTATTCCTAGAAAGCTTCAAACCCGATCTTTACTATTCAAAATGTAAAACTCTGAATCATAAATTTGCTGACAAAGTTTCAGCTTAATTAGACCATGGGTTCATTCAACCAAATCTCCTTTCTTCTTTTTTTTTTACTTTTTTTCTTTCTCTTCTTGGTTTGCAACACTACTTTAAAGCAACCCCACCTCTTTTTATTAAGTAGCTAGAGATCTGTGTAAAAAGAAAGATAAAGGCCCATGGCCTTTGATTGGTCTAAAATAAATTACATGGGGTTGAACCCCATTTTCTTAACACTTATGACAGTTGCCTCTCCAAAAAATTATCTTAGATTTTTTCAACGGCATTCGCACACCAATTGATTAAGGAGTGATGTATCTGATAATCTATCAATAACAATATATTAAAACTGTTCGGATGCATTTTAAAACTCAATTTTTATATAGATAAGATAGGATATTAAGATTGATTTGACAGATAATTTTGGTAATGGATATATTTATTAAGATTTAAATTGATTTTTGCTACATGATTTTAGGGTTAATTAAGTAAAAAAAACACATAATTTTTATTTTTTTTCTTTTACTTGGGTAAGGGCCAAAACTACTTTGCTTGGCATTCATATTGAAAAAAAAATCCTAAGAAATCAAAGAGGAAAGAAGTGAGAGAAAAGAAAGAGTTCAGCCTTCTAAGATTTCGATGGCCTATGTGTTGAGAATAGTGATTCAAATCTCATAATAGATTTGTTTGAGGTTGGCTAGATATTACTTGATGGTCAAGAAAACTTGCAAAAAAAAAATTTTAAAAGAAAAATGATTAGTAAAAGGCATGTTTGATTTGCAAAAGAAGAATTCTAAGAGAAAAATGATTCTTAATAGGCAAATTTGTATGGTTATAAAGATGTAAGAGAGTTGTATGATTTTATGGGTAGACACCCTATAAGACCACTGGAGATTTACATCTTATGCGTGTGTATGTTTGAATGTTTGTGAATATACAATAGGAGACTAATAGGGTCTATATAGGTATGGTGCATGGGTGTAAAGGGATATATATTTATTTGGGTTAAAAATATTTCATAAGACTAGAGAAAATTGAAAGGACCTATGAGTATTAGTTATAAGCAGTTAAAATGATTTACATATTTATAATTCTTTATAACTAATGTATCATATTTTTTATCGTCAATTAGATAGAATCATATTAAATTTTTATCTCTTATGTATTTAATTAATTATTTGATTGAATAAATGTTTTTTACCTAACACTATGGAGAAAAAGGCAAAAAGAGAAAGGAAGAAAAAAAAGAGAAGGTAGCATATCGTTAGATTTGTGGTAGTTTAGGATTTTAATTTTTTTTTTTTTTTGTTTTTGTTAAAGAGAAAAAGAAATAAAAAGATAATAAACGAAGGGAAGAGAAAGAGGGAAAGAGGGTTCTTGGCATTCCAAAATGGGATTCGATCTTGCCTTTCCGAGCTTGAGTAATTTTTTCGACATAATTTTAGTTTTTGATCTTTTTGTATGTGTTTATCTTTTTATTATTTCCGATATAATTTAATTTTTTATATATAAAATTTTTATATATGATAATTACACATCTTCACATTTTTTGACTACCGCGTTGCTGAGAGTCACGGGATGTACTATTGTCACATCTTCACATTTTTTGACTATGACTACCGCGTTGCTGAGAGTCACGGGATGTACTATTGTCGATTGTGACATAACAACAACCTATAGAGAAAAGAGGACACAATTGTCATATTTTTAATAATTGTATGTCTACATGATAATTACACATCTTCACATTTCAAGACTGCCGCGTTGCTCAGAGTCACGTGATTTACTATTGTTAGCTATCACATAACAACTACCTTCAGAGAAAAGATAATAGAATCATCTGTTTTAAATAATTTTTTATAATTTTAAACACGATCATATCACATTTGAAATGAAATAAATAAGGGCAATCGATTGCTCCATCAGTTGCTAAGCAAAAGCAATCAATTATCCTAGCAACTGCTTATCAACAAATAGTATCAATTTTGACTTTTGAGTGATTTTTTTGCATAATTTATACATCATCGAGATCATCACTCCCAGACTACTGTCTCTCCACTTGTTTTTCAACTTTGATGAAATCTCTGGTGCTACGTTTCTCGAGTGTTTGGATTTGACCTCGGATTCCTCGGGTCCTTTTCTCAACCTTCCTCCCCTTCTGGCATATTTAAAGCCTTCAACAGAAACGGTAACCACGATAGTGGAAGAGATGGTGGTGACACCACTAACAGAGGAACGAAAAGAATGAAAGGGTCTGAGTAGAGGAAAAGAGTTGAGGAGAGGAGAGATCGAAAAAGATGTAAACCAAAATTTCCCTCAATTTAACCCCAATTTTTAAAAGATATTACTGAGGTGGATAGGAAAATTGGGAAGTTGGGGAGTCAGGGATAACTTTTAAATAATGTATAGATATATAGAAGTGGTTGAGTTTGATATTGCAAATTAAATGGCACACACTCAGTAAAATTACATAAATTCTAGCAAAAATTTAAATTTAAATTTAAATTAGCCTATTCTCTCTATTTTCTATTCTTCATACTCTAATTGCGGTCAAGGATTATTGCTGGGCCCTGTGTGAATTAGATTTTTTTTAGTATTTTCTCTTATTCTATTCATGGTGTCATATGTTCTTTTATTTTGTTCCTAGTTCAATTTGAAAGTAATTTCAATTAATCTTTGGAAAATTATGTCATTTTCATTTATTGTTAGTAAAATTTTTCAGACTCCACAAAGAAAGATCACATATATTTTTAAAGTAATTTAAAAAAACTAATTAAAAGAGAAGTGAAACATATATTAAACTTTTAATTTCGTTTATACAATAAAAAATTTTCATTACCGGTGTATCCAAAACCAATTTTTAATTTTTTCTTATGCATTGAGAACTTCATTTGGAGCCCAACTTTGTGAGTACGAATGGAACTAAGACATACTTTGTGAGCCAGAATGCAAAATTTATGTCCTTTTCTTAAAAAAAAAAATCAGTCCTTTTCCTTATTAAAATATAGCATTGACTTGTTAAAGCAGTCAATGCCAATCAAAATATTTACATTTAGGGTGGAAAAACCCGTTAGTGTCATTTTATTGTAATTTTAACTAGCATTATCAAAAAAAAAATAAAATTGCAAAACGTGATTTGTAGTCTGATGGATTTGGCACTAATCCTAACAAATTAGATTTTATTTTTTTTTAAGCTGGAGTTGGTGAGACAGTATTTATTTTTATTTAAAAGTAGGATAATGTTGTTATATAATTTTTAAGAGGATTTATTATAATCATCTTTTTTTATGAAGGACAATTCCAAGCAATTGACAGCTGCTCCTTCGTGAATAGGCGGTTCTTGTTTGTTCTAAGAACCGTTGTTTTCAACTTTAACGCGTTGTTTGGTAAGGTGAATAAAATTTTTAAAAAATGAAAAAAAATGTGAAAAGATAAAAAAAAGAAGATATTTTTTCTTTTCATGGTTTATTCGGCAAAAATGAAATAATGAAAAGTAAAAATAATTTTATTTTCATTTATTATTTGTTGGAGTTAAAAAAATACAATAAAAATAAAGATTATTAATTTAATATTATATCATTTATAAGCCGAGATAAAAAAAAATTTAAAAATAATGAATATTATGCACACTTGACTCACATCTTTTTTGTTTTATCTCTTCTTATCATTCTAATTTGGAATTATTGGTTTTTATGAATAAGAGTGGAAAATTATTATTTTTTATTTTCTTTTCTCTTACTTTTTTTTGTCAACTATACTCAAAATTTATTTTTTTTTCATTTTTTTATCCTCTTTTATCCATCCTTTTATTTTTCACTTTACCAAACACACCTTATTGTTACTATTGTTACCACTTATCTTAGAAATGTCTGAGTCCGGTCAAAGCCAAATTCAAATGATTTTTCAAAATTTCTATCTAAGACTTAGCTTGGGAAGCCTGAAATTAAAAAAAAAAAAATTATTGAAATAGTAAAATATATATTAAAATATATTTTTAAATTAAAATTAAATTAATATCAAAATACATTTTTTTAAAGGTGTTTATTAAGTGTTTTTTTATAAAATTATCGACAAAAATACATATAATTTGCATTTGTGTTAAATAAATAAAGTTTAAAAATATAGAAATAGACTTTGAAATGAAACTAGTAAGAATAACTGGCAGTCAATTGCTTTTTTCACATTGTTTTAAAATTTTGTTTAGGACAATCAAATGCCTTAAGGTTGACAGTAGAATGCTCTGCAAGATTACATATTTTGTGAGAAATTTTGCTTTGTGAGAATATTTATTTGTGACATTTGAATATCATGGTTTTAGCTTTTGAATTCAATTGTTAAAAACAAAAAAATTTTATTCCTTAGATATGATTTTTATTTCAAAAGTGATGATTTTTTACCTAAATAATATATATTTATAAAAAAAAATTTAAACCCAATCGAGACTTATATATCTATTTATCTATTACACTACTTTATGTGATAATAGAAAGATAAATATGTGTTTATGTGATTGAATGTTTAATTGCATGTTAATGGTTTTAATAATTGTTTTTAAAATAATGTGGACTGAAGTTTTTCAAGAAAGTATATATTTTTATTGGATTATCATTGATAAATTTAAGTTATCAAATTTTATAATTTTTTTTAATCATCTACATTTGTAATCTTATTATTTTGATCACGCATCCGTTAAAAAATAATTAGATTAGGATTTATTCCATGTCATTGTACTTTGTTCAAATGGTATATTCATGTCATAGATGACCAAAATATTATTTTTCAAAGTTAGATGAATAAAACAAAATTTTTGAAAAGTTAAATTATAAAGAAAAGGTAATTTACTTTAAGTTCTATAGTTAAATATGAGTTGCTTTCAATTAAATTAATAATGAAGATTTTCATTTTGAAGTCTTGGTTGCCTCCTCTATTTTTTAAAAAATGAGTTTTAATTTTTTATTTCTTACCAAACCATTTAAATAATCGTATATTTGGTAGACATTATAAACCAAGTTTTACAAATTCTTTTTAGCTAAAAACTTATTTAAAAATTATTGATCATGTATTGTGATTAAAAAAATTCACATAAATATCATGTAATTAAAAAATATTTGCAAAATTCCATAAACATGTTACATTGTTAAACTAAACATCAATTACCATTTTCAATGGTCATGTCACCATCATAAATTAGAAATCATGTTAGTGATTGGATTGGATTTTACAATTTATAAAAGTTGAGGGATTCAATTTGTAAAAACAAATTTATAGCATTAAATCCTCCTCTTCACTTAATTACAAGAACCAATAATATAATTTGAGCTTTTATTTATTTAATAGTATTAGTATTTAAAGCAGGAAAAGCATGTTTGTATTTTGTCTCATGTAAAATGTTCTGTTCCTAGTCTCTTGATAAACCTCAAGATTCAACGATCTTTCTTCGACTGAAAAGGTATATACTTGTGTATATGTATACATTATACTTGTGTATGTATATACATTAATTTTTTGGTGAAAAAATTAATCCTATCTTTACAAACTATATTGGTGATTTTTATGGAAAACGTGCTTTAGCTACCTACCAGGATGTTGGTTCATTGGACAATCATATATACAGCAGTGGCTTTTATCTTTTGATCCAAATTTACAATGCCCTTAAGATTCTAAGTTTTAAGTAGTAATACCATAATTTTTGTGGTTGTCCGAATGCTGGCCAAGAACCACATATTACAAACAAGAACTCATATCAGAGCAACTAGGCCTAGGCGAGAAATTGAGAATATTCAGGATTTGATTCCGTTTCTAACTAGTCAGTTTGACTTTTGTTTACATGAAAAGGAGATCGAACAAATGCCACCGAGATGGGATCCATTACGCGCTATCGACTCTCCATCATTTGGGAAAAAGAAAGATCCAGCAAACGATGACTCGGAAGATAATGATGATGATGATGATTTGGAGCTTGGGTCCGAGGAAGGGTTATCTACGAGGTCCCCAAGAACATTCGTCAAGGACACGAACAAGCCTATACTCCTCAATTAATTTCAATAGGCCCTCTTCATTACAGAAAAACGATTTTGGCTAAAATGGCAAAGTATAAATTGAGCTATCAAAAGAAATTTTGTGAAAGGACTTCGACTACGACATTGGAAGATTTTTGGAGCTTCGTTGGACACAAGGACAAAGCAATTCTCAACTGTTATGAACCATCATCCATCATTGGCGAAGACATTGCAGTGATGAAATTTTATGATGCACTCTTTATCGTCGAGCTCTTATTGAGGAACTATGAGAAGGAAAATGCAAAAGAGTTGGGAATTAAAGACTTCTTATTAAAAGGAACGTGGTCAGCTGTTCTACGGAGGGACTTGATCTTACTTTAAAAACAGATCCCCTTGTTTGTGCTTGAGGAACTTTATAAGTTATTCTGTCACTTCCCTCGTGAAGACAAATTTGATTCTTGTGCTGCCCCTGCCTCTGCTTTTCCCTTTCTTTATCATGCTGGCCT
Organism: Durio zibethinus; assembly: GCF_047325235.1. NCBI lineage: Eukaryota > Viridiplantae > Streptophyta > Magnoliopsida > Malvales > Malvaceae > Durio > Durio zibethinus. The sequence continues at coordinate 21,148,920 of NC_143168.1, forward strand.
CTACTTTGATATTCCATGGGATAAAAGGTTCGAGGATACAGAATTCCGACACTTCACCGGTTTGTTAGGATGCCATCTGGTCAAAAATTACGCCTCAAATTCAGATCCATCCATGGCCCCAAAAGGAAAATTTGAAAGTGTACAATGCGACAATGTTGCATGACGCTGGTTGAGCTTAAAGCTGTAGATGATCAAAGTGCAGACTGGCTAGATATAGAATTTGAAGGGAAAGAGCTTAAAATCCCCAAATTGAATGTGCACTCCAACACTGAACCTTACATTCGCAACGTGATGGTCCGGAAGACGCTTGATATCTTTCGTGTTAGTGGGACAGTACTTTTCAGACCACATCTCTGGTCCTTGCGCCTCTTTCATGTACAGCTGGAAGAGCGCAAAGAAAGGAAGTTGGTTTTCGAACAGTAAAATCATATCGAATGTCAGTTTGAATACGTCCAAATTGGCAAAAATCCTCTTGTGGGTACTCCACCAGGATTAGCTGAACAATAAAGCATCCATCATGGACCAGTCTTTCGGCAATAATATCAGAGTCGATGCAAGTTTGGTGATCTTTATAGCATTTGTTAACTCGTTTTGCGTTGATTTCATGGCCATTACAAATACGCGTGGATCAAGCTTGGTTTTCTCAATAAGCCTTCTGAAGCAATTCCTTTTGACAACTTCCACTGCCTGCGAGTGTTCCGTATAATGAAAACAGCCATAAGACCAATAGGAATCACATTTGGTTCAAAGGCTTTTGCATTTACTTCACGTAGTTGACTAGGCACTCTACTAATACTCCAACTACTTGCGTCTATAATTTCAGTACGTAATCCACTTATGTTCGGCTGTTAAAAAGGTGGCACATGCAGTGAATTTTAATCAGCAATAATGTTATAAAATGCATTTTTGAAGATTTGATATTGTTAAAATAATTATATTAAAATTTAAGTAAACAAAAAGCATTTTTTTCTTGAAAATAAATCATATAATTTATTGTCTAAATAATCATATAAGAATATGAAGTTTGAAAAACTATTTTCTTAATTCACATAAAATTTGGTAAAACTTTTAGTTTTAAATCTCAATTCTTCTGGAATATGTTTAAATTTGTTTAAGGAAGAGAAAATAACTTTTTACTTTTCTTAAGTAAGTTCTTATAATTTGTATTTAAATAATTTTTTATTTTTTATTTGCACTCAAATAAAATTTTTGGTTCAAATGAAAAATTGATTTATATTAAAATTTTATTTAGATAAAAATTAAATACTAAAAAAATATTTTAATACAATAAATATATGGAAACTTCCTTAAATAAAGTGATAAAATATTCATAAAAATTTTTGTTATTTTAACTTTTCAAAAACAAAAAGAAAAGAAAAAGATAACCACAAGACAAAGGGCATTCATATATATCATATTATATTAAAAGATATATAATTACCTGATAAAATTTGTTTACTTGGATGCTTAGGTAGATAATCTATTTATTTGACGCATAAGACAATTCTTATTTTTATACTATTTATCAATTAAATAAATTCATTTAAAATAATTATTAGTTATCTAAATCACTTTATACTTTAAATCAAGGGTTGATTTAATTTTAGAAGTCACAAATTAAAGAATCTGAAAAGATAAATATTTTATATTTGATAAAAGTGAAGAATCAAATTCAAAATTAAATCACCAAATAAAATTTTCAAGCTTTTAAAATCTCAAAAAGATATTTTTATCTTAATAAATTTCTTCATATATATTTTTTTTGTTTTTTATTCTTTAAAATTTAAAATCATTTACTATTTTTTAAAAATTTGAAATATATTATCGATTTAAATTAAATAAAATTTATTTCAAAACTCACTCTTTTCAAATTATAAAAAAAAATTTTCATATTATAAAAAATATATAATAAAAAAAAATTGGGCATCGTGGGTTAGAAAAGCTAGTACGGTGGTTATATACCATACACAACCAATAAGAACCCAGAATCGGCCCCAATCTCTTATCACAACCCAGAGACAATAGACCCAGTAGACAAAGTCGAAATAACCAATAGGCAAGAAAGAATACAAGAAACCACAATTAAGCAACACACAGACGCAATACCAAACAACACAATCAACAGCAAGTGATTGAAAGGTAGAAACAAAGAAACACACAATTGAAACGTGAAAAAAAAAAAAAAAAAAACCCACGATTAGATCTTGATATCTTATGTACAAAAAAAAAAAAGTATATTTCTCCGAAGTCGTGTATTAAATTGAAAACATCAAAGCTAACCCCGTCATTCATTTATGTACGGCAGGGCTTTTCAATTACCCGTTTAGTACTTTTAAATGATTAACTAATACTATCTAAAGAATCGTACGAGCAATTATTCGTCTACTTCACAAAATTGTTCAGCAATGGCACAAAAGGCTCCTTAAATCCAAAGTTTAAAGGAAACCTAAAGAAAAGAAATTACTTTATGTCTTAACTTAAAGATGATTGTTATATGGTAGAGCTTGATGAATCACTATCCAATTAGTACCTAAGACAAGCCTACCAAAAAAGTTAGAATGACATCAAGCAACTTTACCATAAAAATCAAACAAGGGAAGGGCGTTTACCTTTTCTTGAAAGAGCCTTGCCTAATGATAATAAGTTGGGTATCGTTCAACCAAACACCAGTCAACTAAATAGAATTGTTATCTTCGTTTTTGACTGTTCAAAGACAATAAATAAAAACATTAAAACATTAATCAAAGATTTGTATTTGGAACATCAATTACTTTCTTGACTGAGGAAAGCACTAGCACACAGCAGTGGAAATTAATCAGCATGCATTAAGTTTTTCTTTATGCATAAAGTGGTAGGTTATAAATGGCAATCAGTAGATTATAAGTAACACGAAGAGCTTTTGGGCATAAATAGATAAAGAAGTGGAGAACTTGAATCAGAAAAGAAACACATTAATCAGCCATGTTTTGAATCAAGCACAAACAACTCCATCATTTACTTAAAATCTATTCCTACACTTTTATAATCTTTTATAGACTTCTAATTGCATCAAATCAATTCGGAATACTTTTTATTATGGTATTTATTCGGAATACATTTTATTATGGTATTTAAGGGACATCTTTCACACTGGGAGATTTCCATTTTCCTTGGAATCACTCTTGAAATGATATTCAAAAGTTATCCTAAGGGAAAACAATCAAGGATTCACCATCTCAAACCTTGAAAATATACATAAATTTTCACAGTGTAACTTAAATGACGAGTATGCATACATCCTAAAGTTTGTTTCCACAACAACATATCCAATGACGAGTATCCATACATCCTAAAGTTTGTTTCCACAACAACATATCCTTGAGGCAAAATATAGCAAAAGAATTGCATGACGAAAAGTAACACAACTACAAAAAGCCCGGACAACAACTACTATAATCAGAAGCCCAGAGAATTTACCTGCAGGATTGGACTGGTTACGTTGATGAGGGAGTGACAATGAACGAGCAAGAGGAAGAGGGAATGACAATGACACCGCCAGACGACAATAATGCCGGCCGTCCGATCGTTAGAAAACAGTGGGAACGACAGGGTTGAGGGGCGCGAGCAGTAGGGGTCGAGATCAGGGAAAGGTAAGAGTGAAAATGAGGAGGAGAGGAAGAGGGAGTGACAATGATGTAGCTGGATGACAATGACGCCGTCTGATTGTCGGAAGGCACTGGAGACAACAGAGGCGAAGGGCGAAAGACCACAGGGGTCGAAGTCGAGGAGAGGCAATAGTTAAAATAAAAAAGAGGGATTAGGGATTTTAGATTTAAAGACGGGCTGGAGTCGGCTGAATAATTATTTTTTAAAATACAAATTCAGCACTGATGGAATAATTCCGGTGCTATTAGTCGGTGTAATACATATAGACTGTTTATCGACAAAAAATTTTATTAATAAATTTAACGTCAATTTAAAAAAAAAAAGTTTTACGGAGGAAATATTTTTCTGTCAATAAAATAAATCGATAATCAATCGATATTTCGTAGATAAATTTAAAATTAAATTTGTATTTTAATTTGTTAATGATTTATTGATATTTACTAACGGGAATATTTCGTCGGTAGATCTTTGTTAGTGTTACTTTAATTTTTGGCAGTGTCTAAATGTTGATGTCAAATTCAAACTAGAGGGTAAGAATCTGAAATGATAAGTACAAGGTTGGTTAAAAGAAAAAATTGAAATTATCCTCAATGTTTGTATTCTTATACTCAAATCAGTGAGATAAAGAAGGAAAGAAGGGGTAAGAAAGCAAATTAAGAAACAAAAAAATTCAAAGAAAAATGAGTGGCCTTCTCACCTAAAGAGAAAAAGGAAGATATTTATATACGAGAGAATGGTGGTCGATCAAGCTAGCATTGATGAGTTGTGCTTCGAAAAATAAAGTTGATTTTTCACGTTAGTTTAGTTCATATAATTAAAATACCCTTACTATTCTTCTTAAGTCATTCTATACAGTGAAAAGACATTTCATCCTTTAGACTATAAAGTACTTTCATCACTAACCGATTTTTTTCCTTACCATTTGTAGTTCGTTAGAAACATCTATCCCGCTTGGTCTTAGAGGGATAGACATTTTGTTAGTTGTATATATATGATCCAACGAATCATTTGTAAATTCTGGTTTTCCCAATTTTCTTGGGAATCCTTATGCCCTTTCAGCTGCATTACAAATATGAGATCCTATGAAAGAAAAATCAAGAGGGAGATCGAGAGGGGACTTTACAGTTTCTAAAAACTATGCTCGACTTCCATACCTTTCGTAGTGATTAGAAGCAGGCCTCATCCTTAAGGAAAAGCAGAAAACCAGATATTTGGCATAATAGGGAAATGCATCCCCAGCGTATGAATGTCTGTATATAGCAGTACCTATTGGAGGGACTAATAGATTCAAATCCAAGATCTATTTTTCTGATAATAATGACAAGACTGAAGGCATATCTTGATCAACTTAAGTTTACATATCCTTGTATGTAAGTTACTTGTACTTTGAAATTTATACTTATTAAGATAGTGTAATTCTTGTACTATAATTAAATATATATATATATATATATATATTAATGAGAACAATGGCAGCAAGCCTTTTACACCAAATAAGATTCAATTTCCTAAACTATGATACAGTATCAAAGTTCTGTTAGCTCTGACGAGCAGTTTTTTATCCCATTCTTTTCATTTCTTTTATCTTCCATGCAAAATCATATAAAAGCTCGTCACTCTTCTACTACTGATATTGTCAATCTCTACTTCTAAGTCGGATACGCTATTCACCATTTTCCACCTTTAATGAATTTAACCATTATATTCTTTTAAAATCTCAATTTAAAGGTGTTAATTGATATTTTCGTTAAACTTTTGCAACTAAATTCGATCGCATTTATCCAAAATTCTTAATTTTTGCAGCCTTTGTAAGACTTTTAGGATTTTATTCTCCCTCTTTACAAGTTAAAAAAATTAAAAAAGACTATTAACTCGAATTATGAACATGGTGGAAGTGCCTCATCTCGCATTAGCGGAACTTTTATGAGCTAAGGATTTTCTCATTTTTCCTCAATTCTTTATCATTTCTCTTTGATTTACAGTTAAATTTTTGTTGATACTGAGAATAACAGTATTAATTGATTGAGTTGTTGGAATTGATATGAGCAAATTGGGGAATTCTTTCTGTTTGACTCTGGATTTGATAGCAAAAGCTTCGATTCGGGGATCTGGGAGCTGATTCACAAGGAGAATACAATGGATTGGAGGAAGTTGTTTGCGGCTTCATCAGATCAAACGTTAGAGTATTATCCCCCACAGCAGATAGTTGGTAGATTAACTGTCACGCTGTTAGAGGAGGCTTTTGAGGAAGGGGTTCATCAATGGCAAAGCTCTTTGGTAACTCAATTCATTGGGAAAATGCCAAACTTCAGTTTCTTTCAGAATATGTTTAACGTTCTATGAGGTAAGAATAGTGAGATACAGATTAAGCATGCTGGATTTAACTTCTTCGTGATTCAATTCCCAAAAAAGAAGGTAGGGATTGGGTAATTGAGCATGGACCATGGCATATCTAGAATAAGCCATTGATAGTGCGAAAATGGGAACCAGGAATGCAATCTTTGGAGTTCAATATGAAAATGTTGCCAGTTTGGGTGCAATTAGGGAAGATTCCATTGGAGCTATGTTCAAAGAAAGGGTTGAGCTATATAGCAAGTGCATTGGGGAATCCTCCGTATATGGACTCAATCACAGCCAATATGCAGCGGTTGGCTTATGCCAATATTTGTGTTGAGTTGAAGGCAAGTATGGCAGTTCCTCGGTTTATTGATATGGTGCAAAAAGATGGATCTTTTACATCTGTTTCAGTTGAAATTACATGGATGCCACAGAGATGTATGCATTATTGTATTTTTTGGCATAATGATAAGACAGGTCCATAGAAAACAATCAAGGTCCCTAGAAAAGTGTAGGCGCCAAAGGATAAAGGTAATAAGCCTATACACGAGATCAAGAAAGATGATGAAGCAGGGATGAAACAAGACAACAATGGAGGAGAAAGGAAAGAGAAGGCACCTATTCAATTGTCTCCAACGGCCAGAGCAAGTTTTGTTAACAGGTTTGCACTTCTTGAATCAATTAAGGAGTCTGAGCTGACATTGGAAGAGGACAGTACAGATAGAATTGAAAAGCTAATTCAACCATCACCAAAGAAGCAAAGAGCAGCAGTTGCAAGAGTAGCAGATTTGATGAAAACCTCGAAAATCAAGAAGAAATGACCTATTGACAAGGGTAAGAAAGTTAAGGCAAATTCTTCTACCTCTAGAGCTAAACGTAGTTGTTCTTCATCATGCAATTGATAGTATGAAATACTAGAGGATTTAGTGGTCCTAGAAAACAAAAAGAAGTTGTAGATTGAATAAGAAGAATAAAGGTAGATATTGTTTGTTTGATAGAAACTAGAATAAAGTAGCACAGGATGCAACTTATAGTAGATCAACACTTTAAAGGTTGGGGTATGTTGGACAATTATTTAGAAGCTCCTAATGAAAGAATCTGGATGCTATGGCGAGATCATATGAATGTGGATTTGCTAGAGTTACCTGATCAGAGTATTACCTGTTGTATTCTACATGCACCCAAAAAGTTCTATTTCTTTCCCATCTACGGCAGTAATGATGGTATTCAAAAAAGGCAGCTGTGGGCACACTTGTCTCATCTTAGAGGTGTTGTAAGGGATAATCCCTAGATATTAGCTAGTGATTACAATGTTCTAGTTCACCTTGCTGAAAGCTCAGATTACACTGGAGCACAAACTCTAAATTCTAAGATGAGAGAATTTCAGAATTGCTTAACACAAGTAGCATTGTTTGATAATGCTTACGTTGGACCTCAACTTACTTGGTCCAACCATCAACCTTAAAGTCATCTTGCAAGGAAATTGGATAGAATTTTGATAAATGACTCTTGGCTTTCGACTTACCCACAGTTGTATGTGGAGTATTTAGGCCCTGAGGTTTCCGGCCACTGTGCAGCATTCATCAGGCTTAATATGGCAACACAATCTCCTCCCAAGCCATTCAAGTTCTTTAATTGTTGGAATAGGCATCTGAGTTCAAGTTAATCGTGCAGAACTCCTGGAAAATTCCTATTGCAGGCAACCCTATGTCTATATTGCGTAAAAAATTGAAGAGATTAAAGTTGGAGCTTAAGAAGTTCAATCTTTCATGCTATGGTGATCTGTCTGGCATGGTGCAAGCAAAAATAATGAAATTGGAATCGATTCAAAAAGCCATTCTGTCCACATCAGGTTAATCTCTTCATCTTAAGTGAAGGAAGAAAGAAGAATATATGAAGATCTTACAGTATTGTTGAAAGCTGAGGAGAGTTATTTTAGACAAAAATCTAGAACCAGATGGTTGCAGGAATGAGACCAAAACACGAGGTTCTTTTACAAGATGGTAACAGCTAACCAGAAGAAGAAAACTATTCAAGTATTATTCAATGTAGAGGGGAATACATTGGATTCATTTTCCTAGATTTCATAAGAAGCAATCTCGTATTTTCAAAAGCTAATTGGAAAAGTGGATCATAATGTCACAGGCTGCACACAGGAATTATTGACTGATCTATTACAGGGAGACTTATCCAATGAAGGACAAGATATGATGATTAGACCAGTGACCAAGGAGATGATAAAGGAGACAATGTTTTCACTCAATAGTGAGAAATCACCAAGGCCTAATGGCTTTACAGCCCATTTTTTCAAACAGACTTCGAATATTATTGGAGAGGATGTCTCTAATGCTATTATGCATTTTTTTTTTCAAACAGGGAATATGTTGCCTGCATTTAATTCAACAATCATAGCACTGGTGCCTAAGTGCACAAATCCTAGTAACATCAGAAAATATAGGCCAATCTTTTGTTGCACCACAGTTTACAAATGCATCACAAGGATATAGGTGAAGAGGTTTAAGGAATTTCTGCCAGGGATCATTAGCTACAGTCAAAGTGCAGTCATAGAGGGGAGAAGTATCACTGATAATGTCCTTATGGCTCAAGACATGGTTCGAGGGTAGGTCAATCTACCTTATCTCCGAGCTGTGCATTCAAGATAGATCTTCAAAAGGCATTTGATATAGTGGACTGGACTTTATTTATTCTGTCTTGAAACAATAAAAGTGCCAGATCAATTCATTAGACAGATAAGGAGCTGTATTACAACCCCTTCATTCTCCGTATCGTTAATTGATTTGGCAATCAATGTTCTATTGCGATTGCTTGATGCAGCTGCCAAACATGGAGTCTTTGCCTTCCATCCGAAGTGCAAGAAAATAAGCTTGACACATTTATGCTTCACTGATAACTTAATGATTTTTGCAAAGGGCACTTGTGATTCTGTGTTGGGAATAAAAACGGTGCTGGAAGTTTTCGACACCATTTATGGTCTGCAGCTGAATTTTGGGAAAAGTGAACTATATCACATAGGGATTAGCAGAGATGAACTCAACGCGATCTAGCACGCTACGAGATTTCAGATTGGTGTTCTGCCAGTTAGATACTTGGGCGTTCCTTTGGTCACTAGAAGACTTACAAAATGAGATTGTTTGCCTTTATTAGAGTAGATCACATCAAGGATCAAAAGCTGGGTTGGTCGGCACTTATCATATACGGGTAGGCTGCAATTAATTCAGTCTGTGTTGTTTAATGTCCAAAACTATTGGTGCAAACATTTTATTCTTTCCAAGCATGTACTAAAAAAAATAAACCAATTATGTTTAGGGTTTTTTGAAATGAAGAGAAGGAACAACATCAAGTTAGTTGGCGGGCAATATGTTTTCCAAAATCTGAAGGACTAGGAGTCAAGAACATAGTTTGCTGGAACCAAGCTTGTATTATGAAGAATCTTTGGTCTATATTTGCTAAAGCAGGGTAAATATAGATAGCATGGTTAGAAGCTTATGTGTTGAAAGGACAAAGCATTTGGCAAGTGACAGGCCAACAAAATAGTAGCTGGAGCCGAAGGAAATTACCTCAACTAATGCAAATTGCCCATCAATTCATTAACAAGGAGAATGGTTTTGCGGTGTGGACATTTCCATATGGTTGCTATTCAACTGCAATGGTGTGGAATAGGATTAGGCCTAAGCAGGAAAGGTCGGATGGCATAGGCTTATATGGTTCAAATTTCATGTTCCAAAGCATTCATTGATAGTTTGGATGGTCATCTTGAACAGACTCCCAATGAAGGATAGACTAAGGTCTTGAGGAATGGAGATAGACAACAGGTGCTGCTTGTGTCAAAGAGCGAATGAATCTAAAGATCATATGTATTTCGACTGTGCTTACACTAAAGAAGTTTGGCATATGGTACTCCAGTTATGCAGGATTCATAAAAGAACAGGGAATTGGGAAGTTGAGCTAAGGTGGGCAATGAACAGGCTAAAGGGAAAAGCTTTGATTTCCATCATATTATGTATAGCTTTGAATGCTTGCAAATATTTGCTATGGGGGGAAAGAAATCAATAGCTGTTCAAGCATATAGAAGAGACAACAAGACTGGTGGTGGGAAGGATCAAGGAAGTTGTCAGATGCAAGTTACATGGTTTAAGGCAAATTACAATAGATATAGTGAAAAGGCAATTGTGTGATGACTGGAAGTTTTCTATAGTTATTCTAGAATAAGCTGCTAACATAATATTATTGTTTTGTAAATTGGAATAGTTGTGCTACCGCAAATTTTTGTTAGTTTTGGATAAATAAAATTCAACTTAACCAAAGAAAATTTGATTGCATTTTTTTAATGAGGCGGCATGCTAACATGAAAATTTTTTAACCACGTGTAGCAAGTTAAAAAAAACTATTTTTAATAAAAATATTGAAAATAATTTTTTAGAATTTTAAAAAATATTAATTATTAATTAATTAAAATAAAATATGATAATTTTTAGATTAATATGTGTCACATAGTAAGAAATTAATCTATCTCAACATGCAAAGTCATCATAAAGAGAAATTTATTTATTGCATTTTTAGATTTTGATAATGGAATAACGATTATCACATACATTTTTAGGTATATTAAAAAATAATAAATAATAATAATAATAATAATAAATTATTAATATGGTTATCATCAATGCTGTTTGTAAATTTTAAAAATTTCACCAACCATATATAAAAAACGAAATCTTGTTATCAATTGTTCTTAAATCGATATTTAATAAAAATGTTATGACCAAATTTAAGAAATATGAAGTAAAAGGACTAAAACAACAAAATCTATAAATTATATATAAAAAGTATCCCTAAGAACTTTAAATTTTAACAGCTGTATTCCATAATAAAATAATCATATTAATTTTAATTAAAAATTTGACAAACAAATATGATGGCAGCAGTAAGTGCATTTTTTTATGAAAGTGATTGGCCCATTATAAGTACCTCAATCTAATTGAAAAAAAAAAAAACTTTATTTTTTTTATTTTTTAGAAACATTTCGAATTCATTGGAAATATTTTTTAAAATTTTTTTATAAATTATATATAAAAATATCTTTTAAGAACTTTTGAAATTGACAGCTGTTTTCTATTATAAATCGACCATATTAACATTTAGTTAAAGGGTTTGAAAAACAATAATGATGGCAGCAAAAGGTAGGCCCATTTTTTTATGAAAAGAGTTGACCCATTATAAGCAACCTAATCTAATTAGAAAAAAAATAAACAGTTTATTTTTATGATTTTTTAGAAACATTTTGATTTCATTAGAAATTTTTTTTTTAAGTTTATTTACATATATTTATTGTATATGTTATTTTAAATAGTAAAGATAGAATCAATATCATCAGTACCATTATATTAAAAATATCTCTATTGAATCTAAAGCTTTCATTTAGATTTTTGAACTTCAATTTTTAAACAATTAACACTTGCCATAAATAATGATTCGAGGCTTGAGGATTAATTAAGATATAAAATTATATGAGTATAGTTGAATTTGACTTCATTATTATTTTTATGCTTTTTAGTGATTTGTTTTTTTCTTACATTAGAAATTAAAAAAAGGAAAGAGTTTTTTGAAAAAATAATTATTATTTGATCATATTTATTATGTAATCTATAATAACTAATATTAATAATATTAAAACCTATAGAAAATAAATATTATTTAAATAAAAAATTAACTTTTAATTTGATTAAATTTAAATTATTTTTAAATATTAATTAAATATTTAAATATTTAAAAATAGTCCTCAACTATTTGATTTCTAAATTAATGTTTGCCGAAATCTCTAGATTGAAATATCTAGAGTTAATAAATCCATTTCCTAAACTAATGATTCCTAAACTAGGATTAGGAATTTAAAAAGAAATCCTTGACAAATGTTTGTCCAAATATGAAAAATATAATAAAGATTTGAAAATGTTTGATGTTTTCAACCTACAATTCATCTTAGTCTAGAGAGAAAAAAAAGAGAAAAAAAAAAGAGCGTAAGTGATAATTTTGAAAGTAAATGATAATTATTTGGATTATTAAATTTTTAAAAATCACAAATGAATGATTTTTCTTAGATAGAAAAAATTTTTATGTGAAATGTTTTTTCTAAATTTGACTCCAATGATAAAAAAATTTAGATAAAATTTTTATAATAACAATAACAACAACAATAATAATAATAATAATTGATATTTATTTTCAAGTCAATGCATTTGTACTACGTAATTTATAAATAATTTTTTTATATATTTAATTTTTTTAATTAATAAAATATAATTATATTAATATCAATATAAATAAAATTTCTCATTGAAGCGAGGCGCATCAACTAGTTGAAATAATAAAGAGATCAAATTACTTGTAATATACTAATTACAAGTAAGACCTTACCAGATATATCAAATTAAGAAGTATATGCACAAACCATAAAAAATTACTAATTACAAACACAAAACATTAATTATATTTACAGGGAAGCCAAAAACTTATTTAGTTTACGGTGCTTGATAGATCACTTGGCTTCACATCACAGCATCCGGCCTCCAGTCTGCAACTTAATCAAAAGAAACATTGCACTCACTGATGTACATAAGAAAGAACTGAAAATATAGCTTGTAGCACTGCAAGTAGGAGCAAGACAAGTGCAGCGAGAAAGGAAATGGGCGACCAGGGCGAGTTGAAATAATCTTTCTTCAATGATCCCTTCCATTTGTTCCATCTCTTCTGGCAATATTGCTCGTTCACCTTAATTACCAATTATCTTCTCATAGTAGAAGTCATTTGACGAGTAAGTAAAGTCGAGAATTTTGTTAAACGTTTGGGGCAACTGCTTCTTCAAATTATCAATAATTCCATGTTTGCGGAGTATTTGTATGTCCTTGCCTGAGTTGATGAGCTTATCCATGAACTCTACGTAATCAAAAGCGAACGTAAGTTGGTTCCGAACTTGGTGTAAATGGTTCATAGGCCAAGAAATTATGCAAGATACGCTCTGTACTATCGTCAAGGTTGGAATCTTCAGTTTCGCGTCTTTTGTAAAGTCTAAATCGAACGAGCTTTTAACTTGCTCCTTCTCCCCGTTCTTAACTTTCCCCTCCTTACCTTTCTTTACGAAGTTGATTCCTGCCTCTTCCAGCTGTGTTGCACAGCGCATGAATTTCCATGAGCCTTTTTCCTCCAGCTCTGTTGCACTCCGCAGCGTTTGAGGCACGCGAATATTAATCCCTTTGCTTTTGCTTCTGCTTCTGCTTCTGCTGCTTGAATAAAAGCCTTGAACTGTTCTTTTGCGTTTGAATAAGTATTGCTTTTGCTTTTGCTTGTAATTCTGGATAACCCAAGAATGTCAAAAGAAACTCATTTGGCAAAGGCGAATGGAGAAGGAAAAGAATCCTAATTTTTTGGAAGAGGATTAAAGGATTTTTTTTTTCCTTTCAATTGTGAAATTTTGGAAGATTTTTTTATTTTGTTGGTATGACTTGTCATTTACTTATGATGATGTGGATTACATGTGTACAAAGTAATTTATTTTGAGAATTAAGTTTAAAATTACTCAGTTTTGAAAATAAGATTAAAGAGCACCTGCACATACGAAAAAACTGTTCAAACTTCCCTAAATTTTTTTTTAATGAAATTGTAAGTATAAAAAAGTTATAATTATAATTAGTCTATGAAATTAATATTAAAATAATATGGTGATCAAGTCTTCAACAACTTTCAAATGTGCTTAGTCCAAAATTATTTGATAACACCCAAATATCTTTTGCCACCTAATAAGAATCTTTCAACATTGAGAGATGTGTACAATTGGAAGAAAATTCGCCAATATAACTTGAATTATCCAAAAACATAAAATATTTGGTTAAAGTCAATGCTCACAATTTCAAGGGAAAAACCTATGAAAACGATTGATGGCAATAAGATTTGGGTTGAAAGATAAAAGGGAGTTGCATATTCATCAATCCCTTGAGAATATATCAGAGTGACCATGGCGACAGAAAACGCTGTAATTAAAACATATGATTTTTGGCAACATAGGTTAAACAAATTCTATTGCTAGGAATCCCAGAGAATAAGCATTTATCCATCGAAGCAATTACACAATTAATTAATACACGTACAAGGCTGTTGGCAGCAGTCAAATATTTATTTTATTGTATGTAATAGCTCATTAACATGAACTTTTAGTACTTCCCCTGCCTCCTATCAACCTTGGAAACTTAAGAAAACTTAAAGACTTACTAATGAACATACGAAAGAACCGAAAATAAAGCTTGTATCGCTGTAAATAGGAGCAAAAATACGGCAGCAAGAAAGGAAATGAGCGACCAGGGCGAGTTAAAATAATCTCTCTTCAATGTTGCCATCCATTTGTTCCATTTTCTCTGGCAATGCTCATTCACCTTACCAAATATCTCCGCATAGTAGAAGTCATCGCACCAGTAAATGTTGTTGCGAAGTTTGTTAAACATTTGGGCAACTGCTTCATCATCTCCTAACCAATTATCAATAATTCCACAGTTACAGAGTAATTGCACATCTCTGCCTGTGTTGATGAGGTTATCCATGAACGTCACATAATCACAAACGTAAGTTGGTTTCGAACTTGGGATGGATTGTTCGTAGGCCATTAAATTTCGCAAGATACGCTCCGTATTATTGTCAACGTGGAAGGTTGGAATCTTCAGTACTTTTGTATCATCTGTAAATTCTATATCGAACAAGCTCTCTACCCCTGATTTATTCTTCTTATCTTGCACCTTCTCACCAAAGAACTTGATTCCTGCCTCTTCCAGCTCTGTTGCACAGCGTATGAATTTCCATGAGCGTTGGGATTTTGCTTCTTTTGCTTCTGCTTCTGCTTTTGATTCTGCTTCTGCTTTTGATTTTGTTTTTGATTTTGCTTCTGCTTGTTGATTAAACAGAAAGCGATTTTTTCTTCCTTGAGCTGAAGGAAGGCAAGTAGCATGTACTAAGCCCAGAAGATGCTTGATATCATTCGTGTCTCTGTATGTGGTATAGTACTTTTCAGACCACATCGTTGGGCCTTTCGCCCCTTTTGTGAATAAAGAAAGAGCTAAACGAGCGAACTTATCAAGAGCATCTTCACCCTCTGACGTTATTCTGCCAGCATCTTCACGCTCTGGATTTATCATTCTATATAGATCGAAAAGCACAAAGAAAGGAAGCTGATTTTGGAACAGTAACAAATCATACCGAATGTCAGTTTGAATCCGTCGAAGTTGGCAAAAATTTTCTTCTGGGTAATTTCCCAGTATTAGCCAAACAATAAAAAATCCATCATGGACCAGCACGTCTACTGGAATATGAGAGCTAAAGGAATCTTTGTAGCATTTGGCAACTCGTTCTGCTATTGATCTCATGGCCTCTTCAAATTCGCTGCGATCACGCTTGGCTTCCTCAATGAATCTACTGAAGCATTTCCCTTTGACAACTTCCATTGCCTGCGTGCGTTTCCTATAACGAATACCATAGGGACCGATTGAAATCACATTTGGTTCATAGGCTTCTGCATTTACTTCACGTAGTCGAGGAGGCACTCTACTAATAATCCAACTATCTGGGTCTATCTTCTGTTAAAAAGATCATGCAGTGATTTTTAATAGGCGATCATTTTATAAAATGCATTTTTCAAGATTTGAAATTGCTAAAATAATGGCATTAAAATTTAAGCAAACAACACTTTTTTTTTTTGAAAATAAATTATATAAGGAAGCTTCTATTCTTTATTATTATTTATACCCTAACTTTTTTATTACAAAAATATTCTAATATATAATTACTTAACCTCTGACAAAGTTCTTTTCAATCTCACACCCATTTCTACTCATTTTTATTCTTCTTCTTATTTCCTTCACTTTTTTCTTTTCGTTTTTCTTTTTATACATCCCATTTCATCTAAAGATTTTTTCAAAATATTTCAAATTTTAATTTAATTATATAATTGAGCTTTAATACAAAAGATGAATTTTGGATCCAAGAAATAGAAGCCCAAAATTTAATTTTGCTTTTTGTTTTAAATTTCGACTGTTTTAAATTTCGACTTTAATTTTATTTTTAGTTTTAATTTGGTCATGAAAAAATGAAAAAAAGAAAGAAAAGCCAAAACAGAAAAAGTGGGATTCTTTGTGAAGATCTTCATTTTTCTTAAGATTTTGACTTAATGACTGAGACATCTTCGGAAAAAAATCTAGAATTAAACCAAGATCGAATCTGTCAAAAGCAAACAATCGGCATAATATCAAGCAAAACAGAGAGTCACAAGCAAAGGCCAGAGATAGAAATCAATCGAAGATGCAATTCAAGCCAGAAACCAGAATCAACAAAAAAAAAGAAGCATTCAAACCAACCAGCAATTCAACAGAACCAGACAAGCACATTCGGGCAATATAGCCGACAGAAGCAGACCAAGACAAGCAAAATCAAGTCTGCAAATCATGTATCAAGCAACAAGCAAGAAGCAATAATCAAGAGCAATTCCGCGAAGAGAAATTTAGCATTCAAGTTTGATTTTCTAGTCAACAGCAATTTAAGAAAGGCAACATAAAGCCAACAAGCAATTCCACCGATAAGCCTCTACCCAGAAGCAAAGAATTGAAACAAGTCGAACCAGAACCGAACCCATCCACGAACCGAGAAGGAAATCATCAGCAAGCAGAAATAGAGTCGGCACCGAAACGGAGTCAATAGATACAGCCTCAAAGATAAAAAAAATATTTTCAGCAACAACAAACAGCTCCAGCACAGCAAACAATTGTCAAAATAAAAAATAAGGACCCAACCCAGAAGTTCAAGCCGCAAACTCGACAACCCAAAAGAAAAATCGATTTTCACAGCAAAACCAAATCCATCCAAAGACATTCGATCGACATCCACAATCCACAATCATCAGAAAATAGCAGCAATCAAACACAAACAGTAAAAAGGAAAAGGAAATTGTCGGGCAGGGAGTTCTTTGAGGTCTCGATTTGGGTTTTACTTTTCTGGATATTGTTGGAGGAAAGGAAGAAGGTTGTCGGGAAAGCGAAGGCAGGCGGCTAATTCAGGCAATTGCAGAGAGACTCTTGAAAATCTACCAAAGGGAGGAGGCGGGGGTCTTCAACCGGTTTCAAGTTTTGTTCTCAGTGTTTTAAAGAAAAGAAAGAAGAGGGTCGGTGGTGGCGGTTACCGGCGACAACAGGCGGCATCAGTGACGGATACCGCCGGTTTCTGGGAATTGTAGAGGCTGTTAATTGCTATGGTTCTTGTTTGGTTCAAGAGAGAAGGGAGAGTTTCCTTGTAGAGCTTGACAGAGGTATATTACAGACTTCGATGCTCATCTAGACCACTGCCGTTTGGGGCTAAAGAAGGGCTGCTGATCCATTTGCTGAGGACACACGTGGCTTGTGTTCTAATTTGACACCTCTTTTTGGCCATTGACCAGGATTGTATTTTTTTTTGACTGATTTTTTTCTTTCTTTTCTGTTTTTATGAATTGTGAATGATTGAAAAAAAAATTTTTTGGTAAGATATAGTTTTGTTTGCATTTGTTTGTATGATTTATTAATTATTATTTGTATGATATTTTATATTATTATATAATATTTTTCTATAGATATTTTGGTATGAATTTGACATAATTTCATATTATTGCATAATATCTTAACATAATTTTTGACATGATAATATTTGGCATGAAAATGGCTGTTAGGGGAATTCAGAGAAAATAAGAAATATGGTTAGGCATGTAATTAATTAAAAAATTTAAAATTAAACTTTAGAGTATAAAAAATAATTGAATTTAGAGAATACTTATGAGATATGAATAAAAGCTCCCATCATATAATTTATTGTCTAAATAATTATATAAGAATATCAAAATTTATGGAATATGTTAAAATTTGTGTAAGGAAGATAAAATAATTATTTTACTTTTTTTAATTAAGCTCTCTTGTATTCAAATAAACTTTTAATTTAAATAAAATATTGATTTAAACTAAAATTTTATTTGACGCGAATTAAATATTAAAAAGTATATTTTTTTGGGTTTGGGGGAAAAAATATCCCTTACAAGGAAAGAAGAGAAGATCTTAACTTGAAACTAGGTCTTTTGCATCATTATAAAATTCTTTTAGCCACTAAATTAAGAGTTGGAGAACTTAAAAAATGTATTTTGATAAAATAAAGATCGAAGATATAGAAACTTCCTTAAATAAAATGATAAAATTCATAAATTTTTTTTGTTATTTTAACTGTTAAAAAGCAAAAAAAAAAAAAAACCACACAAAACAAAACGTAATCATAAATAATATTATATTATAAGATCCATGATTACATAAACATTTAGGGGGATAATCTATTTATTTGAATGTAAAACAATTCTTATTTTATGCTATTTATCAATTGAATAAATTCTTTTAGAATAATTATTAGTTATCAAAATCATTATTATATTTTAAATCAAATATTGATTTGATTATATAATTTACAAATTAAAGAATCTGAAATTAAATATTTTAAATTTTAAAAAAATGAAGAATCAAATTCAAAATTAAATCACGGAATAAAATTTTAAAACTTTGAAATATCAAAAAGATTCTTTTTTCTTAATAAATTTCCTCATAATTTTTTTTTATTTTTTAAAGTTCTTTAAAATTTAAAATCATAATGTCACATACTATGCTTTTAAAATTGAAATATATTTATCAATTTAAATTAAATAAAATTTATCTTAAAACTCACTCTTTTTAAATTATAAAAAAATATAAATTATAAATTACAAAAAATATAATAAAAAATCTTGTGTATCGTGGGTTCAAAAAGTTAGTATAGTTATATACCGTACAAAGCCAATAAGAACCCAGCGTCAGCCACAATCTCTTATAACAACCCAGAGACAATAGACCCAGTAGACATGGTCGAAATGACCAATAGGCAAGAAAGAATACAAGAAACCACAATTAAGCAACACGGACACAATACCAAACAGGAAATCAACAACTTATCGGAAACAGGAGACAAGAAACATAGAAACACAACCGGAAAAAAAAAAAAAACACAATTAGATCTTGATCTCCTACGTAAAAAAAAGAAGGGCATATATTTAATTGAAAAAGGCAAAGCTAACCACGAAATTCATATATATATATATATATATAGCAACGCTTTTCAATTACCTCTGGACAAAACATCACAAAATCTGCCGCACAGAATGTAAAGCCGCCGTCAACATCTGAAAATGAAAACTGCACAAAAACACGGGAAATACACTACATTATTATGAATTAATTGAAGAGGAAGATAATATCACCTCTTGAAAAAAGAAAAGGAAAAAAGAGGCATATATTAAAATGAAAAAGGCAAAGCTAACCACGAAATACATATATATATATATATATATAGCAACGCTTTTCAATTACCTCTGGATAAAAAATCTCTGCCTCTGGGTCGAATAGTGCCGCGAGTTGTTCCTGATCATCATCTGAATCTGAAAATCCAAACTGCACAAAAACACGGGATAAACACTATATTATTATGAATTAATTGAAGAGGTAGATAATACCACGTCTTGAAAAAAGAAAAGGAAAAAAAAGCATATATTAAATTGAAAAACGCAAAGCTAACCACGAAATTCATACATATATATATACACACATAGCAACGCTTTTCAATTACCTCTGGAAAAAACATCTCTTCCTCTGCCGCCTTAAGCTCGAGTCGTTCCTTCTTTACTGGAATGCTGCCGTCACCATCTGTAGCCATTACCTGCACAAAAACACGGGATATTCACTACATCATTACGAATTAATTGAAGAGAAAGATAATACCACGTCTTGAAAAAAGGAAAGGAAAAAAAAGGCATACATTAAATTGAAAAAGGCAAAGCTAACTACGAAATTCATATATATATATATATATATAGCAACGCTTTTCAATTACCTCTGGAAAAAACATCTCTTTCTCCGCCGCCTTAAGCTCCAGTTGTTCCTTCTTTACTGGAATGCTGATGTCACCGTCTGTAGCCATTACCTGCACAAAAACACGGGATATACACTGCATTATTATGAATTGATTGAAGAGAAATATAATACCACCTCTTGAAGAATGAATTGTTATTTTACTGAGAAAAGAATCAATGATAATTTGTTTAAGATTTACCAATCAAAGTGTAAAGCAGAATCGTGCCCGTGCAGCTGTTGAAATTGGTGTTGATTGATGTAACTGATCCCCTATAGATATTGGACTGGGCGAACCAACACCCAAGCTATGTATATATAATAATTACACGTCTTCGCATTTCGTGATTACCGTGTTGCTCAGATTCACGTGATGTACTATTATCGATTATGACATAACAACTATCCTTACAGAACAGATAACACAACTGTCACATTTTCTACAGTCGTATGTCTAAATGATAATTACACATCTTCACATCTTTCATGACTACCGTAATGCGCGGAATCACGTGATGTACTATTGTCAGTAATGACATAACAACTACCTTCAAAAAAAATAATAAAATTTTTTGTTTCAAATAATTTTTGATAATTTTAAACTAGATCATATTTAATTTTGAAATGAAATAAATAAAACCAACCGATTGCTCCATCAGTTGTTAAGCAAAAACAATCAATTATCCTAACAACTGCTCATCAACAAATAGTATCAATTGTCCTAACGTCGTGCATCTTCTTTATCGTAATGCTGATGTCATCATCTGTAGCCATTACCTGCACAAAAGCATGAGATATACACTACATTATTATGAATTAATTGAAGAGAAAGAGAATACTACCTCTTGAAGAATGAATTGTTATTCTATTAAGAAAAGCATGAATGATAATTTCTTTTAAGATAAGTGGAAAGCAGAATGGTGCCTGTGCAGTTGTGAAATTTGGTGTTGATTGATGTTCAATATTGGACTGGGCGACCCATACCCAAGCTATGTATACATAATAATTACACATATTCGCATTTCGTGATTACCGTGTTGCTCAGATTCACGTCAGATTCACGTGATGTACTATTATCGACTATGACATAACAATTACTCTTACAGAACAGATTACACAATTGTCACATTTTCCACAGTCGTACGTCTATATGATAATTACACATCTTCACATTTCATGACTACCGTGTCGCTCGGAATCACGTGATGTACTATTGTCCGCGATGACGTAACAATTACCTTTAGAGAAAAGATAACAAAAGTTTTTGTTTTAAATAATTTTTTATAATTTTAAACATCATCATATTTAATTTTGAAATGAAATAAATAAGAGCAATCGATTGCTCCCTTCAGTTGTTAAGCAAAAGCAATCAATTGTCCTAACAACTCATCAACAAATAGTATCAATTTTGACTTTCGAGTGATTTTTTTGCAAAATACATACATGAGAAGTGGATTGCATTTTAAGGTAACCAACTTGTTTTGGGGGGCAATCGACCATTCATCAGGTAACAGTTAAATGCTCGGGTTATTCATACATTTTGTTTGAACTTTTGTCAAGAATACTCGAAAAGATAATGGACTTCTCTGATTAAAATTTACATTTTCTGTGAAAATTTGTTTAAAACAATCAAATGCTCTAAGGAAAAAGACGAATGTTTGTCATTATTTTATATTCTATTGAGAATTTGTTTAAAGCAATTGAATATCATTATTAGGTACCGCCATTATTGAAAATTAAAAAAAGTCCGCTCGACATGATGTTTCATTCCAAAATAATGATCCTTCATCCTCTCTCTCTCACTACATATATATATATATATACATATACACACGCGTATATATATATACATCAATTCATAAAAAGTTATTTCAAACATTGTATGAGTCTTATAAATAATTTCATTAACATATATTGTGCCTAACTTTTTATCATAATATTTAATTTTTAGAATTTATTCATTTATACAAAAAATATAAAATTATTACTAATCTCTTTTATATAAATGTGATTGGTATAAATTATTCTTTTTAAGATTATCCTAAACTTCAACTAAAAATTCCTAAAAAAATAAATTTTAATTTACATTAAAAGAACTAATTTACCCTTTTTGTATAATTTTTTGTAAAACGGAAAGTGTATGAAAATAAAAAAACATCCATTTTATTCGAAAAAAAAAAATCAAAAAGGAAAATCACAAATGATCCTCCTTAATAGAAGCTTTAAAACATTCGAAAATTGAAAAGCTCTTCATTAGTAGAAGCTTTGAAACTTTTAAAAAATAAAATGCTTCAACCTATTAAATGCTTGAAACTTTCAAAAAGTAAAATGTTTCCCCACCAAAGGCTTTAAAACTTTTGAAAAATAATATGAAATACTTGAAGTTTTCAAGATTATGCTTTGAGGTATTATAGCTCATTATCATCTCTGGATAAAAACTTCTCCGTAATAGAGGCATTAAAATTTTAAAATAAAAAATTCATACCTTAAAGTGATTCTTTTGATCTCATCCAATTCACTATTGACCATATTCCAATGTTTATTCTCAAAATTATTCCAACATCTACTTTTTTTTTTTTTTATTCAAGGTATGCAATGATTGCATACAATAAACGAAAAAGATTTTTCAAAATTTTCAAATTCAATTTCAAAACTCAAACTTTCATTTTTCCTATTTTTTCAAATATGCATGATGCATAGAATAAATGAATACAATGAATGGCATGTTTTCAACTTGATAGAATCAAAATGTAACGAGTGCAATGAATAAAATACATGAAATTCAAAAATCAATGTCATGTATCTCCAATTGCGGTAAAGGGTTCTCAAGACTTTTCTTTATGTCTTTTTTTCTATTCAACTTCCCATTATGTTCTTTATCTTCTTTAGAATTTGCTAGCAAATATATCAACCGACTTATGATCCAAAATTTCCTTTCACTAATTTCATCATTTGATCTCAACATTTGAATTTTTTTTTTTCATTTGTAAGTCACAATGATGCACATCATTTTAAACTTCTTTTATCACTCACATTTCATTTTTGATCTACCTCTAATCACTTTTTAATTTTTTCGAAATAATGCAAAAATCATTCATATCAATCATTTATTTATTAATCATCATTCTAGTTTGATGACAAATGGAATCCATCACATTTCCTTAAGAAATAAATGGTGAAGAACAAGAAAAAAATTAAAAAAAAAAAGATATTCATTATAAAAACAAGTTTAGCAAAATATAAACAAGCAAAGAAATTATTATATTACCAAAATAAATGCTTGGAAGGGTTCACAATATCTAAAATAACAAACATTCAAACAATTCTAAACAAATTAATTCTAAAATTTTTTTCAAAAACTCATTCCATTAATATTTTTTATCTTTAAACTCTTCAATCCAAGCATTATCCATACCCTATGAAATCCTCAATTGAAGCTATTTTTTAAATTTTCATCTCAAATATATCCCTTTTTATTTATGGCAACCATTCGCATTTTCAATTTAATCAATATTTTACCAAAATAAAAAAATTTTACATGCCATTTATCTCTAAATTAAAGTTTAATGGCTTGATTAACTTCAGAACTTGTGATTTTAGAGTTTGGATTAAAGTTTTTAATATGGTTTTTAAGGTTAGGGTTTGAAGCTTATGGTTGAAGAAAAATGAGAAAGGAAATGGAAAAATGGGTGTGTAGGGTATTTAGGGAAAATTAAAAATGTGGTTAGGGGTGTAACTAGTAAAAAAAAAGATTTTAAAATTTGAGTATAAATATGGTTTTTAGGGTTAGGGTTTGAAGCTTATGGTTGAAGAAAAATGAAAAAGGAAATGGAAAAATAGGTGTGAAGGGTATTTAGGGAAAATTAAAAATGTGGTTAGGGGTGTAATTAGTAAAAAAAAAAGATTTTAAATTTTGAGTATAAAAAGTAATTGAATGTAGAGAATAATTTTTGAGGTATGAATAAAAGCTCCCATCATATAATTTATTGTCTAAATAATCATATAAAAATGTCAAATTTCAAATACTATCTTCCTAATTTACATAAAATTCGATAACACTTTTAGTTTTAAACTTCACTATTTTTGGAATATGTTAAAATAATAAAATACTTATTTTACTTTTTTTAAGTAAACTCTTATAATTTGTGTTCAAAAATTTTTTTATTTTTTATTTGTACGCAAATAAAATTTTATTTCAAATGAAAAATTGATTTATATTAAAATTTTATTTGGATGCAAATTAAATATTAAAAATGTTTTTTGATACAATAAAAATATAAAAACTTCCTTAAATAAAGTGATAAAATTTATAAAATTTTTTATTCTAACTTAAAAAAAAAAAAGAAAAGATAATCACAAAGCAAAGGGCAATAATATATAATATTATATCACAAAATACATTATTATAATAAAGTTTGTTTACATGTAATGCATATTTTATTTATTTGA
Source organism: Durio zibethinus (assembly GCF_047325235.1). Classification (NCBI taxonomy): domain Eukaryota; kingdom Viridiplantae; phylum Streptophyta; class Magnoliopsida; order Malvales; family Malvaceae; genus Durio; species Durio zibethinus. Next base: position 21,173,348 of record NC_143168.1, read on the forward strand.
CACGTAATACGGTTCTTATTTTTATGTTATTAATCAATTAAATAAATTTATTTAAAATAGTTATTAATTAACTAAATCTCTATTATATTTTAAATCAAGTATTGATTTAATTTTATAATTCACAAATTAAAGAATCTGAAAAGTTAAATATTTTAAATTTGATAAAAGTGAACAATCAAATTCAAAATTAAATCACGAAATAAAATTTTCAAACTTTAAAATCTCATAAAGATAGTTTTTTCTTAATAAATTTCTTCATAATTTTTATATTTGTTAAACTTCTTTAAAATTTAAAATCACAATAGCACTTACTATTTTTTTAATTTGAAAGATATTTATCGATTTGAATTAAATAAAATTTATTTCAAAACTCACTATTTTCAAATTATGAAAAATATAAATTTTAAATTATAAAAAAAATAAAAAATCTTGTACATCGGTTAAAAAAGCTCGCATAGAATAAGAACCCAGCATCAGCCCAAAATCACTTATCACAACCCAGAGACAATAGACCCAGTAGACATAGTCGAAATAACCAACAGGCAAGAAAGAATACGAGAAACCACAACTAAGCAAGACAAAGACGCAATACCGAACACCACAATCAACAACAAGTGATTGGAAACAAGAAACACAGAAACACACGATCGAGAAAAAAAAACCCAGAATTAGATCTTGATTTCCTATGTACGAGAAAAAAAAAAGACGTATATTTCTCCGATGTCGTGTATTAAATTGAAAACGGCAAAGCTAACCACGCAATTCATGTACATACGGCAGGGCTTTTTTATTACCTCTCTGACAAATAGACTAGTCTCTGCCGAACATTCTTCCACTCTCTTCTTCATTTTCATGCTGACGTCACCATTAAGAGCCAATACCCTGCACAAAAACATGTGATATACACTACCTTATTATCAATTTATTTAAGAGAAATATAATACTACCTCTGGAAAAATGAATTGTTATTTTACTAAGAAAAGAATGAATGATAATTTGTTTTAAGATTTACCAACCAAAGTGGAAAGCAGAATGGTGCCTGTGCAGCTGTGAAATTTGATGTTGATTGATGTAACTGATCACCAATAGATATTGGACTGGGCAAACCATACCCAAGCTATGTATACACAATAATTACACATCTTCGCATTTCGTGATTACCGTGTTGCTCAGATTCACGTCAGATTCACGTGATGTACTATTATCGACTATGACATAACAACAACTGTCACATATTTCAAGTCGTACGTCTCTATGATAATTACACATCTTCACATTTCATGACTACCGTGTCGCTCGGAATCACGTGATGTACTATTGTCCGCAATGACATAACAACTACCTTTAGAGAAAAGATAACAAAATTTTTTGTTTTAAATAATTTTTGATAATTTTAAACATCATCATATTATGTATAGTTTTGATTTCCGTCATATCATGTATAGTTTTGAATGCTTACAAATATTTGCTATGGGGGGAAAGAAATCAACAGCTGTTCGAGCATATAGAATAGACAACAAGACAGGCGCTGGGAAGGATCAAGGAAGTTTTCCGATACAAGTTACATGGTTTAAGGCAAATTACAATAGATATAGTGAACAAGCAATTGTGTGATGACTGGAAGTTTTCTATAGTTATTCTAGAATAAGCTGCTAACATAATATCATTGTTTTGTAAATTGGAATAGTTTTGCTGTAGCAAATTTTTGTAAGCTTTGGATAAATAAAATTCAACTTAACAAAAGAAAATTCGATTGCTTTTTTTTTTTAATGAGGCGGCATGCTAACATGAAAATTTTTTAACCACATGTGACAAGTTAAAAAAAAAAAACATTATTTTTAATAAAAAAATTAAAAAATAATTTTTTAGAATTTTAAAAAATGTTAATTATTATTTAATTAAAATAAAATATGATAATTTTTAGATTAATTTGTGTCACATGATAAAAAATTAATCATCTCCACATGCAAAGTCATCATAAAAAAAAAAATTATTTCATGCACTTTTAGACTCTAACAGTGGAATAACTGTTGTCACATGCACTTTTAAATACATTAAAAAATAAAATAATAATAATAATAATAAATTTTTAATATGATTATTATTAATGCTGCTTGTAAATTTTAAAAACTTCACCAATTATATATAAAAACGAATTCTTGTTACCAATTGTTCATATTTAATAAAAATATTATGACCAAATTTAAGAAATTTGAAGTAAAAGGAATAGAACAACAAAATCTATAAATTATATATAAAAATATCCCGAAGAACTTTAGAAATTAACAGCTGTATTCCATAATAAAATGACCATGTTAACTTTTAATTAAAAATTTTGAAAAACAAATACGACGGCAGCAAAAGGCTAGCCTATTTTTTTATGCAAGGGATTGGCCCATTATAAATACCTCAATCTAATTGAAAAAAATAAATAATTTATTTTTATTATTTTTTAGAAACATTTTGAATTCATTAGAAATATTTTTTTTTAATTTTTTTATAAATTATATATATAAAATATCTTTAAGAACTTTAGAAATTGACAGCTGTATTCTGTTATAAATCGACGGTATTAACATTTAGTTAAGGGATTTGAAAAACAAATATGATGGCAGCAAAAGGTAGGCCCATTTTTTTATGAAAAGAGTAGGCCCATTATAAGTAACCTAATCTAATTAGAAAAAAATAAATAGTTTTTTTTTATATTTTTTTTAGAAACATTTTGATTTCGTTAGAAATATTTTTTTAAAGTTTATTTACATAAATTTATTCTATATGTTACTTCAAATAGTAAAGATAGAACCAATAAATCAATACCATTATATTAAAGTTATTCCTATTGAATCTAAAGCTTTCTTTTAGATTTTTGAGCTTCAATTTTTAAACAATTAACACTTGCCGTAAATGATGATTTGAGGTTTGAGGATTAATCAAGATATAAAATTATATGAGTATGGTTGAATTTGATTTTGTTATTATTTTTATGCTTTTTAGTGATTTGTTTTTTTCTTACATTAGAAATTAAAAAAAGGAAAGAGTTTTATGAAAAAATAATTATTATTTGATCATATTTATTATGTCATCTATAATAACTAATATTAATAATATTAAAACCTGTAGAAATTAAATATTATTTAAATAAACAATTAACTTTTAATTTGATTAAATTTAAATTATTTTTAAATATTAATTAAATATTTAAATATTTAAAAATAGTCCTTGACTAGTTGATTTCTAAATTAATGTTTGCCGAAATCTCTAGATTGAAATATCTAGAGTTAATAGATCCATTTCCTAAACTAATGATTCCTAAACTAAGATTAGGAATTTAAAAAGAAATCCTTGACAAATGTTTGTCCAAATATGAAAAATATAATAAGGATTTCAAAATGTTTGATGGTTTCAAATTGCAATTCATCCTAGTCTAGAGAGAAAAAAGAGAAAAAAAAAAAAAAAGAGAGAGTAAGTGATAATTTTGAAAGTAAATGATAATTATTTAGATGATTAAATTTTTAAAAATCACAAATGGATGATTTTTCTTAGATAGAAAAAATTTTTATGTGAAATTTTTTTTCTAAATTTGACTTGAATGATAAAAAAAATTTAGATAAAATTTTTATAATAACAATAATAATAATAATAATAATTGATATTTATTTTCAAGTCAATGCATTTGTACTATGTAATTTATAAATAATTATTTTTTATATATTTAATTTTTTAATTAATAAAATATAATTATATTAATATCAATATAAATAAAATTTCTCATTGAAGCGAGGCGCATCAACTAGTTGAAATAATAAAGATATCAAATTAAAGCTTTAACTAAATTTTATTGCACAATTAATATGCTAATTACAAGTAAGACCTTACCAGATATATCAAATTAAGAAGTATAGATATGCACAAACCATAAAAAATTACTAATTACAAACACAAAACATTAATTATATTTTACAGGGAAGCCAAAAACTTATTTAGTTTACGGTACTTGATAGATCACTTGGCTTCACATCACAGCATCCGGCCTCCAGTCTGCAACTTAATCAAAAGAAACATTGCACTCACTGATGTACATAAGAAAGAACTGAAAATATAGCTTGTAGCACTGCAAGTAGAAGCAAGACAAGTGCAGCGAGAAAGGAAATGGGCGACCAGGGCGAGTTGAAATAATCTTTCTTCAATGATCCCTTCCATTTGTTCCATCTCTTCTGGCAATATTGCTCGTTCACCTTAATTACCAATTATCTTCTCATAGTAGAAGTCATTTGACGAGTAATTAAAGTCGAGAATTTTCTTAAACGTTTGGGGCAACTGCTTCTTCAAATTATCAATAATTCCATGTTTGCGGAGTATTTGTATGTCCTAGCCTGAGTTGATGAGCTTATCCATGAACTCTACGTAATCAAAAGCGAACATAAGTTGGTTCCGAACTTGGTATAAATGGTTCATAGGCCAAGAAATTACGCAAGATACGCTCTGTACTATCGTCAAGGTTGGAATCTTCAGTTTCGCGTCTTTTGTAAAGTCTACATCGAACGAGCTTTTAACTTGCTCCTTCTCCCCGTTCGTAACTTTCCCCTCCTTACCTTTCTTTACGAAGTTGATTCCTGCCTCTTCCAGCTGTGTTGCACAGCGTATGAATTTCCATGAGCCTGTTTCCTCCAGCTCTGTTGCACTCCGCAGCGTTTGAGGCACGCGAATATTAATCCCTTTGCTTTTGCTTTTGCTTCTGCTTCTGCTTCTGCTTCTGCTGCTTGAATAAAAGCCTTGAACTGTTCTTTTGCGTTTGAATAAGTATTGCTTCTGCTTTTGCTTGTAATTTTGGATAACCCAAGAATGTCAAAAGAAACTCATTTGGCAAAGGCGAATGGAGAAGGAAAAGAATCCTAATTTTTTGGAAGAGGATTAAAGGAATTTTTTTTCCTTTCAATTGTGAAATTTTGGAAGATTTTTTTTTATTTTGTTGGTATGACTTGTCATTTACTTATGATGATGTAAGATTACATGTGTACAAAGTAATTTATTTTGAGAATTAAGTTTAAAATTACTCTAGTTTTGGAAATAAGATTAAAGAGCACCTGCACATAGGAAAAAATTGTTCAAACTTTCCTAAGTTTTTTTTTTTAATGAAATTGTAAGTAAAAAAAAGTTATAATTATAATTAGTCTATGAAATTAATACTAAAATAATATGGTGACCAAGTCTTCAACAACTTTCAAATGTGCTTAGTCCAAAATTATTTGATAACACCCAAATATCTTTTGCCACTTAATAAGAATCCTTCAACATTGAGAGATGTGTACAATTGGAAGAAAATTCGCCAATATAACTTGAGTTATCCAAAAACATAAAATTTGGTTAAAGTCAATGCTCACAATTTCAAGGGAAAAACCTATGAAAACGATTCATGGCAATAAGATTTGGGTTGAAAGATAAAAGGGAGTTGTATATTCATCAATCCCTTGAGAAAATATCAGAGTGATCATGGCAACAGAAAGCGCTGTAATTAAAACATATGATTTTTGGCAACGCAAGCTAAACAAATTCTATTGCTAGGAAACCCAGAGAATAAGCATTAATCCAACGAAGCAATTACACAATTACTTAATACACTTACAAACAGCTATCTAATTAATACACGCACATGGCTGTTGGCAGCAGTCAAGTATTTATTTTATTATACGTAATAGCTCAATAACATGAGCGTTTAGTACTTCCCCTGCCTGCGACCAACCATGGAAACTGAAGAAAACTTAGAATTACTGATCATAAGAAAGAACCGAAAATAAAGTTTGCATGATGGCAAGTAGGACCAGGACAACCGCAGCAAGAAAGGAAATGAGCGACCAGGGCGAGTTAAAATAATCTCTCTTCAATGTTGCCTTCCAATTGTTCCATTTTCTCTGGCAATGCTCGTTCACCTTACCAAATATCTCCGCATAGTAGAAGTCATCGGAAGAGTAAATGTTGTTGCGAAGTTTGTTAAACATTTGGGCAACTGCTTCATCATCCCCTAACCAATTATCAATCACTCCACAGTTACAGAGTAATTGCACATCCTTGCCTGTGTTGATGAGGTTATCCATGAACGTCACATAATCACAAACGTAAGTTGGTTCCGAACTTGGGATGGATTGTTCGTAGGCCATTAAATTTCGCAAGATACGCCGTATTATCGTCAACGTGGAAGGTGGGAATCTTCAGTACTTTTGTATCATCTGTAAATTCTATATCGAACAAGCTCTCTACCCCTGATTTATTCTTCTTATCTTGCACCTTCTCACCAAAGAACTTGATTCCTGCCTCTTGCAGCTCTGTTGCACTGCGTATGAATTTCCATGAGCGTTGGTATTTTGGTTCTTTTGCTTTTACTTCTGCTTTTCCTTTAAAAGCAGAGTGGCGATCTCTTCCTTGCTCTGAAGGAAGGCAAGTAGCATGTACCAAGCCCAGAAGATGCTTGATATCATTCTTGTTTCTGTCTGTGGGATAGTACTTTTCAGACCACATCGCTGGTCGTTGCGCCCCTTTTCGGAAAAGAGAAAGAGCTAAACGAGCGAACTTATCAAGATCATCTTCACCATCTTCACCCTCTGACGTTATTATGCGATATAGATCGAAAAGCACAAAGAAAGGAAGCTGATTTTCGAACAGTAACAAATCATACCGAATGTCAGTTTGAATCCGTCCAAGTTGGCAAAAATTTTCTTCTGGGTACTTTCCCAGTATTAGCCAAACAATAAAAAATCCATCACGGACCAGCTCGTCTACTGTAACACCAGTACAACCGACATCTTGGTAGCATTTGTTAACTCGTTCTGCTATTGATCCCATGGCCTCTTCAAATTCGCTGCGATCACGCTTGGTTTTCTCAATGAACCTACTGAAGCAATTCTCTTTGACAACTTCCATTGCCTGTGTGCGTTCCGCATAACGATCATCTCCATAGGGACCGATTGAAACCACATTTGGTTCATAGGCTTCTGCATTTACTTCACGTAGTCGAGGAGGCACTCTACTAATAATCCAACTATTTGGGTCTACCTTCTGTTAAAAAGGTGGCACATGTGATTTTTAATCAGCAATCATTTTATAAAATGCATTTTTCACGATTTGAAATTGTTAAAATAATTGCATTGAAATTTAAGTAAACAACACTTTTTTTCTCGAAAATAAATTATGTATGGAAGCTTCTATTCTTTATTATTATTTATACCCTAATTTTTTTATTACAAAAGTATTCTTATATATAATTACTTAACGTCTGACCAAGTACTTTTCGATCTCACACCCATTTCTACTCATTTTTATTCCTCATCTTATTTCCTACACTTTTTTCTTTTCGTTTTTCTTTTTATTCATATTTAAACATCCATTTCAACTAAAGATTTTTTCAAAATTAGTTATATTTCAAATTTTAATTTGATTATATAATTGAGCTTTAATACAAAGGATGAATTTTGGATATACAAGAGATAGAAGCCAAATTTTAATTTTGATTTTTGTTTTAGATTTCGACTTTAATTTTATTTTTAGTTTTAATTTGGTCATGAAAAAAAAAAGGTTAGAAAAGCCAAAACAGAAAAAGTGGGATTCTTTGTGAAGGCCTTGATTTTTCTTAAGATTTTGAATTAATGACTGAGACATCCTCGGGAAGAAATCTGGAGTTAAACCAAGATCGAATCTGTCAAAAGCAAACAATCGGCAGAAAATCAAGCAAAACAGAGAGTCACGAGCAAAGGCCAGGGATAGAAATCAATCGAAGAAGCAATTCAAGCCAGAAGCAAGAATCAACAAAAAATAAGCATTCAAACCAACCAGCAATTCAAAAGAAGCAGACAAGCACATTCAGGCAATATAGCCAACAGAAGCAGACCAAGACAAGCAAAACCAAGTCTGCAAATCAGGCATCAAGCAACAAGCAAGAAGCAATAATCAAGAGCAATTCCACGCAAAGAGAAATTTGGCATTTAAGTTTGATTTTCTAGTCAACAGCAATTTAACAAAGGCAACATAGAGTCAACAAGCAATTCTACGGAGAGCCTCTACCCAGAAGCAAAGAATTGAATCAAGTCGACCGTGAACCGAACCCATCCACAAACCGAGCAGCAAATCATCAACAAGCAGAAATAGAGTCGGCACCGAAACAGAGTCAATACAAACAACCTCAAAGATAAAAAAATTTCAGCAACAACAAACAGCTCCAGCAATTATTATCTAGAATATTTAAGAAATGTATAACAACACCGAAAAAAAAAAAGAGATTAAAAGATTGAGATTTAAAGTTTAGGGTTTACAAGTCTTCGAATTTACATTTCTAAAACTTGTAAAAACTTTTAAATTTGCATTTTTAAAACTTATAAAAGCTTTTGCTTATTGAAATGTAAATCCAAAATTAACGATTTCACCCAAAAGTAATTCAATATTAGATTTCAATTTAATCAACATTTTCTCAAAGTCAAACAAAATTACATGTCATTTATCTCTAAATTGAAGTTTAGTGGCTTGATTACCTTCAACACTTATGATTTTAGAGTTAAGATTAATGTTTTTAGGATGACTTTTAAGGTTAAGGTTTGAAGGTTTAGGTTGAATAAAAATAGAAAAGGAAATATAAAAATGGCTGTTAGGGGTATTAAGGGAAAATAAAAAATATGGTTAGTTGTGTAATTAAACAAAAAAATTTAAATTTGAAAAGTAAAAAGTAATTGAATTTACAGAATACTTATGAGATATGAATAAAAGCTCCCATCATATAATTTATTGTCTAAATAATCATATAAGAATATCAAAATTTAAGGAATATGTTAAAATTTGTGTAAGGAAGATAATATAATTATTTTACTTTTTTTAATTAAGCGCTTGTAATTTGTATTCAAATAAACTTTTAATTCAAATAAAATATTGATTTAAACTAAAATTTTATTTGATGCGAATTAAATATTAAAAAGTATATTTTTATTGTTTTGGGGGAAAAAATATCCCTTACAAGGAGGAAAGAAGAGAAGATCTTAACTTGAAACTAGGTCTTTTACATCTTTATAAAATTTTTTTAGCCACTAAATTAAGAGTTGGAGGACTTAAAAAATGTATTTTGATAAAATAAAGATCGAAGATATAGAAACTTCCTTAAATAAAGTGATAAAATTCATAAATTTTTTTTGTTATTTTAACTGTTAAAAAGCAAAAAAAGAAAAAGAAAAAAATAAACACAAAACAAAAGGTAATTATAAATAATATTATATTATAAAATACATGGTTACATAAACATTTAGGGGGATAATCTATTTATTTGAATGTAAAACAATTCTTATTTTATGCTATTTATCAATTGAATAAATTCATTTAAAATAATTATTAGTTATCAAAATCTTTATTATATTTTAAATCAAGTATTGATTTAATTTTATAATTTACAAATTAAAGAATCTGAAAAATAAATATATTAAATTTGATAAAAATGAAGAATCAAATTCAAAATTAAAACACGAAATAAAATTTTAAAACTTTAAAATATCAAAAAGATTCTTTTTTCTTAATAAATTTCCTCATAATTTTTTTTATTTTTTAAACTTCTTTAAAATTTAAAATCATAATATCACATACTATGCTTTTAAAATTGAAATATATTTATCGATTTAAATAAAATAAAATTTATCTCAAAACTCACTCTTTTAAATTTATAAAAAAATATAAATTATAAATTACAAAAAATATAATAAAAAATCTTGTGTGTCGTGGGTTAAAAAAGCTAGTATAGTTATATACCGTACAAAGCCAATAAGAACCCAGCATCAGCCACAATCTCTTATAACAACCCAGAGACAATAGACCCAGTAGACATGGTCGAAATGACCAATAGGCAAGAAAGAATACAAGAAACCACAATTAAGCAACACGGACACAATACCAAACAGGAAATCAACAATAACTTATCGGAAACAGGAAACAAGAAACATAGAAACACACAATCGGAAAAAAAAAAAAAAAAACAAATCACAATTAGATCTTGATCTCCTACGTTACGTAAAAAAAGAAAAGGAAAAAAAAGGCATATATTAAATTGAAAAAGGCAAAGCTAACCACGAAATTCATATATGTACGGCAACGCTTTTCAATTACCTCTGGAAAAAATATCTCTTCCTTTGCCGAATAAGGCTCGTGTTGCATCTTCTTTACTGGAATGCTGACGTCACCATCTGTAGCCATTACCTGCACAAATTCACGGGATATACACTACATTATTATGAATTAATTGAAAAGAAATATAATACCACCTCTTGAAGAATGAATTGTTATTTTACTGAGAAAAGAATCAATGATAATTTGTTTAAGATTTACCAGTCAAAGTGGAAAGCAGAATCGTGCCTGAGCAGCTGTGAAAATTGGTGTTGATTGATGTAACTGATCCCCTATAGATATTGGACTGGGCGACCAATACCCAAGCTACGTATATATAATAATTACACGTCTTCGCATTTCGTGATTACCTGTTGCTCGGATTCACGTGATGTACTATTATCGATTATGACATAATAACCACCCTTACAGAACAGATAACACAACTGTCACATTTTCTACAGTCGTATGTCTAAATGATAATCACACATCTTCACATCTTCACATTTCATGACTACCGTAATGCTCGGAATCACGTGATGTACTGTTGTCAGTAATGACACAACAACCACCTTTAAAGAAAAGGTTATAAAATTTTTTGTTTCAAACAATTTTTGATAATTTTAAACATAATCATGTTTAATTTTAAAATAAAATAAATAAGACCAACCGATTGCTCCATCAGTTGTTAAGCAAAAACAATCAATTGTTCTAACAACTGCTCATCAACAAATCAACAAATAGTATCAATTGTCCTAACGTCGTGCATGTTCTTTATCGTAATGCTGATGTCATCATCTCTAGCCATTACCTGCACAAAAACATGAGATATACACTACATTATTATGAATTAATTGAAGAGAAAGATAATAATACTTCTTGAAGAATGAATTGTTATTCTACTCAGAAAAACATGAATGATAATTTCTTTTAAGATAAGTGAAAAGCAGAATGGTGCCCGTGCAGTTGTGAAATTTGGTGTTGATTGATGTTCAATATTGGACTGGGCGACCCATACCCAAGCTATGTATACATAATAATTACACATATTCGCATTTCGTGATTACCGTGTTGCTCAGATTCACGTCAGATTCACGTGATGTACTCTTACCGACTATGACATAACAATTACTCTAACAGAACAGATTACACAACTGTCACATTTTTCACAGTCGTACTATGACATTTCTAAATTGAAATTTAATGATTTGATTAACTCAGAACTTATGATTTTAAAGTTTAAATTAAAGTTTCTAAGATGATTTTTAGATTTAGGGTTCGAAGTATGAAAAACGAAATGAAAAAAAGGGTGTGAAGGGTATTTAGGAAAAATTAAAAATGTGGTTAGGGGTGTAATTAGTTAAAAAAAAATTTTAAATTTTGAGTATAAAGAGTAATTGAATGTAGAGAATAATTTTTGAGGTATGAATAAAAGCTCCCATCATATAATTTATTGTCTAAATAATCATATAAAAATATCAAATTTCAAATACTATTTTCCTAATTTACATAAAATTCGATAACACTTTTAGTTTTAAACTTCACTATTTTTGGAATATGTTAAAACAAGAAAATAATTATTTTACTTTTTTTAGGTAAACTCTTATAATTTGTATTCAAAAATTTTTTATTTTTTATTTGTACGCAAATAAAATTTTATTTCAAATGAAAAATTGATTTATATTAAAATTTTATTTGGATGCAAATTAAATATTAAAAATATATTTTGATACAATAAAAATATAAAAACTTCCTTAAATAAAGTGATAAAATTTATAAAATTTTTTATTCTAACTTAAAAAAAAAAAAAGATAATCACAAAGCAAAGGGCAATAATATATAATATTATATCACAAAATACATTATTATAATAAAGTTTGTTTACATGTAATGCATATTTTATTTATTTGACACGTAATATGGTTCTTATTTTTATGTTATTAATCAATTAAATAAATTCATTTAAAATAGTTATTAGTTATCGAAATCTCTATTATATTTTAAATCAAGTACTGATTTAATTTTATAATTCACAAGTTAAAGAATCTGAAAAGTTAAATAGTTTAAATTTGATAAAAGTGAACAGTCAATTCAAAATTAAATGACGAAATAAAAATTTCAAACTTTAAAATCTCATAAAGATAGTTTTTTCTTAATAAATTTCTTCATAATTTTTATATTTGTTAAACTTCTTTAAACTTTAAAATCACAATATCACTAACTATTTTTTTAATTTGAAAGATATTTATCGATTTGAATTAAATAAAATTTATTTCAAAACTCGCTATTTTCAAATTATGAAAAATATAAATTTTAAATTATAAAAAAAATAAAAAATCTTGTACATTGGTTAAAAAAGCTCGCATAGAATAAGAACCCAGCATCAGCCCACAATCACTTATCACAACCCAGAGACAATAGACCCAGTAGACATAGTCGAAATAACCAACAGGCAAGAAAGAATACAAGAAACCACAACTAAGCAAGACAAAGACGCAATACCGAACACCACAATCAACAACAAGTGATTGGAAACAAGAAACACAGAAACACACAATCGAGAAAAAAAAAACCCAGAATTAGATCTTGATTTCCTATGTACGAGAAAAAAAAAAGACGTATATTTCTGCGATGTCGTGTATTAAATTGAAAACGGCAAAGCTAACCACGCAATTCATGTACATACGGCAGGGCTTTTTTATTACCTCTCTGACAAATAGACTAGTCTCTGCCGAACATTCTTATGCTCTGTCTTCTTCATTTTCATGCTGACTTCACCATTAAGAGCCAATACCCTGCACAAAAACATGTGATATACACTACATTATTATCAATTAATTTAAGAGAAAGATAATACTACCTCTGGAAAAATGAATTGTTATTTTACTAAGAAAAGAATGAATGATAATTTGTTTAAGATTTACCAGCCGAAGGCAGAATGGTGCCTGTGCAGCTGTGAAATTTGATGTTGATTGATGTAACTGATCACCATAGATATTGGACCGGGCAACCCACACCCAAGCGATGTACACACAATAATTACACATGTTCGCATTTCGTGATTACCGTGTTGTCAGATTCACGTGATGTACTACTATCGACTATGACATAACAATTACCCTTACAGAACAGATTACACAACTGTCACATTTTCTACTGTCGTATGTCTAAATGATAATTACGCATCTTCGCATCTTCACATTTCATGACTACCGTAATGCTCGGAATCACGTGATATACTATTGTCAGTAATGACACAACAACTAACTTTAAAGAAAAGGTAATAAAATTTTTTGTTTCAAATAATTTTTGATAATTTTAAACATGATCATATTTAATTTTGAAATGAAATAAATAAAACCAACCGATTGCTCCATCAGTTGTTAAGCAAAAACAATCAATTGTCCTACTAACAACTGTTCATCAACAAATAGTATCAATTGTCCTAACGTCGTGCATCTTCTTTATCGTAATGTTGATGTCATCGTCTGTAGCCATTACCTGCACAAAAACATGAGATATACACTACATTATTATGAATTAATTGAAGAGAAAGATAATACTACCTCTTGAAGAATGAATTGTTATTCTACCAAGAAAAGCATGAATGATAATTTCTTTTAAGATAAGTGGAAAGCAGAATGGTGCCTGTGCAGTTGTGAAATTTGGTGTTTGATTGATGTTCAATATTGGACTGGGCGACCCATACCCAAGCTATATATACATAATAATTACACATATTCGCATTTCGTGATTACCGTGTTGCTCAGATTCACGTCAGATTCAGGTGATGTACTATTATCGACTAGGACATAACAATTACTCTTACAGAACAGATTACACAACTGTCACATTTTTCACCGTCGTACGTCTATATGATAATTACACATCTTCACATTTCATGAGTACCGTGTCGCTCGGAATCACGTGATGTACTATTGTCCGCAATGACATAACAACTACCTTTAGAGAAAAGATAACAAAATTTTTTGTTTTAAATAATTTTTGATAATTTTAAACATCGTCATATTTAATTTTGAAATGAAATAAATAAGAGCAATCGATTGCTCCTTCAGTTGTTAAGCAAAAGCAATCAATTGTCCTAACAACTGCTCATCAACAAATAGTATCAATTTTTACTTTCGAGTGATTTTTTTGCAAAATACATACATGAGAAGTGAATTGCATTTTAAGGTAACCAACTTGTTTTGGGGCCAATCGACCACTCATCAGGTAACAGTTAAATGCTCGGGTTATTCATTCATTTTGTTTGAATTTTTGTCCAGAGCAGTCGAATACTCGAAAAGATAATGGACTTCTCTGATTAAAATTTACATTTTGTGTGAAAATTTGTCTAAAATAATCAAATGCTTTAAGGAAAAAGTCGAATGCTTGTCATGATTTTATATTCTATTGAGAATTTGTTTAAAGCAATTGATTATCATTAGGTATCGCCATTATTGAAAATTAAAAAATATCCGGTCGACACGATGTTTCATTCCAAAATAATGCTCCTTCATCCTCTCTCTCTCTACATATATATATATATATATATACATATATACACGTGTATATATATACATCAATTCATAAAAAGTTATTTCAAACATTGTTTGAGTCTTATAAATAATTTTATTAACATATATTTTACCTAGCTTTTTATCATAATATTTAATTTTAAAAATTTATTCATTTATACAAAAAATATGAAATTATTACTAATCTCTTTTATATAAATGTGATTGGTATAAATTATTTTTTTTAAGATTATCTTAAACTTAAATTAAAAATCCCTAAAAAAATAAATTTTAATGTACATTAAAAAAACTAATTTACCCTTTTTGTATAATTTTTTGTAAAACGAAAAGTATACGAAAATAAAAAAAAATCCATTTTATTCGGATAAATAAATAAAAAAAATCACAAAAAATCCTCCTCAATAGAAACTTTAAAACATTTGAAAATTGAAAAACTTTTCATTAGTAAAAACTTTGAAACTTTTAGAAAATAAAATGCTTCAACCTATTAAAGACTTGAAACTTTCCAAAAGTAAAATGTTTTCCCACCAAAAACTTTAAAACTTCAAAAAAATAAAATGAAATACTTGAGTTTTCAAGATCTTGCTCTAAGGTATTATAGCTCATTATCATCTTTGGATAAAAACTCCTTCATAAAAGAGGCATTAAAATTTTAAAATAAAAAATTTATACCTTAAAGTGATTCATTTGATCTTATCCAATTCACCATTGATCATATTCCAATATCTATTCTCAAAATTATTTTAACATCTACTTTTTCCTTTCTTTCCAAGTATATGCAATGAATGCATACAATTAATGAAAAAAAATTTTCAAAATTTTCAAATTCAATTTCAAAACTCAAACTTTTATTTTTCTTGTTTTTTCAAATATGTATGATGAATAGAATAAATGAATATAATGAATGGCATGTTCTCAACTTGATAGAATCAAAATGTAATGGATGCATTGAATACAATACATGAAATGCAAAAATCAATGTCATGTATCTCCAATTGTGGTAAAGGGTTCTCAAAACTTTTCTTTATGTCTTCTTTTCTATTCAACTTCCCATTATGTTCATTCTCTTCTTTAGAATTTGCTAGCAAATATATCAACCGACTTATGATCCAAAATTTCCTTTCACTAATTTCATCATTTGATCTCGACATTTGAATTTTTTTTTTTTCATTTGTAAGTCACAATGATGCACATCATTTTAAACTTCTTTTATTACTCACATTTCATTTTTGATCTGCCTCTAATCACTTTTTAATTTTTTTGAAATAATGCAAAAATCATTCATATCAATCATTTATTTATTCATCATCATTCAAGTTTGATGATAAATGGAATCCATCATTAAAGAATAAATGGTGAAGAACAAGAAAAAAAATTAAAAAAAAAAAATTCATTATAAAAACAAGTTTAACAAAAAATAAATAAGCAAAGAAATCATTATATTACCAAGATAAATGCTTGGAAGGGTTCACAATATCTAAAATAACAAACATTCAAACAATTCTAAACAAATTAATTTTAAATTCTTTTTAAAAAATTCATTTCATTAATATTTTTTATCTTTAAGCTCTTAAATCCAGGCATTATCCATACCTCATGAAATCCTCAATTGAAGCTATTTTTTAAATATTCATCTCAAATATATATATTTTTATTTATATCAACCATTCGTATTTTCAATTTAATCAATATTTTACCAAAATAAAAGAAAACTTACATGCCATTTATCTCTAAATTGAAGTTTAATGGCTTGATTAATTTCAGAACTTCTGATTTTAGAGTTTAGATTAAAGTTTTTAGGATGGTTTTTAGGGTTAGGTTTGAAGTTTATGGTTGAAGAAAAATGGAAAAGGAAATGGAAAAATGGGTGTGAAGGGTATTTAGGAAAAATTAAAAATGTGATTAAGGGTGTAATTAGTAAAAAAAAAAATTTAAATTTAGAGTATAAAAAGTAATTGAATCCAGAGAATAATTTTTGAGGTATGAATAAAAGCTCCCATCATATAATTTATTATCTAAATAATCATATAAAAATATCAAATTTCAAATACTATCTTCCTAATTTACATAAAATTTGGTAACATTTTTAGTTTTAAACTTCACCATTTTTGAAATATGTTAAAATAAGAAAATAATTATTTTACTTTTTTTTAAGTAAGCTCTTACAATTTGTTATAATATGGCAGGGCTTTTTATTACCTCTCTGACAAATAGACTAGTCTCTGCCGAACATTTCTTACACTCTGTCTTCTTCATTTTCATGCTGACGTCACCATTAAGAGCCAACAATACCCTGCACAAAAACATGTGATGTACATTATTATGAATTAATTTAAGAGAAAGATAATACTACCTCTGGAAAAATGAATTGTTATTTTACTAAGAAAAGAATGAATGATAATTTGTTTAAGATTTACCAGCCGAAGGCAGAATGGTGCCTGTGCAGCTGTGAAATTTGATGTTGATTGATGTAACTGATCACCAATAGATATTGGACCGGGCAACCCGTACCCAAGCGATGTACACACAATAATTACACATGTTCGCATTTCGTGACTACCGTGTTGTCAGATTCACGTGATGTACTATTATCGACTATGACATAACAATTACCCTTACAGAACAGATTACACAACTGTCACATTTTCCACAGTCGTACGTATATAATGATAATTACATATCTTCGCATTTCATTACTACCGTGTTGCTTAGAATTACGTGATGTATTATTGTCAGCAATGACATAACAACTACCCTTACAGAACAGATTACACAACTGTCACATATTTTACAGTCGTACGTCTATATGATAATTACATATCTTCACATTTCATTGCTACCGTATTGCTCAGAATCACTGATGTACTATTATCAGCAATGACATAACAACGACCTTTAGAGAAAAGATAACAGAATTTTTTGTTTTAAATAATTTTTGATACTTTTAAACAACATCACATTCAATTTTGAAATGAAATAAATAAGAGCAATCGATTGCTCCTTCAGTTGTTAAGCAAAAGCAATCAATTGTCCTAACAACTGCTCATCAACAAATAGTATCAATTTTGACTTTCGACTGATTTTTTTTGCAAAATACATACATGAGAAGTGGATTGCATTTTAAGGTAACCAACTTGTTTTTGGGGGCAATCGACCACTCATTAGCTAACAGTTAAATGCTCGGGTTATTCATACAATTCGTTTGAACTTTTGTCGAGAGCAGTCAAATACTCGAAAAGATAATGGACTTCTCTGATTAAAATTTACCTTTTGTGTGAAAATTTGTCTAAAACAATCAAATGCTCCAAGGAAGAAAGTCGAATGCTTGTCATGATTTTATATTCTATTGAGAATTTGTTTAAAGCAATTGAATATCATTATCGGGCATCGCCATTATTAAAAAATAAAAAAAGTCCGCTCGACGTGATGTTTCATTCCAAAATAATGATCCTTCTTCTTATATATATATATATATATATATATATATATATATATATATATATATAGATAGAGGATGAAGGATCAATTCATGAAAAGTTGTTTCAAATACTGTTTGAGTCTTATAAATACTTTCGTTAACATATATTTTGCATAATTTTTTATCATAATATTTAATTTTGAGAATTATTCATTTATGCAAAAAATCTGAAATTATTACTAATCACTTTTATATAAATGTGATTGGTATAAATCTATCATTTTTAAGATTATTTTAAACTTAAACTAAAAGTTTCTAAAAAAATAAATTTTAATTTATATTAATAGAATTAAATTTAAGAATTCATTATATGTAAAAAAGATTTTAGTACTCTGTTACGTCTAAAATTGATATTAAATTAATCACATATTATCTTATTTAAATCTTAATCAAAGATAGTTTTTATTTTTTATTTTTATTAATTTTGATATTTAAATATTAAAAAAAATTTTAGGCTTTCACTAAAAATTTTCTTTTCACCTCAAAAATAATTAAGATAAATTTGTTATTCACTAAGAGATTTTATCGTTGGATTCATTAAATATCTTATAAAAAATCACATCCCTTTTATTTATTCACAAATATTGTTACACAGATTCTATCAAGATATCATGCAATAATACTATAATTAAAGCATGCAAAATAAATCATGCAAATGTAATAAATCACACCAAAATAATGCAAAGATCATAATAGAAATATCATGTAATAAATCATAAATCATGTAAAAATACAAGAACATCATGCAAATATTATAAATCATGCAAATAATAAATCATACAAGAACATTATGCAAATGTAATAGATCATGCAAATGGATTAATAATCATAAAAAAACAACCGAAAAACTCAACAAATCCTAGAAACTAGCTAAGAAACCTAGATTTTGACATAAAAACATTCAAACAATGCAGAAAAATTCAAACTTTTCTCAAAAACCCATATTCCGACCACCATGCAAACCTCTACCCATTATGAAATTCAACCAAAAAACTTAAAACACATCAAAAAATTCAAGCCTAAACTCAGAAAAATTTCAGAAAAACAAGAAACTCAACCCAAATTCCAGAACAACCCTAGAAATTTAAACAAACCCAAAATTCCCAAAAAAAAAAACCCAAAATCTAAGATCAAATCAAAACCTATAAATAAAAACCAAATTGAAGAAAAATTCAAGAATAAAAAATCCAAACTCAAAATAATTTCTAGAAACCACCAAAAAATTGAACCAAAACTTAGAATCAAAAATCAAAACCCACAAGAATTTTTTTATGCTCTAATTGCTGGAATTTTCTAACTTTTTGCTTAATTTCCGTTTGTTTATTGTTTCATGCTTTTGATTAAAGATTAGAGTTCTTTATATAAGGATTAAACCCCTTTCAATTTGAAAAACTTTAAGTCCTATCGAATTTAGGATTTCACTTGAGATCTTATTCCCTTTGCAATCTTTCCTTTTTTAATGCTTAAGGACCAAGAATTTCTATAAGCAAACAACTATTAAATTTCAAAATCTAAAACCAAGGGCTGGTGAATCTGCCAATTTCCATTTGCAAACAATCCCACTTTCTTAATGGCTTTTCTGACATTTTTTTTTTTTTTTTACTTTGTTGGCTTTGACAAAACTAAAATTAGACTAAAACTAAAAATAACATTTATTTTTGGACTTTTAATTTTTGGACCTAAAATTCAATTTCATCAATTGAGGCCCAATTAAAACTTGAAGCCCATTTTGATCTTGAAAAAATTTTTAAACAAAATAAAATGTTTACAATTACCCTTTTTTGTACATTTTTTGTAAAACAAAAAGTGTACGAAGATAAAAAAAAAACATCCATTTTATTCGGGTAAAAAAAAATTAAAAAAAAAATCATAAAAGGTCCTTCTTAATAGCGGCTTTGAAACTTTCGAAAATTGAAAAACTCTTCCTCAATAGAGGCTTTGAAACTTTTAAAAAATAAAATGCTTCACCCTATCAAAGCTTGAAACTTTCAAAAAGTAAAATGTTTCCCCACCGAAGACTTTGAAACTTCTGAAAAATAAAATAAGATACCTGGGGTTTTTAAGATCATGCTCTGAGGTATTATAGATCACTATCATCTTTGAAAAAAAAAAGCCTCCTTAACAAAGGCATTAAAATTTTAAAATAAAAAATTCATACCTTAAAGTGATTCCTTTGATCTCATCCAATTCACCATTAACCATATTCCAATGTCTATTCTCAAAATTATTTTAACATCTACTTTTTCCTTTCTTTCCAAGCATATGCAATAAATGTATACAATGAATGAAAAATTTTTTCAAAATTTCCAAATTCAATTTCAAAACTCAAACTTTCATTTTTCCTATTTTTTCAAATATGTATGATGCATAGAATGAATGAATATAATAAATGGCATGTTCTCAACTTGATACAATCAAAATGTAATGGATGCAATGAATGTAATGTATGAAATGCAAAAATCAATGTCATGTATCTTTAGTTGTGGTGAAGGGTTCTCAAGACTTTTTTTTATGTGTTCTCTTTTATTCAACTTCCCATTATATTCTTTATCTTCTTTAGAACTAGCCAGCAAATATATCAACCGACTTATGACCCAAAATTTCCTTTCATTTGATCTCAACATTTGGAATTTTTTTTTTTCATTTGTAAGTCACAATGATGCACATCATTTTAAACTTTTTTTATCACTCACATTTCATTTTTTATCTGCCCTAATCACTTTCAATTTTTTCAAAATAATGCAAAAATCATTCATATCAATCATTTATTTATTCATCATCATTCTAGTTTGATGACAAATGGAATCCATCACATTTCCTTAAGGAATAAATGGTGAAGAACAAGAAAAAAAATTAAAGAAAAGATATTCATTATAAAAACAAGTTTGGCAAAAAATAAACAAGCAAAGAAATCATTATATTACCAAGATAAATGCTTGGAAGGGTTCACAACATCTAAAATAACAAACATTCAGACAATTCTAAACAAATTAATTCTAAATTTTTTTTCAAAAACTCATTCCATTAATATTCTTGATTTTTAAGCTCTTCAATCCATGCATTATCCATAGCCCATGAGATCCTTAATTGAAGCTATTTTTTAAATCTTCATTTCAAATATATCCCTTTTTACTTATATCAACCATTCAGATTTTCAATTTAATCAATATTTTACCAAAATAAAAAAAAAAATTTACATGCCATTTATCTCTAAATTGAAGTTTAATGGCTTGATTAACTTCAAAGCTTGTGATTTTAGAGTTTGGATTAAAGTTTTTAGGATGGTTTTTAGGGTTAGGGTTTGAAGTTTATGGTTGAAGAAAAATGCAAAAGGAAATGGAAAAATGGGTGTAAGGGTATTTAGGGAAAATTAGAAATGTGGTTAAGGGTGTAATTAGTAAAAAAAAAATTAGACTTTAAATTTGAAGTATAAAAGGTAATTGAATGTAGAGAATAATTTTTGAGGTATGAATAAAAGCTCCCATCATATAATTTCTTATCTAAATAATCATATAAGAATATCAATTTTCAAACACTATCTTCCTAATTTACATAAAATTTGGTAACACTTTTAGTTTTAAACTTCACCATTTTTGGAATATGTTAAAACGAGAAAATAATTATTTTACTTTTTTTAAGTAAGCTCTTATAATTTGTATTCAAAAATTTTTTTACTTTTTATTTGTACTCAAATAAAATTTTATTTCAAATGAAAGATTGATTTATATTAAAATTTTATTTGGATGCAAATTAAATATTAAAAATATATTTTGATACAATAAAGATATAAAAACTTCCTTAAATAAAGTGATAAAATTTATAAATTTTTTTGTTGTTCTAACTTAAAAAAAAAAAAAGATAATCACAGAGCAAAGGGCAATAATATATAATATTATATTACAAAATACATAATTACAATAAAGTTTGTTTACATGAAGTGGATATTTTATTTATTTGACCCGTAATATGGTTTTTATTTTTATGTTATTAATCAATTAAATAAATTCATTTAAAATAATTATTAGTTATCTAAATCTCTATTATATTTTAAATCAAGTATTGATTTAATTTTATAATTCACAAATTAAAGAATCTGAAAAGTTAGACATTTTAAATTTGATAAAAGTGAACAATCAAATTCAAAATTAAATCACGAAATGCATTATCCATGCATTATAATATAAAGCATAAGTTGAAATCTTGAATTCATTAAATTATAGTTCATATTTTTTAATTATTTTTTATAATTTTGATGTTTATAAAAAATAAAACCACTTATTATTTTGATATAATATTACATTTGATCATATTTTTACATGATATGACATTTTATTAGTGCATATAAATTAGATCATATCGACGCTCGATTCACAATCCTATCATTAAATTAGATCATATTTTTCATGTCTAAGCAATTTTGGGAGTAGACTTTTAATAGTACAGCTGCTTTCAGTCAATTTTTTCACATTTAAAAAACTAACTACCAAAAAGCAAATAAAACATTGCAACAACCCAACATTGGCCTTCGTTTGCAGCTTTAGCCATAACGGGACCATGCCAACCCAAAACACTACATCCAAATAAATGCGCATAGTTTTGTCATTAATAGGCCAACTGTCAAAGATCCAACTGTTTTTGTAAAGTGTTAGTCAAGAAACTCAATTCTTAAATGTAAAATTAAAAATTTATTACTAATTTTTTTATATTTGATTGGCCATTAATTTTATCTTTAAATAAATTTTAAAATTAATTAAAAAATATTTTTTTAAAATATTTTAATCTATGAATCAAAGTTGAGTATGAGAGTACAGGTACAAATGAAAAAAATTATAACACTCTTATAATACCTGTCAAAAGAGAAGACCAAGTTATTTTGTGTTATCTATTAAGTTTGACAAATTTTTTTATTCTAAAAATTTAATATTAAAAATTAATCTTAAATTATTTTGATCTTTAAGTAAAAATTTAAGAATATTTTTTCATTTCACGAGTATTTAGGACATCTATTTATATTTTTGAAGGGGGCTCTATCATCGAATTTAAAAATATTTTTTATTAATTATTCTTTTGTTAACAATTTTTATATTGGATAATTGTTCAATTACTTTAATATTTTAACAATATTTAAAAATATGAACTTTCATATGAATTTATGCATAAATTATTATTGCAACTCTCTAAAAATTCCATCATTCAAAGAAAAAAATTATTATTATTTATTCATTATTATTATTATTGTTAAATTTATTATAAGAAAAAATTTATATTAACTTTTTCATTAGTTCATTTTGTTTATTTTATTTTATTTTTATTTTTGAAGAATTTAAAAAATTTTGATATTTCAACTTTTTTCTAAATACTTTTAAAATTGCATTCTAAGAAAAAAATTGATATTTCAAGTTCTTCCTTAATATTTTTTATTTTATTTTATTTTCATTCTTAAAAAATTCGAGAAAAATTAATATTTTAACTTTTTTTTAGACTTTTGTTTCTTTTAGAAAATAAAATCTTTTTATAACATTTTTTTTATTTTAATAAACAAATTTTAAGAAAAATTGATATTTCAACTCTTTTCTTAGCATTTTTTTTCAAACTTATTTTATTTTCACAATAGAATTCACACAAAAATAAAATAAATATATTATAAATATATAAAAAAATTAACTAAAAAATATGAAAAAATAAAAAATTATAAAGATCCTATCCAATTTTTTTATCACTGTCAACCACCAAGGTTTTTTGTTGTTGATAGTGACATTTATAAGTGACACTGATTTCAGTCCATTTTTCACATTTAAAAACCATCTACCAAAGGTAACCAATATTTGCCAAAAAAAAAAAAAAAAGTATCTACTAAAATGCAAATAAACCATCTTAACAACCAAAACTTTGTCTTCATTTGTAGTTCTAGCTATAACGGAAAGAGTGATGTGCCAATCCAAAACACTAAATAGGTCTTAAGACCATTCAAGAATTTGTGGACAAGTGTACTAAAAGTTAATGTCTTCCAAACTTATTTAAGATTTGTATTTAATGCATGGTAGACGCGTGATTTATATGCAATAATATAATATAATGTCATGTAAAAACATATCAAAATAAATACGTGATTTTATTTTTCATAAGCGTCAAGACTATAAGACAGATAAAAATAATCCTCATATTCTCAAATATATCCTAAGCTTAGAAAAATCATAATAATTTTTTTTTTGAAATTTTAGTAATCTTATATAAAAAAAATTGTAATTCAAGAATAAAAATTTATAGATACGAACGTTTAAAATAATTATTATTTATTATTTATAATTTTGACGCTTATAAAAAGTAAAATCACATACTTATTATGATATTATCTTAAACAATTTGTCATCTATGGGGGACTCGATCATTAGATTTGATGAAAATTTTAGAAGTCGTCACCAATTTTTTTATATATATAGAGTGTGATTCGTCACTCAAAATATTATCTTTTTATAAAAATCTTAAAATTAATTTAAGATTTATCAAAAAAAGTTTAGGTCTATGAAATCAGAGTTGGATTCAAGAGTACAGTTTATGTCGCCTATTCAAGGAACAGTACCAATTAAAAATATGTAATCCTTTAATTTTGATAATGTGATCGTTTTATATTTAAATTTAATTCCCTAAAAATTATTCATGAAAGACATATTTTTTGGTTGTGAAGTTAGTATTATTATTATTCCGTATTCTATAAATTCTCCAATACTTTAATGGAATTTATAGAAAATCTTTATTTAAAAAATATTTTGAAAAAATTGACCATTTACAAAATTCTCAAAATCTCGCCATAAAATATTTTATTTATTTATTTAAAATAATTTTAGGGACATCCCGACTCTTTGGTGAGTTTTCAAAATTTATTAATAAATTTTAAAATTATCCCAACTCATTGGCAGAATCCTAACAAACTTTAGGATCATCTTAGCTTTCTAATGAGATCCTAAATAAAATTATTTTTTATTGATGATAATTAAGGGATTTAATTAATTAATTAATTCTTATTATTATTTTTTAAAATTTTATTATTTATTATTATTTTTATTATATAAAAAAATTTAAATTATCTCGACTCGCTAGCTAAATGTAAATATTAATCTTTCATTGTATTAAAGAAAATCGAACTCTTTCAATTTTTTATTTTTTAAAATATTTATTCAAAATATCAATTACTATTATTATTTTGTTATTATTATTTTTATTATTTTATTGTTTACAGAAACCTTTATTGTAGTAAAAATAATTTTAAATTACTCCAACTCTATGATAAAATCTAAAAAATTATTTTTACTTGCAATTATTAAAGAAAATCAAACTCTTTCAGTTTTATCTAAAAATTACATTTAAACGATTCATTTAAACAATTTATCATTTTTTTATTTTATTTATCTTTTATTTATTTTTTAGCAAAAATTATTTTTTTAAAATTATCCTAGCACTTTAGTAAAATTTAAATAACCTTTTTTGCTTGCAATAAAATTTTTTTTTTCTTAAATAGTTATTATTGTTTTTTTTTTTTTGCATATTATATTTTTTAGGCCCATATTTTATTTTAGTTTTATTTTTCATTTTATTTATTTATTTTTAAAAGAATTATTACTGATAATAATATAAAATAACAATAATAATGATAACAATAATATCATAAAAATTAAAAAAAATAACATAAAAACTAACATGAAACAAATAAAATCAAAATTGAAAATAAAAAGATAAAGAGAAGGGACAACCTACCAAATGGGTCAAGTCAAAGCACGGATTGACACACAGATCCTATGTGGGTTAGGCACAGGTCAGACGCCTCAAATGATGTCGTTTTGAAATATCTATAAAAGACCCAAAATGGCCTGTTTCCTTTTTATTTAATAAATAGTTTGAAATATTTTAAATTTTTTTAATAATCATCCATTTGATATTATTATTAACAAATATATTTTGAATTATTTTTTAATTTGATATTTTTTGAAATGATATTAATGGAGGTGTCATCGTCACATCCAAATTTGATTGTTTTTTATCTTTTTGTTTTTTAAATTCATGATATAATTTTTTCAAAAATGTCTAAACGTTATTGATATTATGAACTCAATTTTCTTTTTTTTTTTTTGCTTGTCGTCGTTTCTTTTTTCTTTTTTTTATATTTAATAAAATATTTTTTAATATTTTTATTTGAATTTTTTATATTATTAATTTAAATATCTTTTTTTGTACCTAGTAATTAGACAATTATTAAAAAAATTTAAGAATGTGACGTGTAAATTTGATTTTTTTCAGACTTTTATAGTTTTATGGCATAAGGAAAATGATCTTTTTAATCAATAGTATCAAATTAACTTTGAAAAAAATAAAATATAAAAAATATTAAATATGAAAAGGAAAAAAGTAAATTAAAATATAAAATATAAAATAAATATTAAATACTGATGAGATGAAGAAATTTTCTTTTTTGATAAAAATCTAAATAGTTTTTCCTATATCAAATTATTGGAATTAAAGAAAATTAAGAATAAAGATCTTTTTTGGTACAAAAAAAAATCATTTTTGTTAAGGGTTAAACAAGATAACGTAAAACTAATTTGATACCAAAATTTGGACATTGTGGGAGTGGTAAAACATTCTTTACGTATAACCGACTCTTAAATCTAGTTTTGAGAATATGTACATCAAAACCTATTCTTTTTAAGACTTTTAGTTAAACTTGGAATAACCTAAAACAAGATAGATTCACTTAGGTGGTCAAAAACAGCTAGATAAAAGAATTTGTAGTGACTTCATAAATTTTATGTCTAATGATCAAGTGTTCAAATTTAGATGTTATGACAGTTTAGTGCCTCTTGGAGATCATTAAAGAGTTAAGCCAATAGTTAGTCATAGAAAAAAGGCTACGAGCGATTAAACAAATGGATATCTATTGTTCAATAGATGCTGTAAGCACCTAATTTTGTTCATAGTGATAACTGACAAGTGGTAATAATTTTTCATGTTTTGATGAGGTGACAGTAACAAGAAAATTTCATGTATATGAGTTCTAAGATGAAGGATATAGAGAAGTAGCTGTCATACATAAAAAGTCTCTCTTGCAAGAGTGTAAATGGAAACAACTAAAAACAAAATATTCATTGAGTAAGGGAACAAATTTTTGCATGCTTGAGCCAATGTGGAGCAAGATTCACCATGTGCTGCTATTAGAAAAGTTCATGCAAAATTTCAGAGTAAAATAGCCAACAGTCAAGGTTTGACAAATGAAAAATAAGAATGCTTCACTTTTCAACCAATGCTACTTCGTTTAATAATCGAACCTCGTCAGAAAAAAATACTTGGACCATTGTCAAAGTGGGAATTTATTAAATCATATAAGAGTTAGTTGCACATGGCATGAAAGAAAATGAAATTCATTCCATTGACAAAAGTGTATAGTCTGCCGCACATGCCTGTTAAAGTGTTGAATTTTTTATTTTGCCAGATGACTTTGTGCATCTTTTGCACTGGATTTAAGCTTGTCAGCTTCATGATCTGACTTTGCAAGCTGAGATTTCAAAGCCAACATCATATTTTTCTTCTGTAATCCCTTAAAATTCGGGATTGGTTAAAAATTTTTGTTAAATACAGAATCAATTTACAATCCAAGAGAGGGAGAACAAAAAAAAAAAAAAAAGCGAGGGGATTTCTAAAAATTCAAAGGCTAACGAAGACCAAAAACCCTACCAAAAAACTTGGTTTTTGCACTACCTAAAAAGAACTGCCTTGACCATCACCAAAAGCCACCTACACTAAGCAAGCCTCCAACACTGCCTTATACCTACACAATTACCTCCCCTCTCATAAAGCCACCACAGATTCAACCACAAATCCCACAACTACCAAGCTTCTACATAGCCAAACCAACCCAAAGCTCACCACCAGTAGCTCCACCCAACAACCAAGAAACCAACAACCCAAAAATACATAAAAAAAAAAAGCCTACCGTTGAAACCAGACAACAATTCACAAAGAAAAACAACCTAGGATCTAAACACCATTAATAGCCTACCCTTCACACAGCCATCATCACCCAAGATTCACAAATCCAAAAACCACAGCAAACGCTCCCCCCTAAAAAAAAAAAGGTGAAGCTCTGCCCAAAAACAAGTAAAAAAAACTCTTGGCCAAAACCGAGAAAAATGCCCAAAAAAATTCCTAGCTTACTAGAAAACCAAAACCAAACACACAACAATAAAAAAAAATCACAGCCCCAAAATGGGGACCCAGCCCCAAAAACAAGCGTAAAAAAAAAAAAGGAAAAGCAAAAAAAATTATTTTGGTTGAAACTTTAGGCCTTGATCTATGCCGTTTAAGGTCATTTTTTACAAAACAAAAGCCAAATTCGTGTTTAAGATAAGGAAACGAGTTAACAGGGATATTTTTGGGATTTTCCAACCACCTTGGACAGGGGTCGGTGATGCCATCAGCAACGTCATAGAGGCAACAACGGCAAGAACCTGTAGATTTTTGGGGTCTTTTTTCTAGAGAGATAGGCTCTCAAATCTAGTGAGAGAAAATGATAGATAAAAATGAGACTTTTTTAGTTTTATGGCATAAAGAAAATGATCTTTTTAATCAATAGTATCAAATTAACTTTGAAAAAAATAAAATATAAAAAATATTAAATATGAAAAAGAAAAAAGTAAATTAAAATAAAAAATATAATCTATAATGTAAGTTTTATAAAAATAAAATTCATCATTACAAATGTTATGTCGCAACTCAACTTTTTACTTTTTAAATTTTTTGCTTAAAATTTTTTTTCTTCCTCTTGGTTCTTCTGCCTTTTTAATTAGATAAATATTTTTAAAATAACGTATGTGTAAAAGTGACATCATATTTTGTTTTTTTATCAGATAATTAACAACAAATGTAATCAATAAATTAATTTTTTAAAAAAATGTTAATAGAGGTATGGATGTCTCAACGTGTCAATACAAATTGTGGGGTGCCACATGGTAAAAAAAGTTAATACAAAGAGAAAAGAAGGAAAAGATTCAAATGAGATATTACGTGGACATTTTTATATATTTTTATTAAAAAAATAACAGCATGAATTGTTACGCAATTTTTTATAGCATCATACCAAATATATGAATTTTTATCATTTTACGTAATACAAATAATCAAATTATTAGATCTACATGTAACAAGGCCGTGCCCCTTTCTAGTATAAATTAATGCAGGTGCTCTTCCTTTTTCCAACTTCAACAAACTTCATTTTTCTCGTCCGTGAACTAGTCTTCCCTTCCATCTCTCTATTTGCAATTCTAGGCTGCGGCAAATTCTAGCCCTGGACCGTACTTCAATCTAGCCTTGGAAGCTAAAGGCCATTTGTTTTCCTGTAAGTTTTTTAAGTCTCTTTATAATCACTGTACATAGTGTTGCCAAAATACTATCATATTTCATGTTATTTAGAAGGTGGCCTTTTTAATTCGAGAATAAACTTTGACACCAAATTTTGTCTGAAACTTGATACGTCACTTTGACTTAGCTCAAGTGGTACTGGGAGATGAGGTTTGAGTCGAAATCTTAGCGTTCTTCCTTTTACGTAAGAAAAAATGGAAAGTTAATAAGCTAATTCTATCCTCCTCCTCCTCCTCCTCTTCCCACAGTCTTTTTTTCTCTTCTTATTAGCATCCTTAGAACTGGTGATGTGCATGTGAGGGCGGCCGGCCAGACTGCAGATTCGCCGTTGATTTGCTTCGGGCCTACCAGATCAGTGGTTGTCTGTCCTCCCCCTTCCCCTCCCTTCTCTCCCTCTTTCATTCCCCCTTTCCCTCTCAGTCCGCAAGTTCTCCGTCTACTTTTTTTTATTATTTTTAATTTTTTCACATTATTTCCTAAATTTTTTTAAACTTTTTATTTCAAAAATAAAAATACTAAAACATATATATTTTTTAAAATTTCAATTTAAAAAGAGTTCAAATAATATAATTTACTGGTGAAATGTGTATTTAACCCAAAAAAAATCTACTGAAACCGAAGGCCTAGATAGACGTAGAGTGGAAAGCCTAATAATCTACTCCTTTGGCAGACTACGGCACCCTACGTATAGGTTGAGGTTGATAATAACTAATAAGGTAAAACATAAATTTTAAAGATCAAAAAAGAAAACTTTTGTATCTTATTCGAGTTAAACCAATTCAGATTAAAAAAAAATTATTTATCGTACAAAAAAAATTTTGAATTACCCGTAAAAATAGATCTCGATAATGAAAAAGCTTTCAACGCGGCCCAATATCCTTTCTTTTTCCAAACATTTTTTCGAATATGCTTTTTTGCATGGTTGACTCAAAAATAAATTAAGAGTAATATTCATTTATTATTATGTCAAACATGTTTAAAGTAAGATGGTAAGACTAATGAGGTTTTGGAGCAGAGGCAATGAGAAAATTTTAAATTAATTTTTAAAATTAAATAAATTTCAATTTTGAAATGTCAAATTTATTATACATTTGACAACTTGATTAACCGGTTATGCTAGCTAATAGTTCAAAGCAACATCAATTCTTTCTACCGGTCCATATTTTTGTTTGACAAAATCACTTTTTTATTCTCTTTAGATTTAAAATTCTTTTGTTAAAAAATTCAAAATTTTGAGACAAAGTAAAATATATACAATCTATAATTTATATAAAAGCACATATGTCAGCGTTATATTTTTTAAATTATCATTTTAAATATTTTTAGTATAAATATTAGTAAGATTTATAAAATTTATAAACAAAAAAATTTACTTTCATTAAATGAATTTTATTTCATAAGTAAAAAAATAGTTAAAATTTACATGTGTTATGGTTTTTCCAATTTATAAACTCTTGATTGCAAATATTAAGTAGTAATTGGTGCCATGTATCTCATATGTGACACCAATTGACATGTACAAAATGGATGAAGTGAAAATTTATAATTATAAGTTTATAATTTTAAAACTCATTTTGAAAATAAAAAATATATTTATAAAATTTATGATAATTATATAAAATTTTCATCATTCCTTCTTTACATGCCATACATCATTTGACATTTTCACTTAACTTCTTTTTTTTAGCAGTTATAATTATAATAAATTATTACATTCATATATAAAAAATTATTAAGTAGTTAAATTAATTAATTAATTAAAAAACCAAAATATAACTAAATAAATATAATATAAAATTGAATTAAACTCCCACACGGATGGCCTAATTGAAGTATCAGAATATTATAGCTTTAGAGAAATATAAAGATTAACAAGTGATTTTTAAAACCGTCAAAATACCACAAATTTTAAAAATCATGGTATTTAATATTATAATTTTGGTCGTTGCCTGTATGCAGCGAAAAAGCAAGTTACCTGTTAGAGGCTTTTAAACTTTTTTTTACAGGAAGTCTGGAGTTTGAGAATGATAAAGGCAAGGATATGATAATGGATACCCTATAAACGAATATTTTGTATTATCCGATCTAATTAAGTAGGATTAAGGTATTTTATAATCAGGTTCAAATAGTATTCAGATAGTAAAATTATTACTAGGGTTCTAGTAGAATTCGAATAGTATTCGTAGAGTATCCACTACTTGAACCCAATTATAAATAATAATTTTTTAATATTATATATTTTATAAATTATTTATTATTAATATTATATATTTTATAAATTATTTATTATTAATATTATATATTTATAAATTATTTATTATTAATGTAATGCCTAACTAAATTAATTCACTAAGTGTTGTAATTATAATTTTTAACTTTAATTTAATTTTTATAAGTTAATTTTTATTTATTAATTTAATCTTTTAATAATATTTTTTAAAATCAATTTTAAATTGAATTTGAAAGTCAAAATTTTACTTTATAAATGAATATTTAACGGGCTTAGGTGGTTAATGGATATTCTGTATATTACATGGGTAAAGTTCAAATAGCAAATATAAAAAAAAAAAAAAAAATCAAATATTTATCAAGTTTGAGAATGGGTACCCAAAATTAGCAGGTATCTTATTTTTTTATCATCTTTAGGGGTATCAGTTGTAAGTATTAAATTATAAAATTTAAATTTATTTGATATTATTTTTTAAAAATTGATTATATAAATAAACTAAATTAAACTATACAACTTTTAAACTTTGTGGTTTTAACGCTTCATCACTAGGGAAAGAAATGACCGACCGATATGAAAGT
Organism: Durio zibethinus; assembly: GCF_047325235.1. Lineage (NCBI taxonomy): Eukaryota > Viridiplantae > Streptophyta > Magnoliopsida > Malvales > Malvaceae > Durio > Durio zibethinus. The sequence goes on from NC_143168.1 coordinate 21,205,700, forward strand.
GCTTTCTTTTTGCTCCTTTCATTTTATATTGAATAATTAGGTTTATTTATTATGTAGATTAAAAAAATATTAATGACTCACATAGAAACAAACAAACATTTAATATTAAACATAAATAGTACTTTTTCTTTTCCAAATTTACCATGCCTTAATATTTTAAGTTTCTAATAGCAGTAATATAATTTTTGTGGTTGTCCGAATGCTGGCGAAGAGCCAAATATTACAAATTCGACTAAATTTGAAACGTATTTAGCTTTAGCAGGGATGAATTTCGTTTGAATAGAGTTCAAATTAAGGAGAAAAACAATAATTTAAATTAGCAGCAAGGAGAGAAAATGAGAAAAATCAGGATTTGGTTCTGTTGCTAACTAGTCAGTGTTCATTTTTTGTTTACATGAATAGGAGTTCGAACAAATGCCACCGGTGTGGGACCCATTAGACGTTATAGGCGCCCCTGAAAGTTGGAACGAGAAAGATTCAGCAGACTTGGGAGATGATGATTTGGAGCATGGGTTCGAGGAAGGGTCTATTTACGAGGTCCCCAAGAACATTCGTCAAGGAAACGAAAAAGCCTATACTCCTCAATTAATTTCAATAGGTCCTCTTCATTACAGGAAAAAACATTTGGCTAAAATGGCCAAGTATAAATTGGTTTATCAAGAGAAATTTTGTGAAAGGATTTCGCCAGAGACTTTGGACGAATTTTGGAGATTCATTGAAAACAACGAAAAAAAAATTCGCAACTGTTATCAAGCATCATCCATCATTGACGAATTTTGGAGCTTCACTAAACACAATAAAAAAACAAAAACAAAAGAAAACAAAAGGTTTGTACGGATGATATTTTATGATGCACTCTTTATCGTGGAGCTCTTCTTGAGGAACAATGAAAAGTATAAGGAAAAAAACTCGGGAATTAAAGACTTCTTCTTAGATGGAACGTGGCCATCTGGTCTTCGGAGGGACTTGATGTTACTTGAAAATCAGATCCCTTTGTTTGTCCTTGAAGAACTGTATAATTCATATCAAGAAGCCTGCGCTTCCCATGCCTCTGCTCGTACCTTTCTTCAACATGCTTGCTTTTACTTTGATATTGAATGGGATGTACAGTTCCAGTGTATGGATAACCAACACTTCACCGCTTTGCAAAGATCCTGTTGGGTCAAAAACTTCTGCCCAAAACCAGATCCATCGATGCCCCAAGAAGGAAAAATTCAGACCTCTCCGTTGGAAGAGGTGCATAGTGCGACAAAGTTGAGTGAAGTTGGTGTTGAGTTTACTCCACATGAGCAAAGCGCATGCTTGCTTGACATAAAATTTGAAGAGAGAGAGCTTAAAATCCCCAAAGTCACGGTGCACTCCAACACTGAAGCTTATATTCGCAATGTCATGGCCTTCGAGATGTGCCACTGTCCAGGTGAAGCCTATGTTTGTGCTTACATAGAACTAATGAATTATCTCATTGAAACTGACAAAGATGTAGATTTGTTAATGAGCAAGAAGATTTTAAGCAGAGAAGGCAAAAATGAGGGAATTCTCGTTAGCAGAATAAATCCCAGCAAAATGATGGCTGGTATGATTAAGAAACTCATGCAGGGAGTTGGCGAGGCTCCTCTTTCGTATCAGGAAACAGCGATTAAACTAAACGAGTACGAAAATGATCTGAAGCACCAAATAATAAGATTCTGTAAGAATAATCTAGGAACTCTAAAGCGTGTGTATTTCACCAATCTTTGGAGAGGAACTGGAACCGTCGCTGCTTTTATGGTGGTTGTGCTCACTTTGATCCAAACCGTGTTGGCATTTCGGAAATAACTTCAACCCGCCCCAGCACCCCCCCCCCCCCCTTCCAACAAAAAAAAAATCGATTTTAGTATTTTCCCTTCACTCTCTTAATTAGATTTCAGTATTGTGATTGTGTGTCTTCAATATATGAAGTATGTATGTGTATACATGTATGATGTATGATGTATGTATGTATGTATGTAGACATGAAATTAGATTGAAGTTGTCATTGTTTTGTTTTTACTTTGGTTTTTAGATTACTTACCCAGGGCCGAGTCGTTAGTGTATGTAAATATCTTTAAGTTGAAATGTTGAAGTTGCTATTGTATGTTAGTATCTTTAAGTCGAAATGTTGTAATTGTTAGTTTTGTTTTTTCAGTATGGTGTTTGGATGGAAAACTTATAGTAATTCCTTTCTTTCAAATTGATTATTGCTTAATCTTTACTTTACAACTATTATCTTTAAAGTTTTAAAATTTGAGAAATCTCTGATACTTTCAGTCTCATCTAATTTATTCATGTATGATTTTTTTAATTAAATGAATTCAACTTTGACTATTAATTTTTAAAAATATTATATTAAACTAAATTTTCAAAAAATGTCTTCAAAAATTTTAAGATTCAAAATTTAAAAATCTTATTTTTATTCTTTTAATTTTATAAATTTTATTAAAAATAAGTGTCAAAGTTAAATTCGTTTTACTAAAAACTAACAACATAATGGTACAGGAGGGAGTACATAGCGTTAAAGAAGTGTTTTTCACTCTGAAAAGTGAAAATTATTTTGAAAATTCCAAAGATGTATATTCAATTTGAAATGAAGAGAGTAAAAACAATTATTAATCACTATCTTATGGGCTATTAAAACATACTAGCAACATTTGCTCATGCTTCATGTGAGTTTAATAATTTCAAATAATTTTGAAAATATATACCAAAAAATTAACGATTTTGAAAAACAAATAAGTTGTTTAATTTTATTTATAACTTAGCATTCTTCCATAAATTATTGCCTAAGATATTAACTAAGCTAACCACTTTTTTATATCTAATAGTCATTTAAAAAATAAAATAAAATAAAAAAGTATATAAGTTTATAGTTAGTAAAGGACTTAATGGATATTTTCATCATAAATAAATAAAGGATAATATTTTTTTCTCTCCACTTTCAGGTTTCAAGTTCTGACTATTTAACGCATCTCTTATCTCAATTATTGAAATGTTACTCACACTTTCATCTATAACGGTTTTAACTTGTCTCACGTAGTATTTTGTGATTTTTTTTTTTTTTTTGGTTCGGGGTAGTACATAGTTTTTATTAAGAGGAAAGAGAAAGGAGATCTTGACTCGAAATCAAGATCTCTACATTCTCATAAAGCCTCCTTATCATTTAGTATCACATTATTAAGTTCTATTCTTAGGAGGTTACATGATAATTTATATGTTAAAATTACCAAAATAACCTCAGTTCCAAAAATATTTTATTTGTTCACACTTAAAGATATTTTAGTAGTCCCCTGCCTTCTGGCTTAGCGGTCAAAGAGTGTTAAAGGGGTACATTGAAGTCTCGGTTTTGAGTTTTTCCCTCCACCCAGCCCCATGTTTTAATGATTTTTAAAAATTTAACAGTATAATTCTTTATGGCAACAAAAGTAATTTACCTTAAAATACAAATTAAAAAAAAAATTACAGGGCATTATGTGAACAAAATTTAAAAACAAAAAGAGTTTAACTGCATTTTACCCTTGTTAGAATTCATTAAATGGAAGTTTAAGCAGGTGGGATAAATAGAGGATGCGACAAAGGTTGATTATGATTGTCTAATCTATTAAGTCTATAGAAAAAGAAAAAAAGAAAGAAAAATCTCAATGCTTCTATTAATTGTGCAAGGTTTCAAAATAATTTTCAAACTAGCATGTTGCTACCGTTATGCGTGAGGTCACTTTTATTTTTTAAAAAAGATTACATTTATAAAAGAAGTTTTAATTAAATAATAACAATTAATAGTATTTTGAAAATTATCATGATTCTAATAACGGATATCATGTTTAATGTACTATTATAAGTTATTGATAATCTTAAGTCACTTTGCTTTTTATTGCATAGAAAAAAAAATCTCCAAAAATAAAACACTCAAAATAATCTTATTGTTAATAATAAGATTATTTTAAAAAACAATAATTTTAATTTTATTAAATAAATAATTTATAAAATAAGAATCCATTATTCTATAAAAAAAAAAAAAACTGTAAGGTATGAAACATACTTATTAGCCACTCATATAACAAATGTCATAATAGTTTTGGGATCGCTAGACAAAAATTTTAAATATTTAAAAAACAATAAGACTCACCATCATTTTTTTTTTGTTAGGTGTAATTAGTTACTTAAAAAATTTATTTTTTTAATAAAACCCTAAAACTAGTTTAAATTTTATTAAAAAGATAATTTTGGTCTTTGAAATCGAAGATGGATTCGAGAGTGTGGTTACACGCAGGAAAAATTTAGTATTCTCATAGCTCTCGTTTTAAAAACAGTACCATTTAACTATGTGTTATATTTTAATTTTAGTAAAAAGATCTTAATTTTGATATTTAAAAATAATTTTCATAATTTCTCTTATTGCAATAAATTTTTTTTTTATTTTTTTAATTGTGTACTTGAAAAATAAATAAGAACCTTGCATATTGACAAATCCCTAAAAATATTTTCAATACTTTGGTAATATTAAAATGAACTTTCTCACCTAACGATTTTTAAGAGTTCCATATTTGGCGGCCCATATTTATCTTTAAAATACATAAAATAATACTTAAAATTTAACCTAAGTAATATTTTCCTTTTTTATAAAACATTTCTTATTTTCTTTATTAAAGGCAAATAAGAAATTTTTATCGAAAATTATTATAAATGCTCTAGTATATTGGTGACACTTTAAATAAATTTTTTTACTAAGAAATTTTTAAATAATCACTATTCAGATTTTTTTAAGATCTCATATTCAGAGATTTCATTTATTTTTAGAATTGATATGTATGAATGAAAGATGATGCACATGAATTAATTTATAAAATTACTGCATTGTATAAAAGTTCACTTTTTTAATGAGAAAAAGTAAACAAAATTTTTTTATTAAAAATTGTCCTAAATATCCAAATACTTTTACAATAATTTTAAAAAAAATTTCTTATCTAGAAATTTCTTGATAATCACTACTCGAACTCCTCTAAAATCCTATTATTGAAAATTTGCATTACTTTCGAGATTATGGCATGAGATGCAGTTGAAGTATGATATGCGTGCAAAAATTTTTAATCATCTTATTTATTTTTATGTTATATCTTCATCATTACTTATTTTATTTTAATTATCTAATTGTTTCATTATCATTATTATTAATTTTTTTAAGGAAATAAAGTAAAAACAAAAATCTTTTTATTGAAATTTTTTTTAAATATCCTAATATTTTGACGATATTTTAAAAAAAATATTTCTTACATAGAGATTTGTTAGAAATCTCTATTCGAACTTCTTTAGAATCTCATTTTTTTTAAAATTTCATTTTGTTTCTTCTCTTATTTATTGTTATTGTTATTTTATTTTAACTTTATTTATTATTTATTATTCTTATTATTATTTGAAAACACAAATGATTAATCATCACAAGTAATATTCATGTATCATTAGATTAATCTTATTACTAAAAAGAGTAATTTTTCCTTTTCATCATTTTTTTCTTTTATCATCATTAAGTTATATATTTTTTAGAAAAATAAATTTATAAAAAATCTTTTATATTGAATATTTTTCTAAATACTCCATTACTTTGATAGTATATTTAGAAAAGTATATTCACTTAGAGATTTTAAAAAATTACTTCTCAAACTTTTTTAATATTCCATCCTAGGAGATTTTCATGGTTATTATTATTATTTTATTATTTATTATTTTTACTTATTTATTTTTATATTTATTTTATTATATTTATTATTATTTACATTATTTATATTTTTCATACACATTTTTTTTAATTTACTAATTTTTTAAATACTGATTTTCCTATTTCTGGAAAAATACATTTATTCAGGTATTTTAAATATAAATATACATTAATAAATAACTTAAATAATTTAAAAATAAAAAACAATAAAAATAAAAAAATTTTACAAAAAATCAACCTGTCACGCCGGTCAACAATCTGCAGGCAATCTAAGTCAGTTTAACGTGATTCAGGACGGTTTTATTTGGCTTGGATCAATTCCTTTCGGTTTAGACCGATTCTTTAGTGGCGGTCTGGATTAGTTTGATGTAGTTACTGACACGAGTTACGGGTTAGGTACATGAATCGTCGGGTCGGGTCAGGTCAAGAGGGGGTCTCATAATCTCCAAAATAAACATTGTTTTTACTTTTTATTTTTTAACTATAAAAATTCGTTTTTTTTCCTACTTCATTTTAACCCCTCTTTCTTAAAAAAAAAAAAATAAATAAATTAGACAACCGAAAAAACACCCAAAGCCTTCTGCCATAGCCCAAAATCTAGTGTCGCATCGCCGTGCTGTCTGGCCCACGCCGCCCTTCACCGTCGGTTAACGTCACCGAAAAATTCCCCAAAAACACCAAAAAGTCCCTCTCCTCCTTCTTTTTCCTTTTTCCTTTTTCCTACCTAGATTTCTTGAAAAACCCCTCAAAATTCCCAAATTTAAGCTAAACAGCCACGGGTGAACCAAAAAATCTCCACCCTCCGTTACTTCGACAGCTACCATCCCAGACTATGTCTTTCCCTAAACCGAAACTTTTCTCCTCGCCAAAAACCAACTCCCAAATCTCCCTAGAATCTCCTAAAATAAAATTAAAAAAATGAAAACTCTCCTTATTTTATTATGCAAATATTTTGTGGTTTTTTTTTTTTTTTTGTTAATGCAGTTTCCTCCGCGAGGAAAATGTTGTTCTTTTTTCTTTTTTTTTGGTGTTTGGTTTCTGTTGGGATGGGTCTAGGGTATTTTTTTTTGTTTTTTTTTTTTTTGTTGGTGGCCTGTTTTGAGGTTGCTGATGAAAATGGTGTTGGGATTTGGTGGTGGCTAGGGAAAGTGGAGGCCGAATGGGTTTAGCTGTTCAGGGCATGGATTTTTGTTGTGTGGGTTGTTTGCAGAGAGTCTTGAAAATGAGGGTTCTGAGTAGATGAAAATGGTGTGATGGGGTTGGTGGTGTTTTCGGGGTAGACGGGTTTTGTTCTGAAGGATTTTCGGGTACAAGATGTTGTAAAGGATCGGAATATAAGGTTATAGTTGGTGACCAATTTGAATCCATGTTGAGGTTTGTAGGGGGGCTCTGGTGGTGAAGGTGGCTGAATGGGATTCGGCTAGCAAGGCAGGTCGATTTATGATCTCAGTTTTCTTGTTTATGCCTTTTTTCAATTCTTCACCAGTGTGCATATCTATTGAAGTGACAGTTTAATCTGGTTTGAATTTTATGTTTTATTGACTTGCCTTTTTGTTCCTCTTTAATTGGTTCCATTTTTTTTTCTAAACCCGTGATATAAAGTAATGGCCATTAACATATCATTCAACGTATTGTCCTGGGCTTTGTGTATAACTGATGTCTGTTGTCTTAAAGTCAACCAGCTATGTTAAATCGAGAATCATAGTTGATCCTGACATTCCACTAGCTCTTTAACTCAAAAACAGGTAAATCAGCAAAAAAAAAAAAAAAGCGTTGATCTTAAATTTTCATATAAAATTGTTGAATCTTAAAACTTAAAGGAATACATTTTATTGAGGTGTAGTGCTCAAAATAACAAGGTTAAACGTCTGAAACTCAACATTGGACCTCGACCTTCCATAAAAGAGGAGGAAAAATGAAAAAAACCATTGAGCAACAGATGAAAATTGACCCAACTGAAGCAATGGTTTAGCAATATGTATGTCTATGTTTCAACTAAGAAGTATTATGTTTCAACATTCTCTTTGTTCATAAAAATCTAAGAAGTATTATGAGGAAACCCTACAGTAAAATAGCATCCCTAACTGATCTATAGTACTTATTTGAACATAATATGTATAATATAAGTTTATAAATTACAAATAATTTTTTATGCATGTTTTATTTTAATCCAATCTGTTAATACAATATGTTAACAAAAATAATATTAAAAGCATGTAGCAAGGGGCGAGACGTGATAATAATATATAGAAGACAATCCATCAAATTTTTTTCTCAAGTAAATAAATAGAACTCCTTTTCTTCTAATAGTTCTCAGCGCAAGCATTGATATATAAAATTAGTTAGAAATAATGAATCTTCATCACAACTTTGCGGTTGACCGAGGAGAGTACGAGAGTAAATGATAAATCATTGCTCGCAAGGTTTGGTCATTGTCGAATTCAAGTAGCTTCATTTATTGAGTGAGTTGAATTTAAATTTTATAATATTTGTTTTAAGTAGTTTATAAGTTTAATCAAATTTTTATATTTTAATATATTTTTTATTATTTTAATTAAAAAATTATCATTTTACTCATATATATATATATATATATATATATATATGAATTCAAATACAAATAATCAAGTTTGCAATTGAACATAGGAATTGAGTTAGTTTTATTATTTGATAAACGAGTCTAATCAAATGAATTTGAATAACTTAATTTTTATTTTGAGTCAACATCGAGTTTAAAATTTAAAACTCAATTGAGTTCGAATCGAATTTTGAATAACGAATTTCGAATCGAGTTCAAATTTTTATTATATCGATTCGATTTGACTTGATTACAATCTTAGAAGAGAGTAAAATTGGGTTGAAGTTTTTATTCTTATTACATCCATCTTGTATAGAGGTTAGACATACTGAATCTTGATTGTAGTTTTTGTGGTTGTCAGTGACAGGGATAAAAACGTAAACAAATGGCACTATAACGAATTCATGCATAAATACTGCTACTTTAACCTCTTTGCTTCCTTGAAGTTCTATTAATTCATCCAAATCCTATGACTCAGCACCTCGCTCTTCTTGTTCTTTCGCATCTTGTTCTTTTTGTGCTTTCGCTGAGCACTTGACACACAATACAATAATGCACAACGTTACCACGCCGACAAGTCCCAGGATTATCCATGAATACTCCTTGATGCCTGTGTTCACAATTGAAGATCAAAGTGTAACAGAACGAGTTAAGGTACAAATAAAAAAATACCCTTGGGCTCTCAATTTGAAAGCCAAACTATTCCAAACTTTGAGAATTCTTCATAGGGCATACGTCTAACCCTCTATATATAGTAGTATATGGAATCTACCTAGCTAGGGCTTAAAAAAAAAAGTACATACATTAGGGTTGCTAACATAATGTTGTAATATTAATGTAATTATATAGTCAAATATAAATAGATGATTATGATATTGTAATTAAAACAATATCTAAGATTACAATATGTTGATATGATATTGTAATTATATCATATTCTTAGATATTATTTTAATTACAATATCACAATCTCTAATAGTACGTTTGACTACATAGCTATATTAATATTACATAATATTATCATTCTTGAGAAGTACACAATTAGACATTTATTGTATAGATTTGGCCAATTCCTTTTTTAAAATATATAGATAATTATTAGACCAAATTTTAGAAAGGAAAATATTGAAAGCCTCTTAGAACGTATTGGTAGTAATAATAATAATAATAATAATAATAATAATAATAATAATTTTATGTTTGTATCATTACTAAATAGAGATAAGACCTTGGTTTTGAGAAGATTCATGATGCAAATAAAACCATACATATGTATCCCTTTTCCCAATTAATAATGAGGTGATAATTGAAGGAGATCTAATTAATATTTCAAGTCATGATCATGATAGCATTTGCGATTTTATTATATATCTCTTAATTTATGATTTTTATATTGTAACACTTTAAATAAAAAAAACTTAAGATATAAGAGAGTTATGAACTTATAAGATGAATCTCATAATTTTGTAAAATTATAAATATCTCATTAAACCAAAAACCAAAATCTCAAAAAAGTCCTCAAAATTATAATTTGCGAAAATTAAAACCTCATTTCTCCAAATTAACACTTTACAAAACATCAATTCTCCAAAATACAAATAATTCAAATCCAACAAAGATGTGTACATATTACTAACCCTTAAAGTGCAAACATTTAACTCTTAAATCCCAAAATTTCAGAGCCCCTCTTGCCTGCAATTCCCTTTTTTTTATTTAGGGTTAGAGAATAATATGTATATATATTAGAGTAACTTTGGGTAATCGCACCTTGACCTCTTTAAAATTACTTTGTGCAATGTAGTCGCCCTTTAAATATTATCAAATAAATAAACTTGTTCAATTTAATCCCTTTTGTAAAGTTATCAAATAATAAACCAAAATAAAACTCTTAAATAATACTTTGTAATATAATTAAAAAAGATAATAAAATTTTGGGACGGGTACTGCATAAGCAAGGAAAATATTGCAGTGCATAGCATTGCAAACCAATGCATGCAACAAATTCAGCTATTGCTGTCTAATCGAATAAAGGATTGTGTCTATCATAAAACTAGAATAAAAATATTCGCTATCTTTTTTCTTAGTCTGTTTCGTCCAAATCCTATGGTTCAGCAGCTGATTTTGCTCCTTATGTGTTTGTTTGTGTGCTTGTGGTTTTCCTCCTTTTTTGGTCTTCTTCACGCCATGACATACACAGAGCTAATATAAAAAGAAGCAGAACCACCAATGTGAAAGTCGTCAACACCACTGTCAGTCTCTCTGTTTTCAAAAAATTGAGAATGAGCGTATATAAGAGAAGAAATTATAAACAAAAACAAAAGGAAGAAAGAAAGAAAAGCCTATAATAATCGACAATGTCATGCCAATCATAAAGTAAATTATAGTACGTATATTTTCATGAAAACAAAAAAATTTTCATGCATGGATGCTGCCAGCTAAAGCTACAATCGACAATGCCATGCCAATCAAGAATTTAATCAACTATAAATTATCATAATATATACATATAAATCTTGAAGATAATCGATGCTAAAAGAGAGATTGTTAGTTACCCATGCTAGCTAGCTAGAAAGAATAAACTCCAAATCCAAAGCCAGGCTTGAGAATTATTCTCCAAAGGAATGTCCAAGCTGTTGGTAGTGGCTGCTTTCAACCCTGTATTTATAGTAGTTTATGGAACCTTATTTGAAAAGAGTGTTGATGCTCAAAAGAGAGAAAAATCAGGGCATATCTTTAGAATTTGACCCAATTTCTTAAGGAAATTAGATACATAACGAAAACTCACTATTAATTATTTCTATAAATAAATTGCACATAATTGACCTAATTCTTAAAAGGAAAATAGAAATAAGAGCTTTCTTGAGATAATTATTATTCTTAAGATAATTAACATAATATTCCTTCAAAAATGAAAATATGATTAACATAATAAATATATTTATCTGTGTTCCGTTTATGATTATTTATACAAGGAAATATAGTAGCACATTGCCAAAAAAACAAAACAAAAAAAAAGCAAGGTCGAATTTACCGATTTGTTGTGGTGTTTAAGATTATTTGATCTGTCCGTATGATATGTCTGGTCTTTAAGGTCTGAGATTATCTTGCGTTATTGTAAGCGAATTATGTTGCAGTTCTTTGTTATTGCAAAGCCTTGTGTTTTTTATTTGGTTTTGATTTAGGGTTCAGATTTTTTTTTTTTTTGAGAAAAATAGAAATTGATAACTCAAACTTTCCCAATTACCATTAACATTTAAGTGGATTTTCAAAATAAATTTGATTTTCATAATTCCCTTTTTCCTTAAAAATTATATTTTTAATGCAACAAGTGACAAATAAATAATGTAAATACAAACCAAAAGATTGAAATGACCAAATTAATCTATCTTATACATCTTGGTTTTTTATTATCATCTTCTGTCTAAAATAAAATTAAGGACAAAAGAAATTCTAATATTTTTTTATTTATTCTTATTTATTTTGTAAAGATTTTTTTTTTAATTTCTCAATATTTAAGCAGAATTTAAAAAAATTAATTCTTCAAAACATTATTTAAATTCCCTTCATCTAGACTAGATGTCAAAGATCATTTTTTCCAAAGCAATTTCCATTCTTTTTCCCTTGTTTTTTCCTTTTTTATTAATATTATTATATCCTTTTTTATAAAAAAAAAATCTTACTTTTGTGACACAAATAGAGATTTAAAACACCCAAAATCTAATGAGATTTAAACATTTTTTCTATTTATTTATTTATTTTTATTTCTAAAAAAACAAAAGACCTATGACAAACCAGAGGACATAAACAACAAACCATGAGATTTAGAACCTTCGCGAACGTAAAAAAGGAGACTAGATTATCAAACCAGCATACATTGAAGAAAAAGTGAAACTCGAAGCCGTCGCAACAGCAATAGCACACTTGTAGAAAGACAAAATGGCAACCATGGATAATTTTAAGATATCCTAAGTAAGCCACTACCGTCCCCACCTATACTCACTAAGAAACCCTTCCTAATTTCTACTTTTGCTACCATCTCTTTTCCAATTTAGGCTAGAAAACATAAAAAAAAAAAAAAAAAGAAGCATGCTTATACAACAGCCCCTAGACGGTATATACCAGATAAAATCAGAGAAGATGAGCCATAAGCCAAGAAGTGACGAGCCCTCATGGTCAACAAGAAAGAAAGAGAGACGGATCATCCACCATTTAGCATGAAGGAAAAGTGAAGCTCTAGCTTCTACACAGCACTCTTATAGAAAAGAAAAAAATGGATAATGAAGCTTTAAACGGTCCACCAAAACAGAACCTATCATTCTTGGAACCATATTTGGAGTTTTAAAGCTACCTCAATCACCTCACTTCCCCTACATGTAAAATGCTCTAGTTTACTGAAAAAAAGTTCCTTTCTAACATGAAACTGAGAAAATACAAGCAAAAATAATGTATTAAAACCTCTATTACAGCCAAGAATAAAACTTATTCAGAAAAAAAAAAATAGCCTTTGTAACTCCAATGGCTCCTTTCTTCTTACACCTTTAAATGGTTTCGGTTTCAAAAGAGAAAGGAGCTTCCTTTCATCACATATCAAATAGATACAGACCAAAAGCAAGGAGCTTTAAGCCTCCATATGCTGTGAACTAAAGCAGACCAAAAAGCCTCCATCTAAAACCAGTTTTTGGACCCTAATCTTTTATTGTTTCTCTTTTCCCATGCTTTGAGTGTCTCCAGGTTTTTGTAAAAAAAAAAAAAAAGGTTCATTTCTCTATAAAAACAACACATAAAAACTCCAAAACTGAGTTTGGAACTCCCATGGATAAGAACATGAAGACAGAACCTAAACTTACTGGGAAACCATTATTCTTTCTTTTTGTTTAAGCTCCTTCTTCTCCTAGGTTTTGAAAAGGCATCAACATTTCTTTTAAAAAACTTTTTTTTATTGCAATAGTTTAGGAAACACGCCCCACAATGAATACCTAAACCCTATAGACCATAAAGAGTATCAAAACTATAATACTGAAGAAAAAAAAGAGCCTTTTAAGCTTAAAACCCCTTGAAACCCTTGTTCGTTCCTTATAACCAGAAAACTTTCTATTTTTTAAGTAAAAAAAAAATCATTTTTTTATACAGCACTCATGTAGGGTAATCCAGAAGAGAGTTTGAAGCTCTGATACATAGCAAAGATGGAAATAGAGACCTCTACCATATAACCTTATTTGTAAACTATTTTATAAACTTTGAGAGGACAAAGTTGACACTTTTAACCCTTTCTCCTACACAGTGAGCAGACAAACCCTATATAGAAAGACATCCAACCCTTTTTCCTACCTTAAACCTTATATGAAAAGTCATGGTAGCTACTCTGTGTCTTAAACCTTAAATGGAAGGCATGATAACCATCACATGCATGCAAAAAATACCCAAGAAAATATCGAAAGTAGTTATCTTTTTCTCAGTTTCCCCAAAGGAGATGGCTTTTTTTCTTTTGGCCAAGCTTTCCTTTCTTCTTTTTTTTTTTTATTTTTATTTTTTTAAACCGACTAAAACACCTGTACCAGACTACTAAAAAACCATTGTTCTCTCTTTTTTTTTTTGCTGCTAAAAACCCTTATTCGACTCCCAGACCTTTTTTTTTCTTGCTTTCCTCTATTTTCGGCCAAGCTCCTGGACCTTTCTTTCTTATCTCTTTTTCTTTTCTTTTTTTGTTTTTTTTTTCTTAGTGCTTTTTTTCCTTCTAGTCTCTCCTCCCTCTTTGCTCTCCTGAGAGCTCGCCTATTATAATGCACACAGCCTTTCCCTTCAAGCCTTACCGTTCGTCTTCTTCTTCTCCCTTCCACTACCCTACAATTGATTTGGCTGACCACTAATTCTATGATTTTGTCTGCTGCAGGTGCCATCAGCTCCTGTCTTGCTTGGCTGTCTCCTCTATGCATGGGTCACGTGAAAATGGCAAGGTGGAGTTGGGCTTTCTTGCTTTCCTTTGTTTAAAAGAAACCTTTTGATTTTAGGTCGGTATTGTTTTTTTTTTTTTTTTTTTTGTTTTATGGCTGACTCCACTTCCTTTCCATGCATCCACTTGAACTTCCAAGGAGAGAAAAGCATACGGGCTTTAACCTTTTCTTCTTTGTTTGTATTATGTTCCCTGTTTTGGGTTTTGCTTTAAGCCAAGTTTGGGCATTGTCATTTGGGCCATGTTGGACTTGACAATTCGGCCTTGGACCATCATATGGGCTCAATTTTTTGAGATCGTTTTGGGCTCATATCTTGAGTTTTTAAATGGGCAACCTCATGGGCTTTAAATGGGAATGGTTTTGGACTGTTATTTGAGCTATTTTGGGCTTGTGCTGTGGTCCATCAACAAAATCATGGTTTTTGTTTAGGCTTTTTAAATGAGCTTTAGAATGGACTGTGAATTAAGCTAGACCTTTAATTGAGCCACATGGACCACATCTTTGGGTTTTTAAATTGGGCCATGTCTGGTTTGTAATTAGGTTACATAATAGGCCATGTTCTAGGTCTTTAATAGTCCACGTTGTGGGCACAAAACCAACTAAATTGGGCCTCAATTAATTAAAAAAACAAACTCTATTTTTAACATGAAAACAAAACCCTCCAATTGATTAAAATTGATATACCCGAACCTAAACTACCATTGATCATGATTAAATAGCTCCGAATACAATTAAGTATCTACAACAACTTGACATTTATTTTTACTGGTAGTTCAAATTTAACATTGGTTGCTAATGGTATTTTTGGGTATCTTAGTTGGATAGAGCTGGTTGGAGGTTGAAGGTAAGGGAACCTATACCTACAACCAAAAAATACAGTCAAATGGTGCCAGAATTAGTTCTCTGGGATGCGCTCTAGTGCTCAAATTAGAAAGTATCTTGAGGGCTAAAGAAGGAAAGTAATAGTGCAAGTAGGGAAAGCTTTAAGGAGAAGGAATACTAGATGGTCTTACCCTTAGTTTTACGTACTAGGGAAAGTAATAGTGCAAGTAGGGAAAGTTAGTGATATGACCAGGTCAGCTAACAGTTGATGGTGAGCTTACGTGGAGCTCAAGAAAAAGTCATATGGATGACTACAAATTACATTTAATGATCCTAAGCATGTGCGTGATGGCATTTAATCGATCCTCTCTTATGATGATGTAGCAATCGGACATTGGCATGATGACTTTGAGAGTTGGCTTTATCGACTAAGTAAATAGGCACAATAAAAATTAAAGGAGTTTTGTTTTTATGTCTTTTAATTGTGAATTTTTTAAGATTATTTTTTTTTTGCTGGTAAGACTTGTCATTTATTTACAATGATGTGGATTATATGTGTACAAAATATCTTATTTTGAGAAATAAATTTAAAATTACTCTAGTAGGGGAAATAAGATTAAAGAGCACAAGAAAAAACTCTTCAAACTTGCCAAGGTTTAATTTATTTATGAATTTGTAAGCATAAAAAAGTTATAATTATAATTAGTGTATGAAATTAATACTAAAATAATATAAGTGACTAAGTCTTCAACAACTTTAAAATGTGCCTAGTCCAGAATTATTGGATAAAGCCCAAGTATCTTTTGCGGCTTAATAAAAATCTTACCATATTGAGAAATGTGTACAATTAGAAGAAAATTCCCAATGTAACTTGAATTGTTCAAAAACATAATAAATTTGGTTAAAGTCAATGCTCACAGTTTCAAGGGAAAAACCTATGAAGACGATGATTGATAGCAATAAGATTTGGGTTGGAAGATAAAAGCGAATTGAATATCAATCCAGAATATATCAGAGTAATCATGGCGGCAAAAGGCGCTGTAATTAAAACATATGATTTTTGGCAACACAAGTTAAACAAATTCTATTGCTAGGAAACCCAGAGAATAAACATAAATCCATCGAAAAAATTGCACAATTAATTAATACACGTACAAACAACAATCTCATTAATACACGTACATGGCTGTTCGCAGCAGTCGAGTATTTATTTTCTTATATGTAATAACTCATTAGTACTTCCCTTGCCGCCGATCAACCATGGAAACTTAGGAAAACTTAGACTTAATGATGAACATACGAAATAACCGAAAATAAAAGCTTGTAACGCGGTAAGTAGGAGCAAGACAACCGCAGCAAGAAATGAAATGATCGACGAGGGTGATTCAAAATAATCTCTCTTCAATATTGCCTTCCATTTGTCCTATTTTCTCAATGTTGCCTCCCATTTGTTCCATTTTCTCTGGCGATACTCATCCACCTTAACAAATATCTCCGCATAGTAGTTGTCATTGGACAAGTAAACGCAGTCGAAAAGTTTGTTAAACAATTGGGCAACTGCTTCATCATCCCCTAAATGACTATCAATGACTACACACCTACAGAGTAATTGCACATCCTCGCCTGTGTTGATGAGGTTATCCATGAACACCACATAATCAAAAACGTAAGTTGGTTTAGAACTTGGGATCAATTGTTCGTAGGCAAAGAAATTACACAAGATACTCTCTGTACTATCATAAATGCTTAAGGTTGAAATCTTCAGTTTCGCATTTTCAAATTCTATATCGAACAAGCTATGTAGATCTTTCTCATTTTTTTTCGAGAAACGGATTCCTGCCTCTTTCAGCTCCGTTGCACAGCATATGTATTTCCATAAGCATCGGTCTGTTGGTGCCGCTTTTGCTCTAAAATCCTTGTGTTGCTTTATTCCTTGAGGTGAAGGAAGCCAACTATCATGTACTAAGCCCAGTAGATGCTGGGTATCTTTCGCGGAAATGAGACACTTTTCATCAGGACATATTTCTGGTCCTGGTATCACCTTTGAAAGGCCGGAAAGAGCCAATTTAGTAAACTTATTATCTCATTCACCATTTGACTTGTTGATCATGCCATACAACTCGGAAAGCACAAAGAAAGGAAGCTGATTTTCGAGTAGCAACAAATCATAATAT
Organism: Durio zibethinus; assembly: GCF_047325235.1. Taxonomy (NCBI): domain Eukaryota; kingdom Viridiplantae; phylum Streptophyta; class Magnoliopsida; order Malvales; family Malvaceae; genus Durio; species Durio zibethinus. The sequence continues at coordinate 21,222,950 of NC_143168.1, forward strand.
ACCTCAGTTAGAAACCCGTTCAGGTTGAAAGGATTCTCACTGCGATCATTATCATTATCTTGAAAGTCAAAGAGCTGAACAATAAAGTATCCATCAAGGATCATCATTTTCACAAATGTGTCAGAATCAATGTGATCTAAAGGTTCTTCGTAGCATTCACGAATTTGCTTTTCTATTGATTTCATGGCCTGTACAAAATTTTCGGGCTCAAGCTTGCTATCTTGAATCATCCTACCGAACCAACTCCTTCTGATAACTTCCCTCGCCTTCAAGTGTTCCTTACCATGGTGATAGGGACCGATTGAAATCACATTGGGTTCTTAGGCTTTTTCATTTACTTGACGTAGTCGATGCGGCACTTTATAAATACTACAGGCATTTGCGTCCGAGGATCTCTCACAATGTTGACGGAGATCCACCACTAAACTTTTCGTTTTAGGTTCATGAATAATATAACCTAATTCACTTGTAATATCCTGTGTTCAAAGGTGCGTGAGATACTTTGTTAATTAGGAAAAAAAAAAAAAGAAGAGAAATTTAAATAATAAAATATTATGTGCACATTTGACACATTTTTATGTCCACTCTAACCATGATTTTTTATCATGCCTAAAATAAGGATAAGATGTACATGTGGAATGTGCAAATATTATCCTTTAAATAATTACAATAAATTTGCTCATGCTATGAAAGAGAATTAATTTTTATTTAATTAATGAAACACCTTTTGTTTTGAATCTCATTTTAAGATCTTGCTTCGCAGTAGTTTAATTTTTTGATTTTTTTTAATATTTGAGCTATTAAGAATGAATATCGATTACATGTAATAATTATAATTATTATTGAATTTGAATTTTAACAAAAATGTTACAACTTACAAATGAAATTGGCAAAACAATCTATTAATATAATGGTCTTAAATTAAAATTTAATTAATAAAAGATTAATATAAAAATTACAAATAAATCAATTAAATAAGCATAATAAAGAAATAAATTAAATTAATGAAAATTTTAAATTAACACATTAAATAAACAAAAAAAATATAGAGTATAAAATTATATTGGAAATAAGAAAAAAAATAGTAATGAGCCAAAACTCAAGGTCAAAAGGAAATCATCAAAAATCCACAAAAAGTACCAAAATCTAACTCTCAATATTTCTCATAAAATACCAATATTACCCTTAAATACTTATCAAATTCTCTTTATATCCTTTGTGAACACATGTCACCACCACGCCACTTGTAAATAACTTCCCTTTTATAAAGGGTGATAGATAGATAGATTATTTACTTGATTCTCTTAAATTAAAATCAAATGAAAACAATGGCTCTAATTATTATATCGACTATGCTGGTAATCATTAATAATAATAAATTAAAAGAAAATTACAATCTTTCTTCGTATAAATTTAATTATTCATGTCACCTTACATATGAGACAAAAAAAAGCATATAGAGGTAAGTTTTGGTATGGTGCTTGATGTAAGAACCATGATGATTGTATCTGTATTAATTAAATCACCATATTTGATTAAGAATTTAAGAATTTTATATGACAATGATCTTATTATCTCATGTGACAAGATCACTAAATAATTTAGTTCTTATTTCAAAAGATAAAAAAGTTTTACCATCTCACAAAAGCAATTTTCAATTTTTTATGATTGATTTGTAGTGATAATAGCAAGAATGAACCCCTACTTTCTTTAAAATTTGTCTTTTATAAGTGGACCTCCAAATTATTGGCTATAAAATAGGTAAAGAGTTTAACTAGTTCAATTTCATGTCAACCTAAGTAATTTTGAGTTTAAAATACATTTTTATGACTTTATATAAATGTTATTAGGTAATTATTTTCATCAATGTTAGCTATAGAATGATTGATTGCTATTTATAAATTGTTCATTTAATAAAAATTAAGAATTATTGCTTGCTTTTTGAAAAATTATTGTTCATTTATTGCTTTTGTACACAAATTTAGGTAATACTAAATATAATGATTTAACATCAACGATGATTTTTATTATTTCACTAAATATGATAATTTAATTAAGATTATTAGTGATAAGATTATTTGGGTGATTTCATTATAATATATAATAAACCATTTAAAGAGATTTAAAAATGATATCATAATATGTAAAAAGGAAATGAGAAAAAGCTTCCATTTTCTGTTGTGTATTAAACAGAAAACGTCAAGCTAATGACGTAAATTGATTAAAAAAATTTTATTTTAGACACACACATGTGAACAAGCCTCAGGAGTCAGGAGCTTCTCCCTTGCAAGCGAGCAACAAATGAGTCATGACAGGCCTAGTTAGGTTAATTGCGTTTTAGCCAAGCACCCTAATTTTGTTTGGAGTCACTTGGGCTTCTATGCGCTAGATTTAGAGGTATTCGTGGATTCGGTTAGATTGGATTAGGCCGAATGTGAATGGCATTTCTAAAATTTTATTTAAGATAAAGCCAACTGTGATAATTGTTGATAAATATCGATCAAGATTTTTTGTATTAAGAGAATAATCATTTAGTTTGAAAAGTTGTTCTTTGTCTCGTACATGTTAAAATTTATGAACGGTACAATAAACTTGATACTTTTAGTTTTAAGTCTCATTAGTACATATTAATATTACGCTTCGCAGTAGTTTAATTCTTCATATTGTTTACTATTTGAGCTATTGAGAATGAATATTGATTTGCAATAGCAATCTTCAATTTTTTATAATTGATTTGCAGTGATAATAGCAAGAATGAACACCTACTTTCTTTCAAAATTTGTCTTTTATAAGTGGACTTCCAAATTATTGGCTATAAAATAGGCAAAGAGTTAAATTAACTAGTTCAATTTCATGTCAACCAAAGTGATTTTGATTTTACAATAGACTTTTATGTCTTTGAATAAATGTTTTTAGGTAATTATTTTCATCAATATTAATTAGCTATAGAATGATCAATTGCTATTTATAAATTAAAAATTATTACTTGCTTTTTTCTAAAGTTATTTTTTAAGTATTTTATATTCGAACATTTTTTATGTAATACAAAAGATAGTGATTTAACATAATTGATGATTTTTATTATTACACCAAATGTCATTATTAGTAATAAGATTACATTAATGAATCATTATAATATGTAATCATTAAATCACTAAAGTAATTTCAAAAATGATATTATACATTACCAAAATATGTAAAAACCGAGAGAGAAAAAGCTTCCATTTTTTTTTTTTGTGTATTAAACTGAAAACATTAAGCTAATCACGTAAATTGATTAAAAAAATTATTTCAGACACACACACACGCACACGTGAGAACAAGCCTTAGGAGCTTCTCCCTTGTGAGCGAGTAACAAATGAGTCGTGACATTCCTGGTTAGGTTAATTGTTTTTTAGCCAAGCACCCCAATTTTTTTGGAGCAACGTGGGCTCCTATACGCAAGACCAGAGGTACTCGTGGATTCGATTGACATTTCTAAAATTTTATTTAAGATCAGTTCAACTGTGAAGAATTGTTAGTAATAGCGGTCAAGATTTTTTTGATTAAGAGAGTAACATTTTAGTTTGAAAAATTGCTGTGTCTTATTCATTTTATGGGTTTTTATTCAAAGAATATGATTAAGAATTGAGACATAAATTCTGTTAGTGTTGCATTTTAAAAAAAGTTAATTGTCTATTTTATTTTAATATTTAATTTTTAAAAATCTATTTTATAATTAAAATTAAATAAAAATAAAATTTTATTAATAAATTAATATTTAAAAACGGTTTGGGCCGAGTTTAGACTTTAATCTCTACTCCAGGCATGTTCCAAATCTAATTAGGTGTTTTTACGTAACAAGCAATCCAGCCCATTGCTTCACTTAAGCCTATATGAACTCTTACGAATAAACCTCTTGGAAGTTACTTCATATTTTTTTTCTATATATATTTATTTATATAAACTTTATAAATGAGGTAGCATATTGGACGGTGTTTACAAGTATTAAAATTTAAAACTATTAAATATTATTTTTAATTATATGAATTAATAAAATAAAATTTCGAATTATATGAAAATGCATCTGATTCTCACCTATAAATCGCGACCATGGCGTTACCCAAAAGCGTTATTTTTCAGATATTTTCAGTTAAGGAAAGTCTCTTTGAACATTATTGTTTGCATGAGATATGAGTTAACTTATCATACTAGGAAATCCCCTATTCCATCCTGCCTCAATTCAAGAGATGGAATAGAATAAGGACTTCACTTTTCCTTGATATAGAATTAGTGAACGAGGAATAGAACATAAATTAGCTTTAGAGATTCGATATATCATATCGCTTTTTTATTTTATAATCGATTCCTAGATTATAATTATTTTTAATAGAAACATATGTTTTACAGTTTTAGTTTATCAAGTTCCATTGAGAGAGGGGTGTGATCCATTTTTGGTCCTATTAGTCTATGTGATTACTGTGTTTTTGGTACAACACAAAGTTCTTGCGCTTATGTGTTACATTTTGTTGAGAATTTGTTTTGAATTTTTTAGTCCCACATATGAAATTTTATTACTCCTGTCTTTATCTATACATTGTTGGGTTCTTTATATCAAGCAAATAGGTGAAGAAAATAAAAGGATCAAGAGAAAGAAAATTAAATTTCATAAAACTTTATTTTCAAAAAATTTATTATGGATCAAGGTAATGATTTTTTTTAATAAAAATACGAAAATTATCTTGTTTTAAAACTTTGAAAATTAAGATTATGCAAAATTAAAACTCAATTTGAATAATTAAGAAAATCTATTGTTGTTTTCAATTTCTCCACTTCAATTTTTTTCTTGCTCACTTGCCGATATCTCATTTTGGTATCAAGAAAAAAAAAATCAATACAAGTACTACGATTGAACTATTAAAACAAGTACCACTTGCAAAGTCCTCTTCCAAAATTCTCCCTAAACTTCAGAAAATCAAGTGGAAATTTTCAAAAATGAAATGTTACGTCCATTTCATAAAAAAAAAATCATTATTTAGATTGTAATGTATACAACCAAAATCATAAGGATGTAAAACTAATTTTATCCATAGAAATAAAAACAAAAATATCAATAATAATGTATAAAAAAAACATTGATAATAACAATTCAGTTAGTATAAGCACTAATCCAAAATCATTGTGTGAAAATTAGAACATCATATTTTAATTAAAGAGATTTGACATATTTATTTGAGTAGTTGTTGTGAATTCGTTAAGCAAAACAATTTATAGAGTGGCTAGTTCTTTGTATTCACTCTTCTCTTATCGATAACATTTAATGGGCAGTTATTGTATCTTATAAAAGTGAAGAGGGGACCTTAGTCTAATTAATTAAATAACCCTATCAACTTCCCCATCAAAAGTTTACTGGACCAAAGGCCTACATAATTGCCAAACCACACTATTCCAGTAAGATATGCAAAGCTCATACTTAAGTGATCACATTCAATTAATTAGGCTCTTATGCTCGTCTCATATTAAGAGTATATTCATGAGCTAGTTTTATTAAATTATTAAAATTACTAATTAATAGTAGCTTACTTATGAAAAATTTTAATATTCTCCCACGAACGATATTAATTAGATTGTTCAATTTTAAAAAACTTGACTTGAAAACAAGACTCTAGGTTGATTTACTTTACTTTGATGTGGTTATAATTTTAAAAATCAATTTAACCCTTGAGACAATTTTTCATTAATTTTATTTTAATTAAAAATAAAATTAATAAAAAATTAAATCAATTAAAAATATGAATATGAAATAATATAATTTTTTTATAATTTTATGAATGGTTGAATAGTAAAATAAAAATGCAAAAAAAATTATTAGCACTTAAATTTTGGTTTATAACTTTGTTTAAAAACTTAAATGAGTTTTAAGCCAGTAGGAAAGTGTTCAACTTTTACATTTAAGTTCTAACATTTTTATCCAAAATTTATTTAAAGAACTTTGCTAAAGTTTTGATTAATATATTTGAAATATTGAAATTTTAATTGACTCATTTTCTCTATTCTCTAAATATTATTCATTTTCTGATTGCTCGAGGATAAATTAATGTCGGGGCCTGTGAATTAGATTTTTTTTTTGTCTGTCTGTTTTCTAAGGTACTCCTTATGGTGTCATATGTTTTTTAATTTGTTCCTTGTTCAACTAACATATGGAAAGTAATTTGAATTCATTTTTTTTTTAAAGGCAAAAAAAAGGCAAAACTTTAATCAGAACTTGATTTGGAATGCGAGTAAGAGCGTAAGAATGAGACTAAGAAATACGAGATCGATGAAGTAGGATATCATTACTCATAATTCAATGCCTCTGCTGTATTTCAGATAAGATATGCAAACTTTATGTCCTTTTCACATCAAAATATGGCATTGACTTGGTTAGAGCAGTGAATGCCAATCCAAAAACTATTTGCTGCTTTCAGTCAATTTTTTCACATTTAAAAAACTAACTACCAAAAAGCAAATGAAACATTGTAAGAACCCAAAAATTTTCTTCGTTTGTAGCTTTAGCTATAACGGGACCATGCCAACCCAAAACACTACATCCAAATAAGTGCACATAGTTTTATCCCTAATAGGCCGGCTGTCAAAGACTCCATTGTCCCTCTCAACCTTTTTATATTTGCGAAATTATTTAATCCAGACTAAATAAAGTATTCGGATTTTGTAAGTGAGGTTAGTAAAGTTCAAATGATATTTCAAAATCCCTGTCCAAGGTTTGGCTTGGCTTGGGAAGCCTAAAATTTTTTTAAAATATTGAAATATTAAAATATATATAAAAATATTTTTTAATATTTTAAAATATATTTTAAAAATAAATTAATATTTAAATCTTTTAAATTAACATATTTAATAACTATATTAATATACTAAAATTAATTAAATAATAATTCAAATTGAATTGGATTAAACTAAAACTTAAAAATTCTTATACATAATTGTGTTGGAATAAAATTGAACAAATCAAACAAGCCCAATCCTTTAACAAATCTACTAACTACTTTCAATCAATATTTTCACATTTAAGAAACCAGTTAGCAAAAGGCAAATAAAACATAGTACAATCCAATGTTTAGCTTCATTTATAACTTTGGCAACTATAATCGAGCAAGAAGAGGAAAATAAGGCCCAGGTAAGGGCCATGGCCCCCCAAAACTTTTTTTTTTACCTCATTATATTATAGAAATTTGGTTCATCTAACAATAATTTTTATTAAAGATGTCAAATATATCCGAATTTGTTGAGTTTCAATTCGATTAGAGTTTATAAAGTTGATTTTTAAAAAAAATTGGATTTCATATCGGATCAGATTTTTATTGTAAGTCTAGGTTGGGTCAAAATTGAGTTTTAGGTAAATCAGTTTCGATCTGAATTGATATATATTTTATTAGTTATTTAATTTTATATTTATATATATGTATTATATTAATAAAATTATTAATTTTTACTTTAATTTAAGATATGAATTTAATAAAAATGTTATATTTTTGTATAATTAAGATGTAAAATGATATTTTATAAATATTATATTAAATTAAAATTATTAAATTAATTTAGATCGAATCAATTATAATTATATATATATACAAATTAAATCGAATTGAGCATAAAAAAATATTTTTTATCAAATTGAATTGAAATAAAAAATTAAATTAAAATCGAAGCGAATAAAAATCTTCATCCGTTACCATTGCTAGTCTCAACTCCTTTTCTCATTTACTTCATTGTTTGGCACTTCTTAACCTGATATACGGCTTCGTCCCATCGCACAAGTGACAGGTCAATCAAAACACTATTTTCAAACAGGATGAACATAGGACACACAACCACCCAAATTTCTGTACAATTTTGTATTAAATGTTAATGTCTTATTTAAGATTCATATTTAATGTATGGTTGATGCATGAATCATATGCATTAATTAATAAGAATGTCATATCATGCAAATGTCATATATGTAGGAAATGTCCTCACTTAAATTTATGTTTAATGTGTTATCTATGCATTGACAAGAATTGATAAAATAATAAACTTCAAGTAATGTCATATAAAGGCCAATGACCACACAAGAATGCATTTGTAAATATCTTTCATACTTAAATTCATATTTAATGTATCATCTTTACATGACAAAAATTGTAAAATAATCTCAATTTCAAATATGTTGTATATGTAAGTATCTTTCACACTTAAATTTATATTTTATGTATCGTTTATTTGTTGGGGATCCAGAATTTTGAGTTAGGAAGCGGGGTGGGGGGAATTAAAATTAAGGCAACAACATCCAAAATCGAGTTAATATTGCTACGATAACATGGTCATGGTATGGTGATAAGAAAGTTACTAAATTTATAATGTATAAAGGACATACTAAAAATATACACTAGGTTGCACATAAACTATGTTTATATTTTTATATGCAGAAATACATAAAATGTAATAGAATAAAATGAATAGAAAATAGTATATAATTGCTTTTATTTATATTATGTTCTAAATATTTTAAGAATTATCTATATTATTTTTTATTAACTGTCGTAATGATTTTGTCTGAAACTTTGAAAAATAAACTCCACCATTTCTGTCGCTACCTCCGATGCCGTCAACTGTGGCTTTTCTAAGCTTTGTTTCTTCCTCAATTCCTCCTCTCTCAATGCCTGAATAAAACTTTCCTAAAATTTTTCGGAACCTGAAAATTGCCTCAAACTCGAAAACCCTTCTCTTTTTTGTTGTTTCTTTTTTCTTTTTTGTAGGTTTTTTGTGTTGTGAGTGTTGGCTGAATTTTCCCTTAGATTGATAGTACCTATGGAAGCGATGATCTGAATGACCAGGTGTTGGGATTTGGAGTTGATGATGAGTGGTCAAAGGGGTTGGGATTTTTGGCTGAGGGTTCGGGTGCAGTGATAGTCTTCGCATACCCAAATATGATGGTGCACGGTCGTAGATATGGCTAGATATTGAATATATTACCAAAATACATTTTTTTAAAGGTGTTTATTTAGTGTTTTTTATAAAGTAATCGATAAAAATACATATAATTTGCATTTGTGTTAAATAAATAAAGTTTAAAAATATAGAAATAGACTTTGAAATGAAACTAGCAAGAATAACTGGCAGTCAATTGCATCTTTCGCATTGTTTAAAATTTTGTTCAGGACAATCAAATGCCTTGAGGTTGACAGTAGAATGCTCAGAAAGATTACATGTTTTGTGAGAAATTTTGCTTTGTGAGAATATTTATTTGTGACATTTGAATATCATGGTTTTAGCTTTTGAATTCAATTGTTAAAAATTAAAAAAAAAATTTATTCCTTGGATATGATATTTTATTTCAAAAGTGATGATTTTTTTACCTAAATAATATATATTTATAAAAAAAATTTTAAACACCAATTGAGACTTATATATCTATTTATCTATTACACTACTTTATGTGATAATAGAAAGATAAATATGTGTTTATGTGATTGAATGTTTAGTTGCATGTTAATGGTTTTAATAATTGTTTTTTACAATAATGTGGACTGAAGTTTTTCAAGAAAGTATATATTTTTATTGGATTATCATTGATAGATTTAATTTTCAAATTTTTTAATTTGTTTTTAATCATTAACATTTATAATGTTATTATTTTGATCACGCATCCATTAAAAAATAATTAGATTAGGATTTATTCCATGTCATTGTACTTTGTTCGAATGGTATATTCATGTCATAGATGACCAAAACATTATTTTTCAAAGTTAGATGAATAAAACAAAAATTTTGAAAAGTTAAATTATAAAAAAAAGGTAATTTACTCTAAGTTCTATAGTTAAATATAAGTTGCATTCAATTAAATTAATAATGAAGATTTTCATTTTGAAGTATTGGTTGTCTCCTCTATTTTTTAAAAAATGAGTTTTAATTTTTTATTTCTTACCAAACCATTTAAATAATCGTATATTTGGTAGACATTATAAACCAAGTTTTACAAATTCTTTTTTAGCTAAAATCTTATTTAAAAATTATTGATCATGTTTTGTGATTAAAAAAATTCACATAAATATCATGCAATTAAAAATATTTGCAAAATTCCATAAACAAGTCACATTATTAAACTCAACATCAATTACATTTTCAACGGTCATGTCCCTATCATAAATTAGAAATCCTGCTAGTGATTGGATTGGATTTTACAATTTATAAAAGTCGAGGGATTTAATTTGTAAAAATAAGTTTATAGCATTAAATCCTCCTCTTCACGTAATTACAAGAGCCAATAGTATAATTTGAGCTTTTATTTATTTAGCACTATTAGTATTTAATGCAGGAAAAGCATGATTTATTTTGTCTCATGTAAAATGTTCCGTTCCTAGTCACTTGATAAACGTCGAGATTCAAAGATTTCTCTTCGACTGAAAAGGAAGAACACCTATACTTGTGTATATATATATATATATATATATATATATATATATATATATACACACATTATACTTGTTTATATATAGACAATAATTTTTTGGTTAAAAAATTAATCCTATCTTTACAAACTATATTGGTGATTTTTATGGAAAACGTGCTTTTAGCTACCTACCAGGATGATGGTTCATTGGACAATCATATATACAGTAGCACCTTTTATCTTTTGATCGAAATTTACAATGCCCTTAAGATTCTAAGTATTAAGTAGTAATACCATAATTTTTGTGGTTGTTCGAATGCTGGCCAAGAACCAAATATTACAAACAAGAACTCATATCAGAGCAACTAGGCCTAGGAGAGAAAATGAGAATATTCTGGATTTGATTCCGTTTCTAACTAGTCAGTTTGACTTTTGTTTTACATGAAAATGAGATCGAACAAATGCCACCGAGGTCGGATTCATACGCGCTATCGACGCTCCATCATTTGGGAAAAAGAAAGATCCAGCAAACGATGACTTGGAAGATGATGATGATGATTTGGAGCCTGGGTCCGAGGAAGGGTTTTTCTAAGAGGCCCCCAAGAACATTCGTCTAGGAAATGAAAAAGCCTATACTCCTCAATTAATTTCAATAGGCCCTCTTCATTACAGAAAAACAATTTTGGCTAAAATGGCAAAGTATAAATTGAGCTATCAAAAGAAATTTTGTGAAAGGACTTCGACTACGACATTGGAAGATTTTTGGAACTTCGTTGGAGACAAGGACAAAGCAATTCTCAACTGTTATGAAGCATCATCCATCATTGGTGATGACATTGCAGTGATGAAATTTTATGATGCACTCTTTATCGTGGAGCTCTTATTGAGGAACTATGAGAAGGAAAATGCAAAAGAGTTGGGAATTAAAGAGTTCTTATTAAAAGGAACGTGGTCAACTGGTCTTCGGAGGGACTTGCTCTTACTTGAAAAACAGATCCCCTTGTTTGTGCTTGAAGAACTGTATAAGTTATACTTTCACTTCCCTCGTGAAGACAAATTTGATTCTTGTGCTGCCCCTGCCTCTGCTTTTCCCTTTCTTTATCATTCTGGCCTCTACTTTGATATTCCATGGGATAAAAGGTTCGACCATACAGAATTCCTACACTTCACTGGTTTGTTAAGATGCCATCTGGTCAAAAATTACGCCTCAAATTCGGATCCATCCATGGCCCCAAAAGGAAAAATTGAAACAGTGTACAGTGCGACAATGTTGCATGACGCTGGTTGAGCATAAAGCTGTGCAGACTGGCTAGATATAGAATTTGAAGGGAAAGAGCTTAAAATCCCCAAATTGAATGTGCAGTCCAACACTGAACCTTACATTCGCAACGTGATGGTCCGGGAGACGCTTGATATCTTTCGTGTCAGTGGGACAGTACTTTTCAGACCACATCTCTGGTCCTTGCGCCTCTTTCATGTACAGCTCAAAGAGCACAAAGAAAGGAAGCTGGTTTTCGAACAGTAACAAATCATATCGAATGTCAGTTTGAATACGTCCCAATTAGCAAAAATCCTCTTGTGGGTACTTCCCCAGGATTAGCTGAACAATAAAGCATCCACCATGGACCAGTCTTTCGGCAAAAATATCAGAGTCGATGCAAGTTTGGTGATCTTTATAGCATTTGTTAACTCGTTTTGTGATTGATTTCATGGCCATTACAAATACGCGTGGATCAAGCTTGGTTTTCTCAATATGCCTTCAGAAGCAATTCCTTTTGACAACTTCCATTGCCTGCGAGTGTGCCGTATAATGAAAACAGCCATAGAGACCAATTGGAATCGCATTTGGTTCAAAGGCTTTTGCATTTACTTCACGTAGCTGACTAGGCACTCTACTAATACTCCAACTATTTGCGTCTATAATTTCAGTACGTAATCCACTTGTGTTCGGCTGTTAGAAAGGTGGAACATGCAGTGAATTTTAATCAGCAATAATGTTATAAAATGCATTTTTGAAGATTTGATATTGTTAAAATAATTATATTAAAATTTAAGTAAACAAAAAGCATTTTTTTCTTGAAAATAAATCATATAATTTATTATCTAAATAATCATATAAGAATATGAAGTTTGAAAAACTATTTTCTTAATTCACATAAAATTTGGTAAAACTTTTAGTTTTAAATCTCAATTCTTCTGGAATATGTTTAAATTTGTTTAAGAATATGTTTACTTTTCTTAAGTAAGTTCTTATAATTTGTATTTAAATAATTTTTTATTTTTTATTTGCACTCAAATAAAATTTTACTTCAAATGAAAAATTAATTTATATTAAAATTTTATTTAGATAAAAATTAAATACTAAAAAAATATTTTAATACAATAAAGATATCGAAACTTCATTAAATAAAGTGATAAAATATTCATAGAAATTTTTGTTATTTTAACTTTTCAAAAACAAAAACAAAAAGAAAAGAAAAAGATAACCACAAGACAAAGGGCATTCATATATATCATATTATATTAAAAGATATATAATTTCCTGATAAAATTTGTTTACTTGGATGCTTAGGTAGATAATCTATTTATTTGACGCATAAGACAATTCTTATTTTTATACTATTTATCAATTAAATAAATTCATTTAAAATAATTATTAGTTATCTAAATCTCTATTATGCTTTAAATCAAGGGTTGATTTAATTTTAGAAGTCACAAATTAAAGAATCTGAAAAGATAATATTTTATATTTGATAAAAGTGAAGAATCAAATTCAAAATTAAATCACCAAATAAAATTTTCAAGCTTTTAAAATCTCAAAAAGATATTTTTATCTTAATAAATTTCTTCATATATTTTTTTTGTTTTTTATTCTTTAAAATTTAAAATCATTTACTATTTTTTTTTAAATTTGATATATATTATCGATTTAAATTAAATAAAATTTATTTCAAAACTCACTCTTTTCAAATTATAAAAAAAAATAAATTTCATATTATAAAAAATATATAATAAAAAAAATTTGGGCATCGTGGGCTAGAAAAGCTAGTATGGTGGTTATATACCATACACAACCAATAAGAACCCAGAATCGGCCCCAATCTCTTATCACAACCCAGAGACAATAGAACCAGTAGACAAAGTCGAAATAACCAATACGCAAGAAAGAATACAAGAAACCACAATTAAGCAACACACAGACGCAATACCAAACAACACAATCAACAGCAAGTGATTGAAAGGTAGAAACAAAGAAACACACAATTGAAACGTGAAAAACAAAAAAAAAAAAAAAACCCACGATTAGATCTTGATCTCTTATGTACAAAAAAAAAAAAAGTATATTTCTCCGAAGTCGTGTATTAAATTGAAAACATCAAAGCTAACCACGTCATTCATTTATGTACGGCAGGGCTTTTCAATTATCCGTTTAGTACTTTTAAATGATTAACTAATACTATCTAAAGAATCGTATGAGCAATTATTCGTCTACTTCACAAAATTGTTCAGCAATGGCACAAAAGGCTCCTCAAATCCAAAGTTTAAAGGAAACCTAAAGAAAAGAAATTACTTTATGTCTTAACTTAAAGATGATTGTTATATGGTAGAGCTTGATGAATCACTATCCAATTAGTACCTAAGACAAGCCTACCAAAAAAGTTAGAATGACATCAAGCAACTTTACCATAAAAATCAAACAAGGGAAGGGCGTTTACCTTTTCTTGAAAGAGCCTTGCCTAATGATAATAAGTTGGGTATCGTTCAACCAAACACCAGTCAACTAAATAGAATTGTTATGTTCGTTTTTTACTGTTCAAAGACAATAAATAAAAACATTAAAACATTAATCAAAGATTTGTATTTGGAACATCAATTACTTTCTTGACTGAGGAAAGCACTAGTACACAGCAGTGGAAATTAATCAGCATGCATTAAGTTTTTCTTTATGCATAAAGTGGTAGGTTATAAATGGCAATCAGTAGATTATAAGTAACACGAAGAGCTTTTGGGCATAAATAGATAAAGAAGTGGAGAACTTGAATCAGAAAAGAAACACATTAATCAGCCATGTTTTGAATCAAGCACAAACAACTCCATCATTTACTTAAAATCTATTCCTACACTTTTATAATCTTTTATAGACTTCTAATTGCATCAAATCAATTCGGAATACTTTTTATTATGGTATTTAAGGGACATCTTTCACACTGGGAGATTTCCATTTTCCTTGGAATCACTCTTGAAATGATATTCAAAAGTTATCCTAAGGGAAAACAATCAAGGATTCACCATCTCAAACCTTGAAAATATACATAAATTTTCACAGTGTAACTTAAATGACGAGTATGCATACATCCTAAAGTTTGTTTCCACAACAACATATCCTTGAGGCAAAATATAGCAAAAGAATTGCATGACTAAAAGTAACACAACTACAAAAAGCCCGGACAACAACTACTATAATCAGAAGCCCAGAGAACTTACCTGCAGGAATGGACTGGTTACGATGATGAGGGAGTGACAATGAACGAGCAAGAGGAAGAGGGAATGACAATGACACCTCCAGACGACAATAATGCCGGCCGTCCGATCGTTAGAAAACAGTGGGAACGACAGGGGTGAGGGGCGTGAGCAGTAGGGGTCGAGAGCAGGGAAAGGTAAGAGTGAAAATGAGGAAGAGAGGAAGAGGGAGTGACAATGATGTAGCTGGATGACAATGACGCCGTCTGATTGTCGGAAGGCACTGGAGACAACAGAGGTGAAGGGCGAAAGACCACAGGTGTCGAAGTCGAGGAGAGGTAATAGTGAAAATAAAAAGAGGGATTAGGGATTTTAGATTTAAAGACGGGCTGGAGTCGGCTGAATAATTATTTTTTAAAATACAAATTCAGCACTGATGGAATAATTCCGGTGCTATTAGGCGGTGTAATACATATAGAGTGTTTATCGACGAAAAATTTTATTAATAAATTTAACGTCAATTTAAAAAAAAAAAAGTTTTACTTACGGTTTACGGAGGAAATATTTTTCTGTCAATAAAATAAATCGATAATCAATCGATATTTCGTAGATAAATTGAAAATTAAATTTATATTTTAATTTGTTAATGATTTATTGATATTTACTAACGGGAATATTTCGTCGGTAGATCTTTGTTAGTGTTACTTTAATTTTTGGCAGTGTCTAAATGTTGATGTCAAATTCAAACTAGAGGGTAAGAATCTGAAATGATAAGTACAAGGTTGGTTAAAAGAAAAAATTGAAATTATCCTCAATGTTTGTATT
Source organism: Durio zibethinus (assembly GCF_047325235.1). Taxonomy (NCBI): domain Eukaryota; kingdom Viridiplantae; phylum Streptophyta; class Magnoliopsida; order Malvales; family Malvaceae; genus Durio; species Durio zibethinus. The sequence goes on from NC_143168.1 coordinate 21,238,647, forward strand.
CTTATACTCAAATCAGTGAGATAAAGAAGGAAAGAAGGGGTAAGAAAGCAAATTAAGAAACAAAAAAATTCAAAGAAAAATGAGTGGCCTTCTCACCTAAAGAGAAAAAGGAAGATATTTATATACGAGAGAATGGTGGTCGATCAAGCTATCATTGATGAGTTGTGCTTCGAAAAATAAAGTCGATTTTTCACGTTAGTTTAGTTCATATAATTAAAATACCCTTACCATTCTTCTTAAGTCATTCTATACAGTGAAAAGACATTTCATCCTTTAGACGATGAAGTACTTTCATCACTAACCGATTTTTTTCCTTACCATTTGTTGTTCGTTAGAAACATCTATCCCGCTTGGTCTGAGAGGGATAGACATTTTGTTAGTTGTATATATATGATCCAACGAATCATTTGTAAATTCTGGTTTTCCCAATTTTCTTGGGAATCCTTATGCCCTTTCAGCCGCATTACAAATATGAGATCCTATGAAAGAAAAATCAAGAGAGGAGATCGAGAGGGGACTTTACAGTTTCTAAAAACTATGCTCGACTTCCATACCTTTCGTAGTGATTAGAAGCAGGCCTCATCCTTAAGGAAAAGCAGAAAACCAGATATTTGGCATAAATGCATCCCCAGCGTATGAATGTCTGTAGATAGCAGTACCTATTGGAGGGACTAATAGATTCAAATCCAAGATCAATTTTTCTGATAATAATGACAAGGCTGAAGGCATATCTTGATCAACTTAAGTTTACATATCCTTCTATGTAAGTTACTTGTACTTTGAAATTTATACTTATTAAGATAGTGTAATTCTTGTACTATAATTATATATATATATATATATATATTAATGAGAACAATGGCAGCAAGCCTTTTACACCAAATAAGATTCTATTTCCTAAACTATGATACAGTATCAAAGTTCTGTTAGCTCTGACGAGCAGTTTTTTATCCCATTCTTTTCATTTCTTTCCTCATTTCTTTTATCTTCCATGCAAAATCATATAAAAGCTCGTCACTCTTCTACTACTGATATTGTCAATCTCTACTTCTAAGTCGGATACGCTATTCACCATTTTCCACCTTTAATGAATTTAACCATTATATTCTTTAAAATGTCAATTTAAAGGTGTTAATTGATATTTTCGTTAAACTTTTGCAACTAAATTCGATTGCATTTATCCAAAATTCTTAATTTTTGCAGCCTTTGTAAGACTTTTAGGATTTTATTCTCCCTCTTTACAAGTTAAAAAAATTAAAAAAGACTATTAACTCGAATTATGAACATGGTGGAAGTGCCTCATCTCGCATTAGCAGAACTTTTATGAGCTAAGGATTTTCTCATTTTTCCTCAATTCCTTCTCATTTCTCTTTGATTTACAGTTAAATTTTTGTTGATACTGAGAGTAAACAGTAGTAATTGATTGAGTTGTTGGAATTGATATGAGCAAATTGGGGAATTCTTTCGGTTTGACTCTGGATTTGATAGCAAAAGCTTCGATTCGGGGATCTGGGAGCTGATTCACAAGGAGAATACAATGGATTGGAGGAAGTTGTTTGCGGCTTCATCAGATCAAACGTCAGAGTATTATCCCCCACAGCAGATAGTTGGTAGATTAACTGTCAAGCTCTTAGAGGAGGCCTTTGAGGAAGGGGTTCAATGGCAAAGCTCTTTGGTAACTCAATTCATTGGGAAAATGCCAAACTTCAGTTTCTTTCAGAATATGTTTAACGTTCTATGAGATAAGAATAGTGAGATAGAGATTAAGCATGCTGGATTTAACTTCTTCGTGATTCAATTCCCAAAAAAGAAGGTAGGGATTGGGTAATTAAGCATGGACCATGGCATATCTAGAATAAGCCATTGATAGTGCGAAAATGGGAACCAGGAATGCAATCTTTGGAGTTCAATGTGAAAATGTTGCCAGTTTGGGTGCAATTAGGAAAGATTCCATTGGAGCTATGTTCAAAGAAAGGGTTGAGCTATATAGCAAGTGCATTGGGGAATCCTCCGTATATGGACTCAATCATAGCCAATATGCAGCGGTTGGCTTATGCCAATATTTGTGTTGAGTTGAAGGCAAGTATGGCGGTTCCTCGGTTTATTGATATGGTGCAAAAAGATGGATCTTTTACATCTGTTTCAGTTGAAATTCCATGGTTGCCACAGAGATGTATGCATTATTGTATTTTTTGGCATAATGATAAGACATGTCCATAGAAAACAATCAAGGTCCCTAGAAAAAGTGTAGGCGCCAAAGGATAAAGGTAATAAGCCAATACACGAGATCAAGAAAGATGATGAAGCAGGGATGAAACAAGACAACAATGGAGGAGAAAGGAAAGAGAAGGCACCTATTCAATTGTCTCCAACGGCCAGAGCAAGTTTTGTTAACAGGTTTGCACTTCTTGAATCAATTAAGGAGTCTGAGCTGACATTGGAAGAGGACAGTACAGATAGAATTGAAAAGCTAATTCAACCATCACCAAAGAAGCAAAGAGCAGCAGTTGCAAGAGTAGCAGATTTGATGAAAACCTTAAAAATCAAGAAGAAATGACCTATTGACAAGGGTAAGAAATTTAAGGCAAATTCTTCTGCCTCTAGAGCTAAACATATTCTTCTTCATCATGCAATTGATAGTATGGAATATTAGAGGATTTAATGATCCTAAAAAACAAAAAGAAGTTGTAGATAGAATAAGAAGAATAAAGGTAGATATTGTTTGTTTGATAGAAACTAGAATAAAGTAGCACTAGATGCAACTTATAGTAGATCAACACTTTAAAGGTTGAGGTATGTTGGACAATCATTTAGAAGCTCCTAATGAAAGAATCTGGATGCTATGGCGAGATCATATGAATGTGGATTTACTAGAGTTATCTGATCAGAGTGTTACCTGTTGTGTTCTACATGAACCCAAAAAGTTCTATTTCTTTCCCATTGACGGGAGTAATGATGGTATTCAAAAAAGGCAGCTGTGGGCACACTTGTCTCATCTTAAAGGTATTGTAAGGGATAATCCCTAGATATTAGCTAGAGATTACAATGTTATAGTTCACCTTGCTGAAAGCTCAGATTACACTGAAGCACAAACTCTAAATTCTGAGATGAGAGAATTTCATAATTGCTCAACGCAAGTAACGTTGTTTGAAAATGCTTACGTTGGACCTCAATTTACTTGGTCCAACCGTCAGTCTAAAAGTCATCTAGCAAGGAAAGTGGATAGAGTTTTGATAAATGACTCATGGCTTTCGGCTTACCCACAGTCGTATGTGGAGTATTTAGGCCCTGAGGTTTCAAACCACTGTACAGCATTCATCAGGCTTAATATGGCAACCCAATCTCCTTCCAAGCCATTCAAGTTCTTTAATTATTGGAATAGGCATCTAGAGGTCAAGTTAATTGTGGAGAACTCCTGCCAAATTCCTATTGCAGGAAACCCTATGCCTATATTGCATAAAAAATTGAAGAGATTAAAGTTGGAGCTTAGGAAGTTCAATCTTTCATGCTATGGTGATCTGTCTGGCAGGTTGCAAGCAAAAATAATGAAATTGGAATCGATTCAAAAAGCCATTCTGTCCACATCAGGTTTAATCTCTTCATCTTTAGTGAAGGAAGAAAGAAGAATATATGAAGATCTTACAGAATTGTTGAAAGCTGAGGAGAGTTATTTTAGACAAAAATCTAGAATCAGATGGTTGCAGGAATGAGACCAAAACACGAGGTTCTTTTACAAGATGGTAACAGCTAACCAGAAGAAGAAAAGTATTAGAGTATCAGTCAATGTAGAGGGGAATACGTTCGATTCATTTTCCTAGATTTCATAAGAAGCAATCCCGTATTTTCAAAAGCTAATTGGAAAAGTGGATCATAATGTCACAGGCTGCACACAGGAATTATTGACTGATCTATTACAGGGAGACTTGTCCAACGAAGCACAAGATATGATGATTAGACCAGTGACCAAGGAGGTGATAAAGGAGACAATGTTTTCACTCAATAGTGAGAAATCACCAAGGCCTAATGGCTTTACAACCAATATTTTAAAAAAGACTTGGAATATGTTTGGAGAGGATGTCTCTAATGCTATTGTGCATTTTTTTTCAAACAGGGAATATGTTGCCTGCGTTTAATTCAACAATCATTGCACTGGTGCCTAAGTGCACAAATCCCAGTAACATCAAAAAATATAGGCCAATCTCTTGTTGCACCACAGTTTACAAATGCATCATAAGGATATCGGTGAAGAGGTTTAAGGAATTTCTGCCAGGGATCATTGCTACAGTCAAAGTGCAGTCATAAAGGGGAGAAGTATCACTGATAATGTCCTTATGGCTCAAGACATGGTTCGAGGGTATGGTCAATCTACCTTATCTCCGAGCTGTGCAATCAAGATAGATCTTCAAAAGGCATTTGATTTAGTGGACTGGGCTTTATTTATTCTGTCTTGAAACAATAAAAGTGCCAGATCAATTCATTAGATAGATAAAGAGCTGTATTACAACCCCTTTATTGTCTGTATCCTTAATTGATTTGGCAATCAATGTTTTATTACGATTGCTTGATGCAGCTGCCAAACAAGGAGTCCTTGCTTTCCATCCGAAGTGCCAGAAAATAAGTTTGACACGTTTATGATTTTTGCAAAGGGCACTTGATTCTGTGTTGGGAAAAAAACGGTGCTGGAAGTTGTCTACACCATTTATGGTCTGCAGCTGAATTGTGGGAAAAGTGAACTATATCACATAGGGATTAGCAGAGATGAACAAAACGCGATCTAGCACACTACAAGATTTCAGATTGGTGTTCTGCCAGTTAGATACTTAGGCGTTCCTTTGGTCACTAGAAGACTTACAAAAAGAGATTGTTTGCCTTTATTAGAGTAGATCACATCAAGGATCAAAAGCTAGGCTGGTCGGCACTTACCATATACGGGTAGACTGCAATTAATTCAGTCTGTGTTGTTTAATGTCCAAAACTACTGGTGCAAACATTTTATTCTTCCCAAGCATGCCCTAAAAAAAATAAACCAATTATGTTTAGCTTTTTTTGAAATGAAGAGAAGGAACAACATCAAGTAAGTTGGCAGGCAATATGTTTTCCAAAATCTGAAGGACTAGGAGTCAAGAACATAGTTTGCTGAGCTTGTATTATGAAGAATCATTGGTCTATGTTTACTAAAGCAGGGTAAATGTAGATAGCAAGGGTTAGAAGCTTATGTGTCGAAAGTACAAAGCATTTGGCAAGTGACAGGCCAACAAAATAGTAGCTGGAGTCGAAGGAAATTACTTCAACTAATACAAATTGCCCATCAATTCATTAACAAGGAGAATGGTTTTGCGGTATGGACATTTCCATATGGTTGCTATTAAACTATAATGGTGTGGAATAGGATTAGGCCTAAGCAGGAAAGGTCGGATGGCATAGGCTTATATGGTTCAAATTTCATGTTCCAAAGCATTCATTGATAGCTTGGATGGTCATCTTGAACAGACTCCCAATGAAGGATAGACTAAGGTCTTGAGGAATGGAGATAGACAACAGGTGTTGCTTGTGTCAAAGAGCGAATGAATCTAAAGATCATACGTAATTCGACTGTGCTTACACTAAAGAAGTTTGGCATTTGGTACTCCAGTTATGCAGGATTCACAAAAGAACAGGGAATTGGGAAGTTGAGCTAAGGTGGGCAATGAACAGGCTAAAGGGAAAAGCTTTGATTTCCATCATATTATGTATAGCTTTGAATGCTTGCAATTTTTTGCTATGGGGGGAAAGAAATCAACAGCTGTTCAAGCATATAGAAGAGACAACAAGACAGTTGGTGGGAAGGATCAAGGAAGTTGTCAGATACAAGTTACATGATTTAAGGCCAATTACAATAGATATAGTGAACAAGCAATTGTGTGATGGCTGGAAGCTTTCTATAGTTATTCTAGAATAAGCTGCTAACATAATATCATTGTTTTGTAAACTGGAATAGTAGTGCTGCAGCAAATTTTTGTAAGCTTTGGGTAAATAAAATTCAACTTAACTAAATTTTATTGCACAATTAATATACTAATTGCAAATAATCACACCTTACCAGATATATCAAATGAAGAAGTATATATATGCACAAACCATAAGAAATTACTAATTACAAACATAAGACATTAATTATATCTTACAGGGAAGCCAAAAACTTATTTAGGTTACAGTACTTGATAGATCACTTGGCTTCACTTCACAGCACCCTGCCTCCAGTCTGCAAATTAAGCAAAAGAAACATGGCACTCACTGATGTACATAAGAAAGAACTGAAAATATAGCTTGTAGCACTGCAAGTAGGAGCAAGACAAGTGCAGTGAGAAAGGAAATGGGCGAATAGGGCGAGTTGAAATAATCTTTCTTCAATGATGCCTTCCATTTGTTCCACATCTTGTGGCAATATTGCTTGTTCACGTTAATTACCAATTATCTTCTCATAGTAGAAGTCATTTGACGAGTAAAGTCGAGAATTTTGTTAAACGTTTGGGGCAACTGCTTCATCAAATTATCAATAATTCCATGTTTGCGTCTATTTGTATGTCCTTGCCTCAGTTGATGAGCTTATCCATGAACTCCACGTAATCAAAAGCGTACGTAAGTTGGTTCCGAACTTGGGACGAATGGTTTATAGGCCAAGATACGCTCTGTATTATCGTCAAGGTTGGAATCTTCAGTTTCGCATCTTTTGTAAAGTCTACATCGAACAAGCTTTTAACTTGCTCCTTCTCCCCGTTCTTAATATTCCCCTCCTTACCTATCTTTACGAAGTTGATTCCTGCCTCTTCCAGCTGTGTTGCACAGCGTATGAATTTCCATGAGCCTTTTTCCTCCAGCTCTGTTGCACTCCACAGCGTTTGAGTCACGCGAATATTAATCCCTTTGCTTTTGCTTTTGCTTCTGCTTCTGCTGCTTTAATGAAAGTCTTGAGCTGTTCTTTTGCGTTTGAATAAGTATTGCTTCTGCTTTTGCTTTTAATTTTGGATAACCCAAGAATGTCAAGAGAAACTCATTTGGCAAAGAAGAACGGAGTAGGAAAAGAATCCTAATTTTTTGGAAGAGGATTAAAGGAGTTTTTTTTTTTTTTTTTCCTTTCAATTGTGAATTTTTGGAAGATTTTTTATTTTGTTGGTATGACTTGTCATTTATTTATGATGATGTGGATTACATTTGTACAAAGTAATTTTTTTTGAGAATTAAATTTAAAATTACTCTAGTTTGGGAAATAAGATTAAAGAGCACCTGCACATATATAGGAAAAAACTGTTCAAACTTTCCTAAGCTATTTTTTTTTTTTTTTAATGAAATTGTAAGTATAAAAGAGTTATAATTATAAATAGTCTATGAAATTGATACTAAAATAATATAGTGACTAAGTCTTCAACAACTTTCAAATGTGCTTTGTCCAAAATTATTTGATAACACCCAAATATCTTTTGCCACTTTAATAAAAATCTTTCAACATTGAGAGATGTGTACAATTGGAAGAAAATTCGCCAATATAACTTGAATTGTCCAAAAACATAAATAATTTGGTTAAAGTCAATACTAACAATTTCAAGGGAAAAACCTATGAAAACGATTGATAGCAATAAGATTTGGGTTGAAAGATAAAAGGGAGTTACTTATTCATCAATCCCTTGAGAAGATATCAGAGTGATCATGGCGACAGAAAGCGCTGTAATTAAAACATGTCATTTTTGGCACACAAGTTAAACAAATTCTATTGTTAGAAAACCCAGAGAATAAGCATTAATCCATCGAAGCAATTACACAATTAATTAATACACGTACAAACAGCTATCTAATTAATACACGTACATGGCTGTTGGCAGCACTCAAGTATTTATTTTATTATATGTAATAGCTCATTAACATGAGCTTTTAGTAGTTCCCCTGCCTCCCATCAACCATGGGAACTTAAGAAAACTTAGACTTACTGATGAACATAAGAAAGAACCGAAAATAAAGTTTGTATCGCGGTAAATAGGAGTACGACAACCGCAGCAAGGAAGGAAATGAGCGACCAGGGCGAGTTAAAATAATCTCTCTTCAATGTTGCCTTCCATTTGTTCCATTTTTTCTGGCAATGCTCGTTCACCTTACCAAATATCTCCGCATAGTAGAAGTCATCGGACGAGTAAATGTTGTTGCGAAGTTTGTTAACCATTTGGGCAACTGCTTCATCATCCCCTAACCAATTATCAACAACTCCACAGTTACAGAGTAATTGCACATCCTTGCCTGTGTTGATGAGGTTATCCATGAACGTCACATAATCACTAACGTAAGTTGGTTCCGAACTTGGGATGGATTGTTCGTAGGCCATTAAATTTCGCAAGATACGCTCCGTATTATCGTCAACGTGGAAGGTGGGAATCTTCAGTACTTTTGTATCATCTGTAAATTCTATATCGAACAAGCTCTCCGTATTATTCTTCTCACACTTGATTCCTGCCTCTTCCAGCTCTGTTGCACTGCGTATGAATTTCCATGAGCGTTGGGATTTTGGATCTTTCGCTACTTTTTCTGCTTTTTGTTTAAAATAAAAGTGGCGGTTTCTTCCTTGAGCTGAAGGAAGGCAAGTAGCATGTACCAAGCCCAGAAGATGCTTGAAATCATTCGGGTTTCTGCCTGTGGGATAGTACTTTTCAGACCACATCGCTGGTCGTCGCGCCCCTTTTCCGAAAAGAGAAAGAGCTAAACGAGCGAACGTATCATCTTCACCCTCTGGCGTTATTATGCTAGCATCTTCATCTTCACCCTCTGACGTTATTATGCGATCTTCTTCATCTTCACCCTCTGACGTTATTATGCGATCTAGATGGCAAAGCACAAAGAAAGGAAGCTGATTTTCGAACAGTAACAAATCATACCGAATGTCAGTTTGAATCCGTCCAAGTTGGTAAAAATTTTCTTTTGGGTACTTCCCCCGTATTAGCGAAACAATAAAAAATCCATCACGGACCAGCTTGTCTACTGGAACATAAGTGCCACGGTAAACTTGGTAGCATTTGTTAGCTCGTTCTGCTATTGATCTCATGGCCCCTTCAAATTCGCTGCGATCACGCTTGGTTTTCTCAATGAACCTACTGAAGCAATTCTCTTTGACAACTTCCATTGCCTGCGTGCGTTCCCAATAACGAGGACCTCCATAGGGACCGATTTGAATCACATTTGGTTCATAGGCTACTGCATTTACTTCACGTAGTCGAGGAGGCACTCTACTAATAATCCAACTATTTGGGTCTATCTTCTGTTAAAAAGGTGGCACATGCAGTGATTTTTAATAAGCGATCATTTTATAAAATGCATTTTTCAAGATTTGAAATTGTTAAAATAATTGCATTAAAATTTAAGCAAACAACACCTTTTTTTTTTTTGAAAATAAATTATATAAGGAAGCTTCTATTCTTTATTATTATTTATACCCTAATTTTTTTATTACAAAAGTATTCTTATATATAATTACTTAACCTCTGACAAAGTACTTTTCAATCTCACACCCATTTCTACTCATTTTTATTCTTCATCTTATTTCCTACACTTTTTTCTTTTCGTTTTTCTTTTTATTCATATTTAAACATCCATTTCAACTATAAGATTTTTTCAAAATTAGTTATATTTCAAATTTTAATTTGATTATATAATTGAGCTTTAATACAAATGATGAATTTTGGATCCAAGAGATAGAAGCCCAAATTTTAATTTTGCTTTTTGTTTTAGATTTCGACTTTAATTTTATTTTTAGTTTTAATTTGGTCATGAAAAAAAAAAAAAGTTAGAAAAGCCAAAAGAGAAAAAGTGGGATTCTTTGTGAAGGCCTTGATTTTTCTTAAGATTTTGAATTAATGACTGAGACATCCTCGGGAAGAAATTTAGAGTTAAACCAAGATCGAATCTGTCAAAAGCAAACAATCGGCAGAAAATCAAGCAAAACAGAGAATCACGAGCAAAGGCCAGGGATAGAAATCAATCGAAGAAGCAATTCAAGCTAGAAGCAAGAAGCAACAAAAAATAAGCATTCAAACCAACCAGCAATTCAAAAGAAGCAGACAAGCACATTCAGGCAATATAGCCAACAGAAGCAGACCAAGACAAGCAAAATCAAGTCTGCAAATCAGGCATCAAGCAACAAGCAAGAAGCAATAATCAAGAGCAATTCGACGCAAAGAGAAATTTGGCATTCAAGTTTGATTTTCTAGTCAACAGCAATTTAACAAAGGCAATATAGAGTCAACAAGCAATTCTACGAAGAAGCCTCTACCCAGAAGCAAAGAATTGAATCAAGTCGACCCAGAACCGAACCCATCCACAAACCGAGCAGCAAATCATCAACAAGCAGAAATAGAGTCGGCACCGAAACAGAGTCAATACATTCAACCTCAAAGATAAAAAAATTTCAGCAACAACAAACAGCTCCAGCAATTATTATCTAGAATATTTAAAAAATGTATAACAACACTGAAAAAAAAAATGAGATTAAAAGATTGAGATTTAGAGTTTAAGGTTTACAAATTTCGAATTTACATTTCTAAAACTTGTAAAAACATTTAAATTTGCATTTTTAAAAACTTTTAAAAGCTTTTGCTTATTGAAATGTAAATCCAAAATTAACGATTTCACCCAAAAGTAATTCAATATTAGATTTCAATTTAATCAACATTTTCTCAAAGTCAAACAAAATTACATGTCATTTATCTCTAAATTGAAGTTTAGTGGCTTGATTACCTTCAACACTTATGATTTTAGAGTTAAGATTAATGTTTTTAGGATGACTTTTAAGGTTAAGGTTTGAAGGTTTAAGTTGAATAAAAATAGAAAAGGAAATATAAAAATGGCTGTTAGGTGTATTAAGGGAAAATAAAAAATATGGTTAGTTGTGTAATTAAATAAAAAAATTTAAATTTGAAAAGTAATTGAATTTAGAGAATACTTATGAGATATGAATAAAAGCTCCCATCATATAATTTATTGTCTAAATAATCATATAAGAATATCAAAATTTATGAAATATGTTAAAATTTGTGTAAGGAAGATAATATAATTATTTTACTTTTTTTAATTAAGCGCTCATAATTTGTATTCAAATAAACTTTTAATTCAAATAAAATATTGATTTAAACTAAAATTTTATTTGATGCGAATTAAATATTAAAAAGTATATTTCTTTTGGTTTGGGGGAAAAAATATCCCTTACAAGGAGGAAAGAAGAGAAGATCTTAACTTGAAACTAGGTCTTTTACATCTTTATAAAATTTTTTTAGCCACTAAATTAAGAGTTGGACTTAAAAAATGTATTTTGATAAAATAAAGATCGAAGATATAAAACTTCCTTAAATAAAGTGATAAAATTCATAAATTTTTTTTGTTATTTTAACCGTTAAAAAGCAAAAACAAAAAAAGAAAAAAATAAACACAAAACAAAAGGTGAGTATAAATAATATTATATTATAGGATACATGGTTACATAAACATTTAGGGGGATAATCTATTTATTTGAATGTAAAACAATTCTTATTTTATGTTATTTATCAATTGAATAAATTCATTTAAAATAATTATTAGTTATCAAAATCTTTATTATATTTTAAATCAAGTATTGATTTAATTTTATAATTTACAAATTAAAGAATCTGAAAAATAAATATTTTAAATTTGATAAAAATGAAGAATCAAATTCAAAATTAAATCACGAAATAAAATTTTAAAACTTCAAAATATCAAAAAGATTCTTTTTTCTTAATAAATTTCCTCATAATTTTTTTTATTTTTTAAACTTCTTTAAAATTTAAAATCATAATATCACATACTATGCATTTAAAATTGAAATATATTTATCGATTTAAATAAAATAAAATTTATCTCAAAACTCACTCTTTTAAAATTATAAAAAAATATAAATTATAAATTACAAAAAATATAATAAAAAATCTTGTGTATCGTGGGTTCAAAAAGTTAAGTATAGTTATATACCGTACAAAGCCAATAAGAATCCAGCATCAGCCACAATCTCTTATAACAACCCAGAGACAACAAACCCAGTAGACATGGTCGAAATGACCAATAGGCAAGAAGGAATACAAGAAACCACAATTAAGCAACACGGACACAATACCAAACAGGAGATCAACAACTTATCGGAAACAGGAAACAAGAAACATAGAAACACACAATCGGAAAAAAAAAAAAAAAACAAAACACAATTAGATCTTGATCTTCTACGTAAAAAAAGAAAAGGAAAACAAAAAGGCATATATTTAATTGAAAAAGGCAAAGCTAACCACGAAATTCATATATATATAGAGCAACGCTTTTCAATTACCCCTGGAACAAACTTCTCTTCCGGTGCCGCCTTAAGCCCGACTTGTGGCATCTTTACTGGAATGCTGATGTCACCATATGTAGCCATTACCAGCACAAAAACACGGGATATACACTACATTATTATGAATTAATTGAAGAGAAATATAATACCACCTCTTGAAGAATGAATTGTTATTTTACTGAGAAAAGAATCAATGATAATTTGTTTAAGATTTACCAGTCAAAGTGGAAAGCAGAATCGTGCCTGTGCAGCTGTGAAAATTGGTGTTGATTGATGTAACTGATCCCCTATAGATATTGGACCGGGCGACCAATACCCAAGCTATGTATATATAACAATTACACGTCTTCGCATTTCGTGATTACCGTGTTGCTCAGATTCACGTGATGTACTATTATCGATTATGACATAACAACAACCCTTACAGAACAGATAACACAACTGTCACATTTTCTACAGTCGTATGTCTAAATGATAATTACACATCTTCACATCTTCACATTTCATGACTACCGTAATGCTCGGAATCACGGGATGTACTATTGTCAGTAATGACATAACAACTACCTTTAGACTAAAACAATCAAATGCTCTAAGGAAAAAGTCGAATGCTTGTCATTATTTTATATTCTATTGAGAATTTGTTTAAAGCAATTGAATATCATTATTAGGTATCGTCATTATTGAAAATTAAAAAAAGTCCGCTCGACATGATGTTTCATTCCAAAATAATTATTGAAAATTAAAAAAAGTCCGCTCGACATGATGTTTCATTCCAAAATAATGATCCTTCATCCTCTCTCTTTCTCTCTCTCATTACATATATATATATATATATATATATATATACATATATACACGCGTGTATATATATATACATCAATTCATAAAAAGTTATTTCAAACATTATTTGAGTCTTATAAATAATTTCATTAACATATATTGTGCCTAACTTTTTATCATAATATTTAATTTTGAAAATTTATTCATTTATACAAAAAATATGAAATTATTACTAATCTCTTTTATATAAATGTGATTGGTATAAATTATTCTTTTTAAGATTATCCTAAACTTAAACTAAAAATTTCTAAAAAAATAAATTTTAATTTACATTAAAAGAACTAATTTACCCTTTTTGTATAATTTTTTGTAAAACGGAAAGTGTATGAAAATAAAAAAAACATCCATTTTATTCGGATAAAAAAAATCAAAAAGGAAAATCACAAAAGATCCTTCTCAATAGAAGCATTAAAACATTCAAAAATTGAAAAGCTCTTCATTAGTAGAAGCTTTGAAACTTTTAGAAAAATAAAATGCTTCAACCTATTAAAGGCTTGAAACTTTCAAAAAGTAAAATGTTTCCCCACCAAAGACTTTAAAACTTTTGAAAAATAAAATGAAATACTTGAGGTTTTCAAGATTATGCTTTGAGGTATTATAGCTCATTATCATTTTTGGATAAAAACTTCTCCATAATAGAGGCATTAAAATTTTAAAATAAAAAATTCATACCTTAAAGTGATTCCTTTGATCTCGTCAAATTCACCATTGACCATATTCCAATGTCTATTCTCAAAATTATTTCAACATCTACTTTTTCCTTTCTTTCCAAGCGTATGCAATGAATGCATACAATGAACGAAAAAGATTTTTCAAAACTTTCAAATTCAATTTCAAAACTCAAACTTTCATTTTTCCTGTTTTTTCAAATATGCATGATGCATAGAATAAATGAATATAATGAATGGCATGTTTTCAACTTGATAGAATCAAAATGTAATGGATGCAATGAATACAATACATGAAATGCAAAAATTAATGTCATATATCTCTAATTGTGGTAAAAGGTTCTCAAGACTCTTTTTTATGTGTTTTCTTCTATTCAACTTCCCATTACGTTCTTTATCTTCTTTAGAACTAGCCAACAAATATATCAACCGACTTATGACCCAAAATTTCCTTTCATTTGATCTCAACATTTGGAATTTTTTTTTTCATTTATAAGTCACAAGGATGCACATCATTTTAAACTTTTTTTATCACTCACATTTCATTTTTTATCTACTCTAATCACTTTTTAATTTTTTCGAAATAATGCAAAAATCATTCATATCAATCATTTATTTATTCATCATCATTCTAGTTTGATGACAAATGGAATCCATCACATTTCCTTAAGGAATAAATGGTGAAGAACAAGAAAAAAAATTAAAGAAAAGATATTCATTATAAAAACAAGTTTGGCAAAAAATAAACAAGCAAAGAAATCATTATATTACCAAGATAAATGCTTGGAAAGGTTCAAAACATCTAAAATAACAAACATTCAACAATTCTAAACAAATTAATTCGAAATTCTTTTTCAAAAACTCATTCCATTAATATTCTTGATCTTTAAGTTCTTCAATCTAGGCATTATCCATACCTCATGAGATCCTCAATTGAAACTGTTTTTTAAATCTTCATTTCAAATATATCCCTTTTTACTTATATCAACAATTCAGATTTTCAATTTAATCAATATTTTACCAAAATAAAAAAAAATTTACATGTCATTTCTCTCTAAATTGAAGTTTAATGGCTTGATTAACTTCAAAGCTTGTGATTTTAGAGTTTGGATTAAAGTTTTTAGGATGGTTTTTAGGGTTAGGGTTTGAAGGTTATGGTTGAAGAAAAATGGAAAAGGAAATGGAAAAATGGGTGTAAGGGTATTTAGGGAAAATTAGAAATGTGGTTAAGGGTGTAATTAGTAAAAAAAAAAAATTAGACTTTAAATTTGGAGTATAAAAAGTAATTGAATGTAGAGAATAATTTTTGAGGTATGAATAAAAGCACCCATCATATAATTTCTTATCTAACTAATCATATAAGAATATGAAATTTCAAATACTATTTCCTAATTTACATAAAATTTGGTAACACTTTTAGTTTTAAACTTCACTATTTTTGGAATATGTTAAAACGAGAAAATAATTATTTTACTTTTTTAAAGTAAGCTCTTATAATTTGTATTCAAAAAATTTTTTACTTTTTATTTGTACTCAAATAAAATTTTATTTCAAATGAAAGATTGATTTATATTAAAATTTTATTTGGATGAAAATTAAATATTAAAAATATATTTTGATACAATAAAGATATAAAAACTTCCTTAAATAAAGTGATAAAATTTATAAAATTTTTTGTTGTTCTAACTTAAAAATAAAAGATAATCACAAAGCAAAGGGCAATAATATATAATATTATATTACAAAATACATAATTACAATAAAATTTGTTTACATGAAGTGGATATTTTATTTATTTGACCCGTAATATGGTTTTTATTTTTATGTTATTAATCAATTAAATAAATTCATTTAAAATAATTATTAGTTATCTAAATCTCTATTATATTTTAAATCAAGTATTGATTTAATTTTATAATTCACAAATTAAAGAATCTGAAAAGTTAGACATTTTAAATTTGATAAAAGTGAACAATCAAATTCAAAATTAAATCACCAAACAAAATTTTCAAACTTTTAAAATCTCATAAAGACAGTTTTTTCTTAATAAATTTCTTCATAATTTTT
Source organism: Durio zibethinus (assembly GCF_047325235.1). Classification (NCBI taxonomy): domain Eukaryota; kingdom Viridiplantae; phylum Streptophyta; class Magnoliopsida; order Malvales; family Malvaceae; genus Durio; species Durio zibethinus. Next base: position 21,254,574 of record NC_143168.1, read on the forward strand.
ACATTTGTTAAACTTCTTCAAAATTTAAAATCACAATATCACTTACTATTTTTTTTAATTTGAAAGATATCTATTGATTTGAATTAAATAAAATTTATTTCAAAACTCACTATTTTCAAATTATAGAAAAAATAAAAAATCTTGTACATCGGTTAAAAAAGCTCGCATAGAATAAGAACCCAGCATCAGCCCACAATCACTTATCACAACCCAGAGACAATAGACCCAGTAGACATGGTCGAAATAACCAACAGGCAAGAAAGAATACGAGAAACCACAACTAAGCAACGCAAAGATGCAATACCGAACAACACAATCAACAACAAGTGATTGGAAACAAGAAAGCCAGAAACACACAATCGAGAAAAAAAAAACCCACAATTAGATCTTGATTTCCTACGTACGAGAAAAAAAAAAGATGTATATTTCTCCGATGTCGTGTATTAAATTGAAAACGGCAAAGCTAACCACGCAATTCATATACATACGGCAGGGCTTTTCAATTACCTCTCTGAAAAATTGACTAGTCTCTGTCGAACATGGCACAAACTCCATCTTGTTCATTGTAATGCTGACGTCACCACCTATAGCCATTACCTGGACAAAAACATGGGATATACACTACATTATTATGATTTAATTGAAGAGAAAGGTTAACTACCTCTTGAAGAATGTATTGTACTTCTACTGAGAAACGAACGAACGATAATTTGTTTAAGGTTTACCAGCCAAAGTGGAAAGCAGAATCGTGCCTGTGCTTGTGAAATTTGGTGGTGATAAAAGAGTGATAAATCTGATCACCTATAAATATTGGAGTGGGCGACCCATACCCAGCTTATGTATAATGGACACATGAATGAATGACATCAGATATATTACTTCACATTTTCAATAATTGTACGTTTATGATAATTAGAATCATCACTTTCCATGACTATCGCGTAGCTCAAATTCACTCTCCATGTCATTTTTATTTCATGAATTTAAAATAATTAGACTCAAATAATTAGACAATGACAGAACTGCTACCTTGAGAGAAAAAGACAAAACAATTTTCTGTTTTGAAGATGATATATATTTGTTAGGATTCACTTAAATCTTATAAAAAATTTGAATAAAGATTTATTTCAGATAAAATTAATTAGATATTACTTGATAAATAAAAAATTTTTAAAAGAAAAGTTATAAGAAATTTTTTTTTTTATAAATAAATAAGTGGAGTCCGGTATAAAAAACACCGTGAGAGAAAGAGTTAAAGAGAGAGCTAGAAAGAAAGGGTGGAATAAAATAGCCAGGGAACAGCCACAGTGGAGAGCCAGACATGACAAAGATAGATGGAGGAGAAAGCTACTATCTGTTTTCGTGGACAAAATTCACCTTATGGGTAGAGAAGCAGAACTGAGAGATCTAATAATGCAATATGGAAGGGCCCTAGATTACTACATATCCATAAACAAGAAATGGACAAGGCGCAGTAAGTTTGGTTTTTTCAGGTTCAAAGATCTGAGAGAAGCACCGGCAGTAATCAGGGCACTAAATGGGACCTTTTGGCATGGATGGAGGCTGACGATGAACTAGCAAAGTATGAAAGGGATGCAAAAAAACAGCGCAGTCACCAAAACAGCAATCAGACAAGACAAAAGAAAAGTTGTTCCACTAAACCATACTAGTACAGAGAAAGGCAAGCCAACTTAAAACGAAATAATAAGGGGCAACAACTGCAGAAACAATGAGATAGAAAGTAATAGAGGAGGAGAAGGTAGAAAGGATAATGATGACAAAAAAGATCGTGATAAGGAGACAGAACCACAGAAGTCAGTTATGTTTGAGTGGAAACAGGAAAACCTTGATTTGGAATGGCTTGAACGATTTGCAGTAGCGGGGGTAAAAAATCCACAGGCAATAAACTTCCTATAGCAACAAATATTCAGTCAAGGGGTTATGCACTTCTTTGTTACGTTCGTGGGGGGGTAGTATGGTGTTACTACAGTTTGAGTCGAGAGGAAATGTTGGGGATGCTTGAAGATGGAAAGATGTGGTTATGTGACTGGTTCTTCTGGACTAGGCCGTGGAATCAAGAGATACATCCAAGTGACAAGTTTGTTGGGATTAAACTTGAAAATATCCCACTGCATGCATGGAATTATGAGCTATTTAGTAGAATTGGAAGCACTTGGGGAACTTTTGTTACCATCGATAATAGTATGATGAGAAAACGAAGATTGGACGTAGCAAGAGTTTTAGCTCTCATCAGAACAGATACTCATCTCCCAAGTTACTTGCAGATAGTAATAAACGGGAAATCATATCATGTTAAAGTAACGCTGGAAGACGGGTCAGGTTTCTTATGGAATACTGGGATAAAACAAATCAAAAAGAGTCAATCAACACCATCGTCCTCATCAAGTTCAGCTTCCTCAAGCACAGAAAAGGAACTCCAACTGTGCAGTAATGGATAGTGCAACGATGAAGGAGGTGAAAAGTCGGATCTGGGAAACATTGACAGACGAGCAAGTAGTGAGGTATTGGAAAAGGGTTATACAGCTGGAGGAGAGTTAAGTCAGCCGCAAGTTCCAACCGCGTGCAGTCGCAAGATGACGTGGTATTAACTTTGGAAAACAGGGAAAGAAACCCCAGTCACAACACATGAAGACAACCACTGACTGATGATATTTGGGCTATAGAGGAAAATTGGGCTGAAAAAGAGTGGAATTGGTCGTTGAACTAAGCCCAAACTGCGCAAGCAAAAGTTGAAAGGCCAAGGACCCAATCGAAAGATGAAAATAATGACGAGACTGGACAAGAATTATGGGGGCCAAAAATTGCAAAGCTTCAGACAGAGTTGTCGATTGCGGAAAATATTATTCTTCAAAGTCAGAAAGGCGAGCTAATACATGGCAGAAAGGACAGAAAAAATACTGGTAGAAGAAGAAATGATACAAAGCCGAGGAAAAGGTATTAAAAGGAAGAGAGGACCGTGGGCAAGATACAGCCATAGGGAAGAAAGCCTTGAAGACACAGTATTGGGAGGAGGCTGATTTATCTGATGAAGATATTCGAAACAGGAATAGGGTGCTTAGAAGAGAATCAGAGAAAACACTTGAAGTGGGCAAGCTGCTAGGCCTATCAGTAAGAGGAGACGAAGAAGAAGTACTGTAAAAGCTAATAGAGATAGAGGCGGCAGAGGAGGAATGGGAAGGTAATTCTTAATTACTTATTCTCAGTAGGGAAAATGGTAGAATCAAGGGGTTTTTATTTCTCACAATGAAGATTATTTCTGTAAATATTAGAGGAATTGGAAGGAGTGAAAAAAAGAGACCTTTAGGACGATAATGTCAAACGAAAAACCAAAGTATTTTTACATAAGAAACCAAGACCCATAAAGTGACTGACAAAACAATTTGACAACTATGGGAAAGAAAAGGAGTAAAGTTTACCCAAAATGAACCAAATGGAGTTGCGGGGGGATTGATATGTATGTGGGCAGAGGAGGATTTCACATTCATATCCTCCACTTGTAGAGAGAGGTTCATTTGGATCAGTGGTAGTTTCACAAATAAATCTGGCACTTTTAATTTATGCAATGTGCATGCCCTTAATGATGTTTACGAAAGGAAAGTATTTTGGTAAGAACTAGCTGAAGTAAAAGCAAGTAGCTCAAAATTGTGGTGCTTTGCAGGCGACTTTAATGCAATGCTAAATGAGGAGGAAAGAGTTGGGATAGCAGATATTGCCAGATCATCAACAGACTTTGCAAACTTCATACAAGAAGCAGAGTTAATTGATCTTCCCCTAGCTGGTAAAAAATTCACGTGGTATAGGAGAGGTGAAAGAATCGCAATGAACAGACTGGAGATATTCCTTATCATACAGAACTGGTTATCGGTCTTCTCAACGATCAATCAATGGTGCTTAGAATGCTCTATATCTGACCATATTCCTCTCTGTCTGGGAATTGAAGCACAGGATTGGGGACCGAAACCGTTTAAAATTTTTAATCACTGGCTTAAGAATGAGGAGTTTCATTGGCTGGTAGAAAATAAATGGAGCTTATACGAGGTGGAGGGATACACAGGTAACATGGCGATGCAAAAGCTCAAACTTCTGAAGAAGGACATCAGACAATGGAACGATCATGGGAAAGGAGATATGGAAGCCTCAATAGACTCACTAGAGAAGGAGATAGCATTGTGGGAGAGAGAGCATGAAGTCAAACCAATGGATAAAAGCATCAACTTGGCTATAGTAACAAAAAAAGAAATGTTATGGGGATTACAAAGAGGGGAAGAACAAACATGGGGGCAGAAGGCAAGAGTAAAATGGATATAAGAGGGAGATAAGAACACAAAATATTTTCACTGTATTTCCAACAACAGATGGAGAAATAATTTCCTCAGCTACATATCCCACAGAGGCAAAAGACTTAACAACCCAAAGTAGATTAGAGCAGCGGCAGAGAATCATTTCCAAAATATGTTCAGAAAATTTTTAAAGCAATTGCTCTTCGTGGTGGAATTGGAAACCAAGAAGTTAACTGTGATGGAATCCCAGAGGCTAGAGGTACCATTCACAGAAGAGGAAGTATGGAATGCAGTTGAAGGATGTGATGGAGATAAGGTGCCTGAACCGGATATATTCAACTTCAACTTTATAAAAGGGAAATGGAGCTTACTAAAGTCTGATATACTGGATTTTTTGGAAGAGTTTGAAAAAACTGAAAAATTGGCAAAAGGTATAAATTGCTCCTTCATTATGTTATCAACTAAAACACAGTGCTACAAGTCCCTAAAAGGACTTTCGTCCATTATCTCTAATCAGTAGCTTATACAAGATAGAAGCAAGAGTATTAGCTAATAGATTGAAGCAAGTCATCTGCCTTTGTGGAGGGAAAACATATTATGGACGGTGTTCTTATTGAAAATGAGGTGATAAATAGTATGAAAAAATCGTCAGAGGGGGGTATGATTTTGAAGCTTGACTTTGAGAAGGCTTTTGACATTGTTGACTGGAACTTCTTAATATCAATGATGGTAAAAATGGGCTTCAACAGAAAATGGATTTCATGGATATGGGGGTGCATATCAACAGCATCAGTGGCTCACTCACCAGACTAATAATGATGCAGACTTAGACAAGCTGATCCGCTCTCTCCACTGTTGTTTCTGATAGTTGCAGAAGGATTAAGTATGATGCTAAGAAGGGCGGTTGATCTGAATTTGTTTAATGGAATAAAGGATGGGCATGGAAACCTGTGGGAAAACACTTATTTACAGTTGGCTGTAATCTTGTAATCTGTATATTTATATTTGTATCTCTAGAATTAAGTATTTGTATCCCTAAAATTAGGATAGACAATCCCTCAATTATAGGATTAGTTTTTTAGGAAGATTTAGTTTCCTAGTTTAACCTCTAGTTAGTTGTATATAAATCTAAGATTCTTTTATAATTCTCAATAAGCAGTTTTTCAACATACATTCAGTTTTCACATTGATTTATTTCTTAGTTTTTTCACATGGTATCAAAGCTTTAGGCTCTTTTTGGGAAGCAAAATTTTCAGCCTTCATTGTTGACTTTTTTAGGCCTTTATTGCCGAATCCTGTTTAGGCCTTCATTGCCGAATCTTTTCAAAGAAAGATATCACTATCACCCAATTTGAGGAAATGTTAACTGGAAAAATCACTGGAGTACTACAGATGTCTCAGAAATAAGGAGAGTTCGACAGGGAAAAGATTAAAAAGCTGAGAAACTTATTAAAAATCTTTGAAAAGCCTACTGTGGTATGTTCTTTGGGTAAGGTTTCTAGTTCAAGTAAAGCTTCCGGTTCTAATGGATTAAATGTCTCAGCTAAGCTTATTACGAGTTCTTGGGTTATTGACTCAGGAGCCACAGACCACATGACACATTCCTCACAAAAGTTTAGTACATATAACCTATGTCCCAGTAATAAGAAAATTGTTGTTGCAGATGATTCACTTACCACAGTGGCAGGATTAGGAGATGTTCAAGTTAATCCCTCGTTTGTTCTAAAAAATGTTCTTCATGTTCCCGATTGTCTACTAATCTAATATCTATACAAAAACTTACCAGAGATATGAATTGCAAAGTAACTTTTTATCCATCTTATTGTGAATTTTAGGACCAGATTTCGGGAAAAATGATTGGACTTACTAAGGAGAAAGATGGACTATACTATCTTGAGACATCAAATAACACAAGTAGTATCAAGAATAGTTTACTTTTGTCATTTCTTTCTGAAAAATCTTCCAATAAAGATAAAATCTGACTTTATCAGTTTCGTCTTGGACATCTTTCTTTTGAAACCTTGAGAAACATATTTCCTTCTTTGTTCAAAGGATTAAATGTCGAAAATTTTCATTGTGATGTTTGCGAACTTGCAAAGTATAGACGTGTCTTTTCCAATCAGTAACAAAAGAAGTTCTACTCCCTTTTACTTGATTCATAGTGACATTTACGGTCCCTCTACAATTCCTAATATTTTTTGTGCTAGATGATTTGTTTCATTCATAGATGATTGTACCAGGGTCTCTTGGGTTTTTTTACTTAAATCCAAATCAAATGTGAATAGTATGTTTTTAAGTTTCTAAAACATGATCCAAAATCAATTTGGAGTGAGAATCAAGAGATTTAGGTCTGATAATGCAATAGACTACTTCAACCAGAGTCTATCTACCAATTTCAAAAAAGAAGAGATTATCCATGAGTCATTTTGTGTTAATACTCCACAGCAGAATGGAGTGGCAGGGAGAAAAAACAGTCATTTACTAGCCACAACCCGAGCCTTTCTTTTTCAAGCAAATGTATCTAAATTTTACTGGGGGAAAGCTGTTCTCACTGTCACACATATTATAAATAGGTTACCTTCAAGGGTTTTTGGATTTAAAACTCCTATGGACTACTCTCACAATTTTATCCAAACCTCAATACCACAAATAATCTCACACCTAGGATGTTTGGTTGTACATCATTTGTTCATATTCACAATCATAATAGGAGAAAGTTAGATCCAATAGCGATTAAGTGTATTTTGTGGGATATTCTTCAACTAAAAAAAGATATAAGTGCTATCATCTTCCTACCAAAAAATTTTTTGTGTCTGCAGATGTCACTTTTGAAGAAAATAAACCATTTTTTACTCAACTTTATCTTCAGGGGGAGACTTCATTTATGAAAAATAAGGATAAAGACTTCTTTTTGCTTGATTTGCCCCCTTCTTTAACATTTACACCCATTAATTCTTCTGAGTCGAAACCTGTTTCTGCTGAGCCCAAGTCAAACATTGAATTTAAGTCTGAACCCATTCCAAATACGAAAGATGTGACAAAAGATAATATTGTTCTTGATTCTATGAAGGAATTATAGGTGTACTCAAGAAGAAAAGTTCCAGATCTTGAACCAATGCCAGTCCAAGAACCTGATCCTAACTCTGAAAATAAGGTAACTACAGTTTTTGACTATGTTTCTCAAAATGAGCATGAATCTCCTAAAACTATAACTAGTGATTATGATCTGCCTATTGCCATTAGGAAAAGAACTAGAGAATGTACCAAGCATCTACTATACCCAATCTTTAATTTTGTGTCATTTGAAAAATTCTCATCATCCCACAAAAATTTTCTTGTGAGCCTAAACACTATTTCTGTTCCAACTACATTATCCGAGGCATTATCCAGTGAGAAATGGAGGCAAGCCATGAAAATAAAAATGAAGGCCTTAAAGAAAAATTAGACATGAGAACTGGTAGAGTTCCTTAAAGGAAAAAATTCAGTTTGGTGTAAGTGAGTTTTCACTGTAAAATATAAGACAGATGGTACTGTTGAAAGGTATAAAGCCAGGTTAGTGGCTAAGGGCTACACTCAAACTTATGGAGTAGATTATCAGGAAACATTTGCTCCAGTTGACAAGATGAATACAGTTAGGATTTTGTTATCATTGGCTACAAATTACAATTGGCAGCTTCAACAATTTGATGTAAAGAATGCTTTTCTACATGGTGATTTGGATGAAGAAATATATATGAAGGTTTCATCGAGATTTTGAGGTCATCTAGAAGCAAACAAAGTATATAGGCTAAAAAAAGCTTTATATGGCCTTAAACAGTCTCCTAGAGCTTAGTTCGAGAGATTTATCAAAGTGATGCTAGCAATGAGATGTAAACAGAGTCAAGGAGATCACTCATTGTTTATCAAGCACTCTGATTCAGGAAGAGTCACAGTTCTGTTAGTGTATGTTGATGATATAATTGTAACTGGAGATGATGAAAAAGAGAGAAAATCTCTAAAACAGTGTTTGGCTAGAGAATTTGAGATAAAAGAGCTAGGGAGATTGAAGTACTTCCTAGGAATTGAAGTAGCTCACTCACGGTATGGTATTTTCATCTCACAATAAAAATATGTGATGGATATTTTGAAGGAAACTGGAAAGCTTGCATGTAAATCTACAAATACCTCTATAGATCCTAATCATAAAATTGGAGAAGCTAATGAAGATGTTGCTGTAAATAGAGAGATGTACCAAAGATTAGTTTGAAGACTCATCTATCTCTCACATACTAGGCCCGATATAGCATATGTTGTGAGTGTGGTAAGTCAATTTATGCATAGTCCTAAAAAAGTGCACCTACAGGCTGTCTACCGTATATTGCACTATTTGAAGGCCAATCCTGGGAGAGGTATTTTATTCAAAAAAAATTCAGGGTTAGTTCTAGAAGCATATACAGATGTTGATTATACAGGTTCAGTAACTGATAGAAGATCCACCTCAGGCTACTGCACTTTTTTAGGTGGTAATCTTGTGGCTTGGAGAAGTAAAAAACATAATGTGATGGCAAGATCAAGTGCTGAAACAGAGTTCAGAGCAATAGCTCAAGGAATTTGTGAACTACTATGGTTAAAAATTATCCTAAAAGACTTGAAGATTAAGTGGGATGGACCAATGAGACTCTAGTGTGATAACAAGTCTACAATAAGCATTGCACACAATCCTGTGCAACATGATAGAACAAAACACATTGAAGTAGACCGTCATTTCATAAATGAGAAACTGGACAGTAGGTTGATTTGTACACCTTATGTATCAACCAAGGGTCAACTTGCAGATGTGTTGACTAAAGGTCTCATTAGTGCAACATTTCAAGAAATTATTTCCAAGCTGGGAATGGAAAACTCCTATTCACCAGCTTGAGGGGGAGTGTGGGAAAACACTTATTTACAGTTGGTTGTAATATTGTAATCTATATATTTATATTTGTATCTCTAGAATTAAGTATTTGTATCCCTAAAATTAGGATAGACAATCCTTCAATTATAGGATTAGTTTTTTAGGAAGATTTAGTTTCCTAGTTTAACCCCTAGTTAGTTGTATATAAACCTAAGATTTTTGTATAATTCTCAATAAGTAATTTTCCAACATACATTCAGTTTTCACATTTGATTTATTTCTTAATTTTTCCACAAAACCTTCATATCTCACACCTACAGTTCGCAAACGATATGATTATCTTCTGCAAAGGTGATGTGGGACAGCTAAGGCAAATAGAAAGAATCTTAAAATGCTACCAGCTAACCTCTGGTCTAAAAGTGAACTTCTTAACGAGTGCACTATATGAGATGATGGTGGAGCATCAATTGATGCTTAATTGGGTAGAGATCCTTAGGTGCAAAATTGAAACTCTTCCACCAAAATATCTGGGTCTTCCTCTTGGAGCAAACCCAAGATTGGTATCAACATGGAAGCGGGGTGATTAATTCTTTTAAGAATAGACTGAGCAAATGGAAAGGCAAACTTCTGTCAATATGAGGTAGAATTGCTTTGATAAAATCTATTCTCATAAACCTTTCGATATACTACTATATGTCCATTTTCAAAATGCCTGCAGGTGTCAGAAAAGAGTTGGAAAAAACCCAGAGACAATTCCTATGGGGAGACACATATGAAAAAAGAGAAATGAGGATGGTTTTATTGGGATACTGTCTGTAGAAGTAAGAAATTTGGTGGTCTGGGAATAATAAGCCTTGAATCGGGTAATCAGGCACTGCTGTTGAAATGGCCATTGAGATTCGGCAATGAAAATCAAGCTCTTTGGAGAGAGGTTGTCTGTGACAATTGTAACATGCCCCATGCGACTGTTTGGCCGGATCCTTGTTCTATTTGTTTCCTCTCTAGAGTGGAGTGACATTCAAAAATAGTTAGAATGTGGGAGATTTTTCTAACCTCATAAAATCCAGGTTTTTTCCTTGTGCAGGTAACGATTCCAGAATCCTATTTTGGAGTGATAAATGGCTCAACAGTCTCATATTGAAAGACGTCTATGCAAGAATTTATGCAATATCAGGAAATAAGGTTTGGATGATTAACGAATTTGGAGAATGGAGAGGGAACAATTGGGTTGGGCACATTCCTTTGAGACAAGAAGTTTTTGACTGGGAGAAGGAATCGTGGTGGCTGCTTATGAATCTTCTCGGTAAAGTCACACTTTCAAAATATGGTCAGGATAGATTGATAAGAGCGCATGCGATAAATGGTGAATACAGTCCAAAAGCTTTCAGAACAGAGTTGATGGAGCTTGTCAACGAAGAGATACCAACAGAGAGCCAAATTTGACAAGGAATCACACCACCGAAAGTGGAACTTTTCTGCTGGAATTTGCTGAGAGGAAGTATTGCAGTTATGGAAGTATTACAAGCAAGGGGGTGTTTGAGAGGAGTAGAAAACAAATGTGTCATCTGTAATAAGGCCAAATCGATAGAGCATTTCTTCCTCTACTGTCAGATGGCATGGAAATTTTGGTTAGTTTTTGTCAGAGATGGAACATCTATTGGTCAATGCCAAACTCTTTAAAAACTCTATTTTACGCTGTTGTTTGGTCCATATGGCTAGCTTGAAATGAAAAGATTTTCAACAAGAAAGAGATGACGGCTGACGAATTGATGAATTTAATTTGTACCAGGCTTGGTTGGTGGATGAAGGCTAAATTCCCCAACATTCACCTTAGTGTGCTGAATTTCATGGAAAATCTTGAATGCCTTATGATTCCAACTCAGAAGAAAACTAAGAGACAACTAACAGTTTGGTCTCTTCCACCTGCAGATTCGTGGAAGATTAATGTTATGGATCAGTTTTTGGGAAACCTGGACTGGGAGGTATTGATGGAGTAATAAGAGATTGTAACGGAAATGTCAGGCTCATGTCCTGCAAAAGCATAGGAGTGGTTGACTATAACTTAGCAGAACTTCTAGCAATTCAGGAGATACTCGCAATCATGGTGAAAGCTAACATTAGCTCAAAACCAGAGATTTTGGTTGAAAGTGATTCAAAAGTGGTAATATCATGGATCAACACAGCGGAGCAAAGGCCATGGAAATACGACGTCTTCTACAAAATCACCAAATCTGGTAGCTTCAATCAAGAAGGTTTCTCTGTCATGTGCTTAGAGAAGGTAACAATTTTGCCGATAATCTTGCTAAACTGGGTGTTTTTAGAAATGCTGATTTCGTAGCTTGGATTTTGTAACAATTAAGCGACTTCCTTAATAAAATTTTTAACCTTTTTTTTTTTAAAAAGTGGAGTTTGGTATAATAAAAAAATGTAAGAAACTTGTACGGTATTATTGGCATAAACACCTTATAGGACTAAAGTAGATTAAAAGCGTTTTTATGGATGTGTATATTTAAAAGGATTAGAGGAGAATAAGAAGGTACACATAAGTATGATGGATGAGTGCATATGGGTATTTATTTGTTTAGATTTACAATACTCTATAAGATTAGAGAAAATTAAGAAGGTTTATGTGCATTGATTGTTGAATGAATGATTGAGATTGTAGTTTATGATTCTCTACAAGTAGTGAACTTTTTTTCTCATCTGTGGATATAAGTCAATTGGATTGAATCACGTTAAATTGTTGTCTTCAATGACAGAACCTTTAAAAAACATGGGCCCCCAAAAATTTTAAATTTTTTTATACAAATATTATTTTTATAATAATTTTGAAATTTTTTTTATAAAAACATTAGTTTCGCCCCTTCAACCTTAATGTTATTGTGTTGATATATACTATTCTTTATTCTATATATTTATAATTGATATATAGTTACAAAAGTTATTTGTATCTAAATATTACAACTCTTAATTTAAAAAAAAAATTGCTTTAATTTGTGTTTACTTATTATAAATAATTTTCAATTTAAAATGAATAATAAATTTGTCAACATTATATTATCACAAACATGTAAATTTAAGTTTAATAGATATGCAAGTATTATAATAACTAAAACTGACTTGACAAATATCCAATTGTGATTCTTTTTTTAAATCAATATTTTTACTGCATGCTCATTTTATTTGAAAATCGTTACATGTCAAAATAATTAATATGATTAATTTAAATATATTTTCATTTTTTATAATGTAAAAATATCATGTAAAAAATTAGAATATTTTAATTTATTGTATTAAAGTCTTTACTTTATTCTTTTCAAATTTAATTTATTTAAATATATTTTTTTGTGATTTTTCATTTTAATACTTTAAATATTAAATATGATAAAATAATGTGTTAATATTGTAAAAAATATAATGATTTTATTTTTATAAAGAAATTATTAGTGATTCATAATTAGAAATAATGAGACCAATTGTTTAATATATTCATTTTGTTATATATATATATATATATATAGCATACTTATAATTATAAGTTTTGTTATTATTTATTTTTATTTATTTTTTATTATTAATAGATTTGATATATTTTGAAAAAAATTATTATAAAATATTATTTTGGCCCTCACAAAATTAAAGATCAAGATCTGTCACTGACTGTCTCTTGTGTGATTAATTGATCATTTGATTTTACTTCCACTAATTTTGATGTTTGATTGTATTAGGGCTTTTTTAGCCTAACAATTAGTAATGTAGCTAAAGATTCGAAGTATAGGAAAAGACAAACCTAAAAAAAATTGATTCAAGAGAAAAGCTCGAGTTCGTATTTTGAAGATCGATTTGTATGAAGTGTGAACCCACTCTGTGAAGATTGTTACAAGACTTCCATTGTGATTGGAATCAAGCATGTCTAGCATGAAAATTAAGATTGGTGGAATTTGAATCAATGTGGAGATTATTGGGATTGACTCAAATAATATAAAAGATTTAAATAGAGATTTATTCAAAATGAGATTGGTTATATATTATTTGATGGATAAAAAAACTTGTAAATGAAAAATTCTAAGAGGAAATGGATTCATGATAAATAAGTTTGTATGCTTATAAATAGGTGGAGTCTCAATAGGGTTAGGTATAATAAAAAAATGTAAGAGAATTGTAAGATTTTATTCGCATAGACGCCCCTTAAGACTAAAAGAGATTGAGAGTGTCTTTATGGATATATATGTTTGAGTGAACTAGAGAAAAATTAGAGCATTTACATAGATATAATGCATGGATGCACATGAGTATATATTTGTTTGGATTTAAAATACTCCATAGGCTTAAAGGAGATTGAAATAGGATTAGAAGATAGTGAGAGGGTTTATGAGTATTGATTGTTGAATGATTGATTGAAATTGTATGTTTGTAATTCTTTACAACTAGTGAATCTTTTCTCTTATCTGTGGACGTAAACCGGTTAAGTTGAATCACATTAAATTACAATCTTTTGTATGATTGATTAATCGTTTGGTTTTGCTTTCACTGATTTAGATGTTTGATTAGATCAAGCATTTTTTAACCTAACAATATTCATATTTTGAAATTTGACTCAAAAATTCTTTTTTTTTTTTTTTTTAAAAGGAAGCACTTAAAACTTGGGATTTTGGTAAACTTCCTGTTTGCCACTTGAAGATATCATCAATAAACTAATGGAGTTGGAATAGGAGAATTTCATGAAAATTAATGAAATTGAATCGGTTCGATCAATGAGTTCGATAAAAACCTTAAATACCCTATTTATTGCATTGTCAATTTAAGATCACATTAAAATGAAAACATAATTTAATTTTTATAAGCTGCAAGCTATGCTTTTGATTCGCAATCCTAACTTTAGATATGTTGTCAATGTATAAATTATACGCATAGATAAAAATTTGATAAAGTAATATTTTCACATTAAAATGAGAGAAATTATTAAATACATTTGTAGTGTAATTTAAATAGAGTAATACATTTTTTTAACGTATATTTAAAATAAAAAAAATATGACATGTGTTACCATATTCATCTCACTTGTAAAAAATTTTCACTAAAAATATATTAAATAATTTTTCTTAAAATGAATACATAACTAAATTATTTATAATATTTTGTTCTAAAATCATAATAATATTATATTACAACATACATAAAAATTTGATAAGGTTCGTTAATATGGACTCTTATTGGACAATTTATTTGAATGACATGTAAGATAATACTAATTAAATATTATTCAAAACAATCAAATATAAAAAACTTTCAAATTAAATCATTGAATCATATTAAATATTCAAAATATATAAATATTGATTTGAATTTAAATCCATTTTTATCTAGACATATCTAAATCTAATTATATATTATTCAAAATAATAAAAAATCAACATGTAAGATAGTTTCTAATTTTATACTATTTATCAAATAAATATATTTAAAAAATTATTTAATTATTGAAATCTTTAAAATTTAACTTAAACAGAATCATATGTATATTTAATTATTTATGTTTTGGTCTAAGTTATAGTTAAAATATAATAAAAATCAAATCAATCATTATTAATTCAAATTCAAAAATAAAAAATTATACTTTTAATTCAAAATTTTCTTACCAAATATTTTCTTAGAATTTAAGTATGATAATATTATTTCTTATATATGGATTTAAAATAAATTTAGATTATATAAACCTTAGAAAATTGGCTAAATAAACTTAATTCAGTTAATCTATTTAAACTAAATTAAAAAAATACATATTTCTTAAATTATTGTTATGTGATATGATTTTTTTTAAAGATTTTAAAAATAAATCATTAGAGAAAAATCACTCTTAAAACTCTTTCATAAATCGGGAAGCATAAAAAAAAAAAAAAGGGAAGAGTTAGTATAAACTTAGAAAGTTAAAAATGAAGTGAGCCATTATAAAAAGAATTCTATGAAGAAGGATTTTACAGTTTCAGCCAAAGAAAAAAAGGAAAGGGAGATCCTGGAGAAGTAAGTGGTAGATTTTAGCTTGAGCAAGAAAGAAGAAAAGCTTCAAACCTACAACAATCTACAAGCTATGAAGCTAAAAGCCTTTGAAATTTTGGCTTTCACATGAAAGCTCTCTTACAATTGCATAATCAAGTAATCTTGCTTCCTTTTCCATTCCATTAAGTCATAATGATCAATCAAAGGTAGTATAAAAAGAAGTCACATGTGAGTTCTACTACTATTACATTGTATTTACATTTGTTTATTTAGTGGTAATGTTTGTAACAAATCAGCAAATGCTTATAAAATTTCAAAATTTTTTATTCATGTGTTCTCTTTAGGTATTCATTTTTTTAATTTTATTTTGATCTAATCTTTAATTAGAGGTTTTTATTTAATGAAGTAATTAACAATTAAATTTTATTAAAGTTAATTTTGATGGGCAACTAGCAAGAAAGGAAGTGGAGAGTAGAAAAAGGAGAAACAAACTGCACAGCAAAGCTGCATGAGTCTTTCACACATTAAACATAATCTACTCTAATATTTAATTAGAGGTTTTTATTTAATGAAGTAATTAATAGTTAAATTTTATTAAAGTCAATTTTGATGGAACTATTTGTATGACAAATGCAATTAGAGTGATAATGGACTTGCCATATATAGGGATAGGATAGTCGTTGCTCTTCAGTCTTCCAAGAATGGCAGATCTTACAACAGTTATTGCTAAAGACACAGGGTATACATAGTGCTTGAAAGGGATGCGTTAGGCATAATAAACCTAATCCAACTAGTTTCAACATACCTTTCAATGATAGGTAACTTTGTAGATGATGCAAGGCTTAGGAGAAGAGATTCTATTTCTTGTTCTGTAGAGCATGTTAGGCTAGAAGCAAATTAGGTTAGGCAATGTATTAGTACAATTTGAACTTTACATTACTAATGATCTAATTTAAATAGAAGAATACTAGAGAATTATAAAAGATATTATCATTGCTAATTGTAACTCAAGTTATTAGCAATGAAAGTTTCTTATTTGATTCAAAATAAAAGTTCAATTTTATTTAATTGGAGTAGATAAAATTTCAAAATTTTATTTTGATAAAAAACTGCATAATGTAATTTAATACTTTTTAAAATAAATATAACTTATTTTTATTAATGATATAAACATATAGCTATAGATGCAAATTTTTATTTATTTTTTTATTGTGTATTTTTATTTTATGATTTTAATACTATTTATCACATTTATTTTTAAATAAGTTTATTTTTCTTGATATATCATTTCAATATTTAAATTTTAAGTATGTTGTAATTTTTAAAGTTTAAACATAGGTGCCTATAAAATATTATTTTTTATGTATTTACAAATATTTAAGTAGACAACTATATTTAAGTAGACAACTAACTTATGAATTACCCAGATCACAAGCCAGTATATATTATATAATCGTACTATTCTTTTTTGGATAGAATATAATTATACTGGTAATGATACATTTTTGGTGTTTATTGTTTTTAGGTTCTTTTTATAATTTTCTAAAGTTTTGTATGCTTTTTTAGGGATAAATAGCACTACAACCATGATTTTTGTGTGATTTTGTTTCCACCCACATCTTTTAAAAGTCAAATTTTCATTTACGACTTTTTAAAAAGTATAATAAATATATAATAAATTATGCCACATATATATTTATATGACAAATTTTAACTTAAAAGTCAACAAAGCCTGTATTTGTTTTTTTCATTTGGACATTCACATGAACATACATATGGTTGAGATGCCACATTTTTTCAAATTTTAACTAAGAATAATTTAATAGATGAATTTGGATCATTTTAAAAGCTTATGGATAAAAAAATTATGTTTTAAAGGTCGTGGTTGAAAATAAAATATTACACACAGATCATGATGAATATATGATGTAATTTACTAGTTCTCTTGGTGTTTGTTCATTTAATGAGAGTGACTAATTAAATTTGATATCATGAAACTATATCAGTAAGTAAAATTGCATTGACATCTAATAAAACTATAACATAATATATAAAAGAATCTCTATTATATATAACTAGAAGGATGCCCGGGCTTCACTCCAGATATATTATTAGCATTTGATTAAATTAATCTGTAAAAATGTAAAAACATTTAAAATGATAATGAAATAAAATAAAACGTTGAACAATTAAAATAATATGAAACAACTCTGTTTTCTCGTAATGAAATGACTTGTATGAGGAAGACATGCAGTGATAGAAGTTTTTAATGGTTTTTTACCTTGGCAAAAAACTTACTTTTGCTTCTGAAAGGTGGTTTGTGGCATACAGATGCTTGAAAAAAATCACGCTTAACATCTTGTTGACTACTGCTGCAAGGAAATGCAGATTGAATTCATAACAATATGATTAAAGGTGTGAATTTTGAAGAGATTTTAACAAATAATATTATATTTTGAAAAAAAAAAAATAAAGCATGATAAAGGCATAGGTCTAGATGCAAAAAGAAAATAGCAGAAAATAGGACACACATACCACATTCAATCAATGCTGTACTATAGCCGAACTTGATAACCATCCCTATGCAATACAAACCTTGCTTTGAATCACCCTCAGTTGGAAGGAGATCAGAAGAATATATAAACCAATCAATTGATTACTTCCCTCTCACTTTTTGCATTATTCTCTGGCCTGACACTCCCGATGGCACTAACAGAACCTGGATTAGCTGGTAAAGACCCAAAAACTTCTAGAGCCTCGAGGAAGAACCTCTTATTAGGTACCACACCATCTTTTTCCATTTGCTTCACCAACTTCTGTTGACTGTTGAGCAACATCTTATCAAATTTGTCAACCTGGGACCTGATCACAAAATCTTGGCTCAATTATTTGGTTTAGTACCATTAACCGGCTCAACCAAGCATTAAGATTAAGACCTTTAAAATTCCCAAGCAGAAAAATATAAGATACATCTATTAATTATATATTATGAGAGTTCAAACATTTTTAAGAGTATAAATATGAGATTACTTT
Organism: Durio zibethinus; assembly: GCF_047325235.1. Taxonomy (NCBI): domain Eukaryota; kingdom Viridiplantae; phylum Streptophyta; class Magnoliopsida; order Malvales; family Malvaceae; genus Durio; species Durio zibethinus. Next base: position 21,272,781 of record NC_143168.1, read on the forward strand.
GAGTACCCTGGAGTAATAAAATTAAGACGAAAAAAAAAAAAAAGAAGGTAGTTTAGCTTATTTAGGCAATGTGGCATTAGCTATGGAACTGCTTTTTCCCATGTTTTCTATCATCTTATCTTTCAAAAGCCTTCTCATGATCTTCACTGATGGGGATTTTGGAATTGTGTCCACAAATTGCATAAACCTCACTTTCTTGTAGTGTGCAACATTGGAGGCTGCAAAGTCCATGATGTCTATTTCGCTTTCTTTGGCATTTGGGTTCATGACAACACATGTAGCTGGGATTTCACCCGCGTCTTCATCAGGCAGCCTGCAGTTACACAACATTTGGTGAAATAACGTAAAAAAGAAGTTTTTATGTCATGAAATTGTAATGAAGCAAACCACTTACTTACCGCTGCTGCATCTTCAACAGAGGGATAAGTTTATATGTTGATGAGTCAGGAATCACCCCCATGTCATGTACATTATCAAAAAGCCTATCTACCTCCATAGGTAGACCATTTATGCAGCAAGCTTCAAGCATGGCATTTCGGGTTGACGCTTTCATCTCCTTCCCAGAATCAACAATCCCATCAAATATATCCCTAGCCCTAGAAAAACAGTCACGAAAGGCATACATCATTATAAGACTCTCATAGGTGATGAAACTTGGTGCGTATTTCATACCAGTCATCTTTTTGAAAATGTTTTCTGCTCTCTCTTTAAGCCGTGCCTTCCCATAGTTTATAACAAAACAAAAGGTAATACTTTAGAAATTTAAAGAAACTACATTTTTAGCTTCGAAAGCCTAAGCAATAAAAATTTTACCAGACAATGCTAAGCAAAAAATGTACCCATAAAACAAAATTGAGAGAGAAAAAGGAGAAATGAAACCCACTTTAAGATCAGAAACAGTGTCTGAATCGGAGACGATCATGACGAGGTGGGTGTCGAGGCTGAAAACAGCATTATAGAGAGTGGAACCACCAGAACCGGAGGTAGAATCCGGCTTTTCCATTTCCCTTTGAACTCGGTGGCGACTCAGAGCTCAAGAAGGATTTCAAAGCTCCCAAGAATGATGTCAGCAAACTAACTGGTTAATAATCCCGTTCTATTGCATTTCCTGCAAAAGACAGTTTCAGTTCTATCAGGAATTGATTACAATTTTGACTGGAAGTTTCACAAAAATTGGAATTTACCTGGTTCAAAGGGATTGGATGACGGATCATATTCATACATGAACTAATCCCACATCTCCATAAAAGCATAGATTTGTTCCTAGTTCAATTTGAAAGTAATTTCAATTAATCTTTGGAAAATTATGTCATTTTCATTTATTGTTAGTAAAATTTTTTAGACTCCACAAAGAAATATCACATATATTTTTTAAAGTAATTAAAAAAAAAGCTAATTAAAAGAGACGTGAAACATATATTAAACTTTTAATTTCGTATATACAATAAAAATTTTCATTACCGGTGTATCCAAAACCAATTTTTAATTTCTTCTTATGCATTGAGAACTTCATTTGGAGCCTAACTTTGAGAGTAAGGATGGGACTAAGACATATGATGGAGTCAGAATGCAAAATTATGTCCCTTTCTTGCAAAAAAAAAAAAAGTCCTTTTCCTTATTAAAATATGGCATTGACTTAACTAAAGCAGTCAATGCCAATCAAAATATTTACAATTAGGGAGGAAAAACTCGTCAGTGTCATTTTATTGTAATTTTTGCTAGCATTATCAAAAAAAAAAAAATTACAAAACGTGATTTGTAGTCTGATGGATTTGGCATTAATCCTAACAAACTAGATTTTATTTTTTTTAAGCAGGAGTAGGTGAGACTGTATTCGTTTTTATTTAAAAGTAGGATAAGTTGTTATAAAATTTTTAAGAGGATTTATTATAATAATTTTTTTTATGAAGGACAATTCAAAGCAATTGACAGCTGCACCTTCATGAATAGGCCATTCTTGTTCGTTCTAAGTACTGCTGTTTTCAACTTTAACGCGTTGTTTGGTAAGGTGAATAAAAATTTTTTTAAAATGAAAAAAAAAATGGAAAGATAAAAAAAAAGATATTTTTTCTTTTAATGGTTTATTTGGTAAAGATGAAATAATGAAAAGTAAAAGTGATTTTATTTTCATTTATTATTTGATGGAGTTAAAAAAAATACAATAAAAATGAAAATTATATTATTTTATAATTATATCATTTGTAAGTTGAAATAAAAAGAAAATTTTAAAAATGAATATTATGCATACTTGATCACATCTCCTTCTAATTTGGAATTATAGGTTTTTATAAATAAGGGTGGAAAATGATCATTTTTTTATTTTTTTTCTTAATTTTTTTTTTAACTATACTCAAAACTTATTTTCTTTTTATTTTTCTATCCGCTTTTATCCATTCTTTTATTTTTTCACTTTACCAAACACACTTTATTGTTGGTGTTATTATCACTTATCGTTAAAAGTTATCATGAATCGAATCAAAATAGGCCAAGTTCAAATGATTTTTCAAAATCCCTATCCAAGGTTTGGCTAGGCTTGCGAAGCCTAAAATTTTTAAAAAATATTGAAATATTAAAATACATATCAAAATATTTTTTAATATTTTAAATATTTTTAAAAATAAATTAATATTTAAATCTTTTAAATTAACATATTTAATAACTATATTAATTATTAAAATTAATTAAATAATAATTCGAATTGAATCGAATCGAACTCAAACTTAAAAATCTTATACATAATTTTGCTCAAATAAAATCGAACCCAACAAATCAAACGAGTCCAATCTTTGAACAAATCTATTTACTACTTTCAATCAATATTTTCACATTTAAGAAACCAGTTAGCCAAAGGCAAATAAAACATAGTAACAATCCAATGTTTGGCTTCATTTATAACTTTGGCAACGATAATCGAACAAGCAGAGGTGAATAAGGCGCAGGTAAGGGCCATGGCCCTCCAAAACCTTCTTTTTGCCCCATCATATTATAGTAATTTGGTTCATCTAACATTAGTTTTGACTATGGATGATGAATATATCCGAATCTATTGAGTTTTGATTTGACTTGATTTTATAGAATTGATATTTTTTAAATTGGATTTCGCATTGGATCAGTTTTTTTTTTTTTTTAAGTCGGGATCGGATCAGAGTTGAGTTTTAAGTAAATCAATCTCGATCGAAATTTTTATATATAAGTATATTTTTATTAGTTATTTAATTTTAAATTTATATGTCTGTATTATATTAATAAAATTATTAATTGTTACTTTAATTTAAGATATGAGTTTAATAAAAATACTATATTTATGTATAATTAATATGTAAAATAATATTTTATAAATATTATATTAAATTAAAATTATTAAATTAATTTTAAATTGAATTGATTATAATTTTATATATACAAATTAAACCGAATTAAGCATAAATGAATATTTTTTATCAGATTGAACCAAAATCAAAAATGAATTTTATGAAATCGAATTAAAATGGAAGCGAACAAAATCCATCTGACTCCATCCGTTACCATTGTTAGTCTCGACTCCTTTATTCATTTACTTCATTGTTTGGCACTTCTTAATCTTATATATGGCTTCGTCCCATCGCACAAGTGACATGTCAATCAAAACACTATTTTCAAACAGGATGAACATAGGACATACGACCACCCAAATTTCTGTACAATTTTGTATTAAATGTTAATGTCTTATTTAAGATTCATATTTAATGTATGGGCGATGCAAGAATCATATTCATTAATTAATAAGAATGTCCTATCATGCAAATGTCATATATGTAGGAAATGTCCTTCACTTAAATTTAGATTTAATATGTTATCTATGTATAGACAAGAACTGACAAAATAATAAACTTCAAGTAATGTCGTATAAAGGCCAATGACCACTCAAGAATGCATTTGCAAATATCTTTCGCACTTAAATTCATATTTAATGTATTATCTCTGCATCAATAAAAATTGTGAGGTAATCTCAATTTTAAATATGTTATATATGTAAGTATTTTTTACACTTACATTTATATTTTATGCATCATCTATTTGTTGGGGATCCAAAATTTTGAGTTAGAAGGCAGGGTGGGGGGAATTAAACTTAAGGCAACAACATCCAAAATCTAGTTAATATTTGCTACGATAACGTGGTCATGATATGGTGATAAGAAAGTTATTTTTGGGCTTTCAATTTTTAGACCTAAAATTTAATTTCATCAATTAAGGCTAAATTAAAACTCAGAGTTCATTTTGATTTTGAAAAATTTTCTGACAAAATAGAATGTTTACAAATGCCCAATTTTGTACATTTTTTATAAAATGGGAAGTGTATGAAGATAAAAACATCTATTTTGTTTGGGTAAAAAAAAATCAAAAAATAAAATTGCAAAGGCTCCTCCTCAATAGAGGCTTTGAAACTATTAAAAAATGAAATGCTCTCTTTTATCAGAGGCTTTGAAACTTTTGGAAAATAAAATGCTTTCCCCTCACCGAAAGCTTGAAATTTTCAAAAGTAAAATGTTTTCCCATTGAAGGCTTTAAAACTTTTGAAAAATAAAATGAGATACTTGGGATTTTCAAGATCATGCTTTGAGGTATTATAGATCATTATCACCTTTGGAAAACAACTCATCCTTAACAAAAGCATTAAAATTTTTAAAAAAATTATTCCCTTAAAGTGATTCCTTTGATCTCATCTAATTCACCATTGACCATCTTCCAATGTCTCTTATCAAAATTATTTCAACATCTACTTTCTCCTTTCTTTCCAAGCATATGCAATGAATGCATACAATAAATGAAAAGATTTTTCAAATTTTCCAAATTCAATTTCAAAACTCAAACTTTAAATTTTACTATTTTTTTTAAATATGCATGATCCATGGAATGAATGAATATAATGAATGCTATGTCCTTAACTTGATACATGTAAAATGTAATGGATGCAATGAATGCGATGCATGAAATGCAAAAATCAATGTCATGGATCTCTAATTGTGGTAAAGGGTTCTTAAGTCTCTTTTCTATGTCTTCTCTCTTTTTCAACTTTCTATTATGTTCTTCTTTATCTTCTTTAGAACTAGCCAATAAATGTATCAACCAACTTATGACCCAAAATTTCCTTTCACTAATTTCATTATTGGATCTGAACATTTAGATTTTTTTTTTTTTCATTTGTAAGTCTCAAGGATCCACATCCTTTTAAACTTCTTTCATCACTCACATTTCATTTTTGATATGCCCTAATCACTTTTAATTTTTTTTGAAATAATGCAAATATCTTTCATATCAGTAATTTATTTATTCATCATCATTTCAATTTGATGACAAATGGAATCCATCACATTTTCTTAAGAAATAAATGGTGAAGAACAAGAAAAAAAAAAGTAAAGAAAGGATATTCATTACAAAAATAAGTCTGCCAAAGAATAAACAAGCAAAGAAATCATCAAATTACCAAGATAAGTGCTTAGAAAGGTTCACAACATCTAATATAATAAACATTTAGACAATTCTAAATAAATTAATTCATAATTCTTTTTCAAAAACTCATTTCATTAATATTCTTGATCTTTAAGCTCTTCAATCCAAGCATTATCCATACTTCATGGGATCCTCAATTGAAGCTATTTTTTAAGTCCATCTCAAACATATCCCTTTTTACTTAAATCACCTTTTCGGATTTTTAATTTAATCAATATTTTACCAAAATCAAACAAAATTACATGCCATTTATCTCTAAATTGAAGTTTAATGGCTTGATAAACCTCTGAACTTGTGATTTTAGAGTTTGGATTAAAATTTTTGGGATAATTTATGGTTGAAGAAAAATGGAAAAGGAAATGGAAAAATGGGTGTGAGGGGTATTTAGGGAAAATTAAAAATGTGGTTAGGGGTGTAATTAGTAAAAAAAAATAGATTTTAAATTTGGGGTATAAAAAGTAATTGAATGTAGAGAATAATTTTTAAGGTATGAATAAAAGCTCCCATCATATAATTTCTTGTCTAAATAATCATAAAGAATATCAAATTTCAAATACTATATTCTTAATTTACATAAAATTTGGTAACACTTTTAGTTAGAAACTTCACTATTTTTGGAATACGTTAAAACGAGAAAATAATTATTTTACTTTAAGTAAGCTCTTATAATTTGTATTCAAAAAATTTTGTTTTATTTGAACTCAAATAAAATTTTATTTTAGATGAAAGAATGATTTATATTAAAATTGTATTTGGATGTAAATTAAATATAAAAAATGTATTTTGATACAATAAAGATATAAAAACTTCCTTAAGTGATAAAATTTATAAATTTTTTTGTTATTCTAACTTTAAAAAAAGCAATAATATATAATATTATATTACAAAATACATGATTATGATAAAATTTGTTTACATGAAGTGGCTATTTTATTTAATTGACACGTAACAATTATTATTTTTATGTTATTAATCAATTAAATAAATTCATTTAAAATAATTATTAGTTATCTAAATCTCTATTATACTTTAAATCAAGTATTGATTTAATTTAATAATTCACAAATTAAAGAATCTGAAAAGTTAAATATTTTAAATTTAATAAAAATGAACAATCAAATTCAAAATTAAATTACGAAATAAAAATTTCAAACTTTAAAATCTCAAAAAGATATTTTTACCTTAATAAATTTCTTCATAATTTTTTTATTGGTTAAACTTCTTTAAAATTTAAAATCACAGTATCACTTACCTTTTTTTTTTAATTTGAAAGATATTTATTGATTTAAATTAAATAAAATTTATTTCAAAACTCACTCTTTTAAAATTATAAAAAATATAATAAAAAATCTTGCGCATCGCTGGTTAAAAAGGCTAGCATAGTTATATCCATACACAACCAATAGGAACCCAGCATCAGCCCCACAATCACCTATCACAACCCAGAGACAATAGACCCAGTAGGCATAGTCGAAATAACCAATAGGCAAGAAAGAATACAAGAAACCACAATTAAGCAACACAGACGCAATACCAAACAAAACAATCGACAAGTGATTGGAAACAAGAAACACAAAAACACACAATCGGGAACAAAAAAACCACAATTAGATCTTGATTTCCTATGTAAGAGAAAAAAAAAGGACGTATATTTCTTTGAAGTCGTGTATTAAATTAAAACCGGCAAAGCTAACCACGCAATTCATATCTATACAACAGGGCTTTTCAATTAACCGTTTGAAAAATGGAAAACTCTCACTCGAACATGGCACACACTGAACCTCGTTGGCTATTGTAATGCGGACATCACGTCTGTAGCCATTACCTGCACTAAAACATGAGATATACTCTACATTATTATGAATTAATTGAAGAGAAAGATAATTTGTTTAAGATTTACCAGCCAAAGTATTGGGATAGGCAACCCTTACCCAGAATCGTATAATGAAATCAGATAAATTACTTGATATTTTCAATAATTCTTCGTTTATGATTTTTTACGTCTATGATAATTACACGCCGATTATAACGCGTTGCTCCAAGTGACGTAGATGTAGTAAGGTTGATAATGTCATACCGCGTTGCTCAAAGTCATACCAGCTATCTTGAGAGAAAAGATAAAACAATTGTATATTTGTAAAAATAGACATTTAATCGGTGGATGAACCTTTTTTTATAAATCTATATGTGACCCAAATGCTAAAGAAATGCATAACTGATGAAAGAGATGATAATTCCTCCGTAGGTTTTAGAGAAATGATTTCTATTACTACTAATTTGTGCCTCTTGATGAGTGCTTAAAATTTGTTATTAAGAGTAAGACGAAATTAAACCCTAGAAGAAGAAGAAGAAATGTAGGAAGTATAATTGGAATATGAGAAACAGTGCGCCATGCAAGGTTAATGCTCGGATTTCTTGTTCTCCCGAAGTTTTTGAAGATGGTATTCGCATTTGGAATGCTGATACATTTGACTCAGAAATTCTTTTTTTTTTAGAAAGTGAAGCTCTTAAAACTTTGGATTTTGGTGAACTTCTTGTTTATCATTTTAAGATATCATCAAATATAAACTAACTAATGGAGTTAGAGAAGGAGAAGCGGGAAACTCATGAAAATAGTTAGAGTTCTTTTAGAGAATGTTCTTCTTCATTGTCTGTTGTTTCATTTGTACTGCAGCAATGGTTGTACGTAGGGATGATAACACATCAAATCGTTGTGGGTTTTCGTTAAACTTGATTTTGATCCCTTAATATTTATATTCGAATTCAATTTAATATGAAAATATTTTTTTGATACCAATTCGAGTCAATTTGTATATTCAATATAGTAATTTCAATTCAAAATTAATTTAATTTAATAAAATATTATTTTTAATATATATTTTATTTTAATTATACATAAATATAATATTTTTATCAAGTTATTATCTTAAATTGAAATATTATATAATAATTTTATTAATATAATACATATATATAAATATAAAATTAAATAAATAATAAATATATATGTGGTGCTATAAAAAACTGGACTCCGACCCAAACCCAATCTTAAATGAAAAAAATCTAACCCAACTCAACCTCTAATTTAACAAAAAAAAAAATCTTATTAAATCAATAAAAATCAAAATTCATCAAGTATAAATTATTGTATCATCTCTGATTTATTTCCAATGCGGTGCTTCAGATTCTTCTTTCCATGGAGTGGAGGTTGGTAACACAGACTCGTATTGTTTGCATTGGGGGTTTGGGCATTAGATTTTTCTAATTTATACCATCCGAGAGATGTCTAATTTCTATTTGTCGTTTCATTTTCATACAAAAAAAAAAAAAATTGTCACCGAAAAAAGTCGCAAGAAAGTAAAGAGAAAGAAAAATGATATAGCGTGTGCTATGCTTTCTGGTTTTGTGTCTAAAAATAAAGAAAACGAACACTTCGATGTTACTATTGTTTTGTTTGCATTTTTTGCTACTGTTTTTTCTTTCTCAACGTGCAAAACTTGTTGAAACTAACAATAGTTCTCAACAGACTAACATTGCCGGGATACGTTCCAATATTTGAATAGTATAAATAATTAAAAAAAACATATTATCTATAAATATTATAATTTAATTAATTAATTAATTAATTATAATTTAATATTACATAAAATTAATTAAAAAAAGCTCACATGTTTAATTGCAAGTTTTTATATAATTTTTTATTATAATTAATTATAATATTATATAAAAATTATAAACAAAATGCTCACCTATAGTTGATGCTTTTAGTGGAACCTTTGTTTTCAACCTTAGTTGCCAAGTTGTCACCATCCGGCAAAACTTTTGTCCGTGTGCAGACTTTTCTTTGCTTTCATTAAATTTTTAACATTTCAAGAAAAAAAAAAAGAGTAAATAAAAGATCCTAACAACCAAACGTTTGTTTTCTTCAGTGTTATGGACGCAAAAGAACAAAGGATGCAAACTATAATGGGGACTTGCTGCATAGGCCATATGATCACCCAAAAGTATATGCACAAGTGTAGTACATGTTAAAATCTGTGTGTTTGGTCAATTCGATTTTAAATTAAATTAAATTATTTTATTTTTATTAATCAAATTACATTATATGTTAAATTTAAAAATTACTTTATTAAATTTAATTTAATGGATTTAATTAATTTTTTTAATTAATCAAAGTAAGATCATATATATTTTTTAAAGTAATTAAAAAAATAATTAAAAGAGAAGTGAAACATATATTAGATTTTAAATTTTGTTTATAATATAAAAAATTTTCATTACCGATGTATCCAAAACCATTTCTTAATTTTTTTTCTTATTTATTGAGAACTTTATTTGGAACCCAACTTTGAGGGTAAGAACGGGACTAAGACATATGATGGAGCCAGAATGCAAAATTTTTGTCCTTTTCTTGAAAAAAAAATAAAGAAAAAAAGAAACTTTAGTCCTTTTCCACATTAAATATGACAAGCACTCAATGCCAATCAAAGTATTTACATTTAGGGTGAAAATACCCGTTAGTTTCATTTTATTGTAACTTTTATTAGCATTATTAAAAAAAATTGCAAAACGTGATTTGTGCTCGGATGGATCTGGCACTAATCCTACCAAACTATATATTTTTTTTTAAGCAGGAGTAGGTGAGACGTTTTCTTTTTTTATTTAAAAGTAGGATTTATTATAATTTTTTTTTTTATAAAGGACAATTCAAAGCAATCGATAGCTGCACCTTCATGAATAGGTCATTCTTGTTTGTTCTAAGTGCCCTTGTTTTCAACTTTAACGCGTTGTTTGGTAAGGTGAATAAAAAATTTTAAAAAATGTGAAAAGATAAAAAAAAAAAAAGATTTTTTTTCATGGTTTATTTGGTAAAAATGAAATAATGAAAAGTAAAAATAATTTTATTTTCATTTATTGTTTGATAAAATTAAAAAATGAAATAAAAAATGAAATTTATATTATCTTATTATTATATCGTTTGTAAGCGCACATAAAAAGAAATTTAAAAATAATGAATACTATGCACACTTGAGTCACATCTTTTTTATTTTATCTTTTATTATCGTCCTAATTTGGTATTATAGGTTTTTATGAATAAGGGTGGATAATGATTATTTTTTGTTTTTCTTTCTCTTACTTTTTTCTATCAACTATATTCAAAATTTATTTTCTATTTATTTTTTTATTCATCCTTTTATTTTTCACTTTATCAAACACACCTTATTGTTAGTGTTTTTACCACTTATCGACGGAAATGCTCATAGGTCGAGCCAAGTCAAGTCAAATTCAAATGGCTTTTCAAAATATCTGTCTAAGGCTTGCCTTGGGAAGCCTGAAATTCAAAAAAAAAAAAAAAAATATTGTAGCAGTAAAATATATACTAAAATATTTTTTAATATTTTAAAATATATTTTAAATTTTAAATTAAATTAATATTTAAATATTTTAAATTGAAATATTTTGAAAATTATATTAAAATATCAAAATTAATTAAATAATAATTTAAATTGAATTAAACTGAATTTAAACTTAAAAAAATCTTATAATAATTGTACTTAAATAAAATCAAACCCAACAAATCAAACAAATAATCTAACTTTTTTTGAACAGATCTATTTATCATTCACCAAACTTTTTATTCTTTGTGCTGATCACATTTATAAGTATTTCTGCTTTCAATCAATATTTTCACATTTAAGAAACCAGCTAGCAAAAAGCAAATAAAACGTAGTAACAACCCAATGTTTGTCTTCATTTATAACTTTGTCCACTACAATCGGACAAGCAGATGTGAACAAGGGAGCAGGTAAGGGCCATGGCCCTCCTAAACACTTTTAAGACCATTGTATTATAATAATTCGATTCATTTAATACTAGTCTCAATTAAGGACGGTAAATATATCCAATTTTATAAGATTAGTTTTTTTTAAATCAAATTTTGTGTCATATCAGATTTTTTTCTAAAGTCAAGTCAAATCAGAGTAGGTTTTTAGGTAGACCCATAGATTCACCCGATATATATAAAATTTTTTATTTAATTTTTTATTTATATATATTATGTATTATATTAATAAAATTATTATTTAATATTTTAATTTAAAATATTAATTTAATAAAAATATTATATATAATTAAAATATAATTTATATTAAAAATAATATTTTATAAGTATTATACTAAATTAAAATTGTTATATTAATTTCAAGATGAAGCAATTACAATTATATATATATATATATAAATTAGATCGAATTGAATATAAAAAATATTTTTTATTGAATTAAATTGAAATCAAATATAATTTTTATAAAATCGAAACGAATAAAAATCCGCCTGTTATCGTTACTAGTCTCAACTTCTTTTGTCTTTTACTTCACTGTTTGGCACCTTCTTGACCTTATATGTGGCATCGTCCCAGCGCACAAGTGACATGCCGATCAAAACACTATTTTCAAACAGGATGAACATAGGCCATACGATCACCAAAAAATCTGTAAATATTTGTATTAATTGTGTCTTATTTAAGATTCATATTTAACGCATGGGCGATGCATGAATCATATGCATTAATTAATAAAAGTCATATCATGCAAATGTCATATATGTAAGAAATGTCCTTCACTTAAATTTATATTTAATTTGTTATCTATGCATAGACTAGAACCGATAAAATAATAAACTTCAAGTAATATCGTATAAAGGCTAATGACCACTCAAAAATGCATTTGCAAATATCTTTCATACTTAAATTCATATTTAATGTATTATCTTTGCATCAATAAAAATTGTAAAATAATCTCAATTTCAAATATGTTGTATATGTAAGTATCTTTCACACTTAAATTCATATTTTATGCATTGTCTATTTGTTGGGAATCCAAAATTTTGAGTTAGGAGGCAGGGTGGGGGGAATTGAAACTAAGGCAACAACATCCAAAATCGCGTTGATATTTGCTGCAATAACATGGTCATGGTATGGTGATAAGAAAGTTACTAAATTTATAATGTGTAAAGGACATACTAAAAATATATACTAGGTTGCACATAAACTATGTATATATTTTGATATGCAGAATAGAATAAAATGAATAGAAAATAGTATCTAATTGCTTTTATTCAAATTATGTTCTAAATATTTCAAGCATTATCTATATTATTTTTTATCAACTATCGTAATGATTTTGTCTGAGACTCCGAAAAACTCCACCACTTCTGCCGCTGCCTCCGATGCCATCAACTGTGGCTTTTCTAAGCTTTGTTTCTTCCTCAATTCCTCCTCCTCTCTCAATACCTGGATAAAACTTTCATAAAACTTTTCGAAACCTAAAATTGCCTCAAACTCGAAAATCCTCCTCTATTTTGTTGTTTCTTTTTTCTTTGTTGTTGGTTTTTTGTGTTGTGAGTGTTGGCTGAATTTTGTCTTAGATCTATAGTACCTATGGAAGCGATGATCTGGATAACCAGGTGTTGGGATTTGGTGTTGATGATGAGTGGTCGACGGGGTTGGGATTTTTGGCTTAGTGATAGTCTCCGCTTCCCCAAATATGATGGTGCACGGTGGTAGAAATGGCTAGATATTGAATATATTACCAAAATACATTTTTTTAAAGGTGTTTATTAAGTTTTTTTTATACAATAATCGATAAAAATACATATAATTTGCATTTGTGTTAAACAAATAAAGTTTAAAAATATACAAATAGACTTTGAAATAAAACTAGCAAGAATAACTGGCAGTCAATTGCTTTTTTCACATTGTTTAAAATTTTGTTTAGGACAATCAAATGCCTTAAGGTTGACAATAGAATGCTCTGCAAGATTACATGTTTTGTGAGAATCTTTATTTGTGACATTTGAATATCATGATTTTAGCTTTTGAATTCAATTGTTAAAAAAAAAAATTATTCGTTAGATATAATATTTTATTTCAAAAGTGATGATTTTTTACCTAAATAATATATATTTATAAAAAAAATTTTTAATCACCAATTGAGACTTATGTATCTATTTATCTATTACACTACTTTATGTGATAATAAAAAGATAAATATGTATTTATGTGTTTGAATGTTTAGTTGCATGTTAATGATTTTAATAATTGTTTTTAAAATCATGTGGGTTGAAGTTTTTCAAGAAAGTATGTATTTTATTGGATTATCATTGATCGATTTAAGTTTTTAAATTTTATAAATTATTCTTAGTCATCAACATTTATAATGTATTGTTTTGACGACATACCGATTAAAAAATAATTAGATTAGGATTTATTCCATATCATTATACTTTGTTCAAATGGTGTATTCATTTCATAGATGACCAAAATATTATTTTTCAAAGTTAGATGAAAAAAACAAAAATTTTGAAAAGTTAAATTATCAAAAAAAAAAAAAATTTTACTTTAACTTCTGTAGTTAAATATAAGTTGCATTCAATTAAATTAATAATGAAGATTTTCATTTTGAAGTCTTGGTTGTCTCCTCTATTTTTTAAAAAATGAGTTTTAATTTTTTATTTCTTACAAAACCATTTAAATAGTCGTATATTTGGTAGGCATTATAAACCAAGTTTTACAAATTCCTTTTTAGCTAAAAACTTATTTAAAAATTATTGATCATGTAGCGTGATTAAAAAATTTCACATAAATATCATATAATTCAAAAATATTTGCAAAATGTCAGAAACACATCGCATCGTTACACTCAATAACAATTATCATTGTTCGACGCTCGTATCAATACGACAAATTAGAAATCTTGTTAGTGATTGGGTTGGATTTTACAATTTATAAAAGTTGAGGTATTCAATTCGTAAAAATAAATTTATAGCATTAAATCCTCCTCTTCACCTAATTACAAGAACCAATGGTGTAATTTGAGCTTTTATTTATTTAATAGTGTTAGTATTTAAAGCAGGAAAAGCATGTTTGTATTTTGTCTCATGTAAAATGTTCTGTTCCTAGTCTCTTGATAAACGTCAATATTCAACGATTTTTCTTCAACTGAAAAGGAAGAACACCTATACTTGTGTATATATATACATTGCAGGTGCTCTTCTATTTACCAACCTCAGGAAACTTCATATTTCTAGTCCGTGAACTAGTCTTCCCTTCCATCTATCTCTATTTGTAATTCCAGGCTCCAGCAAATTTTAGTCTTGGAAGCTAAAGGCCATTTGTTTTCCTGTAACTGTAAGTTTTAACTCTCTATTAGTGTCATCAAAATATTATCATTTTTTGTGTTATTTAAAACATGTCCTTTTTTCATTCAAGATGAAACTTTGAAATCAACTTCGGTCAACTAATTGATACGTCATGTTGACTTAGCTCAAATGACATCGGAAGATGAGGGTTGAGTTAAAATCTTAGTGTTCTTTCTTTATAAAAGAAATTGGAAAATTAATAAATTAATGGTACTATATATATCCTCCTGCTCCCCACAACCTTTTTTTTTTCTTGTTTCGAATTTTTTTTCTTCTTATTAGCGTCATTAGAACTGCTAGAGGATGAGCGTATGGGTTAGTTCAATTAAATAACAATTTGTAATAGTTACTGAAAACATAATGAATCCTGTTTTCTTTTTTTTTTTTTTTGTTGAAAAAAAAAATCCTATCTTTACAAACTATATCGGTGATTTTTATGGAAAACGTGCTTTAGCTACCTATCAGGATGTTGGTTTTGGACAATCATATATGCAGCAGTACTTTTTTTTTTTTTAATCTAATTTACAATGCCCTTAAGATTCTAAGTAGTAATACCATAATTTTTGTGGTTGTCCGAATGCTGGACAAGAACCAAATATTACAAACAAGAACTCATATCAGAGCAACTAAGCCTAGGAGAGAAAATGAGAATAATCAGGATTTGATTCCGTTGCTAACTAGTCACTTTGACTTTTGTTTACATGGGAAGGAGATCAAACAAATGCCACCGAGGTGGGATCCACTACGCGCTATCGACGCTACATCATTTGGGAAAAAGAAAGATCCAGCAAACGATTACTCGGAAGATGATGATGATGATTTGGAGCTTGGGTCCGTGGAAGGGTTTATCTACGAGGTCCCCAAGAACATTCGTCAAGGAAATGAAAAAGCCTATACTCCTCAATTAATTTCAATAGGCCCTCTTCATTACAGAAGAAAAATTTTGGCTAAAATGGCAAAGTATAAATTGAGCTATCAAAAGAAATTTTGTGAAAGGACTTCGACTACGACATTGGAAGATTTTTGGAACTTCGTTGGAGACAAGGACAAAGCAATTCTCAACTGTTATGAAGCATCATCCATCATTGGCGATGACATTGCAGTGATGAAATTTTATGATGGACTCTTTATCGTGGAGCTCTTATTGAGGAACCATGAGAAGGAAAATGCAAAAGAGTTGGGAATTAAAGAGTTCTTATTAAAAGGAACGTGGTCAGCTGGTCTTCGGAGGGACTTGCTCTTACTTGAAAAACAGATCCCCTTGTTTGTGCTTGAAGAACTGTACAAGTTATACTGTCACTTCCCTCGTGAAGACAAATTTGATTCTTGTGCTGCCCCTGCCTCTGCTTTTCCCTTTCTTTATCATGCTGGCCTCTACTTTGACATTCCATGGGATAAAAGGTTCGAGGATACAGAATTCCTACACTTCACCGGTTTGTTAAGATGCCATCTGGTCAAAAATTACGCCTCAAATTCGGATCCATCCATGGCCCCAAAAGGAAAAATTGAAACAGTGTACAGTGCGACAATGTTGCATGACGCTGGTTGAGCTTAAAGCTGTGCAGACTGGCTAGATATAGAATTTGAAGGGAAAGAGCTTAAAATCCCCAAATTGAACGTGCAGTCCAACACTGAACCTTACATTCGCAACGTGATGGTCCGGAAGACGCTTGATATCTTTCGTGTCAGTGGGACAGTACTTTTCAGACCACATCTCTGGCCTTGCGCCTCTTTCATGTACAGCTCAAAGAGCACAAAGAAAGGTAGCTGGTTTTCGAACAGTAACAAATCACATTGAATGTCAGTTTGAATACGTCCCAATTAGCAAAAATCCTCTTGTGGGTACTTCCCCAGGATTAGCTGAACAATAAAGCATCCACCATGGACCAGTCTTTCGGCAAAAATATCAGAGTCGATGCAAGTTTGGTGATCTTTATAGCATTTGTTAACTCGTTTTGTGATTGATTTCATGGCCATTACAAATACGCGTGGATCAAGCTTGGTTTTCTCAATATGCCTTCAGAAGCAATTCCTTTTGACAACTTCCATTGCCTGCGAGTGTTCCTTATAATGAAAACAGCCATAGAGACCAATTGGAATCGCATTTGGTTCAAAGGCTTTTGCATTTACTTCACGTAGCTGACTAGGCACTCTACTAATACTCCAACCATTTGCGTCTATAATTTCAGTACGTAATCCACTTGTGTTCGGCTGTTAGAAAGGTGGCACATGCAGTGAATTTTAATCAGCAATAATGTTATAAAATGCATTTTTGAAGATTTGATATTGTTAAAATAATTATATTAAAATTTAAGTAAACAAAAAGCATTTTTTTCTTGAAAATAAATCATATAATTTATTATCTAAATAATCATATAAGAATATGAAGTTTGAAAAACTATTTTCTTAATTCACATAAAATTTGGTAAAACTTTTAGTTTTAAATCTCAATTCTTCTGGAATATGTTTAAATTTGTTTAAGGAAGAGAAAATAACTTTTTACTTTTCTTAAGTAAGTTCTTATAATTTGTATTTAAATAATTTTTTATTTTTTATTTGCACTCAAATAAAATTTTACTTCAAATGAAAAATTAATTTATATTAAAATTTTATTTAGATAAAAATTAAATACTAAAAAAATATTTTAATACAATAAAGATATCGAAACTTCATTAAATAAAGTGATAAAATATTCATAGAAATTTTTGTTATTTTAACTTTTCAAAAACAAAAACAAAAAGAAAAGAAAAAGATAACCACAAGACAAAGGGCATTCATATATATCATATTATATTAAAAGATATATAATTTCCTGATAAAATTTGTTTACTTGGATGCTTAGGTAGATAATCTATTTATTTGACGCATAAGACAATTCTTATTTTTATACTATTTATCAATTAAATAAATTCATTTAAAATAATTATTAGTTATCTAAATCTCTATTATGCTTTAAATCAAGGGTTGATTTAATTTTAGAAGTCACAAATTAAAGAATCTGAAAAGATAATATTTTATATTTGATAAAAGTGAAGAATCAAATTCAAAATTAAATCACCAAATAAAATTTTCAAGCTTTTAAAATCTCAAAAAGATATTTTTATCTTAATAAATTTCTTCATATATTTTTTTTGTTTTTTATTCTTTAAAATTTAAAATCATTTACTATTTTTTTTTAAATTTGATATATATTATCGATTTAAATTAAATAAAATTTATTTCAAAACTCACTCTTTTCAAATTATAAAAAAAAATAAATTTCATATTATAAAAAATATATAATAAAAAAAATTTGGGCATCGTGGGCTAGAAAAGCTAGTATGGTGGTTATATACCATACACAACCAATAAGAACCCAGAATCGGCCCCAATCTCTTATCACAACCCAGAGACAATAGAACCAGTAGACAAAGTCGAAATAACCAATACGCAAGAAAGAATACAAGAAACCACAATTAAGCAACACACAGACGCAATACCAAACAACACAATCAACAGCAAGTGATTGAAAGGTAGAAACAAAGAAACACACAATTGAAACGTGAAAAACAAAAAAAAAAAAAAAACCCACGATTAGATCTTGATCTCTTATGTACAAAAAAAAAAAAAGTATATTTCTCCGAAGTCGTGTATTAAATTGAAAACATCAAAGCTAACCACGTCATTCATTTATGTACGGCAGGGCTTTTCAATTATCCGTTTAGTACTTTTAAATGATTAACTAATACTATCTAAAGAATCGTATGAGCAATTATTCGTCTACTTCACAAAATTGTTCAGCAATGGCACAAAAGGCTCCTCAAATCCAAAGTTTAAAGGAAACCTAAAGAAAAGAAATTACTTTATGTCTTAACTTAAAGATGATTGTTATATGGTAGAGCTTGATGAATCACTATCCAATTAGTACCTAAGACAAGCCTACCAAAAAAGTTAGAATGACATCAAGCAACTTTACCATAAAAATCAAACAAGGGAAGGGCGTTTACCTTTTCTTGAAAGAGCCTTGCCTAATGATAATAAGTTGGGTATCGTTCAACCAAACACCAGTCAACTAAATAGAATTGTTATGTTCGTTTTTTACTGTTCAAAGACAATAAATAAAAACATTAAAACATTAATCAAAGATTTGTATTTGGAACATCAATTACTTTCTTGACTGAGGAAAGCACTAGTACACAGCAGTGGAAATTAATCAGCATGCATTAAGTTTTTCTTTATGCATAAAGTGGTAGGTTATAAATGGCAATCAGTAGATTATAAGTAACACGAAGAGCTTTTGGGCATAAATAGATAAAGAAGTGGAGAACTTGAATCAGAAAAGAAACACATTAATCAGCCATGTTTTGAATCAAGCACAAACAACTCCATCATTTACTTAAAATCTATTCCTACACTTTTATAATCTTTTATAGACTTCTAATTGCATCAAATCAATTCGGAATACTTTTTATTATGGTATTTAAGGGACATCTTTCACACTGGGAGATTTCCATTTTCCTTGGAATCACTCTTGAAATGATATTCAAAAGTTATCCTAAGGGAAAACAATCAAGGATTCACCATCTCAAACCTTGAAAATATACATAAATTTTCACAGTGTAACTTAAATGACGAGTATGCATACATCCTAAAGTTTGTTTCCACAACAACATATCCTTGAGGCAAAATATAGCAAAAGAATTGCATGACTAAAAGTAACACAACTACAAAAAGCCCGGACAACAACTACTATAATCAGAAGCCCAGAGAACTTACCTGCAGGAATGGACTGGTTACGATGATGAGGGAGTGACAATGAACGAGCAAGAGGAAGAGGGAATGACAATGACACCTCCAGACGACAATAATGCCGGCCGTCCGATCGTTAGAAAACAGTGGGAACGACAGGGGTGAGGGGCGTGAGCAGTAGGGGTCGAGAGCAGGGAAAGGTAAGAGTGAAAATGAGGAAGAGAGGAAGAGGGAGTGACAATGATGTAGCTGGATGACAATGACGCCGTCTGATTGTCGGAAGGCACTGGAGACAACAGAGGTGAAGGGCGAAAGACCACAGGTGTCGAAGTCGAGGAGAGGTAATAGTGAAAATAAAAAAGAGGGATTAGGGATTTTAGATTTAAAGACGGGCTGGAGTCGGCTGAATAATTATTTTTTAAAATACAAATTCAGCACTGATGGAATAATTCCGGTGCTATTAGGCGGTGTAATACATATAGAGTGTTTATCGACGAAAAATTTTATTAATAAATTTAACGTCAATTTAAAAAAAAAAAAGTTTTACTTACGGTTTACGGAGGAAATATTTTTCTGTCAATAAAATAAATCGATAATCAATCGATATTTCGTAGATAAATTGAAAATTAAATTTATATTTTAATTTGTTAATGATTTATTGATATTTACTAACGGGAATATTTCGTCGGTAGATCTTTGTTAGTGTTACTTTAATTTTTGGCAGTGTCTAAATGTTGATGTCAAATTCAAACTAGAGGGTAAGAATCTGAAATGATAAGTACAAGGTTGGTTAAAAGAAAAAATTGAAATTATCCTCAATGTTTGTATTCTTATACTCAAATCAGTGAGATAAAGAAGGAAAGAAGGGGTAAGAAAGCAAATTAAGAAACAAAAAAATTCAAAGAAAAATGAGTGGCCTTCTCACCTAAAGAGAAAAAGGAAGATATTTATATACGAGAGAATGGTGGTCGATCAAGCTATCATTGATGAGTTGTGCTTCGAAAAATAAAGTCGATTTTTCACGTTAGTTTAGTTCATATAATTAAAATACCCTTACCATTCTTCTTAAGTCATTCTATACAGTGAAAAGACATTTCATCCTTTAGACGATGAAGTACTTTCATCACTAACCGATTTTTTTCCTTACCATTTGTTGTTCGTTAGAAACATCTATCCCGCTTGGTCTGAGAGGGATAGACATTTTGTTAGTTGTATATATATGATCCAACGAATCATTTGTAAATTCTGGTTTTCCCAATTTTCTTGGGAATCCTTATGCCCTTTCAGCCGCATTACAAATATGAGATCCTATGAAAGAAAAATCAAGAGAGGAGATCGAGAGGGGACTTTACAGTTTCTAAAAACTATGCTCGACTTCCATACCTTTCGTAGTGATTAGAAGCAGGCCTCATCCTTAAGGAAAAGCAGAAAACCAGATATTTGGCATAAATGCATCCCCAGCGTATGAATGTCTGTAGATAGCAGTACCTATTGGAGGGACTAATAGATTCAAATCCAAGATCAATTTTTCTGATAATAATGACAAGGCTGAAGGCATATCTTGATCAACTTAAGTTTACATATCCTTCTATGTAAGTTACTTGTACTTTGAAATTTATACTTATTAAGATAGTGTAATTCTTGTACTATAATTATATATATATATATATATATATTAATGAGAACAATGGCAGCAAGCCTTTTACACCAAATAAGATTCTATTTCCTAAACTATGATACAGTATCAAAGTTCTGTTAGCTCTGACGAGCAGTTTTTTATCCCATTCTTTTCATTTCTTTCCTCATTTCTTTTATCTTCCATGCAAAATCATATAAAAGCTCGTCACTCTTCTACTACTGATATTGTCAATCTCTACTTCTAAGTCGGATACGCTATTCACCATTTTCCACCTTTAATGAATTTAACCATTATATTCTTTAAAATGTCAATTTAAAGGTGTTAATTGATATTTTCGTTAAACTTTTGCAACTAAATTCGATTGCATTTATCCAAAATTCTTAATTTTTGCAGCCTTTGTAAGACTTTTAGGATTTTATTCTCCCTCTTTACAAGTTAAAAAAATTAAAAAAGACTATTAACTCGAATTATGAACATGGTGGAAGTGCCTCATCTCGCATTAGCAGAACTTTTATGAGCTAAGGATTTTCTCATTTTTCCTCAATTCCTTCTCATTTCTCTTTGATTTACAGTTAAATTTTTGTTGATACTGAGAGTAAACAGTAGTAATTGATTGAGTTGTTGGAATTGATATGAGCAAATTGGGGAATTCTTTCGGTTTGACTCTGGATTTGATAGCAAAAGCTTCGATTCGGGGATCTGGGAGCTGATTCACAAGGAGAATACAATGGATTGGAGGAAGTTGTTTGCGGCTTCATCAGATCAAACGTCAGAGTATTATCCCCCACAGCAGATAGTTGGTAGATTAACTGTCAAGCTCTTAGAGGAGGCCTTTGAGGAAGGGGTTCAATGGCAAAGCTCTTTGGTAACTCAATTCATTGGGAAAATGCCAAACTTCAGTTTCTTTCAGAATATGTTTAACGTTCTATGAGATAAGAATAGTGAGATAGAGATTAAGCATGCTGGATTTAACTTCTTCGTGATTCAATTCCCAAAAAAGAAGGTAGGGATTGGGTAATTAAGCATGGACCATGGCATATCTAGAATAAGCCATTGATAGTGCGAAAATGGGAACCAGGAATGCAATCTTTGGAGTTCAATGTGAAAATGTTGCCAGTTTGGGTGCAATTAGGAAAGATTCCATTGGAGCTATGTTCAAAGAAAGGGTTGAGCTATATAGCAAGTGCATTGGGGAATCCTCCGTATATGGACTCAATCATAGCCAATATGCAGCGGTTGGCTTATGCCAATATTTGTGTTGAGTTGAAGGCAAGTATGGCGGTTCCTCGGTTTATTGATATGGTGCAAAAAGATGGATCTTTTACATCTGTTTCAGTTGAAATTCCATGGTTGCCACAGAGATGTATGCATTATTGTATTTTTTGGCATAATGATAAGACATGTCCATAGAAAACAATCAAGGTCCCTAGAAAAAGTGTAGGCGCCAAAGGATAAAGGTAATAAGCCAATACACGAGATCAAGAAAGATGATGAAGCAGGGATGAAACAAGACAACAATGGAGGAGAAAGGAAAGAGAAGGCACCTATTCAATTGTCTCCAACGGCCAGAGCAAGTTTTGTTAACAGGTTTGCACTTCTTGAATCAATTAAGGAGTCTGAGCTGACATTGGAAGAGGACAGTACAGATAGAATTGAAAAGCTAATTCAACCATCACCAAAGAAGCAAAGAGCAGCAGTTGCAAGAGTAGCAGATTTGATGAAAACCTTAAAAATCAAGAAGAAATGACCTATTGACAAGGGTAAGAAATTTAAGGCAAATTCTTCTGCCTCTAGAGCTAAACATATTCTTCTTCATCATGCAATTGATAGTATGGAATATTAGAGGATTTAATGATCCTAAAAAACAAAAAGAAGTTGTAGATAGAATAAGAAGAATAAAGGTAGATATTGTTTGTTTGATAGAAACTAGAATAAAGTAGCACTAGATGCAACTTATAGTAGATCAACACTTTAAAGGTTGAGGTATGTTGGACAATCATTTAGAAGCTCCTAATGAAAGAATCTGGATGCTATGGCGAGATCATATGAATGTGGATTTACTAGAGTTATCTGATCAGAGTGTTACCTGTTGTGTTCTACATGAACCCAAAAAGTTCTATTTCTTTCCCATTGACGGGAGTAATGATGGTATTCAAAAAAGGCAGCTGTGGGCACACTTGTCTCATCTTAAAGGTATTGTAAGGGATAATCCCTAGATATTAGCTAGAGATTACAATGTTATAGTTCACCTTGCTGAAAGCTCAGATTACACTGAAGCACAAACTCTAAATTCTGAGATGAGAGAATTTCATAATTGCTCAACGCAAGTAACGTTGTTTGAAAATGCTTACGTTGGACCTCAATTTACTTGGTCCAACCGTCAGTCTAAAAGTCATCTAGCAAGGAAAGTGGATAGAGTTTTGATAAATGACTCATGGCTTTCGGCTTACCCACAGTCGTATGTGGAGTATTTAGGCCCTGAGGTTTCAAACCACTGTACAGCATTCATCAGGCTTAATATGGCAACCCAATCTCCTTCCAAGCCATTCAAGTTCTTTAATTATTGGAATAGGCATCTAGAGGTCAAGTTAATTGTGGAGAACTCCTGCCAAATTCCTATTGCAGGAAACCCTATGCCTATATTGCATAAAAAATTGAAGAGATTAAAGTTGGAGCTTAGGAAGTTCAATCTTTCATGCTATGGTGATCTGTCTGGCAGGTTGCAAGCAAAAATAATGAAATTGGAATCGATTCAAAAAGCCATTCTGTCCACATCAGGTTTAATCTCTTCATCTTTAGTGAAGGAAGAAAGAAGAATATATGAAGATCTTACAGAATTGTTGAAAGCTGAGGAGAGTTATTTTAGACAAAAATCTAGAATCAGATGGTTGCAGGAATGAGACCAAAACACGAGGTTCTTTTACAAGATGGTAACAGCTAACCAGAAGAAGAAAAGTATTAGAGTATCAGTCAATGTAGAGGGGAATACGTTCGATTCATTTTCCTAGATTTCATAAGAAGCAATCCCGTATTTTCAAAAGCTAATTGGAAAAGTGGATCATAATGTCACAGGCTGCACACAGGAATTATTGACTGATCTATTACAGGGAGACTTGTCCAACGAAGCACAAGATATGATGATTAGACCAGTGACCAAGGAGGTGATAAAGGAGACAATGTTTTCACTCAATAGTGAGAAATCACCAAGGCCTAATGGCTTTACAACCAATATTTTAAAAAAGACTTGGAATATGTTTGGAGAGGATGTCTCTAATGCTATTGTGCATTTTTTTTCAAACAGGGAATATGTTGCCTGCGTTTAATTCAACAATCATTGCACTGGTGCCTAAGTGCACAAATCCCAGTAACATCAAAAAATATAGGCCAATCTCTTGTTGCACCACAGTTTACAAATGCATCATAAGGATATCGGTGAAGAGGTTTAAGGAATTTCTGCCAGGGATCATTGCTACAGTCAAAGTGCAGTCATAAAGGGGAGAAGTATCACTGATAATGTCCTTATGGCTCAAGACATGGTTCGAGGGTATGGTCAATCTACCTTATCTCCGAGCTGTGCAATCAAGATAGATCTTCAAAAGGCATTTGATTTAGTGGACTGGGCTTTATTTATTCTGTCTTGAAACAATAAAAGTGCCAGATCAATTCATTAGATAGATAAAGAGCTGTATTACAACCCCTTTATTGTCTGTATCCTTAATTGATTTGGCAATCAATGTTTTATTACGATTGCTTGATGCAGCTGCCAAACAAGGAGTCCTTGCTTTCCATCCGAAGTGCCAGAAAATAAGTTTGACACGTTTATGATTTTTGCAAAGGGCACTTGATTCTGTGTTGGGAAAAAAACGGTGCTGGAAGTTGTCTACACCATTTATGGTCTGCAGCTGAATTGTGGGAAAAGTGAACTATATCACATAGGGATTAGCAGAGATGAACAAAACGCGATCTAGCACACTACAAGATTTCAGATTGGTGTTCTGCCAGTTAGATACTTAGGCGTTCCTTTGGTCACTAGAAGACTTACAAAAAGAGATTGTTTGCCTTTATTAGAGTAGATCACATCAAGGATCAAAAGCTAGGCTGGTCGGCACTTACCATATACGGGTAGACTGCAATTAATTCAGTCTGTGTTGTTTAATGTCCAAAACTACTGGTGCAAACATTTTATTCTTCCCAAGCATGCCCTAAAAAAAATAAACCAATTATGTTTAGCTTTTTTTGAAATGAAGAGAAGGAACAACATCAAGTAAGTTGGCAGGCAATATGTTTTCCAAAATCTGAAGGACTAGGAGTCAAGAACATAGTTTGCTGAGCTTGTATTATGAAGAATCATTGGTCTATGTTTACTAAAGCAGGGTAAATGTAGATAGCAAGGGTTAGAAGCTTATGTGTCGAAAGTACAAAGCATTTGGCAAGTGACAGGCCAACAAAATAGTAGCTGGAGTCGAAGGAAATTACTTCAACTAATACAAATTGCCCATCAATTCATTAACAAGGAGAATGGTTTTGCGGTATGGACATTTCCATATGGTTGCTATTAAACTATAATGGTGTGGAATAGGATTAGGCCTAAGCAGGAAAGGTCGGATGGCATAGGCTTATATGGTTCAAATTTCATGTTCCAAAGCATTCATTGATAGCTTGGATGGTCATCTTGAACAGACTCCCAATGAAGGATAGACTAAGGTCTTGAGGAATGGAGATAGACAACAGGTGTTGCTTGTGTCAAAGAGCGAATGAATCTAAAGATCATACGTAATTCGACTGTGCTTACACTAAAGAAGTTTGGCATTTGGTACTCCAGTTATGCAGGATTCACAAAAGAACAGGGAATTGGGAAGTTGAGCTAAGGTGGGCAATGAACAGGCTAAAGGGAAAAGCTTTGATTTCCATCATATTATGTATAGCTTTGAATGCTTGCAATTTTTTGCTATGGGGGGAAAGAAATCAACAGCTGTTCAAGCATATAGAAGAGACAACAAGACAGTTGGTGGGAAGGATCAAGGAAGTTGTCAGATACAAGTTACATGATTTAAGGCCAATTACAATAGATATAGTGAACAAGCAATTGTGTGATGGCTGGAAGCTTTCTATAGTTATTCTAGAATAAGCTGCTAACATAATATCATTGTTTTGTAAACTGGAATAGTAGTGCTGCAGCAAATTTTTGTAAGCTTTGGGTAAATAAAATTCAACTTAACTAAATTTTATTGCACAATTAATATACTAATTGCAAATAATCACACCTTACCAGATATATCAAATGAAGAAGTATATATATGCACAAACCATAAGAAATTACTAATTACAAACATAAGACATTAATTATATCTTACAGGGAAGCCAAAAACTTATTTAGGTTACAGTACTTGATAGATCACTTGGCTTCACTTCACAGCACCCTGCCTCCAGTCTGCAAATTAAGCAAAAGAAACATGGCACTCACTGATGTACATAAGAAAGAACTGAAAATATAGCTTGTAGCACTGCAAGTAGGAGCAAGACAAGTGCAGTGAGAAAGGAAATGGGCGAATAGGGCGAGTTGAAATAATCTTTCTTCAATGATGCCTTCCATTTGTTCCACATCTTGTGGCAATATTGCTTGTTCACGTTAATTACCAATTATCTTCTCATAGTAGAAGTCATTTGACGAGTAAAGTCGAGAATTTTGTTAAACGTTTGGGGCAACTGCTTCATCAAATTATCAATAATTCCATGTTTGCGTCTATTTGTATGTCCTTGCCTCAGTTGATGAGCTTATCCATGAACTCCACGTAATCAAAAGCGTACGTAAGTTGGTTCCGAACTTGGGACGAATGGTTTATAGGCCAAGATACGCTCTGTATTATCGTCAAGGTTGGAATCTTCAGTTTCGCATCTTTTGTAAAGTCTACATCGAACAAGCTTTTAACTTGCTCCTTCTCCCCGTTCTTAATATTCCCCTCCTTACCTATCTTTACGAAGTTGATTCCTGCCTCTTCCAGCTGTGTTGCACAGCGTATGAATTTCCATGAGCCTTTTTCCTCCAGCTCTGTTGCACTCCACAGCGTTTGAGTCACGCGAATATTAATCCCTTTGCTTTTGCTTTTGCTTCTGCTTCTGCTGCTTTAATGAAAGTCTTGAGCTGTTCTTTTGCGTTTGAATAAGTATTGCTTCTGCTTTTGCTTTTAATTTTGGATAACCCAAGAATGTCAAGAGAAACTCATTTGGCAAAGAAGAACGGAGTAGGAAAAGAATCCTAATTTTTTGGAAGAGGATTAAAGGAGTTTTTTTTTTTTTTTTTCCTTTCAATTGTGAATTTTTGGAAGATTTTTTATTTTGTTGGTATGACTTGTCATTTATTTATGATGATGTGGATTACATTTGTACAAAGTAATTTTTTTTGAGAATTAAATTTAAAATTACTCTAGTTTGGGAAATAAGATTAAAGAGCACCTGCACATATATAGGAAAAAACTGTTCAAACTTTCCTAAGCTATTTTTTTTTTTTTTTAATGAAATTGTAAGTATAAAAGAGTTATAATTATAAATAGTCTATGAAATTGATACTAAAATAATATAGTGACTAAGTCTTCAACAACTTTCAAATGTGCTTTGTCCAAAATTATTTGATAACACCCAAATATCTTTTGCCACTTTAATAAAAATCTTTCAACATTGAGAGATGTGTACAATTGGAAGAAAATTCGCCAATATAACTTGAATTGTCCAAAAACATAAATAATTTGGTTAAAGTCAATACTAACAATTTCAAGGGAAAAACCTATGAAAACGATTGATAGCAATAAGATTTGGGTTGAAAGATAAAAGGGAGTTACATATTCATCAATCCCTTGAGAAGATATCAGAGTGATCATGGCGACAGAAAGCGCTGTAATTAAAACATGTCATTTTTGGCACACAAGTTAAACAAATTCTATTGTTAGAAAACCCAGAGAATAAGCATTAATCCATCGAAGCAATTACACAATTAATTAATACACGTACAAACAGCTATCTAATTAATACACGTACATGGCTGTTGGCAGCACTCAAGTATTTATTTTATTATATGTAATAGCTCATTAACATGAGCTTTTAGTAGTTCCCCTGCCTCCCATCAACCATGGGAACTTAAGAAAACTTAGACTTACTGATGAACATAAGAAAGAACCGAAAATAAAGTTTGTATCGCGGTAAATAGGAGTACGACAACCGCAGCAAGGAAGGAAATGAGCGACCAGGGCGAGTTAAAATAATCTCTCTTCAATGTTGCCTTCCATTTGTTCCATTTTTTCTGGCAATGCTCGTTCACCTTACCAAATATCTCCGCATAGTAGAAGTCATCGGACGAGTAAATGTTGTTGCGAAGTTTGTTAACCATTTGGGCAACTGCTTCATCATCCCCTAACCAATTATCAACAACTCCACAGTTACAGAGTAATTGCACATCCTTGCCTGTGTTGATGAGGTTATCCATGAACGTCACATAATCACTAACGTAAGTTGGTTCCGAACTTGGGATGGATTGTTCGTAGGCCATTAAATTTCGCAAGATACGCTCCGTATTATCGTCAACGTGGAAGGTGGGAATCTTCAGTACTTTTGTATCATCTGTAAATTCTATATCGAACAAGCTCTCCGTATTATTCTTCTCACACTTGATTCCTGCCTCTTCCAGCTCTGTTGCACTGCGTATGAATTTCCATGAGCGTTGGGATTTTGGATCTTTCGCTACTTTTTCTGCTTTTTGTTTAAAATAAAAGTGGCGGTTTCTTCCTTGAGCTGAAGGAAGGCAAGTAGCATGTACCAAGCCCAGAAGATGCTTGAAATCATTCGGGTTTCTGCCTGTGGGATAGTACTTTTCAGACCACATCGCTGGTCGTCGCGCCCCTTTTCCGAAAAGAGAAAGAGCTAAACGAGCGAACGTATCATCTTCACCCTCTGGCGTTATTATGCTAGCATCTTCATCTTCACCCTCTGACGTTATTATGCGATCTTCTTCATCTTCACCCTCTGACGTTATTATGCGATCTAGATGGCAAAGCACAAAGAAAGGAAGCTGATTTTCGAACAGTAACAAATCATACCGAATGTCAGTTTGAATCCGTCCAAGTTGGTAAAAATTTTCTTTTGGGTACTTCCCCCGTATTAGCGAAACAATAAAAAATCCATCACGGACCAGCTTGTCTACTGGAACATAAGTGCCACGGTAAACTTGGTAGCATTTGTTAGCTCGTTCTGCTATTGATCTCATGGCCCCTTCAAATTCGCTGCGATCACGCTTGGTTTTCTCAATGAACCTACTGAAGCAATTCTCTTTGACAACTTCCATTGCCTGCGTGCGTTCCCAATAACGAGGACCTCCATAGGGACCGATTTGAATCACATTTGGTTCATAGGCTACTGCATTTACTTCACGTAGTCGAGGAGGCACTCTACTAATAATCCAACTATTTGGGTCTATCTTCTGTTAAAAAGGTGGCACATGCAGTGATTTTTAATAAGCGATCATTTTATAAAATGCATTTTTCAAGATTTGAAATTGTTAAAATAATTGCATTAAAATTTAAGCAAACAACACCTTTTTTTTTTTTGAAAATAAATTATATAAGGAAGCTTCTATTCTTTATTATTATTTATACCCTAATTTTTTTATTACAAAAGTATTCTTATATATAATTACTTAACCTCTGACAAAGTACTTTTCAATCTCACACCCATTTCTACTCATTTTTATTCTTCATCTTATTTCCTACACTTTTTTCTTTTCGTTTTTCTTTTTATTCATATTTAAACATCCATTTCAACTATAAGATTTTTTCAAAATTAGTTATATTTCAAATTTTAATTTGATTATATAATTGAGCTTTAATACAAATGATGAATTTTGGATCCAAGAGATAGAAGCCCAAATTTTAATTTTGCTTTTTGTTTTAGATTTCGACTTTAATTTTATTTTTAGTTTTAATTTGGTCATGAAAAAAAAAAAAAGTTAGAAAAGCCAAAAGAGAAAAAGTGGGATTCTTTGTGAAGGCCTTGATTTTTCTTAAGATTTTGAATTAATGACTGAGACATCCTCGGGAAGAAATTTAGAGTTAAACCAAGATCGAATCTGTCAAAAGCAAACAATCGGCAGAAAATCAAGCAAAACAGAGAATCACGAGCAAAGGCCAGGGATAGAAATCAATCGAAGAAGCAATTCAAGCTAGAAGCAAGAAGCAACAAAAAATAAGCATTCAAACCAACCAGCAATTCAAAAGAAGCAGACAAGCACATTCAGGCAATATAGCCAACAGAAGCAGACCAAGACAAGCAAAATCAAGTCTGCAAATCAGGCATCAAGCAACAAGCAAGAAGCAATAATCAAGAGCAATTCGACGCAAAGAGAAATTTGGCATTCAAGTTTGATTTTCTAGTCAACAGCAATTTAACAAAGGCAATATAGAGTCAACAAGCAATTCTACGAAGAAGCCTCTACCCAGAAGCAAAGAATTGAATCAAGTCGACCCAGAACCGAACCCATCCACAAACCGAGCAGCAAATCATCAACAAGCAGAAATAGAGTCGGCACCGAAACAGAGTCAATACATTCAACCTCAAAGATAAAAAAATTTCAGCAACAACAAACAGCTCCAGCAATTATTATCTAGAATATTTAAAAAATGTATAACAACACTGAAAAAAAAAATGAGATTAAAAGATTGAGATTTAGAGTTTAAGGTTTACAAATTTCGAATTTACATTTCTAAAACTTGTAAAAACATTTAAATTTGCATTTTTAAAAACTTTTAAAAGCTTTTGCTTATTGAAATGTAAATCCAAAATTAACGATTTCACCCAAAAGTAATTCAATATTAGATTTCAATTTAATCAACATTTTCTCAAAGTCAAACAAAATTACATGTCATTTATCTCTAAATTGAAGTTTAGTGGCTTGATTACCTTCAACACTTATGATTTTAGAGTTAAGATTAATGTTTTTAGGATGACTTTTAAGGTTAAGGTTTGAAGGTTTAAGTTGAATAAAAATAGAAAAGGAAATATAAAAATGGCTGTTAGGTGTATTAAGGGAAAATAAAAAATATGGTTAGTTGTGTAATTAAATAAAAAAATTTAAATTTGAAAAGTAATTGAATTTAGAGAATACTTATGAGATATGAATAAAAGCTCCCATCATATAATTTATTGTCTAAATAATCATATAAGAATATCAAAATTTATGAAATATGTTAAAATTTGTGTAAGGAAGATAATATAATTATTTTACTTTTTTTAATTAAGCGCTCATAATTTGTATTCAAATAAACTTTTAATTCAAATAAAATATTGATTTAAACTAAAATTTTATTTGATGCGAATTAAATATTAAAAAGTATATTTCTTTTGGTTTGGGGGAAAAAATATCCCTTACAAGGAGGAAAGAAGAGAAGATCTTAACTTGAAACTAGGTCTTTTACATCTTTATAAAATTTTTTTAGCCACTAAATTAAGAGTTGGACTTAAAAAATGTATTTTGATAAAATAAAGATCGAAGATATAAAACTTCCTTAAATAAAGTGATAAAATTCATAAATTTTTTTTGTTATTTTAACCGTTAAAAAGCAAAAACAAAAAAAGAAAAAAATAAACACAAAACAAAAGGTGAGTATAAATAATATTATATTATAGGATACATGGTTACATAAACATTTAGGGGGATAATCTATTTATTTGAATGTAAAACAATTCTTATTTTATGTTATTTATCAATTGAATAAATTCATTTAAAATAATTATTAGTTATCAAAATCTTTATTATATTTTAAATCAAGTATTGATTTAATTTTATAATTTACAAATTAAAGAATCTGAAAAATAAATATTTTAAATTTGATAAAAATGAAGAATCAAATTCAAAATTAAATCACGAAATAAAATTTTAAAACTTCAAAATATCAAAAAGATTCTTTTTTCTTAATAAATTTCCTCATAATTTTTTTTATTTTTTAAACTTCTTTAAAATTTAAAATCATAATATCACATACTATGCATTTAAAATTGAAATATATTTATCGATTTAAATAAAATAAAATTTATCTCAAAACTCACTCTTTTAAAATTATAAAAAAATATAAATTATAAATTACAAAAAATATAATAAAAAATCTTGTGTATCGTGGGTTCAAAAAGTTAAGTATAGTTATATACCGTACAAAGCCAATAAGAATCCAGCATCAGCCACAATCTCTTATAACAACCCAGAGACAACAAACCCAGTAGACATGGTCGAAATGACCAATAGGCAAGAAGGAATACAAGAAACCACAATTAAGCAACACGGACACAATACCAAACAGGAGATCAACAACTTATCGGAAACAGGAAACAAGAAACATAGAAACACACAATCGGAAAAAAAAAAAAAAAACAAAACACAATTAGATCTTGATCTTCTACGTAAAAAAAGAAAAGGAAAACAAAAAGGCATATATTTAATTGAAAAAGGCAAAGCTAACCACGAAATTCATATATATATAGAGCAACGCTTTTCAATTACCCCTGGAACAAACTTCTCTTCCGGTGCCGCCATAAGCTCGACTTGTGGCATCTTTACTGGAATGCTGATGTCACCATATGTAGCCATTACCAGCACAAAAACACGGGATATACACTACATTATTATGAATTAATTGAAGAGAAATATAATACCACCTCTTGAAGAATGAATTGTTATTTTACTGAGAAAAGAATCAATGATAATTTGTTTAAGATTTACCAGTCAAAGTGGAAAGCAGAATCGTGCCTGTGCAGCTGTGAAAATTGGTGTTGATTGATGTAACTGATCCCCTATAGATATTGGACCGGGCGACCAATACCCAAGCTATGTATATATAACAATTACACGTCTTCGCATTTCGTGATTACCGTGTTGCTCAGATTCACGTGATGTACTATTATCGATTATGACATAACAACAACCCTTACAGAACAGATAACACAACTGTCACATTTTCTACAGTCGTATGTCTAAATGATAATTACACATCTTCACATCTTCACATTTCATGACTACCGTAATGCTCGGAATCACGGGATGTACTATTGTCAGTAATGACATAACAACTACCTTTAGACTAAAACAATCAAATGCTCTAAGGAAAAAGTCGAATGCTTGTCATTATTTTATATTCTATTGAGAATTTGTTTAAAGCAATTGAATATCATTATTAGGTATCGTCATTATTGAAAATTAAAAAAAGTCCGCTCGACATGATGTTTCATTCCAAAATAATTATTGAAAATTAAAAAAAGTCCGCTCGACATGATGTTTCATTCCAAAATAATGATCCTTCATCCTCTCTCTTTCTCTCTCTCATTACATATATATATATATATATATATACATATATACACGCGTGTATATATATATACATCAATTCATAAAAAGTTATTTCAAACATTATTTGAGTCTTATAAATAATTTCATTAACATATATTGTGCCTAACTTTTTATCATAATATTTAATTTTGAAAATTTATTCATTTATACAAAAAATATGAAATTATTACTAATCTCTTTTATATAAATGTGATTGGTATAAATTATTCTTTTTAAGATTATCCTAAACTTAAACTAAAAATTTCTAAAAAAATAAATTTTAATTTACATTAAAAGAGCTAATTTACCCTTTTTGTATAATTTTTTGTAAAACGGAAAGTGTATGAAAATAAAAAAAACATCCATTTTATTCGGATAAAAAAAATCAAAAAGGAAAATCACAAAAGATCCTTCTCAATAGAAGCATTAAAACATTCAAAAATCGAAAAGCTCTTCATTAGTAGAAGCTTTGAAACTTTTAGAAAAATAAAATGCTTCAACCTATTAAAGGCTTGAAACTTTCAAAAAGTAAAATGTTTCCCAACCAAAGACTTTAAAACTTTTGAAAAATAAAATGAAATACTTGAGGTTTTCAAGATTATGCTTTGAGGTATTATAGCTCATTATCATTTTTGGATAAAAACTTCTCCATAATAGAGGCATTAAAATTTTAAAATAAAAAATTCATACCTTAAAGTGATTCCTTTGATCTCGTCAAATTCACCATTGACCATATTCCAATGTCTATTCTCAAAATTATTTCAACATCTACTTTTTCCTTTCTTTCCAAGCGTATGCAATGAATGCATACAATGAACGAAAAAGATTTTTCAAAACTTTCAAATTCAATTTCAAAACTCAAACTTTCATTTTTCCTGTTTTTTCAAATATGCATGATGCATAGAATAAATGAATATAATGAATGGCATGTTTTCAACTTGATAGAATCAAAATGTAATGGATGCAATGAATACAATACATGAAATGCAAAAATTAATGTCATATATCTCTAATTGTGGTAAAAGGTTCTCAAGACTCTTTTTTATGTGTTTTCTTCTATTCAACTTCCCATTACGTTCTTTATCTTCTTTAGAACTAGCCAACAAATATATCAACCGACTTATGACCCAAAATTTCCTTTCATTTGATCTCAACATTTGGAATTTTTTTTTTCATTTATAAGTCACAAGGATGCACATCATTTTAAACTTTTTTTATCACTCACATTTCATTTTTTATCTACTCTAATCACTTTTTAATTTTTTCGAAATAATGCAAAAATCATTCATATCAATCATTTATTTATTCATCATCATTCTAGTTTGATGACAAATGGAATCCATCACATTTCCTTAAGGAATAAATGGTGAAGAACAAGAAAAAAAATTAAAGAAAAGATATTCATTATGAAAACAAGTTTGGCAAAAAATAAACAAGCAAAGAAATCATTATATTACCAAGATAAATGCTTGGAAAGGTTCAAAACATCTAAAATAACAAACATTCAACAATTCTAAACAAATTAATTCGAAATTCTTTTTCAAAAACTCATTCCATTAATATTCTTGATCTTTAAGTTCTTCAATCTAGGCATTATCCATACCTCATGAGATCCTCAATTGAAACTGTTTTTTAAATCTTCATTTCAAATATATCCCTTTTTACTTATATCAACAATTCAGATTTTCAATTTAATCAATATTTTACCAAAATAAAAAAAAATTTACATGTCATTTCTCTCTAAATTGAAGTTTAATGGCTTGATTAACTTCAAAGCTTGTGATTTTAGAGTTTGGATTAAAGTTTTTAGGATGGTTTTTAGGGTTAGGGTTTGAAGGTTATGGTTGAAGAAAAATGGAAAAGGAAATGGAAAAATGGGTGTAAGGGTATTTAGGGAAAATTAGAAATGTGGTTAAGGGTGTAATTAGTAAAAAAAAAAAATTAGACTTTAAATTTGGAGTATAAAAAGTAATTGAATGTAGAGAATAATTTTTGAGGTATGAATAAAAGCACCCATCATATAATTTCTTATCTAACTAATCATATAAGAATATGAAATTTCAAATACTATTTCCTAATTTACATAAAATTTGGTAACACTTTTAGTTTTAAACTTCACTATTTTTGGAATATGTTAAAACGAGAAAATAATTATTTTACTTTTTTAAAGTAAGCTCTTATAATTTGTATTCAAAAATTTTTTTACTTTTTATTTGTACTCAAATAAAATTTTATTTCAAATGAAAGATTGATTTATATTAAAATTTTATTTGGATGAAAATTAAATATTAAAAATATATTTTGATACAATAAAGATATAAAAACTTCCTTAAATAAAGTGATAAAATTTATAAAATTTTTTGTTGTTCTAACTTAAAAATAAAAGATAATCACAAAGCAAAGGGCAATAATATATAATATTATATTACAAAATACATAATTACAATAAAATTTGTTTACATGAAGTGGATATTTTATTTATTTGACCCGTAATATGGTTTTTATTTTTATGTTATTAATCAATTAAATAAATTCATTTAAAATAATTATTAGTTATCTAAATCTCTATTATATTTTAAATCAAGTATTGATTTAATTTTATAATTCACAAATTAAAGAATCTGAAAAGTTAGACATTTTAAATTTGATAAAAGTGAACAATCAAATTCAAAATTAAATCACCAAACAAAATTTTCAAACTTTTAAAATCTCATAAAGACAGTTTTTTCTTAATAAATTTCTTCATAATTTTTACATTTGTTAAACTTCTTCAAAATTTAAAATCACAATATCACTTACTATTTTTTTTAATTTGAAAGATATTTATTGATTTGAATTAAATAAAATTTATTTCAAAACTCACTATTTTCAAATTATAGAAAAAATAAAAAATCTTGTACATCGGTTAAAAAAGCTCGCATAGAATAAGAACCCAGCATCAGCCCACAATCACTTATCACAACCCAGAGACAATAGACCCAGTAGACATGGTCGAAATAACCAACAGGCAAGAAAGAATACGAGAAACCACAACTAAGCAACGCAAAGATGCAATACCGAACAACACAATCAACAACAAGTGATTGGAAACAAGAAAGCCAGAAACACACAATCGAGAAAAAAAAAACCCACAATTAGATCTTGATTTCCTACGTACGAGAAAAAAAAAAGATGTATATTTCTCCGATGTCGTGTATTAAATTGAAAACGGCAAAGCTAACCACGCAATTCATATACATACGGCAGGGCTTTTCAATTACCTCTCTGAAAAATTGACTAGTCTCTGTCGAACATGGCACAAACTCCATCTTGTTCATTGTAATGCTGACGTCACCACCTATAGCCATTACCTGGACAAAAACATGGGATATACACTACATTATTATGATTTAATTGAAGAGAAAGGTTATACTACCTCTTGAAGAATGTATTGTACTTCTACTGAGAAACGAACGAACGATAATTTGTTTAAGGTTTACCAGCCAAAGTGGAAAGCAGAATCGTGCCTGTGCTTGTGAAATTTGGTGGTGATAAAAGAGTGATAAATCTGATCACCTATAAATATTGGAGTGGGCGACCCATACCCAGCTTATGTATAATGGACACATGAATGAATGACATCAGATATATTACTTCACATTTTCAATAATTGTACGTTTATGATAATTAGAATCATCACTTTCCATGACTATCGCGTAGCTCAAATTCACTCTCCATGTCATTTTTATTTCATGAATTTAAAATAATTAGACTCAAATAATTAGACAATGACAGAACTGCTACCTTGAGAGAAAAAGACAAAACAATTTTCTGTTTTGAAGATGATATATATTTGTTAGGATTCACTTAAATCTTATAAAAAATTTGAATAAAGATTTATTTCAGATAAAATTAATTAAATATTACTTGATAAATAAAAAATTTTTAAAAGAAAAGTTATAAGAAATTTTTTTTTTTATAAATAAATAAGTGGAGTCCGGTATAAAAAACACCGTGAGAGAAAGAGTTAAAGAGAGAGCTAGAAAGAAAGGGTGGAATAAAATAGCCAGGGAACAGCCACAGTGGAGAGCCAGACATGACAAAGATAGATGGAGGAGAAAGCTACTATCTGTTTTCGTGGACAAAATTCACCTTATGGGTAGAGAAGCAGAACTGAGAGATCTAATAATGCAATATGGAAGGGCCCTAGATTACTACATATCCATAAACAAGAAATGGACAAGGCGCAGTAAGTTTGGTTTTTTCAGGTTCAAAGATCTGAGAGAAGCACCGGCAGTAATCAGGGCACTAAATGGGACCTTTTGGCATGGATGGAGGCTGACGATGAACTAGCAAAGTATGAAAGGGATGCAAAAAAACAGCGCAGTCACCAAAACAGCAATCAGACAAGACAAAAGAAAAGTTGTTCCACTAAACCATACTAGTACAGAGAAAGGCAAGCCAACTTAAAACGAAATAATAAGGGGCAACAACTGCAGAAACAATGAGATAGAAAGTAATAGAGGAGGAGAAGGTAGAAAGGATGATGATGACAAAAAAGATCGTGATAAGGAGACAGAACCACAGAAGTCAGTTATGTTTGAGTGGAAACAGGAAAACCTTGATTTGGAATGGCTTGAACGATTTGCAGTAGCGGGGGTAAAAAATCCACAGGCAATAAACTTCCTATAGCAACAAATATTCAGTCAAGGGGTTATGCACTTCTTTGTTACGTTCGTGGGGGGGTAGTATGGTGTTACTACAGTTTGAGTCGAGAGGAAATGTTGGGGATGCTTGAAGATGGAAAGGTGTGGTTATGTGACTGGTTCTTCTGGACTAGGCCGTGGAATCCAGAGATACATCCAAGTGACAAGTTTGTTGGGATTAAACTTGAAAATATCCCACTGCATGCATGGAATTATGAGCTATTTAGTAGAATTGGAAGCACTTGGGGAACTTTTGTTACCATCGATAATAGTATGATGAGAAAACGAAGATTGGACGTAGCAAGAGTTTTAGCTCTCATCAGAACAGATACTCATCTCCCAAGTTACTTGCAGACAGTAATAAACGGGAAATCATATCATGTTAAAGTAACGCTGGAAGACGGGTCAGGTTTCTTATGGAATACTGGGATAAAACAAATCAAAAAGAGTCAATCAACACCATCGTCCTCATCAAGTTCAGCTTCCTCAAGCACAGAAAAGGAACTCCAACTGTGCAGTAATGGATAGTGCAACGATGAAGGAGGTGAAAAGTCGGATCTGGGAAACATTGACAGACGAGCAAGTAGTGAGGTATTGGAAAAGGGTTATACAGCTGGAGGAGAGTTAAGTCAGCCGCAAGTTCCAACCGCGTGCAGTCGCAAGATGACGTGGTATTAACTTTGGAAAACAGGGAAAGAAACCCCAGTCACAACACATGAAGACAACCACTGACTGATGATATTTGGGCTATAGAGGAAAATTGGGCTGAAAAAGAGTGGAATTGGTCGTTGAACTAAGCCCAAACTGCGCAAGCAAAAGTTGAAAGGCCAAGGACCCAATCGAAAGATGAAAATAATGACGAGACTGGACAAGAATTATGGGGGCCAAAAATTGCAAAGCTTCAGACAGAGTTGTCGATTGCGGAAAATATTATTCTTCAAAGTCAGAAAGGCGAGCTAATACATGGCAGAAAGGACAGAAAAAATACTGGTAGAAGAAGAAATGATACAAAGCCGAGGAAAAGGTATTAAAAGGAAGAGAGGACCGTGGGCAAGATACAGCCATAGGGAAGAAAGCCTTGAAGACACAGTATTGGGAGGAGGCTGATTTATCTGATGAAGATATTCGAAACAGGAATAGGGTGCTTAGAAGAGAATCAGAGAAAACACTTGAAGTGGGCAAGCTGCTAGGCCTATCAGTAAGAGGAGACGAAGAAGAAGTACTGTAAAAGCTAATAGAGATAGAGGCGGCAGAGGAGGATGTTGGGATTTGCCTTGAATCTCAAAATCCCACATCGACAGTTAAGTAAGTTTGAATTTGTCTTGTATCCCACATCGGGAGTTTAGTAAAGGTATAAAGGGTTTCACCCTTATAAATAAGATGTTTTGGTTTTAGTTTGTAACCCCAGAGAGTTAGACACCAAGAGAATAGCTAAGTGAGTAGGCTATTAAAAGGGTGTAATTGGGTTTTGGGTTAAGTTTTGAGTAAGGAGTTTTAGGAGACTTTTCTCATTCTAAAAGTCTCACAATTGTAAAGACTTATTTGATAGTGAATTAGATTTGGAGTAGGCCATTTTGAGTTGGGCCGAACCAAATATATTTGTGTGTTCTTATTCTTGATTTGAGCTTGTTTTTTTGTGTGGTTGCTGCGCGTGGGTATTGTGATATTTCCCAACAGAGGAATGGGAAGGTAATTCTTAATTACTTATTCTCAGTAGGGAAAATGGTAGAATCAAGGGGTTTTTATTTCTCACAATGAAGATTATTTCTGTAAATATTAGAGGAATTGGAAGGAGTGAAAAAAAGAGACCTTTAGGACGATAATGTCAAACGAAAAACCAAAGTATTTTTACATAAGAAACCAAGACCCATAAAGTGACTGACAAAACAATTTGACAACTATGGGAAAGAAAAGGAGTAAAGTTTACCCAAAATGAACCAAATGGAGTTGCGGGGGGATTGATATGTATGTGGGCAGAGGAGGATTTCACATTCATATCCTCCACTTGTAGAGAGAGGTTCATTTGGATCAGTGGTAGTTTCACAAATAAATCTGGCACTTTTAATTTATGCAATGTGCATGCCCTTAATGATGTTTACGAAAGGAAAGTATTTTGGTAAGAACTAGCTGAAGTAAAAGCAAGTAGCTCAAAATTGTGGTGCTTTGCAGGCGACTTTAATGCAATGCTAAATGAGGAGGAAAGAGTTGGGATAGCAGATATTGCCAGATCATCAACAGACTTTGCAAACTTCATACAAGAAGCAGAGTTAATTGATCTTCCCCTAGCTGGTAAAAAATTCACGTGGTATAGGAGAGGTGAAAGAATCGCAATGAACAGACTGGATATATTCCTTATCATACAGAACTGGTTATCGGTCTTCTCAACGATCAATCAATGGTGCTTAGAATGCTCTATATCTGACCATATTCCTCTCTGTCTGGGAATTGAAGCACAGGATTGGGGACCGAAACCGTTTAAAATTTTTAATCACTGGCTTAAGAATGAGGAGTTTCATTGGCTGGTAGAAAATAAATGGAGCTTATACGAGGTGGAGGGATACACAGGTAACATGGCGATGCAAAAGCTCAAACTTCTGAAGAAGGACATCAGACAATGGAACGATCATGGGAAAGGAGATATGGAAGCCTCAATAGACTCACTAGAGAAGGAGATAGCATTGTGGGAGAGAGAGCATGAAGTCAAACCAATGGATAAAAGCATCAACTTGGCTA
The DNA here is from genome assembly GCF_047325235.1 of Durio zibethinus. NCBI lineage: Eukaryota > Viridiplantae > Streptophyta > Magnoliopsida > Malvales > Malvaceae > Durio > Durio zibethinus. The sequence continues at coordinate 21,313,612 of NC_143168.1, forward strand.
TAGTAACAAAAAAAGAAATGTTATGGGGATTACAAAGAGGGGAAGAACAAACATGGGGGCAGAAGGCAAGAGTAAAATGGATATAAGAGGGAGATAAGAACACAAAATATTTTCACTGTATTTCCAACAACAGATGGAGAAATAATTTCCTCAGCTACATATCCCACAGAGGCAAAAGACTTAACAACCCAAAGTAGATTAGAGCAGCGGCAGAGAATCATTTCCAAAATATGTTCAGAAAATTTTTAAAGCAATTGCTCTTCGTGGTGGAATTGGAAACCAAGAAGTTAACTGTGATGGAATCCCAGAGGCTAGAGGTACCATTCACAGAAGAGGAAGTATGGAATGCAGTTGAAGGATGTGATGGAGATAAGGTGCCTGAACCGGATATATTCAACTTCAACTTTATAAAAGGGAAATGGAGCTTACTAAAGTCTGATATACTGGATTTTTTGGAAGAGTTTGAAAAAACTGAAAAATTGGCAAAAGGTATAAATTGCTCCTTCATTATGTTATCAACTAAAACACAGTGCTACAAGTCCCTAAAAGGACTTTCGTCCATTATCTCTAATCAGTAGCTTATACAAGATAGAAGCAAGAGTATTAGCTAATAGATTGAAGCAAGTCATCTGCCTTTGTGGAGGGAAAACATATTATGGACGGTGTTCTTATTGAAAATGAGGTGATAAATAGTATGAAAAAATCGTCAGAGGGGGGTATGATTTTGAAGCTTGACTTTGAGAAGGCTTTTGACATTGTTGACTGGAACTTCTTAATATCAATGATGGTAAAAATGGGCTTCAACAGAAAATGGATTTCATGGATATGGGGGTGCATATCAACAGCATCAGTGGCTCACTCACCAGACTAATAATGATGCAGACTTAGACAAGCTGATCCGCTCTCTCCACTGTTGTTTCTGATAGTTGCAGAAGGATTAAGTATGATGCTAAGAAGGGCGGTTGATCTGAATTTGTTTAATGGAATAAAGGATGGGCATGGAAACCTGTGGGAAAACACTTATTTACAGTTGGCTGTAATCTTGTAATCTGTATATTTATATTTGTATCTCTAGAATTAAGTATTTGTATCCCTAAAATTAGGATAGACAATCCCTCAATTATAGGATTAGTTTTTTAGGAAGATTTAGTTTCCTAGTTTAACCTCTAGTTAGTTGTATATAAATCTAAGATTCTTTTATAATTCTCAATAAGCAGTTTTTCAACATACATTCAGTTTTCACATTGATTTATTTCTTAGTTTTTTCACATGGTATCAAAGCTTTAGGCTCTTTTTGGGAAGCAAAATTTTCAGCCTTCATTGTTGACTTTTTTAGGCCTTTATTGCCGAATCCTGTTTAGGCCTTCATTGCCGAATCTTTTCAAAGAAAGATATCACTATCACCCAATTTGAGAAAATTTTAACTGGAAAAATCACTGGAGTACTACAGATGTCTCAGATAGTGTAATTCTTGTACTATAATTATATATATATATATATATATATATATTAATGAGAACAATGGCAGCAAGTCTTTTACACCAAATAAGATTCTATTTCCTAAACTATGATACAGTATCAAAGTTCTGTTAGCTCTGACGAGCAGTTTTTTATCCCATTCTTTCCATTTCTTTCCTCATTTCTTTTATCTTCCATGCAAAATCATATAAAAGCTCGTCACTCTTCTACTACTGATATTGTCAATCTCTACTTCTAAGTCGGATACGCTATTCACCATTTTCCACCTTTAATGAATTTAACCATTATATTCTTTTAAAATGTCAATTTAAAGGTGTTAATTGATATTTTCGTTAAATTTTTGCAACTAAATTCGATTGCATTTATCCAAAATTCTTAATTTTTGCAGCCTGTGTAAGACTTTTAGGATTTTATTCTCCCTCTTTACAAGTTAAAAAAATTAAAAAAGACTATTAACTCGAATTATGAACATGGTGGAAGTGCCTCATCTCGCCTTAGCAGAACTTTTATGAGCTAAGGATTTTCTCATTTTTCCTCAATTCTTTATCATTTCTCTTTGATTTACAGTTAAATTTTTGTTGATACTGAGAGTAAACAGTATTAATTGATTGAGTTGTTGGAATTGATATGAGCAAATTGGGGAATTCTTTCGGTTTGACTCTGGATTTGATAGCAAAAGCTTCGATTCGGGGATCTGGGAGCTGATTCACAAGGAGAATACAATGGATTGGAGGAAGTTGTTTGCGGCTTCATCAGATCAAACGTTAGAGTATTATCCCCCACAGCAGATAGTTGGTAGATTAACTGTCAAGCTGTTAGAGGAGGCTTTTGACGAAGGGGTTCATCAATGGCAAAGCTCTTTGGTAACTCAATTCAATGGGAAAATGCCAAACTTCAGTTTCTTTCAGAATATGTTTAACGTTCTATGAGGCAAGAATAGTGAGATACAGATTAAGCATGCTGGATTTAACTTCTTCGTGATTCAATTCCCAAAAAAGAAGGTAGGGATTGGGTAATTGAGCATGGACCATGGCATATCTAGAATAAGCCATTGATAGTGCGAAAATGGGAACCAGGAATGCAATCTTTGGAGTTCAATATGAAAATGTTGCCAGTTTGGGTGCAATTAGGAAAGATTCCATTGGAGCTATGTTCAAAGAAAGGGTTGAGCTATATAGCAAGTGCATTGGGGAATCCTCCGTATATGGACTCAATCATAGCCAATATGCAGCGGTTGGCTTATGCCAATATTTGTGTTGAGTTTAAGGCAAGTATGGCGGTTCCTCGGTTTATTGATATGGTGCAAAAAGATGGATCTTTTACATCTGTTTCAGTTGAAATTCCATGGTTGCCACAGAGATGTATGCATTATTGTATTTTTTGGCATAATGATAAGACATGTCCATAGAAAACAATCAAGGTCCCTAGAAAAAGTGTAGGCGCCAAAGGATAAAGGTAATAAGCCAATACACGAGATCAAGAAAGATGATGAAGCAGGGATGAAACAAGACAACAATGGAGGAGAAAGGAAAGAGAAGGCACCTATTCAATTGTCTCCAACGGCCAGAGCAAGTTTTGTTAACAGGTTTGCACTTCTTGAATCAATTAAGGAGTCTGAGCTGACATTGGAAGAGGACAGTACAGATAGAATTGAAAAGCTAATTCAACCATCACCAAAGAAGCAAAGAGCAGCAGTTGCAAGAGTAGCAGATTTGATGAAAACCTTAAAAATCAAGAAGAAATGACCTATTGACAAGGGTAAGAAATTTAAGGCAAATTCTTCTGCCTCTAGAGCTAAACATATTCTTCTTCATCATGCAATTGATAGTATGGAATATTAGAGGATTTAATGATCCTAAAAAACAAAAAGAAGTTGTAGATAGAATAAGAAGAATAAAGGTAGATATTGTTTGTTTGATAGAAACTAGAATAAAGTAGCACTAGATGCAACTTATAGTAGATCAACACTTTAAAGGTTGAGGTATGTTGGACAATCATTTAGAAGCTCCTAATGAAAGAATCTGGATGCTATGGCGAGATCATATGAATGTGGATTTACTAGAGTTATCTGATCAGAGTGTTACCTGTTGTGTTCTACATGAACCCAAAAAGTTCTATTTCTTTCCCATTGACGGGAGTAATGATGGTATTCAAAAAAGGCAGCTGTGGGCACACTTGTCTCATCTTAAAGGTATTGTAAGGGATAATCCCTAGATATTAGCTAGAGATTACAATGTTATAGTTCACCTTGCTGAAAGCTCAGATTACACTGAAGCACAAACTCTAAATTCTGAGATGAGAGAATTTCATAATTGCTCAACGCAAGTAACGTTGTTTGAAAATGCTTACGTTGGACCTCAATTTACTTGGTCCAACCGTCAGTCTAAAAGTCATCTAGCAAGGAAAGTGGATAGAGTTTTGATAAATGACTCATGGCTTTCGGCTTACCCACAGTCGTATGTGGAGTATTTAGGCCCTGAGGTTTCAAACCACTGTACAGCATTCATCAGGCTTAATATGGCAACCCAATCTCCTTCCAAGCCATTCAAGTTCTTTAATTATTGGAATAGGCATCTAGAGGTCAAGTTAATTGTGGAGAACTACTGCCAAATTCCTATTGCAGGAAACCCTATGCCTATATTGCATAAAAAATTGAAGAGATTAAAGTTGGAGCTTAGGAAGTTCAATCTTTCATGCTATGGTGATCTGTCTGGCAGGTTGCAAGCAAAAATAATGAAATTGGAATCGATTCAAAAAGCCATTCTGTCCACATCAGGTTTAATCTCTTCATCTTTAGTGAAGGAAGAAAGAAGAATATATGAAGATCTTACAGAATTGTTGAAAGCTGAGGAGAGTTATTTTAGACAAAAATCTAGAATCAGATGGTTGCAGGAATGAGACCAAAACACGAGGTTCTTTTACAAGATGGTAACAGCTAACCAGAAGAAGAAAAGTATTAGAGTATCAGTCAATGTAGAGGGGAATACGTTCGATTCATTTTCCTAGATTTCATAAGAAGCAATCCCGTATTTTCAAAAGCTAATTGGAAAAGTGGATCATAATGTCACAGGCTGCACACAGGAATTATTGACTGATCTATTACAGGGAGACTTGTCCAACGAAGCACAAGATATGATGATTAGACCAGTGACCAAGGAGGTGATAAAGGAGACAATGTTTTCACTCAATAGTGAGAAATCACCAAGGCCTAATGGCTTTACAACCAATATTTTAAAAAAGACTTGGAATATGTTTGGAGAGGATGTCTCTAATGCTATTGTGCATTTTTTTTCAAACAGGGAATATGTTGCCTGCGTTTAATTCAACAATCATTGCACTGGTGCCTAAGTGCACAAATCCCAGTAACATCAAAAAATATAGGCCAATCTCTTGTTGCACCACAGTTTACAAATGCATCATAAGGATATCGGTGAAGAGGTTTAAGGAATTTCTGCCAGGGATCATTGCTACAGTCAAAGTGCAGTCATAAAGGGGAGAAGTATCACTGATAATGTCCTTATGGCTCAAGACATGGTTCGAGGGTATGGTCAATCTACCTTATCTCCGAGCTGTGCAATCAAGATAGATCTTCAAAAGGCATTTGATTTAGTGGACTGGGCTTTATTTATTCTGTCTTGAAACAATAAAAGTGCCAGATCAATTCATTAGATAGATAAAGAGCTGTATTACAACCCCTTTATTGTCTGTATCCTTAATTGATTTGGCAATCAATGTTTTATTACGATTGCTTGATGCAGCTGCCAAACAAGGAGTCCTTGCTTTCCATCCGAAGTGCCAGAAAATAAGTTTGACACGTTTATGATTTTTGCAAAGGGCACTTGATTCTGTGTTGGGAAAAAAACGGTGCTGGAAGTTGTCTACACCATTTATGGTCTGCAGCTGAATTGTGGGAAAAGTGAACTATATCACATAGGGATTAGCAGAGATGAACAAAACGCGATCTAGCACACTACAAGATTTCAGATTGGTGTTCTGCCAGTTAGATACTTAGGCGTTCCTTTGGTCACTAGAAGACTTACAAAAAGAGATTGTTTGCCTTTATTAGAGTAGATCACATCAAGGATCAAAAGCTAGGCTGGTCGGCACTTACCATATACGGGTAGACTGCAATTAATTCAGTCTGTGTTGTTTAATGTCCAAAACTACTGGTGCAAACATTTTATTCTTCCCAAGCATGCCCTAAAAAAAATAAACCAATTATGTTTAGCTTTTTTTGAAATGAAGAGAAGGAACAACATCAAGTAAGTTGGCAGGCAATATGTTTTCCAAAATCTGAAGGACTAGGAGTCAAGAACATAGTTTGCTGAGCTTGTATTATGAAGAATCATTGGTCTATGTTTACTAAAGCAGGGTAAATGTAGATAGCAAGGGTTAGAAGCTTATGTGTCGAAAGTACAAAGCATTTGGCAAGTGACAGGCCAACAAAATAGTAGCTGGAGTCGAAGGAAATTACTTCAACTAATACAAATTGCCCATCAATTCATTAACAAGGAGAATGGTTTTGCGGTATGGACATTTCCATATGGTTGCTATTAAACTATAATGGTGTGGAATAGGATTAGGCCTAAGCAGGAAAGGTCGGATGGCATAGGCTTATATGGTTCAAATTTCATGTTCCAAAGCATTCATTGATAGCTTGGATGGTCATCTTGAACAGACTCCCAATGAAGGATAGACTAAGGTCTTGAGGAATGGAGATAGACAACAGGTGTTGCTTGTGTCAAAGAGCGAATGAATCTAAAGATCATACGTAATTCGACTGTGCTTACACTAAAGAAGTTTGGCATTTGGTACTCCAGTTATGCAGGATTCACAAAAGAACAGGGAATTGGGAAGTTGAGCTAAGGTGGGCAATGAACAGGCTAAAGGGAAAAGCTTTGATTTCCATCATATTATGTATAGCTTTGAATGCTTGCAATTTTTTGCTATGGGGGGAAAGAAATCAACAGCTGTTCAAGCATATAGAAGAGACAACAAGACAGTTGGTGGGAAGGATCAAGGAAGTTGTCAGATACAAGTTACATGATTTAAGGCCAATTACAATAGATATAGTGAACAAGCAATTGTGTGATGGCTGGAAGCTTTCTATAGTTATTCTAGAATAAGCTGCTAACATAATATCATTGTTTTGTAAACTGGAATAGTAGTGCTGCAGCAAATTTTTGTAAGCTTTGGGTAAATAAAATTCAACTTAACTAAATTTTATTGCACAATTAATATACTAATTGCAAATAATCACACCTTACCAGATATATCAAATGAAGAAGTATATATATGCACAAACCATAAGAAATTACTAATTACAAACATAAGACATTAATTATATCTTACAGGGAAGCCAAAAACTTATTTAGGTTACAGTACTTGATAGATCACTTGGCTTCACTTCACAGCACCCTGCCTCCAGTCTGCAAATTAAGCAAAAGAAACATGGCACTCACTGATGTACATAAGAAAGAACTGAAAATATAGCTTGTAGCACTGCAAGTAGGAGCAAGACAAGTGCAGTGAGAAAGGAAATGGGCGAATAGGGCGAGTTGAAATAATCTTTCTTCAATGATGCCTTCCATTTGTTCCACATCTTGTGGCAATATTGCTTGTTCACGTTAATTACCAATTATCTTCTCATAGTAGAAGTCATTTGACGAGTAAAGTCGAGAATTTTGTTAAACGTTTGGGGCAACTGCTTCATCAAATTATCAATAATTCCATGTTTGCGTCTATTTGTATGTCCTTGCCTCAGTTGATGAGCTTATCCATGAACTCCACGTAATCAAAAGCGTACGTAAGTTGGTTCCGAACTTGGGACGAATGGTTTATAGGCCAAGATACGCTCTGTATTATCGTCAAGGTTGGAATCTTCAGTTTCGCATCTTTTGTAAAGTCTACATCGAACAAGCTTTTAACTTGCTCCTTCTCCCCGTTCTTAATATTCCCCTCCTTACCTATCTTTACGAAGTTGATTCCTGCCTCTTCCAGCTGTGTTGCACAGCGTATGAATTTCCATGAGCCTTTTTCCTCCAGCTCTGTTGCACTCCACAGCGTTTGAGTCACGCGAATATTAATCCCTTTGCTTTTGCTTTTGCTTCTGCTTCTGCTGCTTTAATGAAAGTCTTGAGCTGTTCTTTTGCGTTTGAATAAGTATTGCTTCTGCTTTTGCTTTTAATTTTGGATAACCCAAGAATGTCAAGAGAAACTCATTTGGCAAAGAAGAACGGAGTAGGAAAAGAATCCTAATTTTTTGGAAGAGGATTAAAGGAGTTTTTTTTTTTTTTTTTCCTTTCAATTGTGAATTTTTGGAAGATTTTTTATTTTGTTGGTATGACTTGTCATTTATTTATGATGATGTGGATTACATTTGTACAAAGTAATTTTTTTTGAGAATTAAATTTAAAATTACTCTAGTTTGGGAAATAAGATTAAAGAGCACCTGCACATATATAGGAAAAAACTGTTCAAACTTTCCTAAGCTATTTTTTTTTTTTTTTAATGAAATTGTAAGTATAAAAGAGTTATAATTATAAATAGTCTATGAAATTGATACTAAAATAATATAGTGACTAAGTCTTCAACAACTTTCAAATGTGCTTTGTCCAAAATTATTTGATAACACCCAAATATCTTTTGCCACTTTAATAAAAATCTTTCAACATTGAGAGATGTGTACAATTGGAAGAAAATTCGCCAATATAACTTGAATTGTCCAAAAACATAAATAATTTGGTTAAAGTCAATACTAACAATTTCAAGGGAAAAACCTATGAAAACGATTGATAGCAATAAGATTTGGGTTGAAAGATAAAAGGGAGTTACATATTCATCAATCCCTTGAGAAGATATCAGAGTGATCATGGCGACAGAAAGCGCTGTAATTAAAACATGTCATTTTTGGCACACAAGTTAAACAAATTCTATTGTTAGAAAACCCAGAGAATAAGCATTAATCCATCGAAGCAATTACACAATTAATTAATACACGTACAAACAGCTATCTAATTAATACACGTACATGGCTGTTGGCAGCACTCAAGTATTTATTTTATTATATGTAATAGCTCATTAACATGAGCTTTTAGTAGTTCCCCTGCCTCCCATCAACCATGGGAACTTAAGAAAACTTAGACTTACTGATGAACATAAGAAAGAACCGAAAATAAAGTTTGTATCGCGGTAAATAGGAGTACGACAACCGCAGCAAGGAAGGAAATGAGCGACCAGGGCGAGTTAAAATAATCTCTCTTCAATGTTGCCTTCCATTTGTTCCATTTTTTCTGGCAATGCTCGTTCACCTTACCAAATATCTCCGCATAGTAGAAGTCATCGGACGAGTAAATGTTGTTGCGAAGTTTGTTAACCATTTGGGCAACTGCTTCATCATCCCCTAACCAATTATCAACAACTCCACAGTTACAGAGTAATTGCACATCCTTGCCTGTGTTGATGAGGTTATCCATGAACGTCACATAATCACTAACGTAAGTTGGTTCCGAACTTGGGATGGATTGTTCGTAGGCCATTAAATTTCGCAAGATACGCTCCGTATTATCGTCAACGTGGAAGGTGGGAATCTTCAGTACTTTTGTATCATCTGTAAATTCTATATCGAACAAGCTCTCCGTATTATTCTTCTCACACTTGATTCCTGCCTCTTCCAGCTCTGTTGCACTGCGTATGAATTTCCATGAGCGTTGGGATTTTGGATCTTTCGCTACTTTTTCTGCTTTTTGTTTAAAATAAAAGTGGCGGTTTCTTCCTTGAGCTGAAGGAAGGCAAGTAGCATGTACCAAGCCCAGAAGATGCTTGAAATCATTCGGGTTTCTGCCTGTGGGATAGTACTTTTCAGACCACATCGCTGGTCGTCGCGCCCCTTTTCCGAAAAGAGAAAGAGCTAAACGAGCGAACGTATCATCTTCACCCTCTGGCGTTATTATGCTAGCATCTTCATCTTCACCCTCTGACGTTATTATGCGATCTTCTTCATCTTCACCCTCTGACGTTATTATGCGATCTAGATGGCAAAGCACAAAGAAAGGAAGCTGATTTTCGAACAGTAACAAATCATACCGAATGTCAGTTTGAATCCGTCCAAGTTGGTAAAAATTTTCTTTTGGGTACTTCCCCCGTATTAGCGAAACAATAAAAAATCCATCACGGACCAGCTTGTCTACTGGAACATAAGTGCCACGGTAAACTTGGTAGCATTTGTTAGCTCGTTCTGCTATTGATCTCATGGCCCCTTCAAATTCGCTGCGATCACGCTTGGTTTTCTCAATGAACCTACTGAAGCAATTCTCTTTGACAACTTCCATTGCCTGCGTGCGTTCCCAATAACGAGGACCTCCATAGGGACCGATTTGAATCACATTTGGTTCATAGGCTACTGCATTTACTTCACGTAGTCGAGGAGGCACTCTACTAATAATCCAACTATTTGGGTCTATCTTCTGTTAAAAAGGTGGCACATGCAGTGATTTTTAATAAGCGATCATTTTATAAAATGCATTTTTCAAGATTTGAAATTGTTAAAATAATTGCATTAAAATTTAAGCAAACAACACCTTTTTTTTTTTTGAAAATAAATTATATAAGGAAGCTTCTATTCTTTATTATTATTTATACCCTAATTTTTTTATTACAAAAGTATTCTTATATATAATTACTTAACCTCTGACAAAGTACTTTTCAATCTCACACCCATTTCTACTCATTTTTATTCTTCATCTTATTTCCTACACTTTTTTCTTTTCGTTTTTCTTTTTATTCATATTTAAACATCCATTTCAACTATAAGATTTTTTCAAAATTAGTTATATTTCAAATTTTAATTTGATTATATAATTGAGCTTTAATACAAATGATGAATTTTGGATCCAAGAGATAGAAGCCCAAATTTTAATTTTGCTTTTTGTTTTAGATTTCGACTTTAATTTTATTTTTAGTTTTAATTTGGTCATGAAAAAAAAAAAAAGTTAGAAAAGCCAAAAGAGAAAAAGTGGGATTCTTTGTGAAGGCCTTGATTTTTCTTAAGATTTTGAATTAATGACTGAGACATCCTCGGGAAGAAATTTAGAGTTAAACCAAGATCGAATCTGTCAAAAGCAAACAATTGGCAGAAAATCAAGCAAAACAGAGAGTCACGAGCAAAGGCCAGGGATAGAAATCAATCGAAGAAGCAATTCAAGCCAGAAGCAAGAATCAACAAAAAATAAGCATTCAAACCAACCAGCAATTCAAAAGAAGCAGACAAGCACATTCAGGCAATATAGCCAACAGAAGCAGACCAAGACAAGCAAAATCAAGTCTGCAAATCAGGCATCAAGCAACAAGCAAGAAGCAATAATCAAGAGCAATTCGACGCAAAGAGAAATTTGGCATTCAAGTTTGATTTTCTAGTCAACAGCAATTTAACAAAGGCAACATAGAGTCAACAAGCAATTCTACGGAGAAGCCTGTACCCAGAAGCAAAGAATTGAATCAAGTCGACCCAGAACCGAACCCATCCACAAACCGAGCAGCAAATCATCAACAAGCCGAAATAGAGTCGGCACCGAAACAGAGTCAATACATACAACCTCAAAGATAAAAAAATTTCAGCAACAACAAACAGCTCCAGCAATTATTATCTAGAATATTTAAAAAGTGTATAACCACACTGAAAAAAAAATGAGATTAAAAGATTGAGATTTAGAGTTTAAGGTTTACAAATTTCGAATTTACATTTCTAAAATTTGTAAAAACATTTAAATTTGCATTTTTAAAAACTTTTAAAAGCTTTTGCTTATTGAAATGTAAATCCAAAATTAACGATTTCACCCAAAAGTAATTCAATATTAGATTTCAATTTAATCAACATTTTCTCAAAGTCAAACAAAATTACATGTCATTTATCTCTAAATTGAAGTTTAGTGGCTTGATTACCTTCAACACTTATGATTTTAGAGTTAAGATTAATGTTTTTAGGATGACTTTTAAGGTTAAGGTTTGAAGGTTTAAGTTGAATAAAAATAGAAAAGGAAATATAAAAATGGCTGTTTGGGGTATTAAGGGAAAATAAAAAATATGGTTAGTTGTGTAATTAAACAAAAAAATTTAAATTTGAAAAGTAAAAGGTAATTGAATTTACAGAATACTTATGAGATATGAATAAAAGCTCCCATCATATAATTTATTGTCTAAATAATCATATAAGAATATCAAAATTTAAGGAATATGTTAAAATTTGTGTAAGGAAGATAATATAATTATTTTACTTTTTTTAATTAAGCGCTCATAATTTGTATTCAAATAAACTTTTAATTCAAATAAAATATTGATTTAAACTAAAATTTTATTTGATGTGAATTAAATATTAAAAAGTATATTTTTTTTGGTTTGGGGGAAAAAATATCCTTACAAAGAGGAAAGAAGAGAAGATCTTAACTTGAAACTAGGTCTTTTACATCTTTATAAAATTTTTTTAGCCACTAAATTAAGAGTTGGACTTAAAAAATGTATTTTGATAAAATAAAGATCGAAGATATAAAACTTCCTTAAATAAAGTGATAAAATTCATAAATTTTTTTTGTTATTTTAATTGTTAAAAAGCAAAAAGAAAAAAAGAAAAAAACAAACACAAAACAAAAGGTAAGTATAAATAATATTATATTATAGGATACATGGTTACATAAACATTTAGGGGGATAATCTATTTATTTGAATGTAAAACAATTCTTATTTTATGTTATTTATCAATTGAATAAATTCATTTAAAATAATTATTAGTTATCAAAATCTTTATTATATTTTAAATCAAGTATTGATTTAATTTTATAATTTACAAATTAAAGAATCTGAAAAATAAATATTTTAAATTTGATAAAAATGAAGAATCAAATTCAAAATTAAATCACGAAATAAAATTTTAAAACTTCAAAATATCAAAAAGATTCTTTTTTCTTAATAAATTTCCTCATAATTTTTTTTATTTTTTAAACTTCTTTAAAATTTAAAATCATAATATCACATACTATGCATTTAAAATTGAAATATATTTATCGATTTAAATAAAATAAAATTTATCTCAAAACTCACTCTTTTAAAATTATAAAAAAATATAAATTATAAATTACAAAAAATATAATAAAAAATCTTGTGTATCGTGGGTTCAAAAAGTTAAGTATAGTTATATACCGTACAAAGCCAATAAGAATCCAGCATCAGCCACAATCTCTTATAACAACCCAGAGACAACAAACCCAGTAGACATGGTCGAAATGACCAATAGGCAAGAAGGAATACAAGAAACCACAATTAAGCAACACGGACACAATACCAAACAGGAGATCAACAACTTATCGGAAACAGGAAACAAGAAACATAGAAACACACAATCGGAAAAAAAAAAAAAAAACAAAACACAATTAGATCTTGATCTTCTACGTAAAAAAAGAAAAGGAAAACAAAAAGGCATATATTTAATTGAAAAAGGCAAAGCTAACCACGAAATTCATATATATATAGAGCAACGCTTTTCAATTACCCCTGGAACAAACTTCTCTTCCGGTGCCGCCTTAAGCCCGACTTGTGGCATCTTTACTGGAATGCTGATGTCACCATATGTAGCCATTACCAGCACAAAAACACGGGATATACACTACATTATTATGAATTAATTGAAGAGAAATATAATACCACCTCTTGAAGAATGAATTGTTATTTTACTGAGAAAAGAATCAATGATAATTTGTTTAAGATTTACCAGTCAAAGTGGAAAGCAGAATCGTGCCTGTGCAGCTGTGAAAATTGGTGTTGATTGATGTAACTGATCCCCTATAGATATTGGACCGGGCGACCAATACCCAAGCTATGTATATATAACAATTACACGTCTTCGCATTTCGTGATTACCGTGTTGCTCAGATTCACGTGATGTACTATTATCGATTATGACATAACAACAACCCTTACAGAACAGATAACACAACTGTCACATTTTCTACAGTCGTATGTCTAAATGATAATTACACATCTTCACATCTTCACATTTCATGACTACCGTAATGCTCGGAATCACGGGATGTACTATTGTCAGTAATGACATAACAACTACCTTTAGACTAAAACAATCAAATGCTCTAAGGAAAAAGTCGAATGCTTGTCATTATTTTATATTCTATTGAGAATTTGTTTAAAGCAATTGAATATCATTATTAGGTATCGTCATTATTGAAAATTAAAAAAAGTCCGCTCGACATGATGTTTCATTCCAAAATAATTATTGAAAATTAAAAAAAGTCCGCTCGACATGATGTTTCATTCCAAAATAATGATCCTTCATCCTCTCTCTTTCTCTCTCTCATTACATATATATATATATATATATATATATATACATATATACACGCGTGTATATATATATACATCAATTCATAAAAAGTTATTTCAAACATTATTTGAGTCTTATAAATAATTTCATTAACATATATTGTGCCTAACTTTTTATCATAATATTTAATTTTGAAAATTTATTCATTTATACAAAAAATATGAAATTATTACTAATCTCTTTTATATAAATGTGATTGGTATAAATTATTCTTTTTAAGATTATCCTAAACTTAAACTAAAAATTTCTAAAAAAATAAATTTTAATTTACATTAAAAGAACTAATTTACCCTTTTTGTATAATTTTTTGTAAAACGGAAAGTGTATGAAAATAAAAAAAACATCCATTTTATTCGGATAAAAAAAATCAAAAAGGAAAATCACAAAAGATCCTTCTCAATAGAAGCATTAAAACATTCAAAAATGGAAAAGCTCTTCATTAGTAGAAGCTTTGAAACTTTTAGAAAAATAAAATGCTTCAACCTATTAAAGGCTTGAAACTTTCAAAAAGTAAAATGTTTCCCCACCAAAGACTTTAAAACTTTTGAAAAATAAAATGAAATACTTGAGGTTTTCAAGATTATGCTTTGAGGTATTATAGCTCATTATCATTTTTGGATAAAAACTTCTCCATAATAGAGGCATTAAAATTTTAAAATAAAAAATTCATACCTTAAAGTGATTCCTTTGATCTCGTCAAATTCACCATTGACCATATTCCAATGTCTATTCTCAAAATTATTTCAACATCTACTTTTTCCTTTCTTTCCAAGCGTATGCAATGAATGCATACAATGAACGAAAAAGATTTTTCAAAACTTTCAAATTCAATTTCAAAACTCAAACTTTCATTTTTCCTGTTTTTTCAAATATGCATGATGCATAGAATAAATGAATATAATGAATGGCATGTTTTCAACTTGATAGAATCAAAATGTAATGGATGCAATGAATACAATACATGAAATGCAAAAATTAATGTCATATATCTCTAATTGTGGTAAAAGGTTCTCAAGACTCTTTTTTATGTGTTTTCTTCTATTCAACTTCCCATTACGTTCTTTATCTTCTTTAGAACTAGCCAACAAATATATCAACCGACTTATGACCCAAAATTTCCTTTCATTTGATCTCAACATTTGGAATTTTTTTTTTCATTTATAAGTCACAAGGATGCACATCATTTTAAACTTTTTTTATCACTCACATTTCATTTTTTATCTACTCTAATCACTTTTTAATTTTTTCGAAATAATGCAAAAATCATTCATATCAATCATTTATTTATTCATCATCATTCTAGTTTGATGACAAATGGAATCCATCACATTTCCTTAAGGAATAAATGGTGAAGAACAAGAAAAAAAATTAAAGAAAAGATATTCATTATGAAAACAAGTTTGGCAAAAAATAAACAAGCAAAGAAATCATTATATTACCAAGATAAATGCTTGGAAAGGTTCAAAACATCTAAAATAACAAACATTCAACAATTCTAAACAAATTAATTCGAAATTCTTTTTCAAAAACTCATTCCATTAATATTCTTGATCTTTAAGTTCTTCAATCTAGGCATTATCCATACCTCATGAGATCCTCAATTGAAACTGTTTTTTAAATCTTCATTTCAAATATATCCCTTTTTACTTATATCAACAATTCAGATTTTCAATTTAATCAATATTTTACCAAAATAAAAAAAAATTTACATGTCATTTCTCTCTAAATTGAAGTTTAATGGCTTGATTAACTTCAAAGCTTGTGATTTTAGAGTTTGGATTAAAGTTTTTAGGATGGTTTTTAGGGTTAGGGTTTGAAGGTTATGGTTGAAGAAAAATGGAAAAGGAAATGGAAAAATGGGTGTAAGGGTATTTAGGGAAAATTAGAAATGTGGTTAAGGGTGTAATTAGTAAAAAAAAAAAATTAGACTTTAAATTTGGAGTATAAAAAGTAATTGAATGTAGAGAATAATTTTTGAGGTATGAATAAAAGCACCCATCATATAATTTCTTATCTAACTAATCATATAAGAATATGAAATTTCAAATACTATTTCCTAATTTACATAAAATTTGGTAACACTTTTAGTTTTAAACTTCACTATTTTTGGAATATGTTAAAACGAGAAAATAATTATTTTACTTTTTTAAAGTAAGCTCTTATAATTTGTATTCAAAAAATTTTTTACTTTTTATTTGTACTCAAATAAAATTTTATTTCAAATGAAAGATTGATTTATATTAAAATTTTATTTGGATGAAAATTAAATATTAAAAATATATTTTGATACAATAAAGATATAAAAACTTCCTTAAATAAAGTGATAAAATTTATAAAATTTTTTGTTGTTCTAACTTAAAAATAAAAGATAATCACAAAGCAAAGGGCAATAATATATAATATTATATTACAAAATACATAATTACAATAAAATTTGTTTACATGAAGTGGATATTTTATTTATTTGACCCGTAATATGGTTTTTATTTTTATGTTATTAATCAATTAAATAAATTCATTTAAAATAATTATTAGTTATCTAAATCTCTATTATATTTTAAATCAAGTATTGATTTAATTTTATAATTCACAAATTAAAGAATCTGAAAAGTTAGACATTTTAAATTTGATAAAAGTGAACAATCAAATTCAAAATTAAATCACCAAACAAAATTTTCAAACTTTTAAAATCTCATAAAGACAGTTTTTTCTTAATAAATTTCTTCATAATTTTTACATTTGTTAAACTTCTTCAAAATTTAAAATCACAATATCACTTACTATTTTTTTTAATTTGAAAGATATCTATTGATTTGAATTAAATAAAATTTATTTCAAAACTCACTATTTTCAAATTATAGAAAAAATAAAAAATCTTGTACATCGGTTAAAAAAGCTCGCATAGAATAAGAACCCAGCATCAGCCCACAATCACTTATCACAACCCAGAGACAATAGACCCAGTAGACATGGTCGAAATAACCAACAGGCAAGAAAGAATACGAGAAACCACAACTAAGCAACGCAAAGATGCAATACCGAACAACACAATCAACAACAAGTGATTGGAAACAAGAAAGCCAGAAACACACAATCGAGAAAAAAAAAACCCACAATTAGATCTTGATTTCCTACGTACGAGAAAAAAAAAAGATGTATATTTCTCCGATGTCGTGTATTAAATTGAAAACGGCAAAGCTAACCACGCAATTCATATACATACGGCAGGGCTTTTCAATTACCTCTCTGAAAAATTGACTAGTCTCTGTCGAACATGGCACAAACTCCATCTTGTTCATTGTAATGCTGACGTCACCACCTATAGCCATTACCTGGACAAAAACATGGGATATACACTACATTATTATGATTTAATTGAAGAGAAAGGTTAACTACCTCTTGAAGAATGTATTGTACTTCTACTGAGAAACGAACGAACGATAATTTGTTTAAGGTTTACCAGCCAAAGTGGAAAGCAGAATCGTGCCTGTGCTTGTGAAATTTGGTGGTGATAAAAGAGTGATAAATCTGATCACCTATAAATATTGGAGTGGGCGACCCATACCCAGCTTATGTATAATGGACACATGAATGAATGACATCAGATATATTACTTCACATTTTCAATAATTGTACGTTTATGATAATTAGAATCATCACTTTCCATGACTATCGCGTAGCTCAAATTCACTCTCCATGTCATTTTTATTTCATGAATTTAAAATAATTAGACTCAAATAATTAGACAATGACAGAACTGCTACCTTGAGAGAAAAAGACAAAACAATTTTCTGTTTTGAAGATGATATATATTTGTTAGGATTCACTTAAATCTTATAAAAAATTTGAATAAAGATTTATTTCAGATAAAATTAATTAAATATTACTTGATAAATAAAAAATTTTTAAAAGAAAAGTTATAAGAAATTTTTTTTTTTATAAATAAATAAGTGGAGTCCGGTATAAAAAACACCGTGAGAGAAAGAGTTAAAGAGAGAGCTAGAAAGAAAGGGTGGAATAAAATAGCCAGGGAACAGCCACAGTGGAGAGCCAGACATGACAAAGATAGATGGAGGAGAAAGCTACTATCTGTTTTCGTGGACAAAATTCACCTTATGGGTAGAGAAGCAGAACTGAGAGATCTAATAATGCAATATGGAAGGGCCCTAGATTACTACATATCCATAAACAAGAAATGGACAAGGCGCAGTAAGTTTGGTTTTTTCAGGTTCAAAGATCTGAGAGAAGCACCGGCAGTAATCAGGGCACTAAATGGGACCTTTTGGCATGGATGGAGGCTGACGATGAACTAGCAAAGTATGAAAGGGATGCAAAAAAACAGCGCAGTCACCAAAACAGCAATCAGACAAGACAAAAGAAAAGTTGTTCCACTAAACCATACTAGTACAGAGAAAGGCAAGCCAACTTAAAACGAAATAATAAGGGGCAACAACTGCAGAAACAATGAGATAGAAAGTAATAGAGGAGGAGAAGGTAGAAAGGATAATGATGACAAAAAAGATCGTGATAAGGAGACAGAACCACAGAAGTCAGTTATGTTTGAGTGGAAACAGGAAAACCTTGATTTGGAATGGCTTGAACGATTTGCAGTAGCGGGGGTAAAAAATCCACAGGCAATAAACTTCCTATAGCAACAAATATTCAGTCAAGGGGTTATGCACTTCTTTGTTACGTTCGTGGGGGGGTAGTATGGTGTTACTACAGTTTGAGTCGAGAGGAAATGTTGGGGATGCTTGAAGATGGAAAGATGTGGTTATGTGACTGGTTCTTCTGGACTAGGCCGTGGAATCCAGAGATACATCCAAGTGACAAGTTTGTTGGGATTAAACTTGAAAATATCCCACTGCATGCATGGAATTATGAGCTATTTAGTAGAATTGGAAGCACTTGGGGAACTTTTGTTACCATCGATAATAGTATGATGAGAAAACGAAGATTGGACGTAGCAAGAGTTTTAGCTCTCATCAGAACAGATACTCATCTCCCAAGTTACTTGCAGATAGTAATAAACGGGAAATCATATCATGTTAAAGTAACGCTGGAAGACGGGTCAGGTTTCTTATGGAATACTGGGATAAAACAAATCAAAAAGAGTCAATCAACACCATCGTCCTCATCAAGTTCAGCTTCCTCAAGCACAGAAAAGGAACTCCAACTGTGCAGTAATGGATAGTGCAACGATGAAGGAGGTGAAAAGTCGGATCTGGGAAACATTGACAGACGAGCAAGTAGTGAGGTATTGGAAAAGGGTTATACAGCTGGAGGAGAGTTAAGTCAGCCGCAAGTTCCAACCGCGTGCAGTCGCAAGATGACGTGGTATTAACTTTGGAAAACAGGGAAAGAAACCCCAGTCACAACACATGAAGACAACCACTGACTGATGATATTTGGGCTATAGAGGAAAATTGGGCTGAAAAAGAGTGGAATTGGTCGTTGAACTAAGCCCAAACTGCGCAAGCAAAAGTTGAAAGGCCAAGGACCCAATCGAAAGATGAAAATAATGACGAGACTGGACAAGAATTATGGGGGCCAAAAATTGCAAAGCTTCAGACAGAGTTGTCGATTGCGGAAAATATTATTCTTCAAAGTCAGAAAGGCGAGCTAATACATGGCAGAAAGGACAGAAAAAATACTGGTAGAAGAAGAAATGATACAAAGCCGAGGAAAAGGTATTAAAAGGAAGAGAGGACCGTGGGCAAGATACAGCCATAGGGAAGAAAGCCTTGAAGACACAGTATTGGGAGGAGGCTGATTTATCTGATGAAGATATTCGAAACAGGAATAGGGTGCTTAGAAGAGAATCAGAGAAAACACTTGAAGTGGGCAAGCTGCTAGGCCTATCAGTAAGAGGAGACGAAGAAGAAGTACT
Source organism: Durio zibethinus (assembly GCF_047325235.1). Taxonomy (NCBI): domain Eukaryota; kingdom Viridiplantae; phylum Streptophyta; class Magnoliopsida; order Malvales; family Malvaceae; genus Durio; species Durio zibethinus. The sequence goes on from NC_143168.1 coordinate 21,333,366, forward strand.
GTAAAAGCTAATAGAGATAGAGGCGGCAGAGGAGGAATGGGAAGGTAATTCTTAATTACTTATTCTCAGTAGGGAAAATGGTAGAATCAAGGGGTTTTTATTTCTCACAATGAAGATTATTTCTGTAAATATTAGAGGAATTGGAAGGAGTGAAAAAAAGAGACCTTTAGGACGATAATGTCAAACGAAAAACCAAAGTATTTTTACATAAGAAACCAAGACCCATAAAGTGACTGACAAAACAATTTGACAACTATGGGAAAGAAAAGGAGTAAAGTTTACCCAAAATGAACCAAATGGAGTTGCGGGGGGATTGATATGTATGTGGGCAGAGGAGGATTTCACATTCATATCCTCCACTTGTAGAGAGAGGTTCATTTGGATCAGTGGTAGTTTCACAAATAAATCTGGCACTTTTAATTTATGCAATGTGCATGCCCTTAATGATGTTTACGAAAGGAAAGTATTTTGGTAAGAACTAGCTGAAGTAAAAGCAAGTAGCTCAAAATTGTGGTGCTTTGCAGGCGACTTTAATGCAATGCTAAATGAGGAGGAAAGAGTTGGGATAGCAGATATTGCCAGATCATCAACAGACTTTGCAAACTTCATACAAGAAGCAGAGTTAATTGATCTTCCCCTAGCTGGTAAAAAATTCACGTGGTATAGGAGAGGTGAAAGAATCGCAATGAACAGACTGGAGATATTCCTTATCATACAGAACTGGTTATCGGTCTTCTCAACGATCAATCAATGGTGCTTAGAATGCTCTATATCTGACCATATTCCTCTCTGTCTGGGAATTGAAGCACAGGATTGGGGACCGAAACCGTTTAAAATTTTTAATCACTGGCTTAAGAATGAGGAGTTTCATTGGCTGGTAGAAAATAAATGGAGCTTATACGAGGTGGAGGGATACACAGGTAACATGGCGATGCAAAAGCTCAAACTTCTGAAGAAGGACATCAGACAATGGAACGATCATGGGAAAGGAGATATGGAAGCCTCAATAGACTCACTAGAGAAGGAGATAGCATTGTGGGAGAGAGAGCATGAAGTCAAACCAATGGATAAAAGCATCAACTTGGCTATAGTAACAAAAAAAGAAATGTTATGGGGATTACAAAGAGGGGAAGAACAAACATGGGGGCAGAAGGCAAGAGTAAAATGGATATAAGAGGGAGATAAGAACACAAAATATTTTCACTGTATTTCCAACAACAGATGGAGAAATAATTTCCTCAGCTACATATCCCACAGAGGCAAAAGACTTAACAACCCAAAGTAGATTAGAGCAGCGGCAGAGAATCATTTCCAAAATATGTTCAGAAAATTTTTAAAGCAATTGCTCTTCGTGGTGGAATTGGAAACCAAGAAGTTAACTGTGATGGAATCCCAGAGGCTAGAGGTACCATTCACAGAAGAGGAAGTATGGAATGCAGTTGAAGGATGTGATGGAGATAAGGTGCCTGAACCGGATATATTCAACTTCAACTTTATAAAAGGGAAATGGAGCTTACTAAAGTCTGATATACTGGATTTTTTGGAAGAGTTTGAAAAAACTGAAAAATTGGCAAAAGGTATAAATTGCTCCTTCATTATGTTATCAACTAAAACACAGTGCTACAAGTCCCTAAAAGGACTTTCGTCCATTATCTCTAATCAGTAGCTTATACAAGATAGAAGCAAGAGTATTAGCTAATAGATTGAAGCAAGTCATCTGCCTTTGTGGAGGGAAAACATATTATGGACGGTGTTCTTATTGAAAATGAGGTGATAAATAGTATGAAAAAATCGTCAGAGGGGGGTATGATTTTGAAGCTTGACTTTGAGAAGGCTTTTGACATTGTTGACTGGAACTTCTTAATATCAATGATGGTAAAAATGGGCTTCAACAGAAAATGGATTTCATGGATATGGGGGTGCATATCAACAGCATCAGTGGCTCACTCACCAGACTAATAATGATGCAGACTTAGACAAGCTGATCCGCTCTCTCCACTGTTGTTTCTGATAGTTGCAGAAGGATTAAGTATGATGCTAAGAAGGGCGGTTGATCTGAATTTGTTTAATGGAATAAAGGATGGGCATGGAAACCTGTGGGAAAACACTTATTTACAGTTGGCTGTAATCTTGTAATCTGTATATTTATATTTGTATCTCTAGAATTAAGTATTTGTATCCCTAAAATTAGGATAGACAATCCCTCAATTATAGGATTAGTTTTTTAGGAAGATTTAGTTTCCTAGTTTAACCTCTAGTTAGTTGTATATAAATCTAAGATTCTTTTATAATTCTCAATAAGCAGTTTTTCAACATACATTCAGTTTTCACATTGATTTATTTCTTAGTTTTTTCACATGGTATCAAAGCTTTAGGCTCTTTTTGGGAAGCAAAATTTTCAGCCTTCATTGTTGACTTTTTTAGGCCTTTATTGCCGAATCCTGTTTAGGCCTTCATTGCCGAATCTTTTCAAAGAAAGATATCACTATCACCCAATTTGAGAAAATTTTAACTGGAAAAATCACTGGAGTACTACAGATGTCTCAGATAGTGTAATTCTTGTACTATAATTATATATATATATATATATATATATATATATATTAATGAGAACAATGGCAGCAAGTCTTTTACACCAAATAAGATTCTATTTCCTAAACTATGATACAGTATCAAAGTTCTGTTAGCTCTGACGAGCAGTTTTTTATCCCATTCTTTCCATTTCTTTCCTCATTTCTTTTATCTTCCATGCAAAATCATATAAAAGCTCGTCACTCTTCTACTACTGATATTGTCAATCTCTACTTCTAAGTCGGATACGCTATTCACCATTTTCCACCTTTAATGAATTTAACCATTATATTCTTTTAAAATGTCAATTTAAAGGTGTTAATTGATATTTTCGTTAAATTTTTGCAACTAAATTCGATTGCATTTATCCAAAATTCTTAATTTTTGCAGCCTGTGTAAGACTTTTAGGATTTTATTCTCCCTCTTTACAAGTTAAAAAAATTAAAAAAGACTATTAACTCGAATTATGAACATGGTGGAAGTGCCTCATCTCGCCTTAGCAGAACTTTTATGAGCTAAGGATTTTCTCATTTTTCCTCAATTCTTTATCATTTCTCTTTGATTTACAGTTAAATTTTTGTTGATACTGAGAGTAAACAGTATTAATTGATTGAGTTGTTGGAATTGATATGAGCAAATTGGGGAATTCTTTCGGTTTGACTCTGGATTTGATAGCAAAAGCTTCGATTCGGGGATCTGGGAGCTGATTCACAAGGAGAATACAATGGATTGGAGGAAGTTGTTTGCGGCTTCATCAGATCAAACGTTAGAGTATTATCCCCCACAGCAGATAGTTGGTAGATTAACTGTCAAGCTGTTAGAGGAGGCTTTTGACGAAGGGGTTCATCAATGGCAAAGCTCTTTGGTAACTCAATTCAATGGGAAAATGCCAAACTTCAGTTTCTTTCAGAATATGTTTAACGTTCTATGAGGCAAGAATAGTGAGATACAGATTAAGCATGCTGGATTTAACTTCTTCGTGATTCAATTCCCAAAAAAGAAGGTAGGGATTGGGTAATTGAGCATGGACCATGGCATATCTAGAATAAGCCATTGATAGTGCGAAAATGGGAACCAGGAATGCAATCTTTGGAGTTCAATATGAAAATGTTGCCAGTTTGGGTGCAATTAGGAAAGATTCCATTGGAGCTATGTTCAAAGAAAGGGTTGAGCTATATAGCAAGTGCATTGGGGAATCCTCCGTATATGGACTCAATCATAGCCAATATGCAGCGGTTGGCTTATGCCAATATTTGTGTTGAGTTTAAGGCAAGTATGGCGGTTCCTCGGTTTATTGATATGGTGCAAAAAGATGGATCTTTTACATCTGTTTCAGTTGAAATTCCATGGTTGCCACAGAGATGTATGCATTATTGTATTTTTTGGCATAATGATAAGACATGTCCATAGAAAACAATCAAGGTCCCTAGAAAAAGTGTAGGCGCCAAAGGATAAAGGTAATAAGCCAATACACGAGATCAAGAAAGATGATGAAGCAGGGATGAAACAAGACAACAATGGAGGAGAAAGGAAAGAGAAGGCACCTATTCAATTGTCTCCAACGGCCAGAGCAAGTTTTGTTAACAGGTTTGCACTTCTTGAATCAATTAAGGAGTCTGAGCTGACATTGGAAGAGGACAGTACAGATAGAATTGAAAAGCTAATTCAACCATCACCAAAGAAGCAAAGAGCAGCAGTTGCAAGAGTAGCAGATTTGATGAAAACCTTAAAAATCAAGAAGAAATGACCTATTGACAAGGGTAAGAAATTTAAGGCAAATTCTTCTGCCTCTAGAGCTAAACATATTCTTCTTCATCATGCAATTGATAGTATGGAATATTAGAGGATTTAATGATCCTAAAAAACAAAAAGAAGTTGTAGATAGAATAAGAAGAATAAAGGTAGATATTGTTTGTTTGATAGAAACTAGAATAAAGTAGCACTAGATGCAACTTATAGTAGATCAACACTTTAAAGGTTGAGGTATGTTGGACAATCATTTAGAAGCTCCTAATGAAAGAATCTGGATGCTATGGCGAGATCATATGAATGTGGATTTACTAGAGTTATCTGATCAGAGTGTTACCTGTTGTGTTCTACATGAACCCAAAAAGTTCTATTTCTTTCCCATTGACGGGAGTAATGATGGTATTCAAAAAAGGCAGCTGTGGGCACACTTGTCTCATCTTAAAGGTATTGTAAGGGATAATCCCTAGATATTAGCTAGAGATTACAATGTTATAGTTCACCTTGCTGAAAGCTCAGATTACACTGAAGCACAAACTCTAAATTCTGAGATGAGAGAATTTCATAATTGCTCAACGCAAGTAACGTTGTTTGAAAATGCTTACGTTGGACCTCAATTTACTTGGTCCAACCGTCAGTCTAAAAGTCATCTAGCAAGGAAAGTGGATAGAGTTTTGATAAATGACTCATGGCTTTCGGCTTACCCACAGTCGTATGTGGAGTATTTAGGCCCTGAGGTTTCAAACCACTGTACAGCATTCATCAGGCTTAATATGGCAACCCAATCTCCTTCCAAGCCATTCAAGTTCTTTAATTATTGGAATAGGCATCTAGAGGTCAAGTTAATTGTGGAGAACTACTGCCAAATTCCTATTGCAGGAAACCCTATGCCTATATTGCATAAAAAATTGAAGAGATTAAAGTTGGAGCTTAGGAAGTTCAATCTTTCATGCTATGGTGATCTGTCTGGCAGGTTGCAAGCAAAAATAATGAAATTGGAATCGATTCAAAAAGCCATTCTGTCCACATCAGGTTTAATCTCTTCATCTTTAGTGAAGGAAGAAAGAAGAATATATGAAGATCTTACAGAATTGTTGAAAGCTGAGGAGAGTTATTTTAGACAAAAATCTAGAATCAGATGGTTGCAGGAATGAGACCAAAACACGAGGTTCTTTTACAAGATGGTAACAGCTAACCAGAAGAAGAAAAGTATTAGAGTATCAGTCAATGTAGAGGGGAATACGTTCGATTCATTTTCCTAGATTTCATAAGAAGCAATCCCGTATTTTCAAAAGCTAATTGGAAAAGTGGATCATAATGTCACAGGCTGCACACAGGAATTATTGACTGATCTATTACAGGGAGACTTGTCCAACGAAGCACAAGATATGATGATTAGACCAGTGACCAAGGAGGTGATAAAGGAGACAATGTTTTCACTCAATAGTGAGAAATCACCAAGGCCTAATGGCTTTACAACCAATATTTTAAAAAAGACTTGGAATATGTTTGGAGAGGATGTCTCTAATGCTATTGTGCATTTTTTTTCAAACAGGGAATATGTTGCCTGCGTTTAATTCAACAATCATTGCACTGGTGCCTAAGTGCACAAATCCCAGTAACATCAAAAAATATAGGCCAATCTCTTGTTGCACCACAGTTTACAAATGCATCATAAGGATATCGGTGAAGAGGTTTAAGGAATTTCTGCCAGGGATCATTGCTACAGTCAAAGTGCAGTCATAAAGGGGAGAAGTATCACTGATAATGTCCTTATGGCTCAAGACATGGTTCGAGGGTATGGTCAATCTACCTTATCTCCGAGCTGTGCAATCAAGATAGATCTTCAAAAGGCATTTGATTTAGTGGACTGGGCTTTATTTATTCTGTCTTGAAACAATAAAAGTGCCAGATCAATTCATTAGATAGATAAAGAGCTGTATTACAACCCCTTTATTGTCTGTATCCTTAATTGATTTGGCAATCAATGTTTTATTACGATTGCTTGATGCAGCTGCCAAACAAGGAGTCCTTGCTTTCCATCCGAAGTGCCAGAAAATAAGTTTGACACGTTTATGATTTTTGCAAAGGGCACTTGATTCTGTGTTGGGAAAAAAACGGTGCTGGAAGTTGTCTACACCATTTATGGTCTGCAGCTGAATTGTGGGAAAAGTGAACTATATCACATAGGGATTAGCAGAGATGAACAAAACGCGATCTAGCACACTACAAGATTTCAGATTGGTGTTCTGCCAGTTAGATACTTAGGCGTTCCTTTGGTCACTAGAAGACTTACAAAAAGAGATTGTTTGCCTTTATTAGAGTAGATCACATCAAGGATCAAAAGCTAGGCTGGTCGGCACTTACCATATACGGGTAGACTGCAATTAATTCAGTCTGTGTTGTTTAATGTCCAAAACTACTGGTGCAAACATTTTATTCTTCCCAAGCATGCCCTAAAAAAAATAAACCAATTATGTTTAGCTTTTTTTGAAATGAAGAGAAGGAACAACATCAAGTAAGTTGGCAGGCAATATGTTTTCCAAAATCTGAAGGACTAGGAGTCAAGAACATAGTTTGCTGAGCTTGTATTATGAAGAATCATTGGTCTATGTTTACTAAAGCAGGGTAAATGTAGATAGCAAGGGTTAGAAGCTTATGTGTCGAAAGTACAAAGCATTTGGCAAGTGACAGGCCAACAAAATAGTAGCTGGAGTCGAAGGAAATTACTTCAACTAATACAAATTGCCCATCAATTCATTAACAAGGAGAATGGTTTTGCGGTATGGACATTTCCATATGGTTGCTATTAAACTATAATGGTGTGGAATAGGATTAGGCCTAAGCAGGAAAGGTCGGATGGCATAGGCTTATATGGTTCAAATTTCATGTTCCAAAGCATTCATTGATAGCTTGGATGGTCATCTTGAACAGACTCCCAATGAAGGATAGACTAAGGTCTTGAGGAATGGAGATAGACAACAGGTGTTGCTTGTGTCAAAGAGCGAATGAATCTAAAGATCATACGTAATTCGACTGTGCTTACACTAAAGAAGTTTGGCATTTGGTACTCCAGTTATGCAGGATTCACAAAAGAACAGGGAATTGGGAAGTTGAGCTAAGGTGGGCAATGAACAGGCTAAAGGGAAAAGCTTTGATTTCCATCATATTATGTATAGCTTTGAATGCTTGCAATTTTTTGCTATGGGGGGAAAGAAATCAACAGCTGTTCAAGCATATAGAAGAGACAACAAGACAGTTGGTGGGAAGGATCAAGGAAGTTGTCAGATACAAGTTACATGATTTAAGGCCAATTACAATAGATATAGTGAACAAGCAATTGTGTGATGGCTGGAAGCTTTCTATAGTTATTCTAGAATAAGCTGCTAACATAATATCATTGTTTTGTAAACTGGAATAGTAGTGCTGCAGCAAATTTTTGTAAGCTTTGGGTAAATAAAATTCAACTTAACTAAATTTTATTGCACAATTAATATACTAATTGCAAATAATCACACCTTACCAGATATATCAAATGAAGAAGTATATATATGCACAAACCATAAGAAATTACTAATTACAAACATAAGACATTAATTATATCTTACAGGGAAGCCAAAAACTTATTTAGGTTACAGTACTTGATAGATCACTTGGCTTCACTTCACAGCACCCTGCCTCCAGTCTGCAAATTAAGCAAAAGAAACATGGCACTCACTGATGTACATAAGAAAGAACTGAAAATATAGCTTGTAGCACTGCAAGTAGGAGCAAGACAAGTGCAGTGAGAAAGGAAATGGGCGAATAGGGCGAGTTGAAATAATCTTTCTTCAATGATGCCTTCCATTTGTTCCACATCTTGTGGCAATATTGCTTGTTCACGTTAATTACCAATTATCTTCTCATAGTAGAAGTCATTTGACGAGTAAAGTCGAGAATTTTGTTAAACGTTTGGGGCAACTGCTTCATCAAATTATCAATAATTCCATGTTTGCGTCTATTTGTATGTCCTTGCCTCAGTTGATGAGCTTATCCATGAACTCCACGTAATCAAAAGCGTACGTAAGTTGGTTCCGAACTTGGGACGAATGGTTTATAGGCCAAGATACGCTCTGTATTATCGTCAAGGTTGGAATCTTCAGTTTCGCATCTTTTGTAAAGTCTACATCGAACAAGCTTTTAACTTGCTCCTTCTCCCCGTTCTTAATATTCCCCTCCTTACCTATCTTTACGAAGTTGATTCCTGCCTCTTCCAGCTGTGTTGCACAGCGTATGAATTTCCATGAGCCTTTTTCCTCCAGCTCTGTTGCACTCCACAGCGTTTGAGTCACGCGAATATTAATCCCTTTGCTTTTGCTTTTGCTTCTGCTTCTGCTGCTTTAATGAAAGTCTTGAGCTGTTCTTTTGCGTTTGAATAAGTATTGCTTCTGCTTTTGCTTTTAATTTTGGATAACCCAAGAATGTCAAGAGAAACTCATTTGGCAAAGAAGAACGGAGTAGGAAAAGAATCCTAATTTTTTGGAAGAGGATTAAAGGAGTTTTTTTTTTTTTTTTTCCTTTCAATTGTGAATTTTTGGAAGATTTTTTATTTTGTTGGTATGACTTGTCATTTATTTATGATGATGTGGATTACATTTGTACAAAGTAATTTTTTTTGAGAATTAAATTTAAAATTACTCTAGTTTGGGAAATAAGATTAAAGAGCACCTGCACATATATAGGAAAAAACTGTTCAAACTTTCCTAAGCTATTTTTTTTTTTTTTTAATGAAATTGTAAGTATAAAAGAGTTATAATTATAAATAGTCTATGAAATTGATACTAAAATAATATAGTGACTAAGTCTTCAACAACTTTCAAATGTGCTTTGTCCAAAATTATTTGATAACACCCAAATATCTTTTGCCACTTTAATAAAAATCTTTCAACATTGAGAGATGTGTACAATTGGAAGAAAATTCGCCAATATAACTTGAATTGTCCAAAAACATAAATAATTTGGTTAAAGTCAATACTAACAATTTCAAGGGAAAAACCTATGAAAACGATTGATAGCAATAAGATTTGGGTTGAAAGATAAAAGGGAGTTACATATTCATCAATCCCTTGAGAAGATATCAGAGTGATCATGGCGACAGAAAGCGCTGTAATTAAAACATGTCATTTTTGGCACACAAGTTAAACAAATTCTATTGTTAGAAAACCCAGAGAATAAGCATTAATCCATCGAAGCAATTACACAATTAATTAATACACGTACAAACAGCTATCTAATTAATACACGTACATGGCTGTTGGCAGCACTCAAGTATTTATTTTATTATATGTAATAGCTCATTAACATGAGCTTTTAGTAGTTCCCCTGCCTCCCATCAACCATGGGAACTTAAGAAAACTTAGACTTACTGATGAACATAAGAAAGAACCGAAAATAAAGTTTGTATCGCGGTAAATAGGAGTACGACAACCGCAGCAAGGAAGGAAATGAGCGACCAGGGCGAGTTAAAATAATCTCTCTTCAATGTTGCCTTCCATTTGTTCCATTTTTTCTGGCAATGCTCGTTCACCTTACCAAATATCTCCGCATAGTAGAAGTCATCGGACGAGTAAATGTTGTTGCGAAGTTTGTTAACCATTTGGGCAACTGCTTCATCATCCCCTAACCAATTATCAACAACTCCACAGTTACAGAGTAATTGCACATCCTTGCCTGTGTTGATGAGGTTATCCATGAACGTCACATAATCACTAACGTAAGTTGGTTCCGAACTTGGGATGGATTGTTCGTAGGCCATTAAATTTCGCAAGATACGCTCCGTATTATCGTCAACGTGGAAGGTGGGAATCTTCAGTACTTTTGTATCATCTGTAAATTCTATATCGAACAAGCTCTCCGTATTATTCTTCTCACACTTGATTCCTGCCTCTTCCAGCTCTGTTGCACTGCGTATGAATTTCCATGAGCGTTGGGATTTTGGATCTTTCGCTACTTTTTCTGCTTTTTGTTTAAAATAAAAGTGGCGGTTTCTTCCTTGAGCTGAAGGAAGGCAAGTAGCATGTACCAAGCCCAGAAGATGCTTGAAATCATTCGGGTTTCTGCCTGTGGGATAGTACTTTTCAGACCACATCGCTGGTCGTCGCGCCCCTTTTCCGAAAAGAGAAAGAGCTAAACGAGCGAACGTATCATCTTCACCCTCTGGCGTTATTATGCTAGCATCTTCATCTTCACCCTCTGACGTTATTATGCGATCTTCTTCATCTTCACCCTCTGACGTTATTATGCGATCTAGATGGCAAAGCACAAAGAAAGGAAGCTGATTTTCGAACAGTAACAAATCATACCGAATGTCAGTTTGAATCCGTCCAAGTTGGTAAAAATTTTCTTTTGGGTACTTCCCCCGTATTAGCGAAACAATAAAAAATCCATCACGGACCAGCTTGTCTACTGGAACATAAGTGCCACGGTAAACTTGGTAGCATTTGTTAGCTCGTTCTGCTATTGATCTCATGGCCCCTTCAAATTCGCTGCGATCACGCTTGGTTTTCTCAATGAACCTACTGAAGCAATTCTCTTTGACAACTTCCATTGCCTGCGTGCGTTCCCAATAACGAGGACCTCCATAGGGACCGATTTGAATCACATTTGGTTCATAGGCTACTGCATTTACTTCACGTAGTCGAGGAGGCACTCTACTAATAATCCAACTATTTGGGTCTATCTTCTGTTAAAAAGGTGGCACATGCAGTGATTTTTAATAAGCGATCATTTTATAAAATGCATTTTTCAAGATTTGAAATTGTTAAAATAATTGCATTAAAATTTAAGCAAACAACACCTTTTTTTTTTTTGAAAATAAATTATATAAGGAAGCTTCTATTCTTTATTATTATTTATACCCTAATTTTTTTATTACAAAAGTATTCTTATATATAATTACTTAACCTCTGACAAAGTACTTTTCAATCTCACACCCATTTCTACTCATTTTTATTCTTCATCTTATTTCCTACACTTTTTTCTTTTCGTTTTTCTTTTTATTCATATTTAAACATCCATTTCAACTATAAGATTTTTTCAAAATTAGTTATATTTCAAATTTTAATTTGATTATATAATTGAGCTTTAATACAAATGATGAATTTTGGATCCAAGAGATAGAAGCCCAAATTTTAATTTTGCTTTTTGTTTTAGATTTCGACTTTAATTTTATTTTTAGTTTTAATTTGGTCATGAAAAAAAAAAAAAGTTAGAAAAGCCAAAAGAGAAAAAGTGGGATTCTTTGTGAAGGCCTTGATTTTTCTTAAGATTTTGAATTAATGACTGAGACATCCTCGGGAAGAAATTTAGAGTTAAACCAAGATCGAATCTGTCAAAAGCAAACAATTGGCAGAAAATCAAGCAAAACAGAGAGTCACGAGCAAAGGCCAGGGATAGAAATCAATCGAAGAAGCAATTCAAGCCAGAAGCAAGAATCAACAAAAAATAAGCATTCAAACCAACCAGCAATTCAAAAGAAGCAGACAAGCACATTCAGGCAATATAGCCAACAGAAGCAGACCAAGACAAGCAAAATCAAGTCTGCAAATCAGGCATCAAGCAACAAGCAAGAAGCAATAATCAAGAGCAATTCGACGCAAAGAGAAATTTGGCATTCAAGTTTGATTTTCTAGTCAACAGCAATTTAACAAAGGCAACATAGAGTCAACAAGCAATTCTACGGAGAAGCCTGTACCCAGAAGCAAAGAATTGAATCAAGTCGACCCAGAACCGAACCCATCCACAAACCGAGCAGCAAATCATCAACAAGCCGAAATAGAGTCGGCACCGAAACAGAGTCAATACATACAACCTCAAAGATAAAAAAATTTCAGCAACAACAAACAGCTCCAGCAATTATTATCTAGAATATTTAAAAAGTGTATAACCACACTGAAAAAAAAATGAGATTAAAAGATTGAGATTTAGAGTTTAAGGTTTACAAATTTCGAATTTACATTTCTAAAATTTGTAAAAACATTTAAATTTGCATTTTTAAAAACTTTTAAAAGCTTTTGCTTATTGAAATGTAAATCCAAAATTAACGATTTCACCCAAAAGTAATTCAATATTAGATTTCAATTTAATCAACATTTTCTCAAAGTCAAACAAAATTACATGTCATTTATCTCTAAATTGAAGTTTAGTGGCTTGATTACCTTCAACACTTATGATTTTAGAGTTAAGATTAATGTTTTTAGGATGACTTTTAAGGTTAAGGTTTGAAGGTTTAAGTTGAATAAAAATAGAAAAGGAAATATAAAAATGGCTGTTTGGGGTATTAAGGGAAAATAAAAAATATGGTTAGTTGTGTAATTAAACAAAAAAATTTAAATTTGAAAAGTAAAAGGTAATTGAATTTACAGAATACTTATGAGATATGAATAAAAGCTCCCATCATATAATTTATTGTCTAAATAATCATATAAGAATATCAAAATTTAAGGAATATGTTAAAATTTGTGTAAGGAAGATAATATAATTATTTTACTTTTTTTAATTAAGCGCTCATAATTTGTATTCAAATAAACTTTTAATTCAAATAAAATATTGATTTAAACTAAAATTTTATTTGATGTGAATTAAATATTAAAAAGTATATTTTTTTTGGTTTGGGGGAAAAAATATCCTTACAAAGAGGAAAGAAGAGAAGATCTTAACTTGAAACTAGGTCTTTTACATCTTTATAAAATTTTTTTAGCCACTAAATTAAGAGTTGGACTTAAAAAATGTATTTTGATAAAATAAAGATCGAAGATATAAAACTTCCTTAAATAAAGTGATAAAATTCATAAATTTTTTTTGTTATTTTAATTGTTAAAAAGCAAAAAGAAAAAAAGAAAAAAACAAACACAAAACAAAAGGTAAGTATAAATAATATTATATTATAGGATACATGGTTACATAAACATTTAGGGGGATAATCTATTTATTTGAATGTAAAACAATTCTTATTTTATGTTATTTATCAATTGAATAAATTCATTTAAAATAATTATTAGTTATCAAAATCTTTATTATATTTTAAATCAAGTATTGATTTAATTTTATAATTTACAAATTAAAGAATCTGAAAAATAAATATTTTAAATTTGATAAAAATGAAGAATCAAATTCAAAATTAAATCACGAAATAAAATTTTAAAACTTCAAAATATCAAAAAGATTCTTTTTTCTTAATAAATTTCCTCATAATTTTTTTTATTTTTTAAACTTCTTTAAAATTTAAAATCATAATATCACATACTATGCATTTAAAATTGAAATATATTTATCGATTTAAATAAAATAAAATTTATCTCAAAACTCACTCTTTTAAAATTATAAAAAAATATAAATTATAAATTACAAAAAATATAATAAAAAATCTTGTGTATCGTGGGTTCAAAAAGTTAAGTATAGTTATATACCGTACAAAGCCAATAAGAATCCAGCATCAGCCACAATCTCTTATAACAACCCAGAGACAACAAACCCAGTAGACATGGTCGAAATGACCAATAGGCAAGAAGGAATACAAGAAACCACAATTAAGCAACACGGACACAATACCAAACAGGAGATCAACAACTTATCGGAAACAGGAAACAAGAAACATAGAAACACACAATCGGAAAAAAAAAAAAAAAACAAAACACAATTAGATCTTGATCTTCTACGTAAAAAAAGAAAAGGAAAACAAAAAGGCATATATTTAATTGAAAAAGGCAAAGCTAACCACGAAATTCATATATATATAGAGCAACGCTTTTCAATTACCCCTGGAACAAACTTCTCTTCCGGTGCCGCCTTAAGCCCGACTTGTGGCATCTTTACTGGAATGCTGATGTCACCATATGTAGCCATTACCAGCACAAAAACACGGGATATACACTACATTATTATGAATTAATTGAAGAGAAATATAATACCACCTCTTGAAGAATGAATTGTTATTTTACTGAGAAAAGAATCAATGATAATTTGTTTAAGATTTACCAGTCAAAGTGGAAAGCAGAATCGTGCCTGTGCAGCTGTGAAAATTGGTGTTGATTGATGTAACTGATCCCCTATAGATATTGGACCGGGCGACCAATACCCAAGCTATGTATATATAACAATTACACGTCTTCGCATTTCGTGATTACCGTGTTGCTCAGATTCACGTGATGTACTATTATCGATTATGACATAACAACAACCCTTACAGAACAGATAACACAACTGTCACATTTTCTACAGTCGTATGTCTAAATGATAATTACACATCTTCACATCTTCACATTTCATGACTACCGTAATGCTCGGAATCACGGGATGTACTATTGTCAGTAATGACATAACAACTACCTTTAGACTAAAACAATCAAATGCTCTAAGGAAAAAGTCGAATGCTTGTCATTATTTTATATTCTATTGAGAATTTGTTTAAAGCAATTGAATATCATTATTAGGTATCGTCATTATTGAAAATTAAAAAAAGTCCGCTCGACATGATGTTTCATTCCAAAATAATTATTGAAAATTAAAAAAAGTCCGCTCGACATGATGTTTCATTCCAAAATAATGATCCTTCATCCTCTCTCTTTCTCTCTCTCATTACATATATATATATATATATATATATACATATATACACGCGTGTATATATATATACATCAATTCATAAAAAGTTATTTCAAACATTATTTGAGTCTTATAAATAATTTCATTAACATATATTGTGCCTAACTTTTTATCATAATATTTAATTTTGAAAATTTATTCATTTATACAAAAAATATGAAATTATTACTAATCTCTTTTATATAAATGTGATTGGTATAAATTATTCTTTTTAAGATTATCCTAAACTTAAACTAAAAATTTCTAAAAAAATAAATTTTAATTTACATTAAAAGAACTAATTTACCCTTTTTGTATAATTTTTTGTAAAACGGAAAGTGTATGAAAATAAAAAAAACATCCATTTTATTCGGATAAAAAAAATCAAAAAGGAAAATCACAAAAGATCCTTCTCAATAGAAGCATTAAAACATTCAAAAATGGAAAAGCTCTTCATTAGTAGAAGCTTTGAAACTTTTAGAAAAATAAAATGCTTCAACCTATTAAAGGCTTGAAACTTTCAAAAAGTAAAATGTTTCCCCACCAAAGACTTTAAAACTTTTGAAAAATAAAATGAAATACTTGAGGTTTTCAAGATTATGCTTTGAGGTATTATAGCTCATTATCATTTTTGGATAAAAACTTCTCCATAATAGAGGCATTAAAATTTTAAAATAAAAAATTCATACCTTAAAGTGATTCCTTTGATCTCGTCAAATTCACCATTGACCATATTCCAATGTCTATTCTCAAAATTATTTCAACATCTACTTTTTCCTTTCTTTCCAAGCGTATGCAATGAATGCATACAATGAACGAAAAAGATTTTTCAAAACTTTCAAATTCAATTTCAAAACTCAAACTTTCATTTTTCCTGTTTTTTCAAATATGCATGATGCATAGAATAAATGAATATAATGAATGGCATGTTTTCAACTTGATAGAATCAAAATGTAATGGATGCAATGAATACAATACATGAAATGCAAAAATTAATGTCATATATCTCTAATTGTGGTAAAAGGTTCTCAAGACTCTTTTTTATGTGTTTTCTTCTATTCAACTTCCCATTACGTTCTTTATCTTCTTTAGAACTAGCCAACAAATATATCAACCGACTTATGACCCAAAATTTCCTTTCATTTGATCTCAACATTTGGAATTTTTTTTTTCATTTATAAGTCACAAGGATGCACATCATTTTAAACTTTTTTTATCACTCACATTTCATTTTTTATCTACTCTAATCACTTTTTAATTTTTTCGAAATAATGCAAAAATCATTCATATCAATCATTTATTTATTCATCATCATTCTAGTTTGATGACAAATGGAATCCATCACATTTCCTTAAGGAATAAATGGTGAAGAACAAGAAAAAAAATTAAAGAAAAGATATTCATTATAAAAACAAGTTTGGCAAAAAATAAACAAGCAAAGAAATCATTATATTACCAAGATAAATGCTTGGAAAGGTTCAAAACATCTAAAATAACAAACATTCAACAATTCTAAACAAATTAATTCGAAATTCTTTTTCAAAAACTCATTCCATTAATATTCTTGATCTTTAAGTTCTTCAATCTAGGCATTATCCATACCTCATGAGATCCTCAATTGAAACTGTTTTTTAAATCTTCATTTCAAATATATCCCTTTTTACTTATATCAACAATTCAGATTTTCAATTTAATCAATATTTTACCAAAATAAAAAAAAATTTACATGTCATTTCTCTCTAAATTGAAGTTTAATGGCTTGATTAACTTCAAAGCTTGTGATTTTAGAGTTTGGATTAAAGTTTTTAGGATGGTTTTTAGGGTTAGGGTTTGAAGGTTATGGTTGAAGAAAAATGGAAAAGGAAATGGAAAAATGGGTGTAAGGGTATTTAGGGAAAATTAGAAATGTGGTTAAGGGTGTAATTAGTAAAAAAAAAAAATTAGACTTTAAATTTGGAGTATAAAAAGTAATTGAATGTAGAGAATAATTTTTGAGGTATGAATAAAAGCACCCATCATATAATTTCTTATCTAACTAATCATATAAGAATATGAAATTTCAAATACTATTTCCTAATTTACATAAAATTTGGTAACACTTTTAGTTTTAAACTTCACTATTTTTGGAATATGTTAAAACGAGAAAATAATTATTTTACTTTTTTAAAGTAAGCTCTTATAATTTGTATTCAAAAAATTTTTTACTTTTTATTTGTACTCAAATAAAATTTTATTTCAAATGAAAGATTGATTTATATTAAAATTTTATTTGGATGAAAATTAAATATTAAAAATATATTTTGATACAATAAAGATATAAAAACTTCCTTAAATAAAGTGATAAAATTTATAAAATTTTTTGTTGTTCTAACTTAAAAATAAAAGATAATCACAAAGCAAAGGGCAATAATATATAATATTATATTACAAAATACATAATTACAATAAAATTTGTTTACATGAAGTGGATATTTTATTTATTTGACCCGTAATATGGTTTTTATTTTTATGTTATTAATCAATTAAATAAATTCATTTAAAATAATTATTAGTTATCTAAATCTCTATTATATTTTAAATCAAGTATTGATTTAATTTTATAATTCACAAATTAAAGAATCTGAAAAGTTAGACATTTTAAATTTGATAAAAGTGAACAATCAAATTCAAAATTAAATCACCAAACAAAATTTTCAAACTTTTAAAATCTCATAAAGACAGTTTTTTCTTAATAAATTTCTTCATAATTTTTACATTTGTTAAACTTCTTCAAAATTTAAAATCACAATATCACTTACTATTTTTTTTAATTTGAAAGATATCTATTGATTTGAATTAAATAAAATTTATTTCAAAACTCACTATTTTCAAATTATAGAAAAAATAAAAAATCTTGTACATCGGTTAAAAAAGCTCGCATAGAATAAGAACCCAGCATCAGCCCACAATCACTTATCACAACCCAGAGACAATAGACCCAGTAGACATGGTCGAAATAACCAACAGGCAAGAAAGAATACGAGAAACCACAACTAAGCAACGCAAAGATGCAATACCGAACAACACAATCAACAACAAGTGATTGGAAACAAGAAAGCCAGAAACACACAATCGAGAAAAAAAAAACCCACAATTAGATCTTGATTTCCTACGTACGAGAAAAAAAAAAGATGTATATTTCTCCGATGTCGTGTATTAAATTGAAAACGGCAAAGCTAACCACGCAATTCATATACATACGGCAGGGCTTTTCAATTACCTCTCTGAAAAATTGACTAGTCTCTGTCGAACATGGCACAAACTCCATCTTGTTCATTGTAATGCTGACGTCACCACCTATAGCCATTACCTGGACAAAAACATGGGATATACACTACATTATTATGATTTAATTGAAGAGAAAGGTTAACTACCTCTTGAAGAATGTATTGTACTTCTACTGAGAAACGAACGAACGATAATTTGTTTAAGGTTTACCAGCCAAAGTGGAAAGCAGAATCGTGCCTGTGCTTGTGAAATTTGGTGGTGATAAAAGAGTGATAAATCTGATCACCTATAAATATTGGAGTGGGCGACCCATACCCAGCTTATGTATAATGGACACATGAATGAATGACATCAGATATATTACTTCACATTTTCAATAATTGTACGTTTATGATAATTAGAATCATCACTTTCCATGACTATCGCGTAGCTCAAATTCACTCTCCATGTCATTTTTATTTCATGAATTTAAAATAATTAGACTCAAATAATTAGACAATGACAGAACTGCTACCTTGAGAGAAAAAGACAAAACAATTTTCTGTTTTGAAGATGATATATATTTGTTAGGATTCACTTAAATCTTATAAAAAATTTGAATAAAGATTTATTTCAGATAAAATTAATTAGATATTACTTGATAAATAAAAAAATTTTAAAAGAAAAGTTATAAGAAATTTTTTTTTTTATAAATAAATAAGTGGAGTCCGGTATAAAAAACACCGTGAGAGAAAGAGTTAAAGAGAGAGCTAGAAAGAAAGGGTGGAATAAAATAGCCAGGGAACAGCCACAGTGGAGAGCCAGACATGACAAAGATAGATGGAGGAGAAAGCTACTATCTGTTTTCGTGGACAAAATTCACCTTATGGGTAGAGAAGCAGAACTGAGAGATCTAATAATGCAATATGGAAGGGCCCTAGATTACTACATATCCATAAACAAGAAATGGACAAGGCGCAGTAAGTTTGGTTTTTTCAGGTTCAAAGATCTGAGAGAAGCACCGGCAGTAATCAGGGCACTAAATGGGACCTTTTGGCATGGATGGAGGCTGACGATGAACTAGCAAAGTATGAAAGGGATGCAAAAAAACAGCGCAGTCACCAAAACAGCAATCAGACAAGACAAAAGAAAAGTTGTTCCACTAAACCATACTAGTACAGAGAAAGGCAAGCCAACTTAAAACGAAATAATAAGGGGCAACAACTGCAGAAACAATGAGATAGAAAGTAATAGAGGAGGAGAAGGTAGAAAGGATAATGATGACAAAAAAGATCGTGATAAGGAGACAGAACCACAGAAGTCAGTTATGTTTGAGTGGAAACAGGAAAACCTTGATTTGGAATGGCTTGAACGATTTGCAGTAGCGGGGGTAAAAAATCCACAGGCAATAAACTTCCTATAGCAACAAATATTCAGTCAAGGGGTTATGCACTTCTTTGTTACGTTCGTGGGGGGGTAGTATGGTGTTACTACAGTTTGAGTCGAGAGGAAATGTTGGGGATGCTTGAAGATGGAAAGATGTGGTTATGTGACTGGTTCTTCTGGACTAGGCCGTGGAATCCAGAGATACATCCAAGTGACAAGTTTGTTGGGATTAAACTTGAAAATATCCCACTGCATGCATGGAATTATGAGCTATTTAGTAGAATTGGAAGCACTTGGGGAACTTTTGTTACCATCGATAATAGTATGATGAGAAAACGAAGATTGGACGTAGCAAGAGTTTTAGCTCTCATCAGAACAGATACTCATCTCCCAAGTTACTTGCAGATAGTAATAAACGGGAAATCATATCATGTTAAAGTAACGCTGGAAGACGGGTCAGGTTTCTTATGGAATACTGGGATAAAACAAATCAAAAAGAGTCAATCAACACCATCGTCCTCATCAAGTTCAGCTTCCTCAAGCACAGAAAAGGAACTCCAACTGTGCAGTAATGGATAGTGCAACGATGAAGGAGGTGAAAAGTCGGATCTGGGAAACATTGACAGACGAGCAAGTAGTGAGGTATTGGAAAAGGGTTATACAGCTGGAGGAGAGTTAAGTCAGCCGCAAGTTCCAACCGCGTGCAGTCGCAAGATGACGTGGTATTAACTTTGGAAAACAGGGAAAGAAACCCCAGTCACAACACATGAAGACAACCACTGACTGATGATATTTGGGCTATAGAGGAAAATTGGGCTGAAAAAGAGTGGAATTGGTCGTTGAACTAAGCCCAAACTGCGCAAGCAAAAGTTGAAAGGCCAAGGACCCAATCGAAAGATGAAAATAATGACGAGACTGGACAAGAATTATGGGGGCCAAAAATTGCAAAGCTTCAGACAGAGTTGTCGATTGCGGAAAATATTATTCTTCAAAGTCAGAAAGGCGAGCTAATACATGGCAGAAAGGACAGAAAAAATACTGGTAGAAGAAGAAATGATACAAAGCCGAGGAAAAGGTATTAAAAGGAAGAGAGGACCGTGGGCAAGATACAGCCATAGGGAAGAAAGCCTTGAAGACACAGTATTGGGAGGAGGCTGATTTATCTGATGAAGATATTCGAAACAGGAATAGGGTGCTTAGAAGAGAATCAGAGAAAACACTTGAAGTGGGCAAGCTGCTAGGCCTATCAGTAAGAGGAGACGAAGAAGAAGTACTGTAAAAGCTAATAGAGATAGAGGCGGCAGAGGAGGAATGGGAAGGTAATTCTTAATTACTTATTCTCAGTAGGGAAAATGGTAGAATCAAGGGGTTTTTATTTCTCACAATGAAGATTATTTCTGTAAATATTAGAGGAATTGGAAGGAGTGAAAAAAAGAGACCTTTAGGACGATAATGTCAAACGAAAAACCAAAGTATTTTTACATAAGAAACCAAGACCCATAAAGTGACTGACAAAACAATTTGACAACTATGGGAAAGAAAAGGAGTAAAGTTTACCCAAAATGAACCAAATGGAGTTGCGGGGGGATTGATATGTATGTGGGCAGAGGAGGATTTCACATTCATATCCTCCACTTGTAGAGAGAGGTTCATTTGGATCAGTGGTAGTTTCACAAATAAATCTGGCACTTTTAATTTATGCAATGTGCATGCCCTTAATGATGTTTACGAAAGGAAAGTATTTTGGTAAGAACTAGCTGAAGTAAAAGCAAGTAGCTCAAAATTGTGGTGCTTTGCAGGCGACTTTAATGCAATGCTAAATGAGGAGGAAAGAGTTGGGATAGCAGATATTGCCAGATCATCAACAGACTTTGCAAACTTCATACAAGAAGCAGAGTTAATTGATCTTCCCCTAGCTGGTAAAAAATTCACGTGGTATAGGAGAGGTGAAAGAATCGCAATGAACAGACTGGAGATATTCCTTATCATACAGAACTGGTTATCGGTCTTCTCAACGATCAATCAATGGTGCTTAGAATGCTCTATATCTGACCATATTCCTCTCTGTCTGGGAATTGAAGCACAGGATTGGGGACCGAAACCGTTTAAAATTTTTAATCACTGGCTTAAGAATGAGGAGTTTCATTGGCTGGTAGAAAATAAATGGAGCTTATACGAGGTGGAGGGATACACAGGTAACATGGCGATGCAAAAGCTCAAACTTCTGAAGAAGGACATCAGACAATGGAACGATCATGGGAAAGGAGATATGGAAGCCTCAATAGACTCACTAGAGAAGGAGATAGCATTGTGGGAGAGAGAGCATGAAGTCAAACCAATGGATAAAAGCATCAACTTGGCTATAGTAACAAAAAAAGAAATGTTATGGGGATTACAAAGAGGGGAAGAACAAACATGGGGGCAGAAGGCAAGAGTAAAATGGATATAAGAGGGAGATAAGAACCCAAAATATTTTCACTGTATTTCCAACAACAGATGGAGAAATAATTTCCTCAGCTACATATCCCACAGAGGCAAAAGACTTAACAACCCAAAGTAGATTAGAGCAGCGGCAGAGAATCATTTCCAAAATATGTTCAGAAAATTTTTAAAGCAATTGCTCTTCGTGGTGGAATTGGAAACCAAGAAGTTAACTGTGATGGAATCCCAGAGGCTAGAGGTACCATTCACAGAAGAGGAAGTATGGAATGCAGTTGAAGGATGTGATGGAGATAAGGTGCCTGAACCGGATATATTCAACTTCAACTTTATAAAAGGGAAATGGAGCTTACTAAAGTCTGATATACTGGATTTTTTGGAAGAGTTTGAAAAAACTGAAAAATTGGCAAAAGGTATAAATTGCTCCTTCATTATGTTATCAACTAAAACACAGTGCTACAAGTCCCTAAAAGGACTTTCGTCCATTATCTCTAATCAGTAGCTTATACAAGATAGAAGCAAGAGTATTAGCTAATAGATTGAAGCAAGTCATCTGCCTTTGTGGAGGGAAAACATATTATGGACGGTGTTCTTATTGAAAATGAGGTGATAAATAGTATGAAAAAATCGTCAGAGGGGGGTATGATTTTGAAGCTTGACTTTGAGAAGGCTTTTGACATTGTTGACTGGAACTTCTTAATATCAATGATGGTAAAAATGGGCTTCAACAGAAAATGGATTTCATGGATATGGGGGTGCATATCAACAGCATCAGTGGCTCACTCACCAGACTAATAATGATGCAGACTTAGACAAGCTGATCCGCTCTCTCCACTGTTGTTTCTGATAGTTGCAGAAGGATTAAGTATGATGCTAAGAAGGGCGGTTGATCTGAATTTGTTTAATGGAATAAAGGATGGGCATGGAAACCTGTGGGAAAACACTTATTTACAGTTGGCTGTAATCTTGTAATCTGTATATTTATATTTGTATCTCTAGAATTAAGTATTTGTATCCCTAAAATTAGGATAGACAATCCCTCAATTATAGGATTAGTTTTTTAGGAAGATTTAGTTTCCTAGTTTAACCTCTAGTTAGTTGTATATAAATCTAAGATTCTTTTATAATTCTCAATAAGCAGTTTTTCAACATACATTCAGTTTTCACATTGATTTATTTCTTAGTTTTTTCACATGGTATCAAAGCTTTAGGCTCTTTTTGGGAAGCAAAATTTTCAGCCTTCATTGTTGACTTTTTTAGGCCTTTATTGCCGAATCCTGTTTAGGCCTTCATTGCCGAATCTTTTCAAAGAAAGATATCACTATCACCCAATTTGAGAAAATTTTAACTGGAAAAATCACTGGAGTACTACAGATGTCTCAGAAATAAGGAGAGTTCGACAGGGAAAAGATTAAAAAGCTGAGAAACTTATTAAAAATCTTTGAAAAGCCTACTGTGGTATGTTCTTTGGGTAAGGTTTCTAGTTCAAGTAAAGCTTCCGGTTCTAATGGATTAAATGTCTCAGCTAAGCTTATTACGAGTTCTTGGGTTATTGACTTAGGAGCCACAGACCACATGACACATTCCTCACAAAAGTTTAGTACATATAACCTATGTCCCAGTAATAAGAAAATTGTTGTTGCAGATGATTCACTTACCACAGTGGCAGGATTAGGAGATGTTCAAGTTAATCCCTCGTTTGTTCTAAAAAATGTTCTTCATGTTCCCGATTGTCTACTAATCTAATATCTATACAAAAACTTACCAGAGATATGAATTGCAAAGTAACTTTTTATCCCTCTTATTGTGAATTTTAGGACCAGATTTCGGGAAAAATGATTGGACTTACTAAGGAGAAAGATGGACTATACTATCTTGAGACATCAAATAACACAAGTAGTATCAAGAATAGTTTACTTTTGTCATTTCTTTCTGAAAAATCTTCCAATAAAGATAAAATCTGACTTTATCAGTTTCGTCTTGGACATCTTTCTTTTGAAACCTTGAGAAACATATTTCCTTCTTTGTTCAAAGGATTAAATGTCGAAAATTTTCATTGTGATGTTTGCGAACTTGCAAAGTATAGACGTGTCTTTTCCAATCAGTAACAAAAGAAGTTCTACTCCCTTTTACTTGATTCATAGTGACATTTACGGTCCCTCTACAATTCCTAATATTTTTTGTGCTAGATGATTTGTTTCATTCATAGATGATTGTACCAGGGTCTCTTGGGTTTTTTTACTTAAATCCAAATCAAATGTGAATAGTATGTTTTTAAGTTTCTAAAACATGATCCAAAATCAATTTGGAGTGAGAATCAAGAGATTTAGGTCTGATAATGCAATAGACTACTTCAACCAGAGTCTATCTACCAATTTCAAAAAAGAAGAGATTATCCATGAGTCATTTTGTGTTAATACTCCACAGCAGAATGGAGTGGCAGGGAGAAAAAACAGTCATTTACTAGCCACAACCCGAGCCTTTCTTTTTCAAGCAAATGTATCTAAATTTTACTGGGGGAAAGCTGTTCTCACTGTCACACATATTATAAATAGGTTACCTTCAAGGGTTTTTGGATTTAAAACTCCTATGGACTACTCTCACAATTTTATCCCAACCTCAATACCACAAATAATCTCACACCTAGGATGTTTGGTTGTACATCATTTGTTCATATTCACAATCATAATAGGAGAAAGTTAGATCCAATAGCGATTAAGTGTATTTTGTGGGATATTCTTCAACTAAAAAAAGATATAAGTGCTATCATCTTCCTACCAAAAAATTTTTTGTGTCTGCAGATGTCACTTTTGAAGAAAATAAACCATTTTTTACTCAACTTTATCTTCAGGGGGAGACTTCATTTATGAAAAATAAGGATAAAGACTTCTTTTTGCTTGATTTGCCCCCTTCTTTAACATTTACACCCATTAATTCTTCTGAGTCGAAACCTGTTTCTGCTGAGCCCAAGTCAAACATTGAATTTAAGTCTGAACCCATTCCAAATACGAAAGATGTGACAAAAGATAATATTGTTCTTGATTCTATGAAGGAATTATAGGTGTACTCAAGAAGAAAAGTTCCAGATCTTGAACCAATGCCAGTCCAAGAACCTGATCCTAACTCTGAAAATAAGGTAACTACAGTTTTTGACTATGTTTCTCAAAATGAGCATGAATCTCCTAAAACTATAACTAGTGATTATGATCTGCCTATTGCCATTAGGAAAAGAACTAGAGAATGTACCAAGCATCTACTATACCCAATCTTTAATTTTGTGTCATTTGAAAAATTCTCATCATCCCACAAAAATTTTCTTGTGAGCCTAAACACTATTTTTGTTCCAACTACATTATCCGAGGCATTATCCAGTGAGAAATGGAGGCAAGCCATGAAAATAAAAATGAAGGCCTTAAAGAAAAATTAGACATGAGAACTGGTAGAGTTCCTTAAAGGAAAAAATTCAGTTTGGTGTAAATGAGTTTTCACTGTAAAATATAAGACAGATGGTATTGTTGAAAGGTATAAAGCCAGGTTAGTGGCTAAGGGCTACACTCAAACTTATGGAGTAGATTATCAGGAAACATTTGCTCCAGTTGACAAGATGAATACAGTTAGGATTTTGTTATCATTGGCTACAAATTACAATTGGCAGCTTCAACAATTTGATGTAAAGAATGCTTTTCTACATGGTGATTTGGATGAAGAAATATATATGAAGGTTTCATCGAGATTTTGAGGTCATCTAGAAGCAAACAAAGTATATAGGCTAAAAAAAGCTTTATATGGCCTTAAACAGTCTCCTAGAGCTTAGTTCGAGAGATTTATCAAAGTGATGCTAGCAATGAGATGTAAACAGAGTCAAGGAGATCACTCATTGTTTATCAAGCACTCTGATTCAGGAAGAGTCACAGTTCTGTTAGTGTATGTTGATGATATAATTGTAACTGGAGATGATGAAAAAGAGAGAAAATCTCTAAAACAGTGTTTGGCTAGAGAATTTGAGATAAAAGAGCTAGGGAGATTGAAGTACTTCCTAGGAATTGAAGTAGCTCACTCACGGTATGGTATTTTCATCTCACAATAAAAATATGTGATGGATATTTTGAAGGAAACTGGAAAGCTTGCATGTAAATCTACAAATACCTCTATAGATCCTAATCATAAAATTGGAGAAGCTAATGAAGATGTTGCTGTAAATAGAGAGATGTACCAAAGATTAGTTTGAAGACTCATCTATCTCTCACATACTAGGCCCGATATAGCATATGTTGTGAGTGTGGTAAGTCAATTTATGCATAGTCCTAAAAAAGTGCACCTACAGGCTGTCTACCGTATATTGCACTATTTGAAGGCCAATCCTGGGAGAGGTATTTTATTCAAAAAAAATTCAGGGTTAGTTCTAGAAGCATATACAGATGCTGATTATACAGGTTCAGTAACTGATAGAAGATCCACCTCAGGCTACTGCACTTTTTTAGGTGGTAATCTTGTGGCTTGGAGAAGTAAAAAACATAATGTGATGGCAAGATCAAGTGCTGAAACAGAGTTCAGAGCAATAGCTCAAGGAATTTGTGAACTACTATGGTTAAAAATTATCCTAAAAGACTTGAAGATTAAGTGGGATGGACCAATGAGACTCTACTGTAATAACAAGTCTACAATAAGCATTGCACACAATCCTGTGCAACATGATAGAACAAAACACATTGAAGTAGACCGTCATTTCATAAATGAGAAACTGGACAGTAGGTTGATTTGTACACCTTATGTATCAACCAAGGGTCAACTTGCAGATGTGTTGACTAAAGGTCTCATTAGTGCAACATTTCAAGAAATTATTTCCAAGCTGGGAATGGAAAACTCCTATTCACCAGCTTGAGGGGGAGTGTGGGAAAACACTTATTTACAGTTGGTTGTAATATTGTAATCTATATATTTATATTTGTATCTCTAGAATTAAGTATTTGTATCCCTAAAATTAGGATAGACAATCCTTCAATTATAGGATTAGTTTTTTAGGAAGATTTAGTTTCCTAGTTTAACCCCTAGTTAGTTGTATATAAACCTAAGATTTTTGTATAATTCTCAATAAGTAATTTTCCAACATACATTCAGTTTTCACATTTGATTTATTTCTTAATTTTTCCACAAAACCTTCATATCTCACACCTACAGTTCGCAAACGATATGATTATCTTCTGCAAAGGTGATGTGGGACAGCTAAGGCAAATAGAAAGAATCTTAAAATGCTACCAGCTAACCTCTGGTCTAAAAGTGAACTTCTTAAAGAGTGCACTATATGAGATGATGGTGGAGCATCAATTGATGCTTAATTGGGTAGAGATCCTTAGGTGCAAAATTGAAACTCTTCCACCAAAATATCTGGGTCTTCCTCTTGGAGCAAACCCAAGATTGGTATCAACATGGAAGCGGGGTGATTAATTCTTTTAAGAATAGACTGAGCAAATGGAAAGGCAAACTTCTGTCAATATGAGGTAGAATTGCTTTGATAAAATCTATTCTCATAAACCTTTCGATATACTACTATATGTCCATTTTCAAAATGCCTGCAGGTGTCAGAAAAGAGTTGGAAAAAACCCAGAGACAATTCCTATGGGGAGACACATATGAAAAAAGAGAAATGAGGATGGTTTTATTGGGATACTGTCTGTAGAAGTAAGAAATTTGGTGGTCTGGGAATAATAAGCCTTGAATCGGGTAATCAGGCACTGCTGTTGAAATGGCCATTGAGATTCGGCAATGAAAATCAAGCTCTTTGGAGAGAGGTTGTCTGTGACAATTGTAACATGCCCCATGCGACTGTTTGGCCGGATCCTTGTTCTATTTGTTTCCTCTCTAGAGTGGAGTGACATTCAAAAATAGTTAGAATGTGGGAGATTTTTCTAACCTCATAAAATCCAGGTTTTTTCCTTGTGCAGGTAACGATTCCAGAATCCTATTTTGGAGTGATAAATGGCTCAACAGTCTCATATTGAAAGACGTCTATGCAAGAATTTATGCAATATCAGGAAATAAGGTTTGGATGATTAACGAATTTGGAGAATGGAGAGGGAACAATTGGGTTGGGCACATTCCTTTGAGACAAGAAGTTTTTGACTGGGAGAAGGAATCGTGGTGGCTGCTTATGAATCTTCTCGGTAAAGTCACACTTTCAAAATATGGTCAGGATAGATTGATAAGAGCGCATGCGATAAATGGTGAATACAGTCCAAAAGCTTTCAGAACAGAGTTGATGGAGCTTGTCAACGAAGAGATACCAACAGAGAGCCAAATTTGACAAGGAATCACACCACCGAAAGTGGAACTTTTCTGCTGGAATTTGCTGAGAGGAAGTATTGCAGTTATGGAAGTATTACAAGCAAGGGGGTGTTTGAGAGGAGTAGAAAACAAATGTGTCATCTGTAATAAGGCCAAATCGATAGAGCATTTCTTCCTCTACTGTCAGATGGCATGGAAATTTTGGTTAGTTTTTGTCAGAGATGGAACATCTATTGGTCAATGCCAAACTCTTTAAAAACTCTATTTTACGCTGTTGTTTGGTCCATATGGCTAGCTTGAAATGAAAAGATTTTCAACAAGAAAGAGATGACGGCTGACGAATTGATGAATTTAATTTGTACCAGGCTTGGTTGGTGGATGAAGGCTAAATTCCCCAACATTCACCTTAGTGTGCTGAATTTCATGGAAAATCTTGAATGCCTTATGATTCCAACTCAGAAGAAAACTAAGAGACAACTAACAGTTTGGTCTCTTCCACCTGCAGATTCGTGGAAGATTAATGTTATGGATCAGTTTTTGGGAAACCTGGACTGGGAGGTATTGATGGAGTAATAAGAGATTGTAACGGAAATGTCAGGCTCATGTCCTGCAAAAGCATAGGAGTGGTTGACTATAACTTAGCAGAACTTCTAGCAATTCAGGAGATACTCGCAATCATGGTGAAAGCTAACATTAGCTCAAAACCAGAGATTTTGGTTGAAAGTGATTCAAAAGTGGTAATATCATGGATCAACACAGCGGAGCAAAGGCCATGGAAATACGACGTCTTCTACAAAATCACCAAATCTGGTAGCTTCAATCAAGAAGGTTTCTCTGTCATGTGCTTAGAGAAGGTAACAATTTTGCCGATAATCTTGCTAAACTGGGTGTTTTTAGAAATGCTGATTTCGTAGCTTGGATTTTGTAACAATTAAGCGACTTCCTTAATAAAATTTTTAACCTTTTTTTTTTAAAAAAGTGGAGTTTGGTATAATAAAAAAATGTAAGAAACTTGTACGGTATTATTGGCATAAACACCTTATAGGACTAAAGTAGATTAAAAGCGTTTTTATGGATGTGTATATTTAAAAGGATTAGAGGAGAATAAGAAGGTACACATAAGTATGATGGATGAGTGCATATGGGTATTTATTTGTTTAGATTTACAATACTCTATAAGATTAGAGAAAATTAAGAAGGTTTATGTGCATTGATTGTTGAATGAATGATTGAGATTTTAGTTTATGATTCTCTACAAGTAGTGAACTTTTTTTCTCATCTGTGGATATAAGTCAATTGGATTGAATCACGTTAAATTGTTGTCTTCAATGACAGAACCTTTAAAAAACATGGGCCCCCAAAAATTTTAAATTTTTTTATACAAATATTATTTTTATAATAATTTTGAAATTTTTTTTATAAAAACATTAGTTTCGCCCCTTCAACCTTAATGTTATTGTGTTGATATATACTATTCTTTATTCTATATATTTATAATTGATATATAGTTACAAAAGTTATTTGTATCTAAATATTACAACTCTTAATTTAAAAAAAAAATTGCTTTAATTTGTGTTTACTTATTATAAATAATTTTCAATTTAAAATGAATAATAAATTTGTCAACATTATATTATCACAAACATGTAAATTTAAGTTTAATAGATATGCAAGTATTATAATAACTAAAACTGACTTGACAAATATCCAATTGTGATTCTTTTTTTAAATCAATATTTTTACTGCATGCTCATTTTATTTGAAAATCGTTACATGTCAAAATAATTAATATGATTAATTTAAATATATTTTCATTTTTTATAATGTAAAAATATCATGTAAAAAATTAGAATATTTTAATTTATTGTATTAAAGTCTTTACTTTATTCTTTTCAAATTTAATTTATTTAAATATATTTTTTTGTGATTTTTCATTTTAATACTTTAAATATTAAATATGATAAAATAATGTGTTAATATTGTAAAAAATATAATGATTTTATTTTTATAAAGAAATTATTAGTGATTCATAATTAGAAATAATGAGACCAATTGTTTAATATATTCATTTTGTTATATATAT
Organism: Durio zibethinus; assembly: GCF_047325235.1. Classification (NCBI taxonomy): domain Eukaryota; kingdom Viridiplantae; phylum Streptophyta; class Magnoliopsida; order Malvales; family Malvaceae; genus Durio; species Durio zibethinus. The sequence continues at coordinate 21,363,739 of NC_143168.1, forward strand.
ATATATATATATATATATAGCATACTTATAATTATAAGTTTTGTTATTATTTATTTTTATTTATTTTTTATTATTAATAGATTTGATATATTTTGAAAAAAATTATTATAAAATATTATTTTGGCCCTCACAAAATTAAAGATCAAGATCTGTCACTGACTGTCTCTTGTGTGATTAATTGATCATTTGATTTTACTTCCACTAATTTTGATGTTTGATTGTATTAGGGCTTTTTTAGCCTAACAATTAGTAATGTAGCTAAAGGTTCGAAGTATAGGAAAAGACAAACCTAAAAAAAATTGATTCAAGAGAAAAGCTCGAGTTCGTATTTTGAAGATCGATTTGTATGAAGTGTGAACCCACTCTGTGAAGATTGTTACAAGACTTCCATTGTGATTGGAATCAAGCATGTCTAGCATGAAAATTAAGATTGGTGGAATTTGAATCAATGTGGAGATTATTGGGATTGACTCAAATAATATAAAAGATTTAAATAGAGATTTATTCAAAATGAGATTGGTTATATATTATTTGATGGATAAAAAAACTTGCAAATGAAAAATTCTAAGAGGAAATGGATTCATGATAAATAAGTTTGTATGCTTATAAATAGGTGGAGTCTCAATAGGGTTAGGTATAATAAAAAAATGTAAGAGAATTGTAAGATTTTATTCGCATAGACGCCCCTTAAGACTAAAAGAGATTGAGAGTGTCTTTATGGATATATATGTTTGAGTGAACTAGAGAAAAATTAGAGCATTTACATAGATATAATGCATGGATGCACATGAGTATATATTTGTTTGGATTTAAAATACTCCATAGGCTTAAAGGAGATTGAAATAGGATTAGAAGATAGTGAGAGGGTTTATGAGTATTGATTGTTGAATGATTGATTGAAATTGTATGTTTGTAATTCTCTACAACTAGTGAATCTTTTCTCTTATCTGTGGACGTAAACCGGTTAAGTTGAATCACATTAAATTACAATCTTTTGTATGATTGATTAATCGTTTGGTTTTGCTTTCACTGATTTAGATGTTTGATTAGATCAAGCATTTTTTAACCTAACAATATTCATATTTTGAAATTTGACTCAAAAATTCTTTTTTTTTTTTTTTTAAAAGGAAGCACTTAAAACTTGGGATTTTGGTAAACTTCCTGTTTGCCACTTGAAGATATCATCAATAAACTAATGGAGTTGGAATAGGAGAATTTCATGAAAATTAATGAAATTGAATCGGTTCGATCAATGAGTTCGATAAAAACCTTAAATACCCTATTTATTGCATTGTCAATTTAAGATCACATTAAAATGAAAACATAATTTAATTTTTATAAGCTGCAAGCTATGCTTTTGATTCGCAATCCTAACTTCAGATATGTTGTCAATGTATAAATTATACGCATAGATAAAAATTTGATAAAGTAATATTTTCACATTAAAATGAGAGAAATTATTAAATACATTTGTAGTGTAATTTAAATAGAGTAATACATTTTTTTAACGTATATTTAAAATAAAAAAAATATGACATGTGTTACCATATTCATCTCACTTGTAAAAAATTTTCACTAAAAATATATTAAATAATTTTTCTTAAAATGAATACATAACTAAATTATTTATAATATTTTGTTCTAAAATCATAATAATATTATATTACAACATACATAAAAATTTGATAAGGTTCGTTAATATGGACTCTTATTGGACAATTTATTTGAATGACATGTAAGATAATACTAATTAAATATTATTCAAAACAATCAAATATAAAAAACTTTCAAATTAAATCATTGAATCATATTAAATATTCAAAATATATAAATATTGATTTGAATTTAAATCCATTTTTATCTAGACATATCTAAATCTAATTATATATTATTCAAAATAATAAAAAATCAACATGTAAGATAGTTTCTAATTTTATACTATTTATCAAATAAATATATTTAAAAAATTATTTAATTATTGAAATCTTTAAAATTTAACTTAAACAGAATCATATGTATATTTAATTATTTATGTTTTGGTCTAAGTTATAGTTAAAATATAATAAAAATCAAATCAATCATTATTAATTCAAATTCAAAAATAAAAAATTATACTTTTAATTCAAAATTTTCTTACCAAATATTTTCTTAGAATTTAAGTATGATAATATTATTTCTTATATATGGATTTAAAATAAATTTAGATTATATAAACCTTAGAAAATTGGCTAAATAAACTTAATTCAGTTAATCTATTTAAACTAAATTAAAAAAATACATATTTCTTAAATTATTGTTATGTGATATGATTTTTTTTAAAGATTTTAAAAATAAATCATTAGAGAAAAATCACTCTTAAAACTCTTTCATAAATCGGGAAGCATAAAAAAAAAAAAAAGGGAAGAGTTAGTATAAACTTAGAAAGTTAAAAATGAAGTGAGCCATTATAAAAAGAATTCTATGAAGAAGGATTTTACAGTTTCAGCCAAAGAAAAAAAGGAAAGGGAGATCCTGGAGAAGTAAGTGGTAGATTTTAGCTTGAGCAAGAAAGAAGAAAAGCTTCAAACCTACAACAATCTACAAGCTATGAAGCTAAAAGCCTTTGAAATTTTGGCTTTCACATGAAAGCTCTCTTACAATTGCATAATCAAGTAATCTTGCTTCCTTTTCCATTCCATTAAGTCATAATGATCAATCAAAGGTAGTATAAAAAGAAGTCACATGTGAGTTCTACTACTATTACATTGTATTTACATTTGTTTATTTAGTGGTAATGTTTGTAACAAATCAGCAAATGCTTATAAAATTTCAAAATTTTTTATTCATGTGTTCTCTTTAGGTATTCATTTTTTTAATTTTATTTTGATCTAATCTTTAATTAGAGGTTTTTATTTAATGAAGTAATTAACAATTAAATTTTATTAAAGTTAATTTTGATGGGCAACTAGCAAGAAAGGAAGTGGAGAGTAGAAAAAGGAGAAACAAACTGCACAGCAAAGCTGCATGAGTCTTTCACACATTAAACATAATCTACTCTAATATTTAATTAGAGGTTTTTATTTAATGAAGTAATTAATAGTTAAATTTTATTAAAGTCAATTTTGATGGAACTATTTGTATGACAAATGCAATTAGAGTGATAATGGACTTGCCATATATAGGGATAGGATAGTCGTTGCTCTTCAGTCTTCCAAGAATGGCAGATCTTACAACAGTTATTGCTAAAGACACAGGGTATACATAGTGCTTGAAAGGGATGCGTTAGGCATAATAAACCTAATCCAACTAGTTTCAACATACCTTTCAATGATAGGTAACTTTGTAGATGATGCAAGGCTTAGGAGAAGAGATTCTATTTCTTGTTCTGTAGAGCATGTTAGGCTAGAAGCAAATTAGGTTAGGCAATGTATTAGTACAATTTGAACTTTACATTACTAATGATCTAATTTAAATAGAAGAATACTAGAGAATTATAAAAGATATTATCATTGCTAATTGTAACTCAAGTTATTAGCAATGAAAGTTTCTTATTTGATTCAAAATAAAAGTTCAATTTTATTTAATTGGAGTAGATAAAATTTCAAAATTTTATTTTGATAAAAAACTGCATAATGTAATTTAATACTTTTTAAAATAAATATAACTTATTTTTATTAATGATATAAACATATAGCTATAGATGCAAATTTTTATTTATTTTTTTATTGTGTATTTTTATTTTATGATTTTAATACTATTTATCACATTTATTTTTAAATAAGTTTATTTTTCTTGATATATCATTTCAATATTTAAATTTTAAGTATGTTGTAATTTTTAAAGTTTAAACATAGGTGCCTATAAAATATTATTTTTTATGTATTTACAAATATTTAAGTAGACAACTAACTTATGAATTACCCAGATCACAAGCCAGTATATATTATATAATCGTACTATTCTTTTTTGGATAGAATATAATTATACTGGTAATGATAGATTTTTGGTGTTTATTGTCTTTAGGTTCTTTTTATAATTTTCTAAAGTTTTGTATGCTTTTTTAGGGATAAATAGCACTACAACCATGATTTTTGTGTGATTTTGTTTCCACCCACATCTTTTAAAAGTCAAATTTTCATTTACGACTTTTTAAAAAGTATAATAAATATATAATAAAATATGCCACATATATATTTATATGACAAATTTTAACTTAAAAGTCAACAAAGCCTGTATTTGTTTTTTTCATTTGGACATTCACATGAACATACATATGGTTGAGATGCCACATTTTTTCAAATTTTAACTAAGAATAATTTAATAGATGAATTTGGATCATTTTAAAAGCTTATGGATAAAAAAATTATGTTTTAAAGGTCGTGGTTGAAAATAAAATATTACACACAGATCATGATGAATATATGATGTAATTTACTAGTTCTCTTGGTGTTTGTTCATTTAATGAGAGTGACTAATTAAATTTGATATCATGAAACTATATCAGTAAGTAAAATTGCATTGACATCTAATAAAACTAAAACATAATATATAAAATAATCTATATTATATATAACTAGAAGGATGCCCGGGCTTCACTCCAGGTATATTATTAGCATTTGATTAAATTAATCTGTAAAAATGTAAAAACATTTAAAATGATAATGAAATAAAATAAAACGTTGAACAATTAAAATAATATGAAACAACTCTGTTTTCTCGTAATGAAATGACTTGTACCAGGAAGACATGCAGTGATAGAAGTTTTTAATGGTTTTTTACCTTGGCAAAAAACTTGCTTTTGCTTCTGAAAGGTGGTTTGTGGCATACAGATGCTTGAAAAAAATCACGCTTAACATCTTGTTGACTACTGCTGCAAGGAAATGCAGATTGAATTCATAACAATATGATTAAAGGTGTGAATTTTGAAGAGATTTTAACAAATAATATTATATTTTGAAAAAAAATAAAATAAAGCATGATAAAGGCATAGGTCTAGATGCAAAAAGAAAATAGCAGAAAATAGGACACACATACCACATTCAATCAATGCTGTACTATAGCCGAACTTGATAACCATCCCTATGCAATAAAAACCATGCTTTGAATCACCCTCAGTTGGAAGGAGATCAGAAGAATATATAAACCAATCAATTGATTACTTCCCTCTCACTTTTTGCATTATTCTCTGGCCTGGCACTCCCGATGGCACTAACAGAACCTGGATTAGCTGGTAAAGACCCAAAAACTTCTAGAGCCTCGAGGAAGAACCTCTTATTAGGTACCACACCATCTTTTTCCATTTGCTTCACCAACTTCTGTTGACTGTTGAGCAACATCTTATCAAATTTGTCAACCTGGGACCTGATCACAAAATCTTGGCTCAATTATTTGGTTTAGTACCATTAACCAGCTCAACCAAGCATTAAGATTAAGACCTTTAAAATTCCCAAGCAGAAACATATAAGATACATCTATTAATTATATATTATGAGAGTTCAAACATTTTTAAGAGTATAAATATGAGATTACTTTGAGTACCCTGGAGTAATAAAATTAAGACGAAAAAAAAAAAAAAGGTAGTTTAGCTTATTTAGGCAATGTGGCATTAGCTATGGAACTGCTTTTTCCCATGTTTTCTATTATCTTATCTTTCAAAAGCCTTCTCATGATCTTCACTGATGGGGATTTTGGAATTGTGTCCACAAATTGCATAAACCTCACTTTCTTGTAGTGTGCAACATTGGAGGCTGCAAAGTCCATGATGTCTATTTCGCTTTCTTTGGCATTTGGGTTCATGACAACACATGCAGCTGGGATTTCACCCGCCTCTTCATCAGGAAGCCTGCAGTTACACAACATTTGGTGAAATAACGTAAAAAAGAAGTTTTTATGTCATGAAATTGTAATGAAGCAAACCACTTACTTACCGCTGCTTCATCTTCAACAGAGGGATAAGTTTATATGTTGATGAGTCAGGAATCATCCCCATGTCATGTACATTATCAAAAAGCCTATCTACCTCCATAGGTAGACCATTTATGCAGCAAGCTTCAAGCATGGCATTTCGGGTTGACGCTTTCATCTCCTCCCCAGAATCAACAATCCCATCAAATATATCCCTAGCCCTAGAAAAACAGTCACGAAAGGCATACATCATTATAAGACTCTCATAGGTGATGAAACTTGGTGCGTATTTCATACCAGTCATCTTTTTGAAATTGTTTTCTGCTCTCTCTTTAAGCCGTGCCTTCCCATAGTTTATAAAAAAACAAAAGGTAATACTTTAGAAATTTAAAGAAACTACATTTTTAGCTTCGAAAGCCAAAGCAATAAAAATTTTACCAGACAATGCTAAGCAAAAAATGTACCCATAAAACAAAATTGAGAGAGAAAAAGGAGAAATGAAACCCACTTTAAGATCAGAAACAGTGTCTGAATCGGAGACGATCATGACGAGGTGGGTGTCGAGGCTGAAAACAGCATTATAGAGAGTGGAACCACCAGAACCGGAGGTAGAATCCGGCTTTTCCATTTCCCTTTAAACTCGGTGGCGACTCAGAGCTCAAGAAGGATTTCAAAGCTCCCAAGAATGATGTCAGCAAACTAACTGGTTAATAATCCCGTTGTATTGCATTTCTTGCAAAAGACAGTTTCAGTTCTATCAGGAATTGATTACAATTTTGACTGGAAGTTTCACAAAAATTGGAATTTACCTGGTTCAAAGGGATTGGATGACGGATCATATTCATACATGAACTAATCCCACATCTCCATAAAAGCATAGATTTGTTCCTAGTTCAATTTGAAAGTAATTTCAATTAATCTTTGGAAAATTATGTCATTTTCATTTATTGTTAGTAAAATTTTTTAGACTCCACAAAGAAATATCACATATATTTTTTAAAGTAATTAAAAAAAAAGCTAATTAAAAGAGAAGTGAAACATATATTAAACTTTTAATTTCGTATATACAATAAAAATTTTCATTACCGGTGTATCCAAAACCAATTTTTAATTTCTTCTTATGCATTGAGAACTTCATTTGGAGCCTAACTTTGAGAGTAAGGATGGGACTAAGACATATGATGGAGTCAGAATGCAAAATTATGTCCCTTTCTTGCAAAAAAAAAAAAAGTCCTTTTCCTTATTAAAATATGGCATTGACTTAACTAAAGCAGTCAATGCCAATAAAAATATTTACATTTAGGGAGGAAAAACTCGTCAGTGTCATTTTATTGTAATTTTTGCTAGCATTATCAAAAAAAAAAAAAAAATTACAAAACGTGATTTGTAGTCTGATGGATTTGGCATTAATCCTAACAAACTAGATTTTATTTTTTTTAAGCAGGAGTAGGTGAGACTGTATTCGTTTTTATTTAAAAGTAGGATAAGTTGTTATAAAATTTTTAAGAGGATTTATTATAATCATTTTTTTTATGAAGGACAATTCAAAGCAATTGACAGCTGCACCTTCATGAATAGGCCATTCTTGTTCGTTCTAAGTACTGCTGTTTTCAACTTTAACGCGTTGTTTTGTAAGGTGAATAAAAATTTTTTTTAAATGAAAAAAAAAATGAAAAGATAAAAAAAAAAAAAGATATTTTTTCTTTTAATGGTTTATTTGGTAAAGATGAAATAATGAAAAGTAAAAGTGATTTTATTTTCATTTATTATTTGATGGAGTTAAAAAAAATACAATAAAAATGAAAATTATATTATTTTATAATTATATCATTTGTAAGTTGAAATAAAAAGAAATTTTAAAAAATGAATATTATGCATACTTGATCACATCTCCTTCTAATTTGGAATTATAGGTTTTTATAAATAAGGGTGGAAAATGATCATTTTTTTATTTTTTTTCTTAATTTTTTTTTTAACTATACTCAAAACTTATTTTCTTTTTATTTTTCTATCCGCTTTTATCCATTCTTTTATTTTTTCACTTTACCAAACACACTTTATTGTTGGTGTTATTATCACTTATCGTTAAAAGTTATCATGAATCGAATCAAAACAGGCCAAGTTCAAATGATTTTTCAAAATCCCTATCCAAGGTTTGGCTAGGCTTGCGAAGCCTAAAATTTTTAAAAAATATTGAAATATTAAAATACATATCAAAATATTTTTTAATATTTTAAATATTTTTAAAAATAAATTAATATTTAAATCTTTTAAATTAATATATTTAATAACTATATTAATTATTAAAATTAATTAAATAATAATTCGAATTGAATCGAATCGAACTCAAACTTAAAAATCTTATACATAATTTTGCTCAAATAAAATCGAACCCAACAAATCAAACGAGTCCAATCTTTGAACAAATCTATTTACTACTTTCAATCAATATTTTCACATTTAAGAAACCAGTTAGCCAAAGGCAAATAAAACATAGTAACAATCCAATGTTTGGCTTCATTTATAACTTTGGCAACGATAATCGAACAAGCAGAGGTGAATAAGGCGCAGGTAAGGGCCATGGCCCTCCAAAACCTTCTTTTTGCCCCATCATATTATAGTAATTTGGTTCATCTAACATTAGTTTTGACTAAGGATGACGAATATATCCGAATCTATTGAGTTTTGATTTGACTTGATTTTATAGAATTAATATTTTTTAAATTGGATTTCGCATTGGATCAGTTTTTTTTTTTAAGTCGGGATCGGATCAGAGTTGAGTTTTAAGTAAATCAATCTCGATCGAAATTTTTATATATAAGTATATTTTTATTAGTTATTTAATTTTAAATTTATATGTCTGTATTATATTAATAAAATTATTAATTGTTACTTTAATTTAAGATATGAGTTTAATAAAAATACTATATTTATGTATAATTAATATGTAAAATAATATTTATAAATATTATATTAAATTAAAATTATTAAATTAATTTTAAATTAAATCGATTATAATTTTATATATACAAATTAAACCGAATTAAGCATAAATGAATATTTTTTATCAGATTGAACGAAAATCAAATATGAATTTTATGAAATCGAATTAAAATGGAAGCGAACAAAATCCATCTGACTCCATCCGTTACCATTGTTAGTCTCGACTCCTTTATTCATTTACTTCATTGTTTGGCACTTCTTAATCTTATATATGGCTTCGTCCCATCGCACAAGTGACATGTCAATCAAAACACTATTTTCAAACAGGATGAACATAGGACATACGACCACCCAAATTTCTGTACAATTTTGTATTAAATGTTAATGTCTTATTTAAGATTCATATTTAATGTATGGGCGATGCAAGAATCATATGCATTAATTAATAAGAATGTCCTATCATGCAAATGTCATATATGTAGGAAATGTCCTTCACTTAAATTTAGATTTAATATGTTATCTATGTATAGACAAGAACTGACAAAATAATAAACTTCAAGTAATGTCGTATAAAGGCCAATGACCACTCAAGAATGCATTTGCAAATATCTTTCGCACTTAAATTCATATTTAATGTATTATCTCTGCATCAATAAAAATTGTGAGGTAATCTCAATTTTAAATATGTTATATATGTAAGTATTTTTTACACTTAAATTTATATTTTATGCATCATCTATTTGTTGGGGATCCAAAATTTTGAGTTAGAAGGCAGGGTGGGGGGAATTAAACTTAAGGCAACAACATCCAAAATCTAGTTAATATTTGCTACGATAACGTGGTCATGATATGGTGATAAGAAAGTTATTTTTGGGCTTTCAATTTTTAGACCTAAAATTTAATTTCATCAATTAAGGCTAAATTAAAACTCAGAGTTCATTTTGATTTTGAAAAATTTTCTAACAAAATAGAATGTTTACAAATGCCCAATTTTGTACATTTTTTATAAAATGGGAAGTGTATGAAGATAAAAACATCTATTTTGTTTGGGTAAAAAAAAATCAAAAAATAAAATTGCAAAGGCTCCTCCTCAATAGAGGCTTTGAAACTATCAAAAAATGAAATGCTCTCTTTTATCAGAGGCTTTGAAACTTTTGGAAAATAAAATGCTTTCCCCTCACCGAAAGCTTGAAACTTTCAAAAGTAAAATGTTTTCCCACTGAAGGCTTTAAAACTTTTGAAAAATAAAATGAGATACTTGGGATTTTCAAGATCATGCTTTGAGGTATTATAGATCATTATCACCTTTGGAAAACAACTCATCCTTAACAAAAGCATTAAAATTTTTAAAAAAATTATTCCCTTAAAGTGATTCCTTTGATCTCATCTAATTCACCATTGACCATCTTCCAATGTCTCTTATCAAAATTATTTCAACATCTACTTTCTCCTTTCTTTCCAAGCATATGCAATGAATGCATACAATAAATGAAAAGATTTTTTCAAATTTTCCAAATTCAATTTCAAAACTCAAACTTTAAATTTTACTATTTTTTTTAAATATGCATGATCCATGGAATGAATGAATATAATGAGTGCTATGTCCTTAACTTGATACATGTAAAATGTAATGGATGCAATGAATGCGATGCATGAAATGCAAAAATCAATGTCATGTATCTCTAATTGTGGTAAAGGGTTCTTAAGTCTCTTTTCTATGTCTTCTCTCTTTTTCAACTTTCTATTATGTTCTTCTTTATCTTCTTTAGAACTAGCCAATAAATGTATCAACCAACTTATGACCCAAAATTTCCTTTCACTAATTTCATTATTGGATCTGAACATTTAGATTTTTTTTTTTTCATTTGTAAGTCTCAAGGATCCACATCCTTTTAAACTTCTTTCATCACTCACATTTCATTTTTGATATGCCCTAATCACTTTTAATTTTTTTTGAAATAATGCAAATATCTTTCATATCAGTAATTTATTTATTCATCATCATTTCAATTTGATGACAAATGGAATCCATCACATTTTCTTAAGAAATAAATGGTGAAGAACAAGAAAAAAAAAAAGTAAAGAAAGGATATTCATTACAAAAATAAGTCTGCCAAAGAATAAACAAGCAAAGAAATCATCAAATTACCAAGATAAGTGCTTAGAAAGGTTCACAACATCTAATATAATAAACATTTAGACAATTCTAAATAAATTAATTCATAATTCTTTTTCAAAAACTCATTTCATTAATATTCTTGATCTTTAAGCTCTTCAATCCAAGCATTATCCATACTTCATGGGATCCTCAATTGAAGCTATTTTTTAAGTCCATCTCAAATATATCCCTTTTTACTTAAATCACCTTTTCGGATTTTTAATTTAATCAATATTTTACCAAAATCAAACAAAATTACATGCCATTTATCTCTAAATTGAAGTTTAATGGCTTGATAAACCTCTGAACTTGTGATTTTAGAGTTTGGATTAAAATTTTTGGGATAATTTATGGTTGAAGAAAAATGGAAAAGGAAATGGAAAAATGGGTGTGAGGGGTATTTAGGGAAAATTAAAAATGTGGTTAGGGGTGTAATTAGTAAAAAAAAATAGATTTTAAATTTGGGGTATAAAAAGTAATTGAATGTAGAGAATAATTTTTAAGGTATGAATAAAAGCTCCCATCATATAATTTCTTGTCTAAATAATCATAAAGAATATCAAATTTCAAATACTATATTCTTAATTTACATAAAATTTGGTAACACTTTTAGTTAGAAACTTCACTATTTTTGGAATACGTTAAAACGAGAAAATAATTATTTTACTTTAAGTAAGCTCTTATAATTTGTATTCAAAAAATTTTGTTTTATTTGAACTCAAATAAAATTTTATTTTAGATGAAAGAATGATTTATATTAAAATTGTATTTGGATGTAAATTAAATATAAAAAATGTATTTTGATACAATAAAGATATAAAAACTTCCTTAAGTGATAAAATTTATAAAATTTTTTGTTATTCTAACTTTAAAAAAAGCAATAATATATAATATTATATTACAAAATACATGATTATGATAAAATTTGTTTACATGAAGTGGCTATTTTATTTAATTGACACGTAACAATTATTATTTTTATGTTATTAATCAATTAAATAAATTCATTTAAAATAATTATTAGTTATCTAAATCTCTATTATACTTTAAATCAAGTATTGATTTAATTTAATAATTCACAAATTAAAGAATCTGAAAAGTTAAATATTTTAAATTTAACAAAATTGAACAATCAAATTCAAAATTAAATTACGAAATAAAAATTTCAAACTTTAAAATCTCAAAAAGATATTTTTATCTTAATAAATTTCTTCATAATTTTTTTATTTGTTAAACTTCTTTAAATTTTAAAATCACAGTATCAATTACTTTTTTTTTTAATTTGAAAGATATTTATTGATTTAAATTAAATAAAATTTATTTCAAAACTCACTCTTTTTAAATTATAAAAAATATAATAAAAAATCTTGCGCATCGCTGGTTAAAAAGGCTAGCATAGTTATATCCATACACAACCAATAGGAACCCAGCATCAGCCCCACAATCACCTATCACAACCCAGAGACAATAGACCCAGTAGGCATAGTCGAAATAACCAATAGGCAAGAAAGAATACAAGAAACCATAATTAAGCAACACAGACGCAATACCAAACAAAACAATCGACAAGTGATTGGAAACAAGAAACACAAAAACACACAATCGGGAACAAAAAAACCACAATTAGATCTTGATTTCCTATGTACGAGAAAAAAAAAAGGACGTATATTTCTTTGATGTCGTGTATTAAATTGAAAACGGCAAAGCTAACCACGCAATTCATATATATACGACGGGGCTTTTCAATTACCCGTCTGAAAAATGGAAAACTCTCACTCGAACATGGCACACACTGAACCTCGTTGGCTATTGTAATGTTGACATCACATCTGTAGCCATTACCTGCACTAAAACATGAGATATACTCTACATTATTATGACTTAATTGAAGAGAAAGATAATTTGTTTAAGATTTACCAGCCAAAGTATTGGGATAGGCGATCCATGCCCAGAATTGTATAATGAAATCAGATAAATTACTTGATATTTTCAATAATTCTTCGTTTATGATTCTTTACGTCTATGATAATTACACGCCGATTATACCGCTTGCTCAAAGTGACGTAGATGTAGTAAGGTTGATAATGTCATTCTGCGTTGCTCAAAGTCATACCAGCTATCTTGAGAGAAAAGATAAAACAATTGTCTATTTGTAAAAATAGACATTTTATCGGTGGATGAACCTTTTTTTATGAATCTATATGTGACCCAAATGCTAAAGAAATGCATAACTGATGAAAGAGATGATAATTCCTCCGTCGGTTTTAGAGAAATGATTTCTATTACTACTGTGCCTCTTGATGAGTGCTTAAAATTTGTTATTAAGAGTAAGACGAAATTAAACCCTAGAAGAAGAAGAAGAAGAAATGTAGGAAGTATAATTGGAATATGAAAAACAGCGCGCCATGCAAGGTTAATGCTCGGATTTCTTGTTCTCCCGAAAATTTTGAAGATGGTATTCGCATTTGGAGTGCTGATACATTTGACTCAGAAATTCTTCTTTTTTTAGAAAGTGAAGCTCTTAAAACTTTGGATTTTGGTGAACTTCTTGTTTATCATTTTAAGATATCATCAAATATAAACTAACTAATGGAGTTAGAGAAGGAGAAGCGGGAAACTCATGAAAATAGTTAGAGTTCTTTTAGAGAATGTTCTTCTTCATTGTCTGTTGTTTCATTTGTACTGCAGCAATGGTTGTATGTAGGGATGATAACACATCAAATCGTGGTGGGTTTTCGTTAAACTTGATTTTGATCTCTTAATATTTATATTCGAATTCAATTTAATATGAAAATAATTTTTTGATACCAATTCGAGTCAATTTGTATATTCAATATAGTAATTTCAATTCAAAATTAATTTAATAATTATAATTTAATTTAATTTAATTTAATAAAATATTATTTTTAATATATATTTTATTTTAATTATACATAAATATAATATTTTTATCAAGTTATTATCTTAAATTGAAATATTATATAATAATTTTATTAATATAATACATATATATATATAAATATAAAATTAAATAAATAATAAATATATATATATAAATATATATATATATATATATATATATGTGGTGCTATAAAAAACTGGACTCCGACCCAAACCCAATCTTAAATGAAAAAAATCTAACCCAACTCAACCTCTAATTTAACAAAAAAATAATCTAATTAAATCAATAAAAATCAAAATTCATCAAGTATAAATTATTTTTTCATCTCTGATTTATTTCCAATGCGGTGCTTCAGATTCTTCTTTCCATGGAGTGGAGGTTGGTAACACAGACTCGTATTGCTTGCATTGGGGGTTTGGGCATTAGATTTTTCTAATTTATACCATCCGAGAGATGTCTAATTTCTATTTGTCGTTTCATTTTCATACAAAAAAAAATAAAAAATTGTCACCGAAAAACGTCGCAAGAAAAGAAAGAGAAAGAAAAATGATATAGCGTGTGCTATGCTTTCTGGTTTTGTGTCTAAAAATAAAGAAAACGAGCACTTCAATGTTACTATTGTTTTGTTTGCATTTTTTGCTACTGTTTTTTCTTTCTCAACGTGCAAAACTTGTTGAAACCAGCAATAGTTGTCAACAGACTAACATTGCAGGGATACGTTTCAATATTTGAATAATATAAATAATTAAAAAAAACATATTATCTATAAATATTATAATTTAATTAATTAATTAATTATAATTTAATATTACATAAAATTAATTAAAAAAAGCTCATATGTTTAATTGCAAGTTTTTATATAATTTTTTATTATAATTAATTATAATATTATATAAAAATTATAAACAAAATGCTCACCTATAGTTGATGCTTTTAGTGGAACCTTTGTTTTCAACCTTAGTTGCCAAGTTGTCACCATCCGGCAAAACTTTTGTCCGCGTGCAGACTTTTCTTTGCTTTCATTAAATTTTTACATTTCAAGAAAAAAAAAAAAAAGAGTAAATAAAAGATCCTAACAACCAAACGTTTGTTTTCTTCAGTGTTATGGACGCAAAAGAACAAAGGATGCATGCTATAATGGGGACTTGCTGCATAGGCCATATGATCACCCAAAAGTATATGCACAAGTGTAGTACATGTTAAAATCTGTGTGTTTGGTCAATTCGATTTTAAATTAAATTAAATTATTTTATTTTTATTAATCAAATTACATTATATGTTAAATTTAAAATTTACTTTATTAAATTAAATTTAATTGATTTGATTAATTTTTTTAATTAATCAAAGTAAGATCATATATATTTTTTAAAGTAATTAAAAAAATAATTAAAAGAGAAGTGAAACATATATTAGATTTTAAATTTTGTTTATACTATAAAAAATTTTCATTACCGATGTATCCAAAACCATTTCTTAATTTTTTTTCTTATTTATTGAGAACTTTATTTGGAACCCAACTTTGAGGGTAAGAACGGGACTAAGACATATGATGGAGCCAGAATGCAAAATATTTGTCCTTTTCTTGAAAAAAAAAAAAGAAAAAAAGAAACTTTAGTCATTTTCCACATTAAATATGACAAGCACTCAATGCCAATCAAAGTACTTACATTTAGGGTGAAAATACCCGTTAGTTTCATTTTGTTGTAATTTTTATTAGCATTATTAAAAAAAATTGCAAAACGTGATTTGTGCTCAGATGGATCTGGCACTAATCCTACCAAACTATATTTTTTTTTTAAGCAGGAGTAGGTGAGACGTTTTTTTTTTATTTATTTAAAAGTAGGATTTATTATAATTTTTTTTTACAAAGGACAATTCAAAGCAATCGATAGCTGCACCTTCATGATATAGGCCATTCTTGTTTGTTCTAGGTACCGTTGTTTTCAACTTTAACGCGTTGTTTGGTAAGGTGAATAAAAGCTTTTTAAAAATGTGAAAAGATAAAAAAAAAAGATTTTTTTTCATGGTTTATTTGGTAAAAATGAAATAATGAAAAGTAAAAATAATTTTATTTTCATTTATTGTTTGATAAAATTAAAAAATGAAATTTATATTATCTTATTATTATATCGTTTGTAAGCGCAGATAAAAAGAAATTTAAAAATAATGAATACTATGCACACTTGAGTCACATCTTTTTTATTTTATCTTTTATTATCGTCCTAATTTGGTATTATAGGTTTTTATGAATAAGGGTGGATAATGATTATTTTTTGTTTTTCTTTCTCTTACTTTTTTCTATCAACTATATTCAAAATTTATTTTCT
The DNA here is from genome assembly GCF_047325235.1 of Durio zibethinus. NCBI lineage: Eukaryota > Viridiplantae > Streptophyta > Magnoliopsida > Malvales > Malvaceae > Durio > Durio zibethinus. The sequence goes on from NC_143168.1 coordinate 21,379,952, forward strand.
ATTTATTTTTTTATTCATCCTTTTATTTTTCACTTTATCAAACACACCTTATTGTTAGTGTTTTTACCACTTATCGTTAGAAATGCCCATAGGTCGAGCCAAGTCAAGTCAAATTCAAATGGCTTTTCAAAATATCTGTCCAAGGCTTGCCTTGGGAAGCCTGAAATTAAAAAAAAAAAATTATTGTAGTAGTAAAATATATACTAAAATATTTTTTAATATTTTAAAATATATTTTAAAATTAAATTAATATTTAAATATTTTAAATTAAAATATTTTGATAATTATATTAAAATATTAAAATTAATTAAATAATAATTCAAATTAAATTAAACCGAATTTAAACTTAAAAAATCTTATAATAATTGAACTTGAATAAAATCGAACCCAACAAATCAAATAAATAATCTAACTTTTAAACAGATCTATTTATCATTCACCAAACTTTTTATTCTTTGTGCTGATCACATTTATAAGTATTTCTGCTTTCAATCAATATTTTCACATTTAAGAAACCAGCTAGCAAAATGAAAAAAAAATATAGTAACAACCCAATGTTTGTCTTCATTTATAACTTCGTCCACTACAATCGGACAACCAGATGTGAACAAGGGAGCAGGTAAGGGCCATGGCCCTCCTAAACACTTTTAAGACCATTGTATTATAATAATTCGATTCCTTTAATACTAGTCTCAATTAAGGACGGTAAATATATCCAATTTTATAAGATTAGTTTTTTTTTAAATCAAATTTTGTGTCGTATCAGATTTTTTTTTAAAGTCAAGTCAAATCAGAGTAGGTTTTTAGGTAGACCCATAGATTCACCCGATATATATATTTATTATTATTTATTTAATTTTTTATTTATATATATTATATATTATATTAATAAAATTATTATTTAATTTTTTAATTTAAAATATTAATAATTAAAATATAATTTATATTAAAAAATAATATTTTATAAGTATTATACTAAATTAAAATTATTATATTAATTTGAGGATGAATCAATTACAATTATATATATATATATATTAGATCGAATTGAATATAAAAAATATTTTTTATTGAATTAAATTGAAATCAAATAAAATTTTTATAAAATCGAATTAAAATCGAAACGAATAAAAATCCGCTTGTTATCGTTACTAGTCTCAACCTCTTTTGTCATTTACTTCACTGTTTGGCACCTTCTTGACCTTATATATGGCATCGTCCCAGCGCACAAGTGACATGGCAATCAAAATACTATTTTCAAACAGGATGAACATAGGCCATACGATCACCAAAAAATCTGTAAATATTTGTATTAATTGTGTCTTATTTAAGATTCATATTTAACGCATGGGCGATGCATGAATCATATGCATTAATTAATAAAAATGTCATATCATGCAAATGTCATATATGTAGGAAATGTCCTTCACTTAAATTTATATTTAATTTGTTATCTATGCAAAGACTAGAACCGATAAAAATAATAAACTTCAAGTAACATCGTATAAAGGCTAATGACCACTCCAGAATGCATTTGCAAATATCTTTCATACTTAAATTCATATTTAATGTATTATCTTTGCATCAATAAAAATTATAAAATAATCTCAATTTCAAATATGTTGTATATGTAAGTATCTTTCACACTTGAATTTATATTTTATGCATTGTCTATTTGTTGGGAATCCAAAATTTTGAGTTAGGAGGCAGGGTGGGGGGAATTGAAACTAAGGCAACAACATCCAAAATCGCGTTGATATTTGCTACAATAACATGGTCATAGTATGGTGATAAGAAAGTTACTAAATTTATAATGTGCAAAGGACATACTAAAAATATACACTAGGTTGCACATAAACTATGTATATATTTTGATATGCAGAATAGAATAAAATGAATAGAAAATAGTATCTAATTGCTTTTATTCAAATTATGTTCTAAATATTTCAAGCATTATCTATATTATTTTTTATCAACTATCGTAATGATTTTGTCTGAGACTCTGAAAAATAAACTCCACCACTTCTGCCGCTGCCTCCGATGCCATCAAATGTGGCTTTTCTAAGCTTTGTTTCTTCCTCAATTCCTCCTCCTCTCTCAATACCTGGATAAAACTTTCCTAAAACTTTTCGAAACCTAAAATTGCCTCAAACTCGAAAATCCTCCTCTATTTTGTTGTTTCTTTTTTCTTTGTTGTTGGTTTTTTGTGTTGTGAGTGTTGGCTGAATTTTGTCTTAGATCTATAGTACCTAAGGAAATGATGATCTGGATAGCCAGGTGTTGGGATTTGGTGTTGATGATGAGTGGTCGACGGGGTTGGGATTTTTGGCTTAGTGTTCAGGTGCAGTGATAGTCTCCGCTTCCCCAAATATGATGGTGCACGGTGGTAGAAATGGCTAGATATTGAATATATTACCAAAATACATTTTTTTAAAGGTGTTTATTAAGTTTTTTTTATACAATAATCGATAAAAATACATATAATTTGCATTTATGTTAAACAAATAAAGTTTAAAAATATACAAATAGACTTTGAAAGAAATCTAGCAAGAATAACTGGCAGTCAATTGCTTTTTTCACATTGTTTAAAATTTTGTTTAGCACAATCAAATGCCTTAAGGTTGACAATAGAATGCTCTGCAAGATTATATGTTTTGTGAGAAATTTTGTTTTGTGAGAATCTTTATTTGTGACATTTGAATATCATGATTTTAGCTTTTGAATTCAATTGTTAAAAAAAAAAATTTATTCGTTAGATATAATATTTTATTTCAAAAGTGATGATTTTTTACCTAAATAATATATATTTATAAAAAAAATTTTAATCACCAATTGAGACTTATGTGTCTATTTATCTATTACACTACTTTATGTGATAATAAAAAGATAAATATGTATTTATGTGTTTGAATGTTTAGTTGCATGTTAATGATTTTAATAATTGTTTTTAAAATCATGTGGGTTGAAGTTTTTCAAGAAAGTATGTATTTTATTGGATTATCATTGATCGATTTAAGTTTTTAAATTTTATAAATTATTCTTAGTCATCAACATTTATAATGTATTGTTTTGACCACATACCCATTAGAAAATAATTAGATTAGGATTTATTCCATATCATTATACTTTGTTCAAATGGTGTATTCATGTCATAGATGACCAAAATATTATTTTTCAAAGTTAGATGAATAAAACAAAAATTTTGAAAAGTTAAATTATCAAAAAAAAAAATTTACTTTAACTTCTATAGTTAAATATAAGTTGCATTCAATTAAATTAATAATGAAGATTTTCATTTTGAAGTCTTGGTTGTCTCCTCTATTTTTTAAAAAAATGAGTTTTAATTTTTTATTTCTTACCAAACCATTTAAATAATCGTATATTTGGTAGGCATTATAAACCAAGTTTTACAAATTCCTTTTTAGCTAAAAACTTATTTAAAAATTATTGATCATGTAGCGTGATTAAAAAATTTCACATAAATATCATATAATTAAAAAATATTTGCAAAATGTCATAAACACATCCCATCATTACACTCAATATCAATTATCATTGTTCGACGCTCATATCAATACGACAAATTAGAAATCTTGTTAGTGATTGGGTTGGATTTTACAATTTATAAAAGTTGAGGGATTCAATTTGTAAAAATAAATTTATAGCATTAAATCCTCTTCTTCATGTAATTAAAAGAACCAATAGTATAATTTGAGTCTTTATTTATTTAATAGTGTTAGTATTTAAAGCAGGAAAAGCATGTTTGTCTTTTGTCTCATGTAAAATGTTCTGTTCCTAGTCTCTTGATAAACGTCAATATTCAACGATTTTTCTTCGACTGAAAAGGAAGAACACCTATACTTGTGTATATATATACATTGCATGTGCTCTTCTATTTACCAACCTCAGGAAACTTCATATTTCCAGTCCGTGAACTAGTCTTCCCTTCCATCTCTCTCTATTTGTAATTCCAGGCTCCAGCAAATTTTAGTCTTGGAAGCTAAAGGCCATTTGTTTTCCTGTAACTGTAAGTTTTATCTCTCTATTAGTGTTATCAAAACATTATCATTTTTCATGTTATTTAAAACGTCTTTTTTTCATTCAAGATGAAACTTTGAAATCAACTTCGGTCAACTAATTGATACGTCATTTTGACTTAGCTCAAATGATATCGGAAGATGAGGGTTGAGTTAAAATCTTAGTGTTCCTCCTTTATAAAAGAAGATTGGAAAATTATTAAGTTAGTAGTACTATATACATCCTCCTCCAGCTCCCCACAACCTTTTTTTTTTCTTGCTTCGAATTTGTTTTCTTCTTATTAGCGTCATTAGAACTGCTAGAGGATGAGCATATGGGTTAGTTCAATTAAATAACAATTGGTAATAATTACTGAAAACATAATTAATCCTGTCTGTTTTTTTTTTTTTGGGTGAAAAAATTAATCCTATCTTTACAAACTATGTTGGTGATTTTTATGGAAAACGTGCTTTTGCTACCTACCAGGATGTTGGTTCATTGGATAATCATATATACAGCAGTACCTTTTTATCTTTTAATCCAAATTTACAATGCCCCTAAGATTCTAAGTTTTAATTAGTAATACCATAATTTTTGTGGTTGTCCGAATGCTGGCCAAGAACCAAATATTACAAACAAGAACTCATATCAGAGCAACTAGGCCTAGGAGAGAAAATGAGAATATTCAGGATTTGATTCCGTTGCTAACTAGTCAGTTTGACTTTTGTTTACATGAAAAGGAGATCGAACAAATGCCACCGAGGTGGGATCCATTACGCGCTATCAACGCTCCATCATTTGGGAAAAAGAAAGATCCAGCAAACGATGACTCGGAAGATGATGATGATTTGGAGCTTGGGTCCGTGGAAGGTTTTATCTACGAGGTCCCCAAGAACATTCGTCAAGGAAATGAAAAAGCCTATACTCCTCAATTAATTTCAATAGGCCCTCTTCATTACAGAAAAAAAATTTTGGCTAAAATGGCAAAGTATAAATTGAGCTATCAAAAGAAATTTTGTGAAAGGACTTCGACTAAGACATTGGAAGATTTTTGGCGCTTCGTTGAACACAAGGAAAAAGCAATTCTCAACTGTTATGAAGCATCATCCATCATAGACGATGACATTGTAGTGATGATATTTTATGATGCACTGTTTATCGTCGAGCTCTTATTGAGGAACTATGAGAAGGAAAATGCACAAGAGTTGGGAATTAAAGACTTCTTATTAAAAGGAACGTGGTCAGCTGGTCTTCGGAGGGACTTGCTCTTACTTGAAAATCAGATCCCTTTCTTTGTGCTTGAAGAACTATATAAGTTATACTGTAACTTCCCTCGTGAAGACAAATTTGATTCTTGTGCTGCCCCCGCCTCTGCTTTTCCCTTTCTTTATCATGCTTGCCTCTACTTTGATATTCCATGGGATAAAAGGTTCGTGGATGCAGAAATCCTACACTTCACCGGTTTGTTGAGATGCCATCTGGTTAAAAATTGCGCCTCAAATTCAGATCCATCCATGGCCCAAAAAAGAAAAACTGAATCAGTGTATAGTGCGACAATGTTGCATGACGCTGGTGTTGAGCTTAAACCAGTAGATGATCAAAGTGCAAGCTGGCTCGATATAAAATTTGAAGGGAAAGAGCTTAAAATCCCCAAATTGAATGTGCACTCGAACACGGAAGCTTACATTCGCAACGTGATGGCCTTGGAGATGTGCCACTATCCAGGTGAAACCTATGTTTGTGCTTACATAGAACTAATGAATTATCTCATTAGATCTGACAAAGATGTAGATTTGTTAATGGAAAAGGGGGTTTTAAGCAAAGACGGTAAAAACGAGGGAATTATCGTTAGCAGAATAAATCCCAGTAAAGCATTGGCAGGTATGATTAAGAAACTTATGCAGGGAGTAGGCGAGCCTGCTGCTTGCTACCGGGAAACAGGGAGTCGATTAAACAAATATTACAAAAATGCTCGGAAGCACGTAATAGCAACATTCTGCAAGGAGAATCTAGCAATTCTGAAGCGTGTGTATTTCACCAATCTTTGGCGAGGAACTGGAACTGTCGCTGCTTTTATGGTGGTTGTGCTCACTCTCATTCAAACCGTGTTGGCATTTCTTAAATGATCACTTCATGCCCCCCACCCTCCAAAATAATTGATTTTTAGTATCCCCCCCCCCCCCCCCCTCTTAATAAGATTTTAGTATTATGACGGTGTGTCTTCAATGTGAAAAGTATGCAAATGTATGCATGTATTATATATGCATGCAAGTATATGAAAAATTAGATTGAAGTTGTCATTGTTTTGTTTTTAATTTGGCTTTTGGATTACTTGGCAAGGGTCAAATTGTTAGTGTATGTTAATATTTTAAGTTGAAATAATGAAATTGGTTGTATTATGTGTCTAGTAAGGTTCGTCAATATATATATATATATATATATATATATCATTTATATATAAAAGTGTGAATTTTAAAAGTATTAAAAGTGAACGACATAAATACTTTTATGAATTTTAAAATATAACAAATTTACCTTTAAATTTCTAGCATTTTTTATTTATTTAATAAAGATTATTTATCAGTAAATGTATAGCTTTTATTAGTTAGTTATTTAAATTTAAATTTATAAGTGTTAAAAATGAATAACATAAATATCCTTATAAATTTTAAAAAATAAAAAATTTATATTTCAATTTCTAGCATTTTTTATTTATTTAATAAAGACTTTTTGTCATTAAATATATAATTTTTTATTCGTTAGTTATTTAAATTTAAATAAATTAAAAATTTACAAATAAAATTTATATCAAATTAAGCTATATTCAAAATTTATTTGTGGGATATATGGTGGATTTATTGTTTAAAATTAACTCAAATTTACTTTCATCTATATTTTTAGAATTCTTTTTTGTTAAATTTCATAAATAATAATTCAATCAAATTCATATAAAACACATTATCATCTTATGGGTTGTGACATACTATGAGTTTATGATATTGAATAAAATATAGACAAAATCTTTTTTTTGTTTCTCAATTACTAATTGTTTTAGTCTAAATTATTATATCATAATATGTATGCCCCAAAAACATTTAAGTTTACTTAAGTAAAGCATATAATTTTTCATTGTCAACTCTAAAAGTATTAAAAATGAATGACATAAATACCTTTATGAATTTTAAGAAATAATATATTTACCTTTAAATTTTTGGTATTTTTTATTTATTTAATAAAAATTATTTGTCATTAAATATATAGTTTTTATTAGTTAGTTATTTAAATTTAAATATACAAGTGTTAAAAATGAATAATATAAATATCCTTATAAATTTTAAAAAATAACATATTTATATTTCAATTTCTAGCATTTTTTATTTATTTAATAAAGATTATTTGTCATTAAATATATAATTTTTTATTAATTAGTTATTTAAATTTAAATCAATTAAAAATTTACAAATAAAATTCATATCAAATTAAACTACATTCAAAATTTATTTATGGCACATGGTGGATTTGTTATTTAAAATTAACTCAAATTTACTCTCATCTTTATTTTTAGAATTATTTTTTGTTAAATTTCATAAATAATAATTCAATCAAATTCATGCAAAACACATTCTCATCTTATGGTTGTGGCATACTATGAATACATGATATTGAATAAAATATAGATAAAATATTTTTCCTGTTTCTCAATTACTAATGGTTTTAGTTTAAATTATTATATCATAATATGTATGCCTCCAAAACATTTAACTTTTTTCTTAAGTAAAGCATATAATTTTTCTTTTTCAAGATTCAATATAATTTACTCTTTGCTTTCTTTAATGATATATATCATAAGTCCTTAAATATATTTTATATTTTATTTATTTAATTTAGATTAATTAAAATTAAAGTGCATACAAAATTATAAATTAAACTATCAAAAAATTATTCAAAAAGATTAGTACACGTATTATGGTAAGTTTGTATGTTTGATTTTTTTTGTATTTTTATGATAAATATTCATTTATATGTTTAATTATTGCAATGGTTGATTGTAATATTTTTAATCACTCTATGCAATCACGTTTTAATATTACAATGCCTAAATGAATCTTTACTTTATGAACATAATCTCATGTACCCTTAAATTGTTACTAAGCTTAGTTTTTATTTTATCTTTTATAGATTGATTCTATACTACACCCAAGTTAATTTCTGTCTATTTTATTTTTTTATATTTAATTTCAAATATTTAGTACTTAAGATATTTTTATGAAACCAAAGTCAATATTACTAAGAAACATTAATCTTGAAGAAAAGAAATTATCCGATATATTGTTAGTTGAGTATTTTTTTTTTTTTAATCTTCACAATCTGATTAAGAAGTTAACATATCATTCATTTTTTTTCAATTAGTTTTTTTTAATATACTCTAAAGCCTAAAGGGTATATGTCATACTGCTAACTTAATTTGTGGAATTTAAAAACTATATTATCAATATATTTTATGATTTTTCCTTGCAAAATATAAATTTATTTTTTTCAATTAAGAATACTCTAACATATTTTTGTGTTTTGATAGTAAAAAATATTGATTAATTGATCAAAACTTTGTTAGTTCTCTAACCAATTATTAGATTCTTTGAAACAATAATGTTATAGTTCATTTCATTTTATTTGTTTATATACTTAAAGTGTATGATTATTGATTTGTATTCTTATCATGAAAGTATCTATTTAATAATTATTTTTATTTTAATGAGTGTATTTATTATACATAAATGCATATATCATCTATGATATATACATAAAAAAAATATGAATTCCAAACAATATTAAAAGTGATTTTTTTAAGTTGGTTGATTTCTATTAATAATACACTACATGCCAATCATGTTTGTTTAACTAATTCTTTAATTCATAAAAAAAAAGGAAGACTTATAATTAAACTCATTAGTCGCATGATAAAAAATTTGAAGTATAAGGATGCAGAATAAAATATATTTATTTATATAACCTTCAATTAAGATAAAAATTTAACTCAATTGATAAAATTAAATTATATATATACAAAAATAAGATAAATGAATCAATAAATATTTCATATAGATCCTAAGATTACTAAATTAGTCTATTTATTACTCAATAGGTCAATATATCACAATATATATGAACATGATAAAAAAAAAGTATTAGATTATAGATAATAATACGATCTCTAATTTTTTTTTTCAATTAATGTGTAAAAAGTATTGGATTTGGAATTTAGCCAACTTTAATATAAATAGTTATTTAAATTTTAGCTAAAAATTTAGAATACTGACAAATATTTACATACGTTAGATTTTATAACCTATTTTGAATAAGAGATTTTATAATTAAGAAGATATTTAATATATATCTATATTATGTATAAAATGTGATAATTTATTAAATTATCTCTACTTATTTTTATTAAATATTTTTTAGCAAATTAAAATATTTTCTACTTTTTATTTTTTTATTAAAATAGTTTTTCTTGGTTAAGTCATTCATGCCCCATTTACTGTAAGTAATACGGCTGAAAGACTTAAAATAATTTTTCTATATATGAATATTTTAGTGTTTGTAACACATTTCACCTATTAATATGCTTTACACAATTAAATTAATTATAGAAGATTTAGTGGTAAATAAATTATAACATAATATTAAATGTATAATACTTCCTCTGTCTTTTTTTTTTGTCCATCTTTTCTTTTTGTGATGTCCCAAAATTATGTCTTATTTTTTTATTTTAAACATCTAAAACTCTTACTTTTTTATATTTTAAATTATTTTAAATTATTTTTTATGATTTTTTTTACTTTTTAACATTAAAAAACATAAAATTTTAATTTTATAAAAAAATTTAATTTTAACATTAAATACATTAAAGTCAAAACTTTTTTCCTAAACTTCGTAATAGCTAATAGAAGACAAACAAATAAAGATGAAAAGAGTAATATAGTAGCAAATTATTGATAATTTTATTGTAAATTAGTGATAATTTAAATAACGTCAGTAATAACTTTATATTAAATCAATGATAACTATATATTAAATTATGGATAATTTAATAGTAAATAAATAATAATTTAGTAGTAAATAATTGATAAGATAATTGTATGCCAATGATAATGTAATAATAAATACATAATAATATTGTAGTAAATAACAAATAACTTAATAGTAAATTATTTATACATAATTGTAAATACATAACAATATAGTAGTAAATTAAGAATAATTTAATAAAAGTAAGTGATAACTTAATAGTAAATTAATGATAACTTAGTAGTAAATTAATAATAATTTAATGGTAAATAAGATTTAGTTTAATACTTCCTCCATCCTAGTAAAATTGTCATTTTTTTTGTTGGTCAATTTATTTTAACTTTGATCACTTATTATTTTATATTATTATTGATAAAAATATGAAAAAATATATCTTAAAAACTTTAAATGAAATGGTTTCTAAATACATGTTTTATAAATTTTGATTTATTGAAATATTTAAAATAATAGATGTTAAAATTAAAAAATTTTAACAAAAAAAGTCAATTGTGACAATTTAACTGGGACAGATAAATGGAGTAGTAATTAATTGACAAATTTAGTGGTAAATCATAAATAACTTAATAATAAATTAATGATAATTGAGTAGTAAATAATTTAGAACTTAGTAGTAATCAATAATTGAAAATTAAAAGTAAATCAATATAACTTAATAGTAATCATTGATAAATTAATAGTTAATCAGTAATAATTTAGTATAGTAAATTAGTGATAACTTAATAGTATATTAATAATAATTTAATAGTAAATAATTGATAACTTTGTAGTAAATCAATAATAATATAATAGTAAATGCATAATAACTTAATAGTAAATCAATTATAACATAATTGTAAATGCATAAAAACATAGAAGTAAATCAATGAGAACTTTAAAAAAAATGATAACTTAATAGTTAATTATTGACAATTTAATAGTAAATAAAAAAATTTTAATATTAAATTACAGATAACTTAATAGTAAATTTGTTTTAGTTTAATAGTAATTAAATTATAAACTTAGCAGTAAATCATAAATAATTTAGCAATAAATTAATGACAATTTAGTAGTTAATCACTAAAACTTAAAAGTAAATCAATGATAACATAGTAGTAAATATATAACAGTATATAGTAAATCATTGATAATTTAATAGTAAATTATTGATAATTTAGTAGTAAATCACTAATAACGTCATATTAAATCACTGATAACTTAGTTATAAATAAATGATAATTTAGTTATAAATTAATGATAATTTAGTTGTAAATTAGTTAATTATTAACAACTTCATAGTAAATCATCAATAACTTTATAGTAAATTAATAATAATTTTATAATAAATTATCTATAACATAATAGTAAATTATCAATAATTTAGTAGTAAATCAATTATAATTTAGTAATAAATCATCTACAACTTGGTGATAAATTGATGATAATTTAGTAGTAAATTAGTGATAAGATAGCAATTAATATATAATTGACAACTTATTTGTTAATTAGTGATAACATTTTTATAAACTTGAAGTTATCAATGATTGAACTTTAGTTACTAGAAAGAGCAAATCTAGAACTTTCATCATTAGGAACTAGAATAAACCTACCATGAACCTATTCATTAAAAAAAATTAGTAAAAAAATTCTAATTTTGATTGAAACAATGATGTTATTATATATATAAAAAATTATCTCAGATATTGTAATTTATTAATAAATTAATAGCAAATGATAAATAACTTAGTAGTAATTCAATTGATAACTTAGTGATAAATAATTGATAACTTAATAGCTAATTATTAAAAAGTTAGTAATAGATCAATAGTAATTAGTAAATGCATAATAATATAGTAGTAAATCATTGAATTTAGTAGTAAATCACTAATAACATACTAATAAATCACTTATAATTTTGTTATATATCAATGATAATTTAATAGTAAATTAGTTAATCATTGATAATTTTATAGTAAATCATTGATAACTTTAAAGAAAATTAGTTATAACTTTATAATAAATTATCAAAATTTATTAGTAAATCATTCATAACTTAATAGTAAATCATTGATAATTTAATAATAAATAACTGATAACATAGTAATAAATAAGTGATAACTTAATTGTCAATCATTGATAAGTTTTTTTATGCTTGAAGTTTTTAATGATTGAACTTTGGTTACTAGCAAGAGTAAAGTCAAAACTTAGTAATAAATTAATTATAATAATAAATCAGCTTTAATTGAATAATAATTTTGATAACTTAATGATAAATCAATTATAATTTAGTTATAAATTAGTGATAACAATAAATTAATGATAACTTATAATAAATCAATTTTAGTGTAATAGTAAAATATGGATAACTTAATAATAAATTATTCATATTTTAATAGTAAGTTAGTGCTATAACTTAGCAGTAAATTATTGATAATATATAGTAGTAAATCATTACTAACTTAGTAATTATTTTTTTGTTTTGGTTGGATATTGATATAGAGATATATTTTTTAAAAATATGTGTAACATATTTGATTCATTTAAAAAATTATATTTATTGCCATTTAATACTAGGCATTGAATTACAAATATTTATGGATATTGTACACATATATAAATGATTAAAACAATATTAATGTACCAATTATTATAACAACATAATTTTATTAAAAAAATCAATTTTTGAAGTAAAAATTTAGAATGACTTTACCTAAATTTGTGTATCATTGATTGTCTACTTGATAATAAATTAATAGTAACTAGATTAATGCTATATCTTTAGTAAAAATAAATTGTTGTGTTATGTGGTATCCTTTATAATGATGATAGCAACTACAAAAAATTATTATCTTTAAAGATATTTTTAAAATTAAAGAAAGAAATAATGAGTCTAAACTTATTAAAAAACACTATAGAAAAATTACCTATAAGTTATTTTCTTAAGTACTTAATATTTTAAATTAAAATATATGATTAAATAATACTAATAATAGTATAAATTCTATAAATTGTAATTTTATAACAATATCGATTAAATGATAAATTTTTTGTATGACTTATACTAGATATATAATTAAGTGTTTATCGAATAAAGAAATTACTCCATTTTAATTAAAAAAGAGTTCAAATATTAAAAATATATTCATTATCAATTTTTAAGTCTAAGATTTAAAATATAATTTACCATCAAAATATGATAATATCTTTTGATATTTATCTAAAATGGGTCATATCTTATTAATTTTAGAATTCTTATATTTCATTATTTAACAAACAATAATAATATTGAACCAAAGTTAATTGAGCAAAGTATTTCAATATTTGAAGGACAACATAAAAATACAATTTGATTATGATAAGATATACCTTTAAGTAAAGTGTGTTATTTAAACTCTTTTTATAACATATTTTAGTAAGTTATGCATATTTAGTGGCTTTTTAAGAAATCAATAATCGATATTAAAAGTAGTTTTAGTCAATATCTTTTGTAAATACATAAATAAACATCATTGATAATTACATCAAGATATTAATAGTTCTTGATTGCTTCAAATCCTTTTTTTTAGAATATGTTTATAAATTAATATTTTTTAATTAGTAAAATTCATGTAAGTATGCATCAATATCCTTTGTAAATAAATAAATAAACATCATTGATAATTACATCAAGATATTAATAGTTCTTGATTGCTTCAAATCCTTTTTTTTAGAATATGTTTATAAATTAATATTTTTTAATTAGTAAAATTAATGTAAGTATGCATTTTTTTACTATAAAATTAAACTACAAAATGATTTATATGACATAAATAAGTACATATCAAAAACAAAAGTAAGTGATCATGAAAAAGAAAACATTATATATTTATTTTATTTCAAGTAACAAAAACTTTATAACAATATGGTTTCAAATCAAAATAAAGAATTTAAAATTTCAATAGCAAATAGATAAAAAGTAATAGTTTAAATAAGTTCAACAATTATCTGTAGCAAAAAAATTTATAAAATTAAAAATAAAAATCTACTACCAAAATAGTTAAAAGAAAACACTTGAGAAAAAGCATAAAATAGAAAAGAAAGGGAAGTACAAAATTCGATTTAATTGTGATAAAAGATAATTCTTTGAAAAAAAATTTTTAAAAAAAGAAATATATAAAAAATGAACGAAGATGATAACATAAAACCAAAAGATTTAAAAGAAAACTTTTTAAAAAAGTCAAAATAGAGAAAGATTAAATATTTATTTTTTATTGAAATTTTAATTTAAAATTTTTGTTATATTTATTTTTTTCAAACTTAAATCTATATTTTCAATTTAATTTAGGATAATGATAGTTATTTCAATTTTATTACTATAAAAATACTAAAATTATTTTATTATATTAAAATTATAATTTGGTTAATAATTACGTGTATAGCATATGAAAAAAACTAGTATATATATATATATATATATATATATATATGCAAGTTTTGTTTATTTGCATTTTGTCTTTCTATTAAAAATAAGAAAGAAAGAGTTGTCAAATTGTTATTATATATAAGTTCGAAAACTTAACTACTAAATATTAAATTAAGAGTCTATTAATAATTTTTTTAAAATTAAATATGATTTGTCATTTAATGAATTTATCATTTTAAAAAAGTTTTAAGTTTAACTAGAAGTCTCTTAATGAAGGAACGTTCTATCTTTAATACCCTATATTTATAAAGTACTGACGCATTGTTTCATTTTCAATTTTTTTGCTATCAACATCAAAATACTTGAGACAGGAGTCAAGCAATTTAACGTGCAGTATTCCCTTAATTTTTATCCAAAATTTAATAAAAATAAAAATATTGTCAAAATTTAACATAATTGAAGTATAATAACAAAACTCATTAATATCGAAGCATAGAGCTAGTGACAAGTTTGATAATTGTCTCAAAGAAAAAGGGAACATGTAAAGTTTTCCTCAAGTCATTTCCTGAGCTGCATCTGACACTTAAACACTCTTAGCAACTTCTGTAGATTAAATGCGTAATTGAGAGCATCAGAATAATGGAAAACTGTGAGAATAGCCAATACTTCAGTCATGACTGGTAAAAACTAGCTAAAATGTAGTCTGCCTTCACATTTACAATGATGCATTCCACGAGTCATAATCTAACCTTTTTTTTTTTTCTTTCCATTCTATGGTACGTTAGAAACATTGCGCCACCCCCCCCCCCCCCCCCCCCCGATCTGATGGGGATAGCTATATGGTTAGTCGTATGTATGATTCAATGAATCAATGTCACTTCTGGTTTTACCCAATTTTCTTGGGAGTCGTTATACCCTCCCAAGTGCATTACAAATGTGAGATCCAATGAACGGAAAATAGAGAGAGAGAGAGAGAGGAGAAGGGACTTTATTTTCTACGAGAACTGTGCTGGACTTCTATTCCTTTCATAGTCGTCATAAGCAGGCCTGGTCCTTAAGAAGAGCAGAAAACTTGAGATTAGGCCTAACATGGAAATGCATCCCCAGCATATGAATGTCTGCAGATAGCAGTCCCTACCCATGCACACCATTGCTTCCTCCAATGAATTTTCTTGCATAGAACTTTTCACATTAGAATCATATACTAAAGCTGCAAGGAGACCATACAGTAGTGATCCAATGGGAATGTTGGTGATGAGGATGTTGTGGTTGACACTGGCACTATTAGGCCCAAATAGCTCTGATGTGATGGACACTGCCGCTGAAAATACGAATCCAGAGCTTAATCCAATCATGGCTGTGCCAGCATGCAATGCTGCCTCACTACCTGATGCAGCAAGCAGAAAGAAGGCTATTGGTGTTGGCACCAGGGCAACTGCTAACCACCCAGTCCTTGCATAGTACACCTTGCTGCATTTGTAAGGCATTTAAGTCATCATTTTCTGAGTTAAAAGCTTACATGGAACTATGGAAGTCAATTTAAAATTTAGAGTAGAATTCATTCTGCAATTATGAAACAAATTCAATTCAGAATTGCTTCTGAATTCTACAACTGTATATTTAATGACTACTGAACTCTAATAATGGCCGTATGGTACCGAAAGAGTACGGGCAGTTTCCATGCAAAGGGATGCTACTTTGCTGGAGATGCCTTTCATCTATTAAATGAATTCTAAAGGTAATAAAGTGGTGCCGTGCTTATTGTTTGATGTTGATGCAATCTTTAAACAGCATAAATATACTATTTGCAGTAAATACGTACTCACGCAGGAAATCTGGGGCAGCTGAAAGCAAACGACCAAAGAATGAGAAAGAGGAGTAAAGAGTCACGACTGTACTAATCTGGGAGTAGTATCCGAGTGATTGCGCAATCTGCCCTATATTATTGCTATAAACCAGCCCTATTGTCCCTCCACAGAAATAGGCCACATAATATAGCCAGAAATCCCACCGGCGCACTAGCAATCTTGCAGAGTGTTCCTCACCAAGCATTGTTAACCTGCCTTTCTCCATTACCTTCCCAAAAAACCCTTCTTTATTTGTCTCATAAAATGGATTGACACTCGAGCCATTATTTTGATTATTTCCAATCAATTCCTTATGGAGCTCGAGGTCATCAGGGTCAACCAATCTGAAGTTCGAGACATCAAGACAAAACCTGCTATGGATGGTACGACGAGCCCAGTTCCTACCACAGACAATGCCAGGTAAACACAAAGGTAGGAGCAATAACATTAAGGCACCCACCAGGAGAATGCGTGCCCTTAATGCTTCAGATGAAAGTGAATTTAACAGGAGAAGATATAGGCCAGTGATAACAGCTAAAACATTGAGGACAATGAAAATGAAAGAGTCCTGACTAATAACATCAGTGGAAAGAAGTTGCAAAGGTGGTTGGCGGAGGATTGGGATGAGAGCTAAGATGGATGCAAGAAGAGGCACAAGTGCATTTAAGAAGAGATAGAGGGTGTCATCATCATGGGTTATTGCATTGGCAATTAGAGTGTAAAGTGCAGCGGTTACACCATTGAAACTGATGGTGAGGGACAAAGCAAGTGCCCTGTTGGTTGGGAAATTTCTGATGCATAAAACAAAGCATACTGTGTTGAACCAGCAGATGCTACAACCAGCAACCAAACACAGAAGAAATACCTGCCATGGATTCACAGGAAATCACAATTAGTTTTCAATGTAATGCCCTCTCAGCACTAATCAAAGGCTTTTACTCAAGCAACTATCTCCCTCTTTCCCCACCAGGGTATTATCCATCAACTCCCTGTAATATTTGTTTGTCTGCATGACTGAGCAGAATCATTTGTAACGTACAGATAGGTACCAGATATTGCAAGCAATGAATTCAGTAGAATTTTTTTTCTATCAAAAAATGAAGTAACGCATTCAGTAATGTTAGTATAGAATTGTAAGTTTTGCCTCAATGGTAAGTATCTTCCCCTAATTAAGAAATGAGGGATTTTGCAGAGTGGAATTTGACCTCTTTGGTCCTTATTTGCTGATTGTGTCAGCAAATAGCGAGCACGTAGACATGGCAACAACTTCAACTCTTCAAGGGTCTTTCATAATATGCAACAAATGAAGCAATTTTATTCATAGGCTGCGAACGAAGGATTTGTTATCATTCTATTTCACTCATTTCCTATTTATGCCATGTAAAATTTTCTTTTTATGTGAAATATGAAGAATGTTAAGTTATTTCTCCTCAATAAAAATGGGATTGCATCATTTTTCTAGCACAAGCTGTCTGGCTTATTCTACATTGTGATGTTGAATTTTTGAATAAATTGTATCAAGTTCAGGGTGACTCCTAGAGTACAGGAGATGGGCCCATGCAGCCAATGCAAGAAAGGTAGGTTTGAATGGAAGGTTGGCTACCTAACTGGCAGACAGTGATCCTAAAAAATTTACCAGTGGTTTTCAATCACATCATATAAGGACTAACTAATCCTTAGGTACCAAACATTAGTTAATCTAATGTCAAACAGAGTGAGTTCAGCATAAAATCCCCAATTACCTTCACCAGAAACAAGTTTTTTACTGAATCTTTGCCACATAAATAAATATCCTAACTTTCTTTCAATCAAGACGTGCCTTGAAAATAAAAATTATATTTGTTTGAGATTAGGCTTTTTGTGCATTTATATTTGTTTATTTATGTTTAACACGAGGAAATCATAAAAATTATCTTATTATTGTTAATGTCGATAAATCAAATATAACATATGTTTTTTATTTTTTATCAAAACCTTTTTTTTAACTTTACACTATCAATTTTATGTTTTTTTTTATTATTATATAATCATGTTATATTTAAAATTATCATATCTATTTAAAATATTTTTTTGAGAAAATTAATTTACCCAAAAGCTAACTTTGAATAATCAGATTATGCAAATTTTCTTTACCGACCAAAATATGCAGTGAAAGTATTAGGTAACTCTTCTTGGACGGCTTTCCTACTATTTGTCTCATCGGTGTTAACTAAATTATGTGATCAATTCTGACAGAAATTAGTTGGGAAAAACAATTGAGGGTAAAAAAAAAAAAAGGTCCCAAACCAAAACTGGTAATCATTATCTTGATATTGGACCTAAGGTGGGCATCTAAAGGATGAGGAAGGTTCTAAAAGGGTCTGAAAATTATTCTTTACTTCAACCACCAGTTACAACCTACAACCCCCACGCCTGATTGGTACACATATTATCGTTTCACTTTCCATTTGCCAAAGGGTTAACGTGTGAACTATACTACCTTTTATAATTTGATACTTATAAAAAAAATATTTTATTTTGCATCAAATGTTTTGTTTCACACACTAATTCTGATAAATTAATGTGATAAAAAATAATCAATAATCTCATAAAATGTAATACATTTTTATTGGTCAATATTTCAACTATCATGTTAATTAGTGATACGGAAAGATAATTCGAATAACTAGTCATTATATTTTTCTATGAATACTATAATTCAAAAATGAAATTACATGTTAACCCTTTGCCAAACTAACTTACACTGTTAGATTCACAAGGAACGAACTTCAGGTTGTGTTAATGTTTTTGGCTTGCGTGGAGGAGTGAGGTTCGCTAATTTATTTGTGTCAAAGATAGAAACTAGAAAAAGGAATGAAAAAGAGACGGTAAGGAAAAGGACTTATTGTACACGCCCCACCCACCCCCTGAGAACAAGAACAAGAGAAGAAGAAAAAACTGAAGGAAAGTCGAAGATCCTGAATAGAGAAGAAAAATGGAAAGCAAAGGGAAAAAAGAAATATAAGATTCAGTAAAAACGGATTAACAATCCCAGGAAGCAGAAACCAAGCAATTTAAGCAAGTACTAAAGATTGAACTTACTGGGAAATAAGGAAGGGTAATGATTTGTTTGATGACAAGCCATTGAACACCGTAGCCAAAAAGCCCGAGGAAAGCAGCCATGAACATGACGACCCACAATGGAAAATACATCAGAGACACCCCAGAACACCAACCAAATACCTTCCCCATATCTGAAGCAACAGACAAGTAATTCAGCTGCACCTGAGATATCCCAAGAACTGATTTCAATGTTGAAGAGTAGGATGAAAAGTCGAAGTTTGTCCCTGTAAAAGCCTGTATCCATGTTGTTGCAACTAGTATCATCCATTTCCTTGATTGTCCTACCATTGCCAAAGCTTCAACTTACCAGGAAAAAAAGAGAGATAATTGGATAGACACAGAGAAAGAGAGGAAGAAACTTGGCGTGAGCTAATTATTATGTATTTAACGCTTCCCGGACTCTTGTGTTGGCTACTAGGCTTTGATTTTTGGACTGGGGATGGGCTCTCTGAGCTATGCTGAGGCAAATGTGCATTTTATATTGACGAGGGAAAACATTTGGGTGGGTTTTGAAGAAAAAGTGTCTAATGCAATATTAGGATTAGTGAGACTTCTTTTGATGTTAAAATTTGTGTCAGATTTTATAGTTATTTTCATATAAAATTATAATTTAAAAAAAAAAATTCAAATTTGATTCTTTGAGTAAAAAGGTTACAATCAATAAAACAATCCTACATCTATCGAATTAAGAATAATTTGAACTCATAAATATAACAAAGACTCTTCATCTCTTACTAATTGATTCGATTGGACAATCTAAAATTTAATATGGTGTTGGAGCTAAAATTTATTTATTTATTATGGTTAAAGTAGATATCTTTTGAATAGATTTATCAAAGTAACAATTTGCCCTATATTTTATTATTTTTATGAAAATTTTAAATTTTAATATATTAGAGACAAGTGACTATATATATCATCTCAATTTCTTGTGTAAAATTTAAGTTTTTTTTATCATATATCGAATATTGAATTTAAAATTTAAGATTTCAAATTTATCAACATGTTAACAGAATAACACATATTTCTTAAAATATATTAAAAAAAACTAGTTACTTGGTTTTGTGGAACCGTGGATGGATGGCTGTGAAGTTCAAGTTAGGTTCAATCCCGACCAATTGCTTTGGTTCATTGGAGCAGACAAAATCAGAGATCATCTTGGCCAAGTTTTGCTTAGTACAGTTTCATGTCAAAGAGTAGTTCTGTCTCATGCTCTTCACGCCTAGATTATGGCAATTTGTTTTGGTTTAAAAGTGGCCACAGCAAATGGTTTTCATAATTTAATGATGATGAAGGAGATAGCATGCAGATGCAGGCCATTTTGGAGGTTCAAAGTAAAGACAATTTTTGCTTATTCGTTGGAGAGCGATGTTATGAATGACGATATCAGATATTTGGCCTCCCAATGTCAAACTTGTCTCTTTGTTCATGTACCTAGTCAGGTTAATTGCTTAGCTCGTAAGATAGCTTGATTGCATTGTGATTTGTTTGAAGAGATTAAGGGTTTGGATCACTTGGGCCGCAGTCTTGATCAGAGCTAATTGAAAGGTACCCTCATCTCCCAAAAGCTACCTCTGGCTATTTTATAGCCAATAGAATGAAAAGAGAAGAAATTAAATGAAAAACACAAAAACAATAATAACCATTTGCATATACTTCTTGGAATTAATGCTTACAAACTGACAATTTAATTGTGTTTTCTTCTTTAAAACCACTCCAATGTTTTTCCTTCCATTTTTTTTCTGTGCATTCAATATTTTCCCCTTCAAAACTACAATAATCATTTTTTGTAATTTACAATTGACAATTAAGATATCTGTATATTTTTTATGTTTACATTCTTAAGCTTTTTTTTTTCCCTGTGATTTATGCACCAATAAACCTATCTGTGTCTGAAAAGAGTGGCCGTGAAAGCTTGGTATGATCTGACCAAACCTTGAATACGAATTTTCAAATCGGAACTTAACCTGATTGGATCCATAAATTGTGTCTACCACAACCAGAACATTTAATTTCATCCTTTTCTCTTTTAATCTTTCTTATCAAACATAGCATAACATCGAGACGCTGAATGCTAATCTCTTCCAAAACTAGGGAGTTAATATTTTGTAGTCCTTTCAATTTCATCATTTCTTTTGTTTTTTTATGGTCGCTTTGATTGATGTACACTATTCTTCAAAACATATGCATTTTCTGCTTTCTTGAATAAATAAAATCATATATATATATATATATATATATATATATATATATAACGTTATGATCATTGCTATTAATGAGTCCCGGAAAATTTTGACGACTTTAGTTCCCATTTGGCTTTGTGGTCCAAAAGTGTTAGCTAAAATTGGAGCCCCCCAAAAATTCATGAAACTTTTTTATTGGTTCCACCCACTTCTATGTCAAATATTCTAATTGAATTTTGTAAACGATCATTAAATTCTAAAATTGTCAAAATCGTTTTGTGGAGAACTTTGATAATTAATAAGACTATACATAGTTTTCTCCGACAAGTTAGTTCTTAATCTCATTCATAAAATTTAAATTTTTCATCGATTATATACATATTAAATAATATGACACCAAATTAAAAACCGCAAATTCCAAAGACCAGCATCACAATATAGATCCAAATGAAAGGGAAAGTCAAGTACATAGTTGGAGGAAAGCAAACATGAATCTAAAGAAAATAAATAGAAGTACTCAAATTATTTCTTATAACTATTTGGGGCACATAGCCATTCGGATGGCACTAAAGACATTGCGTAATTCATCAGGTGGGGGAAGGTTTTGCTCAATGCTCGGAACTTGTAGGAAATTTTTGGTCCATAAATCTAAACATGGAAACCTTGTTGAATCCATTACCTTAAAACCACCAATTTCCTCAATAAACTGCAACCAATATGCAATCCATCCTGCTACTATATCAAGAAACCCAATTTCTTGATCTCCACCAAAAAATTTTTTTCCATGAAGCTCTTCTTCAAGTAATTGTAAGGCCTCGACAGTCGATTTGATTGCCTTCACTTGATCATCTCCTGTTGAAGCAAATGCCTTCTTTGATGCTTCCATCAACTACATCAGAAATTTTCAATAATGTTGTAATCCAACTAGCCATTAAAAATATTCAGACTATGTTTTTGTTTTTTTGTTTTTTTTTCTTTTGAAGAAATTGATAAAAGAATAGAAGATCACAATGAAAATCATATAATTGACTAAAAATGAATGAAATTAGTTGGGCTGATCACCTTGTCATCAATGAACGCAGCCCAGAAACGTACATAAGCCCTCTCTGGAGGATGTTGTGGAAAGAGACGTCTTTCCTTCCATGTTTCATCTATGTATTCCAGGATGATTTTCGAATCAATTATCGGTTTTCCACCATGAACGAGTACTGGAACTTTTTTATGGACAGGGTTCAATGCCAGAAGCAACAAACTCTTGTTAACAAGGTCTTCTTCAATGAACTCAACTTCAATGCCCTTCAACTTCAATGCCCATACAACTCTTTGGGTAAACATGCTATGCCTTGTCCCTAAAAGCTTCAAATTGCCAACAGCTGCCATGATTTTCTAAATGATAATAGGAAAACGAGTACCATATACTAAAATTTTGGTGGCGAACTCACCATTTGAATTTCAATTGTATATCCCAAGTCTTTTTTTTTTTTTTTTGGGAGGAAGACCTAAGTCTTTGAATATTGAGGAAAAGAAGACTTCCAATTTAAATTTACCCTAAGTCTTTTTTTAATTGTAGCTCAAAGTGCACTTCTAATTTCCAAATATAATCCAAATGCAAAAAGTTAAATTAAAGAAAAAAAACAACTATATGTTAGTTAGGTTTAGGGCCACAAAAAAGAATTATGATTAAAAAAAAGGGGCCAATGTCATTTTGGGAGGCTAGTGTGGTGTTAGTTGCATTTGGATTATATACAAAGAAATTATAATTTTTATTTTTTGGATTATGATGACAGAATATTATTTATTGATTAAAGATGTAGTTATAAAAGATAGAAGACTTAACAAGTCTGTAATTACTACTATTAAATTCATCAAAATATAGTAAAAGTGCGAGAAAATCTTGAGATTGAGTGTAAAGCTCTACAATTTTGTTTGTAGCTAATCTCACTGAAAAAAAAAAAAAAATTTAGCACTGAATTATCAAAATTAATTAAATGAGACATTAATATATAAGACAAAACTCTATAAACTGAAATGCGTAAAATTGGTCCAAATATTTTATTTATTTGATTAGGAAAAGAGGTATCGAATCGAGCTCTTTAAAAGCTAATGCTGAAAGCATTATTTTCACTGTTTCCCTAACATGGCGTTTCGAAAAGCAACGTAGCCATTGTGCAGGTCATCAGATGGGGGAAGGTTTTGCTTGATGGTTGGAACTAGTAGAAATTCTTTAGTCCATGAATCAAAGGAAGGAAATGTTGTTGAGTCCATCATCTTGAAGCCACCTATTTTCTCTACAATTGGTAGCCAATGTGCCATCCACCCTGCTGCTATATCGAGATACCCAATCTCTTCACCTCCAAAGAACCTTTTTCCACGAATCTCTTCTTCTAATTTTTGTAAGGCGTCGATGGCGGATTCAGTCGCCTTTGCCTGATCTCCTCCGGTGGAAAAAAATGCCTTGATTGTTGATTCCACCAACTAAGCAAAAAAAATAACTATAAATCAGTAATCTTCTTGTGAAGGCAAAGTATATATAATTCTAAAAATGATAATAAAAAGAAGTTGACCCACAAAAATGGATCATTTAAAATAACCACTAATGCGGTTGGTAGTCATTATCAATTTGAGATCAAAGGTTGTAACAATCTCTAATAAATAATAATGAAATGTAACAAAAAGAAATGGTTGATCATTTCCCTTCCAAAGCTTGTTAGGAAGTAAAGCAACTAATAAGCATTACCCTTTCATCAATAAATTTAGCCCAAAAACGCATATAAGCTCTCTTAAGAGGATCTTGTGGCAAGTTGGGTCTTTCCTTCCATGTTTCATCAATGTATTCCAGGATGATTTTGGATTCGGGTATGGGTTTTTGGCCACGGATGAGAACAGGAACTGTTTTCTGAACTGGGTTTGACTTGAGATGCATTGAACTCTTGTTGAATAGGTCTTCTTCAATGAACTCATACTCAATACCCTTCAGCTTCAATGCCCATACCACTCTCTGCAAGAACATGCTTTGCCTTGTGCCCAAAAGCTTCAAATCTGCTGATCCTGCCATGGTTTTCTCAATTCCACTAAGAAAAGAAGCTGAAGGAACAATTTGGTAGAATTGGCGATAAATGTGAAGAACACATCTGACAAACATATTAAGACATACATATATATATATATATATATATATATAACTAAGTTCGATTGTCAAAACTGAGCAAAACCATTTTTTTATGAAACTTGTGATTCAATGAATAATAATTTTGATAAATGGACACCAAGATAATCCAAAAGCAAAAAATTAAATAAAGGCTAGTAAGTAGTAACTAGAATCATGGATTATTAAAACAATTTTGGCAAATACTTTATTCAAGTCAGATGTAAGCTAAGCATATATTGCCTGCCCTGCCCAGCAGAAAAGTTAAGCATGACTGGGAAGAATCAATGTTGCTTGCATATTTATTGATTCTTGTACAACAAATCTATAATAATTTTCAATTCAAAGATGTAACCATCCCAATTCCCAACTGATAAAAATGATAATTAGGTAACGACTGAATAAAAAAACACTCAAATTTCTACTGTTTCTTGTCAAGAGTTAAGTTTGAATTGACTAAAAAAAATGTAACTTTTTAAAAAATTAATATAAATGGATTCCTTCTAATATAAATATTTATTTCGAGAAATTATACAGACATATATATATATATATATAGTACTTTAAACCCAAAATCTTAAACCATGAAAAAGCCCAAACCTACATAAAAATCTAAAACGATAAAGCTCAATTTACAAGAACATAGAAATCCCAAATCAATTACTAAGCCCCAAACCTAAAATTATAGATAAAGCCCAAAAGTTAATGTTGTTAGATCGTTAACCCAAAATGACCATTTACTAGAAACCAAAAGGCCCCAAAGTTTAATCCAAGTTAGTCAGGCAATTTTGATTGAAGAAACCGAAAAGTTCTCATATTTGTCCCACAAAAAAAGTCTTCTCCTTTCTCCGTTAAATTAAGCAGAAGAGATTATTTCTCTGAGTCTGGGGAAAAACAGGGTCAGGCACCTTCCATCCCCTTCAGATTGAAAACCCAGAAAGCTTTAACAGAGAAAAAGAGGAAAAGAAGAAGCTTTTGAGGGCTTAAAGAAGATATTGAGAAAAGATGGAGATAGAATTGGAGCCAAGGGTGAAGCCATTGAGTTACAAAGTGAAAGCAACATCTCGAGAGTCACCCTCTCATAAAGCCTCTCACGTTCTCGACACCGACCTCAGGACTCATTGGTCCACTGCTACGAATACTAAGGAATGGATCTTACTTGAGCTTGATGTAAGTAACTTTTATAGCTTTTTTGTAATTATAGGTGGAATATTTTTCTTGGTTTTTTCATTTTTGTTTTTGTATCTATTTATGTTAATTTTTTGTGTTTTTTTTTTTTGGTGTTATTCTGTTTCTTGCTTTGCTGCTTAAATTTTGGTTCTCTGTCCTGTTTTGTTAATTTTTTTTCTTTTTTCTTTGAGGCAATTGTATGAATTTTTATAGAATTGCTCCTTGTTTTGAACATGAATATGAAGCCTGTTAGTTTAGTAAGCATGCATGTTTTGAACATTGGTTTTTGTTTTTATTATTATTTTTTTGAATGATTGAAGGATCAGGCAAGAAATTATACCAAATCTGAGTAAACTGCTGTTTTTTTTCTAATTGTTTGAAATTACCTCACTGTGAATATCAATACATGTATATTTCTATGAGCTGATAACTCCATGAATGTAATATAAGCCCATTTATGGTCTTGTTTTTCTTTGTTTCCTACTAATTGGAGTTCCAAACTCCATTAACCTAGATAAAGGTGAGATTGCAAGTGATTACTACTGCCTAGGGGCTTTTACCAGCAGTGTTGCTTGATATTCTTGCTTTCCTCTGGGTTATTGTAAAATTGTTGCAGATGTCAAATCACTTTACATGAATTTTAATGATTATATGTCATTGGAAATTTTCTAGTCATGTCTAAATGTTTTTCTCTTTGTTTTTGTTCTTCACAGGAACCTTGCCTATTGTCACATATACAGATTTATAACAAATCCGTGCTTGAATGGGAGATAGCTGTTGGCTTACGCTATAAGGTTGGGTATTCAACTAAACCATTTAGGTTTGATTTCCTTTGGTGTGATTTGATTCTCATGTTGAAAATCCATGCTTACCTTATTTTGTTAATGTTACTGTTTGCAACATTTATAGCGCATACGGTCAAGGTTATACTAGATGTGCATGGATTTTGCCAAGTGATGTTTTTACTTATTTCTGTGATGTTTTGTTTATTACCACATCTTGCTGTTATGCTAAGTTTTAGTTTCATCTAGAAAGTAGGAACATCTCTCAGAAACAATATATGCTGCAAAATGGATGAGTTTTCTCTCTTAGCAGATGGCTAAAGGTTAATTTTTTTCACAATTTATTGAGTAGTGAAATAATTTTTTACTCAAAATAATATTTGTCAAGAAGCTGAATGAGCAGTTTGGGGAACAGTAATTCCTAAGAAATAACTCAGGTATCCAGATAAAGTGAGCTAAACTCTTCAAATACAAACTCAATTATGTTATTGTTTTAGAAGGCTTGCTGTGGACTCCTGAGTCTAATTTCCTTAGCACCTGCAGACGAGCTGCATACTATTTTATTATTTTTTATTGTAACTGCAATGGCTTTTTTGGTCTGAAGAACACTGGTTTTGAGAATGAGTGATTCCCTTCTCACCTTAACTGCCCACTCTGAGAGCAGACAAGTAACATTTCACTTCTTAAATAGGAGAGTCTCAGGAATTATTTACTCTTTGGCTTATAATTGACCAATTGCATTATTTGCAACATAATTTACATACTTTTTCTTTCTTATGACTTGTTTACTAAATGGAAACACTATTTTGCTCATTACTTGGAGGTCTGGCCTTAGATTTCCTGCATTAACAGACATCCAGATTGAGAAGCAAGTGGTAAAATTAGGAAAAAAAAAAAAACAGTAATAAAACATCTTGCATTAGTTTTGCTTCTTCTTCATATGGTGGGGGAACAAAATACTGAATGATTCAGGCTAAGTGCAGTTTGATCCATGGTTGTAGGAGCCTCCTAAAGTATCTAAAGAGCCTTTAAAGGATCGCATACAAGTATCCATTTTCTGAGACCTTGTAAAGGGAGACTTGAACAGCAAGAGGGAAAATGAATGGAGTGAGCTAGCGTAGAGTATAATCCAAATCCCAACCAACAAGCCGTACAAATAACTAGCATGATAGAATTTCATAGTTTTGAATAAGAGCTAGACTAGAATGCATAATAGTTTTATTATTGGTTTGTTGTTGAATAAATTTATTTGTAACTTGAAAAAAGACTTATCTTCTAATTTATTTAAATCATCTAATTACACATAGCAGTGACTTGCATTCTTGTACCTTTATTCATTATTTTAATTACTGTGTGATATTTATCATGGGAACCGTGGAAGCATTGCTGCATGTGGGATTCTAAAATGCAATTTATCTTAAGCAATTTATCACATGGCTTGTTGACTGGGTTTTCTTTACAGCCAGAAACATTTGTAAAAGTTCGCCCCCGTTGTGAAGCACCTCGCCGTGATATGATGTATTCTATGAACTATGCTCCATGCCGTTATGTACGAATATCTTGTTTACGAGGAAACCCGATAGCAATTTTTTTTATTCAGGTGAGAATCATGTAGTTCTTTCAATGATAGATTTAAGGGGAATTACTCTATGGATTCATTCTGCATTACCATGATATTCTGCATTACTATGTTGATCATGAATATTTTTGTTGTCTTTTTCTTTCAAGGAAAAGAAAAAGAAAAAGAAAAAACTAGTGTAGTGAAAATGAATATGTTTAGTATCTAGCTGTTACGCAGCAAGCAATGGCCTGATAAATTAGTAATTACCCCTCAAAAAATTCTTCCTGTCTAATCTTTTTACTGGATCCTATTAATAATAGTTGTAGAAATTGGTATGGAAGGATTCATTTAACTGACTTTTTTTTGTGGTAACATCTATGAGCATAGTGTTCTTATTGCATGGATGATATTTAGTTTTTCTTTGGATATTCTGCAATATTTTTTGGGCTTCATCCAGTTTAATACTCTTTTGTTATCTAAATAAGCTAATACTAGATAGTTAATTAAAAACTCACTTCTTATTGTTAGAAAGCTAGATACATGTTAATTCTCATGCATGTAGTAGATGTTTTAATCCCCTTTCTGTTATTGAGGTTTGTTTTAATTGCATTTTGTGTTTATTATTTTGTGAAGCATTGATGAGGTTGTATCCATATCTTTTGTCAGCAACAAGTTCTTTTTGTTAATTCCCATAAGGTGCATTTAGCCTTGTGACACTAGTAAGGGAACTTGTCATTCTACAGATGAGTCATATGGACTTAGAAATCTTGGATGTAATGGATTTAGTGGACCAAGGTTCAAGTAATAAATGCAAAGTATTTACATGACATTGTAGCATGAGAGAAATCACAAAATTCAAGTAACAGCAAATGCTGTGTTCTTATTTGAATCATAGATGACAATATGCCTGTTTGATGATCACTATGATGCTAATTCCAGCTATTTTCCTTATGAGTTAAATTTACATTTTTTAATTGATGATTTCAATAATTCTGATGTAATTATTATTTATTTTTGTTATTGGCACTAAAGTTGTTTAAATAATTCTTGCCTCATAGTTGATCGGGATATCAGTGGCTGGTCTTGAACCAGAGTTTCAGCCAGTTGTTAATTACCTATTGCCACACATTATGTCACGCAAACAAGATGCTCATGATATGTATCTTCAGGTGAGCACCTTAAAAATGTTGCCTATAATACTACTTAGTGTTGTTGCCTTGATCATCATGTTTCTTTCTTCATTGCCTTCTGATGCCCATTAGTTTGTAGTTGCTTCAAGACATGACAAATCGATTACTTGTGTTCCTTCCCCAACTTGAGGTACATTTGCTTCTTATGTCATCAGTATCTTTCCTTTTCTTTCTTTTTCTGTTTGTTTTCTGGTATTTCCTCTGCCATTGCTTTTGCATTTGTGAACATATTTGTCATTTTTCAGGCAGACTTTGCTGGTTTTTCAGATGCTGCTGATTCCAATTTACGTTTTCTGGCAATGCTTGCTGGTCCCTTTTACCCAATACTTAATATAGTGAATGAAAGGTAGGTTTATCCTGCCTTTTTTCACGGAATTTATTAATTTACTTTGCATGTTTAGACTCTTTAGTCATTTTTTATTTAAGTTGATGGTCCATGGTGTTATTTTACTTCAGAGAAACTGCCAGATCTTCGGGCAATATTGCTGATTCTGAAGCTCCTAGAAATAG
The DNA here is from genome assembly GCF_047325235.1 of Durio zibethinus. Lineage (NCBI taxonomy): Eukaryota > Viridiplantae > Streptophyta > Magnoliopsida > Malvales > Malvaceae > Durio > Durio zibethinus. Next base: position 21,409,927 of record NC_143168.1, read on the forward strand.
TCAGGCATTATCATCATTGACTGTTTCCTCTAACTTTGAGGTATCTCATGCGCACTTTTTTACATCGCCTTCCTTTGTCATTTACAATGGTTTACCTTTGATTTACTAAGCAAACTTATGTCCAGTTATTGGTAATGAGAGAGTTACTTAATTTTCATTTTGATTTGTTTGATGGAAAGATCTAGATATTCCTTATTCTGTTAAAAATAGTGTCTATATATTTCTTTAAGGATTCCAGTTTCTATTGTTCTTAAAAGAAATATACAATTTTAATATCAAAGAAGAACTTGAAGAGGACATTTCATGTGATCATTTATGGCTTTGTAAAATGGAAAAATACAGCTAGAATACTCTGTGATGCAAAGTTACCAGCCAACCTGAGCTCAAAATTTTTGTAGTGCCTCTTGAGTGCTGTTATATGGTGCTGAATGCTGGATTGTTAGAAAATAATATATAAAAAGGCATTACCAACAAATTGGTGAAGGTGGCTCCAATTTTGGATGATATAAGAGAATTTCAACTTAGATGGTTCAGTTACATGCAAGATGGTCCTAAGGATTCAACGAGATGAAAGAGTGATTTAAGACAAGGAATCATGTAAGGGTGGGTAGACCAATAAGTGTAACCGGTAAGCTGAGGTTTAATTTTCTAATAAAAATCTTAAGGAGTTTATTAGCCTTAAATTGGGTTAAATGGAGCCATATTATCAACTCCAACTAGATTGAGATTGTTAATTTGTGTTATATTTCAGATCAGCTCGTTATAAGATTTGGTTTAGTCATATGTTCAGGTTGGGGCTCTCTACCTGATGCTAAAAATATTTGTTAAATGCTTTAACATGGTCTTAGTGTCCCCCAGCTGGTCAAAGGTCGAATCATGGTCACCCTTATTCTATTAGTTAAATGTTAGCATGTCTGACTTAGGCCTATGCTTAGTTGATGTTGTCAACTAAACCGGTTTGTATATATGGGATTCTCAGAGAATAAAATATATCAATGGGCCCTCAGTTATGACTTGGTATTGAAGCTTAAGGTTGTTTGACAGCATTTTTGTTTTCACTTTCTTTAAAGATTACGAAAAATCTGTCTGGTAAATTAATTTTGTTTCCAACAATTAAAATCTATAATAAATTTTCCAATTTGTATTTTGGATGATTTTGATAAATTCTTCCCAAATATGAAAAATTGGTTTGTTGCCAAAGTTTTGTAACCGGTTATTAATCAAACTTGATGCTTGATGTTACAAAATTGAGAAAGAAATTTTCAAAATGAAAAATATATTAAATGAAAACATTTGCAGTGATACTAGACAACACCTAATTTGTTTGTTTCCCTTGTTCTTCATCCTGTTTGAACAATTGTTCATGTGACATCCCATATACCTCAATTGATCTATTTTGCTCACATGTGAGGAGTGTTAAGTAATATTATGTCCTACATCAGTTTGGTTTGGTTTTTTAGTGGAGTGGACTTATGGTCTTGCAACTATATGTCATTTAGTTTTAAACGGTGCTTTATTAGAGATGAAGGTTGTACTCAGTTAAACTGGGTTCGTTGTTAGAAACACATCTCTTAGGTACAGAAAGAGAAGTGTATATCTTTTTTCCATCTCCCTAAATTATATTGTTTGGTGATGCTTGTGCATGATTCCAGTATTACTCTGTATTCTTCTGTCTTTTACCAGCCTTACCACTTATATACCTAGTATTATCTGAGTTAAATTTTTGTTTTTGTGTGATAATATATATATATATATATCCATGTTGCATAACATTCTTGATTCGTTATAAGTAACTGAAAACTAATATGTCTCTTTTCCCTTTTTGCATGGGAAGCCAAGGAGATCCCGTAACACCTCACCTTTTGTCTTATCCACTTCCAGTTCCATAGTGTTCCGTCCTGATGCAATTTTTTTGCTGCTGAGAAAAGCATATAAAGATTCTAATCTAGGAACTGTTTGCAGAATGGTAATGCACCCATCTGCTTTTTACCTTGATAATGAAATTTCAGCTTAAAGATAATGTGCTTACCCAGCTGTACTTATATCCTTAGGCTTGTAGAATGCTTCAGAAGCTTACAGAACCACTTATGATGGCAGACGAATCAAACCTGTCAGCTGAAGTTACACCAGCTTTGGATGAGTCATCAAAATTAGAGTTCCCTTATCCTCTTCCGATGGCTGATTATTCAAAATTATTTGGGGAGGAATTCCAAGTGATAGATGATCACTGGGACACTAGAATTCTTAACGTCTTGGATGTGGGGGCAGTGGAAGAAGGGATTTTACATGTTCTCTATGCTTGTGCGTCACAGGTCAATTACAGTTTCAAGATATGATTCCTTTTAAGAATTATTGCACTTGCTATGCTGGTTTCTTTCATCTTGATCTAACAATTTAGATTTTCACTCTGTATGTTTTGCAGCCTCAGCTCTGCAGCGAATTAGCAGATGGTACTTCTGACTTTTGGTCTGCATTACCACTTGTGCAAGCATTGCTGCCAGGTAGGCTGACTATATCCATATAAGCTTTTAAGGTTGTCATAATTCTTTTGTTACATGATGGATTTGGCACATGTCACTGCCTCTTAAAGGTTATTTGGAAAAGTAAAAAATTTATACTTGTCATGTTGACTCTTTTTCTTGAAAAGTAGAAAAGTATATGCCATTTTGAAAATTTTCTCCAAACAGCAAGAAAGATAAAAATTGTGTTCAGATGTTTTAACTTTTTGCCTAATTATTTTAAATTATTAATAACTCATGTTGATGTTCATCTAAAAATTTGTTGGATTGGATAGCCAATATTGCATCTTCTTTAAATTTGTTAATTATTTCTCTGTTTGCAGCAGAAATATGCCATCAAACATTTTTAAGATAGTAATGACCATGGTTGAACTAAAATTCTTGAGCCTGTTATATTGAATCTATTCATTTTATTGGTTCCTTGTGGTGTTGCAGCACTTAGACCTTTCGTATGCAGTCCTGCTGATCATGTTGATGATACTTTTTCTCAATGGAAACAGCCTTTTGTTCAACAAGCTCTCTCTCAGGTTGCTGTGCTTTTCATATAAATGTGTGTTTGGGAAAAAAAGAATTTTTAGCTTAATGCTGTTGATTGATTGATTTCTATTTTCGGTGCTTTTTAATTGCAGATTGTTGTGACAGCATCATCTTCATTGTACCATCCACTTCTTCAGGCCTGTGCTGGCTACTTATCATCATATTCACCATCTCATGTTCGTAAATTTCAGTTCATTTTAATTATCCCAGAAGCAGTTATTCTCTCATTTTCTTCTATGGTTGTGAATTTTTTATCTTGATTGAAATATTCACATGTCATGATCTCTCTTTCTCTGACACACAAAACCATGTGCATACATAAGCTTGTGCAATATTAAAAAAGGCCTACTTACCCTGCAAATTAGTGTAACAGTATATGTAAAAAAGAAATCCTCTCGACTTACCTTGCAAGTTAGAATTTCATATGCCAAACTCGATTTTTATTGTAAATAAATATGTCAGCATTTGACTTGGCAACCAACTATTCAGGTTCTATTGGTCAAAATGGGATCTATAACAGTAGCTTGCAGGACTTATGCCCCTTTAATATGTTTTCTCCCTATACAAGCAAAAACCTCCTTAATATCTCATAGCTTACATTTCATAAGATTCATGTACTCAAAGAAACAAATTGGTTTAACCTCAACTTCTTCTACAGGCTAAGGCTGCATGTGTTCTAATTGATCTATGTTGTGGCGTGCTAGCCCCTTGGATAACTCAGGTCATTGCAAAGGTTGGTGTGGAGCATGTCTTCATAGTATAAACTTTATACTCGATGGTTGGTGATGCACCACTGATTGCCATTTATGTTTATAATTGTTCTTTTAATTAATTTTTTTAAATGTCATTATGGAACTTGATGGCTGCAGGTTGATTTAACTGTGGAGCTTGTGGAGGACCTTTTGGGCATAATACAGGTAATCTTATGAATCTTTGAAAATGAAAAAGAAAAATGGAATTCAAAGATAGATAATAAGGCATGATCATTTTACTTAAAACATGTATGTAGATTTTTATTTAAGTACAAAATTTAAACCCAGGAGATTTATATGACAGATCTTTACAGTTTATAACTGAGTGGGGTTGCTTGCTAAATGGTTAATTGCTGGTGTCCTTTTAGCACATTCCATGGCTTTGGTTGAGAATGAACTCAAAACTGTTATTCATAAAACCTTCACTTTGTGTTTAAAACTTGGCGAGATATTGAAATCAGGTTAGTTTTGAAACATTTTTTTCTAAGTGAAATGCATGTCATTTCTCAGTTTATTAGTCTGATTTTCATTTCAAAACTTTCATCTCTAGCTCATAATGAATTATGGCCTATCTGGCTTAAATGCTTAACAACTGTGGCATCATTGCAATATCGGGGCTGTGATATACTAAGTTTAACTTATTAAGATGTTTTGATTTGCATATGGTTGGGGATCCGTGATACTTGCAACTGGTGCAATCCCGTAAGGCCCATGCCCCATTCTGATGGCCAAAAATTGAAAGATAAAATTCATCCTCAACCAATCAATCTGAAGTGTTTGGATCTCTAACCACTTTTTATGCACCTTATATGGTTAATCAGTTTAAATGTCCCTTTGGTGAAATAACAAACCCTTCATACCACAAAATAAGCAAACCCATAACAAAGCACAAGGCATGCAGCATTCCTGGTATCTCAGGGAGAACCCACCCATGAATATAAGATCCCATGAAACTTAAACTGCTTTGGGATTTATAAGGGACCTTATATCAAAGAGAGGCATCTCTACCTGTTTTATCAATTGGTTTTAGGTCGATTCTTAACATAGTGTGATCCTAAATTGTTTGTTGACCTGCTCTCATAATCCAAGTGGTGGGCTCGTTAGTTTTAGTTATTACTGGGCCTACAAATAGAGGAAGGTATTAAGTAGTTTGGAATCACCTTTATGTTTCCTTTGTGCATGTACTATGCAGTGAATTTGTTGCCTACAACAATTTTTGTTTGTTTCTCTTATGTGATCTACTTATATTATTTTTCTTTTGACATCTCTTGTCAGGGAGCCCGCCACACAATGGCTCATGCTCGTGCTCGTGCTGCACTCAAATACATAGTGCTAGCTTTGTCTGGTCACATGGATGATATACTAGGGAAGTATAAGGTACCAAAATCGTCCTTTTCTTTTTGTACATATCTTTTTTTTGTGGAAACTGCCAAAATTCTGTGGGAATGCAATAGACTCGCCACCATTTGCACAATACCTCTAAGAGAAAGGAATTGATTTCATCTGGTTTACCATCCAATACAAATATTTGCTTGTTTTATCATTAGAAATCATGTTGTTAACTGTTCTATTGTACCTTTCAGGAAGTCAAGCACAATATTCTCTTTCTTGTGGAGATGCTAGAGCCTTTTCTTGATCTTGCCATAAGTACGTCAACAAGCAAAATAGCCTTTGGTGATGTAACATTTACTTTCCTGGAGAAGCAAGAGCAAACTTGTCTGATTGCCCTCAACATCATCCGTACAGCTGTTCGAAAACCAGCGGTTCTTCCCTCTTTGGAATATCAATGGAGGCGTCAATCAGTTGCCCCTAGGTATCTCATATTGTTGAATTCTATATCATTTTATTGGTATGCAGTGTTTTATTCTCACATTACTTTGGTGTGGAATGTTATCTGGAGGTTTGAACTTCTTTACTTTTGTAACTTGTTGGCATAGCATCATGAAATAATTTGGGCAATGATATGATGCCCTATACTAGAGTGATATCTAATTGGTAATTTGTATCTTTGATATCATTAACAATTGCAAGTGTGTGGAAATATTCAGATCAATTGCAGCATGGAAAACATATTTTTTTCCCTATATTTCCTTGGAAATTGAAAAGCTCATCTCTCAATGTCTTTCAACTAAGATTGCTAAATTTATCAGGGAATATCATATTGTGTTACATTGACTATATAGATAGTGATGGGTCTTTTAAACTGTCAATGCAGTGTTCTCCTTTCAATATTGGAACCCCGCATAGAATTACCTCCAGAAATTGACATGTGCAAATCTCCCATTTCTAAAGATGTTGAGCCTGAATCATTAAATGCTTCTTCTGTCCTACGTTCAGACTCTGATGGCAAGGCAGATATGTCTGATACAACTGTTAAGATGGATGCTTTCGAAGATGCTAGTCTTCTTTTTGCCCCTCCAGAACTTCAGAGTATCAATCTGACTAATGTTTCTAGCAGTTCTAAAGAAAAAGTCCTGGAATTAAACCAAGCGGAGTTAAACTCAGAACAGAAAGACATTGAGAAAAAATTTTCTAATCAATTTCAAAGCGGTTTAGTTTTGGATTCTGGTTTCACTGCTGAATACTTCAATTTGCAAGCAGACTATTTTCAACTTATGAACTTCGGAGACTGCGAGCTTAAGGCATCTGAATTTCAGCGGTTGGCTTCAGATTTACACTCGCAGCATGAGATTTCTATTGAAAGCCATGATGCTACTATAGATGCTCTGCTCTTGGCTGCAGAATGCTATGTCAATCCCTTCTTTGTGATATCTCTTAAAGCCAGTTCAAATATTATGAACCAGATGAGCGCCAGTGGGGTAAAAATTCTGAAGGTTTTTGAAATTTCGGAGCTTAGAAGGGCTTCGAAGAAGACTAACAATAATTTGCAAAGAATAGCTCATCTTGAACAGAACAGAGACAAGGTTGTCATTAAAATACTCCTTGAGGCTGCTGAATTAGATAGGAAATATCATCAAAAGTTGTCAGATGGAGAAGATTGTCAAAGCTACACTGCAGAATCTGATGAACAAGTCATAGAGATGTCTCCCTTTGATATACAGTCAGCGGATGCTGTCACCTTGGTTCGACAAAATCAAGCTTTATTGTGCAATTTTCTGATTAAGCGATTACAAGGAGTACAACATTCTTTGCATGAAATTCTCATGCAGTGTCTTGTGTTTCTGTTGCACTCGGCCACTAAGCTACACTGCACCCCTGAATATGTGATTGATATCATATTGCAATCTGCTAACTACCTTAATGGGATGTTATCATCTTTGTATTGTCAGTTCAGAGAAGGCAAGTGCCAGTTGAATCCTGAAAAGATACATGGAATACAACGCCGTTGGATTCTGCTGCAAAGATTGGTAATTGCTTCAAGTGGTGGTGGTGTTGCATCTGACTTTGCAATGAATATCAACAATGGCTTCCGCCATGGAAACTTAATTCCTCCGTCAGCCTGGATGCAGAAAATATCCACATTTTCTCATTCTACTTCCCCTCTTGTTCGCTTCCTCGGCTGGATGGCAGTATCTCGAAATGCAAAACAGTTCATAGAGGAGCGCCTTTTCCTAACTTCAGACATGTCAGAACTGACATATTTACTCTCTATATTTGCAGATGAGCTTGCAGTAGTAGATAAATATGTTGATCCTAAACATGAAGATCGAAAGATTGAACAATCTGGGGGTAAACAAGATTCTCCAATCCCTAATAGCTTTGAACTTGCTGATGGGCAGCTTGGAGATCAATCTTTCCATGTCATCTACCCTGATCTCTGCAAATTCTTTCCAAGTATGAAAAAGCAGTTTGAAGCTTTTGGGGAAATCATTTTGGAAGCTGTTGGGTTGCAGCTAAGATCACTACCTACTGCTGTTGTTCCTGATATTTTGTGCTGGTTTTCTGATTTGTGCTCATGGCCTTTTTTCCACAAGGGCCAAGCTATGTCACAGAGTAGTTCTAGTCATTTAAAGGGCTATGTTGCAAAGAATGCCAAGGCAATAATTCTCTACATACTAGAAGCCATTGTTGTGGAGCACATGGAAGCACTGGTGCCTGAGATACCAAGACTGGTGCAAGTTTTGGTATCCCTCTGTGGAGCCTCTTATTGTGATGTGTCTTTTCTTGATTCTGTATTAAATCTGTTAAAGCCAATTATCTCATATTCATTGCATAAGGTTTCTGATGGGGAGCAATTATTAGTTGGTGATTCTTGTCATAATTTTGAGTCTTTATGCTTTGATGAGCTTTTCAGTAACATCAGACAAAGAAATGAGAATCAAGACAGTTCCGTTGAGAAAGTATTTAGCAGAGCACTGACAATTTTCATACTGGCTTCTGTCTTTCCAGATTTATCATTCCAACGTAGAAGAGAACTGTTGCAGTCATTACCATTATGGGCTGATTTTACTGCTTTTGAGCCAACTACTTCTTTTCATGACTACCTCTGTGCTTTCAATGGTGTTATGGGAAGTTGCAAGGTTTTCTTACTTAAGAATTTGAGGGTTTGTAATTTTATTCCTCTTCAGTTTTCCCCCTGTTCTGACTCCACGACACTTGGTGAAAGTGGCTCAGAATCTTTTTCATGGTTTCTTAATGATATATTACATTGCTCTACTCCAAATGAAACTTCTGAGAAGCTGGAAAGTAACAACTTTGATGCTTTTGTCTTGAATGAGAAAGATTACAATCTGTCTCACGAGCAAATAGAGGACTTTACAAAAGCCTTAGAGGGTCTTATTTCCAAGCTTTATCCATCTATTGAGCAATGTTGGTCTCTTCATCATCAGCTTGTAAAGAAGCTGACTATTACATTGTCACAGTGTTTCATGTACTTGAGATGTTTGTCTTCAATTGCTCCAGCAATTCATAATGCTGAAGGGGATAACAGTGAAAATTTTTTGCGTTCGAAATCAGTTGACCAGTTGCCAGCTCAGTGGAAAACTGGTCTTGAAGGTCTTGCTGGAACAATTTTGATGCTCCAAGAAAAGGCTTGCTGGCAAGTTGCATCTGTGATTCTTGATTGCCTTCTCGGAGTGCCCCTCAATTTTCCTCTTGATGATGTTATTGATCCTATTTGTACAGCAATCAAAAACTTTAGTTGCAAGGCACCAAAAATCTCTTGGCGTTTGCAAACTGATAAATGGTTGTCGATATTATTGATAAGAGGCATCCATAGCCTTCATGAAAGTGAAATTCCTCCTCTAGTTGATATGTTTGTTACAATGCTGGGCCACTCTGAACCAGAGCAACGCTTCATAGTGCTTCAGCACTTGGGTAGATTGCTAGGACAAGATGAAGATGGTGGGAAAGCTGTACAGTCTTCTAAGTTTTGCAGTAAGATAGTTTCCCCCGGCTTAGTTCATTCTATTCCTGAAAAGATACTATCGGCTTTGGTCTCAAGTACATGGGATCAGGTGGCTGTTCTGGCATCATCAGATGTATCATTAACCTTGAGGGCTCGTGCAATGACACTTCTTGTAGATTATATCCCATTTGTTGAGAGGCCTCAGTTACAATCCTTCCTTGCAGCTGCTGATAGTCTTCTATATGGCTTGGGCCAGCTTGTTTATCCTATTTGTGAGGGACCATTACTTAAACTTTCATTAGCACTTATTATTAGTGCTTGTCTATACTCTCCAGCTGAAGATATTTCTTTAATTCCTCAAAAGGTTTGGGAAAATATTGAGACTTTAGGGTTTTCCAAAGCTGGTATGTACTCATGTCATTTTGTTTGTATAAATCTAGCCTAAACAATAAGCAAAAGTTGTGTGCATTTTAATTAGTTTTTTTTTTCCTTCCCTTCTATAGAATACAGACTTCCAGATCTTCAGAAGAAGGCATGCCAAATCTTGTGTAAGTTGAGAAATGAAGGAGATGATGCTAAAGAGGTATGTTATAGTACAATTGCGAAGATATGTAGAAAATGCTTTGGTGTTTGGTTTCTAGAAAAGAAAAATGCTTTTTTATGTGTTAATACTTGTGGAAAAACTAAGAAATAGAACTGTGTAGAAAACTAAGAGTAAAACTGAATGTTTATTGAAAAATTGCCCATTAAGAATTGTACAAGCACCTTGGTTTATATACAACTAACTAGTAGGTAAACTAGGAAACTAAATCTTCTTAAAATCGATCCTATAATTGAGGGAGTGTCTATCCGAATTTTCTGTCCTTAATTCTAGGGATACAAATACTTAATTCTAGAGATACAAATATAAACATACAGATTACAAGATTACCATCAGCTATAAATAAGTGTTTTCCCTCACTCCCCTTCAAGCTGGTGAATAGGTGTTTTCCATTCCCAACTTGGAAATAATTTCTTGAAATGTTGCACTGCTAAGATCTTTAGTCAATGCATCTGCAAGTTGACCCTTGGTTGATACATATGGTGTACAAATCAACCTACTGTCTAGTTTCTCCTTTATGAAATTTTGGTCTACCTCAATGTGTTTTGTTCTGTCATGTTGCATAGGATTGTGTGCAATACTTATTGTAGACGTGTTGTCACAGTAGAGTCTCATTGGTCCATCCCACTTGATCTTCAAGTCTTCTAGGATAATCTTTAACCATAGTAGTTCACAAATTCCTTGAGCCATTACTTTGAACTTTGCTTCAGCACTTGATTTTGCCACTACATTTTGTTTTTTTACTCTTCCAAGTCATAAGATTACCACCTAGGAAAGTGCAGTAGCTTGAGGTTGATTTTCCATAAGTTACTGAACTTGCATAATCCGTATCTGTATATGCTTCTAGAATCAGTCTCAAATTTCTTTTGAATAAGAAACCTCTCCTAAGATTGGCCTTCAAATAGTGTAATACATCATAGACAGCTTGTAGGTGCACTTTTTTAGGACCATGCATAAATTGACTTATCACACTCACAACATATGCTATATCAGGTCTGGTATCTGAGAGATAAATGAGTCTTCCAACTAATCTCTGGTACATCTCTCTATCTATAGCAGCATCTTTATTAGCTTCTCCAAGTTTATGATTTATAAAGGATTTGTAAGTTTACATGCGAGCTTCCTAGTTTCCTTCAAAAGATTCATTGCATATATCTGTTGTGAGATGAAAATACCATGCCATGAGTGAGCTACTTAATTCCTAGGAAGTATTTCAATCTCCCTAGCTCTTTTATCTCAAATTCTCTAGCCAAACACAGTTTTACTGATTCTTTCTCTTTTTCATCATTTTCGGTTACAATTATATCATTAACATATACTAATAAAACTGTGACTCTCCCTAAATCAGTGTGCTTGATAAACAATGTGTGATCTCTTTGACTCTGCTTGTATCATCATCACTTTGGCAAATCTCTTGAACCATGCCCGAGGAGATTGTTTAAGGCTATATAAAGCATTTTTCAGCTTGCATACTTTGTTTGCTTTTAAATGACCTCCAAATCTTGGTGGAACCTTCATATGTATTTCTTCTTCCAAATCACCATGTAGAAAAGCATTCTTTACATCAAATTGTTGAAGTTGTCAATTGTAATTTGCAGCCAATGATAACAAAATCCTAATTGTATTCTTCTTGGTAACTAGAGCAAAAGTTTCCTGATAATCCACTCCATAAGTTTGAGTGTAGCCTTTAGCCATCGACCTGGCTTTATACCTTTTAACAGTACCATCTGCCTTGTATTTTATAGTGAAAATCCATTTACATCCAACTAGATTTTTTTCCTTAGGCAACTTTATCAGTTCCCATGTCTTATTTCTCTAAGTCCTCCATTTCTATTTTCATGGCTTGAATCCATTTCTCACTGGATAATGCCTTGGATAATGTAGTTGAAATAGTGTTTAGGCTCACAAGGAAATTTTTGTGGGATGGTGAGAATTTTTCAAATGACACAAAATTAGAGATTGGGTATAATGGATGCTTAGTACATTTTTTGATTCATTTCCTAATGGCAATAGGCAGATCATAATCACTAGTTATAGTTTTAGAAGATTCATGCTCATTTTGAGAAATAGAGTCAAAGACTGTAGTTATCTTATTTCTAGAGTTAGGATCAGGTTTTTGGACTTGCACGAGTTCAGGATCTGGAACTTTCCTCTTGACTACACCTGTAATTCCTTTATAGAATCAAGAATAATATTATCCTTTGTCATATCTTCTGTGTGGAAAACTAAGAGTAAACCTGAATACATATTGAAAAATTGCTCATTAAGAATTATACAAGTACCTTAGGTTTATTTACAACTAACTAGTGGGTAAACTGGGAAACTAAATATTCCTAAAACTGATCCTATAATTGAGGAATTATCTATTCTAATTTTCTGGCTTTAATTTTAGGGATACAAATACTTAATTCTAGAGATACAAATATAAATTTACAGATTACAAACAGCTGTAAATAAATGTTTTCCCACAATACTCATACCTATACTTATGTGCTAATGTTTGTATGAGTACATAAAATCTTATGTATATAAGGATTTCTTGATCCACAAAATTTGTGCTTATTCACTTGTAGACATTATCATAATAGACTGACCTACTCTGTCTGTAAAGGTCCTGAAAGAAGTGCTCTCTTCAAGTTCTCCAAAACAATCTGACCCTGAATTTGGGAGTACCCGGGAATCAATTCTTCAGGTAAGAGTGATTATGATTCTTCTATTTTTTCTTTTTTCTTTTTAAATGTTCTGTTACATCGTTGTTAGAAAGTTGGCACCAGCCATAACATGAATTGACTGCAAAAAATCACTATTACTTTGATTTCATGCAATCTAGTATCTCATATATCAGTAACATTGAACCAGTTTTATGTTATGATGGTATTACATGAAGTTTTGGTCAACAATTGTCATCTATTTGAAAAAAGAATTATGTTTTCTCAATTGAAAATACATCAGCAGGTAAATGTCTTTTAGAGTCTGACTTGACTACTTTAATTCATGTGTTACCATTGTAACTTTGAACGTTTGTTTGATTGCATACACTTGTGTTCCTTTTCTTTCCTCTGTCTTCTTGTCTGCTAGCTCTTTGCAATGTTGAGTTTCTTCATGTCTTCCATTGGCCTTGCCTAGAACTATTTTAGAACAGCCATAGTTTTACTCCAAAAAGCTAATTATACTAATTTTAATATTCCTTTAATCTCTATACAGCTTTGCAGTTAGTTAAGTTCTTCCATATAGGCCTTGTATTATATGGTCAGACAGCTATAATTCTACTCCAAAATGCCTATTCTACTAAATTTAATCTTCCTTAGCAACTAATTTACTTTTAGATACTTGGCTTTATACTTGTCCTATTGGTTCAATTGGCAACAGTTTTTGGTTATACAATGCTTTAGATTTTATTTTTTGATTGTTTTGTAAAAACTAGCATTTTATTTAGGGGGCACCTCTTGGTTTCTTCTAAGGCTATATTTCGTCATCTATAAAAATAAATAAATAAATGAAACAAAAATTGAAGCAGTCAGCAGTCCTACATAAGTATTGATTTGATTTTAGCATCCATGGTAGCAGTCAGCCGATCTCTGCTCTCCACTTATCTTGTTAAGATAAAATAAGATCTTGTATCTGATTTGCTGTCAACGCTTCTATAGGTAATTTGTAACTACCTTACATCATGAGATAATATGTTTTCTCATTGCTTTAATTTTACATGTATATAATATTGAAACGATTTTGTTTTATGTTGAAAGCTACCATTTTAGATTATTATTACCAGTATTCTGACTTCCGTTGTAAAAGAAAAAGAAAAAAGAAGAGAGAAAGAAAAGATATTTCAATTATGTAGAAAATAAAGTTGGGAATTGGACAAGAATATTATAGACTATCTGCCTGCTTACATTATAGTTTTCTTCTTCCTCTTTGGCCTCTCCAATTTTTTGTTTCTTCTGATATGAATCGTCCACTGTCTTATGTCTCGTAACCTTATCTCTAACAATCATAATTTATTTATAACAGGTCATTGCTAATCTAACTTCTGTTCAGTCATACTTTGATATATTTGCAAAAAAAACTGACCAAGAGGCTATGGTAAGCTTGTAAACATTTTGCTGTTTCCCAATTTGGACTTCCAGATGCGGTTATTTAAACTTCTTATGCTACAGGAACTAGAAGAGGCTGAAATGGAATTGGATCTTATTCGAAAAGAAGCTGCACTGCAAGAATCATTGAAAGATTCTGAAGGGCATCAGCTTCCGCATCTAGCCAGTAATATTTCTGTTCATAATATGGTCTTCATCATTCATCTTCTTTTCTCTAAGTAACATGGTCTTAATCTAGCACCCTAATGCTTTTTATTTATCATGCAACTTTGCTTTTGCCCAGCTCCTGTGGGAGATGAAAACCGACTTCAGCAAATCAAGGAGTGCATTCATTCTTTGTAAGTTCCACTTCTACTTCGAAGTTCCATGTTTACAAAAAGAAAATAGAATAAAACTCGGTACAGTTGGCTTCATTTACCTACTAATCAAGATTTGGTTTATTTCTTTTCTCAATTTTACAATTCAAACTTCATTTCACATGCTCTGCTGACAGCCTCGGTGACTTTGCTCACTTAGGGTGCCAGAAATGTTAGATTTTATAGTCATAATTTTGACATGACTCTATTACTGCAGAGAGAAGAACAAACTTGAAGAAGATATTGTAGCTCGCAGGCAACAGAAACTTCTTATGAGGCGTGCTCGTCAAAAATACCTGGAACAGGCAGCTTTACGAGAAGCTGAGCTTTTGCAAGAACTTGATAGGTTTTGCTTGTGTTGCTTAGTTCCAGATTATTAAAATTATATAATTTTAGAGTGAGCAAATACGTCTACAACAGTTGCTAACAGCTTGCCTTTTGTGTGCCAGGGAAAGGACAGCTGAAGCTGAAAAAGAGATTGAGAGACAGCGCTTGCTGGAACTTGAACGTGCTAAAACAAGGGAACTACGTCACAATTTTGATATGGAAAAGGAGAGGCAAACACAGGCATGGCACTTGCTGATTTTATCAATCTTATTATAATTAGATTTTACACAAACTTTATTGAGCATTTTTTAGTGCGTTGAAACTTGAATGTCAGAAATTTGGCAGATAATATGAGTAGACTTTGATAGTGATCCTTTGCTGAAAATGCATTTATTGTCTCTGAAGTACACCTTTTCCTCTGTCTTTATACAAAATATCAGAGAACCGCTGCCCTTTACTATGGATGCCTTTGCACACCAAGTGTCCTCGCTATATATTGTGGAAAAACTGAGAAATAAAACTGTGAAAAACTAAGAGTAAAACTGAATGTATATTGAAAAATTGCTTATAAAGAATTATACAAGCATCTTAGGTTTATATACTAGGAAACTAAAGCTGATCCTATATTTGAGGGATTGTCTATCCTAATTTTTTGTCCTTAATTCTAGGGATACAAATACTTAATTCTAAAGATACAAATATAAATATACAGATTACAAAATTACAATTAGCTGTAAATAAGTGTTTTCTCACACTCCCCCCCAAGCTGGTGAGTAGGTGTTTTCCATTTCTAGCTTGGAAATAATTTCTTGAAATATTGCACCGCTGAGAGCTTTAGTCAACACATCTGTAAGTTGACCTTTGGTTGATACATACTGTGTACAAATCATCCCACTGTCCAATTTCTCCTTTATGAAATGCTAGTCTACTGCAATGTGTTTTGTTCTGTCATGTTACACAAGATTGTGTGCAATGCTTATTGCAAACTTGTTATCACAATAGATTCTCATTGGTCCATCCTACTTGATATTCAAGTCTTCTAGGATAATCTTTAACCATAGTAGTTCACAAATTCCTTGAGCCATTGCTCTGAACTCTGCTTCAACACTTGATCTTGCCACCACATTCTATTTTTTACTCCTCCAAGTCACAAGATTACCATCTAGGAAAGTGCAATAGCCTAAGGTGGATCTTTTATTAGTTACTGAATCTGTATAATCAACATCTATATATGCCTCTAGAACCAGCCTCAAATTTCTTTTGAATAAAGTACTTCTCCTAGGATTGGCCTTCAAATAGTGCAATACATGGTAGACAACTTGTAGGTGCACTTCTTTAGGACTATGCATAAATTAACTTATCATACTCACAGCATATGCTATATTAGGTTTGGTATGTGAGAGATAAATGAGTTTTCCAACTAATCTCTATTACATCTCTCTATCTACAGCAACATCTTCATTAGCCTCTCCAACTTTATGATTAGGATCTTTAAGGGTATTTACAGGTTTACATGCAAGTTTTTCAATTTCCTTCAAAAGATCCATCACATATTTCTGTTGTGAGATGAAAATACCATGTTGTGAGTGAGCTACTTCAATTCCTTGGAAGTACTTCAATCTCCTAGCTCATTTATCTCAAATTCTCTAGCCAAAAACTGTTTTAGAGATTCTCTCTTTTTTTCATCATCTCCAGTTATAATTATATCAACATATACTAATAGAACTATGACTCTCCCTGAATCAGAGTGCTTGAAAAGCAATGTGTGATTTCCTTGACTCTGCTTATATTCTATTGCTAACCTTACTTTGGCAAATCTCCTGAACCAAGCCCTAGGAGACTGTTTAAGACCATATAAAGCCTTTTTCAACTTGCATACTTTGTTTGCTTCTAGATGACCTCCAAATCCTGATGGAACCTTCATATATATATTTCTTCTTCCAAATCACCATGTAGAAAAGCATTCTTTACATCAAATTGTTGAAACTGTCAATTGTAATTTGTAGCCAATGATAACAAAATCCTAACTGTATTCATCTTGGCAACTAGAGCAAAAATTTCCTGATAATCCGTTTCATAAGTTTGAGTGTAGCCCTTAGCCACCAACTTGGCTTTATACCTTTCAACAGTACCACCCGCCTTGTATTTTATAGTGAAAACCCATTTACACCCACTTGGATTTTTTCCTTTAGGCAACTTTACTAGTTCCCATGTCTTATTTCTCTAAGGCTTCCATTTCTATTTTCATGACTTGAATCCATTTCTCATTGGATAATACCTCGAATAATGTAGTTGAAATAGAAATAGTGCTTAGGCTCACAAGGAAATTTTTGTGGGATGGTGAGAACTTTTCAAATGACACAAAATTAGAGATTGGGTATAGTTGATGCTTAGTATATTCTCTGATTCATTTCCTAATGGCAATAGGTAGATTATAATCACGAGTTATAGTTTTAGGAGATTCATGCTCATTTTGAGAAACAGAGTCAAAGATTTTAGTTATCTCATTTCCAGAGTTAGGATTAGGCTCTTGGACTTGCACTAGTTCAAGATCTGGAACTTTCCTCTTGAGTACACTTGTAATTCCTTTATAGAATCAAGAATAATATTATCTTTTGTCACATCTTCTGTGTTTGGAATGGGTTCAGACTCAAATTCAGTGTCTGACTTGGACTCAGAAGAAACAGGTTTAGACTCAGAAGAATTAATAGGTGAAAATGTTGAAGAGGACAACTCAACCAAAAAGAAGTCGTTATCCTTATCTTTCATTAATGAAGTCTTCCCTTGAAGATAAGGTTAAGTAAAAAATGGTTTACTTTCTTCAAAAGTGACATATACAGCCACAGAATTTTTTGGTAAGAGGATGATAGCACTTGTACCTTTTATGAGTTGATGAATATCCCACAAAAATGCACTTAATTGCTCTAGGATCCAACTTTCCTCTATTATGATTGTGAACATTAACAAATGATGTACAACCAAATCTCCTCTGTGTGAGGTTGTTTGTGGTATTAAAGTTGGGATAATATTGTGAGAGTAGTTCCATAGGAGTTTTAAATCTCAAAATCCTTGAAGGTAGCCTATTTATAATATGTGTGGCAGTGAGAACAGCTTCCCCCCAATAGGATTTGGGTACATTTTCTTGAAAAAATAAAGCTCAAGTTGTGACTAGTAAATGACTGTTTTTTTTCTCTGTCACTCCATTCTGCTATAGAGTATTAACACAAGATGACTTATGGATAATTCCTTCCTTTTGGAAATAGGTAAATAAACTTTGGTTGAAATAGTGTCTTGCATTATCATATCTAAATCTCTTAATTTTCACTCCAAATTGATCCCAGATTATGTTTTGGAAGCTTAAAAACACACTATTCACATCTAATTTGGATTTAAGTAAAAATATCGAAGAGACCTTGATATAATCATCTATGAAAAAAACAAACTACCTTATACTAGAAATATTAGGAATTGTAGAGGGACCTCATATGTTACTATGAATTAAGTAAAAAAGAGTAGAACTTCTTTTATTGCTAACTGGAAAAAACACACATGTATGCTTTGCAAGTTCACAAACATCACAATGAAAATTTTCGACATTTAATCCATTGAACAAAGAAGGAAACATGTTTTTCAAAGTTTCAAAAGAAGGATGTCCAAGACGAAAATGATAAAGCCAAATTTTGTCTTTATTAGGGGATATTTTAGAAAGAAATGACAAAGGTAAACTATTCTTAATATTACTTGTGTTGTTTGATGTCTCAAGATAGTATAGTCCATCCTTCTCCTTGGCAAATCCAATTCTTTTCCCTGAACACGGGTCCTGAAATTCATTGTAAGAAGGATAAAAAGTTACTTTGCAATTCATGTCTCTGGTAAGTTTTTGTATAGATATTAGATTAGTAGATAATCTAGGAACATGAAGAACATTTTTAAGAACAAATGAGGGATTAATTTGAACATCTCCTAATCCTACCACTGTAGTAAGTGAACCATTTTCAACAGCAATTTTCTTATTACTAGGACACAAGGTATATGTACTAAACTTCTGTGAGGAATGTGTCATATGGTCTGTGGCTTCTGAGTCAATGAGCCAAGAACTTGTAATAGGTTTAATCGAGACATTTAATTCATAAGAACCAGAAGCTTTACTTCAACTAAAGACCTTACCCAAAGAACATATCCTAGTAGGCTTTTCGGGAGTTATCAATAGGCATCTTAGTTTCTCAATCTTTTCTCTGTCCGACTCTCTTTGTTCCCAAGACTTCTATAGTATTCTGGTGATTTTACCAATTGTCACTTCCTTAAATTGGGTAGTAGTGGCAGATTATGCTTTCTCTGGCATGGTTATCTTTCTCAGAATTAAAACGAGTCCTAATAATAAAGGTTTAACCAGAGACAATTCTAGGCAATGAAGGCCAAAGAAGGAAAAAATAAGACTAAAAAATTTAACAAGATTTAGCTATGAAGGCCTGAAGTAGAATTTAGCAATGAAGGCTGAAAAAATTTTCTTCCCAAGAAGAGCCTAAAGCTCTGATACCATGTGGAAAACCTAAGAAATAACACTGTGTGAAAAAATAAGAGTAAAACTGAATGTATATTGAAAAACTGCTCATAAAAAATTATACAAGCACCTTAGGTTTTTATACAATTAACTAATGGGTAAACTAGGAAACTAAATCTTCCTAAAGCTGATCCTATAATTGAGGGATTGTCTATCCTAATTTTTTGTCCTTAATTCTAGGGATACAAATACTTAATTCTAGAGATACAAATATAAATATACAGATTACAAGATTCCAATCAGCTGTAAATAAGTGTATTCCCACATATATGATGGACACTCTATCCTTTTCTTCCTCCCTTTCTGTTCTAAGTTATATGTGATTCTCATTATCAGTAATGTTCAAGTTGTTGGTGACTTAAACAGCAAGTACAGGATGATCATTTTTGTTTCTTGGCTTGTGAAATGCAGAGAGAACTTCAGCGAGAATTGGAGCAAGCTGAATCTGGACTAAGGTCTTCAAGGCGTGACTTCCCTTCATCTCATACTAGGTATGGCTTTTTTTCATCTTTGTCAAACTAATCATTCATTCTGGTGTTTTTTTTCCCCAGTGGGCCAAGTACTAGCTTATAAAGAGTTACCAAATCTACAACAACAACAACAAACTAACCCTTATATCCTATAGTTACCAACTCTATTGTGACAAAAAGTAACATTATTCTATTATAACATTAGTTATAAGATAACCTATTAATCATAATTTGCTTTTGAGAATACTTGCATTACTTGCTATTTGTAAGTTATGGTTATTTGGCTTGATGAATTTGGCAAAATTTTTTCTGCGAGACATCATAATTTGTTTGTTCTGCATATTAAAAAAATTCAAGTAGAACTGTGGCTTTCTAGGTGCAATCTGCTCGTTTTTGTTTCCTTTGAAGTATACAAGATTGCAGATGGGATGGATTAAGTTTCTTGATATCTGATAAAAATAATAGCAGCTAGTATATCTCTGCTAATTTAAGAATAACAGTTGTCTGTTTTATGTGTCTGTTTATTTGAATTTTCTATGATTATGGTCTACTTGGTGAGTTAAAATTCTAGTATGCTCTTTATTGGGCTTGATTTGCTGTATCCCATTCATGATTATTCTTATCAAGTAACTACTACCTTCTATTTTTCTCCCTTTTGAACGGTATTAGCCTTTACTTAAGTACAACATTATTAACAGTGCATGGAATTTGCATTAAAATGCTTTTTCTGTTATGTAATTTTCATCTGCAATAGGCCTCGGGAAAGGTATCGTGAGAGAGAAAATGGAAGACCAAGTAATGAAGGAAGCACGAGAACTAGTAGCAGCCTGCAACCTGAAACTACCACTAGTTCATTGATTGCTGCAACACCAACGATTGTTCTGTCTGGATCACGATCGTTTTCAAGCCAGCCCCCCACCATTTTACAGTCACGTGACCGTGGAGATGAATGTAGCAGCAGTTATGAAGAAAATTTTGACGGAAGTAAGGATTCAGGAGACACAGGTAGTGTTGGTGATCCAGAGTTAGTATCCACATTCGATGGCCAATCAGGTGGTTTTGGGTCTTCCCAAAGGCATGGATCTAGGGGGAGCAGCAAGTCCAGGCAGGTATTAGAGAGAAGAGAGAGGGATGGTAGACGTGAAAGCAAGTGGGAGAGGAAACATTCTTGACCAATTGCGAGAGAAATGGCTAGGTTATTACGAGTCAAAGTGAGCATACATAAAGGGTCTTCTGTTGTGCAATTTTACCATCTCCTTATAGAATTTGAGAGGAATTGAAAGAGGCCATTGAATCCTGAGGTGATTCTGGTTCATGTTGTACTTGCACCTCAATGTTGAATATATAAACTGTTGTTGTAGCTTCTGCCCCAATGACCATATAATTTGTCAAGAGGGAAATAGTATTCAACCTTTAATAGTGGGGTATGATTGTATAAATTATACCGTTGTTCCTTTTATCAGTAAGAAATTTTCAGTGTCTGGGTGAAAGAACTCTCTCTTTAGCCATTTGACTTTGTTGGAATTAAAGTAGCTTCCTGATCAGACAGGCAAGGATGTTTTCTGTACTATCCTTCTCTTGAATTGATAAGTGAATCATCTCTGAACAAAATGGTTGGAGTTGAAACTTTAAACCCAGGAGGATAACACTGTCAAGGAAGATGTACTGGTTCATAGACAGATAATTTTATCTATTGGTCAACCAAAACCGAAACAAGTGGCAAGACCACTAAATTTTGGTTAAATAAACCCTCTTTTTTTTTTAATTTACTTCAAACTTGGAAAATCATATGAACATAGACTTGGTTGTTTGTGATAATTGTAATAATAATTACTTTTGCAGCAATAAACATTGTGAAACTTTATTACTTTAATTAATTTAAAAAATATATTTGACTCTATAAAATAATGTGTATACATGTATATTTGTATTTAAAGAGAGCTCCCGATCCTTGATCTCACAATTATATACGTGGCATAACGATATTTAGAAAAAAAATTCGATTAAAATTTTAATAAAAATAAAAATATATATTTTATATTTCACATGTTAATACTAATTATAATATTATAATTTTATATTTTATATGTATTAAATATAAAATGGATATACAAATATATAAGTTATTAAATTTAATTAACTCTCAATTTGTTGAGTTTTTTAAAATAATCTTTATGACAAGAGAATGAAAATCCTTTCGAAGTATCCTTCTAGCAAAAAAACAAAAAAAAATCCCTTTTGAAGCATCCTTGATTTTTTTAATAAATCCGTGTTTTTCTTCCTTGATTTAAAAGAAAAAGAGAAAGAAAGGCCCTTCTCCATGAACATATCCCATTTTCCTTTTGTTGGCCTTCTTTATACTTTTTGAAGCTTCACTTCAACTCCTCGGTCCTCGGATCTTCAGATCCCCTCTCATTTCCGAAGGTATGTATTTTTTTTTTTTTTCATTTTTTGGGGTTTTCTTTCCATTAATCAAACAAGATCGATCAAACCCAACTCTTCAAATTTTCAAACAAAAATAATAATAATTTTCTACTTACTGAAATGATTCTCCCCTGACCCAAACTTTTCTCTCCAGAGAAACCCAAACCCTCTGTTTGGGTTCCTAGAAAATGCAAGGAAACTAATAGTAAAAAGGAATATAGAAATGTGGGATGCAAGGATAAATAGTATAAATATGGGATATATTTTTGGAATTTTAGTGTCGAAATCAATAATCGAAAACATTTGGTTTTTACAGGTTAGCATGGCAACAGTTAGGAATCTGAAAATCAAGACATCGACTTGCAAGCGAATTGTTAAAGAGCTGCACTCTTATGAAAAAGAGGTTGAAAGGGAAGCTGCAAAAACAGCTGACATGAAAGAGAAAGGAGCTGACCCGTATGACCTCAAGCAACAGGTATTACTATTTCCAATTGCTGCTCTTTTTTAAGGGTTGTTTGGGCTGGTAAAACTTTTACTGTTGAAGAGGTTTAAGTTGTTGATAAAACCCATCTGCAAAATCCTATGTTATTTTTCATTAGTGATATTTGTTCACTGGGTAAAATTGTGTATCTTTAATTTGGAACTACATGTGTATTGCTTTCTATTAGATGTTAATTTTTATCTGCTGGGACAGGAAAATGTGCTGGCTGAATCAAGGATGATGATCCCTGATTGTCACAAGCGGCTAGAGGCTTCATTGGCTGACCTTAAAGGAACTTTGGTATTGTACATTAGTATTTGATGAAGCTATTCTCTCACTGAATTCACTGTTAATGAGCTGTGATTTGATTCTTTTTCATTGTTTGTTCTACAAGAGTCTCATAGATCATCCCAATCTGGTTTTAATATATTAATTAATGACTTTGGTCCTGACTGAATTTGATTCAAAAGTTAGGGATGAAGAATGATATTCAATATCATTTCATTAGTTCTGTTTCAGTATTGGAGTTTGTGGTGCACCAAAGCTGGATGGACTGGTAATCAAATCTGCTGCACTAATCCATTGTTGAAATCTATATTGCCATGGCCTCTGTAAAGAGATTGTTTTTCTGATTGGACTATGTCCCGATAGTAGTTGTTTAGGGGTTGTGCTTAGGGTTGGCAATCCAATCTGCACCCGTCAAGTTCTGACCGAACCCTACCCTATAAGGTCTTTTTTTTTTTAATTTTTAAATTGGGTTTTAGGTAGGATTTTTTTATAAAAAAGTTATGGTCAAGTTTCATGCAAACACACCCCAACCCAATCCAGTATATATATTATTTTTTATTATTTATTTACTTTTTATATTTATGTTTATATATATTTTTATATTTATTTAATTTTATAGTTATATTTAAAATATAATATTAAATAATATTTTATATTAAATATTAATATTTTATTAATTTCAGGTCGGATCAGTTGCGGATTTAAACATATACGGGTTGGGTATTAACAATAATATTTTAATATCGGATCAAGTTCGGATATTAAGTTTATAAAATCAGGTTGGGTTTGGGGTAAAAAAATCCTCCCTAACCCGATCCATTGCCATCCATAGTTGTGCCCCGTATGTATACTGCTTATAACCGAATTTGCATTTGCTGATATCTTTTAGGTGCTAGAAAGATAATTAGAGCTCTAGCTGCTGTCACTGGTAGATAACTGACTTTCAAAATTCACACTAACTTGGAAAAGAAATGGAAAAGTTCTGCTGTCACCTCTGTTTTAGTGTACATGGTTATGGCATTTGGATTATAATCTTTGCTGTTGTATTAGGTTATTTTTGGATTTCCTAATTTCATATCCTGATAACTTTATATATCTGATTGAAGATCAGTTAAGTAAATGAAGTTTGATTAATTACATATTTAATTTCAGGCTGAGTTGGAGGAAGCAAATGAGAAGGAAGGCTCAGAATTCGAAGATGCTCGCAGTACCATAAGTGAGGTTGAAAAGTTGTTTCAGACAACAGAGGCTTAGTGACGGCTTTAATTAGTGGCTGTAACTCAAAAAATTGACATTGATGGTTCTAAGTTTGTACCGTTTCTATTTCTAGCCACAATCAGGTTGTTTGGAATGCAGGTAAGATATCTCTTGAAATGTTAATGTTTTGAAATGAATTTTCCAAATATAATTCATGCCAATTAATTTGTTCTTGTGAGTAATTGTTCTCAGGGTTTTCACATTTTTTGGAAAACAAAATCTTGAGTGAAAAAACGGGAATTCATGCCTATTTTCAGTTGCAGAGAGCTGAGTGAGGCTGCCACTTATTCCTTAAAAAGGGAAATTTCTTTCCTCAGCTTCCTCATGTTGCTATATCTTCCTGCTTCTCCATTACGTTTTTCAAACCCAACCTCCTTTAAATTGCAATTTGTTTCAGAATCCAAACGAGATGGTAACTTGGTCATTCAAAATGGCGTGCTATGTTATGTCGTAATAATGCCCATTCATCGATAAATAAAACAAAAAATAAGCTTCTCAACGCATAAACAAATCTTTATCTTGTAGTTCATTGAAACAATGTTTTCGCGCTCCACATCATGTGTTCGAAGCCACATTGACAAAGCACCTTAACAACCCCAAGGCCTGCAATGAATTAAACTCAATAGCATGTACCATCTAGAACTAGTTTTGTTTCAAAAGTCCATTTGTAAAGTTTGGTTACTGGTGGAAATTGACACATGCATTTGGTTGAATTGCGTCCGCCACCTGATCCGTGCCTCAGGTGCCATTAGCGTATTTTCACACAACGGTTCCAATTGTAACCAGTGGATGCACCGAGTTCTAAGTTTAACAGGATATAATCCAATTGGCAGTTTTAAAACATCATGGCACCAATGACAACCGAAGGTGCAGACTAAAGTTTGGTTAGGTCTAAAAGTAAAAATTGATCAATCCTTAGGAGGGAAAACCGCGAGGATGAAGGGAGGTAAAAGTTCAATATTCCCAAACCTTATCAGAACTGAAAAACAGAATAACCTCACCACCTGTACAAAGGCCCTAGCTTGAAGACTGGATAGGTAGGCGTCATTTAGGCTGTACTGACACCATAAATGAGTTATACAATTTTTGAACACACGTAAACCAGAAGATCCTGTACACAACGCCAAATGTTACAAAAACTAACACAAATATGGAGCCATCTTTGTTCATTGAAAATAAATCACACTAACTCTCTCTTTTTCATAAGGAACGATGGGATCCTCTCCTTAACTTTCTTCGGAAAGGCTTGCATGCCTCAATGCTGAGGTCAACGGCTGCTGCAAGTGCCATGAAGATGGCAGCATCCTCGACACATGTCACATGTCGCATGGCCAGTTGCACCAATGGCTTGCTGCTCTTGCCTTCCCCTTGTACTCTGCAGCTCATTACAAAGCCGGCAGCAATAGGACTTAATGCTGAAAAGTCTCCACTGCTTTGTGGACTTGGTATTGGAGTTGGTGCCTGCCGCATTTGTCTGTCAGTGTCGATGAAAAACTCCCCACCCTTTTCAGCACTAATAAGTATCTCGGACATGAGAACCTCTGCTGCATCCTGGGCTTCAGACAACAGGTGAAATCGGCAGCATACAGAGTCTCTGATGCCACGCTCACGCCACGCCTCAAGTTTTCCCCAAGGCAGCCAGCTCTCTGGCCTGCAAACATCTGGACGAACAATCAACCAAGCTCCTGGGTTGGACCTGGCAACCCAATCACAACCTGTTGATGGCACAAAGGGAGTGGTTATGAAGGCTGCTGCAACAGCCGAGCCAGAGAGATCATGTATCTTCACCTTCCATCCTTTCCTCTCTCTTCTCTCTGTCTCTATGTCTAAATTGTCAGCAGAACCTAACCAGTAAGTGCTTAATGGGTCCACCTTTGCTACCCTGCATAGTTCAAAACAATCATGAAAAGTTTCATTAACAATGAAGAAATAACTAGAAAATATATCTTAAATTCTTATTGATTTTTTAAAAGCAGCCTGGCTATTGTTTCCAAGAGTCAACTAAATGGGTCAAAATATATTTTAAAAACTGAGATTAATTACAGCTTTTCAAATTTTAACTTCAACAAATGGAACAGATTAAGCAATTTATAGCTTTACATCACCTGTCTCGACTAAATTTGCAACTGAAAATTGGTTGTTTGATGGAACCTTTAAGCTGTACTATCTGAGGACTCAACATGGTTACATCTTCAAATTGGAATACATATCTTGGATCAGGATCTAGTTTTACCCTCAAATGAAGCTCTGTTCCTGGTTTTCCGTTCTCAGGTTTGTTTTTGCTAATGCCAATCCATCCATTAAAAAGAATCACCGGCTTTCCTTCACCCCATTCAGGACCCACCTCCAACTTGAATGTTCCAATCTGTTGTCTCTTGACTCCAACACCACAATGTGACCCTTTCCTCCCAGTGAAGACATTGATCTCCAGATATGCATGGGGGTTATAGAAACAGCCAGGCGTCAGCAAAGCCTTCAAATCAGAGTCTTCTAGATAAAAGCTTGAGGCAATGCTGTGAATATCAGGTGTAGCTTCAGGTGAGGATACTAAGGGAATTGATGTTGTTTGCACAGGGAAGCCTCGGAGTCTTATCTCACATGAATATGGGGAAGAGAATGCATGAATTCCAGGTTTTGATGAAGTCAGGGCTGATCCAGGAATCCTCAGACCCAGTGAGCCTATTGACAACCTGATGAAAGCCTGAGGATCCATTATTGTCACAAATATTTCCCCATTGTATAAAAAGCTTTAAGCTATACAACTCAACAACCCTGTCATGCAAGCAGACAAGAGAAGATTAGATCACAAAAACAAAATCAGAAGCATGTTATAGCAAACTTATTGCCTCAATAGGCCATGTGCTTGTTGATAACTTCAATCAATATGATTTTAATTAAATATAAAAGGTGACAATATAGGCAGTCAGTTAAGTACTTGAAACAGCTTAGTCAGTTTGGTTGTTTTTATGTAGGGAACATACACCATATTATGTATTAGCATATACATATTGCTTGTATGGACCATATGATCCTTGAAATGAAACCCCAGGAACTCCCAACAATCAACATAAATGTCTATACAGGATCATTAAGCAAAGTCATATATGCTGTTGTTTCCAACGACAGCCATTTTCGTGCACCTAAATGCTTCTTTTAACTTTCTGCTTACTCTTCTATAAGTTCAAAACTTTCCAGTCAACTTAAAGATAATTCAAATCGAACATTAAAATCACTGAAAAATAACAAAAATTTCAATCAGCTCATAGAAGACTAAGAAACTGGAAACAGGATGAATCCTCGAGTAGAAATAGATCTGAAATTCTTGCAATGTAAACTACAATTATCATATGTGCAACAAGGAATAGAAAGTAGTAGCAAAAGTTGACGTTATTGAAGGATATCGTGTGTTTTGGTTTCTATAAATAGACTACTAAAGATCCTAGAACTACTGGACACCTCATTTTCTACACGGTAATAAGAAAAAGAATATGCCCAGAAACAGTCAAGATAAGAAGCAAGCCATCCATGATCATTTTTCCTAACTAACTTTTCATTTAATCATTCTATGCTCATGAAATTGATCATATAAATTAAAAAAGCCATCAGTATCTTTAGTAAAATTTCATTATACACTTAACAATGCAATATGGCTTCAATCATTCTTCTGACACCTTCAAGTTCCTCCTAAAACAAACAACTGACCTCAACTAAACCAAAAGTTACCATAATTAAGCTTCCATGAGAAAGACTATATTTTAATAGAATCCAAACTTACAAACAAGAAACATGTTGTTTAGAGTTCCAAATTCTATTCTTTTAACATACTTTTCCCATCAACCAACCCAAAAAGAAAGGAAAAAACGCCTCGAAACTTGAACTCAAAAGGAAAAACCCACCAAGAATTCCCACTTAAAATAGAAATCCTGTATAGAATTTCCACTTAAAAAGGAAAACCCACATTGAATTTCAAAAAAGATTTCTTGGTTACTTGCAAACCAAACAAAAACAAGGAAACCCAACTAAAAAACCCAGCTAAAAATTTGCACCCAACCAACTAAGAAAAGTCAAAGTCACCTAAAATAACCCACACACAAACACAAAAACCCAAATCAATATTTAAAAAAAAAAAAAAAAAAGAACCCACCTTTGGGTGAATCTTTTTCCTCATACAAAAGCTGAAGGACGCAAATTTCCCAGAAAGGAAACCATCAAAACATCATTCCCCAGAGTCCAAAAATCCTTTCCTTTTTCTGGCTCTAACCCCAAAAAATTTCTTTTTTCCCTTCTCCAGAAAAAGCTAAGCTTTTCTAAATAATGTGAAGGATGATTGGTGCTGAAGCCCTGAAGGAAGAAGCATAAGGCTTTAAAAGGGCTTTTAAGACAATCTGGGTTTTAACGACAGACTATTTAACAAATTACGAGGAACCTCTCTTTTCTTTTCTTTTTTTTTCTTATATTTATAAATCTCTCTCCTTCTATCCCCCTTTCAATCTGTTTTCTTTTGATTATATTTTTCTCTCTAAATGTCTGCAATTATATTCAAAGATAATTTTTTAAAAAAATTGCATAATTCGTCACGAAATAGACGGAGAAAGTTAAGACTTTGTCTTTTTCTTAGTATTACTATGACTATCTATGGAGAAAGGGAAGAAAAATATTTTATGCAAAACAAAATTAAATAAATAAATAAATTATTAATAGAAATAGAATAAACTAAAAAGGAAAAATCGAGGAGAGAGAGGACGTGAATACAGCTGTAATCAACGCTGGGGTTTGGCTGAGATGCACTGGGAAGAAGGAATCGCTTTCGGAGCCATATGCCTGACTTCATCATCGTAACTGATTTCTTTATTTCTTTGTTTATTATATTTTTTATTACAAAAATTTTAAAATCGAAAATATTTCAAGTCTTGATTTATATTAAATTTATAAATAGTATATTCAGTAAAATTATTAACAATGAAAATTAAATTTAAATTTTATAAATAAAATACAAGATTCCTATTAATTCAATCCATTCCTTATTGTTGCATAATCTAGAGTTTATACCAATCAAAAAAATTTTAAACTTTATATTTTTTATATATTTTAAAATTATTTTCAAAACTATGTTATATTATTTAAAAAAAAAGTATTTTCTAAATTTTCATTGGTGTTTATCTCACATCCTCGAGTTCAAAAAATTAAAGCTTGTGGAAGCACTAGTCCAAAAAGTAAAATTTGTAATATATTATTTTTTTTTAGTTTTTGAAATGTTTTTATTTTGATCTCATTTGTACATAATTTTTTTTTGGATATCCCTAAAAATATGTTTTTGGAAGTAAAGTTCTTATTTTTAAATATTCATAAAATGCTAAAGAAATTTTTTTACTATTTTATTTTTTTAAAAAATACCTTATCCAATGAGACTTGTTATCTATTATCCAATTTTTATTTTTTTAAAATACATTTTCTTTTTAAAAAAGGTTTTTTGAATTTTATTTTTTGAAAATAAAACCTTAAAAAGTTAACTTAAAAATTTTGAAAATGGAAGAATATACTTTTATCTATTTTTTTTTCTATATAAAGAAGCAAAATAAATTAGTCTCTAAGATGAGAAAGAAACAAGCGTGAAGCGTGGGATGGGATGGGAAAAGCCCCACTTTATGTTTTTCTTTTTCTTTTCTTTTTTTTTGACATAAACAAAATGCACAAAAAATTGCCCAAAGACCACGTAATGGA
Organism: Durio zibethinus; assembly: GCF_047325235.1. NCBI lineage: Eukaryota > Viridiplantae > Streptophyta > Magnoliopsida > Malvales > Malvaceae > Durio > Durio zibethinus. The sequence continues at coordinate 21,439,623 of NC_143168.1, forward strand.
AAAGGAAAATTGGCTTTGGCGGCTTAGCTTAGAGTTAGAATACTTTCTTTTTCTTCAAGGAAAAAATTATTACAACTTTTATTTTTTTTTTGAGATTTGCTAGTTGTACAAAAAATATTTATTTTAAATTTTACTTTAATTCAAATAATTTATATAATTATTTTTTAAAAAAATATTTTATTAATTTAAAAACCTAAAATGTTTTTATCCTCAAATTGTGCAAAAAAAAATTATATGTAGTTCTTTTATATATTTGTTCCAATCTCACTAAGTTTGACATTAGGACTAGAAAAATAAAAATAGGACAATAATAATTTCAACGTTCACTCCTAAATTTTTGATCATATCATCAAAATGTTAACCTAGAACCAATATGTTCATAAATTTCTTCATTTTTAAAATCTTTAATGCCATCTTTTGAGCATGATGTATGAACTTATAATTACAATTAGATTTTTGTGGTACATGTTTGAATTTTGGAACTCTAATTAGTTATTACATGACTCTTAAACAAGACCACGGGGAGTTAACTAATACTAAAGCTTTATCTTTGATCATCTTGAGTTCAATCAAAGTTTTGGATTATATATATATCATGCTTTACTCAAGGAAAAAGTGTTGATAATGTAATAATAATTATAATACAATTTTTAGTATACAGTTGATATCTCGTCTTTATTTTTGATTGATTTTTTTTCAGTTGGTTTTTTTTATTAACTATTCTTCATTTTTTGTGAAAAATATTTTGAAAATAAAATTTTAAGAGCATTAAGCGAATGTGATGAATATATTTTAAAATCATTCGATAGATATAGATAAAAATTAAAAATTTTGTTTAAAAATAAATGAATATTGAATAATAATATTTTTTTACAAGAGAGGTCGAAGCCTAGAGGATTTAAAAAAAAAAAAAAAAACTTATTACAATTTTTGAAATCAAATCTTGATATAGTAAGAATTTATCTCTTAAAAAAAATATGTAAATTATTTGGATTAAACCATATATTCTATTCATTTAAAAAGTTATAAGCTTTAGGTATATGACCTCATGTGTTACGCCAACACGCCATAAGAAAGAGTCAATTATGCTTTTCACGCTTTACTAAAAAAATCTTCCAAGTGAAAACAAAAAAGGTTCCTTGAATTTTCTCTTTTTCTTAGTTTTCCATGCCCTAAGTCAAGGTAATTGGGAGGGTGAATCTCAGACAAAAGTTGCAGAAGTCTCCAAAAATGGCATTGTCAACCAACATGTCGAACAAAATCTTGCTCGAAAGGTCAAAAATTTGGCTGCAAAAATCAAGGGATATGGACAGCTATATTGCATGTGCAAGCATGAGGAAATTGGCCCCAAGCCATTAAACAACTCTTCACCTGAACATGCAAAACACTTGTAGTAGGTCGTTGTTGTCCTTGTTGATAACTCAATTAAAACCCTACAATTTTAAACAAAAAGGGGAAAAGGACCAATAACAAATGTTAAACATGAAAAAACCCTAGGTGTTGATATATAGTACATTGATTTTATGACTTTGACTCTAAATGGGTTGTTTTTTTTTCTTTTTTTCATTTCTTGATTTTCAAGATTCCTCATTAAAAAAAATAAAAATCATTTTCAATCCCAATTTTTCTATCTACCATTTGTGACAGCTACTTTCATTTATATATTAATCATAAAAAATTTTCTTTTCCATATATATAGAGTTAAGAAAGGATAATAAAGAATGATTGGTGAATGATGTAGAACAATCCTCCCTAGCCCCAATCAAAGAGTTTCATGAACTCTTTAAAATAGAAATTAGAAAATTTTGTCCGCGCTTAGCTGCGGGATCAAAAATTCTTATTTAAATACGCTTTAAGTTTTAAAAATATTTATATATTTATATATTTTTGCATATTTTTTATATAATTAATTAAACCTCTCATAAGCTTATTTTAATAAATTGAAATGTAAGGTAAAAGATAAATTTAATATTTAAATATTTTATTTAACAATAAATATGCATTTTTGTTTATCGAAGAGTTGGGTTCAAATCTCTATCATTCAAAAATTTTATTAAAAAATAAACTTAAGCATAAATATAGTTTTCGTGTATTATATAATTTTTTATATAATAATAATATATGTATAAAATAAATACTTCAAATGTGTTATTTAATCCTATTTTATGTACTTTAATTAATTGTATTATTTTCACCCTTTTATTTTTGTTGAAATTATAAATAATAGTATAAATAGAATAATTTTCATAAAATATATAATTTATTGAAATAATATATACATAAAAATTAAAATCAATTTTAACATTTAAATTATAACTAATTCATATATTATATATGTTATTTTTTATCATTACAAAATTAATAGTTGATTGATATTTATTGCATTTGATTAAGTTCATATTTATATCAACGTTTTTATTTAATAAAATTTTTATCTCATTTTATTATCATGAATTTTAGTTAATTTTTAATTGAGATTTTGATGATATTTTTGTTATTTTTTCAACTTTTTTATTTTTTAATAAAAAAACTTTAAAAAAATCTCAATTGTTATCATTTGATAATCAATTTAAAAAAATAATAAAAGAACCCAAATTTAATATATTGTTATAAATAATTATAGGTAAACATTTAACTTAATAATTAATGTATTTTTATCGTACTAAAAAAATAAAAAAACATGCATATCTCTTCTATTTTTTAATTGTTAATATGCTCTTAACCTTTTTACCCTCTCTTTATACTATTTAATTGAATAAAATATTACATTTATAAATTGTTATAAACTCGTAGCCTTCAAACACGGTTTCTTGCCTCTATTTTCAATATAAAACTATATAACAACCGGCAATTTTTTTTTTCAGACATAACAAGTTGTTTTACCATATATATATATATATATGACTCTGTCCATTCAAAGGCCAACCATGTTCAAATCATCTCGAAAGCAAAATAAACTTAAAAATAAAAAATGAAAAATAAAGTAATGAAAAACATAACTTATGTCTTTGGGTCACCCATGTGGCACTTGGTATAAAACCTTGTTCTCTTACCTAAGAAGTAATTCAATAAAATCATATTCAAAGTGGATAAGATGACACAAGGAAAGAAATTGTCTATATTTATACATTACATAATAAATGTGGATAAATGAGCTTTTTTAATATTATGGTGTTGGAATTTTAAATTTAAAATCACAAAGCTATGTGTTTTGTTTATTTACTACTTCCAATATCCTTTCACCAAGTAAATAATAAAAATAATAATAAGTTATTTCTTTTCAAATTTTCTTCACTATGCATAAATAAAATGACTTGCGTAAATTATTTTAAGAAGAAAAAATTGTGATATTTAGATATGTTAAAGTGGGTCATCCCATATTTAATAAATTTTTAATATTTTTTAGTCTTATATTTAAGTTGGACTCTTCCGTTTACTATGAATTGATTATGAGTTAGATGCTTAACAAAATAAATATTATGTTAAAATACAATTTTGAACCAAATCTTTTAAAAAAAATATCAAATATAGTACAAGATATTTAAAAAAAATATATGTGATTGATTAAAATTTATAATACATTTTTTAATTTTATTTCGAAACTCTCTTATTCACATTACATTCTTATCTATTTAGACAAAAATTTATTAAAAAAAGATACAAATTAAATTTACATATTATTTCTGCTATGGTACATATTTATCTTGAATTATATCTAGAAAATATTAATACTCATATATTGTATTTTAATATTTGAGATTTTCAAATATTGATCTGGTTGGCACATTCAGGTATTATTATACTAATTGGGAAGAAATATATTGTAAGGATATGAAGCTACATAATCTTTGGTATAATTAAAGAATTATTATGTTTCTTATTCAAATTTGACTAAAAACAAGAGGTAAGAAGTATGAACATAAATCAAGTTTAATCAACTAAATAATAATATTAGATTGAAACAAGTTGTTGATTGAGTATGAGTGAGGACTAGGGCGGCATCTCCCTTTCAAAGATACAAGAGATTTTTCCATCATCTTTTCTTATCAAATAAGCCATGCACATGGTCGTACACGGCCTTTGTATTGCCAGCTGGGCCATCCCATCCCTCTCTCAATCCCCTTTTACACTCACTCTATGCCCCTAGCGGCTTTAGTGTTCTTTGGTCTAATCTTAATACTTTTTTAGTTTTTTAGTTCTAAAAATTCCAATAGAAAAAAATTATAAATGTTAAAATTTAAATTGTAAACTTATTGATTGTTATATTTTAAAAGTAATTGTATGAACTGAATAATTAAATCTTGAATTTGAGACCTTTTAGTTTAATTTGCAATTTTATTAGTGGTTAAATTACATTTTTTTCCTTTTTGTTTGAAACTTAAATACTATAACATTTTGTTTTGATTATCCCCATTTTCTTGTCTTAGTAAGTGCCAAACATGTTTAGGATAATTGAATTTGTTTTGTTCTTAAGTTATTTTCTCCAGACTAATTATTTTATGTTATTCTAGAACCTTGAAATTTTATGTGCAAGTAGACTTTGTTATAGAATCCAAGACAAATCTTTTCTCGGTCGTATTAAGGTGTCCAAACGTGGGTTACTTGTCTTGGACTTTTAGCCCGGGCTTCACTTAGATTTTGTAGCCAAAGCCCAAAACTGTCCAAAAATTCTTAGACCGTCATGTGAACTATTAAAATATTATACATCTAGTAATAATAAATAAAATGTCACATTTTTAATTCCAATTATCAAAATTCAAATCCTAAATACGTAACAAAATAATATCTCTTAATTTGATCTTCCCTTTTTTTAATGTACCAATGGAATGGAAAACAATTTGTATAGTTTTGGATTTTTTGCTACATGTTCTTTTAATAGTTAAGAGAAAACAATACTAAATTGTAAAAGTGAATATAAATCAATTAGAAAGGCAATTGACAAAACTGGAAACCGTTCAATGAGTCTAGCAATGAGTTAGCACCTAACAGAGAACAGAAAAGTGTTGGTTTCCTATTAGCTACAAATAATTTCAATTGCCCCCCCGTTTTCCACCAGCATATACTTCTTGCAAAGGCTGTTTTCATCAACCAAACAAACAAATTACCTGGTATTATTAGCAAAGGGCTAAAGGGATCACATGCAACTCTCTTTCCAATGAAACCAACTCATTCATATACAAAAACAACAGCACATATATAAGCAGCTGTGATAGTATTAACATGCCAGGCACAAATAAACTGAAACAAATCCACGTTTATGGGGGGAAGTCAAGAAAGGACCAAGTCAGTAACTATTAAAAGGGTATACCAGTATGATAGGAGACATATGGGACAGAGACAGGAATTTACTTCCACTTCTTGTATCCCTAATGTTTACCAAACATGCCATGCTTCCCAAACTTCCCATGCTTAAATTTCCCATGTTTGAATTTTCCATGACCATGGCCATAGTAACCCCCATGCGCAAGATGATGAGCTCCATGTGCCATATGTTGAGCCCCATATAAAGCAGCCGCAGCAGCAGCACCCCCAGCTATTAATCCTCCCACACCATGTCCATGTGAACCTTGTCCTGTAAATTTTACTATTCAAGTCAAATGATGCTATAAGATTAAAATAAAATAGTATTTATATGTAATTGAACATCACTCCAGATCCTTTTTGAGTTTTGAAGGTTAAAGAAAATGGATGCAGTTCATCAAAGAAGAAATTGATGCGACTTCTTTTGCTTTAAAGCAAAAGTGAAAAACCTTTATTGAAAGAAGACAAAAAAGAGTGACAATCAGCCATAAGTTTAAAATCCAATGTTATGTTTTGAAGCATGAGCGGAAATCAAAGACCATAAGGTCTTCTCTAGGGAGGATTAACAACTTCAATCTAATGTCAGCAGTAAGAAACAGCCATAGGAAAAATAAAGGGTAATTGAGCATACCAGGATAACCAGCTGGTGGATGTCCACTATGAGTTGGATAAGCTGCCGGAGGGTATCCTCCAGGAGGAGGATATCCAGCCGGTGGGTAGCCTTGTGGAGGATATCATTGTGGAGGGTAGGATCCAGGCGGAGGATAATGTCCAGCAGCATAGCCAGCGAGACTAGAGAACAGCCCTTTGTCACTTGACTCGCCTTCATGCTTGTCCTTACCACCTCCCATTTTTCTTTAACTTGAAATTAGTGAGTTTGAGTAACTAGTCTGTTAAAAGTTAGTAAAACAAAACACTGTCAGCTGAAACACACTTCAAGGGAAAATATTGAAAAGAAAACACTGAAAAGGAAAACAGTAGCAAATGCTATGATATGAGTAGAGTAAACAAGGCTTGGCTGGTTTCATAAAGTTGATACAAGAAAAAGTGAGATTATGAAGAGAAAATAGGAGAAGATCAAGAAGTTTCAATGACATTCAAGTTCCATAATTTACAATGAATTCTGAAGTGCCATCTATCAAACAGAGACAAGTTTTCCACTTCCATTAATAATGAATTAATCATCAAATAGCCATACTCTCTCTGCTATTAATTAACACTACTAATTTGATCAGGATTCTATACGGTAAGATGGAGGCATCATAACCGATCCTGGTATCAGGTCAAGAACATGCTTCAAACTAACAATGAAATTGACATTACGACATTTTAGAGTACCATGAATACAAGAATGCTAACTTCAAAATCCATCATTTAAAGGCTTGGAAGATAGCAATAACACGTGATAAAATCAGAAAATTTTCTCTTGCTTTATCAATAATGACAAGAAATTTACAAAATAAAACAATTCTATTGAGAGTACATCCAGTGAGAGTTATAAACGAGCTATGATTTCATTTCATTGTCTTTACAATTTATTGCCATATATATGGGTGCTTTTTATTCATGAAATATTCATGGGCATACACATCCATATATTCTTCTCCTCTAAATTTACTGTCTGCATGGTGAATGTGTTGGATCTAAAGGCACATACATAAACGGATGTCCATATTCATACAACAAAACACACATACATAGTCCTTTGCCTTTGCGAACAAGGTGACATGCTACATAGACATGCATGTATAGCAAACACACATCTATATACCATACATAATCAATCAAACATATATACATGCAAACAAATAAGGCCCAAACGATTAAACATCATATGTTTCATTTGAATTGAAATTGAAGTTATTCTATGATAAGAATATTAAAAAAAAAAAAAAGAAAAGAAAAGAAAGGAAACCCCGTAGATAATACAAGATCAAAACTTTTACCAATAAAAACGAAAGATATCGAAATTATGGATTAAACCCAGAACTAAATACACCCCAAAAACAAGAAACAAGGGGAAAAGATTACATGAATTGGCAGATAGAGAGAAGAAAAAAATCAGGAATTTTGGATCAAAGCAAAGAAAATATTATTGCAAACGAAAGAAACGAGGTAGAGAGATAGGTTTCGTTTCTTTTACCTTGGTTGAAGGATTTTTGGGACCGAAACTCCTTTCCTTTAGCTTTGCAAACAAAAAATAATATATTTATCGAAATGATTTTTATGGAAGAAGATGTTTTGGGAGAGTTCTAGCTTTTGGAGGCAAATATTTATAGGAAAAGATGACCAATTTTTTAAAAATTTTTCGCATTCATTTTAGTACGCGTTGCTTCAAGGCGGTTGTGTTTTACTTTATTCTTCATCATACGTACTTTCTAATATAATATCTTTACTTACATCACTTGAATTTCTCTCTTAATTATTAAGGAACATATTCACTTCTTTATTAATAAAATATAAAATAAAAATTATTTTTGTCTTTTCACTTGAATAAAAAATAACTATCCACTTTTAAAAAACTACCTAACTTTTGTCTAAATACATTTTCAAAACCACAACCTAATTTTTCTTTTAAACAACACAGTGCATATGTCAAATTTTAATTTACTTGTAAAAACTTTAGTCCAAGTACGATTATTACTACAAATAACATAGATTAAAGTGGTAAAAATGAAATATTTTTTTTATAAAATTTAAAGTTGATTTATGATGTCAACAATTTTTTTAGGATTGTTTTATAATTTAATGTAAATTTTATTGAAATTTAATATATATATCGTGATTTTGAAATGTGATAAAATCTTTTTATATATATATATATATATATATATAAAATAAGATTCCTGCTTTCTATGTGATAATATCTTAAAATTTATTACCAGAGTAAAATTTCCCTTTTTAATAAACTGATCAAAACCCAATTCAATTTTATATGAAAAGCTGAAAATATTCATATTTTTCAATATCTGAATATCATGACAGTCATTTGGACCAAAAAAAAAAAAATGCTACTCCACCATTCACTTTTTTATCTAAATCTTCACATTTGCTACATAAATTTAAGTCACGTGATAAATATAGAGAGCCGTGATTCTAAAATATAAATATTCATATTTTCTCAATTTATTTATTTATTTTTTAAATTTCACAAAACTATATCATTTTTCTTTTTTTTTAACATTTAATTCTCTTCTTTATATTCTAAAATTATTTTTCATATTTTTTATTTTTTGTAATTAAAAATAATGATACATATATTTTTATAAAAAATTAATTATAAAATATTTAAAATTGTTTCGTTGTCGGCAAACATCGGCAGTTTCACTGATGCACGTTGGTGCACTATACAATGTGCTGCAACACAATTGGAATGTATGAAACATTTTCGTTTCTTTATTATCTGAAATAACTTTCGAAGAAGTTGTTTTATCAAGTCAATTTACGCAACGCAAGGTTGAAGCCTGGAATGATTTGTTAATTCAGACCAGGGTTTGAAAGCGTCAAATCTGTCAATCCTTATAGCCGACTATGATAACGGTAGGATTTTTTGCTTCCTCATGAACAAAGAATGATTGTTAGCAATGGCTGTTTGCTAGTTGCAAATATGGGGTTTTCAATGCATTCAAGAAAATGCTATGAAGTTTCATAGTAACAAAATGGAAGAGTGCCTAAAACTCAATTATATTCTCAAATTTGAACTTTGAAATCAATTTTTTTTTTAGAATGAAAATTTTTGCATATATGCACACATTTTTTTTAACAAAGAAAGTCGCAATCTAAAATAAGAAAAGGAGTTGTTCATGCTAAAATCTTATTTCTACATTTTAAGTTGAATCTATTTTGATATGTACAAGATGAGAGCCATCTGCCTCAATTTGGGATCTTTAGTCCTGCCGCTTTCCTTTCTTCTAATTTATTACTGTACTTTTCTGGTACAACCTTCTGTAAATTTTTGCGCCTTCGAATTCTGCATGGATTTCTCTTTCAGTCCTGATACCCATTGGATTGTTCAATAACCATCCCTCATCATCACATAGCACGCTTGGATCAACCATGTCAATGTGTTGAAGTGCACCACACTCCGAGTCAAACTGTTTTCTCATGTCAACAGCAACTTCAAACACATCAGATTGTATAAAAACCTGCCCAAGGACAAAGAAAAACCTTTTCTAATCAACGATGAAGATTTACATATTTTGAAGTGGAAAAAACACTAAACAGAAGGTTCTTTTGTGCTTGTGATACCCAAATGCATGATCTATCACTTAAATGTTCTAATAAACTGCTCAATGCTGTTTTTTGTTTGATTGACAGATGCTATACTCCAAGCAACTTAAGCACAAGCGGAAGTACCAAAAAAGGATTTTAAGACTAGAGTTTGCTGGGAATAATTCAGTCGTCTAAATACTTAAGGCATCATAAAACAAGATGATCTATCAAGGCATATTTCACATGATATTTACTTTAATATAAATTTACCATAAGAAATAAATCATAACAGAAATTGGCACTATCAAACAGTAACTGCAGAAGCCTGAGATCAGTTTAATAAGATCCCGCAACAGATAATACCAGAATAAATTTCTTTTTTGAGCATGAATTTCTTCATTTTTAAAATCTTTAACGCCATCTTTTGAGCATGATGTATGAACTTATAATTACAATTAGATTTTTATGGTACATGATTGAATTTTCGAGCTCTAATTAATTATTACATGAATCTTGAACAAGACCACCGGGAGGTAACTAATACTAAAGCTTTATATTTGATCATCTTGAGTTCAATCAAAGGTTTGGATTATATATATCATGCTTTACTCAAGGAAAAAGTGTTGATAACGTAATAATAATTATGATACAATTTTTAGTATACAGTTGATATCTCCCCTTTATTCTTGATTGATTTTTTTTTTTTCAATTAATAAGAGTTATTCTTTTTTATTTAGTATTGTTCGGTTTTTGTGAAAAGTATTTTGAAAGTAAAATCTTGAAAGCATTAAGCAGATGTGACAGAATGCATTTTAAAATCATTCGAAAAAATATTAGAGATAGAAAAAATTTAAAATTTTCGTTTAAGAATAAATGAATATTGAGTAATATCGTTTTTTTTTTTACAAGACAAATCAAAATTTAAAGGATTAAAAAAAATTGTTATAAGTTTTGAAATCAAATCTCAACATTATAAGAATTTATCTCTTAAGAAAATAAGTGAATTATTTGGATTAAACCAGATATGCTATTCATTTAAAAAGTTATAAGCTTAGGTATATTACCTCGTGTTACGCAAATACACAATAAGAAAGAGTCAATTATGCTTTCACCTTTTACTAAAAAAATCTTCAAGTGAAAACAAAAAAAGGACCCTTGAATTTTCTCTTTTTCTTCGTTTTTCATGCCCTAAGTCAAGGTAATTAGGAGGGTGAATCTCAGACAAAAGTTGCAGAAGTCTCCAAAAATGGCATTGTGAACCAACATGTTGAACAAAAATTTGCTCAAAAAGTCAAAATTTTGGCTGCAAAAATCAAGGGCTATGGACAGCTATATTGTATGTGCAAGTGTCACAAGTCGAGACTTAACCTTTAAGTTTTGCAACTCCAAAACTCAATTATGCACTCATCTAGCATTCCAGATAGTCTACCTACTGTAAGTTACACTCTTGTGAGGTATTATTCGCTTTGGTCCTTCTGGTCTCACAATTTTATTATATAAAAGTATCCCCACGCCAAGCGCTTTGAGAAAGTTAGACAAAGTGGTCAGTCTTCGTGACAAGAACGTCATGAGGTTAGGTGGGGAATAATGTCATGTCCAACGCTCTAAAGGGAAGTAGGCAGGGTGCTCTAATATCTCTAAAGGGGAATAGGCAAGGTGCTCCAATCTCACATTAGACACGAAAAGGGATTCATTAGAATATACAAGGATTCACACATTTCTCTCATTGTGATATGTCTTTTATAAGATAAAATTGTGAAGTAAAAGTAGTCAAAGTGGATAAAATCTTACAAGGATGTGAATCATAATAAATTGATTGATCTGAGATATCAGATAAGTGCATGCTTAGGTTTTAAATTTATGCAAGTTTAAAGATTAAATCTTGACCTGTGACATAAGCACAAGGAAATTGTGCCCCAAACCATTAAAACACTCTTCACGTGAACATGCAAAACTCTTGCGGTAGGTTGTTGTTGTCCTTGTTGATAACTCAATAAAAACCCAACAATTTTAAACAAAAAGGGGAAAAAGGACCAATAACAAATGTTAAACATGAAAAACCCTAGGTGTTGATATATAGTACCTTGATTTTATGACCTTGACTCTAAGTGGGTTTTTTTTTTTTTTTTTTTCATTTCTTGATTTTTAAGATTCCTCATTAAAAAAAAATCATTTTCAATCCCAATTTTTCTATCTACGACTGTGGCAGCTACTTTCTTTTATATATTAATCATAAAAAATTTTCTTTTCCATATACATAGAGTTAAGAAAGGATAATGAAGGATGATTGGTGAATGGTGTAGAACAATCCTCCCTAGCCTCAATCAAAAAGTTTCATGAACTCTTTTAAAGAAAAATTAGAAGATTTTGTCCACACTTAGCTACGCGATAAAAAAAATTCTTATTTAAATACGCTTTAAGTTTTAAAAATATTTATATCTTTTTGCATATATTTTTTTATATAATTACTTAAACCTCTCATAAGTTTATTTTAATAAATTGAAATGTAAGATAAATAATAAAATTAGTATTTAAATATTTTTATTTAGTAATAAATATGCATTTTTGTTTATCAAAGAGTTGGGTTCAAATCTCTATCATTCAAAAATTATATTAAAAAAAAAACTTAAGATAAGTATATTTTTCGTGTATTAAATAATTTTTTATACAATAAGAATAAGAATATATGTATAAAACAAATATTTCAATTGCATTATTTAGTCCTATTGTATGTAATTTAATTAAGTATATTATTTTCACCCTTTTATTTTTTTTTGAAATTATAAATAATAGTATAAATAGAATAATTTTCATAAAATGTATAATTTATTGAAATAATATATATACATAAAAATTAAAATCAATTTTAACATTTAAATTATAACTAATTCATATATTATATGTGTCATTTTTTTATCATTACAAAATTAATAGTTGATTGATATTTATTGCATTTGATTAAGTTCATATTTATAACAACTTTTTTATTTAATAAAATTTTTATCTCATTTTATTATTGTGAAATTTTAATTTAATTTTAATTGAGATTTTGATGATATTTTTGTGATTTTTAGGGATTTTGTGATTTTTTTTTGTTATTTTTTCAACTTTTTTTTTAAATTAAAAAAACTTTAAAAAATCTTAATTGTTACCATTTGACAATCAATTTAAAGAAAATAATAAAAGAACCCAAATTTAATAAATTGTTATAAATAATTATAGTTAAATATTTAACTTAATAATTAATGTATATTTTTTGTACTAAAAAAAATTAAAAACATGCATATCTCTTCTATTTTTTAATTGTTAATATGCTCTTAACCTTTTTACCCTCTCTTTATACTATTTAATTGAATAAAATATTACATTTATAAATTCTTATAAACTCGTAACCTTTAAACATGGTTTCTTACCTCTATTTTCAATATAAAACTATAACAACTGGCAAATTTTTGTTCAAACATAACAAGTTTTTTTACCCATATATATATGTCTGTATGATTCTGTCTATTCAAAGGCTAAACATGTGTAGACACCCATTTGTGTCCGATTCCAATTGGGTCGATTTCTTTTGTTATTAGTATTTTTGTTATTATCATAGTATATATTATAATATAATATTAAGGTATACTATTATTATTATTATTATTATTATTATTATTATTATTATTATTATTATCATTTTCTTCTTTCTTTTTTACTCCAATCTGCACGTGAATAAGAAAGATAGAATCAGGATCAAAATCTCACATGGTCAAAGTTTTTAATGCAAAATTGATTATTGAAATTTTGGACCAAAAATCACGTTTGACAGAACTCAATCCCAGGATTCAACCTTGAGATTAATTTTTTCCATTTCCTAAAACTGGTTCTAGCTGCCTATAAATTGAACTAACTTGACAAATGATAGACACACAGAGAGATTTTTAGAAAATTGGTGTTTTAAAGAATTTTTGGGTAGTAAGAGTTTTTGGGACTTTGATTTCAAGAATTCTGGGTTCATTGGAAATCTTTGGGTTAAATTAGGGTTTTCGGGATTAGATTTAGTTTTTTGGGGTTTTTCTAAAGAAATTTGGGTAAATTTTGTATATTCTGGAAAATTTTGGTGAAATTTGTTTCTATTTTTAGAAATTTTAGGTTTTTAGGTTTTTTAGATGAACATGAGTTTTCGATGAATTTTTCGATGACTAATTGAATTTTTTGGCAATTTTTTGACTAGTTTTCTAGAAACCGATGGATTTTTTAGTTTTCGATTGAATTTTTTTATGACTACTCCAAAAATTAATGGAATTCCCGATTTCCGGTTGAAGTTTTATGTAATTTTCTTAGAGAATTTTTAAAAATAAGGGAGAGAGTTTCTAGCATAGAGAGAGAATAGGCAAAGAACTTCTGAGGTCTGAAATAAAGAAGGTGGCTTATATAGTAGCCCAGAATGACATTGTCTTGAACAACTTAGGATCCGCTGAACCTAAGTTAGGATTTACGTGCCGACCCACATTAACTTGAACCAAATCACAAGGTTTTCTTTTCTTTTTTTTCAGTTTATTTTTATATTTCAATTATTTTATTTTTATTTTTTATTTTTAAGATTCTATTTTATCTTTTTACATACTTTTACTAGATTTTTGTATTTTTGCATTGATTTAATATCTCTAGAAAAATAAATAAAAATCCTTTCTTTCTAAAGAATAAAAGAAGCTAGATAAAAAAAAAAACTTTTCAAGTTTTCAAAAAAAGAAAATATTTACAAAAACAAAAAAAAATCCTTTCAATAAGAAGATAAAAAAATAAAAAATATCTTTTCAAATAAAAATTCTTATAAAATAAATTCATGAATTCCATCAAACTATTGGAGAATTTTCATGAGTTTAATTTTTTTAATGGAATCCACCAAACTATTAGAAAGTTCTATAAATCGATTTTCAAAAGAAATAAAATAATAATAATAAATAATTTTTATCCTTTAAACCATTGAAGGTTATTTTTCAAAGTAAGTCATACTAAACTATTGGGAGACTTTACTAATTTTTTTAAATAAAATAAATTAATAAATCCTACGACGTAACTTTTTCAGAGTGGGACACTAGTCTTCATGAATACCCTTGAGATAAAAAAATTATCTTAAATTGTTACCAAACTATTGGGATAATTTTTTGATTAATTTTCAATATTAAATATTTTGGTAAAATATAAACATTTTTAAGGCTTGGATAATCTGAAATCAAACTAGTATCATCATTTGGATGGGCGCTGTAAGAATGTTATAATCTTTTCCAAGTGTAATCGCACTCTCGAACCTAAACACTGGTTTCGTAGATAAGAATTTATTATTTAAAGATATTTAAGTCAATCTTACGATTTCTTTTTAAATAGAACAGATTCAATCAGGTAGCTAATCATACCTATACAAAAAAGATTGGTGGTGACTCTCTTTTAATCCATATCTAGCGATAGGTCTTCGGATCTATACGTTATGATAATTTGACAACTCCGATAGGGACAATTGAGAGTCAAACTAGTAAATGATTTTTTATTATCCAAGCCTTGCTTAATAAACTAGAGATTATCCAAGCCTTTTTCACAATTGTGACTGGATTAGTGATTTGTAAATTCATAAAAAAAGAGATAATTTATAGATATGGGCTTTCAAAAAGAATAATCTCAAACAATCTAAAGAATTTGAATAGTAAGATAATACAAGAAGTATGTGTTCAGTTTAAAATCAAACACCATAATTCAGCTTCATATCGCTCAAAAATGAATGGAGCAGTGGAAGCTGCAAATAAAAACATCAAAAAAATTCTAGAAAGATGACTGAAACATACAATGATTGACATGAAAAATTACCTTTTGCTCTACATGCATATCAAACCTTGGGGCACATTTCTATTAAGGTAACTTTTTTTCCTTGGCTTATAGAATGAAAGGTGTATTGCTAATAGAAGTAGAGATCACATCCTTAAGGGTCCTAAGATAAGTGGGATTAGAAGAAATTGAATAGGTCTAAAAGTGCTATGAATAATTAAACTTCATTGAAGAAAAAGTATTAGAAGCACTCTATTATGGCCAATTATACCAAAAAAAAATGATGAGAGCTCCTGACAAAAAGGTTTGACCTTGTTAATTTCGAGAAAAAAAGTTGGTATTAAAAAAAATTCTTTCAAGTCAACATGATGATAAAGAAAAATGGACTCCGAATTGGGAAAGATCATATGTTGTAAAAAGAGCTTTTTCAAGAAAAGCCCTAATCTTGTTAGAAATGGATGGAGATAAACTTCCTAATCCTGTTAATTCTAATGTCATGACGAAGTATTTTGCTTGACCCAAAAAAAAAAAGAGTTCAAGTTGAAAACCCACAAGGGTGGCTTCAACCCAAAAAAAAAAAAAAGAGAGTTCAAGTTGAAAACCCCAAAAAATGGGCTCAAATCCAAAGAAAAAGTTCAAGTTGAAAACCTTGAAAGGCAATTTAAATTGAACGAAAACAAACTCGAAGGCATCACTTGAAGGCATACCAGAGACAATGAATTTTAAAGAGCTCTGAGATGTTAGGGCATCATATTTTGGTTGAGTTTTTTAAGAAATCCAAGAGTTGTTGTCATGGTTATCTTATCATTTGTCTTAGGGTATTGTTATCCCAAATGGCCATCTCTATACATTTTTTTTCTATACCATCATTTATAATTTATTGCTTATCTAACTAAATGAAAGCCAGCTTATTTTTATACATTATCAATTTTCTTTATACCTTGCCATGAATAAAAGAAGTGTATAATTTGTATATTATATTTTGAAATTGAGATAATGATCAATAATTGAACAAAGTCATAAAAAGTTGTGTGTTACTTTGAAGGATTAAAAAAGACAATGACCAAATATGAATTCCTCCAAATAAGAGAAAACTAACTTCCATAACTTTCCTTAGGATGAAGATAAATATTCAGGGTAATGAAGGATGGATTCTTTACCAAAAGTGTGCAGAAATGAGAATATAGAATCTTAGTACCAAAATTGATGTTTCATTTGCATCTTAGATAGGGTATACACTTACATTATTTATCTGATCTTGGCTCAGTCCAAATCATTTCTTATGACTCTTGGTTTTATCTCGATTATTTATTTTTGATATTGATTCGGTCATGGTCACTTCATTTTTGAACTGTGATTTTGCCCTACCACTTGATTTTGGTTTAGTTTAGGTTATTTCTTATGACTCATGGTTTTGTCATGGTTATTTATTTTTTACCTTGACTCGGTCCTGATCATTCTATTTTTGACCTATGATTTCACCCTAGCTACTTGATATTGGCTCAGTCCAGATCATTTCCTATGACTCATGATTTTTGTCTCGATCATTTATTTTCGACCCCGATTTGATCTTAGTCATTTCATTTTTTACTTGTGATTTCATCCCGATCATCTGATCTTGACTCAATTCAAATCATTCTTTATGATTCGTGATTTTGTCCTGGTAATTTATTTTCGACCTCAACTTGGTCCTCGTTGCTTCATTTTGGCTCATAGTTCATTCCAGTCACCCAATCTTAGCTTAGTCTAAATCATCTTTCAGATTTATGGATCATTCCTGATTTGACTCAAACAGAATGGGTATCCAGGCATCCTTATCTAATAAAGATGTGCAAAAAAGGGTAACTAAAGACACTCATTTGTGTCCGACCTAATTAGGTCGATTTCTTTTGTTATTAGTATTTTTGTTATTATCATAATATAGATTAAAATATAATATCATGGTATATTATTATTAATATCATTATTATTATATTATTATTACTATTATATTATTATATTATTATATTTTTTTTATTTTTTCTTTCTTTTTTTTTTTCGTTCTTTTCTTCTTTCCTTTTTGCTCCAATTTGTACGTGAACAAGAAAGATTGAATCAGGATCAGAATCCCACATGATCAAAATTTTTAATGCAAAATCAATTACTGAAATTTTGGACCAAAAATCACACTCGATAGAACTCAATCCCAAGATTCAAGCCTAGGATTGATTATGTTTGTTTCCTAAAACTGATTCTAAAGCTACTTATAAATTGAACTAACTCTACATAGGGTGGACACACAATGAGATTTTTAGAGAATTGGTGGTTTGGAGAATTTTTGGGTAATAAGGGTTTCTGAGGCTTTGATTTCAGGAACTCTAGGTTCATTGGAAATCTTTGGGTTAAATTAGGGTTTCTGGGATTAGATTTAGTTTTCTGGGGTTTTTCTAAAAAAATTTGGGCAAAATTTGTGTATTCTAAAAACTTTTAGTGAAATTTTGTTTTTTTTTTTTCTTTTTGAAAATTTTTGGGTTTTCTACATTTTTGGGTTGAACATGAGTTTTTTTATTAATTTTTTGACAATCGATTGAATTTTCAGCCATTTTTTGTCAATTTTTTAAAAACCAATGGGTTTTTCAATTTTTTATTGAATTTTTCGATGACTACTTTAGAAATCAGTGGAATTTTCGATTCTCGATTGAAGTTTTTAGTGGGTTTCTTGGAGAATTTCTAAAGAGAAAAAAGAGAGTTTATGTCCTAGAAAGAGAAGAGGTAGAGAACTTCTGAGGCTTGAAACGCAAAATGTGACTTATATAGTAGCCCATAACGACATCTTATTGGACAACTTAGGATCCACGTTAGCCTGAGTTAGGATCTTGTGCTAACCTACATCAACCTGACCTAAATCGTAAGGTTTCCTTTTTTTTTTTTCAGTTTATTTTTAATTTTTTTTTATTTTTAGGATTCTATTTTATTTTTTTTACATAATTTTACCATATTTTTGTATTTTGCATTGATTTAATATCTCCAGTTAAATAAATAAAAATCCTTTTTTTCTAAAAGAATAAAATAAGTTGGATAAAAAAATCTTTTCAAGTTTTTTAAAAAATATATTTACAAAAAAAAAAATCCTTTCAATAAGAAGATAAAAAAGTAAATAATAATAAAAAATAAAAAATCTTTTCAAATAAAAATCCTTACAAAATAAATTCATGAATTCCATCAAAATATTGGAGAATTTTCATGAGTTTAATTTTTTTATTAGAATCCACCAAACTATTGGAAAGTTTCATAAATTGATTTTCAAAAAAATAATAATAATAATAATAAATAATTTTTATCCTCTAAACTATTGGAAGATTATTTTTCAAAGTAAGTCCTATCAAACTATTGATAGGCTTTACTAATTTTTATGAATAAAATAAATTAATAAATTCGATAACGAAACCTCTTTGAAGTGAGACACTAATCTCTATAAATACTCATGAGGTGAGAAAATTATCTTAAATTACTATCAAACTATTAGGACAATTTTAGGATTAATTTTCAATATTAAATATTTTGATAAAATATAAACATTTTCAAGACTTGGATAATCTAAAATTAAACTGGTACCATCCTTTGGATGAGCGTTGTGAGGGTACTATAACCTTTTTCACATGTAACCTCACTCCTGAACCTAAACTATGGTTTCGTAGATCAAAATCTATTATTTAAAAATATCTAAGTCAATATTAGAATTTATCTTTAAATAGAATAGATTTAATCAGGTCGTCAATCATACCTACATAAAAAAAATTGATAACGACTCTTTTTTAATCCATGTATGGCTGTAGGTACGCGAATCTATACGCTATAACATCATGTTCAAATAAATAATTTCTGTCTTTGGGTCACCCATGTGGCACTTAGTCTAAAACCTTGTTCTCTTACCTAAGAAGAAATTCAATAAAATCATAATCAATGTGGATAAGGTGACACAAGGAAAGAAATTGTCTATATTTATACATTACATAATAAATGTGCATAAAAGAGCTTTTTTAATATTGTGGTGTTGGAATTTTAAATTTAAAATCACAAAGCTATGTGTTTTGTTTATTTACTACTTCCAATATCCTTTCACCAAGTAAATAATAAAAAAATAATAATAATGTTATTTTTTTTCAATTTTTCTTCACTAAACATAAACAAAATGACTTGCCTAAATTATCTTGAGAAGAAAAAATTGTGATATTTAGATAAACACTATGTTAAAATACGATTTTGAAAAAAAAAAATCAAATATAGTACAAGATATTTTTTTTAAAAAATAGATATATGATTGATTAAAATTTATAATATATATTTCAATTTCGAAACGCTCTTATTCACATTACCATCTTATCTATTTAGACAAAATTTTATTAAAAAAAGATACAAATTAAATTTACATATTATCTTGAATTATATCAAAAAAAATTAATACTCATATATTATTTTTTAATATTTAAGATTTTCAAATATTGATCCGACTATCAGCAATTGGCACATTTAGGTATTATTATACTAATTAGAAAGAAATATGTAATAAGGATATGAAGCTACATAATCCTTAGCATAATTAAAGAATTATTATATTTCTTATCCAAATTTGACTAAGAACAAAAAGTAAGAAGTATGAACATAAATCAAGTTTAATCAACTAAACAATAATATTAGATTAAAACAAGTTGTTGATTGAGTTTAAGTGAGGACTGGGGCGGCATTTTCCTTTCCAAAGATACAAAAGGTTTCCACCATCTTTTCTTATCAAATAAGCCATGCACATGGTTGTACATGACCTTGGTACTACCAGCTAGGTCATCCTATCCCTCTCTCAATTCCTTTTTCACACTTAGTGATGATAACGGATCAGGTCGAGGCGTGTTTTTGCTCACTTCGAACTCAACCCAATTTTAAATATACAAAATTTGAACCCGATCCGATCCAATAAAATTTTTTTATTTTTTATACCCGAATCCAATCCGACTTGACATTTTATAAAATTGTATCTGACTCGATCCAACCCAAAATTAATAAAATATTATTTTTTAAATATAAAATATTTTTTTAATATAAATATAAAATTAAATATATAAAAATATATATAATAGAAAATTAAAAAAAAATAATTTTTATATATATCGGGTTGGGTAGGGTCGGGTTTGCCTAAAATCCGACCCCAACCCAACCCCGAATTTTTTTTTATATCACCTAACCTAATCCGATATCTGATTTTCAAAAAAAAAAAAAAAATCAACCCTAAGAGGTCGGGTCGCGTTGGAACTCGCCGGTTTCGGGTTAGATTGCCTTCTCTATTCACACTCACTATATGCCTTTAGCAGTTTTAGTATTCTTTGGTCTAATCTTAACACCTCGTTAGTTTTTTAGTTAAAAAATTTTCAATAGAAAAAAATTATAAGTGCTAAAATTTAAATTTAAAATTATTGAATGTCATATTTTAAAAGTAATTGTATGAATTGATTAATTAAACCTCGAATTCGAGACCTTTTAGTTTAATTTGTGACTTTATTAGTGGTTAAATTACATTTTTTTCCTTTTTGTTTGAAACTTTACTACTACAACCTTTTGCTTTGATTATCCCCATTTTCTTATCTTAGTAAGTGCTAGACATGGTTAGGATAATTGAATTTGTTTTGTTCTTCAAGTTATTTTCTTGAGACTAATTATTTTATGTTAGTCTAGAGCCTTGAAATTTTATGTGCAAGTAGCCTTTGTTATAGAATGCTAGACAAATCTTTTCTTGGTCGTATTAAGGTGTCCAAACGTGGGGCACTTGTCTGGGACTTACGCCCAACGGCTTCACTTAGATTTTTAAGCCAAAGCCCAAATCCATCCAAAAATTCTTATACCATCATGTGGATCTATTAAAATATTGAACATATTAATAACAAATAAAATGTCACATTTTTAATTCCAATTATCAAAATTCAAATCCTAAATAAAATAATATCTCTTAATTTGATCTTCCCTTTTTTTAATGTACCAGTTTAATGGAAAACAATTATTATAGTTTTGGATTTTTTGCTACATGTTCTTTTAATAGTTAAAAGAAAACAATACTAAATTGTAAAAGTGAATATAAATCAATTAGAAAGTCAACTGACAAAACGGGAAACCGTTCAATGAGTCTAGCAATGAGTTAGCACCTAACTGAGAACAGAAAGGTGTTGATTTCCTATTAGCTACAAATAATTTCAATTGGCCCCCGTTTTCCACCAGTATATACTTCTTGCAAAGGCTGCTTTCACCAACCGAACAAACAAATGACCTGGTATTATTAGCACAGGGCTAAAGGGATCACATGCAACTCCCTTTCCAACGAAACAAACTCATTCATATTCAAAAACAACAGCACATATATAAGCAACTGTGATAGTATTAACATGCCAGGCACAAATAAACTGAAACAAATCCACGTTTATTGGGGGGAAGTCAAGAAAGGACAAAGTCAGTAACTGTTAAAACGATATAGCAGTATGATAGGAGACATATGGGACAGAGACAGGAATTTACTTCCACTTCTTGTATCCCTTATGTTTACCAAACATGCCATGCTTCCCAAACTTCCCATGCTTAAATTTCCCATGTTTGAATTTTCCATGACCATGACCATAGTAACCCCCATGCCCAAGTTGATGAGCTCCATGTGCCATATGTTGAGCCCCATATAATGCAGCCGCAGCAGCAGCACCCCCAGCTATTAATCCTCCCACACCATGTCCATGTGAACCTTGTCCTGTAAATTTTACTATTCAAGTCAAATGATGCTATAAGATTAAAATATAATAGTATTTATATGTAATTGAACATCACTCCAGATCCTTTTTGAGTTTTGAAGGTTAAAGGAAATGGATGCAGTTCATCAAAGAAGAAATTGATGAAACTTCTTTAGCTTTAAAGCAAAAGTGAAAAACCTTTATTGAAAGAAGACAAAAAAGAATGACAATCAGCCATAAGTTTAAAATCCAATGTTATGTTTTTGAAGCATGAGTGGAAATCAAAGACCATAAGGTCTTCTCTAGGGAGGATTAACAACTTCAATCTAATGTCAGCAATAAGAAACAGCCATAGGAAAAATAAAGGGTAATTGAGCATACCAGGATAACCAGCTGGTGGATGTCCACTATGAGTTGGATAAGCTGCCGGAGGGTATCCTCCAGGAGGAGGATATCCAGCAGGCGGATATCCACCAGGAGGAGGATATCCACCAGGAGGAGGATATCCCCCTGGTGGAGGATATCCCCCTGGAGGAGGATATCCAGCCGGTGGGTAGCCTTGTGAAGGATATCCATGAGGAGGATATCCTTGTGGAGGGTAGGATCCAGGCGGAGGATAATGTCCAGCAGCATAGCCAGCGAGACTAGAGAACAGCCCTTTGTCACTTGACTCGCCTTCATGCTTGTCCTTACCACCTCCCATTTTTCTTTAACTTGAAATTAGTGAGTTTGAGTAACTAATCTGTTAAAAGTTAGTAAAACAAATCACTGTCAGCTGAAACACACTTCAAGGGAAAATATTGAAAAGAAAACGCTGAAAAGGAAAACAGTAGCAAATGCTATGATATGAGTAGAGTAATCAAGGCTTGGCTGGTTTCATAAAGTTGATACAAGAAAAAGTGAGATTATGAAGAGTAAATAGGAGAAGATCAAGAAGTTTCAATGACATTCAAGTTCCATAGTTTACAATGAATTCTGAAGTCCCATCTATCAAACAGAGACAAGCTTTCCACTTCCATTAATAATGAATTAATCATCAAATAGCCATACTCTCTCTGCTATTAATTAAAACCACTAATTTGATCAGGATTCTATACAGTAAGATGGAGGCATCATAACAGATCCTGGTATCAGGTCAAGAACATGCTTCAAACTAACAATGAAATTGACATTACGACATTTTAGTGTACCATGAATACAGGAATGCTAACTTCAAAATCCATCATTTAAAGGCTTGGAAGATAGCAATAACAAGTGATAAAATCAGAAAATTTTCTCTTGCTTTATCAATAATGACAAGAAATTTACAAAATAAAACAATTCTATTGAGAGTATATCCAGTGAGAGTTATAAACGAGCTATGATTTCATTTCATTGTCTTTACAATTTATTGCCAAATATATGGGTGCTTTTTATTCTTGAAATATTCATGAGCATACACATCCATATATTCTTCTCCTCTAAATTTACTGTCTGCATAGTGAATGTGTTGGATCTAAAGGCAAATACATAAACGCATGTCCATATTCATACAACAAAACACACACACATAGTCCTTTGCCTTTGCCAACAAGGTGACATGCTATATAGACATGCATGTATAGCAAACACACATCTATATACCATACATAATCAATCAAACATATATACATACAAACAAATAAGGCCCAAACGATTAAACATCATATGTTTCATTTGAATTGAAATTGAAGTTATTCTATGATAAGAATATTAAAAAAAAGAAAAGAAAAGAAAAGAAAGGAAACCCCATAGATAATACAAGATCAAAACTTTTACCAATAGAAAGGAAAGATATCGAAATTATGGATTAAACCCAAAACTAAAAACACCCCATAAACAAAAAACAAGGGGAAAAGATTCCATGAATTGGCAGATAGAGAGAAGAAGGAAATCAGGAATTTTGGATCAAAGCAAAGAAAATATTCTTGTAAACGAACTAAAAGAAATAGAGAGATGGGTTTCGTTTATTTTACCTGGGTTGGAGGATTTTTGGAACCGAAACTCCTTTCCTTTGGCTTTGCAAACAAAAATTAAAGAATTTATCGAAGTGAATTTTATGGACGAAGGTGTTTTGAGAGAGTTGTAGTTTTTCGAGGCAAATATTTATAGGAAAAGAGGACCAAATTTTTTCTTTTCCAAAAATTATCACCTAAAAATATAAGTTGTAGGTGATGTGTTTTTCGCTTTAATTTTTTAGTACGCGTTGCTTCAACGCGGTTGCGTTTTAGATGATTCTTCATCACACGTGCTTCCTGATATATCTATATCTTTAGTTACATCGCTCTAATTTCTCTCTTAATTATTATGGAACATATACACTTTTTTTTTAATAAAATATAAAATTAAAAATGTTTTTGCCTTTTAAATTAAATAAAAAATAACTATCCACTTTTTAAAAACAACCTAACTTTTGTCTATATATATCTTCAAAACCACAATTAAAAATTTTTTTAATCAACACAGTGCATGTGTCAAATTTTAATTAACTTGTAAAAACTTTAGTCCAAGTAAGATTATTAATACAAACAACATAGATTAAAGTGGTAAAAATAAAATATTTTATTTTTAAAATTTAGATTTGATTTATGATGTCAACAATTTTTTTAAGGATTGTTTTATAAGTTAATGTAAATTTTGATTGAAATTTATCGTACGTCGTGATTCTAAAATATAAATCTCCATATTTTCTCAATTTATTTATTTATTTTTTTAAATTTCACAAAACAATATCATTTTTTTGTAACATTTAATTCTCTTTTTTATATTCTAAAATTGATTTTCATATATTTTTAATTTTTGTAATTAAAAATTATGATACATATATTTTATAAAAAATTAAGTATAAAATATATGAAATTTGTCGTTGTCGGCAAACAGGGCGGTTTCATTGATACACGTTGGTGCACCATACAATATGTTGCTACACAA
This sequence comes from Durio zibethinus, assembly GCF_047325235.1. Taxonomy (NCBI): domain Eukaryota; kingdom Viridiplantae; phylum Streptophyta; class Magnoliopsida; order Malvales; family Malvaceae; genus Durio; species Durio zibethinus. Next base: position 21,464,627 of record NC_143168.1, read on the forward strand.
TTGGAATGTACGAAACATTTTCGTTTCTTTATTATCTGAAATAACTTTCGAAGAAGTTGTTTTATCCAGTCAATTTACGCAAAATAAGGTTGAAGCTTAGAATGAATTGTTAATCCAGACCAGGGTTTGAAAGCGTCAAAGCCGTCAATCCTTTTAGCCGACTATGATAATGGTAGTATTTTTTGCTTCCTCATGCACCAAGAGTGATTGTTAGCAATGGCTGTTCGCTAGTTGCAAATGAGGGGTTTTCAATGCATTCAAGAAAATGCTATGAAGTTTCATATTAACAAAATTGAAGGCCTAAAACCCAACTGTATTCTCGAATCTGAATTCTGAAGTCAGTCTTCTTCACCGGTATGAAACTTCCTGCATGCATGAACGACAATTTTTCTTTTATAAAGGAAGTAGCAACCTAAGATAAGAAAAGGAGTTGTTGGTGCTAAAATCTTATTTCTACATTTTATGTTGCATCTATTTTGTTATGTACAAGATGAGAGCCATCTGCCTCAATTTGGGATCTATAGTCCTGCCGCTTACCTGTCTTCTAATTTAGTACTATACTTTTCTGGTACAACCTCCTGTAGACTTTTGCACCTTCGAATTCTGCATGGATTTCCCTTTCAGTCCTGATACCCATTGGATTGTTCAATAACCATCCCTCATCATCACATAACACGCTTGGATCAACCATGTCAATGTGTTGAAGTGCACCACACTCCGAGTCAAACTGTTTTCTCATGTCAACAGCAACTTCAAGCACATCAGATTGTATAAAAACCTGCCCAAGGACAAAGAAAAACCTTTTCTAATCAACGATGAACATTTACATATTTTGAAGTGGAAAAAACACTAAACAGAAGGTTCTTTTGTGCTTGTGGTATCCATATGCATGATCTATCACTTAAATGTCCTAATAAACTGCTCAATGCTGTTTTTTATTCGATTGACAGATGCTATACTCCAAGCAACTTAAGCACGAACAGAAGTACCAAAAAAGGAATTTAAGACTATAAGAATTTGCTGTGAATGATTCAGTCATCTAAATGCATAAGGCATCATAAAACAAGATGATCTATCAAGGCATATTTCACATGATATTTACTTTAATATAAATTTACCATAAGAAATAAATCATAACAGAAATTGGCAATATCAAAAAGTAACTGCAGAAGCTTGAGATCAGTTTAATAAGATCCCGCAACAGATAATACAAGAAAGTTACAAGAATGGTTTTAAAGTGTCTACAATAGTTTATGGTATTCACATGTCATGCAAAAAGCCAAATGATTATCATTCAATGTGAATGGAAGGGCATACCTTTCCTCCGGGCATTAAACTAGTTAAGATGGAATCTACTAAAGGCTCCTGTACAACCCTTCTTTTATGATGCCTTTTCTTGAAATGCGGATCTGGGCACTAAATAGTGCAAGTATTGTTAACCTACTATTACAAGTACATGGAATGATCCAGTGGCGTAACCACACTCACCAATATTGAAACTAGCATTAATGGTCCAGGATAAGTAGATACTAACTGTTTGAATGAAACTGTGGCATTTGCAAATATAAAATGTCTGCAATAAAGTATACATGATCAAATCCCCAACAAAACTGTTCTTCATATAAAGTGAGTTTCAAAGCCTTACATGTTACTAAGAGCCAGCTCCTTTACCCAAAACTCAGCACGCTTGACCAGCTGCATGACAGGCAAAAGGTAAATGAAAATTTACTCAATCAGAAGAATGAAAGTAGACCAAGTAAATGAAAATTTACTCAATCAGAAGAATTCTTGAGTGAATAGTAGCAATCCAAGGAGTTCTATCTCATACTTTTGCTCGTATTTCCAGTCCCAAATAATTTTGGGAATCAGGATTTTGTTTCGCAAGCCACATGAGAAATCGACCACTTCCTGAGATTTTTATTTCATCATTGTTAGATTTATCAATACATATCCATACTTTTTCCAATAGTAGTACTAACCACAATGCAAGTGAAAACAAAAAAAAAAAAAACTAAAAGAAAGATGCCAACGATGATAATGCTAATAATCTAAGTTGTGAAGCCAAGTTTGAAAGACATGGTGAATGATATGAACAAGGTTTTGAGTCAGATGTCGTGAGAGCTAATCAAATAAACAATAAAGTAAATGAAAGTTGAGTTATCAAACTACTGACATGGTTATTTAGCTCAAAAAAGGACCAGTCAGAAGACAATAAATAGCTAAAGGAGCATGGCACCACATCTCTACAGTATTCTGCCCAACATTAACCTACTTGCTCAATATCATAATGGATCACATTATTGGATAATGAAAGACACTGACAAATTATACATTGCTAAAGCCTTTCCAATGTTGTCAATCAATATCTGAGTCCAAATATTAGAGGAGAAAATGCAAATGCCCATTTATTGCAAAAGGATCCAAGTATCTTGTTGATTGGTTTAGATTCTAAAGGATTTAAAAATCAGCAAGAGGCTAATGACTAATAGGGAACAGCCACCTCCTCTCCCAAACTCGACATGGCTAAAATGGTTCTCATCACTAATTGGATAATAAATTAGCAGCTTTCCATGATTGAAAAGGTAAATTTACAAATACTGTGTAGTAGCTAACATGTTTTCATTTGTGTATCAATCATCTCTCCATGATTTAAAAGAATTATCAATGGATAGCAGCAGTTAACAGATGTATTGAGTAGAGGGTTACCACTTCCAATATCCACCATAAGTGGCAATGTTGGATCCCTGAAGACTTCACTCCAATCAGGTACAGGCGCTGGCACCTGCCCAGAAAACAACTCAATTCAACCAGTCAAGCTCTCATTCCAAGCCAGACGCATGAAAAACAGAAGCCAGTTAGACAAAACCATTGCGTTGCCAATTTAACATAAGAAATAAATAACTGTTTCCTCACAAGCTACTGCGTTGAAAGAGCGTTTTTTTTAAGAGCCACCAGAAATTACTCACAGAGAAAGATGAACTCAGAGGGTTGACATGTTGCCTGATTCTTACATGACCCAACTCCTGCAATAAAGTAGAGGGAAAAAAGTACCATTACTATAAAAAGAACAAAAATTTTATAACCCATTATAAATTTATAATTAAAAGAGAAAATTTTAACAAACCATTGTCATAAAAAGATAAAATCTTGATGACCCATTATCATGAAAAGATAGAACTTGATAATGAAGAGTAAGAGGGTACCTGAGAAATCTTGTCAGTGAGGTTAAGGCCAGCATACTCGAGGGCCACCAGGTCAGGACTCCGTAGTTCCTTATCAGCAGTAATAGAAACAGAAGAAGAAGCAAAAGCTCTGGTAAAACAATAGTTGTTTTGAATAGAAGAAATGAATTTGTGGTGTACTATTAGTGAGGAAAGAGCTTCTTTTGCAGCCCTTGGCGCTCCAAAACCGTGTAAGCATATGGAAGAAGCCATTTTTTTCCGTCTATTTTGACAGGTTCATTCCTTCATTTCTCCCTACAATCTCATGATCCATGTTTTTGTTAGTGTATCTAAAAAAATGCAAATGGTTATAAGACTAGCAAATCTGCCAAAAACAGGCCCAGCCCATGCATAAACCATCTAACTTTGAGCTACCCGAACAGTGTTCAAGGGTCAGGCCACCTTCCAACGTATGTTGGGTCAAGTGGTTTTTTGTTTTTTTAATGAAAATCAGACCGTCCCAATTTTCATGGGCAATTTCACATGCAACCGCATACCTCTCCCAGAATTATAGGTAGACATTCTGCCAAGTGCAACACGTTCTTGGTGTTTCTCACAAAAGTAACTAACTGTCGAAAAGACTTAAGACAGTTAATAATAGAAGCCAGTCAAAAAGAAGAAGAATTTCATAACTTCTGGGAGGCATGGCTTTGGCTTTGGCTTTTCGTCCACTCAATTTCAAACCCCAGTGTTCCTCCACTTCTTCTTCCTCTTCTTCCACCAACTACCGCCCTGCCGTCATCCTTCCAGTTAAATCTCCCTACTTTCCTCCATGCATTTGTTTGCTATATGTATACATGGAAATGTTTAAGCTATTTTGCATTTGACACTTTAGTTTTGGTTTTTTTCCAGGGGCTAGGGAATAATACAGGTGACTACAAGAAGTTGGAGTTGACCTTGCAAGAGTATGGAGTGCCCACTGTTGTTGCTAAGGTTTCAAGAATTGATTGGCTGAGGAATGCAGCTGGCTTGGCCGACCCCAACTATTGGAAAGGCACTCTGCAGCCTAGGCCAGTTCTTGACTGGTATCTTAAATCTTTCTCTGCCAAAGATCCTATTTAATTAAAACAATGTTGAATGTGGTATAGATATAAATGTATACAAGTTTTAACATAGAAAGCTGCCCCCCTTTGTTTATTGATTGATATTGTGAGAAAGCAGGTATTTGAAGAGGGTTGATGATGCAGTTCAAGATGCAAAGGAATTGGCACAGGGTATGATTATGTATCTTTGCCATTACCTTGCAATTTAGGTGTCATTTGAATTGTGTGTTAGTAATTTTTTATTATTTTGCTTTCCTTTATGCGGAACTTCTCTGAAGTATCTATTAAATTGTATAGAAAGGGGCATTACAGTATTACAGTTGTTGGTTGTATAAACTTATTTGCTTCCATCACCAAGAATTCAAAATTTTGCCACAAGACTCTCATTGTGTTTAATGCAAAATGATACAAGAAAATTGAAGTAGGGCAGTAGTAAAGTTTCAAGGTATCAAGCAAATGCATATCTAGATTTAGCATTTTTGCTCATAATTAATAGTATTACAAATGATTCGTCATGTAAAAGCCTCTTAAAATTTACATAAGAAAGTTTGCCAAACAATCTCAAAATAGCATATGCAACCCTTAGCTATTTCATTTCTGGAAAAGAAAAGGGAATTGAAAAACCCCATGGTATTGCTGTTTTCATGCATTTTGAACAAATTCTGAAGATTGATTTACTAGTAAATCATCTCTTCTAGTCAAGGAAACTTTTACCATAAAAATATATATCATTCATGCAGGTAATGCAATAATTATGGAGACTGGCCATTAGATATTACTATTTTTCTTTTTGTCCTATTCCTTGTGTATTTTTGCCTTTCCTGCAACCCTTTGTCTCTGTTCCTTGGGTTCCCCATAAAAGAAATTGTCAAAAGGTATATATCTTCTAAACCAGTAAAGTATCTGATTGTAGATGGGACATTATCATTGATCGGACACTCAGCAGGAGGATGGCTAGCACGTGTTTACATGGAAGAAATTGAATTTTCCCACATATCCTTGCTTCTGACTCTTGGTACTCCTCACTTGTAGGTTTTTTTATTTCAATTCTAAATATTAATTCTTGACTGAGTTTTTGATCCTTTTGTCTCAAATTATTTTCTGTTCCAATAATTTTAGTACCTTGTAGGGGTTAATGGATATTCTACAAACTACAGTAATTCCGTTTGCGAGCATTGGATTCTTCTTTTTCTTTTATCATTCTACCTCTCAACTCAAGGCTTAGGTGGAGGGAAGAAGGGTGCTTGAAACTTTAAGCAAATTTTTATAAGCCTAATGGATGTTTTGGTTCTGTTGCAGGCCTCCTCCGAGAGGGTTGACAGGAGTCATTGATCAAACAAGGGGTTTGCTATATTATGTTGAACAATACTGCAAAAAAGCTGTCTATACTCCAGAGCTGAAATATGTATGTATTGCAGGGAGGTAAAAATCAAAGTCAAGATCCTTTTCTTCTTGATTCTATTTTCTGTTTCTGCACTAATCCTACTTCACTCCATTTAAGATGCCAAATTTTTTTCACGTTAACGGTACCATCTATGCATGACTTGACCCAGTTGATAAATGGCTATGATACTACATATTGCTGGAAGACGTATTCCCTTTCGTCCTTTGTCTGTTCCTTCTTATCTGAGAGAACAAGCTGTTTTTAATATGTGAAATTCATATCTCTCACAATTGCAGTGAAAATTGCAATGTATTTTGAGAGGATGGAGCTGGTCAGACATTTGGATTATGCACACAAAAATAAACCATTTACAAGGCTTGTTGGTTTAAGATGAATGGTGAGGGATATTGTAGTCAACTCTGCAAACATATTTGTATTTGGTAGGATTTTAAAGGTTGAACCACATTTTTTGTAAAAATTATATAGAATCTAAGAATTATGGAAGAAAGCAAGAAACCTTTGTTATGAACCAAAAACTCAAACTCGCAAATATGAAATATATGGTTGTATGGATGTGGTTCACTCCAGAAACTTGTTGATGATTCACATAAAACCATACACAGTGTTCTTAATATAAAAAATTTGGATAAGACAGTGATAATGAAGCTGAAAACTGAAGTATGGATTATTATATTTGATGAGTAGTGACATATAACAGAACTTTCGACGCAGAGTAAACCAAATAAGCTTTAGCAGAATTTACTTGTGCCTCTAATCTAAATGGTAAATGCAGGTACCTTCAGGGAGCTCGCATTTTTAGTGACTCAAATCTGGATGTCGATTCTGTGGTCTCCATTGATGATGACCAACCAATGTCAGATGTTGCTGTTGTAAAAAATAAGACCGATTCAACGACCATTTCCACAACCTTTCGTGCTCGCTTTGTTGGTCAAGGGTACAAACAGGTAACACCAACCATCATGGCTCCTTGTTCTTGGTTCTTTAAACAAAAATGTTGATATCGTAGGCTTTCATAAGAGTTCATTTTTCCATTCAAATTTCTATTGTTTTTCCTTCTAAAATATTTTTGCAGAAGTGATGTATATGTTTTGCAGTCTGTTAAGTGCTAGTTTCTCATGGTAAGTTTTAGCCTTGAATCAGGTTTGTGGACAGGCAGATGTATGGGGTGATGGAGTTGTGCCAGAAGTATCAGCTCATCTAGAGGGAGCACTTAACATTAGCTTGGATGGAGTCTACCACTCACCGGTTGGTTCAGATGATGTATCGAGACCATGGTATGGTTCTCCCAAAGTTGTAGAGCAGTGGATACATCATCTTCTCAACTAATCAAGTCTGAGATACTAAAGTTAAAACTAAAAAGGAAAAAAAGACTCTTCATTTAACATCGATTTATCAATTATCAATGAACTCATTGCACCCAATATTATTCTTTGTATACTTGCCAATATTTGAAATTGGTGTTTTTTCTTCTTTCATTTTGTTTCTTACCTTTTCCTTGGAAATCCTATCACTTGCAACCTTTTCTTTTATTCTCATATTACAGGTTCCTTTGTAACAGAAAAAAAGAAAACAAAAAGAATCGCCAGCTGTATACTTGTACTAGCCTTGTTAAATGTCAGGTAGGGAGGAAGAGAGAAAGGCCTCAAGCTTTTACCCTGGGGCAGAAGGCCAGGAGAGATGCATCTATAAACAGTTCTTAGGCAATCCCATGGAGCTAAGCCTGCCAGATCTTGTTTCCCCCACTTTCAAAACAAAACCTTCAAATGCCAATATTTTTTCCCCAACTTATAATCCCAATTAATATTGACATTTTCATAATCATCATAGACCATGGAAAATCAATGATGACTATGGGCTATAGGTGACAAGAGCTCCCAGATCCAACCACTAATGTTTGTATGGAAACTCAAATCATAGTAAAAATAACCCAACTTTAAGAAACCTTTCTAACTGAAAACTTAACTAACCTAACCGCGATGGACATGAAATTCAAGAACCGGCATGCATCCTATATTAATTTGAACCTCAAATTAAGCGATATGCTAGAGCACGGCTTATTGCATGGGCAGTCACTGAGCTCACAATGATACCGCTTGCCATACCCATAAACGAGCCAGCTTATATAACGGTGAACTTTGAATGTTAAAGTCAACAATGGTTTCCACATGGTTGAATGATTAAACTACATACACAGTAAAATTAAAATGCGGCTTTTTCGGTCTCAAGTCCCTACTAAATTTTTACACAAGTCCAAGCTAGAAACATTCTCAGTTGCCAGACCACCCCTACGAGCTCAGCTCTCAAAACGACACGCAAAACATGAACATACATTGAAAAGAGTTCAGATCAGAATGACAAGAAGAGCTAGCTCGACATTGGTTGGGTAGCACAAGTCCAAATAAAACAATACAGGTCAGGTAGTCTTCACAAAGTGGTGGGATAACATTTTTCCAATCTCCAGGAAACCAATCTTTTCTTTTCCAGCGAAAATGGTCTTAAGCTTTGCATCACAAAAGATCTCCCTCTTGTTGTTGGGATTCTGCAGGCAAAAGTATCCATATATGTTAGTGTATGTTATCAGACAGAAATTTTCCTCATAACACAATGTCTGAGTCACTCAGTATGATATCTGAACAAAATATATTAAACATAAATTAGTAAAATCAGCAACTTTAACATCATGACAAGCAGCATATATGGAAATAATGACAATAACTGCTAACATGATCCAGCAAACAAAGAAACACTAGCATCCATGTGAAATTATGATCAAGGGTATTGTTTCCTGCCTATAAGAAAAACAAATATGGCCAGAATAAATTCGTGTTACCCAACTTCATAAACATAATATGAAACACATGCATGAGGTTAGAAGGATTAGCTGGCACTGCAGGGAGACTTATCTCAACTACTCTCCCACATTCATCTTTCCCCATTCATGATCTCTTTTCACCATTAATAGCTAATCAGTAATAAAATGCCAATCAAATGCCCTAAAAGGCCAAGTGCTTAGATTGTTTGTAGTGAATGCATATGCCATGAGTGAATATATGGAAGAAGTAGGATTCTCCAATGAAATCTCTTAAGCAAGCATTAAAGAGTAAAAAGGAAGCAGAGGTTGAAAATGTTGACTAGGAGGGACCATATAACAAGAAAGAGAATGAAACACCAAATACAACAAGCAACTAGACAACTCAATCACCAAATACCTAAAGCACCTATTGCTCTCTGCCTCCTTGTCAAGGACAGTCTCATTAGTCTAGAAGACAAACAGAATTCCTTATTTCAATTTGTTTACCCTCCTCTAGGATCTAACACTAAATTGAAGGAACAAGCCACCCTAGATTAAAGTCTGATTCTTCAATATCCTCATATAATTCTTTTTTATTTCCTTTCCCTAGTCCTTTTCAATACCCATCCAGCAAACTAAACTCTTGAAACTCTGTGGAAAAGCAAATGAAGACATCAATTGTCACAAGAAACAGGAAAGTCCCATTCCAGTTTTCCAGTCTCAAAATTTTCTATCTAAAATCCAAGCAAAATTTTAATGTGTGGAAAACCAGGAAATGCAAGAAGAAGGGCCATGGTGGGATAACCTGTGGTGAGCAGAGGTGACGGACTCCAAAGTTTTAGAAATCGCTTTTGGAACCGTCCCTTCTTTGCTTTCACCTTTACAAACACTTTCTTACATGAAGAAACTAATATTTACCTTCTGTCTCATCCCTTCTCTGAGTTATACCCAGTTTTCTCCTATAAATGTCACTTTAAATCCAGAACAAAAACACCCAAAAAAAAAAAAAACCCCAAAAGAAACAAATCAAACACATAAAACACCAAAGTTGAACAGCATTTCCCCAGACATTTACTCAAGCCAAAATTTATTTACCGGTTTTTTTTTCATATTTTCATCATTCACAAGATAGATTAAAATAAAGAAACTTTAATAAAATAAAAATAAAAACCCCAAGGGAAGAGGGCCAAAAACACAAGTAAAATACAAAAAAAAAAAAAAAAAACTATAGTTGAAGGCAAAAGAAAAATAAAGAAAAAGAGGACCTGGAGGTTGTTGGATTTGATATAGGTCCAGATCTGCTTAACAGCTTCAGTACGGGAAGCCTGTCCGGCTCCAAGGAACCGACCCAAAGCAGGAGAAACAGGAGTAACTTTAAAAATCCCAGAGGGTCGAGTCATGGTTCGAGGAGCAGCTGGTTTTGCAGTCTTGGGTTTTGAAGTGGTTGACTTTTTCGGAGTTTTCTGAGCCACTTTCGAAGCAGCGGATTTCGCAGCAGCGCCAGCAGCAGCAGAAGCAGAAGTATAAAACTTGGCTGCTGCTAACGAAGACCCTGCCGCCGCTGGGGAAGCTAACAGCGCCCTGAAACCTTTTAAAACCCTAGACATTTTGGTTGCTTAAGAGAGTTTCGCCTTTGATGTTTTGCTGTCGGGTGAACTGAGAAAGCAAGATTTCCGGAGCGGCCTTTTAAAATAGAGAGAGGGGCCTCGTGGGGTTTCACGCTTTTCGGGTACCAGGACTGTTCGCTTTTGCTAGTGTAACATCTAGTAGTACGAAGGTAATGTTGTACAACTTGCCACGTCAACATTTTATTAAAAAAAATTTCCCTCTCGTATCATGCTTCCATTTTGAATTAAAAAAAATAATCCAAAAATACGAAAACTAACGCCTCTTTTAACATCTTCCAGAAGAAATGCCAGCATTTTGTTGCAGCTAAACAAAAATCAACTTATTTTAAAAGATTTATAAAATTAATATTCAACAATACTCTATTAAATATTACTATATACAATTTGAATAGGAATTAGCTTAAACATTATATATCATTTAATTATAGGCACGAGGATGGATTTTAAAATTAACTTGAAAAAAAAAAATCTTGAAAGCAATTATAAATTTTGCATAAAAAAAACTTAAATAAAAAATAAAATCCAGTTATAAAATTATAACATAAAATAGTAAAATTAAAATTGATTTTTACCATGTTTTCTTACATATTAAAAGTTATAATCACATTTTTTTTTATCTTTATATTTTTTACAAAGTAAGATAAACTAAGAAAAAATTCTAAGACAATTCAAATACTAAATAAACATTACATCTTATGCAAGCTCAACCTTAAAATTAGTTGTTCAAATAAAATATCGTTGAACCATACCCATGGGGAGTTGCATTTGCAAAATTGTGAAAAACATTTTTCATTGCCTATTTGATGGCCTATAAACTGGTAGCTCTTACTATCCATGCTACCAACACCAGTTATTATAATTAGATCATGATCGCCTGCACAATCTCCATAACATAAGGCAAACACCATTGAAATCGATAAGCTCAATGAATGCTTTCAGTATGTATCACAATCCAAAATGTTGGTAACAACGTCAAAATCATCTGCTCAACTTAAATTTAAGAATGAGTAACTATTCTTCGTTTGCCTATTAATAGTATATAAGTTTGAAAAAAAAAAGGATGAGAGATGATGAGTTATTGGCATGTTACAATGTTACGATGTTTCAATCACCCTTTATATACTCGACCAAAATCTCTTACACCTAGAAGGTAATCTACTTTAAAATTCTTTGTTGTTGTTGCCAATTCACGAAAAGTAATAAGTTCAAATGCAATTTTATAAACTAAGTTCATTATATGATTATGTATGTCGTGGACAATCTCTATAGTCTAACACAAGTAAGCTAATTTCTACTACATATAGAAAGTGAAGGTAATTCTAGATAAAAATTGCTAATTAGGATACCAAAAACAATAATCGAAATTAAAATTGTCAATACAGTTTAAAACTAAAGCAAATTGGATTCAAAATACAAATTTGAGCTCACTTTTTTCCTGCATAAAGCCATTAGATATACAAATATCATAATCCAATAAATAACATTTGATTTAAAACAAATAACAATATTACAATAAAAGAAAAATAAAAACTAACCTTAACTTAATTGATAGAACACCTTCAACAATACATGCAACAAAAAACATAAAAAATCTCAGCATTAATATAACAACTTAAACATAGGAAAATCAAAATGAGTAACCAATTTTAAAACCAATTAACAACACAAGGCAAAGTGTCATAAACAATTTTAGAACACATGCAAGAAAAAGAGGAAAAACAAAGAAACATCTAAATAAGAATGATGGCTTGCTCAATGTCTATAAAAGAAAATGGAAGAAGATGCTTGTTTGGGATCCCAAAGCATCTATATATATTCTTTAAGTTAATTTGTTTATATTTGTTGAATACAATAGTGAAAGAAAAGAAAATAACCAAAAGAGAAAAGAAAATAACAGTTTATAGCAAACCCTTTAAGGAAAATGTTGTCAAGCATCAACCTTAATATTTGTATTGGAATATCTTTTCAACACATCAAAGGTATGTATGCTTTTTTTACAACATTTAAACAAAAAAGCAAAAAACAATAAAATTAAGATTGAAAATTCTAACAAATAGGAAATTATCATTATGGTTACATTAAAGGTATCAATACGATAATGTTTTAGTTGCTAGTTAATGACATAATAATAATATTTTAGTTTTCAGTTAATAGTATCAATTCATATAATATATATTGACATTTTTTTTACAATTCAATTACCTTTTTGAAATTATAGTCGAAGTTTGAATTTTACAAGTCTGATTCTGATGAGTTCGTTGACGAAGAAATAATTTAAAAAATTAAGTCTTGAGTAATAACAAACATGGGTGCTAAATAGAGGCAATAGACGAACGAATTGAAATCTAAATTTTATAATGAATACAAGACACCAGAGGAAATAGCTGCAAAAGTTTATTTTCAAGTAGACAATGATCAATTCTCGTTTCTTACTGCACATTAGTTGACTAATAAAACGAAGATAAATGTTTATAAAATATACTATTTACTTTCTTTTAACACTATGATATAACAATGAGCTATTATAATATATATTTTCTTTTTCATTAAAGGAATAAAGTGAGATAAACAAAACAAATTGCTCAAAACTAGATGAGCCTCAATGCGTAAAAACGAAATCATTTTCGAGGATCATTCAAACCTTAGTACATATATCAATTTTCTTTGTGGCACTCAGTTAAACGAATATGAAGTTTACTTTTTATATATATGATTTTATCATTACAATAATTAATATTATACCTTTATAGAAACAATAAGCTAATGGAATTCCATGACCATCACATGCTAAGGTGTATATTCTTTTTTATACACATAAAGATAAAAGTGTTATGAATGACAAGGCAGCTGAATTTGTGGTATTTAATTTAGTTTATACTTGCTTTTACTTATGTTTAGTTTATTTGTACTAAAATGTTTGTTTACAATTTTAAAAACTCATGAAAAATAAATTTGAGTAAAACTAGTGCTCAAAATTTTGAAAATAGTTCATGAAAAGATGATGTTTATTCAAAAGTTAAATGACCACAGAGAAAAGGCCGTGTTCATTGTATGGGTACAATATCTACTTTAGCTAAATAACATGGTCCTTTATCTTCTGAATTGGTCTAACATAAGGAAGATGTACAAGTGTTGAATGCTGAAATTAAAGACTTGAAAGAAACTTTAAGTACTATTTTATTATTACTTCAAAAATAATTTTCTAAAAAGAATATGGATATCTTGAATACTATTACCCACATGGTGAATAGAGATGTATATATAACATTTATTTTAGTTTATATATATGTAAATTATCTTCTTGTTCATGAATCTTGAATTTTATTCAAATTTTTTTTGAATTATTTTTAGGTTTTTGATGCTAGTAATACTCCAGAAATCACAAGTGAAAACTATTGGTCTTCAAATTCTAGTCACCAATCTAATCAAAAGGAAAATGGTAAACTCATTGGCACGTTGTAGTAATTTTGTGCTAATGAATTGTTATATAAGTGGATGTGAACCAAAAACTGTGTTTGCTCCAATTATGATTGTTTCAGTTTCGATCATTATGTTTGTGGAGTGCTATAATTATTTTTTAAAACTTATGTTTCTATCATAGTTATGCATTACTATCTCTTCTTGTACATGTTCCTCTTTTAGACTCAATAGATTTTTGAGCTTTGATATGTGAAAACGACTTGGAACTTTGTCATAGCTATTATAGATGGTAAACTGATTAGAAATCTATTAATAAAATAATATTGATAGAAACCAATAACTTTTTTAGAGATGATCCCTTGTGTTTTTTGGGGCACCTACTTACTATGGACACTAAATCTTTTTACTTTTAATTTAATTATCTAATTGTGTTTTTTATTTTACATATACATATGCTTCTATGTATAAATCTATGCTGGCATCATTTGCTTTGGAAAATTATTTATTTACTTCAAGTACCATGTTTATAAACATTCAATGACATTTGTTTTTATCTAAACTTAGTATAATAACTTTAGTTCTTGACTTATTCTAAGTTTATGGATTATAAAATAATTTGCTTGTAGTTATATTTGGAATATTATTAAATATCTTTTATTTCGTTGTGTATTTTCACTTTATATGAAATAACATCATATTATGATTATATAAATTAATATTAATAATTAAAAATATAATTCAAAAGAAAAGTTTCCACCAACGCTTTAATATTTATATCGATGCCTTTTCTATTCAAATATTTTAGGTTATACTGATGTCATAACGTCTAGAACCGGGGATCTATCGCTAGACATTGACTTTTAGGAGTCGCCACCAATCTTTTTTTTATCTAGGTGCAATTGGCCACCTAAAGAATCTGTCCTTTCAGGGAACACCTAAGTTTAAGGGTCCCTAAAAGAATAGGTTCAGGTCTACTAACCAGAACAGGGTTCGGGAGTTCGGTTACGTGTGAGGAAGGTTATAGCACCCTCACAACGCCCATCAAAAGATGGTACCAGCTGAAATTTATGTTATCCAATGAGCCTTAAAATTTTACCAAGTAATTAATTATTGGAATTTTTTCTCAATTGACTCTAATACTTTTAGCAAAAAATTGAGAAAATTCCCTCACCTCAAGAGTATGCAAGAAAAACTACCGTTTCACTTGCAGAGGCTCCGTCGTCGGATTAATTAAGGAAAAATAAAAAAATTAAAATCAAAATAGAAAGGAAGGAAAGAATGATTCTTCTTGTGTAGAAAAAATTGATACTTTCAACTTTTCCCCAAAAGGATTTTTTTTTTGAAAATTTATTTTTAAGAAAAATTGATACTATCAACTTTTTCCCAAAGATATTTTTTGAAAATTTATTTTTAAGAAAAATTGATACTTTCAACTTTTCCTCAAAAATATTTTTTTTGAAACTTTGATTTCCAAGGAAAACTGATACTTTCAACTTTTCCTCAAAAATCTTTTTTTTGAAAATTTATTTTTAAGAAAAATTGATACTTTCAACTTTTTCCCAAAATATTTTTTGAAAATTTATTCTTAAGGAAAATTGATACTTTCAACTTTTCCTCAAAAATCCCTTTTTTGAAAATTTATTTTTAAGAAAAATTGATACTTTCAACTTTTCCCCAAAAATATTTTTTGAAAATTTATTTTTAAAGAAAATAGAACAAAATAAAAGTGAAAATAAATTAAGATAAAAAATAAAGAAAAGTAAAACAAAAATAAAAATAAGATAAAGATAAAAAATATTAAATAAATCTAATCTAATAAATGAAAAATAAATAAATAAATAAATAAAACAAATAAATAAAAAATTTCAAAAAAAAAAACCTGAAGCGACTCGGCTATCAGCTCGGCTCAAGGAAGAGAAAACGGCTCGGGGGAGTGGCTTGGAAGCTCGGCTCGGCTCGGCTTGGCTCGGAGGGGGGCGACACGCGCGGGTCTGGCAGAAATTCACCGGAATCTGGAATTTCCAGAAATTCCCAGAAAAAAAATCGCCAAAAATCTTCAAAAAATTTCTTCTAGCTCCCAGAACACTCCTAAACCTTTTCTTAGCTTCCTATACGCCTCCTTTTCTCTCAAATCAGTAGCTTTGCTCACTGTTTTTGTCTGTGTGTTTGCTTCTGTTCTAGGAGTCCCTTTTATAGGGATTGATCAGGAGTTTCTGATCAATCCCAATTCCTCTTTGGACGGGAATTCAATCTTTGAATCCAATCTGGACTCTTCTGATTGAATCCTCATTCCCAGTAGGATTCTTCAGCCTTCAATCTCAACCTTCCAAAATAAAAATCAAATAAAAAAATAGATAATTAGAAAAGATAAATAAAAAAAATATTATAGGATAAATAGAAAAATAATAATAATAACAGATATATAATTAGATAAATAAAAATAAAATATAAATAAAATATAAAATAATAATAATAATAATAAATAAATTATAATATAATAATAAATATATAACTATATAAATAAAATACATATAAATATTAACAGAAAAAAATAAATAAATAAATAAAGATATACATATATTAATACATAGTAATAATAAATAAATAATAAAATACATAAAATACAAAAGAAAAAAAATAAAAATAAAAATAATACAAAGTAGGAACCGAATTGGGCTTACCCATTTGGGCCAAGCCCAATTGATCCGGGCCTGGACCAAATTGGGTGTCTATCATAACGTCTAGATCCGGTGATCTATCGCTAGACATTGACTTAAGGGAGTCGCCACCAATCTTTTTTATCTAGGTGCGATTGGCCACCTAAGGAATCTGTCCTTTCAGGGAACACCTAAGTTTAAGGGTCCCTAAAAGAATAGGTCCAGGTCTACTAACCAGAACAAGGTTCGGGAGTTCGGTTACGTGTAATGAAGGTTATAGCACCCTCACAACGCCCATCAAAAGATGGTACCAACTGAAATTTGTGTTATCCAATAAGCCTTAAAATTTTACCAAGTAATTAATTATTGAAAATTATTCTCAATTGACTCTAATACTTTTAGCAAAAAATTGAAAAAATTCCCTCACCTCAGGAGTATGCAAGAAAAACTACTGTTTCACTTGCAGAGGCTCCGTCGTCGGATTATTTAAAGAAAAATCAAAATCAAAATAAAAAGGGAGGAAAGGATGATTGTTCTTGTACAGGAAAAATTGATACTTTCAACTTTTCCTCAAAAATATTTTTTTTGGAAATTTTGATTTTGAGGGAAATTGATACTTTTAACTTTTCTTCAAAAATCGTTTTTTTAATTTATTTTTAAGAAAAATTGATACTTTTAACTTTTCCTCAAAAATATTTTTTTTCTTGAAATTATTATTTTTATTATTAACCAATGTTTTTAAATCATGAAAACATAAAATAAAATGAGTGAATAAATGGCATGCTACAACCAAAAAAAATCAAAACGGGATAGAAAATATCTTACCAAAAATTGAGCTTAATCTCGGATCAAAACCAATTTAAGTCAACTTTCTGAATCAGGCCTAGATTGTTTCTTGAATGGGTTCCAACTCAAGGCTTTGGTTTTGATTAGTGAATGGCTCGGGTTTAAGGTCTTGGGTGAGCCTGTCTTGAAGCTGGTTTTGCTAACTGTATTCCTCTCTATCATCACAAACATAGGATAGGCAGCTATCCTTCTTCGAATAAGTGCAGAGATGTCTGGTGCTAACGTCAATTTTGGAGATGACACACAAACGGTCTCCACGTCCTTCTGAGCAAAGGGTGGCAGCATCTGACTGTTTTCAGAAAATTGAGAAGTTGGCAAGTTAGAAGCTGTAACAGGTAATGACACATTCATGGCTAGATATTGCATAGATTGCTGTATGGAAGGTGGCATTGGCAAGCCAGGTGGGAGTCGGAGTAAAGGTTGCTGCTGTGGAGGAAAACCATTAGTGGACCGTAGTAACCTTGCCAATATATAAGCATGGAAAGCCCACCATTTGTGGTTGGAGCAAATGATGGCTTCCAGCCACCAGCCTCGGCACCTATTGGCAGTACCAGTGACCACGAGGAATTGTCGGTAGAGATGAACATTCTTTATGGAAGGCCTTCGGGCATCCATCACAAAGCAAAAGATTTCCACCATCAGCACAGATGATGCATGCATCATCATTATCCTTGGCAGAATAACGACGACCTTTTGAGAGAGATATTGCCAGTTCATGCAGAGACACCCCATTAGATGTGTAAATGTAAACATAGGGTTTTCGGCGAGAAGCCCGACCAGCATGAGCTTCAAATTGTGAGGGGCTAACCTCACAATTGCAACAACGACAAATTATCCCATAGCCCATTTTGTAACCTTCAAGCAATCTCTGTCCATGCACACAGTATGCAACTTCAGTTCCATCAGGCAGTCCATCTTCCTCAAATACCAACTTATGCAATCGCTGATCTTTTGTTGTCATCTTCCATTGACTTCCATTGGGTGAATACGTCGGCGATAAGGCACCTTTGAAGGTCTTTGACATCAAAACCGATTTCACTGGCTTCTTTTTTATTCTCCATTGGCCCTTATTTTGTGAGGAAATATAAACTGAAGCACTCTTCAAGGACTTTGTGAATAACCCTGGTTTTGTTAACTTTCTTGCTTTCTTGCATTGATTTTTATTTTATGGAGAGATGCTCAATGACACACTTCCAGAAGACTGCGACATCAAAATCGGTTCTTGTGATTTTCTTGTTATCTTCCATTGTCTAGTAGATTGTGGAAAGATACCCATTGTAGCAGTTCCCTTCGCATGAAAATCCGGCTGCTACTGCTGAATTTGAGGGGTCCAAGGATTGGTTTGTCCATCTAAACCCGAAAACTGGGTGTTAACAGAATCAGAGGTGTTGTTACTATCAGAGAACATATCAAAGAGAACAAGGGCATTCTGCTGTGATGCAGAAGTTGTTTGTTGCAAAACAAAAACTGTGTTTTAGGAGGAGTAAGTACGGGTGCAGAACTCTCAGATCTTGGGGGAAATACTGCCCCAGCACGCAACAACTCTTGGTATGCAAACTGGGTGCAGACTCATCTTTTCCTCTGTTTTTTTTTCTCTCCTATTCGGATTCTTCTTCTCTCCTTTCTCCTCTTTTTTTTTCGTCTCCTATTCGGATTCTTCTTCTCTCCTATTCCGATTTCCTCCATCTTTTTTTCGTTTTATAAAACCATGCTGTTTTTTATAGAATTTCAGTTCTATTCCACTTAGTCCTCCAATGCTAAAGATTAGCCACCAATCATGCTTTCTGATCATCATCCACCTTAATCTCAATCTTTCCTTTTTAAAAAAAAAAAAAAATCAGATAATAAAAAAAGATAAATATGAAATAAAACAATCTAAAATAAAAATAAATAAAAATCTCTGCAACTGAGCTTGGATTAATCTTAATTGACAAAGAATATCGGACAAAATGGGGTGTCTACAACTGATATCACCAATCGTCAACTGTTGGTAAAAGTAAAAACATATAAGGCTATATTGACGAGCATTGACTATTGGTCAACGATATATTGTCAAATAACCTGTCAGTATAGGTAAGAAAAATTAAAACATATAAGTTTATATTGATTGGAGTTAACCATTGGTAAAATGAATAATAGCAGAACATACAACAAATACTATACCAACAGATATACAATTACTAACAAACTCAAACCGTTGGTATATTTCTACTACCCATTTTGACACTTTAAAAACTATCAATATAAGTCTATACCAACAAGAGATATATTAACAATTAAAATTTAACAAAATATACATTTTAACCGTCGATATAATGTTTATTATGCTATACTGATGAATTTTTAAGCGTCAGTATATGACAATTTTCATGTAGTCTTATAATTAAGCCTTAAGAAAATGTAAACCACTTCCTTGTATCATATATGTAAGCATACTCAAATTGCTTTTGGAAAATGAAAATAAATAATAAAAGGTGCTAAATCTTTTAATACAATAAAAAAGAAAGTAATAATAATTAAATTCTTATTTTTTTTATAAATTTTAAAAAATAAAACTAATTAAGCTTACATATGTCATATACACTAGTAAACATGACTTGCTTCTACTAAATCAAATCATCTCTTTTGTGAACTTGGATGAAAATGCATACATCAACTATATAGAAAAATTACAACAAACAAATTTAATCCTAAAAAATAAATCAAACAATATAGCAAAAAATAGATAAAATAAAATGGATAAATATCAAATTGAAAGTTTGAATAAGAAAAACCTCATTTATCAATGACCCAATTTCTATGGCAAATAGATTGATGTTTTCTAGGTCAAATCTCTCTTCTTTTTTTTTTTTACATTATTTTGTTTCATCCCTTTTCCTCCCTCTATTCTTTCGAAAATAATAAAAAAAAAAAAAACAAATTTGATGAAAAGATCTTTCTTTTTCCTCTTCAGTCTCGACATTTTTTGAATTTCTCTTCATTTTCCAACATCTCCTTCCCACCCAATCCATTGTCTTTTTTTTTATTATTTTTAATTTTTTCTTGAAAATCTCCTATTTCCTAAAAATCCCATGCTCAATCCCTTTGTCTTGCTTTTTTTCATCACTCTTTCGAAAGTTTTAAACCCATCCTTTTACCAGATGGTGTTCTCGTTATTTTCTTCTCTTTCTTTTTCTGCTTCCCTTTGCCTTTTTTTTCTTCATTTTTTAAAGTTGTGAAACTTTTAAATGTTGAAATTTCTACTTTCCCAATGTGTCTAGAAGCTTCTCACTTTCTCCACCTCTGTTTAAAAGAGGTAGTAGAATTATTAAAGATTACTTTAAAGGATAACAAAGCAATATTTCTATCCCCAAATGTCTTTTTCAATTCTCTTTAAAGACATTAAATAGCTATTCCCCAAATCAATGTTTAAAAGACTATAGGGACAACAATAATTGTTTGTTATAGATATATATATAGAAAAGAATCCCTAAAGATATTACCAAATTACTCTTCTCATTATTTGACAAAAAAAATTACGTTTCTAAATTGACTATTTTGCCTTCCTATCATAATTACTGTACCTTGCTTGCCTTTTGCACCACTTAGCACTTGTCTAATGATTTTTTAAGCTTGCAAAAATACTTTAGCTCAGAACCATCCAAGCATATCTACCACAAATAGCAACAAAAACAACCAATCTGTTCATCTTTTCTTGGAAATTACTTGCTTCACATTAATACAAATTAGTAAAAGTTAAAAACAATTCGACAGTAGTCAAATTAGATAGAACACAAGTTTTTTATATACTTTCAAAAGTGAAATCATATGAAACACAGAGTTTTTAATTTATTTGATTTATGTAGTAACTCGTAAAAGATGATATTAAGTAGATTTTAAATTCAAATTCTAACATATACAATTACTTCTTCTATTATTTAGTCAAGGATAATTTTAATAATTGATTTAGTTAATACATGTATGGCTTATATGTGTTGCATTTAATAGAGTCTAACAAAATAAAAATTAATTGATAGTTAAAATAAATTGTTAGCCTTGAATTGATTAAAAGTTTTGAATTGACAAAGCAAAAATTTACCTAACTTGAATCAAATTCTCTTAATCTCAAATTGAACATTTTTTCAGCCTTTTATCTTGCTAAAATTCATTTAGGAACTAATACAAACAAATTTTGAAAACAAAATGGGTTCATGGCATGTTTTAGATAGAAGGGATCGATCCCCTAAGGGGAGGGATCGATCCCCTCCCTTGTCCGATTGATCCTCTAACCAAAGGGATCGATCCATTTTTCTTCCAAAAGTAAAATTTCTAGAAATTCATCAAGAACAAATCGATCCCCTCCCTACAAGGATCGATTGGTTAGGGTTTGAACCTCCTCGATCGATGCCTCCCTTAAAGGGATCGATCTATTTTTTATACAGAATGCAAAATAGGGTCAAAAAATAATAAAAGAGATCGATCCCCCCATATAGAGGATCGATCACCCAAGCATCGGATCAATCAAGTATACTACCTGATTGATTGGGTATGTGTTTTCTCGCACAAAATTGGGCTTTCCTATAATTGACCCAATCGATCCTTTACATGAAAGGATTGATCCCCTAATGCCTAGAAAGCCCCAACGACTATTTTCTTATTTGATATTTTACAAGTTTGAAGCATTAAATGCAAAGCAACAGCTATCTACTTCTTTTTATATATAAATGAAGGTTTTCACTACAAATCAAGAGTATGAAAAACTAAGAAGAACTTATTACCTCCACCAACTATCTTGTTCAAGCATTTAAACCAGTTAAAAGAGAAAAGTGTAAAAAATCTTTCTTATATCAATTTTTCTCTAAATCCTCTTGTTAATATTGTTTTGTACTTCAAGCTAGCAAATACTCAATCTCAGAAAGGTTATTTAAGTTTGCAAAATACTTCAAAAACTTTGTATTGTGAGATTATGAGCTTAAGAGAAAGGATAACCCTTAAAAATTTATGGTGTTGATTATCTAAAGCTTTGAAAAGCTAGGTTGTAACATTCAACACATAGTAGATTGAACTCCTTAGCAAGTAGGCTAAGGGAGAGGACGTAGGTATCTAAAGAAAGGATCGAACCTCTATAAATCTTAGTGTCTAATTCTCTATCTCTACCTTTTATTTTCTTTAAGATTGCTAGTTTACTTGTATATCTTGTGTTCATTTAACTTAGAAAAATTATTTTGTAGAATTTTTGCTTATTAGATATTGATTTTTAAAAATTTTATTATCAACCAATTCACCCCTTTCTTAGTTTATTTCAGGTTTTTGAGCTAACAATTGATATTAGAGCTAGTATTCTTTTTGTAGGTCTACCAACACAAGAATGATCCTGAAAATGTTTCAAAAAAATATGATGATCAATATAGAACAACCATTCTCAAGCTATAATAAATGCAATGAGCAACAAGAAATGTGTCTCATGACAAATGAAATAGTCATTACATCTCTTAGAAGTGAAAGCCATTCAATTACAAGACTTCCTCTCTTTATTGGTAACAACTACTCCTATTGAAAGATTAGGATGAGATTATTTATTCAAGCCAATAATTATGAAGTCTGAAGAGTCATTATAAATGGCCTTCAAATTTTAATGAAGATGGTAGATAATAGGGAGGTGATCAAATAAGAGAGTGAATGGGATGTCCATGATATAAAGATGGCTCAACTCAATGCCAAAATAATGCATACATTCTTTTGTGTATTGGGGCCTAATGAGTACAATAGAGTTTCTTTGTGTAAAAATACAAAAAAAATTTGAGATAAGTTGATCATCACTCACGAAGGTACCAATCAAGTGAAAAAGACCAAAATTAGCATGCTCACTTATGATCATGAGTCATTCAAGATGAAATTAGATGAAACCATTGTTAAAATGTCATATCGCTTCACCGACATCATTAATAGTTTAAAGGCTCTTGAAAAAACTTACTCAAATGTAAAATGGTAAGAAAAATTTTAAATAGTCTACCAAAGGGCTGGAAAGCTAAAGTGATATCAATTAAAGAATCCAAAGATCTTTACATACTTTTTTTGGATGAACTAATGGACTCTCTTTTTACCTATGAGATGAAGCTCAAAAGGGGACAAAAACCAATAAAAAAAGTGGCATTACTCTTAAATAAACTTTTTAAGAAGATAAAAAAAATCTTAGACAAGAAGAGGATGATGAAGATGGAGAAATAGTCATGTTTGCAAAAAGATTCAAAAAGTTCATAAGGATGAATAAGTCCTCAAGTAAAAGAAGACCACAAAAAGAAACGATCAAAGGAGAATTAAGTAAAAGAGAAAATCATCAGATTATTTGTTATGAATGCAATAAATCAGATCATATTAAACTCGATTGTCTTTTATGGAAAAAACAAAACATGATAAAGCCAAAGAAGAAAGTAATGGTTACAACATGGAGTGATAATGACTTTTTCGATGATAAATCAAATGAAAAAGAAGTAGCCAATTTATATCTCATAACTCTTGACGAGCCCAAGGTGGATGAGCATTGCTACAAAATAAATTCAAGTAAGAACAATCCATGGTATCTTGATAGTAGATGCTCAAAACACATAACCAGAGATAAGACTCTTTTTAAAGACTTAAAAGCTAAAAATGAAAGAGATGTTACATTTGGTGACAACTCTAAAGGCCAAATTGAAGGCATTAGCTTTATTGGTAACAATTCTTTTACTACTATTAAAAATGTTTTACTTGTAAAAGGACTTAAGCATAACTTACTTAGTATTAGTCAATTATGTGACAAAAGACTTAGAGTTGTGTTTGAATCCATATGCTGTCAAGTGATTGATATCAAAACTAATAAACTTATTTTTGTTGGACATCGTCAAGGAAATAATTATGTAATGCATATAGATAATCTTTCCTTTAAAAATGTTTGTTTTATGGCTAAAAAAAATGAAAGTTGGATTTGGCATAGAAGCGTTTGACATACAAGTATGCATGTAATTTCAAAACTTTCTTAAAATGATTTAGTTGTTGGTTTATCAAAATTGAAATATGAAAATGACAAGGTTTGTGATGCATGTGCTTAAAGAAAACATAGAAAAATCTCTTTCAAACCTAAAAATTGTATTTCAACTACTTTATATTGATCTTTTTAGTCCTACTAGAAGAATGAGTCTTAGTGAAAAACAGTATGAGTTTGTTATTATTGATGATTTTACTAGATTCACATAGGTTCTTTTTTTACATTCAAAAAATGAAGCTTTGAAAAAATTTATCACTTTTAGTAAGCAAATACAAAATAAGAAAGGCTATTCAATATCTAGTATTAGAAGTGATCATGAAAAAGAATTTGAAAACCTTGGCTTTAATGTGTTTTGTAATGAAAATGATATTAGCCATAATTTTTTTGCTCTTATAACTCATCAATAAAATGGGATAGTCGAAAGGAGATATAAAACTTTAGAAAAAATGGTTAGAATCATGCTTTATGAAAATAATTTACCTAGATATTTTTAGACAAAAGCCATAAATACCTCTTGTTATATTATAAATAGAGCTATGATTAGGTCAATTTTAAAGAAAACTCATTATGAACTTTTTAAAGGAAAAAGGCCTAACATAGGTTATTTTCATTCTTTTGGTTGCAAATATTTTGTTTTGAATAATGAAAAATATGATCTTAAAAATTTTGATACAAAAGTGATGAAGAAATTTTCTTAGGATATTCTTTGAATTCAAAAGCCTACAGAGTTTTTAATAAAAGAACATTAGTGGTTGAAGAGTCTATACATGTTATCTTTGATGAATCTAATCTATCTTTGAGAAAAGTGCATCTTAATGATGATGATATAAATATACTTCAAGAATATATCAATGATGTATCACATGACATTAGAGAAAACATACAAAAAAAAATGATGAGTTTCTAGATGAGCCACAACATATAAAGAAAGAACCAAATCACCATAAAAAAAGAAAATATGTCAAAGATAGTGAGAGTATTGGTGATCTAACTCAAGGGATAAAAACTAGGTCTTCTTCTAATGTGTGTAATTATGTTACTTTTTTATCTCATATTGAACCCAAGAACATAGATAAAGCCTTAGGAGATGATCATTAGATATTAGCTATACAAGAAAAATTGAACCAATTTAAAGAAAGTCAAGTGTGGAATCTTGTACCTAAGCCTAGTGATCATCCTATTATAGGCACCAATGGGTTTTTAGGAATAAAATGGATGGGCATGAAAATGTTGTTAAAAACAAAGCTAGGTTGGTAGCATAATGGTATAGTTAAGAAGAAAGAATTGATTATGATGAAACCTATGCCTCAGTTACAAGGTTAGAAGCCATTAGAATGTTGTTTGCATTTATATGTTTCAAAAATTTCAAGCTTTTTCAAATGGATATCAAGAGTGCATTTTTAAATGGTTTTATAAATAAAGAAATGTATGTAGGCAACCTCCCGATTTTGAAAATCCTAAATTTTCAAATCATGTTTATAAATTTTCAAAAGCTTTATATGGTTTAAAATAAGCTCCTAGAGCTTGGTATGAAATATTGTCCAAAATTTTAATTAAAAATGGTTTTAATAAAGGAAAGGTTGATACTACACTTTTTATTAAAACAAAAAGAAATGATATTCTTATAGTGCAAATTTATATTGATGACATCATATTTAGTGCTACTAATGAAGTTCTTTGTCAAAAATTTGCTAAAACTATACAAGGTGAATTTGAAATGAGCATGATGGAAAAACTTATATTTTTTTTAGGATTACAAGTAAAGCAAACAAAAGATGATATATTCATCAATCAAGCTAAATACATCAAGGATTTGCTCATAAGGTTTGGATTGAAAGAATCAAAGCCTTGCTCAATACCTATGAGCACTTCAACAAAACTTGACAAGGATGAAAGAGGTAAATGTATTGATTCTAAGTTATATAGGCTATGATTGGTTCATTGCTATATCTTACTATAAGTATACTAGATATAATGTTTAGTGTATGTTTGTGTGCTAGATTTCAATCATCACCTAGAGAATCACATTTATCTACTATCAAAAAAATTTTTAGATACCTTAATGACACTTATAAACTAGGATTATGCTATCTAAAAAGTTCATCTTTTGCTTTGCATGCCTATTCTGATATGGATTTTGATGGTTACAAAATTGATAGAAAGAGCACTTTCGGTACTTGTTAATTATTTGAAAATATGCTTATATCATGGTTCTCCAAGAAATAAAATAATGTTGCTCAATTCACAACTAAAGTCGAATAAGTAGTGGCCAGAAGTTATTGTGCTTAAGTTTTGTAAATTAAGCAATAATTGGAGGTTTTTGGAATTACCATGGATCACATTCCCATTAAATGTGGTAATACTAATGCCATCAATCTCACCAAAAATCTAATTCAACATTCTAGAATCAAGCATATTGAAATTAGGCATCACTTTATTAGAGATCATGTTCAAAAGATGATATTGTGCTTGAATATGTTGATACCTTGTATCAATTAGTTGATATTTTCATAAAACCTCCTGATAAGGATAGATTTTATACAATTAAAGGTAAACTTGGTATGATGAATGCTCTTTGAAATGAATTTCTTGATGGTATGATGAATATTGCTACTTTAATTGATCAAATGTATGTTTATCTTGACATTTTTTTTTAATCTTGTGTAGATTATATGATGCATATTTGAATGTTCATATTGCATGGTTTTTAAATTATTTTAAAGAAATTGCTACAAGCAAAATCAATCAATCCCCCTTGGACCAGATCAATTGGCTTTTGATTTAGTAGCAAATTAAGGGAAAATGTTAAGGAACCGATCGATCCCCCTTGGACTGGATAGATCGATTTTTCGTTCAGTAGCCAAATTAAATGAAAAATGTGAGAAACTGATCGATCCTTCTTATGAACCTAATTAATTGGTCCATGGCAAACTTATGCCTGATCGATCCCCTTTCATAACCGATCGATCGAGTCGTGCAAAACTAACATTATGCACATTATTTTGGCCTTTCAAAATTGAGTCCCTTCTCTTTTTTAGCCAATCATTCCAGCCCTTCATCTCTTCTTCTTCTTCTCCAAACGCCTTTTCCTTAAACCCTAGTAATTTTTTCTCTATTTTCTTTCAAAATTCATCTCTCTTAACCAAAATCATTTACAAATTGCTTCATTTCTATTTAATTTCTTACAAAAATCATCCTTAAAAATCTTCAAATCACACAAATCTCCACTCATTATTCTCACTCTAGAAAATTGATCTTTTTTTTAAACTAATATATTCACTCAATTTTCTTGCCTCTTTCAAACATATTTTACTACTTATCACCTATAATCACCAATTTTCTCATCAATTTTATATAAGCCTACCTATTTCCACTATCCTATTATTTTCATAGCCCCAAAGATTAAAAAAAATGTTGGAACAAGGAGGAATCCTTCAATGGAGGCTTCTAATTCATCAATAAGGCCTTTATTTAATCAAAATTTTACAAATCCTAATGCTAATTAGAGATATCAAACACACTTTGCTCATAAAAAAGTCAAGCATGGGAAGGTAATCTCTCTTGAATTCCTACAATCTATTGAGTTCCTTTATTTACATGCATTTGAGAGATTTTGGTGGATGAACTATTTGTGCATGGATGAAATTTTATTTGAAAATCTAGTTAAAGTGTTCTATAGCAATGCTACTTGTATTGAAATTGAAGGGTCTACATATAGATATTATCCTAATAGATTTAGAACCTATGTGATGGGCAAAAAAAATTGTAGTTAGTAAACAATTGTTAGCTGAAGTATTTATGCTAGATGATGAGAAAGACACTAACACTAAGTGTGACATGCTCGAACTAGCTCAAGATATATTTAAAAATGACAATTTAAGAGTTGCTCCTACTCAAGCCACTAGACTTTTAATGCTTGATAGGTTATTACACCTTATTGTCACTCATATATTGGCACTTTTTGGCATTCAATACTCAACCATTAAGAAACAAGATTATTGATGGATGTATAAGATCAAACATGTGAAAAAATCCAATCTAGTGCACTTTTATTTTTAGTGATATGATGAGGGTAGTACAAAATAGAGACTACATCTTAGTATATGGGTTTACAATCAGTAATCTTTTGAAAAAATTGAGGATTAATACTAGAGGTGATAAAAAAATTATGTTTAATGATCCATTGAGCATTCTTGGTGCTCCTACTTTGCATAGTATGGGATACACATAAAATGAAGCTGGGTTATGAATTAGAAAAATTGAAATTAATGTTGTACAAGAAAAAAAAGAAGAAGAGCATGATACCTTAGATATTTCTTATGCACCTTAAGAAGAACCTTCTACCCCACTATTTGATATCCAAGAAGCTTTAGAAATGCTTATGCTTCAAATGAACAATTTACACTTAGTGACTGAGACTATGAATTCTAGATTGAAAAATATGAAAATGACCCAACAAGAGTTGGTTTCCCAAATTTATCAAGTTAGAGTTGATATTGAACACATTTGGAATGCACAACAACAAATAGGACACCATTCTCCTCATTTTTCTCATTCTCCACCTCCTCTTTAATGATCCTTCCCAATGCCATTTCTCATATGTTTTTCCA
The DNA here is from genome assembly GCF_047325235.1 of Durio zibethinus. Lineage (NCBI taxonomy): Eukaryota > Viridiplantae > Streptophyta > Magnoliopsida > Malvales > Malvaceae > Durio > Durio zibethinus. Next base: position 21,493,251 of record NC_143168.1, read on the forward strand.
CATCTTTATTTTTTTTATATTGTAAATTTTTCCTTAAAAACACTTTGTAGTATGTTTTTTTTATCAATCTTTAGTATTTGATGTTTATATTAATGAAATATACATTTCATCTTCATTATGATATTTGCTAATCACTTTGAAATTTGACATGTGAAATTGGTATATTACTTAATGATTTGACATTGAGATTGGTATGAGCTTGAGTTGTGAAATTGAGTTGGTATGGCATCGAATTGATTGCTATCTTCCTTTAATTGACTTCATCCTTTTTGCTATGATAAAAAAAAGGGAGAGAAAATGGTATAAAATTTTTTTATTTGATTGATGATCTTGATGATATGAGAAATTCCTACTTGATGATCTTGATGGTATGAAAAATTTTTACTTGATGATCTTGACATTGTTCTTGTTCTTAGTTTTTTTTAAATCTCTTAAAATTTATTTATGCTTAAATTCAGGGGGAGCTTATTTTTCAAATGAAAAAATGTTTTTTAAGCAAAATTTTCACTTAGTTTTGTCATATCAAAAAAGGGAAGATTGTTAGCCTTGAATTGATTAAAAGTTTTGAATTGACAAAACAAAAATTTACCTAACTTGAATCAAATTCTCTTAATCTTAAATTGAATATTTTTTCAGTATTCTATCTTGCCAAAATTCATTTAAGAACTAAAACAAACAAATTTTGAAAACAAAACGGGTTCATGGCATGTTTTGGATAGAAAGGATCGATCCCCTATGAGGAGGGATCGATCCCCTCATTTGCTTGATCGATCCCCTAGCCAAAGGGATCGATCCATTTTTCTTCCAAAAGTAAAACTTTTGGAAATTCATTAAGAACCAATCAATCCCCTCCCTGCAAGGATCGATTGGTTAGGGTTTGAACTTACTGATCGATCCCTCCCTTAAAGGGATCAATTTGTTTTTTATATAAAATGCAAAATGGGGTCAAAAAACAACAAAAGGGATCAATCTCCTCACATAGAGGATTGATCACCCAAGCACTGGATCAATCAGGTATACTACTTGATCGATCGGGTATGTGTTTTCTCGCACAAAATTGGGCTTTCTTATAATTGATCCAATCGGTCTCCTACATGAAGGAATCAATCCCCTGATGCCCAGAGAATCCCAATGGCTATTTTCTTATATGATATTTTACAAGTTTGAAGCATTAAATGCAAAATAACAACTATCTACTCCTTTTGTATATATAAATGAAGGCTTCTATCAAGAGTATGAAAAGCTAAGAAGAACTTATTGCCTCAATCAACCATCTTGTTCAAGCATTCAAACCAGTTCAAAGAGAAAAGTGTAAAAAATCCTTCGTGTATTAGTTTTTCTCTAAATTCTTTTGTTAATATTACTTTGTACTTCAAGCTAGCAAACACCCAACCTTAGAAAGATTATTTAAGTTTGCAAAACACTTCAAAAACTTTGTATTTGTGAAATTGTGAGCTTAAGGGGGATGATAACCCTTAAGAGTTTATGGCGTTGATTGTCTAGAGCTTTGAGAAGCTAAGTTGTAACCTTCAACATATAGTAGATTGAACTCCTTAGCAAGTGAGGTTAGGGAGATGATATAGGTGCCTAAAAAAAGAATCGAACATATACAAATCTTGCTATCTAATTCTTCATCTCTATCTCTTATTTTTTTTAAGATTGCTAGTTTACTTGCATATCTTGTGTTCATTTGACTTAGAAATTTTGTTTTATAGATTTGTGCTTATTAGATATTGATTTTTAAAAATTTTATTATCAACCAATTTATCCCCCCTCTTGGTTTTTTTTAAGTCTTTGAATTAACATAAATGATTGTTCTTTAATTTAATAATAAATTAATAAAATATTTTTATACAAATTAGGCCATAATCTAAAAATATGGGAAGAGATTGCACGTGCATGAATTTGAATATTAATATGTTGTAATTTTTTTAAATAAAATATTTAAGTTAATCACTTTTAACATTTTTTGAATTCACATTTTTTATGTAGAGAAGATATAAAATTAGCACTTTTAATTTTCCTTTTAATATAATAATTAATTAATTAATGTTCTTATCTATTTAATCTACCATTTTTATTAAAATATAAAAATAATAATGTATTCAAATGTTTTCCTATTATAACTCTATTTGTTTCATAAAAAATAATTTTTAAAAAATTATTTTTGCATTTTTAGGTGTCTATTTGGTAGAAAACTAATTTGATTAACAAAATATGATTTAATGGTCAACAGATAATGTAGCAATTTTTCTAAAAATTGTCTTACCATTTTCAGAAAGAAAAGATAATTTCCAAAAAATAACTGTTTATGAATATAATTACTTTCAATGTGTTTAAGTATGATTTTCTGCAAGTTGGATCTTGTACATGATTTTTTAAGTTCAAATTTAATTTGATCCGATCTAAAATATTATTATATTAATAAATAATATTTTTATTTAATTTTATTTAAAAAATTAAATATTAAAAAATTTTTAATATTAACATTTTTGTAGTAATACTCAAATAAGATTTTGAATATAATATTTTAAATTCGAACTTAATTTGATTCGATTTAAAAATTATTATATTAATAAATATATTTTATTTAATTTTAATTAAAAAATCAAAACATTAGCATTAAAAGTTTTTTCATATTTCAATTTTAAATATTTTTATTTTTATATTATTAAACAAAAATATTTTTAATATTTCAATAATAAATAGTATATATTATTATTTTAATATAAATAATAACATATCTAATAATATGTTTATTACTTTAATAATTAATGTTAAATAATATAGTAATATTATTTTCTTAATATGAATTTTTTTTATAATTTCTTATTATTTTTAGTTTAAAATATATAAATTTATATTTTATTTATTATGGTATTTGTATTACTATTTTAATACTAAATATAAAATAAAAAAGATTTTTTTGATTTAATAGTAGACACTTTCAATACAAAATATAGATATTTTAATAGTATAAATATTTTAATAATAAATATTACTATGTTAATATTAATAAAAATAATATTTTAAGAAAACTAATACTATTTAAATATTTTAAAATATTAATATAAAAATCATAAATAATTTTATTTTAAGTATTTTTATATCAATATAATATTTTAATAGTAAATATTATTATAAAATATTATTATTGAATATTAATAATTTTAATAATAAATAATTTCAACATACTTTAATAATAAATAATTTTTGATATTTTAATAGTTATATTAATATTATTTAAAAAAAAAAACAGATTTTTCAAAAAACAACCCAACAATAAAAGCATTTTTTTATTAATTCGATTAAATAACAGAAAATTTTTATCTATTTAGAAAATGTAAACATTTTTTTAAAAAATATTTTTTGAAATCAATTTCTGCAAACGGAACCTAGATAATACCAGCTTTTGCATCACTTTCATATGAAGCTGAAAACTGTAGTATGGATTATTATACTTGATGACTAGTGACATATAACAGAACTTTCGACGCAGAGCAAACCAAATAAGCTTTAGCAGAATTTACTTGTGCCTCTAATCTAAATGGTAAATGCAGGTACCTTCAGGGAGCTCCCATTTTTAGTGACTCAAATCTGGATGTCGATTCTGTGGTCTCCATTGATGATGACCAACCAATTTCAGATGTTGCTGTTGTAAAAAACAAGACCGATTCAACGTCTGTTTCCACAACCTTTCGTGCTCGCTTTGTTGGTCAAGGGTACAAACAGGTAACACCAACCATCTTGGCTCCTTGTTCTCGGTTCTTTAAACAAAAATGTTGATATCGTAGGCTTCCATAAGAGTTCATTTTTCCATTCAAATTTCTATTGTTTTTTCTTCTAAAATATTTTGGCAGAAGTGATGTATATGTTTTGCAGCCTGTTAAGTGCTACTTTTTAATGGTTAGTTTTAACCTTGAATCAGGTTTGTGGACAGGCAGATGTATGGGGTGATGGAGTTGTGCCAGAAGTATCAGCTCATCTAGAGGGAGCACTTAACATTAGCTTGGATGGAGTCTACCACTCACCGGTTGGTTCAGATAATGTATCGAGACCATGGTATGGTTCTCCCGCAGTTGTAGAGCAGTGGATACATCATCCCCTCGACTAATCAAGTCTGAGATACTAAAGTCAAAACTAAAAAAGAAAAAAAAACTCTTCCTTTAACATCGATTTATCAATTATCAATGAACCCATTGCACCCAATATTATTCTTTGTATACTTGCCAATATTTGAAATTGTTGTTTTTTCTTCTTTCATTTTGTTTCTTACCTTTTCCTTGGAAATCCTTAATTGGAAATCCTATCACTTGCAACCTTTTCTTTTATTCTCATGTTACAGGTCCATTTGTAACAGAGAAAAAAAGAAAACAAAAAGAATCGCCAGCTGTATATTTATACTAGCCTTGTTAAATGTCAGGTAGGGGGGAAGAGAGAAAGGCCTCAAGCTTTTACCCCGGGGCAGAAGGCCAGGAGAGATGCATCTATAAACAGTTCTTAGGCAATCCCATGGAGCTAAGCCTGCCAGATCTTGTTTCCCCCACTTTCAAAACAAAACCTTCAAATGCCAATATAATTTTCCCCAACTTACAATCCCAATTATTATTGACATTTTCACAATCATCATAGACCATGGAAAATCAATGATGACTATAGGCTATATGTGACAAGAGCTCCCTGATCCAATCATTACTGTTTGTATGGAAACCAAAATCATTGCAAAAATGACCCAACTTTAAGAAGCCTTTCTAACTGAAAACTTAACTAACCTAACCGGGATGGACAAGAAATTCAAGAACCTGCATGCATCCTATATTAATTTGAACCTCAAATTAAGCAATATGCTAGAGCACGGCTCATTGCATGGGAAGTCACTGAGCTCACAATGATACCGCTTGCCTCACCCATCAACGAGCCAGCTTATACAAGGGGAAACTTTGAATGTTAAAGTCAACAATGATTTCCACATAGTTGAATGATTAAACTACTGGTTAATCACAGATCCAGTTGCCATAAAAAGTAAAATTAAAATGCAGCTTTTTCGGTCTCAAGTCCCTACTAAATTTTTACACAAGTCCAAGCTAGAAACATTCTCAGTTGCCAGACCACCCCAAAGAGTTCAGCTCTCAAAACGACATGCAAAACATGAACATACATTGAAAAGAATTCAGATCAGAATGACAAGAAGAGCTAGCTCGACATTGGTTGGGTAGCACAAGTCCAAATACAACAATAGAGGTCAGGTAGTCTTCACAAAGTGGTGGGATAACATTTTTCCAATCTCCAGGAAACCAATCTTTTCTTTTCCATCGAAAATGGTCTTAAGCTTTGCATCACAAAAGATCTCCCTCTTGTTGTTGGGATTCTGCAGGCAAAAGTATCCGTATATGTTAGTGTATGTTATTAGACAGAAATTTTCCTCATAACACAATGTCTGAGTCACTCAATATGATATCTGAACAAAATACATTAAACATAAATTAGTAAAATCAGCAACTTTAACATCATGACAAGCAGCATATATGGCAATAATGACAATAACTGCTAACATGATCCAGCAAACAAAGAAACACTAGCATCCATGTGAAATTATGATCAAGGGTATTGTTTCCTGCCTATAAGAAACATAAATATGGCCAGAATAAATTCATGTTACCCAACTTCATAAACATAAAATGAAACACATGCATGAGGTTAGAAGGATCAGCTGACACTGCAGGGAGACTTATCTCAACTATTCTCCCATATTCATCTTTCCCCATTCATGATCTCTTTTCACCATTAATAGCTAATCAGTAATAAGATGCCAATCAAATGCCCTAAAAGGCAAAGTGTTTAGATTGTTTGTAGTGAATGCATATGCCATGGGTGAATATATGGAAGAAGTAGAATTCTCCAATGAAATCTCTTAAGCAAGCATTAAAGAGTAAAAAGGAAGCAGAGGGTGAAAACATTGCCTAGGAGGGACGGATATAACAAGAAAGAGAATGAAACACCAAATACAACAAGCCACTAGACAACTCAATCACCAAATACCTAAAGCACCTATTGCTCTCTGCCTCCTTGTCAAGGACAGTCTCATTAGCCTACTTCCTACTTTCAATTTGTTTACCCTCCTCTAGGATCTAACACTAAATTGAAGGAACAAGCCACCCTAGATTAAAGTCGGATTCTTCAATATCCTCATATAATTCTTTTTTATTTCCTTTCCCTAGTCCTTTTCAATACCCATCCAGCAAACTAAACTCTTGAAACTCTGTGGAAAAGCAAATGAAGACATCAATTGTCACAAGAAACAGGAAAGTCCCATTCCAGTTTTACAGTCTCAAAATTTTCTACCTAAAATCCAAGCAAAATTTTAACGTGTAGAAAACCAGGAAATGCAAGAAGAAGGGCCATGGTGGGATAACCTGTGGTGAGCAGAGGTGACGGACTCCAAAGTTTTAGAAATCGCTTTTGGAACCGTCCCTTCTTTGCTTTCACCTTTACAACACTTTCTTACATGAAGAAACTAATATTTACCTTCTGTCTCATCCCTTCTCTGAGTTATACCCAGTTTTCTTTTATAAATGTCACTTTAAATCCAGAACAAAAACACCCCAAAAAAAAAAAAAAACCAAAAGAAACAAATCAAACACATAAAACACCAAAGTTGAACAGCATTTCCCCGGACATTTACTCAAGCCAAAATTTATTTACCGGTTTTTTTTTCATATTTTCATCATTCACAAGATAGATTAAAATAAATAAACTTTAATAAAATAAAAATAAAAATCCCAAGGGAAGTGGGCCAAAAACACAAAGGAAAAACAACCCAAAAAGCTATCAACGAAAGAAAAAAAACCAAAGTAAAATACAAAAAAAAAAAAAAAAAACTATAGTTCAAGGCAAAAGAAAAATAAAGAGAAAGAGGACCTGGAGGTTGTTGGATTTGATATAGGTCCAGATCTGCTTAACAGCTTCAGTACGGGAAGCCTGTTCGGCTCCAAGGAACCGACCCAAAGCGGGAGAAACAGGAGTAACTTTAAAAATCCCAGAGGGTCGAGTCATGGTTCGAGAAGCAGCTGGTTTTGCAGTCTTGGGTTTTGAAGTGGTCGACTTTTTCGGAGTTTTCTGAGCCAACTTTGAAGGAGCGGATTTCGCAGCAGCGCCAGCAGCAGCAGAAGCAGAAGTATAAAACTTGGCTGCTGCTGACGAAAACTCCGCAGCCGCTGGGGAAGCTAACAGCGCCCTGAAACCTTTTAAAACCCTAGACATTTTTGGTTGCTTAAGAGAGTTTCGCCTTTGATCTTTTGCTGTCGGGTGAACTGAGAAAGCAAGCTTTCCGGAGCGGCCTTTTAAAATAGAGAGAGGGGCCTCGTGGGGTTTCACCCTTTCTCAGTACTAGGCCTGTTTGCTTTTGCTAGTGTAACATTTGGTAGTACGAAGGTTTTGTTGTACAACTTGCCACGTCAACATTTTATTAAAAAAAATTTCCCTCTCGTATCATGCTTCCATTTTGAATTAAAAAATATATCCAAAAATTCGACAACTAACGCCTCTTTTAACATCTACTAGAAGAAATACCTGCATTTTGTTGCAGCTAAACCAAAATCAACTTATTTTAAAAGATTTATAAAATGAATATTCAACAATACTCTATTAAATATTACTATATATAATTTGAATAGGAATTAGCTTAAACATTATATATCATTTAATTATAGGCACGAGGATGGACTTTAAAATTAACTTGAAAAAAAAAATCTTGAAATCAATTATAAATTTTGCATCAAGAAAAACTTAAATAAAAAATAAAATCCAGTTATAAAATTATAACATAAAATAGTAAAATTAAAATTGATTTTTACCATGTTTTCTTACATATTAAAAGTTATGATCACATTTTTTTATCTTTATATTTTTTACAAAGTAAGATAAACTAAGAAAAATTTTAAGACAATTCAAATACTAAATAAACATTACATCTTAGCTTAACCTTAAAATTACTTGTTCAAATAACATATCGTTGAACTATACCCATGGGGATTTGCATTTGCAAAATTGCGAAAAACATTTTTCATCGCTTATTTGATGGCCTATAAACTGGTAGCTTTTACTATCCATGCTACCGACCCTAATTATTATAGTTGTATCATGATCGCCTGCACAATCTCCATAAGATAAGGCAAACACCGTTGAAATCAATAAGCTCAATGAATACTTTCAGTATGCATCACAATCCAAAATGTTGGTAACATCGTCAAAGTCTTATGCTCAACTTAAATGTAAGAATGAGTAACCATTCTTCTTTTGCCTATTTACACTACATAAGTTTGAAAGAAAAGGGATGAGAGATGATGAGATGTTGGCATGTTACAATGTTGCCGTGAACTTTAAACTATACATGGCTCTAGCATAAGCTTTATGAGAAATCACTAATAATTAGATTTGACTTTTCTTTGACAAAGTAAATTAAGTTTAAAAAATCTAACATTTGTTCAAATTAAGTCATTTTAAATAATTATAAGTCAAAGTCAAGCATCCAATATCACTAAGAGTTAATGCACACATGGTATAACAAAATGTTGAATTCCAAAATAAATACTAAAAAAATACTAATAACATGCAAGAATAGTAAGGTAACTTGAACAACTCAAATTTGAAGCATATTGAAAGAAGATGCTTTGTAACGATTTTGTATTTTTAATAAAAATCAAAGATTTATAACATACATACTGGATTAGTGCATTTCAATCGCCCTTTATACACTAGACCAAAATCTCTTAAACCCAAAAGGTAATTTGCTCTAAAATTCTTTGTTGTTGTTGTCGATTCACGAAAATTAATAAGTTCAAATGCAATTTTATAAACAAAGTTCATTGTATGATTATGTGCGTAGTGAACAATCTTTACGGTCTAACACAAGCAAGCTAATTTCTACTAGATATAGAAAGTGAAAGCAATTCTAGATAAAATTGCTGATTAGAATACCAAAAACAATAATCAAAATTAAAATTGTCAATACAGTTTAAAACTAAAGCAAATTGGATCCAAAATACAAATTTGAGCTCACTCTTTTTCCTGCATAAAGCCATTGGATATACAAATATCACAGTCTAATAAAATAACATTTGATTTAAAACAAATAACAATATTACAATAAAAGAAAAATAAAAAACTAACCTTAATTTAATTGACAAAACATCGTCAACAATCCATGCAAACAAAAACATAAAAAATCTCAACATTTATATAACAACTTAAACATAGGAAAATCAAAATGAGTAACCAATGTCAAAACCAATTAACAACACAAAGGAAAGTGTAGTAAACAATTTTAGAACTCACAAGGAAGAAAAAGAGGAAAAACAAAAAAACATCTAAATAAGGATAATGGCTTGCTCAATGTCTACAAAAGAAAAGGGAAGAAGATGCTTGTTTAGGATCCCAAAGCATCTATAAATTTATTCTTTAAGTTAATTTCTTTATATTTGTTGAATACAATAGTGAAAGAAAGAAAATAACCACAAGAGAAAAGAAAATAACAATTTAACTATAAAAGAGACCTTTTAAGGAAAATGTTGTCAAGCATCAGCCTCAGTTTTTGTATTGGAATATCTTTTCAACACATCGAAGGTATATACATTTTTTCTACAACATTTAAACGAAAAAGCAAAAGCAATAAAATTAAGATTGGAAATTATCATTATAGTTACATTAGAGGTATCAATATAATAATGTTTTAGTTGCTAGTTAATGACATGACAATAATCTTTTATTTTCTAGCTAGTAGTATCAATTCATATAATATATATTGACATTTTCTTTTCAATTACTTTTTTGAAATTGTAGTTAAAGTTCAAATTTCACAAGTCTGATTTTGATCAGTTCATTGATGAAGAAATACTTTTAAAAATTAAGTCTTAGGCAATAAGAAACATGGGTGCTGCGTGGAGGCAAAAGAAGAATGAATTGAAGTTATGATGAACATAAGACATCTGAGGAAATAGCTACACAGGTTGATGATTCTTAAGTAGACAAAATTAATGCCTATTTCTTATTGCAAATTGGTTGACTAATAAAGCAATGATAAATGTTTACAAAATATACTATTTACTTTTTTTTAATACTATGATATAATAATGAGCTATTATAATATCTTTTCTTATTCATTTAAGGAATAAAGTGAGACAAACAAAACAAATTGCTCAAAACTAGATGAGCTTCTTTGTACATGAATAAAATCATACTCGAGGATCATTCAAACTTTAGTACAAATACCAATTTTCTTCGTGGCACTTAATTAAACAAATATAAAGTTTACTTTTTATATGTGTAATTTTATTATTACAATAATTAATATTATACCTTTATAGAGACAAAAAGCTAATGGAATTCCACCATCACATGCTAAAGTGTATATTATTTCTCATACATGTAAAGATGAAAGTGTTATGAATGATAAGGTAGCTGAATTTATGCTATTTAATTTAGTTTATACTTGTTTTTACTTATGTTTAGTTTATTTTTACTAATGTTTGTTTACAATTTTAGGAACTCATGAAAGAAGGTTTAAGTGAAACTAATGCTCAAAATTCAGAAGGAAGTTCAAAGAAAAATGATGTCTATTCAAAAGATAAAGGGCTAGAGAGAAAAAAAACCTTATTCATTGTATGGGTACAATATCTACTTCATTTAAAAAATATGGTCTTTTATCTTCTAAATTGGTAGAGCATAAGGAAGAGGTACAAGAGTTGAAGGCTAAAATTAAAGACTTAAAAAAAACTTTAAATATTGTTTTATCATTACTTCAAAGATAATTTCTTAATGAGAATATGGATATCTTGAATGCTGTTACTCACATGATGAATAGATAGATATATGTAACATCTATTTTAGTTTATATATATGTATAAATTATTATCTTGCTCATAAATCTTAAACTTTATTCAAATTTTTTTTAAATTATTTTTAGGTTTTTAATGCTAGTAATGCTCAAGAAATCATACATGAAAACTATCAGTGTTCAAATTCAAGTCACCAACCTAATCAAAATGAAAATGGTAAATTCATTGACACATGATATATATGAGGAAATGCTTTGCTTAATACTTGTTTCCTAGATAGAATGACAAAATCAGTGTTTGAATTTAAGTTTTGAATCATATAATTGTGAAAGTCTATCATTGTAGTAATTGTGTGCTAATGGATTGTTATATGAGTGGATGTGAATAAAAAACTATGTTTGTTCCCATTATGATTGTTCTAGTTTCTATCATTGTGTTTGTGGAATGCTATAATTATTTTTTCAAACCTATGTTTCTATCGTAGTTATACATTATTATCTGTTCTTGTCCTTGTTCCTTTCTCAGACTTAATAGAATTTTTAGTTTTGATATGCAAAAATGATTTGGAGCTTTGTCGTAGCTATTCCAAATGGTGAATTGATTAAACATCTATTAATGAGACAATATTGATAGAAATCAATAACTTTAATTGAGATGATTCCTTGTGTTTTTTAGGGCACCTACTTACTACAGACACTAATTTTTTTGTTTTTAATTTAATTATCTAATTATATTTTTTATTTTATATATACAGAAGCTTCTATGTATAAATTTATAATGGCATCATTTGTTTTGAAAATTATTTATTTACTTCAAACATCATGTTTATAGACATTCAATGATGTTTGTTTTTATGTAAACTTGGTACAATGACTTTAGCTCTTGACTTATTCTAAGTTTATGATTATAAAATAATTTATTTGTAGTTAGATTTTGAGTGTTATTATATATCTTTTACTTCGTATATTTTTACTTTATATGAAACCATATCATATTATTATTATAAATTAATTAATATTAATAATTAAAAATATAATTTAAAAGAAAAGTTTTTACCAACATTTTAATATTTATATCAAGAAATATTTTGTTAGAATATTTTAGGCTATACTGAAGTCACTAATCGTCAACCGTTGATAAAAGTAAAAACACTATGAGACTATACTGACGGGCATTGACCGTCAGTAAAAGATATATTATCGAATAACCCATCAGTATAGATAGGAAAAATTAAAATATATAAGTCTATCATGATGGGAGTTAACCATCAATAAAAGGTATAATGATGGAACACACAACAGATGCTATACCAATAAATAAACAATTATTGACAGACTTAAAATGTAGGTATATCTCAACTACTATTTCAACACTTTAAAAACTATCAATATAGGTTTATACTAATAAGAGATATACTAACAGTTAAAAATTCATCAGAATATACATTTTGATCATTGGTATAGGATTTATTTTGCTATATTAACGGATTTTTAGATTTTACCGATGGTTTTTTTAGCAACAGTATATGGCAATTTTCTTGTAGTCCTATAAATGAGCCTTATGAAAATGTAAGCCTCCTCTTTATATTATATATGTAAGTATGCTAAAATTGCTCTTGAAAAAAGAAAATAAATAATAAAAGGTGCTAAATCTTTTACTATAATAAAAAAAATTCTAATAATTAAATTCTAATTTTTTCTATAAATTTTAAAAATAAAACTAATTAAGTTTACATATGTCATACAAATTAGTAAACTTGACATTGTTGCTTTTGCTAAATCGATTGGAATTCTGCACCTATAAACTATTTCATCTCTTTTATGAACATGAATGAACATGCATATATCAACTACATTGAAAAATTACAACAAACAAATTTGATCCTAAAAAATAAATCAAACAATAAAATTATAGTAAGAAATAGACAAAATAAAATGGATAAATATCAATTTGAAAGTTTGAATAACAAAAACCTCATTTATCAATGACATAATTTCTATGGAGAATGGATTGATGTTTTCTAGGTCAAATCTCTTTTCTTCTTTTTTTACTTTCTTTGTTTCCTCTCTTTTCCTCTCTTTATTCTTTTGAAAATAAAAAAAAAATTAGATCTGATGAAAGGATCTTCCTCTTCCCTCCCTATTTTCGTTGCTTTTTGAATTTCTCTTCATTTTCCAACATCTCCTTCTTACCCTATTCATTTTTTTTTTCAAATTTTTCTTAAAAATCTCCTTTTTACTAAAAATTCCATGCTCAATTCTTTTGTCTCTCTTTTTTTCATCACTCTCTCGAAGGTTCTAAACTCATCCCTTTACCAAATGATGTTTTCACTATTTTCTTCTCTTTCTCTTTCCCTTTGCTTTTTTTTTTTAATTTTTTTAGGTTGTGAAGCCTTTGGATGCAGAAGTTTCTACTCTCCTAGTGTGTCTAGAAGCTTCCCTCTCTTTTCACCTATATTTAAAAGAGGTAGTAGAATTGTTAGAAATTGCTTTAAAGGATAACAAAGCAATATTTCTATCCCTAAATATACCCTTCAATTCTTTTTAAAGACATTGAATAGCTATTCCCCAAATCAGTGTTTGAAAGACTATAGGGACAGCTTTAATTATTTGTTATAAATGCATATAAAGAAAATCATCCTTAAAGAAATTACCATGTTATCCTTTTCATTATTTGATAAAAAAATGACTTGTTCAAATTGACTATTTTACCTTTATATCATAATTATTGTGCCTTGCTTGCCTTTTATACCACTTAGCACTTGTCCAATGATTCTTTTAAGCTTGTATAAGTACTTTAGCTCTACACCATCCAAGTAGATCTACCACATACTGTCATAACATATAGATCTATAAATCTATAGCTAGACTTAACAAAATGGATGGAGTCGCCACCAATCTTTTTTATCTAGGTGTGATTGGCCACCTAAAGAATCTATCCTTTTAAGGAGCTCCTTAGCTCGATTAAGAGTCCCTAAAAGTATAGGTTTGGGTCTACAAACCAAAATAAGGTTCAGGAGTTCGGTTACATATAAGGAAGGTTTAGCACCCCTACATGCCCATTCAAAGGATGGTACCATATTATTTCAAATTTATCCTAGAGTCTTGAGTCTAATGGTTTCAAATTTTTATGTTGAAATATTAGAAATAATTTATAAGATTCTTCCATCAATCTGGTAGAATTTTTAAAAATATTTTCTCACCTCAAAAGTATTCAAGAATCCTATTTGTTTTCATAAAGAGGCTTCGTCGTCAGAAAAATATTTATTTATTATTCTTTTTTTGTTGACAATATATCTAATTATTTCACAATTTGAGTCAAATTAAAAATATTTTTTTTGAATTTTTAAAATTTTCACCATTTGGGCCTATTTAAAATTTTTTTTTCTTTTTCTTCTTTGTTTTTAGAAAAAAAATAATATGACAATTATTTTTTTATTGAAATTTCATTTAAATTCTTTCACCATTTAGGACAAATTTAAAGAAAACTTTTCACCTAGAGATTTCTTAAAAATTTACTATTTGAAATTTTTAAAAATCTTATCATTGGATAATTATCAAATATTTTCAACAAAAATTTTTTATTTGGAAAAAAATATAATTACTTTTATTGAAATTTTATCTAAATTATTCCACAATTTGGGTCAAATTGTAAGAAAATTTCTCACATTTTCTTAAAAAATTTACCATTTGAAATTTCTAAGAATCTCATCATTGGGTAATTTTTATTTAATTCCAAAATTTTTTTTTTTGGATTGAAAATAAATATTAACTATTGTTATTGAAACTTTATCTAAATTATTCCACCATTTGGGATAAATTTAAATAGAATTTCTCATCTAGAAATTTTATAGAAATTTACCATTTGAAATTTCTATAAATTCCATCATTAGATAATTAATATTTATTCCCAAAATTTTTATTATTTTTTACTTTTATTATTTTTTCAAATTTAATCATAAAGAAAAAAAACTAAAAAAACAAACATATAAATTAAATATTAAATACAAAAAATACAAAAAAAAAGTAGCTCGGCTTGTGGCTCGAATCGGCTCGGCTTCAGATTCAAAAGACGGCTTGGAGGATTAGCTTGGCGGTTGGGTTCACGGCTTGGCTAGAGCCAAAAGCAAGGACGTGAGTTAAAGAGGGTCAAGCGCTCGGGTCGGGTCACCTAGAGGTAAAATGTGCTGATCATGGGATTTATAAAGCTCCAAAATAATGTTGTTTCAGTAAGGGTATAAATAACCCAAATTCAATCCTTCCCAAATTCAACAACTTTTCTTGTTTTTTCAGCTTTTTCATTTTTAATTAATTTTTTTATTTTTTAACAAAAATCAAATGTAGACCTTCGGACAGATTGGGGTATCCACAACTGCCTTTATTTGCCCATTTTTTATGAAACAGGAATTATGCAAAGACGTAGACAACCCAATCAACTTGACACATTTTTTTTGTTTTTTTTTTTTTTGAAAAAGTAAACAAAGCTTCTCTAAGCAAAGACTCAACAACTTTAAAAGGTAAAAGGTTTCTCTAAATAGAGGCACAATAACTTTGAAAAATAAAATGTTCCTCTAAACAGAGGCACCACAACTTTTGAAAAATAAATTGTTCCTCTAAATAGAGGCACCACAACTTTTGAAAAATAAATTGCTATTCGAAACAGAGGCACCACAACTTTTGAAAAATAAATTGTTCCTCTAAATAAAGGCACCACAACTTTGAAAAATAAATTGCTCCTCAAAACAGAGGCATCATGACTTTAAAAAATGAATTGCTCCTTTAAACAGAGACACCACAACTTTGGAAAAATAAATTGCTCCTCTAAACAGAGGCACCACAACTTTAAAAAATAAATTGCTCCTCGAAACAGAGGCATCATGACTTTAAAAAATGAATTGCTCCTTTAAACAGAGACACCACAACTTTGAAAAAATAAATTGCTCATCTAAACAGAGGCACCACAACTTTGAAAAATAAATTACTCCTCTAAACAGAGGCACCACAAATTTGAAAAAATAAATTGCTCCTTTAAACAAAGTCATCACAACTTTGGAAAAATAAATACTCCTCTAAACAGAGGCACCACAACTTTGAAAAATAAATTGCTCTTTGACAATCATGTCCAGAAGAGTCGTAGATCTAATTTGATGAAATTTGTAATGGGAACTCAAAGATTCACAATTTGAGTTCGAAAATCAAAGATTCAGATTCGTAAAAACCTTTCAGCTTTGTAAGAATTTACTGAAATTTGATTCTTAAAACTTCAGTTTCATAAAAATTCAAATTTGTAAGATCTCAAGATTCGTTTTTGCAAATTACAAGACTCATATCCAACATTTAAATATTCTTATTTGAATTCTGGAGATTCACATCCAAAAATTCAAAGCTTTTTATTCAAGTTCAAAGGTTCACGTTTGACAAATTTGGGATTCATATCCAAAAAGTTTAAGCTTTTTCGTTTGAACTTTGAAGATTCACATCCAAAAGTTAAAAACTTTCACTCTAGTTCGAAGATTCACATCCGTGAACATTAGGGTTTCACACCTCAAATAACTTTATTTGAAACACAAAGATTCTCATTTGAGTTCAAAGATTCACATTCGATAAATTTTGGGTTTCACACCTTAAAGATTCTCATTTGAAACTTAAAGATTCTCATTTAAAACTCAAAGATTCTTATTTAAGTTCGAAGATTCATATTCAATAAATTTTGGGTTTCACACCTCAAATATTCTCATTTGAAATTCAAAGATTCTCATTTGAGTTCGAAGATTCACATTCGATAAATTTTGGGTTTCACACCTCAAAGATTTTCATTTGAAATTCAAAGATTATCATTTGAGTTTGAAGATTCACATTCAACAAATTTTGAGTTTCACATCTCACAGATTCTCATTTGAAATTCAAAGATTCTCATTTAAAAATTTAGACTTCATCAAAATATTCAAAATTTCTTTTTCAGATGAGCTTCAAACTTTCACCATAGTTAAAATTTTATGTGTACTGAATGTTATGATCAATGATGCAAATGCTTTCTTAATGATACAAATGTAACAATCTAGATTCTCACAATGTCATATTCTTAACCATAATTCAAATGTTTACTGCATAATGCAAATGCATATCTAGACCAATGTAGACACCCAATTTGGTCCAGGCCCAGATCAATTGGGCCTGGCCCAAACAGGTAAGTGTGGACACCCAATTAGGTCCAGGCCCAGATCAATTGGGCCTAGCCCAAATGGGTAGGGCCCAATTCAATTTGTCCTGTATTATTCTGTATTTTATATATTTTATTATTATGTATATATTTATTTATTTTTTTATTAGATTAGATTTATATGTATATAGTTATATATTTATTATTATTATTATTTTTTTTTGTAATATATTTTTGGGTTTATCTTATTTTATTATTATTTTTTTTTTTTTAAATTATCTGTTCTAATTTTTCCTGATTATCAGATTTTTTTTTTTACTATAATATCTTTTGATTTATCTGATTATTATCTAGTATTTTTTTATTTTTAATTTTGGAGGGCTAAGATTGAAGCTGAAGAATCCTACTGGGAATGGGAATTCAATCAAGAGAGTCCAATTAGATTCAAAGACTGAATCCCCGTCCAAGGAGGAATTGGGATTGATCAGGAACTCCTGATCAACCCCTATAAAAGGGACCCCCCCTGGAACAGAGAAAACACACACAGAAAACAGTAAGCAAAGCTACTGATTTGAGAGAAAAGGAGGCGTATAGGAAGCTAAGAAAAGTTTAGGAGTGTTCTGGGAGTGAGAAAAAATTTTTAGAAATTTTTGGCAAAAAAAATTTTCTGGAAATTTCTGGGAAATTTCCAGATTCCGGCGACAATTCCGGCGAAATTTGAATTTTCCGGCAAAAATTTCGGCGAACCTTGAAGTTTCCGGTAATCTGCCCAGTTTCTGGCGACGAATCCAGAAACCGGTGATCTTCCGGCCAACTTCCGGTGAACTTCCGGCGAAATTTCCAGATTCCGGCGACTTTTCCCAGAATCCGGCACCGGTGTTCTTCAGCTTTTAGAGAGAAGGGAGAGGAAAAAAGAAGAAGAGAGAGAGGGGGAGGAGTGTTCTGTCGAAAAACGGAGGAAGGTGCCTTTTATACCCTCCCAAAACGACGTCGTTTTGGCTTTAAGTTAATCAGAGGATCCGCGCGTTTTGCCGAACCCGACCCGACCCGAGCGTCGACCCGATTCTGACCCGCGCGTGCCCAGCCCTCTCCGAGCCGAGCCGAGCCGAGCCGTTCTTCCCGAGCCGCTTTTCCGAGCCGTTTTCTCTTCCTCGAGCCGAGCCGAGCCGAGCCGCGAGCCGAGCCGCTCCAGGTTTTTTTTTTTTCATTTATTTGTTTTTTTTTATTTTTTATTTATTAGATTAGGTTTATTTAATATTCTTTTTATCTTTATTTTGGTTTTACTTTCCTTTATTTTTTTTTTATCTTTATTTATTTTCACTTTTTTATTATTCTATTTTCTTTAAATAAAAATCAAATTTTCCAAAAAAAATATTTTTGGGGAAAAGTTGAAAGTATCAATTTTCCTTAAAAATAAATTTTCAAAAAAAAGGATTTTAGGGAAAAATTGAAAGTATCAATTTTCCTTGAAAATCAAAATTTCCAAAAAAGAATATTTTTAGGGAAAAGTTGAAAGTATCAATTTTCCTTAAAAAAATAAATTTCAAAAAAAGGTTTTTCAGGAAAAGTTGAAAGTATCAATTTTCCTTGAAAATAAAATTTCAAAAAAAAAATGTTTTGAGGAAAAGTTGAAAGTATCAATTTTCCTTAAAAATAAAATTTCAAAAAAACATTTTTAGGGAAAAGTTGAAAGTATCAATTTTCCTTAAAAACAAAATTTCAAAAAAAAAGGTTTTTGAGGAAAAGTTGAAAGTATCAATTTTCCTTAAAAATAAATTTCCAAAAAATATTTTTTGGGGAAAAGTTGAAAGTATCAATTTTCCCCACACAAAAAAAAAATCTTTCTTTTCTTTCTTTTTATTTTGATTTTTGATTTTTTTTTTCTTTAAATAATCCGACGACGGAGCCTCTGTAAGTGAAACAGTAGTTTTCTTGCATACTCCTGAGGTGAGGGAATTTTCTCAATTTTCTGCTAAAAGTATTAGAGTTAATTGAGAATAATTTCCAATAACTAATTACTTGATAAAATTTTAAGGCTTTTGGATAACACAAATTTCAGCTGGTACCATCTTTTGATGGGCGTTGTGAGGGTGCTATAACCTTCCTCACACGTAACCGAACTCCCGAATCCTGTTCTGGTTTGTAGACCTGAACCTATTCTTTTAGGGACCCTTAAACTTAAATGTTCCCTGAAAGGACAGATTCCTAAGGTGGCCAATCGCACCTAGATAAAAAAGATTGGTGGCGACTCCCTAAAGTCAATGTCTAACGATAGATCCCCGGATCTAGACGTTATGACAACCAAAGTTTTAAAGATTTTTCAAATCACAATGCAAATGTAATGCATGTAATGTGGATGTCAATGTCATGAAATTCTAATTAAAATGTGGTAACATGGTTCTCAAGACCCCATTATCTCACCTTTTTTCTATTTTTATCTTCTCAACACTCTAGAATAAGTTTCTGTCCTCCATCACTTGGTCACCACTCATAGGTTTTTCAGCACTAACCATTTCAGAACAAATTTCGTCCTCCATCACTAGGTCATTACTCATAGGTTTCTCAACACTAACTATTTTAGAACAAATTTTGCCCACTGGTCCATATTATTCTTACCATTTGACCATAACTCACAGGTTATATCGACCAATTCATCCTCATATTTATCACTTGGTCATATCACCTTTTCAAGTTTTTGTACTCTCTTCATTTGTTGACCAACCTATCACCATATTCATCATGTGTCATCTCAAATCATCCTTTTTAGGTTTCTACCATTTCTTCATTTTTTCTTTATCATCTTGAATTTCTTTTCAAAAGAATGCAAGACTTTTTCAAGAACATTATCATTCATTCATCATCATTTCAATTCTTGACAAACACAATGCAATCGTACATTTCCTCGATTCATTTTATGGATGCAATAATAAGGAAGCACAAGGTGAATTAGGAGAAAGATAATCAATGAAGAACAAGTTTGGTACAAAAATAAATGAGAAAAAAAAACAAATGAGATGTATGTCATTGGGATAAATGGAACAAATGGAGTAACAATATCCAAATAGTAAATATTCAAATAATTTTGAACATTAATCCAGTATTCTCTTTCAAAAACTTATTCCATTGACTGTCAAAATTATTTTGAGCTCTTCAAGCTTTGCTCCAACTTTGAGGGATCTTTAGATGTCTTTAACATTCTTCTATGTGGCTAACTCTCAACTTAGAGATTTTTTACCTAAATTGCCCTTTCGAGTTTTCAATTTGAGTTTTTTTCTTTTATTTTCATCTTTTTTCTATTTTTTCTTTTTTTTCATTCTTTCACCTATTATTGATATATCTTCTACATCAATCTCTAGAGCAATAAAGCATGATTTTGTCATTCCATCACTAGTATGCCTTAACCCAACATATGATCATTCAATTCGAGCATTCACATTTGATCCAAATAGACTTTTAAAGGTTGTAATGTAGGCCATAGTGAGGGGTCATGAAAAATAAGCTCAAAACATGTGTTTAAAGGGTTCAAAACTAAAGGATCATTTCTCATCATTTGAATTAACTTGGCATTTTGCCCCTTTCCACTTCATTTCACTACTTTTTCTTTTTTCTATCTCATTTCTTACACAAAGACTCTCATTATTTTACCCCAAATCATGTATGGCATTCATTTTTTTCTCTTTTTCTTTCATTTTGCTTTTTTTTTTGAAATCTTTTATGATCTTTTGCCACCTTTTTTTTTCAAAAATTATCCCCAGTGTGAAGGGTGATCCTTGGTCAGGATTCTTTTAAAAAAAATCATAATAGGCTCAAAAGGGTAGCAATAAATAATTTTTCAAATGGTAAAAGAAAGATGACAATTTTTCATATCAAATGTGAATGCTTTCCTTGAAAATAATCTATTGAACAAAAATAAGCTTATGAATCTTTATAATAGACTATACATCTTCATGACATGCCTATTTCACATCTATTAATTGCTTGCTTTTTTTGCTCACATAATCTTTTCAAATCAATCTGAATGAGTTCTCAAAATTAGATCTTAAAATTATTGTTATCATTATCTAAACATTCATTATTTAAAATTTGAAAATAAGAATGAAAAATTATGAAAGGTGACAAAGCATGGAATAACTGTTGAATGAAAGAGAAAATGTAATGAAATGCATTATCCTTGCCTTTTATTAAAATGATAACAACTTAAATCCTATTGTATAAAAGAATTCTTAACATTACTATAAAAAAATCTAGAATGATAAGTAGCTTCCAACCAGCCTTAATATTCTTCTCAAAATGATGCCCATGTGTAATCAGGTGAAGGATTTTTATTGACATCTTATCCCCTTGATTTATTAAAGCTCACTAAGCTTTTTTGGATCAAACTTTACATTTTATGTTTGAAAGTAGAGCAGATTTCAACAGAATGACCTACATTCCCATTATGATAATCGCACATTGCATTAGCATCATACCATTTTTAATATGATGACTTTAATGGTTCTAGAATAACTGGAGATACCAAGTTGTTCTTAACCAGTTTTGAAAATAACTCAGTATAGGTCATAGGGATAGGGTTAATATGTGCCATTTTTTGGTTATCTCGAGATCTCCTTAAATCTCTTACTTAGTTGTTAGGCTTGGAAGATGGTGTAGGTATTCGAAAGACGGATTGTGGTTAAGTTGATTGTGGATATGGCTGGTAAGGGTAAGGTGAGATATTATTCACAGCAAGATAGTACGAAGAGTAACTTTATGATGGATAGAGTTGATATCCCCTGAACTGTTTGTCAAAGTTCATAGCTTGAGCTTCAGTCTCTTTCTTCTCTAGCGCATTCTTGATTTTCCTTCCTTTCAACTTGCCATTTTTAATGGCATTCTCAATGATTTCGTCTGAGATTATCATGTCGATGAAATTTTTTATTGTATTTCTTATCATCTTTTTATAATAAACGAATTTCAAAATGCTGACGAATAATATCATGGTCTCTTTTTCAATTAACGGAGGTTACACTTGAGAAGTTATATCCCTCCATCTCTAGGCATATTCTTTGAATGATTCAGTCATTTTTTTTTCATATTCTGTAAAAAAAAACAATCATGGGCTAAGTCTATAATATGTTGATACTGATTAATGAAAGCATGGGCTATATCATTCTAAGAACGAATACAGGTTTTATCCAGCTAGACATATCATCTAGTAGAGCTTGTAAGACTATCTTAGAATACATGTATCAATAGCTTCTCATTATTAGCATGGGTTGCCATCTTTTGACAGTACATGATAATGTGGGTCTTTGGGTATTTTGTACCATCGTATTTTTTAAATTTTGAAACCTTGAATTTTGGAAGAATAACCATATTTATGACTAAACAGAGTCCAACAGCATCTATCGAACCATAAAAACTAATGCCCTCTACTGCTCGCAGCCTTTCTTCAACAAGTTTATCTTCTGTTTAGCTTTTAAGGCTTTTAAAGTCTCCATCTCCTTGGGCTTCATCTTTTTTTTCTCATCTGGGTCATCCAAATTAGGAACTGATATTGATTCTACTGCCTTCTCAGTAAAAATAAGATTTACATAACTCTAGTACTGCTTTCGAGTTTAAGGCTAATGGTATTTCAGGATTTGTATACCATATAGAATATGTGAACTATTGCAGTGGTGGATCTTGTGTGGGTTAGGCTTGATGTGGCCCAAAATCAGGTGGGTACAGTGGGTCATCCCTCTCTTGTGAGGGATGGTCTTGTTGGCTTTCTTTTATACCTTTTTTTTGTTTAATTTGTTCAAAACCTTCAAAATCTTATTCAACTCCCCTTCTAGCTTCTCTTAAGCTTTCTCTATCCTTTCGAGACGATTGAAATTTTCTTATTTCATTTGTCTGGCTCGAGCCCTTGTATTATATTAGTGAGTGGAGTTCTTGCTTGGTGAAACTATCTTTGAACTTTGAATACCATAATTATGATTAGAAATGATATGCCTTATGTGTGATTAGAAATGATATGCTTTATGTGTAATGCATGTAACATACACTTCCATGGATGTTGGTATGAGATGTGGCAAACATTCCCTATATGAAAATGATGTAAATGATAATGTTAAAACATGAGCATGAAAATAATGCATAGGATGATATGATAATGCATAGAATGAAATGATATGAAAATGATGCATAGAATGAAATGATATGGAAGTGATGTAGATGCATACAAAACAAAATGGTTAGATAAGCAATATACAAGTTGTTTCTTCTTATGTCCTAATTTTGAGTTATATCTATCAATTGGGTAGGAAGGGCTCTATCTTAAGGTTAGCCTTTTAGGGGTGAACTATATGCAGAGTTAGATAATTTTGACCACTAAAGGTTCTCAAATTGTTTCTTACATCATCGTTCATCACAGACTAGTAAAGCATTCTAATCCTCACTCATTACAGGCTATCAACGGAAATGATACAATTTGAGTGAGAGTATTTCACTAGTCATTGCGGAGATTATCATCTCACGATAACGTAGGTACTTTACTATCTCCTAAGAGGGACAAAGCTCAGGTATAGAGCTCATGTAATGCAAATGCATGTGATAGTGTGTGTGAAGAAACATATAAGTTTCATGCCCCAAAAATAAAATACAAGACTAAAAAAGGTTAGAAAATAAATAACATAAATCATTACAATTTAAAACCATTAGACCAAAAGATAGGATAAATTCAAAAATTATGGCTTGACTCTCTAGCGTCCTTAGTGGAGTCGCCAAACTGTCATAACATATAGATCCATAAATCTATAGCTAGACTTAATAAAATGGATGGAGTTACCACCAATCTTTTTTATGTAGATGTGATTGGCCAACTAAGGAATCTATCCTTTTAAGGAGCTTCTAAGCTCGACTAAGGGTTCCTAAAAGTATAAGTTCGGGTTTACAAATCAGAATAGGGTTTGTGAGTTCGGTTACATGTGAGAAAAGTTATAGCACCCCCATATGCCCATCCAAAGAATGGTACCATATTATTTCAAATTTATCCTAAGGTCTTGAGTCTAATTGTTTCAAATTTTTATGTTGAATATTGAAAATAATTTCTAAGATTCTTCCATCAAACTGTTAGAATTTTTAAAAATATTTTATCACATCAAGAGTATTCAAAGATCCATTTGTTTCCTTGAAGATGCTCCGTCGTCAGAAAAAGATTTATTTATTTTTTTGTTAAAAATATATCTAATTATTCTACAATTTGGGCCAAATTAGAAATATTTTTTCTTTTTTAATTTCTAAATTTTCTACCATTTGGGCCTATTCAGAAATATTTTTTTTTTATTTCTAAACTTTTCACAATTTGGGTCAATTTAGAAATATTTTCTTTCCAGAATTTCTAAATTTTTCACCATTTGGGCCTATTTAGAAATTTTTTTTATTTTTGGAAAGAAAATAATATGAAAAATATTTTTTTATTGAAATTTCATTTAAATTCTTTCACCATTTGAGACAAATTTAAAGAAAATTTCTCATCTAGAGATTTCTTATAAATTTATCATTTGAAATTTTTAAGAATTTCATCACTGGATAATTATCAAATATTTTCAACCAAAATTTTTTATTTGAAAAATAATACAATTACTTTTATTGAAATTTTATCTAAATTATTCCACAATTTGGGTCAAATTTAGAGAAAATTTCTCACCTAAAGATTTCTTAGAAAATTTATCATTTGAAATTTTAGCAAATCTCATCCTTGGGTAATTTGCATTTAATTCCAAAATTTTTATATTTTTTATTTTTTTTTGGATTGAAAATAAATATTAATTATTGTTATTGAAACTTTATCTAAATTATTCCACCATTTGAGACAAATTTAGATAGAATTTCTCACATAGGAATTTTATAAAAATTTACCATTTGAAATTTTTATAAATTCTATCATTGGATAATTAATATTTATTCCCAAAATTTTTATTATTTTTACTTTTTATTATTTTTTCAAATTTAATCATACATAAAAAAACTAAGAAAAAACACATAAATAAAATATTAAATAAAATTAAAAAATACCAAAAAAAAAAAATTGCTCGGCTTCAGAGTTAAAAGATGGCTTGGAGGATCAACTTGGCGGCTAGGTTCACGACTCGGCTCGGTTGTAGCCAAAAGTAGGGATGCGGGTTGAAGCAAGTCAAGCACTCCGGTCGGGTCGTCCAGTGGTAAAACGCGTGGATCCTGGGGTTTATGAAGCTCCAAAACGACGTCGTTTCAGTGAAGATATAAATAGCCCAAATTTAGACCTTCCCAAATTCAACCACTTTTCTCTTTTTTTTAGCCTTTTCATTTTTAATTAATTTTTTATTTTTTAACAAAAATCAACTATAGACCCTCAGACAGATTGTGGGTGTCTACACATACAGTAACAAAAACAACTAATTTTTTAATCTTTTCTTGGAAGTTAATTGCTTCACATTGATACAAACTAGTAAAGGTTGAAAACAATTCGATAGTAGTCAAATTAGACAAAACACAAGTCTTGTATATACTTTCAAAAGTGAAATCATATGAAACACAAAGTTTTTAATTTATCTAATTTATTTAATCAATTATAAAAGATGATATCAAGTAAATTTCAAATGCAAATTCCAACATATACAATTGCTTCTTCTATCATCAACTCAAGGATAATTTTGATAATTGATTTAGTTGATACATTTATGGCTTATATATGTTGTATTTTAATAGAGTCTAACAAAATAAAAATTAATTGATAATTAAAATAAATGATTGTTCTTTAATTTAATAATAAACTAATAAAATATTTTTTTATAGAAATTATGTCATAATCTAAAAATGTGCGAAGAGGTTGCACATGCATGATTTTGAATTTAACATTTTGTAATTTCTTTAAATAAAATATTTGAGTTAATCACTTTTAATACTTTTAAAATTCACATTTTTATGTAAAGAAGATACAAAATTAGCATTTTTAATTTTCCTTTCTAATATAATAATTAATTAAATAATGGTTTTAGCTATTTAATCTACCATTTTTTATTAAAATGTAAAATAATAATGTATTCAAATATTTCCACTACTATAACTCCATTTGTTTTATAGAAAATAACTTTTAAAAAATAATTTTCACATTTTCAAGTATTTGGCAAATAACTGACTGGTTAACGAAAAATGACTTATTGGTCAACGAAAAATGAGACAATTTTTCTAAAAATTATCTTATCTTTTTCAAAAGGGAAAGATAATTTTCAAAAAATAGTTGTCTACAAATATAATTACTTATCAATGTGCTTAAGCATGATTTTACTCAAGTCAGACCTTATACATGATTTTTTAAGTTCAAATTTAATTTGACCCGACCTAAAATATATTTATATTTATAAATAATATTTTTATTTAATTTTACTTAAAAAATTAAAATATTAATATTAAAAATATTTTAATATTTTAATTTTAAATATTTTTATAATTATACTCAAATATGATTTTGAACACAATATTTTAACACTGAAGTTAATTTGATTTGATTTGATTTGAAATATTATTATATTAATAAATATATTTTATATAATTTTAATTAAAAAATTAAAATATTAGCATTAAAAGTTTTTTCATATTTCAAATTTAAATATTTTTATTTTTTATATTGTTAAACATAAAATTTTTTAATATTTCAATAATAAATGGTATTAATATTATTTTAATAATAAATAATAACAATAATAATATTTTCATTAATTTAATAATTAATGTTAAATAATATAATAATGTTATTTTCTTAATATGAATATTTTTATAATTTCTTGTTATTTTTAGTTTAAAATATATAAATTTATATTTTATTTATTATGGTATTTATATTACTATTTTAATAATAAATATAAATAAAAATTTTTGTTTTGATTTAATAATAGATACTTTCAATAAAAAATATAGATATTTTAATAGTATAAATATTTTAATATTAATAAAAATAATATTTTAAGAAAACTAATACTATTTAAATATTTTAAAATATTAATATAAAAATAATAAATAGTTTTATTTTAAGTATTTTATATTAATATAATATTTTAGTATTAAATATTATTATTAAATATAATTATTCTTGAATATTAATAATTTTAATAATAAATAATTTCAACATACTTTAATAATAAATAATTTTTAATATTTTAAAAGTTATATTAATATTATTTGAAAAAAAAAAAAAAACAGATTTTTCAAAAAACAACCTAATAATAAAATTTTTTTTATTAAATCGTCCAAATAATAGAAAATTTTTACCAATTTAAAAAATGTAAACATTTTTTAAAAAATATTTTCTGGAATCAATTTCTGCAAACGAAACCTAGATAATACCAGCTTTTGCATCACTTTCATACATCACAACATCATTTTTCAGCCCTATCATTTCCATTTCCAAGCTTTATCATTTCCATTTCGACAACGATGAAGAGCAAAATGCTAACCCTGCTATTTGTGCTAGCTACCTCAGCCACATTGTTCAGCCAAGGTCTAGCTGCTGATCATGAGCACCCGACTACACTAATCAAATTCTTTTGGCCATGGTTCCCTAGGCCTTGGGATTCATCTCCTTCACCACCACAGGACCCCATAGAGGTGCCGCCACAGGACCCTAAGGTGGCCAACTGCTTGGAATACCTCAGAAAAGATAAAACTTGCCTTAAAAATATTCTACATTCTTTCGTGATCCGCAAACCCGACATTGGACCAGAATGTTGTCCTATTGTTAAGGAATTATTCCAGGATGATTGCTTCAATGTTATTTTTGTGCGGTACCAAGATGTAGCTAGTCAGTTGAAGGAGCATTGTTCTAATAAGGGGGGAGCGACACCACCACCAAGAGCTTAGATCAGTTCCAACCATTGGCAATCAGCTGCCAATTAGAGTTTTCAAGTTTAATGGTCTTTTAGGATTTTTTTTTTTAAGTTTAGAAGGTAGGATTTAAGATTTTATATGTTTTTCAATTACACAAATTCTGGAATTTGTATTTATAAAAGGGATCAATTTTTTTTTCTCTTATTCTTATATATAATAAAAGGGAATTCAAATATTTAAGGGTTCTTCATTTAAAAAAAAATAAAATTTAATCCATACTTGGAAGCTTATTCCTTCACAATTGCTTATGACTTATGAGAAAGATCCAGCCACCAAATCGTTGGTAATAATCTCCAAAAACCAATCAGAAACGGTTTCTGCCAATTTCTGAGTGTAATTTAAGATAATTTGTTTCGAGTTCTTAGCTACCCTGGAAATGTAGGGTCTAATTTGTTCGAGTTGGAAGAGATGCTCATCTCATCGTTCAAAATTATTCTCAGGCGTGTCTGAGGTTTCATTCTCAAATCTCAAGCCTGCCATCTCACGATCCTTCCACTGTCCAATTTAATTACTCCATTTCTCCTATTTTATATTTCATTTTGCTTCAACTACAAAATTCTTACAAAAAAAAATGTAATCAACTGATCGTACATATTATCAACGCATCAAATTTTGAATTTGAATAAGAGTCTAATACAATAAAACACAGCAACATAGATATTATTTGTTAAAGATTCTTAAATTTTAGAAACGAATCATTAATGAAGTCAGTAAAACACAATAATATAGATATTTATTTTTGAAGATTTTTAAATTTTAAAAATTATTCGTTAATCTAGTAATATAGTGTTTTAATTTAGTAATACTTTGGAAGAAAGATAATGATATTTATCAAATCAAAAGAAAAAAATAATAATGATATCTATCATTTGATTTTTTAAAAAATTAAAAGTAATCAGATTATAAACATACTTAAATTTTTTTTCTTCGATATAATCCTCACCCAAACTGCATTTTTATGCATCACAAACTTCAATTTCAAGTTTTCACCATGAAGAAAGTACAACTAGCCCTGCTACTTGTTCTGGCTACTTCAGCAACACTGTTCAGCCAAGGCCTAGCAGACGATGAGCCGTCAACTCCAGCATCACCCAACGTCTTTTTGCAATGGTTCTTTCGGTGGCAAGCTCCTCCACCTTTGCCTCCCAGCCAACCGCCTGCGGCACCACACGACAAGTGCTTCGAATCCTTCACGTCACAAGCAACCTGCCTTGAGGATATTGTAACGTCTTTCCTCAGACTCAGACCCTACTGAAGATTGTTGTGCTGCTATTAATGCAACGCACGAGGATTGCTTGAATACAATTTTCGATCAATTCAACAATCCATTTTTGGCTCCTATGATTAAGGAGTATTGTTCTAATAAGGAGGCAGCTAAATCACCACCAGCAGTTTAGATCAGTTTCAACCATTGGCAATCAGCTGCCACTTAGAGTTTTCAAGTTTAATGATGGTTTTTATTATTATTATTTTTTTCAGTTGGGTTAATTTAGAAGGTAGGATTCAAGGTTTTATGTGTTTTTCAGTTAGACAAATTCTGTAATTTGCATTCAATGAAAGAGATCAACTTTTTTCTCTCTTAAAAGGAATTCATATATATATTTTGGTGCTCTCCAATTTTCTAGATTAATTTTTAAAAAGGATCTTTTATGATTCTCAAACACCAAAATAAACTTGCTTGCATGAACATCAAGGCCTGTCAGCCGCATGAAAATTGACATTACTATTAGATTTTGGTATTTGTTTTCAGAAAATAATATCTTAACTGGAAATCATTGTGTGTGAAAAAAAAAGAAATTACAAGATTAAGATTTGAATTTCTTAAATATTATCTTTTAATTCCGATAGTATGAATTAAATGAGATAAATTTTGGATTTATTTAAATATTTTGTATCTTTATCATCTAATCAAACAATAATAGCATTGAATTTTTTTATTTTGAAAAATATTTGTAAATTATTTTTTAATACAATCGATGTTATCTCCAAATTATTTTTTTATTTTAACAAATACATGTATATTCAAAAATTTTCTCTCAATAAGACAATTAAACTTTTTCCTTTATCAATTGGACTAATACTGTGTATAATATATAAATGGTTAGTAATTTTCTTTAATAACCCTTAGCATTACTTAATATTAAATAATTAACTTAAAAGACTCAAAATTTTAATTAATTTGAAAATTTTATATTGAAGAGAAAAAAACAAGGGGTTTATATTATAATATGACCTTTTTATATAACTAAAAATCTAATAAATTTTTCTAAGTATAAAATTTTTAACATTATAAAATTTGTATGAAAATAATTTATAATCTATTTTTTTATCCTAGAATAATAAATGTTATGAAAAGCTTGGGAATAATGAAGTGAAAATAAAAAACCCAAAATAAAAAGCTAGAAAGGGCTTCGTGTCTGCTGTCCGTCTTTCTCTCATCCTCTGGCAATCCTTCTTCGCCTTATCCACTTATTTATCACAGCACGCCCATTGCCCATCTATCAGACTTCTTTGTTCAGTTCTCTTCTTGTCCTTCCTTATTTCCTTCAACTTGCCTTTTCCTGGAGACAATTCCATAATACCCATTTTCTTTTTTGTTCTTTTCTTCTAAGGAATCATATCAATGGGCTGTTGAAGAAAAAACCAAAATTTACCTTTTTTTTTTTTTTTGCTTTCTTTTTTTAAGTTAAGTTATCAGTGAGAAGCAGGAAGGAGAGTGAAGAGGAAAGGAGAGGATGTCTTGTTTATTGCCACAGTTCAAGTGCCAACCTGACACTTTCTCTATCCAATTCAGAGCTCACCACTCTCACCATTGTAAGTTTCACACCAAAAAATGTCGTTGTTTAATCAGAATTCAAATGGTTAGTTGCTATATAAATGTGTTTTTTTTAGAAACTGGATTGAAAGTTAGAGACTTTATTCAATCAGAACTAAACTGGGTGTGCTTTGCTTTCTGTACTGGTTTTGAATTTGGTAAATTGATACTACTCATAAATGCATTTGTTTTTATTTAAAATTGAGAAGGCTAGTTGTTACATTTTATATTGGATTGAAAGTTAGAGACTTTATTTAATTAGAAGTGAAATTGGAGCGCTTTGCCTTTTTGTGCTAGTTGTGAGTAGCATTCTCCACTTTTGGATTTATTTTTGGCGGTCATTCATATGATTGAATCTTTAGAATACATTTACAAATTAGTTTTAGTATTTTTACAAGTTAGTTTTAGTATTTTTGAGTGCAATACTTATGGTGCCCCTCCTGCACCACCCCCCTCAATTAGTGGGTCCTGGATACAATTTTGTAGTACTTATTTGTATGATTATTAAATGAAAGCTTTAAAGTTTTATAATTCATTGGCTCGCAATGTTTCTTGTATACTTATTATCCTATTTGGTAGTGGCATCGTTTGTCATTATTATTTTTTTTTTTAAGATTTATTGGCTGAATCTGCAGTAAAACATAAAGAATCTGTATGTTTCCGGGCACGATGTGTTTTATCTACTACTTCACCATCAACATCGACAGCGACAACTGCAGTGCTTGATGTAGAGAAGCTAAGATTACCATCTTTTGAAGCTAACCCAAATTCAGTTGTGGCTGATAGATCATGGACATACATAGGGGCAACTGGTCCGCCCTCAGAGGTCAGTCTTGTTCATTTGAGGATATGAAGTTGAGAATTTCAGTGAAAAAGATGTAGGGTATTCTCAATTGCTCTTATGAGATAGACATGCTTTATTCCATCATCTAGTTCATTGCCTCTAGATAAACTTTTGAATTGTCTATTTCATATGAAGATCATGCTAGACAATGAGCCTGTAACTCTCAAGGAATTTCATTTTGGTTAGAAGTGCATAGGTTTTGCTTTAGACCCATTTAAGGGTGTCTTTATTCCAGCAATTCTGTTTTCTGAGTGATTTTATAAAAATTGAGCAAATTCGTAATCTCTGGATGATAGGTTACTCCTCTTTGTGTTTCTTCATTCTGGGAAACTGAGTTCTGGCCATATTGTCAGTTCTGAAGATCACTCTCAGTGGCAGTTGTCTTGATTTGCCTTATCATCTGGGCCTGTATTTAGAATCGTAGTTTCTGGTTGAATAATCTTAGTATAAGAATCGAAATTTACTACAGAATTTTGGTACTTGTTATGAGGTCACACTATAATGTATGTGACACAGTTACAATTTCACTGTCTTTGGTGTGTCTGCAGGCAAGATTTGGAGCAACTTTAGCAACTGAAAATCTTCTTGCAAGTGATGAGGCTGTAATTGCTGCTGCTGCTGCTGAAGCAGTAGCTCTTGCACAAGCAGCTCTTAAGGTTGCTAAAGATGCTGCCTTGATGGTTGAGAACTACTGTTCTTCAAAAACGAAAATGAAATCTGCAGCATTTTCTGCAAGTGATACTTCCACATCCAAGTGGGCTCTGTTTATTGAAGCAGAGAGGGCTGGTATTGCTGGAGATTTCCTCACAGATGAAAGTGAACTGGAAGAAGATGATTCAGAACAAAATTCCACAAAAGAATCTGATGAACTAGAGCCAACAAATGAAGAACTTGAACTTCTTGAGGAACAGTTATCCAGAAGTATAGCAGTGAGGTCAAAGCGCCAACCTGAACGAAAAGCCAGAAGAACAAGAGCAGCAGAGAAAGCTGCTGCCAATGTTGTTTCTGTGAAGTTTGGTTCTACCAAAAAAAAAAGGCGTGGTGCTTTAAAAGATGTAGACTACTCTGATTCATTGCGTTACTTTAGAGGGACTACCAGTACTTCCAGGCTTCTCACTGCTAATGAAGAACTTGAGTTGTCGGAAGGAATACAGGTATGATAATTTGAAAGGCATATTGGTAAACTAAGAATCTTAGAGAGATAACATTCCTGTAACCACTTAATCTGTCACTGAGTGTGCATTTCTTACCTTGGATATTTAACCGAGATAATGCCATGAATTTCCCGAGATTTCTGAATGTAAGGCTTGTCTGCTACGTGTTTGTGTTATCTGGGCATCATAGACCATCAATGTTGTGATTTGCTTATCCAAATGGTTTATTAAAAGATTATTAAATCTTCCTATGTTGCACTATGAACTAAAACTTTGATGTGTACTTCTTCTACCTTCTTCATTTTGTAAATTTCTAATTTCTTCTCTTATCACTGACTTCAGGACCTACTGAAACTGGAAAGGCTCCAGGAGGAGCTTGCAGAGCGATGTGGAGGACAGCCAACCTTTGCACAGTGGGCTGCTGCTGCTGGAGTTGATCCACAGACCCTGAGGAGGCGCATAAATTATGGTGTACTTTGCAAGGACAAAATGATTAAAAGCAACATACGGCTTGTTATTTCAATTGCAAAAAATTATCGGGGAGCTGGAATGAATATCCAGGATCTTGTTCAGGTATGTGATCTCCGACATGTAGCTGAACAAGTTGAGTTTATCATGAGGATGAAACTGTGAAAAAAAAAGAAAGAAAGAAAGAGAGAGAGAGAGAGCAAAAGAGTGGCTTTACCTCATGCTTTTAATGTCTGAATATTGCTGGGTCACAGGAAGGATGCCGAGGCCTTGTAAGAGGTGCTGAGAAGTTTGATGCTTCTAAAGGTTTCAGGTTCTCAACTTATGCTTACTGGTGGATTAAGCAAGCAGTACGGAAGTCTCTCTCTGATCACTCTAGGACAATTCGCCTGCCAGTAAGTTCTATAGTGTTCTGGACCTAAATGCATTTGCCATTTGGAAGTGTCTATGATAAATAAGATACTACCAATTACTGTCATGTTGGGTGAATGATTTCATGATAAATGTAGTTATTATTGAAGTAAATGCATCAAATCTGATAGCTTTTTCAACTTTTTTGGCTTTACAGTTTCACATGGTTGAGGCAACATATAGAGTGAAGGAGGCTAGAAAGCAATTGTACAGTGAAAATGGAAGACAGCCTGACAATGAAGAAGTTGCAGAGGCAACAGGGCTCTCCATGAAGAAGCTCACTGCCGTTCTACTCACGCCTAAAGCTCCGAGATCTCTGGATCAGAAGATTGGGATCAACCAAAATCTCAAACCTTCGGTCCGTCCTATTTCAAATCTGGCAATTAGTCTTCTTTTTTTTTTTCCCATTTTCAACCTGCAATCATTAGTGCAATTTGATTTTGTTTTGCTTTCTGATGGGACTGTTAATATTGTCCAGGAAGTAATTGCGGATCCTGAAGCAGACACGACAGAAGATATCCTGCACAGGCAGTTCATGAAGAAGGATCTGGAGAAGGTGTTGAACAGTCTGAGTCCAAGAGAGAGGCAAGTGATCAGATGTAGGTTTGGAATGGAGGACGGAAGGATGAAAACTTTGCAAGAAATCGGGGAGTCGATGGGTTTAAGCAGAGAAAGAATCCGGCAAATTGAGTCATGTGCCTTTCTGACGTTAAAAAACAAAAAGAGAACAAAACATCTGCAGCGATATTTGCTTTCATATGCCTAGTAGGATCGAGGATTCAGGTTACTGATGAACCTTCTAGCATGCATAGTTGAGGATCAAAAGGCTTGTTTACGAAATACTTATTTCTTTTTCATTAGCCAGGGGCTTCTAGGTGGTGCCTACAAATGGTTGTTCATAGAAAACAGAAATATTTTTTGAATGAAGCATTTCACAACTTTTTTTTTCTACCAAAGATAAAATTCAGACAGCAATAACAACCTTTTTTTTTTTTTTTTCCATTTCGTTACACAATTTTCACATGAAGATTATGTTCGATTCAATATCTGGGATTGTTGTCAATTTTGAAAAGTACAATAATTCAACAGGAAATTAAAGTACTTCGTCAGAAACAAGTGGCTTAGAATGCCATAACTCTGTTTACATGGCAATACATTAGAGAGTATGAAAGGTGTATAAAAATCCGATTCATATAATTATTATAATCACTTTTAAAAATTTATTCATATCTCATGCAACTTTAACCCATCCCTATATTTCATACTTCCGGTTGGAGGTGAAGGTTATAGCATTCTCTAAAATTAGCAGTCTAACACGTTAGAATCAATGAACAAACTGCGCGTATAAATACGCACATCAACTCCTCCAAAACCAAGTCCAGAAAGCTGTAATTCTGTAATTTTTCTATCAGAAAAAAGAAGGAAAATATGGCCCTAAATCCTCAGCTATTCCCAAATGGTATGCCAGTTCCTTTCACCAACGAGATGTTCGTTCTCGTCAGAGATGGTGTTGAATTCGAAGTGGACAAGATCCCCGGGTGCCCTTATTAATTTTAATCTTCAATTTTCATTTTTAGGGGTTTTAGATAAGAATAAGATGCAGGCCTGGTTCAATTTGATTATGGGGTTTTGTTATCTTTTTCAGATCTCAGGGAGGTTGTGTAAAGGCAAGGGGCACAATTTACTTGTCCAATATAAGGATGATCTTTGTTGCAAGTCATCCTGTTGGGAATTTCTTTGCTTTTGATATGCCATTGGTACGTCTTCTTTTTTTTTGTTCTGAGTTATAGAATTTGGAGGCAGATTGGCTGCTTCAATCCTTTGTCAGGGCCGTAGGTATTGCT
This sequence comes from Durio zibethinus, assembly GCF_047325235.1. Lineage (NCBI taxonomy): Eukaryota > Viridiplantae > Streptophyta > Magnoliopsida > Malvales > Malvaceae > Durio > Durio zibethinus. Next base: position 21,528,662 of record NC_143168.1, read on the forward strand.
GAGGGGTTTTAGATTAGCATCAACGAGAGGCCACTGGTGCTCAAAGCGTCATACCCAAGGCATCTTATTGTTGAGACAAACGAAGTAACCGATCGAACCAATTCCTTGTTGCCCATGAATGTTGCCTTCCTGTTAATTTTGGGTTCATGCTTTAATAGTTTGGCCAGCTTCAGACTTGCCTTTTCTATATCCCTTCTTCAGGGTTGTTGGGTTTCTCTTTAGGCTCTGATTACATCGTTCATTATTTATCTTTCCTTCTTTTTTTTCCTTGAAATTTCTCTCTGGTTTAAACTTCAAATCACTAGTTAGCAATCATGGTGAATATGGCTTAGCTTTGCTTGTTTGTATGACTTACCTCCTGGCATCCAATTTTCCTATGGCAACCAACCTGCTAGAGCTTCCTTCGCTATTGTTGCTTCATAGTTTATATGTTGGAATGCTAATACTGAATGATTTGTGGCAGGGATCTATGAGTAATTTCCCTGGTTTCAGTACGTAATAATAGCTGAAAGTGTAATTGGTAATCAACATTCAACAATGTTTGCAAATTATAAGTTTATAACCCCTAAATTTTAATATAAATCATTTTGCTCTCGGTTTTGTTTTCTAAAACTATCTTTTACCATTCTTTGTGTTCATTCTCCAATGGTCTAAAGTTGTAAAAGCCGTCTTAAGGTTGAAATTGAGCATATGAGCCTTTAGCAGGCATACATTGCTGCTGTTGGAACTTGCAACTATTCTATGTCTTTGTGTTCAATCATTTGGGTTGAGTATCATCGTTACTGTCTCCTGCCTTTTGAGACTGATTCATATATTTATTTATACTCCTATCTTCAGCTTTATGTGCATGATGAAAAGTTTAACCAACCAATATTTCACTGCAACAACATTTCTGGTCATGTGGAACCTGTAAGTAAAATGGAATAACCCTTCTGCTGGTAACTCATGGCAGAATTTTTAGCAGTTCCTGAATGTCTCGATTTTATGAAATTCTAGGTAGTTCCTGAAAATGGGCATAGGGCTCTCTACTCAACTCATTCATTCAAGATTTTGTTCAAGGAAGGAGGCTGTGGAACCTTCGTTCCACTTTTCTTAAACTTGATTTCCTCAGTTAGACAATATAATCAACAAGTAAATCCCGGACCCCAACCTCTTGTGGATCCTTTACAAGCAGCACAAACTCCTGTTGATGAAGTGATGAGACATGCGTAAGTGGCCTAATTATCAATCACACTATAGTGTGACCGAATTCTTAAGTAGCTTATCTCTAAATGGTTCTCCCTGTTTTTCTTGCAGATATGTTGACCCTAACGATCCAACTAGAATCTTTTTACAACAGCCAACTACACAGTCTCAGTTAAGGCGGCGAACTTACCAATCCCAACCAGTTGAAGGCTCGACGTAAATTCGATCTTAGTCTTACCAGATCATATTGTTAAGAAACTAAAGTGATATTTATAGTGTTGTGTAATTAAGTGCTGCATAATGGCATGGTATTATGCTACCATTGTCCCTTACCAAAATGAGTGAATAGTGGTTGCTTGTTTATACACGTTTTGTGTTAATTTGTTGGTGCAATGGCACATATATTATTGCATTGATTTGTTTGTTATTGAACTGAAAAGGAGGAAGAAAAATAGTAGAGACTACAGTGTTAGCTGTGAGGCAGTGGATGGAGGATGGAGGGTGAAGTGGTGATGTTACATCTTGAGATCAAAATACAACATGGTTATATTACTTTGAAGTAAAATTTTAAAATAATATGAAGTTTTTTTTCTTAATCATTGAATAATTCTTAAATAAATTAAGGTTCTCAATAAATAAAATATCTAGATAATAAGTCTCCAAAGGATTAATGTCAAGTATTACAATTAAAAAAAACAATATTTCATAAATCTTATTCTCTAAGTAGTTCTCCAATGCTTAAATTCTTCTAGCTTTTCATAAGATTGATCATACTTAACATTCATATCATTTGTAAAAAAAAAAAATAAATAATGAGCAAATCATGGTTCAGTAAGTATAGGTTCACATACCTTATTAGATCAAATATCGTTTTCATATATATCATATAGAGTATTCAAAATAGTCATCAAATCATAATGTCAAAACGTTTCAAGATCATCATTCTGTCAAACATTTCAAAAATTCATAAATCAATGTCAAAACATGTCAATTCATCAATTATAAATCATAAATTATGGTCAAATACATATTTCATACAAATCATTGATCAATGTTTAAAATCATCATAAATCATCATCATCATAAATCATTATTATAATTCGTTTATCATTAGTTACAGTCACTATTATAATTCGTGACATTGGCTGTATCGACAATTTCATTATCATGATCATTGCTAACTATTATAATCCGGTAGCGAGGGCTTTTACGCTAATTACTATTACCTGTTAGCCAGAGTGTATGATCATGTCTTTGCTAACTATTATTACCCGTTAGCCAAGATCATAGAACTAGTTCTGGTGTCGATGATTCCACTTCCCAATGATGTAAAAACGTAACTATCATAAAATTATTTTTTAAACATAAATCATTTTCTCATTTTATTCATAAGCATGATCTATTGTTTATATAGAGAAACACAAAAAAATTATATGCTTGATCCTTTTTTTATACATCGAAAATAATAAAATAAAATATTTATTCATTTAGAAACATACATATATACATAGATTAAAAAATAAGTAAAGTGTATGAGATTCTATTTATCTCATTTTGATTCCACCATCTAATTTTTTTCCTTAAATAATTAATAATCTATTCAAGATAATTTTAACATAACAGTAATTAATCAACCCATTTGAGACCACTTATACCAAAATAATTAAATTAAACAAGAATTAACTCAAGTAACTAATTCTGGCAGCTTGCGTTTCTTTTCACTAAAACAATCATATCTTGAGATATACAACTCAGAATTTAAATCTTTTTAATGCGTTAGAAACTAGACTCTATAAACTCTCTAACCATTTATGGCTAATCTCGTGATTCCTTGTGGATTAATTATAACAATTTTTGCAATCCATGTTATATATTGCTGTCAAACAGCCTGTATATCTTCTCATAAAAATTACGTATTTATTCATAGGAAACTCTAAATTCAATTCCGCTTATTTTGTTTGAAAATAGACTCAATAAGCTTTCCAAACATATTTGGCTTAATCTGTAAATATTTGTGTAAAAATTAAAACAATTTTCATAATTCAATCATGATGCTGCTACCTTACAACTTGCATATCCTTAAAGTAAAAATTAGACAACTCTCCATAGAAAACTCAAATTTGACTTCGTTTATTTCATCAGAAAAGTAGATTCAACAGGCTTTTCAACAATATATAATGATCATATCAATAATCGATCCATTAATACAAAATTCTATTTTGATTCACTATTACAAATCATAGCATCTTATCTAAAAATATAATTTCTCCTTCTATCTTTAAAATTCAAATCCCCACTTTCAACATTTAAACTCCATTCAATAATCATCAATAAATCTTAAGAACATGAAATAAACAAAGCCTAATAATTTATCCAAATAGATCATAAAGATTAATGAAAAATTTCATAATTTTCTTAGTTTTTCTCTTAAAACTTTAATTCTATTTAATAACAATCAACATTATATTTTTTTAAAATAAAAATACTATATATATTCACCTTTAGGAGATTAACTTCATTGTATCTTTTGATTTTGAATCTCGAATTTAATTTTTCATGCTCTCTAACTTTAAAGAAGATGAAAAAAAAGTACTCATATTTCTTTTCTATTTCACAATAGCTAGATTTTTTTTTTATTTAATAATTCAACCATTTTTTCTTTTACTAATTAATATTTTAATAAATTGATAGACTTTAAAATTAATTTAGTCAAATTATCATTTGGGCTAGGATATTATAGGTAAGCCATTCTTGTCACCAAATTGTAATCCATCTCAACACAAGCTGTCATTGAAGTTTATAAAGTGTACAAAATTGGATCACTCTACTTTGTTTTGTTTAAATCAAAGAACAAAGGGATAATGCAGTAAGTAATCACATCTAAGCTGTATCATATAAGCAAAATGCCAGCTTTTTCTTTTCTGTATTTGGCCAAAGCCAGCTTTTTCTTTAAAGCATAAATTTAAATTTTATTTCATAATAATGAAGCATAAAAGGAAAAAGATAAAAAGAAGAAAAAGAATTTGCTAATTTAAACAGAATCAATTTAAGCGATTGAGATTGACATTGGAATATGTCAAAGCTAAATGACAACAGTGAGGACAATTAGTTTATGGGTAAGTTTTATTAATTATTTTTGAAATTTACTCTACATATTTGCACTCTTTAAAAAATTTAATAAAACATTCAAATTATTATATTTTAATAATCACATTAATAATATTTTTATTGGAGTATATTTTATATTATTTTTTGCTTTGTACCGAGTGTTGTTAAATGCCTTCCAATATTTTCTTTTCATACTCTAATTTTTTTATAAATTTTTGTAAGTAAAATTATTTAACTATTTTTTTTCTTTTACATAAGTTTTTAAAATTTTTTAAAAGTTTACGGATACCTATTTTCAAAAAATTTTAGGATTTTTCAAAAATTTATTTTTGAAAATTTTGAAACTTACCAAAACATTTTAACATAAAATTTTATAAAATTAAACATGAAATTAAACAAAAAATATTTGAAGATTTTAAAAGTAAAATAGCACTTAAAAATTTAATTAATTTGGATTTAAAAAAGCATAAAATCAAAGGTAAATTATTTGTTTTTTCATTTTTTTTTGTTTAATTTCGTATTAGTTTTGTAAGATTTTATGTTAAAATATTTTGATACGATTTAAAACTTTCGAAAATAAATTTTTAAAAAAACTTAAAATTTTTAAAAAATTTATTTTTAAAAACTTGTGCGAAAAAAATGGTAATTAGATAATTTTATTTACAAAAAATTAAGGTGTAAAAAAAAAAGTGCATTTAGCAGTGCTGTTTTTTTAACTTTTGTATTTTTATGTCCCGTGATTTATTAGTTGGAGCGTTAAAATACGCTTTAAAATATTATTTTTGATATCCTTTTACTTTATTCATGATATGATATACTTTTTAATTTAATGTCCAACGAACTTTTCTTTCACCGGGATCAGAAATTACATCAACACAAATATTTAGTTCAACACACGTATTTTGATTAAAGAACTGAAGTTTCAAGAATAAATAAATTTGTTAAGTTACATTTAAAGAAGTTAAAAAGGATAAAGAAGAATAAGTTGTCGCGGAAGCAAAGGCGGCAAAGAGAAGATGGCCAAAATAGGAAAAAGTAGTTTTAAAGACTTTGGGAGGATTCCATATAGAATCCGGGTCGGAGTCAATTCGGGTCCAACTCAATATTTCCCCAAATAAAACAACACCCTTTTGTTTCCCACTTCTCACTTCCCTGCTCAAAATTCATTGAGGGAGAATAAAAAAAGGGGAAGGGCTTTTCTTTGTGTTTCTTTTTTTTCATTTGGGTTTTTGGGTTTTGTTTAAGAAATGAAAGGAGGAAGGAAAAGGGTAGTACAGAGTGAGGAAGGAGGAGGAGGAGGAGGAGGGGGTGGCGAGAAAGAGAAGAAAAGAGGAGGGAGTGGGAATCAAATAGTTGAAAGTGAAGGACTTGAGGAGAAAAAGAAGGAAGAAGGAGAGGAAGAGGAGGAAGATGAGGAGGAAGATGAAGAAGAAGAAGAAGAAGGAGAAGAAGGAAAAGAAGAAGAAAATGATGATGGAAAAGAAGAAGAAAGGACTAAGCTTGATGATGGATTCTTTGAGATTGAAGCTATTCGTCGTAAAAGGGTTCGAAAGGTTGGATTTTTTTTTATAGTTTTTTTGGTCTTTGTTTTTGGTTCTTTTGTTTCCAAAGTTAGGCTATCAAATGGGGTTTTTGAATTATTTTTGGGTTTTTTTTTTAATTTCAGTTATTTACTTTTAAGTTTAATTTTCTATCTTTATTTTATCTAATTATGAGTGTTTTTGTGTACAATAGGGCCAACTTCAGTATCTCATCAAATGGTGAGCACCCTTTCTCTGTCTCTCTTTAATTTTTTTATGAGCTATTAGCTTACTTAAGAAAATGGCAATCCAAATTATTGATTTTGGGTTATTTTTATCATGTTTTGAAGGCGTGGATGGCCGGAAACTGCAAATACATGGGAGCCATTAGAGAATCTCCAGTCTTGTTCTGATGTTATAGATGCATTCGAGGAAAGGTAAGATTCCTTGATTCCCTTTCTATATTGTTCATATCATCCTTTGCTTTGTATGGTTGCTAGGTAAGTTAAAGAAAAGCATACTTTGTTTGCTAACAATGTGTTTATTCCTTATTGTTGTTTCATTTCACTTAGACTAGCTTTATTATTGAGTAGCCAAAGCAAGCGTTGTTGTTATTAGTGTTATTAATGGCAAATAGTCAAATTAGTTTAAGACTTATTAACTATTTAGTTGAGTTAAATAGTTTTCCATTTTCTGGATAAGAAAAAGGGTATAAATTGTTAAAGTAACATTTTGGCCTTCATTACCTTTCACTTATCCTCGACTGTCTTGGCAAATAAGGTGTTTACAGCTTGTTTTTCCTTTCCATGCAAATATGTATTTAATTTCCTTTTGATTTGAAGCTTGCGTTTGGGGAAGCACAATAGAAAGCGCAAACGCAAATATGGTGGTCCTCATATACAGTCCAAGAAGAAGCAGCCACGCTCTTCTGCTTCTACATATAATGCAACTGGTCTTGAAGTCAATGTCGTTGATAAGTCTCCCTTGGTTCCTCTTGACAATTCAGACGTTGCCACTCTTTCTGCCTCAAGTCTGCTTACAGTGCCAGCACGTGAGGGAGAGAGTAATGGAAATGCAAAAAATGTCAAAAAATCTAACAGAGTTAAGGAGAATGGTTCTACAAATGGTTCAAAGCAAATTGAAGAGAGGAAGGATGAAAATGATTATGATACGAAGCTTAGTGAGCTAAAAGGAGTGATATCTTCCAATGGGGTCAATGCTGATAAGCTTGCAATACGGTTCCAAGGAGGCACGGCTTCTGAAGGTGATGGCCTTGCCAATGGGCTACCAAAGGTTGATCATGTGAAATCGGTTCAGAGTGATCGTCGCATAGGGGCCAAAAGAAGGAAGTCTGGTTCTGTGAAGAGGTTTAAACAAGATCAATCTCCCTCTGGATCCAATTTGACTCAAACTGCAACACCAAATATCCATGTTGGCTATGGAATTGCTGATGCGCAGATAGGAATTGAAAATCTTGGTTTAACAGCAGATGGTTTGAGTCATAGGCATCTTATCGATAATTCTGTAAATGTACCTGTCATAACCAAGATCCTCAAGCCTGTAGTTTTTTCAACTTCTGTATCAGACAACACTCAAGATGTATCAGTAACCTTCTTGGCAATCAGGTTTGCTTTCAAACTCTAATGCAACCATCATTTCATATGATAAAAAATTCTCCATGCTTCTGTCTTCCAAACAAAAAGCTAAAATAGAATCTACTATTGTGATAAGTGCACAACTTTTTAACGGAGAAACAAAAGGAGAACTTTTGCATCTAATGAATCTCACAGCCAATCTTTGCCATGATATTAGGTTCCATAACTATCTGAGTTGATGATGTGTTTTCTTAGGTTGTTACAGTTGTTTTTCTCTTCTATCTAGAAGTAAATTCAATGCAAATAGCTCGCAAAACACTCTGTATATAGCTTCTTGCCTTTGTACCTTAATTGACGATTTATATTGTCTTGAAATTTTATCTACATATTGCTAAGTACCTTTTTAGGCCGAAACTTCTAACTTCAACAATATTGCACATAAAGATAATGATAAATTTAATTGCTCTAAAAAAGTTCTTTAGTGTGGTTCTTGCTTGTGTAAATTATTATATTCTGATGTATTAACACTTAAATGTACTTTCATATTACTCTTTAGAGCTTTAGTTGTTCTTGGCTCATTTTACATTGTTTGTGCATGTATTTGACTATGTTGTTCTTAGAAAACATCAACATGTTTTCCTTTTCTAAAGGAATGTGAGGGAAAATAATGTTCTTCGAGAGTTCTGGCTTGGTCTTTAGTTTAAAATTTGGGACAACGTACCACAGTTCATTAAGAACCTTGGGCTGCTTCTGCCTTCTGTGTCCATGTGTAATTATCAGTGGAGAATGTAAATTCTTCATGGTTGACATTGAAAGATCTTTCCAAGAGAATGATAACTTTATGTTGGCTTGAAATTAAAGTCCAAGTAGGTGATTGGGTTGCCTTTTTGGACGTGACAAGACTGATATCAAAATGTAGCGTGCTTTAATGGATTTCATCCATAGAGCATGATAGATAGGAAATTGCACTTTTGGGGCCTTTTTTATTGAAGAAAGATTGGTGATTATTAATTATCTAAGAACTGGTAGTTGAAATTTCTCTCAAACTTCTTTAATATAGTTCATACAGCATGTGTGGACTTGTTTTATAGGAATCAAATTGCAAGTTGAGCTATTACGTTGGTCCAAGTGTAGCCTGATGCCTGACGGTAATCTTAATTCTTACCTTCAAATGAAGGTATCGAGTGTTTTGTATGACACAATTGAGACTAATCTTTTTGGCTTTGGGAGAATTTTGTACGTTAGTGAATTTAAGATGAAGCTTTTCTCAGCCATGAGAATTGTATATTGGATGAGAAATTAATGCTGCTGTAACAGTGAGTAGTGGGTTCTGGGACAGGAACTGTTGTTGTGATATGAACTGTTAGAATAGTGAAAGTTCTGGGTTTTGAATTTTGATTTTAATTGGAAGAGCAGCTTGTCAATCTTTAGACGTGATTGTGTTGTTTGAGAGTCCTCAAATTTATTGCTGTACTTGAAGTTTCTGTTGTTGATGATAAATTTGTTTGGTGCATTTTTTGACAGGTCTGATGGAAAAGAGGTTATGGTGGACAACAGATATCTTAAAGCCAACAATCCACTTCTGGTAACTGATCATCATCTTACCTGACCTTTTTCCTAGTCAATTAACATTGGCTCTAAGAGCTAACACTTTTTGCACTTCTTTTCTCTCTTTTTATCTGTTCCAGTTGATCAACTTCTACGAGCAACATCTTAAGTATAGTCCTCCATCTTGATCGCTGAGGCTTAGAGTGTTATAGTAGCTGGACCCAAGCATATTTGTTTTGTTTGTATACAGTGTTGTAACTTAGTTGCAGGAGATAGAGCAGGATAGCAAGTGCAGTCTCAGTTTCATAGTGCCAGGCTGAGTGATGTAGTGGTAGATCTCTCTCTCTCTCTCTCTCTCTCTATATGTATGTATGATTAGGTACCATCAGCATACCATTAATGTGTCTTAATTAGGTATTTAACGGGATTAGATGTAACAAACTTTTGTCTGATAAAGTGTGATGAAGCTTTGCTTTTTTTGGCCCGAATGACGCACACCTGAGTTACACCTTTTTCTTTCTCTCTCTGTGTAGACAACACTAGGTGCGTGGCACGGCATCCTGATCCTGGTGAAGAAATCTATTTTGCATGCTTGGTTCTGAACGCATGCACTTGCACCTGTAACTTTGTTTATTTTGTGTTGAATTTGCTAGCATATTTACTTGCAAGGACGGGGTCGTCACTCTTATCCTTGGTATCCTATATAGGAATATTGCACTGTTTTCTAAAATTGCATTGTATGGAATCTTTTCAGTCTACATTTTTAGTCAACAAAGCTGTATCTATATTTTTTAATGAATATATTTGTTCATTACCCAATTTAGGATTTGGTATGATGAAATTTGAACTTCTATGTGATTATAGACCAAAAGAAAAAAAAGAGTTGAAAGCCTTTTTTGGGGCACGGAACTCCTAAAATTACATTTTGTCAAATATTTGTGGTTATAATTGGGCAAGGTCTAGGGGAGGATGGTTTGTACCAAGGACTTTGGTTCTCCGTTGCAAAGATAATAATCATTAGGTTAAATATGAACTTAAGAATGATGCCACATACCAAGATTAGCTCTGGTACATGATCAGTTGATGCCAACTGTAAGGGGATTGGTGATCTGCAGTCTATGCCATTTTTTGCTTTCTTTTGGTTGTTAAGTAATGCTCCTTCGGTAAATCTTGTAACCTGTATTTATAGAGAACGAAAGATAATCTTCAACCAAACAGGGGTTTAAGTATTAATCCTTTTGGTGAATGGTAGTGCCTTGCATTATTCAAATGCGTTTTACAGGTGTTTTTTTTATATGAACAACTTGGTAGAGGTTTTTACTCTCGTCATTATGAAACATATGTTGTTGGTAGACTTGATAATTCATTTATCTGAATTTTATTTATTTTATGTTAAATACATATAAAATATAAAAATTATTGTGTTAAAATTTGTTTATATGAGAATATAAAATACTTTTTTTAAAAATTTTTATCAAATTTATATATAATTTTTGTTAAAATTTTAAATTGTCATTTTTTTATTGTTTTTTTTTTAATGTCATTGTTTAAAATTATCAAGTTTTCTCACCTTTGGGGCATCGATTAATAATGAATGTCCTTTTCATAAATATTCTATCAATTAACTCCTAAGTAATGAAAAGTTCCCATGTTAAAATCCTTGGAGAAAACCATTAAAAAACTCACTTGCCTTCTGATTAAAAATCCATGGTTGGTAAGTAATGCTCCTTTGGTAACTCTTGAAACTCGTATGTATAGAGAATGAAAGCTAAGCTTCAACCAAACAGGAGTTTAGGTATTAATCCTTTTGATGAATGGTAGTACCTTGTATTATTTAAATGCATCTCTCAGTTGTGTTTTTTCCTTACCTGATATGGACAACTTGATAGAGGTTACTAGTCTCGTCGTAATGAAAGATATGTTGTTAGTAGATTTAATAATTTATGTATATGAATTTTGTTTATTTCATATTAAATATGTATAAAAAATATCGTGATAAAATTTATATCAATACGAGAATATAAAACATATATATTTTTTAATTTTTATTAAATTTATATATAATTTTTGTTAAAATTTTAAATTATATTAATTTTTTATGTTTTTATATCATGTTATTGTTTAAAATTATCAAGTTTGTCTCGCCTCGAAGGCATCGATTACTAATGAATGTCTTTTTCATAAATATTCTAGCATTTAACTCCTTACTAATGAAAAGTTCCCTTGGTTAACATCCTTGGAGAAAACCATAAAAAAACTCACTTGCCTTCTGATTTTCCGGTTTTGGTTGGCCTGACAGCTAACCTCCATTGTAATACAAACAAAGAGAATGATTGGATAGACTCAAAGGACAGTTGCCCCTGGGGTCAACTAACACAAATAACCAAAGAAAAGGATCATCAAATTGTTTGAATTCCATGTCCATCTTCAACAAACTCATCTACTTTCACAGTACACAGCTCCCTTTTTAACTGCCGAGAAGATTATTCTTTGCATTTGAAAACCCCACAAAATAGAAGAGTTGGAAAGATTAGGAGACCGATGAGAAGGAAGGGGCCATCTCCATTAGTACCATCTCTAATGGTGGGAGTGTTAGGATTGGTGATCTTTGGTCCTACTTTGCTCTCTATGCTAGAGTTTGTTATGCCACTATTTGAAGCAGGAGACTCAGATGGTGGTAGTTTTTATGTTGTAATGGTGCTTGTGCTTCTTTTACTGTTGGTCCTTGTGCAGCTGCTTTCTACCTTCTTCCCTACTGTTCGCATGTTTAGCACTCCTTCAGTTCAGCGAACAAGTAGCTCTGCCTTCGATGATGGGTTTGGATTGGGAACTATACTTTTAGTTGTGCTTTTTTTAGTTTTGTATAAATTTTGGTCAGATTGAGCCTTGCTTCATCCCACCTCAAGCTGCTGTCTCTGGAGCTACGTGGTTAGTTTGCTTGTATTTGTGTGTTTATAGTAGAACAGAAAAAATTTGGTTTCCAATTGAAAACTTAGTTTAATTGATTCATATAATTATTTTTAAAAAATGATATTGAGCAAGTTATGAGTTCAATTCTCGTTACCGACTCCCCTTTCAAAAAAAATAAAAAAATTTAGTTTCTATGCTTCCATTAAAAGTGGATGAGCAAGAGAAATGTAAAGAAAAACATGTATAAATTAATGTCAACTACGAAGAAGGAAGAAAAAGTTTCTATATATATATATTTATCCTTCTTTTTAACCGATGAACATAGTTTGCATGGACAAAGTTTGGAGCTTGATTTGCCCTTGATCTAAGCATTTATGGAGTCGGAGGATTCAAAACCAAGTTAAACTACATACAAAGCATTGATGTCCATCCAACTCAGCTAATTTATCCTGTTGATGTATGTTAAGAGAAGCATTTGAATTGGCAAACAAAGAATGCCTGTCGGTATCATGGCTTTGGCATTGATACAAGTCAAACAACTGAAGAATAAAATGGAAGAAATTAAGAACCTTGTTAGGAAAATGAGGTCTAGCCCCATGTAATTGATTTTGGACTAATTAAAAACCATGGGCCTTGGTCTTTCTTTTTTCATAGAGCCCTAGCTGCTTAATAAAAAGAGACAGGGTTGTTTTAGAGTGGTGTTGCAAACCAAGAAGGGAAAGAAAAAAGGCCAGGAAAAATAGAGAGAAAAAAGAGAAGGAAGAGTTAATTGAACAAAAATCGATCTGTGGTCCGATTAAGCTAAAACTTTATCAGTAGGTTTATGATTCAGAGTTCTACATTCTAACGGTGAAGATCGGGTTTGAAACTTTCTAGGAACAAATCCATCGTATATTTGTTAAGTTACCTATTTGATGAGATTTCTTCAATTATCTCTGTAGTTGTTGATTAGCTCTAGTTTTAGCTAGAGAAGGAACTTTGTATATCCATTATTTGATATTAAAGATTTTTCTAGTGGTCCGTAGTTTTTTTCTTCTACATTGGAGGGTTTTTCACGTAAATCTTGGTATGCTTTATTTTTTCTACGTTTTTTATTATTGATTGTTGTTTATTGCTGTGGGTTTATTGTGATATATTGCTTCTGCATTATTGTGATTATTGCTTCAGGCCCAATAAGTAGTATCAGAGTAATGATTATTTTTGAGATATCAATACAGAAGTAGCCCAAGACAGAAGTAAATTCTGTTTGAGATCATGGAGGGTTATACATGTTTCATGATAAAATTGACAACATCAAATTATTCAATTTGAAAGCCTATGATGAAAGATCATTTATACTGTAAAGATTTGAATGAACCGGTGTTGGATGATTTGACTAAACCAGCAAATATGAAAGATGAAAACTAAAAGAAGCTAGGCAAAAAGACGTTGGCTATAATAAAAAAATGGATTGATATCAGCATGTTTCATCATGTAGCGTAAGAGGCAAATGCCCACATTGTTTGAAAAAAATTGATAGAATTGTATGAGAAAAAAATATGTATGAATAAAGTTATGCTTGTTAAAAGGCTTGTAACTTTATAGTATATGGATGAACGATCTATTACAGAGCACTTGAGTGATTTTCAAGATATATTTAATCGGATGACTATTATGGAGCTTAAGATAGATGATGAAATAAAGGCGTTGTTTCTTTTGGGTTCATTATCAGACAGCTGAAATACTCTAGTTGTGACTGTTCTTAATTCAGCTTCTGATTACAAGGTGATATTAGAAATGGTAAATGACAGTATGCTTAATGAAGAAGCAAGGCGAAAAGATATAGACCTTGAGAATCAAGCTTTGGTCACAAAGAATAGGGGTAGAAACATCGACAGAAGTCAGAACTCAAAAGATCGTAGTAAGTCTAAACATAGATCCAAGTCTAGAGATAAGTGAAGTATTTCTATTGTGGTAAAGCAGGTCATATAAAATGACACTGTAAAATCTTGAAGCAAGAGCGAAAAGATAAAAAAAGGTAAGAGTTCAGATGATGGTAATATTATAGCAGTGAATTCAGATAATGATTTAATTACTTTGATTTGTATATATGGTGATTGTAATCATGTTGATGATCCCAACATTAAGTGGATAATTGATACAAGAGTGGCATATCATTGTGTTCCTAAGAGAGAGTTGTTTATAACTTACAAAGTATGAGACTTTGGTTGCACCAAGATGAAAAATAAAAGTGTGTCACAGATTGTTGGAAGTAATGATATTGTTGTATAAACTAGTACAGGCTATATGTTGACTTTGAAGGATGTCAGATACATTTCGGATATGAGAATGAACTTGCTTGCTATTAATATCTTTAATAAGGAGGGATATTAAAGTTGATAAAATAATGGGCAGTGAAAGCTTTTTAAAAGATCTATGATAGTTGTAAGGGAAAAACTATACTACACAATGTATAAGACATGGATGTAATTAAATGATAACCAGATAAATGCTATTGAGAATGATGCTTCAGTAAACTTGTGGCACAATAAGCTGGCACACATAAGTGAGAAAAGGTTATAGGTTTTGGCAAGATAGTCTCTTATTTTCTTGACCAAAGATATGCCTCTTGATTCATGTGATCATCGTTTATTTGGTAAGCATCATAGAGTTTCTTTTCGTAAGAGTTTTTTTAAAAAAAGAGTAAAATTGATTTATTTATTCTGACATATGTGATCCTATTGAGGTTTAGTCATTAGGTGGTAGCAGGTATTTTATTACTTTTATTGATGATGCTTCATGTAAGACTTGGGTGTATATATTGAAAAAAAAAAGCCAGGTATTGTAATATTTTCATAAATTTCATGCTATGGTGGAAAGGATGATAGGGTTACCCTTGAAGTGTATTCAGATTGATAATGGTGAGGAATACACATCCAAAAACTTTGAAGAGTACTATTTAAAGCATTAGATTAGGCATGAGATGACCGAACCTGAAACACCATAGCATAATGGTGTAGTTGAAAGGATAAACCGCACCATTATAGAAAAAATCAGATGCATGTTAAGAATGGCAAAATTACTAAAGCCATTTTAGGGTGAAACAATTAGCACGACTTGTTATTTGCTTAACAAATCACCATCAGTTCTTTTGAGCTTTGACATTCTAGAAATAGTGTAGACAGGGAAAGATGCTTCATACTCTCACTTGAAAGTTTTTGGATGTAAAGTATTTATGCAATGCCGAAAAAGCAGAGGTCAAAGCTTGATAGCAAAGCCACACAATGTGTGTTTGTAAGATATGGTGATGAAAAATTTTACTAAAGGATATGAGATCCAGTGAAGAGAAAGACAGTAAAAAATAGATATATGGTCTTTCATGAAAAAAAATATAACAGACCTTGAAAAAAATGAGATGATTACACGAGTTACTATTGAGTGTAATGTTTCAACACCTACAGGGGTTCCACAGGAAAAAGTCACAGATGATGAAAATAAGCAAGAAACAGAACTTTAGGATATAAGTGTATAAACCACAGTTAGTGATGAGCCAGATGCAATCAATTTTGAGCAGGAAGAGTAATATTTTCCATCAGATAAGTAAAAAGAGTTATCTTTGACATCAGATGATGTAGAGTCTCAGCCTAGAAGATCTATTAGAGAGCGTATACCATCTACCAAGTATCGAAGTTCAGATTTTATTTTAGTTATTAGCGAGAGAGAGCTAGAAAGCTTTAAGATGTGCAGACTATCTTGGATAGAGAGCACTGGTTAAAAGAAATGAAAGAAGAGATAGAGTCATTGTGAAAAAATGATACATATGATCTTATTAAACTTCTAAAAGGGAAAAGACCATTGAAGAATAAATGTGTGTTCAAGTTGAAAAAAGATGGTGACAAACTAGTGAGATACAAAACTCGATTTATGGTAAAAAGTTTTTTTTTCAGAAATCATGCATCGATTTTGATGAGATCTTTGCTCCAGTTATGAAGATAAGTTCTATTCAAGTGGTACTAGGATTAACAGCTAGTTTGAATCTTGAGCTTGAGCAACTGATGTTAAAACTGCACTCTTACATGCTAACTTGCAGAAGAACATTTATATGAATCAACATGAGGGTTTTGAAGTGAAAGAGAAAGAACACTTAGTTTGTAAACTGAAAAAAAGCTTGTATGGCTTGAAACAGGCTCCACGATAGTGATATAAGAAGTTTGATTCTTTTATGGTGAACCACAGCTATAAAAGAATGGCAATGGATCCTTGTGTATATATCAAAAAATTCTCTGATAATAATTTCATTATTCTTTTATTATATGTTGATGATATGTTGATTGTAGGATAAGATACTAATATGGTTCGTAGGTTGAAAAAATAATTATCTAAGTCCTTTGATATGAAGGATTTAGGTCCAGTAAAGCAAATTCTTGATATAAACATTATCCATGATAGGAGAGCTAAAAAGTTATGGTTGTCACAGGAAAAGTATGTTGAACGGGTGCTTAGTAGACTCAACATGAACATGCTAAATCAATTAGCAGTCCACTTGCCAACTAATTTTTTCTAAGTCTAAGGAAGAGCAACTAGCTATGTCTAGTATTCCTTATTTTTTTTACAGTCGATTCTTTAATGTATCTTATGATTTATAAGTGGCCTGATATTGCTCATGCAGTTGGTATAGTAAATAAATTTCTTTCTAATCCGAAAATGGTTCACTGAGAAGTAGTGAAATAAATTTTCAGATATTTGAAGGGCACCTTAAAAATGTGCTTGAGTTATAAAGTTTCACAATCAGTTCTAGAAGGCTTTACTGATGCTAACATGACAAGTGATCTTGATGGTAGAAAATCTACTTCAGGGTATTTATTCACTTTTGTAAGAGTAGTTATGTCTTGGTAATCTAAATTGTAGAAGTGTGTTGTTTTGTCAACTACAGAGGTTGAGTATATTACAGCAACTGAAGCAGGTAAAGAAATGCTTTAGATGAAACGTTTTCTTCTTGAATTTGGATTGAATCAAAAAAAGTATGTGATATTTTATGATAGCCAGAGTACTTTAGATTTGAGTAAGAATGTCATGTACTATGCTAAAATAAAGCATATTGATGTTAGATATCACTAGTTATGTTCAGTGATTGAGAAACAACAGATATTGCTGAAGAAAATTCATACTGATGAGAATGTAGCAGATATGTTGACTAAGATAGCTTGAGCTCTGCAATAACTTGGCTTGAATGAGTTCTTTGGCCAATGTAAGTTCCAAATGAAACTGCTATGGTGATGAATCTTTTTCTAATGGAACTGAAGGTGGAGATTGTTAGGAAAATGGGGTCTAGTCCCATGTAATTAGTTTTAGACCAATCAAAGGCCATGGGTCTTGGTTTTTCTTTTTACATAGAGCCCTAGTTGTTTAATAAAAAGATGTGGGACTGTTTTAAGGTGGTATCGCAAACCAAGAAGAGAAATAAGAATAGCTAAGAAAAATAGAGAGAAAAAAGAGAAGAGAGAGTTGGTAGAACAAAAGTCGATCCGTTGTTTGATTGAGCTGAAACTTTGTCAGTAAGTTTATGATTCAGAGTTCTATATTTTGAATGATGAAGGGTTTGAAGTTCTCTAGGAACAAATTTATGGTATATTTGTTGAGTTACCTATTTGGTGAGATTTCTCCAATTGTCTCTCTAATTGTTGATTAGCTTTAGTTTAGCTAGAGAAGAACTTTATATATTCATTATTTGATAGCGAAGATTTTTCTAGTGGTCCATGATTTTTTTCTTCTACACTGGAAGATTTTTTACGTAAAACTTGGTGTGCTTTATTTTTTTTGCATTTCTTATTATTGATTGTTATCTATTACTGCGGATTTATTGTGATATATTGCTTCTGTATTGTTGTGATTATTGCTTCAGGCCTAACAAACCTAACGAAAGATAGATTTCAAAACAGAAAGAAAAAGGTAACATCTGTCAAGGAAAAAATATATATATACAAGTAACTAAAAAGATAAAAAAGTAATGACTATACGAATTGTTTAGTAGTATCATAATCGATTTTAAAATTGATTGTTTTGATTTCAACTCTAATCGTAATTTTAAAAAACAAAGAATAGGGTGCCGTGGCTCAAGTGAGGGCAAATGTAACACCATGCATGAAAATAACACTCCATATACAAGTCCTTGAGTAAAAGGAGGCTCTTTGGCACCTAGAGACTTTAGAAGGGGGCATGAGCCAATCATCAGACACTCAAGTGCTGTTGGTAAACCTTCATCTGGCAATGATTCAAGCATTGGACAGCCTTGAATTGAGAGTAGTCGGAGAGAGGACAGGCTTTGCGACGATTCTTTTGCTTCAGACAGAGAAGTGAGGGATTTGCAATCATTGATGTACAAAGCCTTAAGACCCAGAAGATGGGGCAGTTTTGGGAAAAGATTAGGTCTGTGATGTTTGAAATGACAAGGGAGTGGAGAGAATTGGTATTGGGTAGTGCCCTCACTAGTGTTACACTAGAACATGTGTCTAGAGCTAAATACTGAAGACGCTGGGCGAACTATGGGACAGGAAAAACACTTAGGAGTTTACATCCACTTATCTCCAGTTTTTGTGGAGCACATTGTTGAGGCAGTAAATGGATCTTGGAGCAGTTTACCAGTTTCAATTGCAAAGGACCAACAAAAACAGGACTGGATTGGTCAACAAGGTTGCCTTGATCATATTGGGCGATGCACCTTCCTTCTTGCCAATCCTCCAGAACAAGGTTGTTAATAATTATTAAAAACAACAGAGAGGGAGCCATTGGAGGAGCCTTCAATGAGTCGCACTTCTTTCCCTTGAGAAATCTTAAATGGGACATGAAGTTCGGTACCTTCCTCAGCTTGGGGCAGTTTATAATATGTAGCGTACACAATGAAGTGTATAGATCTTCTGGCCATTCCTCAAGCTTCTGCATCCCTTTGATGTAGAGCACTTTAAGGCAAGGTAACTGACCAAGAGACAATATTTTGCACTTAGTACAATGATATAAGGAAAGTGTAACTAAATTTTGGAGCAGACCATCTGTCATCCAAGAAGGAGATTTCGTGCCTACAAAGTGATGAATTGCCAGATCTTCGAGATTTGAGTGACCTTTGAGGTCCTTAAGCTCCCTTTCTGCTTTGACTTCATCTTGTTCATTGAAATCTCTACCACTCCAGTCTAACACCTGCCTCTGAAGGCTCTCCTTCTCCTCTACCTTTCTGTTTGCTTCATTCACTGCATTTCCTAGCTTTAACGTGTGCAGAGCGGCAAGGTATGCAATGTCCTGCGGTTTTGCAATTCCATGTCCACTCGTGTCACTGACAACAAATGCATTCAATTTCTTTAGAGTGGTTAAGTTTCCCATTTTTGATGGCAGCATCCTGCAGCTGAACCAAAATATCTCATCTAGCTCAAGATAATGCAGGTTAACCAAAAAAAAAAAAAATGCAGGTTAACCAAGTCACCACGGTCCTTGGGCAATTCACAAAGCCAAAGGCACCCTAGAAGTTTAAGGGTCTGCAGATTGTAAAGGTTACAAATGGAGTTGGGAAGCGATTTGATTTGTGTTCTAGAGAGGTCCAGGTATCGTAGTAGCTTCAACACTTCAATAGAATTTGGCAATTCTACCACATTGCTGAAACTTAGGTCCAAGACACGAATGTATGGTAGAGAATGAAACATCTTTTCAAGAGTCTGCTCCAAGCCTTTCAAATATTGACCATGCAGCAGGAATGTGCGCATCTTTTTAGAATTTTCAACAAGCTGTAAGATAGAATTCTCTAAATCTGCAGAGTGAAGTGAAACATGTAATACCCGTAAAAAAAAAAAAATATATTTTACATATTTTTATAAGTGGAGGGATTCCTTAATAAAGAATGAAAAATGCATAGGATTTATTAATAAATAATTCAATTTTTAATAGGGTTAATATCTATCACTTGTTTGACCGATAATTAATCGAGAAAAAACAAAGGACTTATTTCTCCTCTCTTTCTTATAAAGAACATAAAACTTGAAGAATTTCAAGTAAATGATAAGAACAAAATTTATAAGGAAAGTTGTCTTTTAAAGGTGAGTAAATACTTTTCTTCAATTTTGGAGAAATAATATT
This sequence comes from Durio zibethinus, assembly GCF_047325235.1. NCBI lineage: Eukaryota > Viridiplantae > Streptophyta > Magnoliopsida > Malvales > Malvaceae > Durio > Durio zibethinus. The sequence continues at coordinate 21,548,625 of NC_143168.1, forward strand.
GATTGTTAAGTCTTGAGGTTTAACTTGTAATCGAGAAACTCTAAAATTTTAGGAAATCCAATATTTCTCTTTAAAGATTGGTTTGATCTAATCATTTAGACTTTAATCAGTGTCTAATAAAGCGTTGAGAAAGTTTAGTAATGTGATTTTGTTGTTATAAAAATAGGAAACAAAAATTTGATAGTGCTAGAAAGAAAATTTTCGATTTCGTAGGAATCTTGGAGTTTGCAATAGTGGATTAAGATAATATTTTGTATTAAGAGATAAAATATTGCTATGATTATTATATACCGTTGGAAAGCTTGTTGAATTTAGTATCCAATAAAATAAATGGAATTCAATTATGAGTTTTCTATAAAGAGTAGTTTAATTTTTACTTAAGGATGTACATGTTACCTAATAATAGCAGTAGGGAGGAATTTCAAAATTTCTTTTAATTTTTATACAAGGAATTACATATTAAGCCATCTGTGTTTGGAAAGCTTATTGAGTTTACTTTGCAACAAAAAAGTAGAAGTGAATTTGGAGCTTCCTATGAATAAATGTGTAATTTTTATTAGAAGGTATACATGTTATCTGATAGTAGCATACGATGTGGATTTAAAAAATTATTATAATTAATCTACAAGGAATCATTAGATGGGCCATAGATAGTTAGAAAGCTTATCGAGTTTAGTTTCTAATCATTAAAAAGATCTTAATTCTGATTTGGATATTTTGAGATATAGTCATTTTAATGAAAAGTGGTTAGGCTGCCAAGATTAGTTAATTGAGTTAACTTTTGTATAACTCAGTTGTTTTAGTATATATGGTCTAAAAAAAAGTTGATTAATTTTTAATATGTTGAAATGATCTTGTATAAGCCATTCATTATTTTGGAAAAAAAATAACTAAATGATGGAATCGAAAATAGGTAAGTAGAATATCACACACTTTGTTTGTTTTGAACATATGTATATATGTATGTTTTTAAATAAGTAAATGTTTTATTTCATTATTTTCGATATATGAAAATATGATCAAGCATATGATTATTTTGTGTTTTTGCTATGTAAATGATGGATCATGCTTATGAATGAAATGAGAAAATAATTTATGTTTAAGGAACGATTTTATGATAGCTACGTTTTTACATACCTAAAAAGTAAGATCATCGACGCTAGAACTAATTCTACGACCCTGACTAATGAGTTATAACAGTTAGCATGTATATGATCATATAGCTCTGGCTAACGGGTTATAATAGTTAGCATTAGGCCTTGGCTAGTGGGTTATAATAGATAGCGATGATCATGATGATAAAATTATCGATACGGTCAATGTTACGAGTTATAATAGTAATCGTAGCTAACGATGAATTAATGATTTGTAATTATTTAAAGATTGATCCATGATTTGGTTTGATTACGATAATTGAATTTAGCATATTTTATAATGATTTATGAATTAATATGTTTTGACATTGATTTATGAATTTGTAAAATACTTGATAGAACGATAATTTTTGAAATGTTTTGACATTATGATTTAACGAATGTTTTGAATGATATATATGATATGTATGAAAAAGATGCTTGATCCGATAAGATATGTGAGCCTATACTTGCTGAGCTATGATTTGCTCGTTCTCTTTTTACTTTTTCTTTATAGATGAATAGGTAATAAGTTTGTTTAGTTATGTGAGAAGTTAGAAGATCAGATAGGAAATATTACTCGGACATTAGAGACATTGTTGGCTAATAAGCTCTTATGAAGTGGCTTAGTATTTTTATTAGTTTGCATTTAGGAATACAAAGATTTCTCATTGATTGAATTAAAGTTACGGTTTTTCTTAAATAGATTATTTTATTGAAGAATTTTAGAATGAAAAAGAAAGATAACTTCAAATTATTTTAGGGTTTTACTTCAAGGTAATATAGTTGTGTTATGTCTCAGTCTTGTGTCTCGGTCTCGGGATATGACATAAAATGGTATCAGAGCCAGGTTTGTGATTTTTGAAAATTTTCTAAAAGTTAAATTATAATCTTTAGATTATGATGAGATTTTTAAAAAGCCTAGGTTATTTTTCTTGGAGATTTTTTAAGAATTTCAGTTATGATCTTTCAACTATATGAGATGTTAAAGAGTTTATATTATGATTTTGAGGATTTTTTAAGAACTACGATTATGATTTTTTAGAGATTTTCTAAGAGGCTAAATTATGATAATTAAATTAATGGTGATTTTATAAGAATGAAAGTTATAATTCTTAGAATAAAAGAGACTTTCTAAGATCATAACTTATGATCCATATACTATGTGGAGATATTTAAAGACTTAGATGATAATCTTTGGATTATGTGATGATTTTTTAAGAGCTTAAGTTTGATCTATAGACTATATTCGTGAGTATGAGTGAATGATTCGATAAATTTTTGAAGTAATTAAAGTTTCAATGAATATTGAAGAATCAATGATTCAATGAATTCATGGAGTAATTATTTTGGCTAATAATTACATATTGCTTTTGAGATTTTTTAGTAGAGAAAGTTTAATTATTTTGATAAAGTGCGATTTTATAAGTTAAAAAATTTTTTGATACAACTTATGATGAGACATATCTTACGAGCTAAAAGATTATTTAAGAGAACGATTTGATCATTGGAGACCCTATGGGTTAGAGAAAAAGACATTTGATTTAACTAGATTTTGAAGTTATTTGTTGAGTGTTAAGTGAATCCTTTAATCATGGACTAAGATTGAACTAAGGCTGTGTATCATTGGAATTAAAAATATAAAATATTGGAGTTAGAATGAAATGATATTTTGAAATTTTGAAGTAATTATTTATGAATTATAATGTTTGAGAATTTATTTTGATGGGTTTAGTCTGAAATATTATAATTGTGGTAAATAGTTTTATATACATAAAGAAAGATATACACTTGATTTGGTTCTACATTTTTATTGAAAAAGTATTTAAGATTTGATCACACGAGTTAGATGTTTGTATAGTTAATTTGAAGTTCCTATTTGGAGTTTAAAGAATTTGCTCAATTGTCAAAGTGATTATTTGTGGTTATAGTTTATAATTGAAGTATAATATTAGATTTTTTTGAATTTTATATTTACGGTAAACATTGCCTATTATGGTACAAGGCTGTGTACTTAGCAAGGAATTAAATTCGAGGATAAAAATTAAAGTTGTGGTTATCTAGATGATTTAGTAAAGAAGTCGATTTTGAATGAGTAATCAATTTACAGAAAAATATATATGTTTTGGTTAATGATTGTTTGAAATCTTACAAGTGCAAATGATTGTTCATTTTATGATCAAGTCTTAATAATTGTGATGATTTTGTGTACTTAATTATGCTGAGCATGTATTTGATTTTAGAGAAATTTGAAAAAATTTCTTAAATAACATGATGCATTTAGTTATTGTTTATAACTATGCTTTCGGCATGAATTCAAGTATTTGGTGGTTTTATTATTTGAATTTTATAAGAGAATTTTATTTATGTGTTATGATACATAGGTTTTAACTTGGACTCAAACTTGATAGCAATATATTTGGTAAAATTTTTTTTTTTAAGACATTATGATATTGGTGAAGATTGTGAAGAATCAGTTGTTATATGATAATTGGTCTATTAAATTAGAAAGAATAATATTCAAAATTGGAGATAACTTGGGTAACCAAATATTTATGTTTAAATTTGTATAGTATAAATTTATGAATATGATTTATTATATCGATTTCATATGTTTTATAACGGTTAATTGATAGAAAATTTCATATTGTCAGTGAAGAAGAAAAAAAATTGAAGTACTATATGGTATCTTTTTGGTGACTAAAAGATTTGTTAATATTATTATTCAACTGTTAAAGTTATATATAGTTATGAATACCTGGCGTAAAGCAAATTACGTGAAATTTTGTAGACATACATTTTTCTTGTCATGAAACAATATTATGAAAGTTAATTTGTTATTTCAGAGTTTTATTGGAAGGAAATATCAAAGTATGCAACGAAAGCTTGATTTGGTTTAAGTTATAAATTTTTAGGCCATTATTGGTTGAGAAAGTGATGAATATTTTGGGTATCAATATTTTGGGTAAGAATATTTTGTGCTCCTTTTAGTTTTGGAGGTTTTATTGATGGTAGACATTGTTCTAAACAATACCTAAGTCATGACTTAAAGTGAAACTTTTTATTACAATAGTCATAAAACAAACATTCGATGATTCATTTTGAAGTTTTGCATGGAAGTAGATTTAAATCTCAAATTTATTGGGATAAGAACAAGTAAGAAGAAACTTTTATTTCTTAAATTTATGGATCAAATGGCTGATAAATTTTATTTCATTAAGGAATGGTTTGTGGCTAGAGTTTAAGCTTCACGAGGATGACACATTACACTTTGGGAACATGTTGTGTGCACCAAATGATTTTAAGCTGAAACTAGAGATCTTGGACGAAGTACATAGGTTTTGATTCATTATACATCCTGGAGACACTAAGTTGTATAAGGATTTAAAAGAAAATTTTTGGTGAAATAACATGGAACAAGAAATTGCTCAGTTTGTGTCCTAATATCTAATGTGTCAGCAAGTTAAGGCTAAACACCAAAAACCGTCACGGTTGTTGCAACCTTTGGAGATACTAGAATAGAAGTGGGAGCATATTTCTATGGATTTTATAATGAGTTTACCTAGGTCATCGAAAGGAAATAATGCAATGTGGGTAGTTGTTGATAGACTCATTAAATCAATTTTCTACCTATCAAGTCGACTACTCTACTTGATAAACTAGCACAATTGTATATGGACGAAATTGTCCAATTGCATGGAGTTTCAGCAAATATTGTGTCAAATAGAGATTCTAGATTTGCTTTTAAATTTTGGGCAAGCTTACAATGAACTATGGGGACAAATTTGAAATTAAGTGCGGCATTTCACCTTTAGACAGTTGGGCAAACAAAAGAAACGAATTAGATTTTGGAAGATATGCTTTGAGCATGTGTGATTGATCTAAAAGGTAGTTAGGATGATTACTTACTTTTAGCAGAGTTTGCTTATAATAACATTATCAATCCAGCATTGGGATGGCTCCTTTTGAAGCCTTATATGGTAAGAAATGTAGATCCCCTCTATGTTGGGATGATATTAGAGAGAGAAAACTTCTAGGACCAGAAATAGTGCAACTGACTATGGAAAAGATCAAGATGATTAGGGAAAGACTTAAAGTAGCATAAGATTGTCAAAAGAGTTGGGTAGACAATAAAAAAAAAGAGTTGGAATTTCAACAATGAGATTATGTCTTTTAAAGGTGTCACCCACCGAAGGTGTTATGTGGTCTGGGAAGTGAGGAAAGTTAAGCCCATGTTATATAGGACCATTTGAAATTCTTGATAAGGTGAGAAAAGTTGCATATAGAATAGTCTTGCTACCTCAGATATCTGGTATGCACAATGTGTTTCATGTGTCAATGTTAAGAAAATATATTTCTGACCCAAGCCATGTGGTAGAGTATAAATCTTTAGAGGTTCACGAGGATTTAACTTACTTGAAATATCTTATTTGAATAGTTAATCGAAAAGAATAGGTCTTGAGGCACATAACTATTTTTTTTATTAAAGTTCAATGCAATAATTATACACCAAGAGAAGTATCTTGGGAAATGGAAAATTATATGAAGAAATGACATCCTTCCAATGCTATTTTAGAAGACAATCCAAGCTATTTAGTTCATAGAAGTTACTAAGGAAAATAATAAGCCATTCCAAGCAAGTATACTGTCAAATTGAGAAGAAACTTTCTAGGAAACAAAGTCACAGGTGTAGTTGCATGCATTCAAAACTAAGTATGCAAAATAGGTTTATCTATGAGGAGAAAAATGACGGACAAATAGTGTTAACTCATTACCCAAGTAAGCTCCACCACACTATAAGATTAAACTAACTCACGTCAATGGTATGTGGACGATCATCTAATCATGCAGAGAGAGAGAGAGAGAGAGAGAGAGAAAGAAAGCTGTTGCTACAAAGGATGCCTGTATACATTGCTCTTGTGTTGTGGGAAACTGGAATCATCATGAATACTTGTTGAGAGATTAGGCTTACAATGTTATATTGAGCTATGTTTAGGGGTTCATATCAGTGACTGCAAAGGCCTCACTTCTTTGTCTGTAGAGCTTGTCCTCTCTCAAAATACTCTCTATCCGAGGCTGTTCAATGCTTGAATCATTGACAGATGAAGGACTGCCAACAGCAATTGGGGGTCTGGTGATTGCCTCAACAATGTGCTCCACAAAAACTGGAGATAAGTGGATGTGAACTCTTAAGTATCTTTCCTGTCCCACAGTTCGCCCAGCGTCTTCAGTATTTAGCTCTAGACACATGTTCTAGTCTAACTCTAGTGAAGGCAATACCAAATACCAATTCTCTCCACTCCCTTGTCATTTCAAACATCTCTGACCTAATCTTTTTCCCAAAACTGCCCCATCTTCTGGGTCTTAAGGCTTTATACATCAGTGATTGCAAATCCCTCACATCTCTGTCAGAAGCAAAAGAATCCTTGCAAAGCCTGTCCTCTCTCCAACTGCTCTCAATTCAAGGCTGTCCAATGCTTGAATCATTGCCAGATGAAGGTTTACCAACAGCACTTCAGTGTCTGATGATTGGCTCATGCCCCCTTCTAAAGTCTCTAGGTGCCAAAGAGACCTTAAAGAGCCTCCTTTTACTCAAGTACCTGTATATGGAGGATTGTCCCTTGATCCAGTGCTTTCCAGAGGAGGGGCTTCCTCCCTCTCTGCAACATTTGAAGATTCATGGGTGTCCCCTACTGATAGAAGCATGCCAAAAAGAGGGTGCAGGAGCTACAGAATGGTCAAAGATCATTCATATCCCAGACCTGGAAATTGATTCCACCAAGCTATCTTCCACCCAGATGCGCCAAAGAAAAAAGCAAGGATTCGTTGATTTGTTTGCTGTAAAGGTGAGTACGAAATTCCTTTCTAATATTTTTATGCCAAAAAATATTTAAAAATAATTGATTTCTTCTGTTCCTTGCAAACAAGACTTCGTTTATTTTCTCCTTCGTTCCATAATCGCATAAAAGTTTGAATTTCATTTGGTCAACACCTAAAGCAGTTAGTCAAAGTTGGCCATTAATCCAAGCAAAGATTCCTTTTATATGTATACATATATATAGTAGCTTAGAATGAAAAGATTCCTTCCAATGCTATTTTAGAAGACAATCCAAGCTATTTAGTTCATAGAAGCTACCAAGGAAAATAGTAAGCCATTCCAAGCAAGCATACTGGCAAATTGAGCAGAAACTTTATAGGAAACAAAGTCACAGGTGTGGTTGCATGCAATCAAAACTAAGTATGCAAAATAGGACGGACAAATAGTGTTAACTCATTACCCAAGTAAGCTCCACCACACTATAAGACAAAAGTTCAATATAAACTTTATATACTTCTAACCTTGCTAACATTAAATTAACACACATCAATGGCATGTGGATGATTATCTAATCATGCAGAGAGAGAGAGAGAGAGCTATTTCTACAAAGGATGCCTGTATACATTGTTCTTCTTGTTGTGGGAAATTGGAATCATCATGAATGCTTGTTGATAGATTAGGCTTACAATGTTATGTTGAGCTATGTTTAGGGGTTCATATCAGTGACTGCAAAGACCTCACTTCTTTGTCTGTAGAAATAGGGTCATCGAAGAACTTGTCCTCTCTCAAAATGCTCTCTATCCGAGGCTGTTCAAAGCTTGGGTCACTGACAGATGAAGGACTGCCAACAGCTATTGACGGTCTGGTGATTTCCTCATGCCCCATTCTAAAATTTTCAGATGCCAAAGAGACCTTAAAGAGCCTCTTTACTCAAGGTCTTATATTTCGATGATTGTCCCAGTCCTTTACTGAGGATGGGCTACCTACCTCTCTCGGCCAAAGATCATGCATGTTAGAGACCAGGTATTTGATTCAATCAAGTTACCTTCAGCTGCTGATTTGCAAAAGAAGAAGTCATAGATTCCTCTATTATTTTGAGTAAAGGTGAGTACTTTTTTAGTCCTTGCTCATATTTTGAACTTAAACAAATAAACAGTAAAAAACCATTTACAAACTTATTCTTCCTTTGCTAATTATTCTTGTTTATTTTGTTATAAATATAAGTTCTTTTAAGAGAAAAGAAAGGTAAGGATCTGAGAATATAAAAGTTCATATTCTTTGTTAGCTTAAAGCATTACTTCTTAATGTAGCTTAAATAAGAAAAGCAGATTCTCTAGTCTAAAGGATAAAAGCTTGTTAGTATTTTAATTTTTAAGCCAATAGTAATTGCCTCTAACATAAAGCTTTAACTTCTTTCCAAGGTTAGATGTTAAGTGAAGTCTGAAGAAAAAAAATTAATTGCTTTAAGCATAAAAATGGACCAACCGATGCATGTATGTGTTTTGCAGGGCTGTAAAGTTAATGGCAATTCAAGGAATTGCTTTCAAGATTCAAGGATGCAACAATAAACCATACTTGTCCAGAGGCAACAGAAGGATAGATAGGATTTCAAATCAAGGTCATGAATCATGATCAACAACTGCCATTCTGCCAATGATGAGAACAAATTTCTTTATCAGCTAGCATTTCACATGGAGGAAAAACATTATTGGTAAAACTCTTCCAAAGTGAGTTTCAATGTAATATGTACATAAATGTTTTAAATAAAATAATCATACAAAGTTAGCATGCAATTATTCCTACAACAGTCTGATGGAGATAAGGAGGAGAGAGGCTCCAGAAAAATGCACTTCAAAAGAACTTAGCTTTCATGAAGTTCTCTGGGGTGAAGCTCATGAATTCTTACCACATAGATTCTCATGGCAATTTTCTCCCACGCTCAAAGAGTGAAAACAGCATATCATATTGATCCCTCAGCCTGTAGATGATCAATGGTTTGGATCTCAACATCATTTCATATTCGGCCTGTTACCAATAATCTCTGCATGAACACTCTCCGTCTTTGAAATGGTGAAATCTGCTATTATCCCTCACGATTATCTCTCTTTGAGTAATCTTTGACAGGAACTTTATAGCTGTGTGGCAGTCCACACAAACACGAATGTTCTTGGTTATCCGAATTGTTGTCCCAGCAGGAGTGCTAATGATGCCAAAAGCTAAAGCTAATCTCTCAGTAAGGCTAAATAGCAAGTATTTCTTCTGCTCCTCCTCAGCATCATGGAAAACCTCATTTGTGTCAGGAATATACCCTTCTCGTTCAATCCTCTCCATAAGATCTTTCAATGCCTTAAATATTCTGTCATAAAGAGGATGTGATTTATCTCCTGAAATGAAAGTATGAACCCTGTTTTTAACTTCTATCCAACTGCAAGCTGGTTCCTTTCTTATGCCTCTTTTCTTCATAAAGATTCTCATCTTTGCTGCATCTTTCCATCTACGAGCAGCTGCATACATATTTGACATCAGAATATGAGCTCCCACATTCTCTGGATCAACTTTAAATATTTCATTGGCAACCTTTTCAGCCAGCTCAAGGTTATTCTGGACTCTACAAGCAGATAGCAGCGTTGACCAAATACTGCCTATAGGTGCAATATGCATGCTAGAGATGAATTCATAAGCTACCTTCAACTTTCCTGCACGACCAAGGTCTGCCATAGCAGCATAGTGTTCCAAGCCAGGTGTAATACCATGATTCTGGCTTATACTTTTGAAATGCATCCAAGCTTCATCTGTCAATCCAGCATGATTACAAGCAGTAAAGACAGCTACAAAAGATACATGGTTAGGTTTCACCGCATCCTTTTCCATCTGCTCGAATAATGAAAGGGCATCATAGGCATGTCCATGAAAAGCATGTCCCATGATTATCGCTTTCCATGAAACCATGTCATGGTGTTCCATTTGATCAAAAATCCACCTAGCTGGCGTTGATGTTTCCACATTTGGCATGCATATCAACAAGTGAGCTGGCTATAAACACATTACCATCAAATCTACCCCGAATTATGTAACCATGAAGTTGCTTTCCTAAATGCAGTGTTGTCAAGTAAGCACAAGCCGGCATAATACTAGAAAATGAAACTTCTCTTGGTGTTACTTTAGCCATTAACATTCGACGAAATAACTTCAGACCTTCATCAAACATACCATTCTGTACACACCCTGCAATAATCGAATTCCAAGAAATATCATCTCTTTGAGGCAACAGATTAAATACATGGCATGAATCTTCAATCTGAGCACATTTGGCATACATATCAATCAAACTACTACCTATATACAAATCAGAATCAAACCTATGTCTAATAGCATATCCATGAATCTCCTTTCCTTTCATGATATCCACAACTCCGCAAATATAGGAAGTACGCTCGATAAAGTAAATGAATCAGGTTTCACGTTGGCATTCCCCATCTCCCTAACCATCCTCAAAGCTTCTTCATACGTTCCATTTTGTGCATTCCCTGCAATTACCTTATTCCATGAAACGACATCCCTTTGTGGCATCATCTTAAAAACCTTTGTCACACTATCCAATTGAGAACATATTATGGTTATATGCAATTTGAAGTGATTTTTTTTTTTTGTTAATCATAGCTTCATCATGAATATCTGCTGGTTTCATAAACTTACAATTTCATGTTGATCAAATGGAAAAGTTCTGAATGGGTGTATCTTTTGTTCTCTTTTCTTGATGATATATAAATATATATAAGCTCCTTGTATATGTTGGTCGGTATCTTCTGTTCTAATTATATTATTTGGCTCATTTTATATTGTTTCTAGCATTTTAGTACGAAATGCTGGCTTTCTTTAAAGGTTTTGAACGTCCTTTTCCGAATGTGGGTCTTGTTGTTATGGCAATTCAAATTCCCCAGTGGTGGAATTTAATACGTAACATAATTTTTTCCCCCAATTTTTACGCAGGTGGAATAAAGTGCCATTATTTTAAAAGAGGTCAAATGACCCATGGTTCCAAGAGTCATAGAGCGTTGGGGTCTATTGGTGCTGGAACAACACCTGGCCGTGTACACTAGGGGAAGAATGCCTGGCAGCATGGGAGGAAGCAAAAGAAAGATCGAAAAGCTCAAGATTGTGAAAATTGACAATGTGCTTCGAGTTGTGATGATCAAAGGTGCCGTCCCCGGTAAGCCGGGAAATCTGCTACGTATAACTCCGGCTAAGATTGTTGGGAAGAACTTACCAAAGAACTAGTTTCACGTATTGTACTTTATTTGATTTTGGTTAGTCTTGCATCATTAAAAATGCCAAGTCCTGTAAAATTTTTTTGCTTTCTGCACTAGAAGTTTAGTATCTCAGTTGTGGAATCTTTTAATGCATTCTTTGGTGTACGGGCTTAAGTAGAAATCTACCATTTTTTGAGTTGATTCCTGAATTTGGGAGTGGCTTCTCAATTTGTGAAGTTCTTAAATTGATCAGTCAATTCTACTTCTCAATATTCTCAGCGCATGTGTCCCTGTGTTGAATTGTAGAACACATATCCTTATTTGCATCACCTGAAGTGCCTCAACTCCTACTAGAAGGGGCTGACAATAGATATGGTGTTCCTTCTTTTATTTCTTTCTATGTCGAATGCAACCATGTACTTCAACACTTAGTTAATTACATTTTGTTTTTATGTTAGCATTTCTACTTTTTTTTATGTTCACTCTATGCTAGCAAGGGAGTCAAAATTCATTAGAGCCACATATTTGTATTACTCCTTGCCCGTACTGTAAAAAACAAACTCAAAGTTGACTTCAGGGTAATGCATACTGGGTTAGTGAAATGAACTAGTAAGTGTAGCAGGATGGGGTGGAGCTGAAGTGATCAAATCCTACTAGAGAGAGAGAGAGAGAGAGAGAGAGAGCGCAGGTGCTTTGTCATCCTTTCATCAGAGTCACAGAGTAGCCTTTCATGTGAATTCTGGGGCCTGACCAGGTGGACGATAGTTTTGATACAAACTTTACTGGGATTTCTTGACAGATTTTAATCTGAAATTGGGTGTTCTTGGTGTCTTTGGGATCTCCTACTCTTGGGAAATTTTTTTAATTTCTGGGTTAAATCTCGTAATGAAATTCTATTGCCTTTCCAAAAAAAATCTGAAACTGGGTGTTGTTAATGACTGGTTTGTGTTTTGGGTAGTATTGCATGTATTTTGTCTTTCAAAAGTGTATTAGTCGCCTACCAGTGCAACCGTGAAAGTGCTTGCCGTACAGGAGGGATTGCCTGGATTTTCTTTGGCAGGATTTTCATATTTTTTGAAATCATATATGTCCTGCTATTGTAATGGCTTATATTTATTTGGTTTAATGACTATGAGATTGATTAACAGTAGATCAGTTGGTTGAATCGAATATTGCTGTCTTTGTGTGTGTCACACATACAGCTTGTTACCTATAATGGAGATTGTGTAATACTTCATCAGTGGTAGAGTGAGCTTACATAATTCAGTGACACTCCTGGTTTTGAACATGTGAAGGGGACTGCTGACTTTGTGCACATAAAGTGCATGTGAAGGCAGATGGTGTTTAGCTTATTCTGTCTCATAAGTGTTGTTAGTGTTATACTTGAGCGGTTCGTTGTTGTTTACTTACATGAGTTCTCTGTGGGTGGATTGTTGAACTAGGGCCATGGGTCAGGCAGGAAAAGGTAGAATACTACTTTCATCTATTTAAAAGTACTTATAATGTCTAATTAAAAAAAAAAAAAAAGGTACTTGTAATGTTGAGAAGGAATTGTAACTTGAATTGAACCAATTTGATTTTGCATACTAATATTTTCTCCTATTATACTTTGTGTATGATGCATTTTAACATCAAGTTAAAAGATTTTGGTCTAGAATAATATATATGAATGACACCTCAGGTCTTTACACAGAGAAAGTGCCTTTTAGGTAATCCAGTTGAAAGAAATCATCCAAAAGAAAAAACACGAACAGCTGCAACAAGCATGAACTGAAAGTATGAAAAGTAGTTAAAAGCTGCAACATGCTGAATAGAACAGGAATTTTCTTTTTCCTTTTATTAAGCAGCAAGGTTCCTGCATATTTTCTTTCCCTTGTATTCCTTTATACCATGTTTGAATTGAGGGGAGGAGAAGGAAAGAAAAGAAAAATAAAGGAAAATAATGAAACAAAATTTTTTTATTTAGATAAATTTTTAATTTAAAAGAAAAGAAAAAAAATAGAAATTTAATAATTTTTGGTTTTTTTTTTTTATAATCATCATTTTTTTAATACTCTATTTTAGGAAAAAAACTAAAGAAAGAAAAGTTGAAAAAAATTTTATTTTTATAAAAAATTATTATATTCATATTTTTATTATAACATTAGATTTGATTATATAACTAACAATTCTTATAAAAATAATTTTTTATTAGTATTTTATATAACATCATATTTTATAAATGTTTTATGATTTTTTAAGTTTTAACTACAAAACAAATCAAATTATTAATTATTTTCAGAATAAATTAAAATGTTAAATTAAACACAAAATTAAGAGTAAATTAAAAATAATCTAATACTTCTTACTGTATTAAACATACTTAATTTTGTTTAAAAAAATTATTTATACAAGCTAAGTAGTATAAAGATATATTTATATATTATATGTTATTTTATAAAAAAAAATTATAATTAAAAAAAATATTGTAACGAATTATTTCTTTTTTTTTTCATTATTTATCTAAACAATAGTTATTAGAATTCATTTCCTTTCCTTTATTTTATTAATTTTAAATATTCAAATAAAAGATACATGTATCTTTTCTTTTTAAAATTTTTTTTATTTCATTTCCTTTCCTTTCTTTTATTTATATGTATCTAAATATAACGTTAGATACAATTTAGTATTTTTTTGAAAGATCATCGTAATAAAGTAATTATCGAGATGATTTAATTATCAAAGTGATCTTAATACTCGTAATTTAAAATCACTTTATTTAATTGATAATGATTAATTCTTAGAAATTAAAGATTACAATGTTTGATATTATTAAAAATTAAATATTATTTTATTTAAAAATAAGAAAATATTCATACATATTATAATAGTTATATAAATTAATAATTTTAAGGTTGTTTAAGATAATAATTTGTAAAATATTAATAATATTTATTTATTTTATAATAAAATATAAATAAATTATTAAATTAATAAATACATTTATTGGTAGGTAAATTTATTTTTATAATATAAATTATGAAAAAAATATTTAAATTAGAAAATGAAACCAATCTATTAAATTTATAATAAAAGAAAAATAAAAAATTATATTAGATATAAAATATTAAAGAAGTAAAAAAATTATATATAAATTATTTTGAATTTGTTATAATGAATATGAGTTTGAAAATATAAAAATTTAGAATATAAAATAATTATAATTTTAAGATACAATAAAATTTTAATTCACATATTACATGAATAAAATTAATTATTATTAATTATTATATCACTCGATGATAAAAATTTTTTATCTTATAATTAAATTATTTTCTAAGATAATAATTTTATCACTCGATAATCCAAAATTATCACGACATAAAATCATTAAGTACTTATCAAATGATATAATGACCGCAATTTTTAAAATGATGACCCTATCCAAACACCAAGCGATTCAGTTGATCGGCCTTAGAACGGCACCCTTCAATATAAGTCCACTTTTCCAGTGGCCCCCAATTTCGTAGAGATCAAAGCAAACTTCACCTGTTTCACCATTCTCCCCTGTGCAGAAATGGCCAAGACCGAGCTCCATCCATTGCCCTCTAGGCTTCTGCAAGAGACTAACTTGACGCTCCTGAACTTTTCCATCAGGGAGAGATAATTTAAGCTTCACAGGAAGTTCCCAACCGGATGCCTCTTTCGTTAACATGACTACGTACACAACTTCATATACAGTTCCTGGCGAAAGGTCTGATATTTTGAATTTTCCTTTCACTTCCAGCCAACAAACAGTTCTTAGTCTTGCTACTTCAATTTTCTCATCACTGCATATCACGAAACAAATAACAAGCATGACCACATGGCAATTGACAAATAACAAAAACAATGATTCCCCTGAAAATATTCTCTGAATCTCACCTTGTTTCTTTAAAACTTTCCCACATCCAGTATTCATGGTGACTCCAAATGATGTGAAGTGACCTGGCAAACAGCAGGAAGCATTTGTGACCAGACTTTGCATCCTCCCACGCTTTCTGCATGATGAGTTGGAACAGAAAATAAAATAAAAAAAAAACTTTCTTCTCAGTTTGACATATTAAATTATCCACAGACTTTGTTCAATTAAACTTTTTGGCAAGTATTAATTTAGGAAACAAGAGAGGGAGAAGGAAACACACCTTCATGTTGTGCTGAGGGAAGGCCTCATTGGTGTCAGTTGCTACTGCCTCTCTCTTCAAATCCATGGTTAGGTTCACAACAAAAGCAAAGTTGTCCACACGCTTGAATATAAAAAACAATGTCAAAGGGACTTAAAACGTGGGAAGAAACACAGAGGAGAAACTGCAACATATAAGAAGTTACCAAGAAAGATACTTGGTCTTTTTGTCTTGTCAGCCTCTATTGTAGTCAATTCGTAGAAAAATTTACAGTTTAGGACGCGTGAAGACTGGACTTTAATGAAGTCATCAGTTTTGTCTGAAAGATTGCATTGAATGATCTTGACTTTTCATTCAAAGGTGAAAAGTTCTCAGAAGTAATCCTTTACTGAGTATTTTTCATTCACTATTCAAAGTTAGACTTGTGAGGGAAAAAAGGGTGGAAACATCCATCACAAAAGCACAATACTTACCGAAGAAAACAAATGAATCCTCTGCAAAGAGGCATGGATAAAACTCTGGAAGCCATCATTATCATCAGATTTTGTCTGATCCTAAGAACTTGTGGCAAAACTTTGAAATTACTTTCTTTTTGCAGCACTTTGTCCAGATATTTTCTGGGAAATTCACAGAAGCATTCAACTCATTTAGAATTGTGGAAGGTGATATAGTTTCTTGAACCGCAAGAAAAATATTAACAAATGGAGGCAATCGCCAATCAGTCAGGATGGCTTGCAATATTGCACCATCTGCCTACCAATAGAAGAAAAGACTAGTTTAGAGTCAATAGGATATAATAGTACCTTTGATGTCAAATTTAGCATATGTAAATAATTTATTTTACTTGGTCCATGCATCATCAGTACCGTGTGAGGTACTCAACTTTTGCAAGGAGGTGGAAATTTCGTAGTAAACCACCTACCATTCTAGGGTCTTTGCAGTGCCTGAATTTTTCTATATACAGCCAGAACAAGAAACTGAATGATATATCATCCTGTTCAACTGAGTTCCTATGCTGTCTTAAACATATTTTCTTGCTCGTGAGTTCTTGTGTTGTCTTTCCATACAGAGGATAATGAATGAAGCAAACCATATTGATCAATACTTTTTCTGTTTTGAAGGGTTCTGATTAATAAGCTATCAAGAGTTATGGGTGATCCAGCTTCAATTTTTGTGCAGCCTCTAGTTAGTAATATCATTGACGCTGCTGGATCCTTGATCAAGGAAGGGTTTCTTGCAATCCTGGGTGTCAAGAAGGAGGTAGAAAAGCTGTCAAGCAATCTAATCACTATCCAAGCTGTGCTTAAAGACGCAGAGGAGAGGCAACTGAATGAACCACCTGTCAAACAGTGGCTTTCAAAGCTAAAAAATGCAGCTTGTGACATAGAGGACATACTGGACACCTATGCAACAGAAACTTTTCTTTGGAAGAGAAAACAGCAGGTACGCAATTTCCGACCTCCATTCAGTCTAAGCGAGGTCCGCTTTAAATCCAAGATTGCGCATAAGATCATCGAAATTTCAGCAGAACTTGCTGCAATTGCTGAAGAGAAAAACAAATTCCATCTCAACATAATTAGTGATTATGGAAGGTTTCAAAACCTTCCGGACACAACTTTCTTTTTGAACACAATGAATGTCATTGGCAGAGAATCTGATAAACAAACATTAATAAATCTGATGCTATCAAATGAATTTGAAATGGAAGGTAATGTTTCTGTCATTCCTATTGTGGGGATGGGAGGCTTGGGCAAAACAACTCTAGCCCAACTTATCTTCCATGATGAGAGAGTAAACAATCATTTTGATTTTAGGATGTGGGTCTGTGTCACAGTTAAGTTCAATTATAGAAGGATTCTCAAGGAAATGATAAAATTTCTCACAGAAGTGGAGTATTCTAACGAGTTAGACACAAGCCGACTAGAGGCACACTTTCTAAAATTCTTGGCCCGGAAAAACTTTCTGCTTGTTTTAGATGATGTTTGGACTGAAGATTACCGAGAATGGGAGCCACTTCAAAACCTTTTAAAACAAGGTGGTAAGGGCAGTAGAGTTTTGGTCACCACTCGAATCACCAAAGTGTCAGACATTATGGGAACACAACCTCCCTACAGATTGGATTATTTCCCCGAGGATGAATGTTGGTCATTGTTTAAAAATATTGCTTTCAAAGACTATGGTTCATTGGGTGGCACACATGCAGAATTGGAAAACATTGGTAGGAAAATTGTATGGAAGTGTAACGGCTTGCCATTGGCAGTAAAGGCAATGGGAGGTCTCCTGCGTGGTAATGTTGATGTAAACAAATGGAAGAAAATCTTAAGACACAACATATTTGAGCTAGAGGAGGGGAATTTTGACAGGCCGAAAATTCTGCCTGCCTTGAAATTGAGTTATGACCACCTACCTTCTAATCTAAAGGAGTGTTTTGCATATTGCTCCTTATTTCCAAAGGCCTATGTTTTTGATAGAAAGGAGTTGGTCAAGCTTTGGCTGGCTGAAGCATTCATTCAATCAAATGCACAACAAAGTTTAGAGGAGGCTGGAATTGAATGTTTTGATGAATTGTTAACAAGGTCTTTCTTTCAAATTTTAAACATAAACAACAAGGTGGGATATACTATGCATGACCTTATTCATGACTTGGCTCTATCAGTTTCAACCCCCCAATGCTGCCAAGTTGAGTATGGCAAATCAGGCATTTTCTGTGAAGAAACTCGTCATGTCTCACTTCACTCTGCAGATTTAGAGAATTCCATCTTACAGATTGTTGAAAATTCTAAAAAGCTGCGCACATTCCTACTGCATGGTCAGTACTTGAAAGGCCTGGGGCAGACTCTTGAAAAGATGTTTCATTCTCTACCATATATTCGTGTCTTGGACCTAAGTTTCAGCAGTGTTGTAGAATTGCCAAATTCTATTGAAGAGTTGAAGCTACTACGATACCTGGACCTCTCTAGAACACAGATCAAATTGCTTCCCAACTCCATTTGTAACCTTTACAATCTGCAGACCCTTAAACTTCTAGGGTGCCTTTGGCTTTGTGAATTGCCCAAGGACCTTGGTGACTTGGTTAACCTGCATTATCTCGAGCTAGATGAGATATTTTGGTTCAACTGCAGGTTGCTGCCATCAAAAATGGTAAACTTAACAACTGTAAAGAGGTTGAATGCATTTCTTGTCAGTGACACAAGTGGACATGGAATTGCAAAACCGAAGGACATTGCATACCTTACCGCACTGCATACGTTAAAGCTAGGAAATGCAGTGAATGAAGCAGACACAAAGTTAAAGGCGAAGGAGAGCCTTCAGAAGCAGGTGTTAGACTGGAGAGGTAGAGATTTCAATGAACAAGATGAAGTCAAAGCAGAGAGGGAGCTTAAGGACCTCCAAGGTCACTCAAATCTCGAAGATCTTGCAATTCATCACTTTGTAGGCTCAAAATTTCCTTCTTGGATGACAGATGGTCTGCTCCAAAATTTGGTTACACTTTCCTTATATGATTGTACTAAGTGCAAAATATTGTCCCTTGGTCAGTTACCTTGCCTTAGAGAGCTCTACATCAAAGGGATGCAAAAGCTTGGGGAGTGGCCAGAAGATCAATACACTTCATTGTGTACGCTGCATATTATAAACTGCCCCAAGCTGAGGAAGGTACCGAACTTCATGTCCCATTTAAGATTTCTCAAGGTAAAGAAGTGCGACTCATTGAAGGCTCTTCCAATGGCTCCTTCTCTGTTGTTTTTAATACTTATTAACAACCTTGTTCTGGAGGATTGGCAAGAAGGAAGGTGCATCGCCCAATATGATCAAGGCAACCTTGTTGACCAATCCAGTTCTGTTTTTGCTGGTCCTTTGGAATTGAAGTTGGTAAACTGCCCCAAGATCCATTTACTGCCTCAGCAATGTGCTCCACAAAAACTGGAGATAAGTGGATGTGAACTCGTAAGTGTCTTTCCTGTCCCACAGTTCGCCCAGCGTCTTCAGTATTTAGCTCTAGACACATGTTCTAGTCTAACACTAGTGAGGGCAATACCAAATACCAATTCTCTCCACTCCCTTGTCATTTCAAACATCTCTGACCTAATCTTTTTCCCAAAACTGCCCCATCTTCTGGGTCTTAAGGCTTTATACATCAGTGATTGCAAATCCCTCACATCTCTGTCAGAAGCAAAAGAATCCTTGCAAAGCCTGTCCTCTCTCCAACTGCTCTCAATTCAAGGCTGTCCAATGCTCGAATCATTGCCAGATGAAGGTTTACCAACAGCACTTGAGTGTCTGATGATTGGCTCATGCCCCCTTCTAAAGTCTCTAGGTGCCAAAGAGACCTTAAAGAACCTCCTTTTACTCAAGGACCTGTATATGGAGGATTGTCCCTTGATCCAGTGCTTTCCAGAGGAGGGGCTTCCTCCCTCTCTGCAACATTTGAAGATTCATGGGTGTCCCCTACTGATAGAAGCATGCCAAAAAGAGGGTGCAGGAGCTACAGAATGGTCAAAGATCATTCATATCCCAGACCTGGAAATTGATTCCATCAAGCTATCTTCCACCCAGATGCACCAAAGAACAAAGCAAGGATTCGTTGATTTGTTTGCTGTAAAGGTGAGTACGACATTCCTTTCTAATATTTTATGCCAAAAAATATTTAAAAATAATCGATTTCTTCTGTTCCTTGCAAACAAGACTTCGTTTATTTTCTCCTTCGTTCCATAATCGCATAAAAATTTGAATTTCATTTGGTCAATACCTAAAGCAGTTAGTCAAAGTTGGTCATTAATCCAAGCAAAGATTCCTTTTATATGTATACATATATATAGTAGCTTAGAATGAAAAGATTCCTTCCGATGCTATTTTAGAAGACAATCCAAGCTATTTAGTTCATAGAAGCTACCAAGGAAAATAGTAAGCCATTCCAAGCAAGCATATTGGCAAATTGAGCAGAAACTTTCTAGGAAACAAAGTCACAGGTGTAGTTGCATGCATTCAAAGCTAAGTATGCAAAATAGGACGGACAAATAGTGTAAACTCATTACCCAAGTAAGCTCCACCACACCATAAGACAAAAGTTCAATATGAACTTTATATAATTCTAACCTTGCTAACATTAAATTAACACACATCAATGGCATGTGGATGATTATCTAATCATGCACAGAGAGAGAGAGAGAGAGAGAGAGAGAGAGAGAGAGAGAGAGAGAGAGAGACAGAGAGAGAGAGCTATTTCTACAAAGGATGCCTGTATACATTGTTCTTATTGTTGTGGGAAATTGGAATCATCATGAATGCTTGTTGATAGATTAGGCTTACAATGTTATGTTGAGCTATGTTTAGGGGTTCATATCAGTGACTGCAAAGACCTCACTTCTTTGTCTGTAGAAATAGGGTCATCGAAGAGCTTGTCCTCTCTCAAAATGCTCTCTATCTGAGGCTGTTCAAAGCTTGAGTCACTGACAGATGGACTGCCAACAGCTATTGACGGTCTGGTGATTACCTCATGCCCCATTCTAAAATTTTCAGATGCCAAAGAGACCTTAAAGAGCCTCTTTACTCAAGGTCTTATATTTCGATGATTGTCCCAGTCCTTTCCTGAGGATGGGCTACCTACCTCTCTCAGCCAAAGATCATGCATGTTAGAGACCAGGTATTTGATTCAATCAACTTACCTTCAGCTGCTGATTTGCAAAAGAAGAAGTCATAGATTCCTCTATTATTTTGAGTAAAGGTGAGTACTTTTTTAGTCCTTGCTCATATTTTGAACTTAAACAAATAAACAGTAAAAAACCATTTACAAACTTATTCTTCCTTTGCTAATTATTCTTGTTTATTTTGTTATAAATATAAGTTCTTTTAAGAGAAAAGAAAGATAAGGATCTGAGAATATAAAAGTTCATATTCTTTGTTAGCTTAAAGCATTACTCCTTTATGTAGCTTAAATAAGAAAAGCAGATTCTCTAGTCTACAGGATAAAAGCTTGTTAGTATTTTAATTTTTAAGCCAATAGTAATTGCCTCTAACATAAAGCTTTAACTTCTTTCCAAGGTTAGATGTTAAGTGAAGTCTGAAGAAAAAAAATTAATTGCTTTAAGCATAAAGATGGACCAACCGATGCATGTATGTGTTTTGCAGGGCTGTAAAGTTAATGGCAATTCAAGGAATTGCTTTCAAGATTCAAGGATGCAACAATAAACCATACTTGTCCGGAGGCAACAGGAGGATAGATAGGATTTCAAATCAAGGTCATGAATCATGATCAACAACTACCATTCTGCCAATGATGAGAACAAATTTCTTTATCAGCTAGAATTTCACATGGAGGAAAAACATTATTGGTAAAACTCTTCCAAAGTGAGTTTCAATGTAATATGTACATAAATGTTTTAAACAAAATAATCATACAAAGTTAGCATGCAATTATTCCAACAACAGTCTGATGGAGATAAGGAGGAGAGAGGCTCCAGAAAAATGCACTTCAAAAGAACTTAGCTTTCATGAAGTTTTCTGGGGGGAAGCTTATGAATTCTTACCACATAGATTCTCATGGCAATTTTCTCCCATGCTCAAAGAGTGAAAACAGCATATCATATTGATCCCTCAACCTGTAGATGATCAATGATTTGGATCTCAACATCATTTCATATTCGGCCTGTTACCAATAATCTCTGCATGAACACTCTCCGTCTTTGAAATGGTGAAATCTGCTATTATCCCTCACGATTATCTCTCTTTGAATAATCTTTGACATGAACTTTATAGCTGTGTGGCAGTCCACACAAACACGAATGTTCTTGGTTATTCGAATTGTTGTCCCAGCAGGAGTGCTAATGATGCCAAAAGCTAAAGCTAATCTCTCACTATGGCTAAACAGCAAGTATTTCTTCTGCTCCTCCTCAACATCATGGAAAACCTCATTTGTGTCAGGAATATACCCTTCTCGTTCAATCCTCTCCATAAGGTCTTTCAATGCCTTAAGTATTCTGTCATCAAGAGGATGTGATTTATCTCCTGATATGAAAGTATGAACCCTGTTTTTAACTTCTATCCAACTGCAAGCTGGTTCCTTTCTTACGCCTTTTCTCTTCATAATGATTCTCATCTTTGCTGCATCTTTCCATCTACGAGCAGCTGCATACATATTTGACATCAGAATATAAGCTCCCACATTCCCTGTATCAATTTTAAATATTTCTTTGGCAACCTTTTCAGCCAACTCAAGGTTCTTATGGACTCTACAAGCAGATAATAGCGTTGACCAAATACTGCCTGTAGGTGCAATATGCATGCTAGAGATGAATTCATAAGCTTCCTCCAACTTTCCTGCACGACCAAGAAGGTCTGCCATAGCAGCATAGTGTTCCAAGCCAGGTGTAATACCATGATTCTGGCTCATTCTTTTGAAATGCTTCCAAGCTTCATCTGTCAATCCAGCATGACTACAAGCAGTAAAAACAGCTATAAAAGATACATAGTTGGGTTTCACCCCATCCTTTTCCATCTGCTCGAATAATGAAAGGGCATCATAGGCATGTCCATGCAAAGCATGTCCCATGATTATCGCTGTCCATGAAACCATGTCATGGTGTTCCATTTGATCAAAAATCCACCTAGCTACCTTGATGTTTCCACATTTGGCATACATATCAACAAGTGAGCTGGCTATAAACACATTATCATCAAATCTACCCCGAATTATGTAACCGTGAAGTTGCTTTCCTAAATGCAGTGTTGTCAAGTAAGCACAAGCCGGCATAATACTAGAAAATGAAACTTCTCTTGGTGTTACTTTAGCCATTAACATTCGACGAAATAACTTCAGACCTTCATCAAACATACCATTCTGTACACACCCTGCAATAATTGAATTCCAAGAAATATCATCTCTTTGAGGCAACAGATTAAATACATGGCATGAATCTTCAATCTTAGCACAATTGGCATACATATCAATTAGACTACTACCTATATACAAATCAGAATCAAACCTATGTCTAATAGCATATCCATGAATCTCCTTTCCTTTCATGATATCCACATACTCCGCAAATATAGGAAGCACGCTGGACAAAGTAAATGAATCAGGTTTCACGTTAGCATTCCCCATCTCCCTAACCATCCTCAAAGCTTCTTCATACATTCCATTTTGAGCATTCCCTGCAATTACCGTATTCCATGAAACGACATCCCTTTGTGGCATCATCTTAAAAACCTTTGTCACACTATCCAATTGAATAACAGTTTTGCCCTTCTCTGGAGCCAATCTCTCACAATGTTCATCACTTTTTGGCATTCCATCAAGCATATTAAAGGTGAAAACTTTAAATCCTCCATTCACTTCTAAGCTTTGAAATTTTGCATACATATTCAAAAGGGCATTTCCTGTAAACAAATCAAAGTCCAAACCAAGCCTAATAATACAACCATGAATAGACTCACCCAGCCTCAAGTTCTTTAAAAAGGCACAAGCTTTAAGAACAAAAGGGAACATTTTATGATCTGGGTATATACCAAAACCACGCATTTGGATAAAACAAGTTAAGCAGTTTAGGAAAAGGCCAGAGTTTGCATAGCATTTGATGATGGATTTCCAAGCAAGAAGTGGAGGGGGGCTAATGGAGTTGAAGAGAAAGAGGGAGTCTTGTAGAAGGTTGAAATTTGTGTAGATGGAAACGAGGATGGAAGTTGAAGAGGGAGAGTGGGGTTGGGTTTTGAGGAATTGGGCATGGAGTTGCTTGGCTTGGAATTTGGTTTTCAGAGTTTGTGGGGTTTTCAGGAAGGTTTTGACCAGGGTTTTTGCGCTGGAACTTGACGTCATTGGGTTGTTTAGAGGGTTTCTGTAATGGGTTTTTGTTAAAATGTAGAATGGTGATATTGGTTTTCAGATAGTTGAAAGACGTTATAAGTTATGGAATTGGATCTGTTCTGGATTTCAAGCCCCGTCAAAGCAGAGACTCTGGGTTTTCTCGACACAAACCCTCCGCAAAGTGCCCACCCTGGTTCTTTGGACGTCGTGGGTTTGATAGCGTTTAGGCGCGTAATGATTCCTCCGATTAAGTATCTAGTAAGGTAGGAAGGATTTAAGGGTATACTAAAAATTAAAAAAAAAAAAAACAAAAAAGCCACCCGATTTTACTTGTTCTTTTGAAAAAAAAAAAAAAAAAAAAAAAAAAAAAAAAAAAAAAAACAAATGAAACGGACGGGGTGATTCGAACAAAATCATTATGCTTTTAGAAAGGCTAAACGGTTAAAATATCTCGTCTATCATTAAAAAATCATCTAAACTCTAGTTTTTGTTATAATTAGTCAATTCTTTTAACATCACTTACATCTAATTACGTTTTTTAATAAAAAATAAACATCATTAATTTTTTTATTAATTAAAATAAAATTTTCTATGATATTAATAGAATAAATTAAAATTTATCAATTAATATATTAAATAAAATAAAATTTTTTCTTCTCTATTCTCTGTTTAAGATCATTTAAGAATTTAATTTATTATAATTTAAAAATTGATTAATTCAATTTTGTAATGTGATTAGATTTTGTACATTTAATAAAAAAATTAAAAACTTAATTGATGGTAATAAAACATTAAAAATTTAAATTATTATTAAATTATAATTAAGAAAATCTTTTACCTGTTAGTTCTTTTTAAAAAAAAAAATCATATAAAAGCTACGTTAAAATACAGGTACGGTCATTCAGGTTTTGTGCATATGTATCAGCTCAAACAGGTTCGGTTCGGGTTTTATCATTTTAGATATAGTTAAGGCTAAGCCAAATTCAGGTATAATTGAAATATCCAACCAAAATCGAAAATTTTCAGCTCAAATAGGTCCAGTTCGGGTTTTGTCATTTTAGATATAGTTAGGGCTAAGCCAAGTTCAAGTATAATTGAAATACCTAACCAAAATCGAAAGTTTTAGTTAAATCGGTTGGTTAATTCGAGTTATATTGGTAAGTCAGTTTTTAGTGCAGTTTAAACGGTCAGTTCTCAGTTTTAGATTCTAACAACTGAATCGACCAAAAACTAATTTAAATAATTAAATAATTTTAAAATATTAGTAATATTTCCTTTATATTTTACCTACTTACACTTTCTCTCTCTCGACATTGCTAGTCGCTTCTCTCGACTCTTTATATCAGACTTCACTTAGCTTTTTCACTCCTCCCAAGTTGAGATCTCTTAAGCTTTCCTTTCAATCTCCCGCTCTATCACTCACTTAGGCTCTCACTCTTTAAAAATGTTTCAAGTCATAGTCACCACAAATGACTTGCTAGGCTTTTTGGGGCTCAATCTTGTGTGATCTGGTCCATTAACTCTAAGGTAAGGGTTTTGATATCTTGTCTTTCTATTTTGTTTCTGATTCCTTCAAATTTTGGTGTAATTCTGCTGGTTCATTCTTTTGTACTTAGTGTTTATTTTTCTTAGTTTTCTTGTCAAATCTCTCTGCTTCTCGTTTTTGTCATGCTAATATTCTTTCATTCTTCCTTTCATTAGCCCTGTACTTGCTTCGGTAATTCTCTCTTTTTTTTTTTTTTTTGCTTTTATGTCTTCCATTGCCTCAAAAGATTTGACTTTTTTTTTTTAATTGGTGAGGCTTGTTTTCTATATCTATTTTCTATTTTTAGCTAGTCACTTCGTAAAGACTTAGTTTTTAGCTGACCCGTATTGAAAAAAAATATGAAATTGTGATTCTTCACTCTTCCACCTTTACTAGCATTCTCTAAATTACTATTTTTAGATATGTATCAATTCTAATTCAAATCCGTAGTTAAAAAAATCTTTTTTTTTCTATTCTTGTTTTCTGGGTGTTTTTAATTTCTCGATGCTACAAATTTTGGATGAAAAGATTTCTTACTTTGAAGATTATGCACAATGGCATTGGAATTGTGTGCTTTTTCTTAATTGATTAATTGTTGTTCATGAGGTCAATGTATCTATTGATAATTCTGGTGAGAAAAAAAAATTGATTGGCCTACACTGACAATGAAATCTTTCAACTTTTTCTTTTATGTGAAGGAAATGATTATAAAACTACATGATATGTTTGTTTATTTATTTTACTTTTAATATTATTTCCTTTTTTCCTTTCCATGCTAGGTATGAAATCCATAACTTCTCTGTTGTCTTTTTTACTCAGTGAGAAATATTATAGCAATAGAAAATGAATGGGACCATGATAGGGCAATTAAGTTCAATATAAGCTAGGTGTGTGAAAGATATAAAGGCAAAGTTGGCTGCAATTTCTCCATATTCAGCCTTTTATTTATTCAATGACTTTACAACAATTTCTTCCTTTTCTAGCCTTTTATCAACTCAAAGCCTGCCATAATCTCTTCTAAATATTTCATCACCATGTATACCAGTAGTTTTTACTATTAAAATTTTAGAATTTGTGTAGTTTTCATTTATCAGAATATACATGTAAGATGCTATAGGTGAAAAAAATAAGCCTTTGGCATTTGTGTACGATTTATAGCATGCATCTTTCTCCTCCATTTATTACATTATAGAATGAGTTTCACATGCAATAATTGTATTTATTAGTAGTTAATTAGGATTCATATTATTCATTTCCTTGTGTTTATATATAACTTAAAATTTTTTTTCGTTAAAGATGTTGAACAAAATGAATGATAGAGATACTACACAAGTGGATACTCATTCAATCTGTCAAGGTGAATGAGACACAGATGTAATAAAAAGTGAAGTTGTAAGTACTCAACTGAAAAGGAAATGACCTAACACATTGTCGGCAGTATGGGACCACTTCACTAAATTTGTTAATGACAAAGGTGATCTTAAAGCTAGATGCAATTATTGTGATAGAAAATTTTATGCTCACTTAAAAAAAATGGAACCTTTGCATTAAAGAATCATAGGTGTTTATACTAAATATCTTCATGCTAGTGGTGATCATTCCCAAATGGAATTAGTTTTAAGCTTAAGAGGAGATGGGTCTTTAGGTACTTGAAAATTTATTCAAGATGCCATTAAGGAAAACTTGGCTGAGATGATTCTTATAGATGAATTGCCTTTTAGATTTGTGGAAGCTAAAGCATTTAGGCATTGCATGTCTATTACATGCCCTAGTTATCGATGATACAGTCTTAGTTACTAAAACAAATGATGATTTTAATGCGAAGTTAGAATTATGGAGGCATACACTAGAGTCTAGAGGCTTTAAATTGAATAGATCTAAAACTAAATATATGGAATGCAAGTTTAGTAGTCATAAAAAAGTGAGACTAGTGTGATTAAGTTAGATCGTGAGGTAGTACCAAATAGTAGTCATTTTCGATATTTGAGATCAATTGTTCAAAACAATGTTGAGATCGAAAGGGATGTAAATCATGGGATTCAAGTAGGATGGGTGAGGTGGTGAAATGCATCAATTGTGTTGTGTGATCGCAACATACCTTTAAAGTTAAATGTGAAATTGTATAAAATAACTGTAAGGCCTCTATTGTTATATGAGACTGAGTGTTAGGCCGCTAAGAAACAACATGAGGAAAAAATGAATGTAGCTGAGATGAGGGTGATTAGATGAATATGTGATAGGACTAAAAGAGACAAATCAAAAATGAAGAAATTTGAAAAAAAAAATTAAGGATAATCCAAATTTAAGAAAAGATAAGAGAGAATTATTTAAGATGTTTTGGATGTGTGAAATGTAAACTTATCTGTACATCAATTAGGAGAAATGAGTTTTTAAATTTAGAAGAGATCAAAACTTCTAGAGATAGACCACGAAATACGTGGATGTAAGTAATAAGATATGATACGAGAGTTAAGGAAGTAGATGAAAAGATTGTTTTTTATAGAAATAAATTACGCAAGAAGATTTAAAATTACGACCTAACATAATATTTTTTTTTAGCCTGTCACACAATTGACTCAAGAGTTATTGAATATAAAGCTT
The DNA here is from genome assembly GCF_047325235.1 of Durio zibethinus. Classification (NCBI taxonomy): domain Eukaryota; kingdom Viridiplantae; phylum Streptophyta; class Magnoliopsida; order Malvales; family Malvaceae; genus Durio; species Durio zibethinus. The sequence goes on from NC_143168.1 coordinate 21,576,891, forward strand.
AGTTTATTGTTATTGTTATGTCTTTTGCATGTCCTAGATTTCGTATGCCATCATGATAGACAATTGCTGAAGATTGTTATCAAATTTAGATAGATGGAAAAAAATTCTACTAAAATAATTCTTAAAATTGTCTATATAAAAGTATCTTTTACTACTGACAGATGGACTTAATTGCAAAGAGTCAATTATATGTGTCTTACAACTTTTTTTGTAGACAATGATTGACAACTTAACAAAAGGATATTAAACTTTTGTCCTATTTTTAGTCATAAAAGTGAGGCTATTGGTAGAGCAATTGAGAAATGTTTGAATGATTAAGGGATTGATAAGATTTTCACTATCACAATTATTAATGCTAGTTCTAATGATGTTATAATCTCATACTTGAAGAAAAATTTAATAATGCAAAAACTTATATTCTAAAATTCATTGCTCATATTGTTAACCTTATTGTGAATCATGGGTTAAAAGAAATGATAGATTTAGTTGCTCGTGTTAGAGGAATGATTAGATATGTGAAACAATCGCCCTCTAGGTTAGCCAAGTTTAAATAATGTTGTCAATAATCTTATTCAAAGTAAGAACTTGTTGTGTTTGAATATTATTAGTAGGTGGAACTCTACTTACTTGATGTTGAAAAAACCTCAAAAGTTTAAAAAAGCTTTTGAGGCATTTGATGATATTGATACTTATTATAGAAGTGAGCTCTTATTGAAAAATGGGGTGCCTGATCAAAACAATTAGAAAAATGTTAGGAAATTATGTCTTTTCTTGTAGAAATTTTACAATATCAAAATTAAAGTTTCGGTTCTACATGTCACCACTAATAATTTTCTTGTAGATATTTTTGGTGTTTATATTATTTTATAAAATTGGCAATTAAATGTTGATGTTGAGTGTAATGGTTAAGAGAATAAAGGATAAGTATGACAAGTATTACGAGAATGTGGAGAAAATGAATATGTTACTTTATATTGCTTCTCTTTTTTATCCTAGGAAAAAACTTACATTTGTAGAGTTTTGCTTCATGAAAATGTATTCTCATGATCAAACTTCAATGATGATTAAGAAAGTGCAAGAAGTAACAGATGAGTTATTTTATAAATACAAAAGCATGTTGTAATCTCAATCTAAACAAGTTGGTAATAATAGCCATACAAGTCAAGCACCACCATCCACCAATAAACTTGGAATTGAGAATCTATATAACTCATAAGCTATTATGATTGAGTTTAGGAGGTTTAGGAAACAACAAAGTAGAGAAGAGAATAAATCAGAGTTTGATAAATATTTAAATAAAGAGTTTGATAATATTAAAGAGGGGTGAGTTTTGATGTCTTTCTTTAGTGGAAACTCAATAATCATAGGTTTCCTATCTTTTTTTATCTAGCTCATGATGTGTTAACAATTCTTATATTCACAGTTTCTTCTGAATCTATTTTTGGCACTGGTGATATTGTGCTTAATACATATAATAGTTCTTTAACTCCTAAACTTGTGCAAGCTATTATTTGTGTTCAATATTAGTTACATGAATCTTTATATTTCAATCCAAATGTCTTAGAGGATGAAATGGAACAACTTGACAAAACTAATTTGGATAATTATTTTATTAATACCAATATATTTTTCTCAATTCTCATTTCTTTAAATCTTTTAGTTAAAGCTGACTTTTTGTTATTTTTATGTATTTTTAGATTTATCCAAGATTAGATTGAACCCAATAATTGATTAATTAATAAAATGTATTGATCAATTGAGATAATATGAATAAAGTTTTTATTATTTTTTTATTTATATAATTTTTTAGTTTTCATGATCTTTTTTTGGAGCTAGTTATTTCATGTGTCAACTATTTTAATGTAATTTAATTATTCAAATGCATTTCCAATTACTATATTTGAACCTAAACTTGTGCTCTTTTTAGGTTTTAATTTTCCCTTATGTAAGTCTTTTTACCTTAAGTACTCTAATAAGTGGATTTTAAGGAGTTTGTTTAGTATTGCTGCATCATAATTTTAAGTTACATTAAACCACTTTTAATTATGCTATGTTGCATGGTCATTACCATAAAACAAATAAATCATGTATTTTTTATTTCACCCTTTTTTCCCCTTTCAGTATTTAAATCTAAAGTTTTTAGGACATGATTCAATCTTTTTCTTTGAAGGGTTCAATTTGCACCCCAAAAGCTATTCAATACACCCCAAAATTTTTATTACGAATTTAACCTTTAATGAAATAACTTAAATACCCATAAGTCAATTACCTTTTTATCCTGCACACATTTAGCTCTCTTCTCACCCTAAACTAAGTAAAAGGTCAATTTCTTTTCCTAATAGGTTTTACTGAAAATGAATTTTTGGAAGAATGCGAATGTAGGCAAACATACATATCCGAAATGTCAGTAAGTTTTGGGAATTAATTTTCAAAAAAGTAAGTTATATACCGGAAATTGATTTTCGGAAGTGAACAAAGATTATTGAAAATTCATTTCCTATAACTTTTTCAATGTATTGGAAATGCAGTTCCAAAAAACAATGCAATGATCTAGAAATGCATTTTCAAAATTAATTTTTTTTACAGAATTCTAATTTTGTTTGCTTTTCGAGAGTAAAATAGTTCTTGATTCAATTGCCAGTAGCGATTCTTCTTGGGAACTTATGAAGGTACTATTTGTTAGTCCATTTGGGTTTGTGTAGAATGAAATGGTTAGGTAGTGCTTAAGCATGTCATTTCTGTATAGCACTTTACCATTATTGATAGTGATTTTTTGTCACAGATTGGCTGTGATTTAAGAAGAATGAAAGAAGACTAGGAGAAAAAATAGAATTAAGAGAAGGAAGAGAGAGTAATAGAAGAGAGAAAATGTCTGTATTTTATTCATAATGATGACTTTTACATAGCATTTCCTAAATATATAGTACACTTGCTTCAATTGAGTAAAACTATAATTGTAAAATACGAATAAAACTTATTAACAACTGTTATAACAGAATACTTGACAGCATAGCATAGACTCAAATGGCTTAATAATTAGCTTCCAAGCCAACTTTAACCTTTGCACCCAATTCTTATTTGCATATTCATAGCCAACTTCCTTATCAGCTACTTTATCAGCTTTTTTTCGTAATTCAAGCTCAGCTTCCAATTCTATTTGCTACCTCCTTAGTGTCCTGGTTTCTTACTCTACCAAAACTCCCATTACTAGGTTAACATCACTTCCAGCAGTTACATCAACTTTCGTTATTCCAACCAGGTGTCAATTGCACTAACTTTTCTTTATCTGCATCGTATAGGGTTGCGATAAAAAAGCTACTCAGGAAATGCTAGTTCAGTCAACATCTGGTTGGGTTTCTTCAACTGTTATAGGTTGGACTAAGGATAAATCGCTTATAATAAATAGTTCTTGGGAACAACAAAAGTACTATTCATTGTAGGTGACTTTTGTTGGTCCTAAGAACATTTATTATATGTGACTTTTATTGGTACTCAGGAAAAGCTAGTTCATTAGGTTTTATTTCATGTTAAAATGTTTGGATGCAATTCAAAACTCTATTTTAGGAAGCTTTTAAAGGCTTCCAGACATCAATTTTTAGAAACTTTTAAAAACTTTCAAAAATCCATTTTCGTAAGTTTCAAATCACTTCCAAACCTTTCAACATGAAATCTTACAAAAGTAAACATGAAATTAAACATAAAAGCATAAAGAACAAACAATTTACCTTTGATTTTATGCTTTCTAACTTCAAATGGCTTGATTTAGGGATTCAAATCCTAGGGTTTACAGTTTAGGTTTGGGGTGTGAAGGAAAAGAGGTGGGGTGTTTGGATTTTAGGCAAATTTATGTTTTGAGTGTGGGGTATGATGAGTAAAAAATGGAGTGCTAAAAATAGAGGATATGTTGAATAAATGTTGAGGTGCAAATAGCAACCACCTTTTCTTTTAGACAGGCATAAATGGAATATTTTTCAGTGAATAGTGCGTTGCTGTTTTTTATTTATTGCAAAAAGTATAAAGAGTATTATTGTTACCTATTGCCTACTGCTTATTATCCTGATAGATAAATTAATATTGTTTGAAACTTGGATTTTATGGATTGTAACCTATTGGATAAATTAATATTTTAGACTTGAACTTTATGTATTGTAATTGGCTAATAGTATTTTTACTGCTTGCATGATAAATTAATGTTGTTTGAGACTTGGATTTTATGGACTGTAATTGGCTAATTGCATACAATTATTTAAGTTTGTATTATGTTGTATTGTATTTTTATTGTTTTATTTGAGTATTGCTCACTATTTTAAAATTGTTGTAAGAACTACCTCTATATGAATTATATTGAATCTCTAACACAAGAAACAATATACCAGAATTGATTAAATCAAGAAAATAAACCAAGATCAAATGGCTTAAGTCGATTCAGTTTTCTTGATCTTATCTTATACTTCGATCGGTTCCATTTTACCCTAAGACTAAATCAATTTTGCGATTTTTTCAATCAAATTAACCGAACTGACCATTGCTCAACCTTAAATATAGTCAATTCATTGGGCAAATCAGTTAAACTTTAATTAGGGTCTAATAAAATATTGAGAAAGTTTGGTAATTTGATTTTATTACTGTAAAAATAGAAAACAGAAATTTGATAAGGTTAAAAAGGAAAATTTCGATTTCGTATGAACCTTGGTGTTTGTAATGATGGATTAAGATAATATTCTATACTAAGAGATAAAATATTGCTATGATTATTATATACCATTGAAAAACTTGTTGAATTTACCATTCAATGAAATAAATGAAAGTCAATTCTGAGTTTTCTATAATGAGTAGTTTAATTTTTACTTAAGAATGTGCAGGCTGCCTAGTAGTAGCAGCAGCAGGGAATAATTTCGAAATTCCTCTTAATTTCTATACAAGGAATTACAGATTAAGCCATATATGTTGGAAAACTTATTGAGTCTACTTTCCAATGAAACAAACGGAAGTGAATTTGGACTTTCCTATGAATAAATGTGTAATTTTTATTGAAATGTATACATGCTATCTGACAACAGCATATGATGTGGATTGCAAAAATTATTATAATTAATCTATAAAGAATCACGATATGGATATATATGGTTAGAAATCTTATCAAGTCAAGTTTCTAACGCATTAAAAAAATCTTAATTTTGATTTGGATATATTGAGATAGGGTTATTTTAATAAAAGGAGGTCAAGCTACTAGTATTAGTTAATTGAGTTAACTTTTGTAGGTAAGCAAAATCTCATACACTTTGTTTGTTTTCGAACCTACGTATATATGTATGTTTCTAAATGAGTAAATATTTTATTTCATTATTTTCGATATATGAAAATAAGATCAAGTATATGATTATTTTATGTTTTTGCTATATAAATGATGGATCATGCTTATAAATGAAATGATAAAATTATTTATATTTAAAGAATGATTTTATGATAGTTACATTTTTACATCTCTAGAAAGTGGGATCATCGACACCAGAACTAATTCTATGGCTTTAGCTAACAAGTTATAGTAGTTAGCATGTATATGATCATACGGCCCTAGATAACGGGTTATTGTAGTGGGCATTAGGCTTTAGCTAACGGGTTATAATAGTTAACAATGATCATAATGATGAAATTGTCGATACAACCAACGTCATGGGTTATAGCAGTGATCGTAACTAACAATGAACTAATGATTTGTGATTATTTAAAGATTGATACATGATTTGGTTTGATTACAATAATTAATAATAGCATATTTTGCAATGATTTATGAATTGAGATGTTTTGACATTAATTTGTGAATTTGCAAAATATTTGACAGAACAATAATCTTTGAAATGTTTTGACATTATGATTTGAAGAATGTTTTGAATGATATATATACTATGTATGAAAACAATGCTTGATCCGATAAAATGTATGAGTCTATACTTGCTGACCTATAGTTTGCTAATTCTCTTTTTATTTTTTTTTTACAAATGAATAAGTGATAAGTTTGCTTAGTTATGTGAGAAGCTAGAAGATCATATGGGAAAGATTATTCAGACATTAGAGGCATTGTTGGCTGATCAAGTCTTATGAAACAGTTTAATATTTTTATTAGTTTGCATTTGAGAATATGAAGATTTTTCATTAGTTGAATTAAAGTTACAGATTTTCTTGAATAAATTATTTTATTAAAAAATTTTAGAATGAAAAAAAGAAAAAAAAATTTTATATTACTTTGGAGTTTTATTTTAATGTAATATGGTTATGTTATATCTCAGGCTTGGGCGTCACAAAACATGACGAGTTTCTTCACAGAAAATACATGATTTGCCATACTCGACTTGGCAGCATTGGGGGGTTGAAACTGATAGAGCCAAGTCATGAATAAGGTCATGCATAGTATATCCCACCTTGTTGTTTATGTTTAAAATTTGAAAGAAAGACCTTGTTAACAATTCATCCAAGCGTTCAATTCCAGCCCCCTCTAAACTTTGTTGTTCTTTTGATTGAATGAATGCTTCAGCCATCCAAAGCTTGATCAACTCCTTCCTATCAAAAACATAGGCCTTTGGAAATAACGAGCAATATGCAAAACACTGCTTTAGATTAGAAGGAAGGGTCATAATTCAATTTCAAGGCAGGCAGAATTTTAGGCCTGTCAAAATTCCCCTCCTCTAGCTCAAATATATTGTGTCTTAAGATTTTCTTCCATTTGCTTACATCAACATTACCACGCAGGAGACCTCCCACTGCCTTTACTGCCAATGGCAAGCCGTTACACTTCCATACAATTTTCCTACCAATGTTTTCCAATTCTGCATGTGTGCCAACCAATGAATTATAGTCTTTGAAAGCAATTTTTTTAAACAATGACCAACATTCATCCTCGGGCAAATATTCCAATCTGTAAGGAGGTTGTGTTCCCATAATGTCTGACACTTTGGTGATTCGAGTGGTGACCAAAACACTGCTGCCCTTACCTCCTTGTTTCAAAAGGTTTTGAAGTGGCTCCCATTCTCGGTAATCTTCAGTCCAAACATCATCTAAAACAAGCAGAAAGTTTTTCCCAGCCAAGAATTTTAGAAACTGCGCCTCTAGTCGGCTTGTGTCTTAACTCGTTAGAATACTCCACTTCTGTGAGAAATTTTATCATTTCCTTGAGTATCCTTCTATAATTGAACTCAACTGTGACACAGATCCACATCCTAAAATCAAAATGATTCTTTACTCTCTCATCATGGAAGATAAGTTGAGCTAGAATTGTTTTGCCTAAGCCTCCCATCCCCACAATAGGAATCACTGAAACATCACCTTCCATATCAAATTCATTTGATAGCATCAGATTTATTAATGTTTGTTTGTCAGATTCTCTGCGAATGACATTCATTGTGTTCAAAAAGAAAGTGGTGTCTGGAAGGTTTTGGGACCTTCCATAATCACTAATTATGTAGAGATGGAATTTGTTTTTCTCTTCAGGAATTGCAGCAAGTTCCGCTGAAATTTTGATGATCTTATGCGCAATCTTGGATTTAAAGTGGACCTCGCTTAGACTGAATGGAGGTCGGAAATTGCGTACCTGCTGCTTTCTCTTCCAAAGGAAAGTTTCTGTGCATAGGTGTCCGGTATGTCCTCTATGTCACAAGCTCCATTTTTTAGCTTTGAAAGCCAGTGTTTCACAGGTGGTTCATCCAGTTGCCTCTCCTCTGCGTCTTTAAGCACAGCTTGGATGGTGATTAGATTCCTTGACAGCTTTTCTACCTCCTTGACACCCCAGCAGGGTCAATGATATTACTCACTAGAGGCTGCACAAAAATTGACGCTGGATCACCCATAACTCTTGATAGCTTATTAATCAGAACCATTGATCAATATGGTTTGCTCCATTCATTATCTTCTGTATGGAAAGATGACACAAGAACTCACCAGCAAGAAAATATGTTTAACACAATATAGGAACTCAGTTGAACAGGATGATATATCATTCTGTTTCTTGTTCTGTCTGTATATAGACAAATTTAGACACTGCAGAGACCCTGGAAAAGTTGGCGGTTTACTACGAAATTTCCACCTCCTTGCACAAGTAGAGTACCTGACACGGTACTGCTGATGCATGGACCAAGTAAAATAAATTATTTGCATATGCTAAATTTGACATCAAAGGTAGTATTATATCCTATTGACTCTAGACTAGTCTTTTCTTCTATTGGTAGGCGGATGGTGCAATATTGCAAGCCATCCTGACTGATAGGCGATTGCCTCCATTTGTTAATATTTTTCTTGCAGTTCAAGAGACTAGATCACCTTCCACAATTCTAAATGAGTTGAATGCATCAGTGAATTTCCCAGAAAATATCTAGACAAAATGCTGGGAAAAGAAAGTAATTTCAAAGTTTTGCCACTAGTTCTTAGGATCAAACAAAATCTGATGACGATGTTGGCTTCTAGAAATGTTTCATCCACGCCTCTTTTATAGTATTATGCACATCATCTCATTATTTGCAGAGAATTCATTTGTTTTCTTCAGTTAGTATTGTGCTTTTATGATGGATGTTTCCACCCTTTTTTCCCTCACAAGTCTAACTTTGAATGGTAAATGATAAATACTCAGTAAAGGGTTACTTCTGATTACTTTTAACCTTTGAATGGAAAGTCAAGATCATTCAATGCAATCTTTCAGACAAAACTCATGACTTCATTAAAGTCCAGTCTTCACGCGTCCTAGAGTAAACTGTAAATTTTTCTACGAATTGACTACAATAGAGGCTGACTAGACAAAAAGACAAGTATCTTTCTTGGTACCTTTATGTGTTGCAGCCTCTCCTCTGTGTTTCTCCCCACGTTTTAAGTCCCTTTGACATTGTTTTTTATATTCAAGAGTGTGGACATCTTTGCTTTTGTTGTGAACATAACCATGAATTTGAAGAGAAAGGCAGTAGCAACTGACACTACCAATGAGTTCTTCCCATACCAATGAGTTCTTCCCACAGCACAAGATGAAGTTTTGTTTCCCTCTCCCTCTCTCTTGTTTCCTAAATTAGTGCTTGCCAAAAAGTTTAATTGAACAAAGTCTGTGGATAATTTAATGTGAAAAACTGAGAAGAAAATTTTATTATTATTATTGTTATTTTCTGTTCCAACTCTTCATGCAGAAAACTTGGGAGGATGCAAAGTCTGGTCACAAATGCTTCGTGCTGTATGCAAGGTCACTCATATCAGTTGGAGTGACCATGAATATTGGATGTGGGAAAGTTTTAAAGAAACAAGGTGAGATTCAGAGAATATTTTCAGGGGAATCATTGTTTTTGTCATTTGTCAATTGCCATGTGGTCATGCTTGTTATTTGTTTCGTGATATGCAGTGATGAGAAAATTGAAGTAGCCAGACTAAGAACTGTTTGTTGGCTGGCAGTGAAAGGAAGATACAAAATATCAGACCTTTCGCCAGGAACTGTATATGAAGTTGTGTACGTAGTCATGTTAACGAAAGAGGCTTCCGGTTGGGAACTTCCTGTGAAGCTTAAATTATCTCTCCCTGATGGAAAAGTTCAGGAGCGTCAAGTTAGTCTCTTGCAGAAGCCTATAGGGCAATGGATGGAGCTCGGTCTTGGCCATTCCTGCACAGGGGAGAATGGTGAAACAGGAGAAGTTTGCTTTCATCTCTACGAAATTGGGGGCCACTGGAAAAGTGGACTTGTAATAAAGCGTGCCATTCTAAGGCCGATAAACTGAATCGCTTGGTGTTTGGGATAGAGTGATTATTTTAAAAATTATAGTGATTATATTATTATATTTGATAAGTACTTGATGATTTTATATGATGATAATTTTGGATCATCAAAAATAATTATATCACTGCTTGAAAGAGAAAAAATTAGTATACAAAATCAAATTGGTTCAATTCAAGTTACAATTCCTGCTCAACATTACAAGTACCTTTTTTTTTTTAATTAGACATTATAAGTTCTTCTAAATAGATGAAAGTAGCATTTCACCTTTTCCTGCCTGACCCATGGCCCTAGTTCAACAATCCACCCTCAGAAAAATTCATGTAAGTAAACAACAACGAACCACTCAAGTATAACACTAACAACACTTACGAGACTGAATAAGTTGAACACCACCTGCCTCCACATGCGCATTATGTGCACAATGTCAGCAGTCCCCTTCACATGTTCAAAACCAGGAGTGCCATTGAATCATGTTAGCTCACTCTACCACTAAATATTACACAATCTCCATTATACAGTAACAAGCTATATGTGTGACACACACAAAGACAGCAAGATTCGATTCAACCAACTGATCTACTGTTAATCAATCTCACAGTCATTAAGCCAAATAAATATAAGCCATTACAATAGCAGGACATATATGATTTCAAAAAAAAAAAAAAAAAAAAAAGAAAATCCAGGCAATCCCTCCTGTACGACAAGCATTTGCACAGTTGCACTGGTAGGCGAGTAATACACTTTTGAAAGACAAAATGCATGCAATACTACCCAAAACTCAAACCAGTCATGAACAACACCCAATTTCAGATTTTTTTGGAAAGGCAATAGAATTTCATTTAGGGATTTAAGCCAGAAATTAAAAAAATTCCCAAGAGTAGGAGATCCCAAAGACACCAAGAACACCCAATTTCAGATTAAAATCTGTCCAGAAATCCAAGTAAAGTTTGTATCAAAACTATCGTCCAACTTGTCAGGCTCCGGAATTCACATGAAAGGCTAGTCTGTGACTCTGATGAAAGGATGACAAAGCACCTGCGCTCTCTCTCTCTCTCTCTCTCTCTCTCTCTCTCTCTCTCTCTCTTGTAGGATTTGATCACTTCAGCTCCACCCTATCCTGCTACACTTTTAGTTCATATCACTGACCCGGTAAGCATTACCCTATCATCTGAAATCAAGATTGAGTTTGTTTTTTACAGTACGGGCAAGGAGTAATACAAATATGTAGCTCTAATCAGAGGAATTCTGACTCCCTTGCTAGAATAGAGTGAACATAAAAAAATAGTAGAAATGCTCGCATAAAAACGGTAATTAAGTGTTGAAGTACATGGTTGCATTCGACATAGAAAGAAATAAAAGAAGGAACACCATATCTATTGTCAGCCCCTTATAGTAGGAGTTGAGGCTCTTCAGGTGATGCAAATAAGGATATGTATTCTACAATTCAACACAGGGACACATGCGCTAAGAATATTGAGAAGTAGAATTGACTGATCAATTTAAGAACTTCACAAATTGAGAAGTCATTCCCAAATTCAGGAATCAATTCAAAAAATGGTAGATTTCTACTTAAGCCCATGCACAAAAGAATGCATCAAAAGATTCCACAGCATAAATACTAAACTTCTAGTGCAGAAAGCAAAAACATTTTACAGGACTTAGCATTTTCAATGATGCAACACTAACCAAAATAAAAAAAAAGTACAATACGTGAAACTAGTTCTTTGGTATGTTCTTCCCAACAATCTTAGCCGGAGTTATACGTTGCAGATTTCCTGGCTTACCGGGGACAGCACCTTTGATCATCACAACTCGAAGGTCATTGTCAATTTCACAATCTTGAGCTTTCGGATCTTTCTTTTGCTTCCTCCCATGCTACCAGGCATTTTCTTCCCCTAGCGTACACGGTCAGGCGTTGTTCCAGCACCAATAGACCCCAACGCTCTCTGACTCTTGGAACCATGGGTCATTTGCACTCTTTTAAAATTATGGCACTTTATTCCACCTGCGTAAAAATTAGGGGAAAAAATTATGTTACGTATTAAATTCCATTTGTTCAACAGGAAATTGTAAGTCTATGAAACCAGCAGATATTCATGATGAAACTATGATTAACAAAAAAAAAAAACATATCACTTCAGATTGCATATAACCATAATATGTTCTCAATTGGATAGTGTGACAAAGGTTTTTAAGATGATGCCACAAAGGGATGTCGTTTCATTGAATACGGTAATTGCAGGGAATGCACAAAATGGAATGTATGAAGAAGCTTCGAGGATGGTTAGGGAGATGGGGAATGCTAACGTGAAACCTGATTCATTTACTTTCTCCAGCGTACTTCCTATATTTGCAGAGTACGTGGATATCATGAAAGGAAAGGAGATTCATGGATATGCTATTAGACATAGGTTTGATTCTGATTTGCATATAGGTAGCAGTGTGATTGATATGTATGCCAATTGTGCTGGGATTGAAGATTCATGCCATGTATTTAATCCGTTGCCTCAAATGGATGATATTTCTTGGAATTCGATTATTGCAGGGTGCGTACAAAATGGTATGTTTGATGAAGGTCTGAAGTTGTTTCGTCCAATGTTTATGGCTAAAGTAAAGCCAAGAGAAGTTTCATTTTCTAGTATTATGCCGGCTTGTGCTTACTTGACAACACTGCATTTAGGAAAGCAACTTTAGGGTAACATAATTCGAGGTAGATTCGATGATAATGTGTTTATAGCCAGCTCACTTGTTGATATGTATGCCAAATGTGGAAACATCAAGGCAGCTAGGTGGATTTTTTATCAAATGGAACACCATGACATGGTTTCATGGACAGCGATAATCATGGGACATGCATTGCATGGACATGCCTATGTTGCCCTTTCATTATTCGAGCAGATGGAAAAGGATGGGGTGAAACCCAACTATGTATCTTTTCTAGCTGTCTTTACTGCTTGTAGTCATGCTGGATTGACAGATGAAGCTTGGATGCATTTCAAAAGTATGAGCCAGAATCATGGTATTACACCTGGCTTGGAACACTGTGCTGCTATGGCAGACCTTCTTGGTCGTGCAGGAAAGTTGGAGGTAGCTTATGAATTCATCTCTATCATGCAAATTGCACCTACAGGCAGTATCAGGTCAACGCTATTATCTGCTTGTAGAGTCCAGAAGAACCTTGAGTTGGCGGAAAGGGTTGCCAAAGAAATATTTAACGTTGATCCAGAGAATGTGGGAGCTTATATTCTAATGTCAAATATGTATGCAGCTGCTCGTAGATGGAAAGATGCAGCAAAGACGAGAATCTTTACAAAGAAAAAATGCATAAGAAAGGAACCAGCTTGCAGTTGGATAGAAGTTAAAAGCAGGGTTCATACTTTCATGTCAGGAAATAAATAACATCCTCTTTATGACAGAATATTTGAGGCATTGAAAGATCTTATGGAGACGATTGAACGAGAAGGGTATATTCCTGACACAAACGAAGTTTTCCATAATGTTGAGGAGGAGCAGAACAAATGCTTGCAATTTAGCCATAGTGAGGGATTTAGCTTTAGCTTTTGGCATCATCAGCACTCCTGCTGGGACAACAATTCGAATAACCAAGAACATTCGCGTTTGTGTGGACGGCCTCACAGCTATAAAGTTCATGTCAAAGATTGTTCAAAGAGAGATAATCGTGAGGGCTAATAGCAGATTTCACCATTTCAAAGACGGAGACTGTTCAGGCAGAGATTATTGGTAACAGGCCGAACATGAAATGATGTTGAGATCCAAACCATTGATTATCTACAGGTTGAGGGATCAATATGATAAGCTGTTTTCACTCTTTAAGCGTGGGAGAAAATTGCAATGGGAATCTATGTGGTAAGAATTCATAAACTTTCCCCCAGAGAGCTTCATGATAGCTAAGTTCCTTTGAAGTGCATCTTCCCGGAGCTTCTCTCCTTATCTCCATCAGAATCTTGTGGGAATAATTGCATGCTAACTTTGTATGATTATTTTATTTAAAACATTTTTGTACATATCACATGAAAACTCACTTTGGAAGAGTTTTACCAATAATGGTTTTCCTCCATGTGAAATGCTAGCTGATAAAGAAATTTATTCTTATCATTGGCAGAATGGTAGTTGTTGATCATGACCTTGATTTGAAATGCTATCTATCCTTCTACTGCCTCTGGACAAGTATGGTTGATTGTTGCATCCTTGAATCTCTAAAGCAATTCCTTGAATCGCCATTAACTTTACAGCCCTGCAAAACACATACATGCATCGGTTGGTCCATCTTTATGCTTAAAGCAATTATTTTTTTTTTCTTCAGACTTCAATTAACATCTAACCTTGGAAAGAAGTTCAAGCTTTATGTTTGAGGCAATTACCATTGGCTTAAAAATTAAAATACTAACAAGTTTTAATCCTGTAGACTAGAATATCTGCTTTTCTTATTTAAGCTACATTAAGGAGTAATACTTTAAGCTAACAAAGAATATAAACTTTTATATTCTCAGATCCTTATCTTCCTTTTCTCTTAAAAGAACTTATATTTATAACAAAATAAACAATAATTAGCAGAGGAAGAATAAGTTTTGTAAATGGTTTTTTACTATTTATTTGTTTAAGTTCAAAATATGAGCAAGGACTAAAAAAGTACTCACCTTTACTCAAAATAATAGAGGAATCTATGATTTCTTCTTTTGCAAATAGCAGCTGAAGGTAGCTTGATTGAATCAATTACCTGGTCTCTAACATGCATGATCTTTGGCCGAGAGAGGTAGGTAGCCCATTCCTAGGAAAAGATTGGCACGATCTGTCATGCCCTGAGATCAAGAGGTAACACGATCATATTACCTTGAAGAAAATCTCAAAGTAATACGAAGCCTTCTTTCTTAAACATTATAAAATTCTTCAATAAAACAATCTACCACGTAAAATTCATATCTTTAATCCAACTGATGATATATCTTTATGTATCCAAATACAAACCATATAAAATACAAAACTGCCTCTTAAAATCTCATTGGCCAACGTATTCTCCGACGATTAAGTAATCTTACTCATTTCATCTTCTAGCTTCACACAAGATTAACCAAACTTATCACTTAGTCATTTGTAAAGAAAAAGTAAAAAATGAATGAGCAAACCACAACTCAGTAAGTATAGGCTCACACACCTTACCAGATCAAGCTATCGTTTTCTTACACATCATATAGATTATTCAAAACATTCATCAAATCATAATATCAAAACATTTCAAGATCATCGTTTTGTCAAATATTTCATAAATTCATAAATCAATGTCAAAATATGTCACTTCATAAATCATTGCAAAATATGCTATCATTCAAATATCATGATCAAACCAAATCATGAATCAATCATTAAAATCATCATAAATCATCATTATCATTCATTTATCGTTAGCTACGGTCACTGCTATAACCCGTGACATTGGCCGTATCGACAATTTCAATCTCATGATCATTACTAACTATTATAACCCGTTAGCCAGAGCTTACGCTAACTACTATTACCCGTTAGCCAGGGTCATAAAATTAGTTCTGGTGTCGATGATCTCACTTCCCAGGGATGTAAAAATGTAGCCACCACAAAATCGTTCTTTAAACATAAATCATTTTCTCATTTCATTCATAAGCATGATCCATCATTTATATAGAGAAACACAAAATAATCATATGCTTGATCCTATTTTCATACATTGAAAATAATGAAATAAAATATTCATTCATTTATAAACATACATATATACATAGATTCGAAAATAAGCAAAGTGTGTGAGATTCTACTTACCTCCATTTGATTCCACCACTTAGTTTTTCCCCCAAAATAATTGATGGCCTATCCAAGATCATTTCAACAAATCAGAATTTAATCAACCCTTTTTTAGACCATTTATACAAAAATCAACTAAGTTACACAAAGAGTTAACTTAACTAATTAATACCGGCAGCCTGACCTCTTTTCATTAAAATAGTCATATCTCAATATATCCAAATCGGAATTATGATCTCTTTAATGCGTTAGAAACTAGACTTGATAAGCTTTCTAACCATATATGACAAACCTTGTAATTCCTTGTAGATTAATTATAACAATTTTTGAAATCCACATCATATACTGCTGCCAAACAGCCTGTATACCTTCTAATAAAAATTATATATTTATTCACAGGAAACTCCAAATTCAATTCCGCTTGTTTCATTGGAAAGTAGACTCAATAAACTTTCCCAACATATATGGCTTAATCTGTAAATCCTTGTATACAAATTAAGAAGAATTTCGTAATTCAACCCTGATGCTGCTGTCTTACAGCCTGCATATCCTTAAGTTAAAATTAGACAACTCTTCATAAAAAACTCGAATTTGACTTTCGTTTGTTTCATTAGAAACTAGATTCAAAATGCTTTCCAATGATATATAATAATCACAGCAGCAATCTATCCATTAATACAAAATTCTATTTTAATTCATTATTACAGATCACAACATCTCATCCAAAAATAGAATTTCTCCTTCAATCTTTAAAAACTCAACTCATTACTTTCAGCCTTCAAACTCCATTCAATAATCATCAATAAATCTTAAGAACATGAAATAAACAAAGCCCAGTAATTTACCCAAATAGATCGTGAAGATTAATGAAAGATTTCATGATTTTTCTTGGTTTTGCTCTCAAAACTTCAACTCCAAATAATAGCAATCAACTTGATATTTCTTTTTAAAAAGAGGGCATGTACTCACCTTTAAGGGATTAACTTGATTGTAACCTCTGATTGTGAATCTCCAACTTGATTTTTCCTATTCTCTAACCCTAAGGAAGATGAGGAAGAAGAACTCTATTTCCTTTCTATTTCTCAATAGTTAGGTTTTCTTTCATCTAATACTTCAGCCCTTTTTCTTTTACTAAATAATGTCTTAATAAACTGATAGGTTTTAGTATTAGTCTAGCCCAATTATTATTTGGGCTGGGGTATTACACAATCATCCAAATATACGTTGAGTAAGAGGCCCTTTTAAGGTCTCTTTGGCATCTGGAGATTTTAGAATGGGGCATGAGGCAATCACCAGACCGTCAATTGCTGTTGGCAGTCCTTCATCTGTCAATGATTCAAGCTTTGAAAAGCCTCGGATGGAGAGCATTTTGTGAGAGGAAAAGCTTTTCAATGACCCTATTTCTACAGACAAAGAAGTAAGGCCTTTGCAGTCTCTGATATGAACCCTAAACATAGCTCAACATAACATTGTAAGCCTAATCTATCAACAAGTAATCATGATGATTCCAATTTACCGAACAACAAGAACAATGTTCATAGGCATCCTTTGTAGCAATGGCTCTCTCTCTCTCTCTCTGTGTGCATGATTAGATGATCATCCACATACCATTGATGTGAGTTAATTTAATGTTAGCAAGGTTAGAAGTATATAAAGTTCATATTGAACTTTTGTCTTATAGTGTGGTGGAGCTCACTTGGGTAATGAGTTAACACTATTTGTCTGCCATTTTTCTATAAACCTATTTTGCGGACTTATTTTTGAATGTAGGCAACTACACCTGTGACTTTGTTTCCTAGAAAGTTTCTGCTCAATTTGCCAGTATCCTTGCTTGGAATGGCTTACTATTTTCCTTAGTAACTTCTATGAAATAGCTAGGATTGTCTTCTAAAATAGCATTGGAAGGAATCTTTTCATTCTAAGCTACTACATATATATATATATATATGTATGTATACGTATAAAGGAATCTTTGCTTGGATTAATGGCCACCTTTGACAAACTGCTTTAGGTATTGACCAAATGAAATTCAAAATTTTATGCGATTATGGAGCAAAGGAGAAAATAAACTAAGTCTTGTTTGCAAGGAACAATTATTTTTAAATATTTTTTGGCGTAAAAATATTAGAAAGGAATATCGTACTCACCTTTACAGCAAACAAATCAACGAATCCTTGCTTTGTTCTTTGGCGCATCTGGGTGGAAGATAGCTTGATGGAATCAATTTCCAGGTCTGGGATATGATTGATCTTTGACCATTCTGTAGCTCCTGCACCCTCGTTTTGGCATTCTTCTATCAGTAGGGGACACCCATGAATCTTCAAATGTTGTAGAGAGGGAGGAAGCCCCTCCCCAGGAAAGCACTGGATCAAGGGACAATCCTCCATATACAAGTCCTTGAGTAAAAGGAGGCTCTTCAAGGTCCCTTTGGCACCTAGAGACCTTAGAAGAGGGCATGAGCCAATCATCAGACACTCAAGTGCTGTTGGTAAACCTTCATCTGGCAAAGATTCAAGCATTGGACAGCCTTGAATTGAGAGTAGCTGGAGAGAGGACAGGCTTTGCAAGGATTCTTTTGCTTCAGACATAGAAGTGAGGGATTCGCAATCACTGATGTATAAAGCCTTAAGACCCAGAAGATGGGGTAGTTTTGGGAAAAAGATTAGGTCTGAGATGTTTGAAATGACCAGAGAGTGGAGAGAATTGGTTTTGGGTATTGCCCTCACTAGTGTTACAGTAGAACAAGTGTCTAGAGCTAAATGCAGAAGACGCTGGGTAACCTGTGGGACAGGAAAGACACTTACTAGTTCACATCCACTTATCTCCAGTTTTTGTAGAGCACATAGTCGAGGCAGTGCTTGGATCTTGGGGCAGTTTACCAGTTTCAATTCCAAAGGACCAACAAAAGCAGGACTGGGTTGGCCAACAAGGTTGCCTTGATCACATTGGGCGATGCAACTTCCTCCTTGCCAATCCTCCAGAACAAGGTTGTTAATAAGTATTAAAAACAACAGAGAGGGAGCCATTGGAAGAGCCTTCAACGAGTCACACCTCTTTACCTTGAGAAATCTTAAATGGGACATGAAGTTCGGTACCTTCCTCAGCTTGAGGCAGTTTATAATATGCAGCGTACACAATGAGGTGTATTGATCTTCTGGCCATTCCTCAAGCTCCTGCATCCCTTTGATGTAGAGCTCTGTAAGACAGGGTAACTGACCAAGAGACAATATTTTGCACTTAGTGCAATGATATAAGGAAAGTGTAACCAAATTTTGGAGCAAACCATCTGTCATCCAAGAAGGAAATTTCGAGCCTACAAAGTGATGAATTGCAAGATCTTCGAGATTTGAGTGACTTTGGAGGTCCTTAAGCTCCCTCTCTGCTTTGACTTCATCTTGTTCATTGAAATCTCTACCACTCCAGTCTAGCACCTGCTTCTGAAGGCTCTCCTTCGCCTTTAACTTTGTGTCTGCTTTATTCACCGCATTTCCTGGCTTTAACGTAAGCAGTGCGGTAAGGTATGCCGCCTCAGTAAGGTATGCCGCCTCATTTGGTTTTGCAATTCCATGTCCACTCGTGCCACTTTCAAAAAATGCATTCAATTTCTTTAGAGTGGTTAAGTTTCCCATTTTTGATGGCAGCATCCTGCACTTGAACCAAAATATCTCATCTAGCTCAAGATAACGTAGGTTAACCAAGTCGCCAAGGTCCTTGGGCAATTCACAAAGCCAAAGGCACCCTAGAAGTTTAAGTGTCTGCAGATTGCAAAGGTTACAAATCGAGTTGGGAAGCAATTTGATCTGTGTTCTAGAGAGGTCCAGGTACCGTAGTAGCTTCAACTCTTCTATAGAACTTGGCAATTCTACAATATTGCTTAAACTTAGGTTCAAAACACGAATATATTTTTGAGAATGAAACATCTTATCAAGAGTCTGCCCCAGTTCTTTCACGTACTCACCATGCAGTAGGAATGTCCACAGCTTTTTAGAATGTTCAACAATCTGTAAGATAGAATTCTCTAAATATTTAGACTGAAATGAAACATGACGAGTTTCTTCACATAAAATTCCGGATTTGCCGTGCTCGACTTGGCAGCATTGGGGGGTTGAAACTGATAGAGCCAAGTCATGAATAAGGTCATGCATAGTATATACCACCTTGTTGTTTATGTTTAAAATTTGAAAGAAAGACCTTGTTAACAATTCATCAAAACATTCAATACCAGCCTCCTCTAAACTTTGTTGTGCATTTGATTGAATGAATGCTTCAGCCATCCAAAGCTTGACCAACTCCTTTCTATCAAAAACATAGGCCTTTGGAAATAAGGAGCAATATGCAAAACACTGCTTTAGATTAGAAGGTAGGTGGTCATAACTCAATTTTAAGGCAGGCAGAATTTTTGGCCTGTCAAAGTTCCCCTCCTCTAGCTCACAAATGTTATGTCTTAAGATTTTCTTCCATTTGTATACATCAACATTACCACGCAGGAGACCTCCCATTGCCTTTACTGCCAATGGCAAGCCGTTACACTTCCCTACAATTTTCCTACCAATGTTTTCCAATTCTGCATGGATGCCACCCAATGAACTATAGTCTTTGAAAGCAATTTTTTTAAACAATGACCAACATTCATTCTTGGGCAAATAATCCAATCTGTAGGGAGGTTGTGTTCCCATAATGTCTGACACTTTGGTGATTCGAGTGGTGACCAAAACTCTACTGCCCTTACCTCCTTGTTTCAAAAGGTTTTGAAGTGGCTCCCATTCTCGGTAATCTTCAGTCCAAACATCATCTAAAACAAGCAGAAAGTTTTTCCCAGCCAAGAATTTTATAATGCGTGCCTCTAGTCGGCTTGTGGCTAACTCGTTAGAATACTCCACTTCAGTGAGAAATTTTATCATTTCCTTGAGTATCCTTCCATAATTGAACTCAACTGTGACACAGACCCACATCCTAAAATCAAAATGATTCTTTACTCTCTCATCATGGAAGATAAGTTGAGCTAGAGTTGTTTTGCCTAGGCCTCCCATCCCCACAATAGGAATGACAGAAACATCACCTTCTATATGAAATTCATTTCATAGCATCAGATTTATTAATGTTTGTTTATCAGACTCTCTACCAAAGACATTTACCGTGTCCAAAAAGAAAGTGGTGTCTGGAAGGTTTTGGGACTTTCCACAATCACTAATTATGTTGAGATGGAATTTGTTTTTCTCCTCAGCAATTGCAGCAAGTTCTGCTGAAATTTCGATGATCTTATGTGCAACATTGGATTCAAAGCAAGCCTTGCTTAGACTGAATGGAGGTCGGAAAGTGCGTACCTGCTGCTTTCTCTTCCAAAGGAAAGTTTCTGTTGCATAGGTGTCCAATATGTCCTCTATGTCACAAGCTGCATTTTTAAGCTTTGAAAGCCAGTGTTTCACAGGTGGTTCATCTAGTTGCCTCTCCTCTGCATCTTTAAGCACAGATTGGATGGTGATTAGATTGCTTGACAGCTTTTCTACCTCCTTCTTGACACCCTGGACTGCAAGAAACCCTTCCTTGATCAAGGATCCAGCAGCGTCAATGATATTACTCACTAGAGGCTGCACAAATATTGAAGCTGGATCGTCCATAACTCTTGATAGCTTATTAATCAGAACCCCTGCAAAACAGAAAAAGTATTGATCAATATGCTTTGCTTCATTCATTATCTTCTGTATGGACAGATGACACAAGAACTCACCAGCAAGAAAATATGTTTTAAGACAAAATAGAAACTCAGTTGAACAGGAGGATAGATCATTCAGTTTCTTATTCAGTATGTATCTACAAAAATTCAGACACTGCAGAGACACTAGGACAGTAGGTGAATTTAGTACGAAATTTCCACCCCCTTGCATAAGTACCTCACACGGTGATGCTGATGCTTGGACCGCGTAAAATCGTAGCCAGGCCGGCGGCTGCTGCCCCCACTGAGTTCCTATTTTTTGTTAGGTTTATTGAAAAAAAAATCCTAAAAGTTCTGAAAATTTAAAATTTTGCCCCTACTAAAAATGAGTTGATCAAATTTCCCTCGCTAAATAAAAGCTCATACGAGAATTTCGTTATCATTTATCTAGTAATTAAACATTGATCTTTGGGTGCTAAACAATTTCGTTATAATATATTTATAAGTTTATAAAATAATGTAAATTACTTTTAGAGATTTTGAAACTATTAAATTTTAAATTTTTTCTAATAATTTATTTAGATTGATATAAGGTGATTTTATAAAAGTTTCGAAACCTAAAGGTTGCATGATTTTAATTACTTATTTAATAAGAAAAAAAGTAACATATAAAATGTAAATTAATTAAAATTTTTAAAAAATCATTTACATTTATATCTTTATTTTTCTTTTCATTGTATGTAAGAAAAGAGACCTTCTTATTCTTCAAATTATAATGAATAAGAAATAAAATACATTCATTTATTTTATGTAAATGATAAAATTAAGCGTATTAAAAGTGAATAATAAAACTAGATATATTAATTTTTATATTATTCTTTTACATTTATATCTATCTTTAAAAATTTTATAAGTAAAATTTTATTAAATTAATATATGTGTTTTTATATTGAAAATTGGTTTATCTAAATAATATTTTGACTATATTTGTTCATAATCATAAAATTAATTTTAACTATACAAAAAATATTTTTATGGAAAAAAAAATTTTCGTCTATAAAAAAATATGTTATATATTTTGATTTTATTTGTAATTTTTATATTAATTTGTATTTCAATAAAAAAAAATTAAATTAATTTAAAATATTTGTCTCTCCATTAATTATAAATCCGGAATCCGTTTCTGCATATGCTAAATTTAACATCAAAGGTAGTATTACATCCTATGTGACTCTAAACTAGTCTTTTCTTCTATTGGTAAGCAGATGGTGAAATATTGCAAGCCCTCCCGACTGATTGGCGATTGCCTCCATACCTCAGTGAATTTCCCAGAAAATCGGTATTATGCACATCATCTGATTATTTGCAGAGAATTCATTTGTTTTCTTAAGTAACTATTGTGCTTTTGTGATGCACGTTTCCACCCTTTTTTCCCTCATAAGTCTAACTTTGAATAGTGAATGATCAATCCTCGTTTAAGGGTTACTTATGCGAACTCGAATGAAAAGTCAAGATCATTCAGTGCAATCTTTAGACAAAACTCATGACGTCACTGAAGTCCAGTCTTCACGCGCTTAGAGTAAACTGTAAATTTTGCTACGAATTGACTACAATAGAGGCTGACTAGACAAAAAGACAAGTATCTTTCTTGATACCTTCTTATATGTTGCAGCTTCTCCTCTGTGTTTCTCCCCTTGTTTTAAGTCCCTTTGACATTGTTTTTTATATTCAAGAGTGTCGACATCTTTGCTTTTGTTGTGAACATAACCATGAATTTGAAGAGAAAGGCAGTAGCAACTGACACCAACGAGGTCTTCCCTCAGCACAAGATGAAGGTTTGTTTCCCTCTCCCTCTCTCTTGTTTTCTATATTAGTACTTGCCAAAAAGTTTAATTGAACAAAGTCTGTGGATAATTTAATGTGTGAAACCGAGAAGAAAGATTTTTTTATTGTTATTTTTTTCTGTTCCAACTCTTCATGCAGAAAACTTGGGAGGATGCAGAGTCTGGTCACAAATGCTTCGTGCTGTATGCAAGGTCACTCCACATCAGTTGGAGTGACCATGAGTATTGGATGTGGGAAAGTTTTAAAGAAACAACGTGAGATTCAGAGAATATTTTCAGGGGAATCATTGTTTTTGTCATTTGTCAATTGCCATGTGGTCATGCTTGTTATTTGTTTCGTGATATGCAGTGATGAGAAAATTGAAGTAGCCAGACTAAGAACTGTTTGTTGGCTGGAAGTGAAAGGATATTTCAAAATATCAGACCTTTCGCCAGGAACTATATATGAAGTTGCGTACGTAGTCATGTTAACGAAAGGGGCATCCGGTTGGGAACTCCCTATCAAGCTTAAATTATCTCTCCCTGATGGAAAAGTTCAGGAGCGTCAAGTTAGTCTCTTGCAGAAGCCTAGAGGGCAATGGATGGAGCTCAGTCTTGGCCACTTCTGCACAGGGGAGAATGGAGAACCAGGAGAAGTTAGCTTTAATCTCTACGAAATTGGGGGCCACTGGAAAAGTGGACTTGTAATCAAGGGTGCCGTTCTAAGGCCGATAAACTGAATCACTTCTTTAAAGGAATGCAAAGAAAGAAAAGAAAATATGCAGGAACCCTTGCTGCTTAATTAAAAAAAGGGTAAGAAAATAACTGTTCTATTCAGCATGTTGCAGCTTTTAACTACTTTTAATACTTTCCATTCATGCTTGTTGCAGGTGTCTTTTTTTTATGTATATGATGATTTGTTTCAACTGGATTACCTCATGGGTACTTTCTCTGTGTAAAGACCTGAGGTGTCATTCATACATACGATTCTATACCAAAATCTTTTAACTTCGGTGTTAAAATGCATCATGCGCAAAGTATAGTAAATTTGAATGAGAAAAAATTAGTATACAAAATCAAATTGGTTCAATTCAAGTTACAATGCCTACTCAACATTACAAGTACCAAGTAAACATTACAAGCATTTCATCTTCCCCGGCTTGACCCATTGCCCTAGTTCAACAACCCACTCTCGGAGAACTTGAAACCTTAAACCCTAGACATTATAAATGTACTTTAAATAGCTGAAAGTAGCATTTCACCTTTTCCTGCCTGACCCGTGGCCCTAGTTCAACAATCCACCCTAAGAGAACTCATGTGAGCAAACAACAACGAACCACTCAAGTATAACACTAACAACACTTGCGAGACAGTATAAGTTGAACACCACCTGCCTTCATATGCATGCACAATGTCAGCGGTCCCCTTCACATGTTCAAAACCAGGAGTGCCATTGAATAATGTAAGCTCACTCTACCACTAACAAAGTATTACACAATCTCCATTATAAAGTAACAAGCTATATGTCATGGTCAAGCCCCGGTGTGTGCCTTGGTTCTGCCATAACTGACCTTGAGCTAAGTAGTAGTTGAGTCCATGTTGGCAGGACAGTGGTCCTAGAACAGCGAGTGTGCAGTATGAGCCTAGAACATGAAGCTGATGGAGTGTGCGAATAGTGTGTGACTTAGTTCCCCAAGGTGCACGAGAAAGTTTGGGTGGGAACCCTCGAGTCGAGTAGCCATTCAGGCCCCAAAATCGTAAACAGGCACCCTCGAGTAGGTTGGTGGAGCAATGAATGAAATGCTGGAATTAAGGTGACCAAGAGGAATGTCACTATGCCCTAATTTGGCCAAAGAAAGGCCTTGAAGTGGCTAAGTAGCTGGGGAGAAAAGTGTCCCCATTTCAGACATTTTTACAGTTCTTGGCAAGAGGCCTAAAAAAGCTCTTACACTCTTTATAAGGAGACAATTGGTGTCAACTCTCTATCACCCCATTGGCTAGCAGGCAGGCGGGGGCTTGGCTAATTTGAAATGAGCTACTTTTAGGCACATGCGGTGTCTAGATGGGCGGGCATCGTCGGGTCACAAGTGTGGTAAGGTATCTTCTCGGATCATGGTAAACCTAGGAACGGTTAGGGCCAATGGGCCTCGTATCGCACCTTTATGTTGAACCATGAGGTTAGGCAGTAGCATTTACTATACCCCTCGATTTTCCTTCTTTAAGCCGAAAAGATCATGAGAAGGTGTTTGTGTAGGAGGGGCACTATCGAGCCTAAAGGATGAGCAAGCTAGCAGGCAGGCACGTTATCAGACCCTTGTGAGCAATCAGTAGAGGTGTGCTTCAATTGGGGTAGGACACCCAAGTCTCTGAGGAGGACAAGCATTATGTTAAGTGTCCATAATGCATGCGGACAACCTAAAATAAAGCTAAGGGCTGAAGCTCTAAGATATGAGTTTCGTGGGATAAGATGAGCCTAGTATGGCTCAAAGATGGCTGCTGTGTGTTGTGCCTTCAGGATATAGGCACAAGAGCTTGTATACGATGCGTGCGGGCATGGTGTTAAGTTCTCACCATGCCAGAAAGAGATATTATCATGAGAACTGAGGCTATGCACCCTTATGAGTAAGGCGAGTCAGTGCTCGGGACCTAGATGCTTATGAGCAAAAATGGGTGCTCAGGGTCACCTTGAGAATCATGGGCTGATAAGTTGAGGGGAGTTGGGTTCCTCCCTATTGAGTTTGAGAATGTGCGACCTTACGGGGTTAGAGCCAAGAAAGGCTCACCAGCATATGGCTTGAAGGATCACTATTGAGCTATCCATGGGAAAATAGACTCGTGAAAGGCTGACGTCGACTATAAGTAGTCTTGGTACAGCACAGACACATGGTTTTGGTACAAAGAACTCACGGCCTGTGATATGTGGTATTAGAGCCATGTTTGGCTTAGTAGTGGGACTAACTTGACCTCAAGTGTGGGCATAATAACATGAAATTGAGGTGGTGTTAAGCTCAAAAAGAGCTATCGAGACACGAATGTGGTTTTATGGCTATGAGGGCTCAAGAATGAGCTAACGATGTCTGCTGTGGGAAAAATTAGCTTAGGTGGAAAGCCTTCAAGTAGGCTCTTGGATACCAAACAAAAGGGCACACGAGTCTAGCCTCATCTAGCAAAAGGTGTTGGCACGTGCGGGCATGTAATGCCTTTACGGTGGGAAAATCATGATGAGACCAAAATACGAAAGGGGCATACACCATGAAATGGTGTTGAGTAAGGCCATGAGGTTCGAAGTGAGTTTTGTTCTAAAGGACACAAGTCATGTGTATTGAGATCAGTTACTAATGTGTGTACTTGTTGTATGGTACAGGTGCCCTAGCAAGGGTATAAACTGAGTATTTGGGTTCAAGTGTGGAGCCTTTTTGCAGAAGCAGACGAGTTTGAGTTAGTTTATGATTAAAGCCATAAGTTGACAATGGTCGATGAACCATGAGTTCTTATGGTTAGAAGATTACGAAAGTGTGTTGATCAGTGAATTGTGCTTTGTATTGGTCGAGAAAGAAGGCCTTATGAGATGTGGTGGTTAGCAAACCACGACAATATGCAATTCAATGAAACGAGCAAGCGAGAATTGGCCAGTTAACAAGGCCTTATGAGTTGTGCTGGTCAAAAAACTAATCGAGTTGAATAAGTTGATGGTATAAGCGCTTGGGTTATGTATTCGGTCAATGGATTGGATGAGTTTAAACAAGGCAAAGGATAAGCCAATTGGGATTTAGCAAGATGTCGACCTATGGGATGGCCTTGAGTCCAAGTGTGCCAGTGGACCTTGAGTATCAAGTGAGTTGGCAAACCCTTGAGTCAAGCAAGTCAGTAGACAATGTGATTGTTTGGATTGGTGGATCCAAGAGCATTAAGTGGGCTATGGGATGCCCTTTAAGTTGAGCTAAGTTTGGGTAAAAGTGGGGGAGAAGTGTGTTTCCCTGTGGAATTAAGCCAAATTAGTGGAGCTTAAGTCTATTGAGCACTGTGTTTGAGTTAGAAAATTAAGTTCAAGATAGAATAAATTAAGGTGTCGCTATGAAAGCGGTTAGCCAGAGGGCCACACCTAGAAAAGTGACCTTAGAGGGGCCGAAAAGACCTAAATTGTGAGATGGCCAAAGTGTTTGAATACCACCATGTTAAGGTCAATTGTGGGTGGTACCACATGAGTGCGATTAACTTAAGCACCACTTCCAGAGGGGCACATCGAAGAGTCGGTGCTACAAGCATACGATTGGTGTGATGGGTCACGTCAGCAGGGCATACCAATATGTAGCAAAGTAGGTAGTAATTCATTTTACTGAAGGTTATGATCAACAAAAATGCCTTAAGGTCACAACATTATAAGATCATGAAAGAAGACGTGTAGTGGCACATATTGAGCAACTGAGATAAAGTCTAATGGTCAGACAAAGGTGCATGGAGCTGGGATGAGATCCATTTACATCGGTAATGAATGAATACTGTGAGCATTGCCTCATGTGATGGGATCTCGACCCAATCCTTGAGGGTACTTATGTGAGACATATGAGAAAATGTTAACTATTTGCAACTAGAGAGTTGGGTGTGGTCTTGGCATCAATGAAGGCATCGACATAGTAAGTGAGGAGATTGTCATGGTTAGGCCCTAGTGTGCCTTGGTCCTACCATGATTGACCCTGAGTTGAGCAGTGGGCAAGGCTGTGTTGGCAAGACAGTGGTCCTAAGAACAGCGAGCGTACAGTATGAGCCCTAAAACATGATGCTAATGGAATGTTGGAAATGTGTGCCCTAGTTTCCTAAGGTGTATAGGGAAGTTCGAGCCAGTGGACGAGCACCTTCGAGTTGGGTAGCCAGTCGAATGCTATTGGTTAAAGTTGTGCGCAAGTACCCTTAAGTAAGTTAGTAGAACAACGAATGAAATACTGGAATTAGGGTGACCAAAAGGAAGGTCACTAGGCCCTGAGTTGGCTGAAGAAAGAACCTAAAGTGGCTAGAGAGAAAAGTGTTCCCATTTTAGATATTCTTACGGTTCTTGGTAGGAGGCCCGAAAAAACTCTTACATTTTTTATAGGGGGACGACTGGTGTCAGCTCTCCGTCACCCTTTTGGTAGAGAGGAATTGGAGATCTGGCTAGTCTAAAGTGAGCTACTCTTAGGCACATGTGGTGTCTAGGTAGGCAGATATCATCAGGTCATGAGTGTGACACGGTGTCTCCTCGGATCATAATAAATTCGAAGACAGTTGGGGCCGACAAGCCTCATATGACGCCTTTGTGTTGAACCATGGGGTTAGGTAGTAGCGTTTGCTATGCTTCTCGATCTTCCTTCCTTGAGCTAGAAAGATCATGATATGGTATTTACGTAGGAGGGACACCATCGAGCCTGAGGGATAAGTGCACTAGCAGGCAAGCATGCTGTTAGAGCCTTGTGGTTAATCGGTAAATGTGTGCTTTGGCTGGGGTAGCATACCTGAATCTTCGAGGTGGGACGAATATGATGTTGAGTGTCCATCATGCGTATGCACAGCCTAAATGAGGCTAATGGATGAGGCTTTGAGATATGAGTTTTATGGGATAAGATGAGCCTAGTGTGGTTCCGAGCTGACTGCTGACCAATATTTGTGTTGTGTCTTCGGGATGTAAGCACAAAAACTCGCATACGATCCGGGTGGGTATGATGTTATGTTCTCACCGTGCCAAAAAGGGATAATATCACGAGAATCGGGTTATACACCCTTATAAGTAAGGTGGGTCAATGCTTGAGATCTAAATGCCTACAGACAAAAATAAGTGCTTGAGGTCACCTCGAGAATCGTGAATTGAGAGAAATTGGATTCCTCTCTATTGAGTTTCAGAATATGTGACTTTACGAGATCAAAACCGGAAAAGGCTCACAAACATATGGCTTAAAGGATTGCTATTGAACTGCCCATAAAAAAATGTACTCACGAAAAGCTGACTTCGACTATGAAAAATCTTGGTGTCGCAACGGATGCGTAATTTCAATACAAGGAACTCACGGCCCGTGACACTATATATGTGACACACGCAAAGACAGCAAGATTCGATTCAACCGACTGATCTACTGTTAATCAATCTCACAGTCATTAAACCAAATAAATATAAGCCATTACAATAGCAGGACATATATGATTCCAAAAAAAAATGAAAATCCTGCCAAAGAAAATCCAGGCAATCCCTCCTGTACGACAAGCACTTGCACAGTTGCACTGGTATGCCAGTAATACACTTTTGAAAGACAAAATACATGCAATGGTACCCAAAACTCAAACCAGTCATGAACAACATCCAGTTTCAGATATTTTTGGAAAGGCAATAGAATTTCATTTAGAGATTTAACCCAGAAATTAAAAAAACTCTTAAGAGCAGGAGATCCCAAAGACACCAAGAACACCCACTTTCAGATCAAAATCTGTCAAGAAATCCAAGTAAAGTTTGTATAAAAAATATCATCGACCTTGTCAGGCCCCAAAATTCACATGAAAGGCTACCCTGCAACTCTGATGAAAGGATGACAGAGCACCTGCTCTCTCTCTCTCTCTCTCTCTCTCTCTCTCTCTCTCTCTCTCTCTCTCTCTCTCTCTAGTAGACTTTGATCGCTCCAGCTCCACCCTATCCTGCTCCGCTTTTAGCTCATATCACTAACCCAGTATCCATTACCCTATCATCTGAAGTCAAGTTTTACTTTGTTTTTTACAATACGGGCATGGAACAAGACAAATATGTAGCTCTAATAAGAGGAATTTTGACTCCCTTGCTAGAATAGAGTGAACATAAAAAAATAGTAGAAATGCTCACATAAAAAGAAAAAAGTAATTAAGTGTTGAAGTACGTGGTTGCATTCGACATAGAAAGAAATAAAAGGAACACCATATCTATTGTCAACCCCTTATAGTAGGAGTTGAGGCACTTCAGGTGATGCAAATAAGGATATTTAATTCTACAATTCAACAGAGGGAACACATGCGCTGAGAATATCGAGAAGTAGAATTGACTTATCAATTTAAGAACTTCATAAATTGAGAAGCCATCCCCAAATTCAGGAATCAACTCAAAAAATGGTAGATTTCCACTTAAACTCATACACCACAGAATGCATCAAAAGATTCCACAACTGAAATACTAAATTTCTAGTGCAGAAAGCAAAAAAATTATACAGGACTTCGCATTTTTAATGATACAAGACTAACCAAAATCAAATAAAGTACAAAACATGAAACTAGTTCTTTGGTATCTTCTTGCCAACAATCTTAGCTGGAGTTATACGTAGCAGATTTCCTGGCTTACCAGGGACAGCACCTTTGATCATCACAACTCGAAGCTCATTGTCAATTTTTACAATCTTAACCTTTCGGATCTTTCTTTTGCTTCCTCCCATCCTGCCAGGCATTTTCTTCCCCTTGTATACACGGCCAGGTGTTGTTCCAGCACCAATAGACCCCAACGGTCTATGACTCTTGGAACCATGGGTCATTTGACCTCTTTTAAAATTATGGGGCTTTATTCCACCTGTGTAAAATTGGGGGAAAATTATGTACGTATTACATTCCACCACTGGGGAATTTGAATTGCCATAACAACAGTCAACAAGACCCACATTACGGAAAAAGGAAGTTCAAAACCTTTAAAGAAAGTCAGCATTTCATACTAAAATGCTAAAAACAGTATAAAATGAGCCAACTAATATAATTAGAACATAAGATACTAACCAAAATATATAAAAAGTTTATATATATATATATATATATATATATATCATCAAGAAAAAAGAACAAAAGATAAACCCATTCTGAACTTTGCCAATTGATCAACAGGAAATTGCAAATTTATGAAACCAGCAGATATTCATGATGAAGCTATGATTCACCCAAAAAAAAAAAATCAATTCAAATCGCATATAAGCATAATATATTCTCATATAAAACACAGGATTTTAGATTTGAAATATCAAACTTTTGCTCATCCTCCAACATCTCCAATAAAACTAAAACCAAACACTTAGCATAAACACTAGTACACTACTTTCATTGCAATATCCCTAGAACCATAAAACAATACCATAAATAAATCATCACCTTCCAAATGCAACCAAGAAGAAAAAAAACATCTAACCTTGAAATCCTTTCCCAATGGTAGTCCCAGAGACATCAACAAAATCACCTTCCTTTAAAATCTCTTCAACCGCCAACTTCTGACCAATCTCAAACTCCTCGACAGTTTGCAACCTAAACTCTTGCAAATGCCTCATGGGAATAACACCACCTTTCTCCAAATGACCCAACTCAGGCTTTGTCAACTTCTTATCTCTAACTCTCCTATTCCCAACTTGAACAGCCTCATAGCCATCAGTAGCCGAGGTCTTAACTTGGGTCACTATATTTCCTTCTCTAAAACCAACAACAGTTACTGGAACAACTTGCCATCAGTTTCAAAGTAACTCATCATGCCAAGCTTTGTGCCCATTACTCCAATGCCTGCTTCCATGCTCATTGAGACTATATGGGAAAAGGTCCTTTTTTGGGTGGTTTTGAAGGCAAAATAGAACTGGGTTTTTGTGGGTTTTGAGAGTAAAGAAGATTTGAGGGAGAAAGGAGGAGACTTTTGGCAGTAATGGCCTAAGGAAGGGATAGATAAGGAAGCAATTGGCATGGTTTTTTTCTTCTTTTTTTTTTCTGGGCTTGGTTTGGATTTTGGAAGAAATAGAAGGAAAAAGAAAATTTGAGAGAAAATACGCAGAGAAATGGAGACTTTATGGTCTTATCCTCAGTTACTGGGGAGTGGGGAAGCATGGGATGGTTATGTTTTCCTTCTTTTTTTTTTTTTTTTCCTTTCAATCATTTCCTTCTTATCTTCATCAGGTCTTTACTGATTTTTATTTTTATTTTTTTTTATTTTGCTTGAGGAAAATTATGAGTTGAGTTCTTATATATCCTTTTTTATTTGTAATTAACTTGGCCAACTCAGATTTGGTTTTCTGGTCAACTTTTATTAAGCATCAAAAGTAATTTGAATACCTGAATCAGAACTAATTTTCATTGGATTATTACAATTTTCTTTTCCAAATTAATATTGTCTTAGAAGAGAATGAACTGTAGTTAGATTAAAATCTGGCAAATGCTGAAGCATAAAACTCATTCCAGCGTAATATAATGCTGTTGAGGAGAAAAGGTCTTGAATTTTTTTTTTTTTTCATAATGATAATTATATTTATCATACCATCTGCCACTTTCCCTCAATGCAAGAGAACCAGAAAAAAAAAAAAAATCAGTTCTCAGGTTTACAAGTTAGAGCCATCATTTCCCAGTAAGCCGATCTGAATGTGCATTCACTCAGCTCAATGCTCTTAACTATTATTTCCTCTTCCATTGACCAAGAATTTTGATTGAAACAAAATTTGAATACAATGATAATAATAATTACAAAATCTTCTAA
This sequence comes from Durio zibethinus, assembly GCF_047325235.1. NCBI lineage: Eukaryota > Viridiplantae > Streptophyta > Magnoliopsida > Malvales > Malvaceae > Durio > Durio zibethinus. Next base: position 21,609,365 of record NC_143168.1, read on the forward strand.
TACTAAATGTTGTGTTGCATCTTACGTTTAACAAATTCAGTAAAAATGGTAGAAATGATTCCATCCTTAAATGTCTCTGGGACCATTGATCTCCTGAACAAAACAAAAGGCAAAAAACATAGCAAATGAGTGTCAATACAGAGGCAACCAGAGTCTTCAAGCAGTACCGAGGATAATTTCAAGATTCACCTCATTCTTGAGCACAACTCCATCAGGAATTTGCAATCTCACTCCAGGTTTTGCAGCAATTATAACTCTCCCCTTCAGAAAACAACCATCCAAAGACAAACGGGTTACATATTTAACGTTCATGACTCGCTGTTTGTGTTAAACAGTAGCCAAATAAAACCACAAAGAAAGCAAACCCATCCATTTTTACCCAATCCCAACCTTCTAACATGCATGCATTTGTATCTTACTCTATACAACTCCAACCAATTGCCTCACATGCACCGGGAAGCATATCTCAATACACATAAAAGGATATTAGTATTGACTGTTCTCTTTGATTTGTTTAAAAAATAAGTCAACAATGCATACCAAACCTTGCAGATAATTTTATTTCAACCAAAAAAACAATTGCAAAGAGTCAAACAGAAAACTTGAAATTCTTAAATAAAGAATATAATCTCACTGTGTTGATGGGATTTCTTGCATCGAGGGGAAAAGGAAATTTTGGATAACATTGAACTTTTGAGATACATTATAGAAAGTTCCGTTTGACCATTTGACACAAGTTCCCTCTTGCATGTTTTAGCCATCAATAATTAACACATTATCAAATTATAGAGCAATTTAAAGATACTGACACCTAGCACGCATCTACAACTTCCAATACTGAAAAGATGTAGTACCAAGTTTAAACCTAATACAGAAGGAAGGAACAATATTTCAGCAAAGAAGCAAGATACAGATGCAGGAGTAATGATATGGATACCTTGAGAGTTATATCAGCTCCAAACCAAACATCACCAGTCACCTCCAAGCTATCCAGTCAATAATACTAGGAATGGTTTTAAAGCTACTTTTGAAATCGTTTATGTGAAGAGGAAAACAGAATAAACATATTAAAGAAATTAAATGCAGCCACAATAAAGGTCATGGCTTTGACCTCACTGTTTCAAATTCAGGTCCTAAATTAAAGGTTTAGTACGACTAGTCCTTGCATCGTTTTGAACTAAAACACCTTGGGTAGATGTGTAAAGGTGCGACTGCAGAACACAGAATTTTGATGTTAGAACCTTTTATGTCAAGATGAAATAGTATTTTCTTTACGTTGTAGCTTAAAATTATATTACCTAAATAAGAAACACCAAGAGAAGAAGTATGATGTTGAATTCAATGAAAGAAAACGAGATTAGGAATGCTAATGGAAGAAAAGGAGAAAAAGTAGTCTGATGTAGAATTCAATTGTCTAACTTTTAGCCAATTTAATAACATATATAGAAATCATTCTTGCATACCTCCATACAGTATTCGATACTGTTTTGAGCCAAATGGTCCAAGATTTCTACAATACCACTCAAGGGGCACAACTACAGAATCGAAGGTCACTAAAAATCACAAAATCAAACAGCAGAAACAATTCAAGGATACTTGGGTCCACAACAGCAGCCATGTTATCTGGGTTAACCAGAAGGCCATACTCCTTAACAAGGGCATCCTTACCCTGTAAGCAATGTGAAAACTATTAACAGTTTGCATCAGGATTCCTCCTCCCGGCAAACTCTTGCATTTTCTTTCTCATAGATATTTCTTTCTCTTACAGAGTGCAAACAAATGAGGAACAAAAAAGGAATATTTTCAAATCACAAAACAATTTCAGCTGGGAAAGTAATGCATCAAGAGTTCCACTATTCATGAGGGAAAGGAATTGAGCAGCATGATCAGAAGAAACCTTTGTGTATTAAAAATTAAAAGAACCAATGAGGAAACTTTCAGCAATTGGTCAGTGAAACTACAATGTAATCCTACAGAGCAAATAAGCAAAAAGAAAAAGAATCTATTGGCTATTGGGGGAATGATAAGAGCACCACATAAAAGTTTGGATAAATTGATTTTTCACATGGGAAAAAGATACCCTTAGATGGTACAAGCAAATACATCTCTAAGGTGGTCAATTAGACATCAAACTATGCATTTTCCAGTTCATCAATATGAAAGGTAACAGGATGCTAGCAGCAGTCTATGCATTTTCCTGTTCATCAAAATGAAAGATACTTCGATGCGGAAATCAGAAAAACATGCATCTAGAATAGAACAATATAAAAGGGTCCTAATTTCATGACAAACAATGAGAAAAAAAATGAATATGAGAAATAAATTCATGAAGTAGTAGCTGTGGAGCTACCCTTATTTCTACACAACTTTATGGTTGATTTCTAGAGCCTTACTATGAAGTTTACCAAAACTTTCCGAAGTTGCTAAATAATATTATCATAGTTTAGTCATCACTAGACAATATTTCTTTTGGAAAAAAGAACAGAATATGCTGCGCTGGAGGAAGGATAAAAAAATGGACGTACCATTCATCCTGACCTCCCTCACTGACAAATAATTCCTATTGAGTTTGTTCCCCCGACATGAATCCAATTTTTTTATCAAGAGGCGAATAAATCCTAGAACCAGTTAGACAACAAGAAATACTTGCTAGGTTCTCAAACATGTCTAAAAGGATGTATATCTGTCTTTGAGCAGGAATATTTCTCCAAAACCCACACATGACAGCTTGGATGAGTGCATTTGCTGAGATACAAGGTCATAATGCGGGAGTGGAAAAAGCAAATCACCTTTACGGTATCATAATGCATTCTGCTTGAGTTCATCAGACGCAGAGGAACATTGCTTCCGTACTTGGATTTCAGGACCTACAACGAATTGAAAATGTTGAACTAGTGAGCTCCAGTGCACTAGAACAACAGTTTATACAACAAAAAAACCCAGCAACCAACCTGAATTTGGTTAACAATTAAGTCCAGAAATGTTGAGCCGTTTTTAACTTCAATCAAAGAACTGTGTAAAGGAAAAAGGAATTGCACAAATTCAACCAAATTTCCAAATGTTTCTATGACAAGAATACCTTGTACATTATAGACCAAGGTAAAGAAAGCACATCTTTTCTCAAATTAAAACTGGACAATTCTTAAACTCTTCTAGAAGTGTCAAGTTCACTAGAGAGCTAAGTAGCAACCGGATCTGATCGCATGCCTGTTGAAGAATGAGCCAACGGGTAATAGGCAGTGGCTTGATCAAGGGAACCCACCAGACAGTAGCAAAAGGGATTCTATATTCGTTCAAAATGAGTATATTTCACATGCAAATGCCCAGTATAAAGACAAAAATGATGCATTCAAAAGGCTCCCAATACAAAATTTTGAAGGCAAGAAGGCACACCATGAAAATAGTAGAAGCAGATTAAACCTTTTATATCAGACAAAGGATTCTACCAAATCCATCTACACGAAACAGCAGAACATACATATATAACAGAAACTACATTCAATTAAGTAGAGGCATGTATTTGATATATAAATATGGAGTCATCAAGAAATCCTTTTTTTCTTGAAAAGAAAAATGAGTAATTGAGTATCAAATTTCCAGAAGATCTTGCTTACTTGGGACCACTGAAACCCATATTTTTTCCCAAAACTCCATTGCACTTCACCACAACAAGTTTGTCCAAAAGCTGCTTAGTTTCAGCAATACCTGCTTCAGGGCAGAAAGAACACACACAAATTGTACATGTTATACAAGCTGAAGATAGCAAACTCCAATGTCCTGTTATAATTTTTGTGGTTGTTATAGCTGGAATAAAATAAATTCACAAGTAAATGAATAAAGAATACATATTACCCCCAGAAATAGGTGCTAAGTTACCATAAGGAATGACAAACACTTCATCCTTTGCACTGCCCACCTAGCTCTCCACTTCTTCCCTTTAATCAAAATCAGATTTCATGTAAACCAAAAAATTGGAAATAATACCAATAATAGAAAAAAAGAACAGAAGAAATGGTGCAACGCCAAGCCATGAACACTTAACTCATATCAAATATACAAACTTCACAGCAAGAATTCCAAACTCACACTAGAAATTAGAAATAAACCTATCATTTTGCACAATTATCTGAAGTAAACCCAAACAGAACCGAGGACGAATATTCTCCCTATACCAAAATCCTCAACCAAGTTCCATTAAGCATGGAACTATATAGTAATAACTCATAATTCTGTCCTAGACATATGAGGTATGTATAACTCTTAATCCACAACTCAAAATCACTCTTAAATCCTTCATCATGCATATCCTATCTAAAAACAATCAGTCGATTACAACCAACAAACTTAGTTCGTTCCTCACTTCCCCTCTAGTTAAGTCAAGAAAATCAGTATCCAGTGGAGCATAATGCACTTCAAAATTCACTTTTTTCATCCACCAGATTTTTAAAATGTTCTAAATTCATCTATTCTATCAACCATTGTTAAAAATTTAACAGAATCTGTCTAGACCCATATAACATAAATTTTAACTCAAAAGCCAAAGGACTCACTTTTTTACCACATGGACATGCATGTGACTTTAAGAGAACAAGTTTTTTCAAATTTTAATAACGGTTGATGGAATGGATAAATTTGAAACATCTATAAAAGGTTGCGGAGAAAAAATTTGAGTTTAAATGCCATCGATGAAAATGAAATATTGCACAAAGGTCATGGATGTGTGGTGTAATTTACTAGTATCCAACGTACACCTTATAGGTTTAAACCCGATGAAACACAAATTTTTATACTCATTCTCAGATACAATATCCACATTTTAGTAACAAAACCCACTCAAAGCACCAAAATACCTCCATTTCCATCTTCAACCTAAACCACAATGCATTTGAAATCCAACATCCATTATACTCATTTCTGCAGAATTCACATTTCGGTAACAAATTCACTCAAATGCATAACATATCTCCATTAGGATTGGCAATCCAACCTATAACTAACGGATCCCGACCCAACCCTATAAGGTCAGATTTTTTGAAAAAATGTGGGAGTTAGGTTTTATGTAAATATGTCTTGCCTCGACCTGGTATATATATTATTTTTTTATTATTTATTAAATTTTATATTTATATATTTAAATTTAAAAATAATATTTTATATTAAAAAATAATATTTTATTAATTTCACATTGTGGTACGTAAGTTACGGATTTAAACATACATAGGCCGAGTGAGATTCGAATGTAAAAAAAATATATTTTAATATCTTATCAGGTTCAAATATTAAATTTATAAAGTCAAATCGGAAAACAAAAATCCGGCTGGACCCGTTTCCATCCATAATCTCTATCCACTGATCAAAAGCTAGGAAAGACAAAATCCGATCAAGGCCACCCTATCCCAAAAAGAAAAAAACATTTTCCACCTTATCCCAGCATTCAAATTTCAATACCTACTACATAAAATTACATTTAAAAGAAAAAGAAAACCCAAGTATCTATCTAAGCTCAAAGCATTCAAATTTCAATATCCAACAAGAAAATATTAGAAAAAAAATCATACCTACTTGTAGCCTTCCTCCCAATCCTGTTTTCCCCCTTCTTTTCCAGCATTAAACACATAGTAATCATATTACAAATCAAGTAAACAAACTGAACAGATTGATTAGCTGGTACCGGGTACGTAACCTTCTTATAATACTCCCACGGCATACTCGAATCAACTAACCCAACTGTGGGAATCCCCAACCTTTCTGCTTCCAAAAAAAACCGAACTTTTCCTCTCAGTATCAAAAACCATAACGCAATCCGGCAACCTAGTCGGCCCAAAAACCAATTTCTTGTTCCTAGACCGAAACTTCCTCGGACTAAACTGTTTGTCAAAAACTCACGCATTTTCCAAAGGTTGCTTGCCTTATTTTAGGGCTTCTGGTTGTCACTCTCGAGGTCATCTCGTCGATTATGGTGGAAAAGTGGATTGGTGTTGATGAAGAGGAAAAAGGAAGATGGGTAGGCGGGTGATGAAGTTGAGAGCATTGCGGAGATAGATTATGGTCTTGTCGGAGTCGATACTGGCTTATTTGCTTCGGAAGCCGAATTTTTTGTGTGATGAGTTTGTAAGAGCGGCATGAGTAAGACTATGGGAGAGATTATGGTCAAAAAAAGCAGGAATCGCTTAAAAATGCGCTTAAAGCTGACAATAAAACCGGTTAATATGAAAAATATAGACGATGATGTCATTTATTAATTTATTGGATAGGAATATTAATGATGATTTGAGTTATTAATTTATTAGTTAGAAATATTTTAAAATATTATATTTTGTGTATTTTTACATGATAGTTTTATAATAGTTATATTTAAATAATAGTTGTATTTATATAATTCATTAGTTATAATTTATTTTAAATATTTTTTAATTTTTTTGTTTTTTTTTTAATATGTTTATTCTTTAGAAACATAATTAAGTCACAATTGAGTCGTGATAAATTAGTATTAGATTACGTTGTCATCTCATATCAATATTGAAAAAAAATAAAAAATTAAACCCTGAAAAAAAATAAGAAATCATTTTTTATGGTTGAAGGACTCGATTGAATAACTTACACAAATAGGTCCAGAACATTTTGATGTAGTTAGAAGAATGAAGGCAATACAAATGAGCATGTTGGCAATTCTTATTTGGCATAAACCAAAAATGAGGGTGAGAATCTTATTAAGATAACTGTTATTGATGAATATAGTAACTTCAGGTATAGGCATGATAATTTTGGGTTACTATCAAAACTTCAACAGGACAATAACCTTAATAATATACATAATAACATGATGACAGACAAACATATTAAAGCTTTACCTGAACCTAATTACCCTTAGGCTTAAATGTTACACTCCGAGATCAAGACGCAATATGATCATATTATTTTAAAGTAAAACTCAAAAGTAATAGGAATCTTTTTTTTTTAACTATTCTAAAATTCTTCAATAAAATAATTTATCAAGTAAAATATATATCTTTAATCTAACTAATGATAAATTTCTATATATCCAAATGTAAATTAATAAAAATACAAAATCATTTTGTAAGATCTTACTAGCTAACAATGTCTCAAATGCCTAAGTAATCTTTATCTAGCTTATTTCAAGGCTAAGTAAACTTATCATTTTAATTATCTGTAAAAAAAAAGTAAAAGGAGAATAAGCAAATCATAGCTCAACAAGTATTGATTCACACACTTTATCGAATTAAATATTATTTTCATACATACATATAGATCTTTCAAAACATTTCTCAAATCATATGTCAAAATATTTCAAAAATTATCATTATGTCAAACATTTCATAGATCATAAATTAATATCAAAACATATCAATTCATAATTCATTGTAAAATATAATGTTGTTCAAATATTGTAATCAACGGAGATTTACATAGTATGAATTTTCTAATGATATTTACCAGAGATTTTATGACAAGACATGTTCGGATGTGATTGAAAAATTTAACAAGTTGACTCAAAAGACCATAGTGGAAGAATATTAAGAGAAATTTAAAGAGCTTAAGCCATTCATGCTTCAGAATTATCCTTATTTGGACAAGTAATATTTTGTATCCAATTTTATAAATGGCCTAAAGAAATATCTCAAACCAAGAGTTAAGGTTAATGAGCCTCTAACTTTTGCAACAACTTTTAAACAAATTAAGTTATTCCAATTAGCCTTAGAAGTTGAATACAAAAGAAATAGACTACTTACTAAACCCAGCTCAACTAATAGTTCCTATGCTTCATTCAAGAACCTTTGTAAACCCCGCTCCCAACCATAAAAAGTCACCGTAATACAACATCAACTACATAGAAGCAAACTCTCCTATAGCAGAGAAAATTGAAGAACCTATGTTTTAAATATGGTGAAAAATTTTTTCCCGATCACATTTATAAAAACAAACAGTTAAACTCTATCATGATGAAAAAAATTTCAAAAGAAAAAAAAATGACGAAGAACCAGTTGACATTGGTCAGGATATCCATAATGAAGTAAACTAAAGGGATGGTAATTTGGAAATCTCTATCAATGCTCTAATAGGTAGCATACATAACATACTAAGGATTAAAAAGAATGTGAAGGAAACCTTTGAATATACTTATAAACAAAGGGAGTACTCATAATTTTGTGACTCCTAAATTGGCCAAAGATGGGGTGGAGTTAACGTGTACTAATCTTTTAGTTATAACTATGGCCAATGGTGAAAGATTGTATAGTACAACCAAATATAAACAGCTTGAATAGATAATGCAAGGGTGTAAATTTACTCATTATCTAAGAGTTTTAGCATTAGGGGTAGTGACATGGTGCTTTAGTCAGTTTCAAAAAGAAAGGCAAAAAGTTACATCAAAAGATGTCCCAATAAAGCTAGCCTAAAACTTATTTCTAGAGATAAATTGTAGAAGCTAGCCTATAAGGATCTTGAGATGTTGGGTGAAATGTACATGATTAGTGAGGAGTATGATGATATGGAAACACCAATTGTGCATGAGCCAATAATAGCTTATATATTCATGGAGTCTATAGGATTACCACCAGAAAGAGTGCAAGATCATAGCATACCTTTGAGACCAAGCTCTTAACCTGTTAAAATTGAAACCCTACAGATTCAATCATTATTAGAAGAATGAGATCGAAAGGTAAATAGTAAAAATGATGTCTTCCTCTGTCATACAAACCAACAAGAACCCCTTTGCTTCTTCATGTTTGTTAGTGAAAAAAAAGGATGACACCTAAAAGATGTGTATCGACTACAAACAATTGAAGGTAATGACAACGAAAAATAAATTCTCTATACCTATAGTGGAAAACCTTCTGGATTAGCTGAAAAGAGTCCATTACTTATAAAAAATACACCTTAAATTAGGATATAAAAAAAGTCCACTACTTATCAAAAATAAACCTCAAAGTGAGATACTGATAGATAAGGGTGAAAAAAATAACATTCACAAGATAACCTTCAAAACTCATTATAACCATTACAAATTTAAGGTAATGCCATTTGGACTTACCAATGCACTGTAACCTTTCAGTCTCTCATGAATAATATATTTACTCCGTACTGAAATTTTTACTAGTATTTTTTATGATATTTTTATTTATAGTTCTAACTTGAGAAAACTATAAAACATTTAAACATTGTATTTGAAATATTGAGAAAGAAAAAACTATGTGCAAAAAAAAAAACAAGTGTTTCTTTGGTCAAAGGCAGGTTGAATATTTTAGGCATATTATATCATATCTTATTAAGTTAAAAGCAATGCAATTTTGGCCATAACCTAAAAGCCTAAAGTCCTTGAGATGATTGACTGGATGTCATAAGAAATTCATAAAAAGTTATGGGGAAATTAGTAAGCCACTCACAAATATGTTTAAAAAAATGGGTTCAAGTGGAAACTTATAGCAGTATCAGCTTTCAATCGACTTAAGGAGGCCATGTGTTCTACCCCTGTCCTAGCATTACCTGATTTTCATAAACCTTTTATATTAGAAATTGATGCTAACAACAATGGTATTGAGCTATTTTATCCCAAAATGGAAAGCTAATAGTTTACTAAGCAAGGCTCTAGGTACTAAACATAGATACTTTTCTATTTATGAAAATAAGTATCTAGCCATACTAATGGCAGTAACAAAATAAGACACTACTTGGAAGAAAAACCATTCATTATCAAGATAGATTAAGAAGCCTTAAAACATATGCTTGAGCAGAAGTTGACCACCACTATTCAAAAAAAAAAAAAAGATTAACCAAATTACTTAAGCCAAATTACTCTGTACAATATAGAAAAGGCAAGATAGTAGCAAATGCCCTATCCAGGTAGCATAAGGAGTAAACACAAAACTATAGCTTGCAATTAACTACATTTATACTAGAGTGGGTGAAGGAGATTGAGTATAGCTATAATGGTGATACAATGGCATAGGAGTAAATTAAGGTTTCTATCATCTATCCTTTTAATAATTTTTACTATTCATCCAGTAATGGAGTTTTGAGATTTAAAGGAAAAGTTTATATAGGTAATAGTGGACAATTAAAAGAGAAAATTTTGCAAACCTTCTATGATTCATCTCAAAAGGCATTCAAGAATTCAAGCCACCTCCCACAGAATCAAACTAAATTTTTATTGGCCTAGGATGGAAAAACAAGTCTATGAGTATATCCAACAGTGTGATACATATCAAAGGAAAAAATATGAGCATTTTCTTTATCTTAGTCTTTTACAGCTAATTCTTATACCACAACAAGTTTGGGATATAATCAGCATGGATTTTGTTGAAAGGTTACCCTTATCTAAAAAATTTAGCTGTATTATGTTGATAGTGGATAAATTTACTAAGTATAGTCACTTTCTTGCTTTGTCCCATCCTTTTACAACTAGCTAAAATATATCTCAGCCAAGTTTATAAACTACATGGGACATCAAGAATTGTTATTTCTAACAAGGATCCAGTCTTCACTTGTCTATTTTTTACAGGGATCCAATCTTCATTAGTTTCTTTTAGTAGAAGTTGATGAAATTATTAGGAATGTGTTTTCTCAACCCTAAGAGTTGGGTTTAATGGTTACCGTTAGACTAGACGATTCATTATTGTGTAAAATTTGAGCCTCCATGGTAGAACTGTGGGTTAAGGTTGCAGAATAAGTGCTGTTTACATACACTAACCAGTAAGCACTAACAGCAACTGAATGCTTCAGCTGGATCTTCAAACTCTTTACAGCCTTAACTTGTTGACTTGGCATTTTAGCAGAGAACATTTTTCTGTACTGAACCATTCATTTTGAATCCGAATTTCATGTCCAGAACATTCCCGTAAGAACATATACCACCCATGTGAATATAAATATAAATATGTAACCAATGCTGTCACCTAATAAAGAATTCTACAAAACCAGCATTCATTCACCATGAAGCAAGTAGCACAGCTCTTTTGATCCATCAGCACTGCTCATCTCGAGCCATCAGAATCATGCGTATGACGAATCTACTCTGGATCAGATGCATTGCGCGGTATTCTCCCCATCTGAATTGCTACAAAAGGAGCTTCCTCAGGGCTTGCTTGAGCAGCTGTACCCTCAGTAGCAGCTTTTAAGGCACTCTTTTTCTTTGCCTTCTGTGCCCAACCAACAAGACTTGCTTGCACATGCTCATCAAATATTGCCTTCTTGAATGAGCTTCCCATCTTTAATTCAGTAGAAAAGACATGTAAATTGGAGTTCCCGATAAGGAATTGAACTCTATTGTTATAAGAAACTCAACCAACCTGTGTGACAATAGCATAAAGTGGCAGGGTGCTATAACTACAGAGTACCTGAACGAAAACCCTGAAGTAACCAACAGAAGAAAAAAGTTGGCAACTAAGTGATACATACATATATATATATATATATATATATATATATTACAAATTATTTTTAATGACACATAAGATAATATTTATATTATTTTATTTATCAAATAATTTTTTTAATAAATTATTTAAATTGAATATTTTGGATAATTATTTAAATTGAAATCAAATTCTATGTAAGATTGAAATTTTTGCATAAAATTTGAATTCAAATATATTAAATCATAATGTATATTTTCATTTTAAATTTAATAACAGTTCCAAATATATATACTTAATAAAATTTTATTTTTTGTCAAATAATTTTATTTAATAAATTATTTAAATTTAATATTTTTAAAAAATTATTTAAATTCAAATCAAAATCTATCAAAAATTGGAAATTATTTAATAGATTCTATAAATTTAATACTTTTAACTAAGTTAATGAATTATTGACTAAAAAGCATATATTTTTAAAGTAATAAAAAGTTACATCTTTATATAAAAATATAAAACATTTGAATGTTAATAAAAAGTTAGATAAAAATATGTTTTTTTTTAAACAAATATAATGTTTTATTTATGTTCTAATTCAAATATTTTTATATTATATATTTGATTAATTTATTTGTTACTCTTTAGTCAATAAATTTTTTTAATTTTGCTTTAATTGATTATAATTAACGTTTTATATTATATTTTTTTTGTTTTATTCATTTTTTTAATGTTTTTATTTTTTGTTAATTTATTAACATATTTGCTCTTGTTATTGTATATCTTTAATCTTGACAAATTAATATATAAATTTATATTCTCTATTTCCTTTTGCTATACTTTTTATTATTGAATTTTTTTGTCTACAATAAATGGTATGAGAAACATAATGATTACTACCATATCTAACTTACAAAAAATACTATCAATTATGTTAAAAATAATTAAAAATAAAAAATATATATTTTTAAAAAATTTAAGCATAACATAAAGAATCATTGTTACTTTTTTGTCTAAAAAAATAGCTTATTTTGTTGACATATATAAAAATAATTGTTAGCCCAATATATTTGTGTAATAATTACTTAAAGTATGTCAAAAACAAGAATTAATAAAAAGCAAATGATTATGACTAAATTAATAATTGTGATTTATTATTCAATCAAATATATATATGAATACACCTAATCAACATTACGATAAAAACAATTATTAATCTTAACTATTTAAATATTGATTCTTGATTTTTTATCAAACAAGAAAAAAGTGATAGCAAATTTTTAGTATATAGCAAATGAATTGAAAAAAATAATTTTTTAATGAAAAAAAAGGATTTTTATAATTCTTGAAAATTTACAAAGGTTTAAACTTTTTTTAGATGAACAATATCATTTATAATAAATTATGTATAAATTATCATTTAATTGTAACTTATCATTTATAAATAAATGATTATATGTTAGATCAATAATTACAAAATAAATTTAAAATTATGAAAAATTTAATTAAAAATCCCGCACATTGTACGGATTAAAAATGCTAGAGCAATTATAAGAATCTTACCAACCAAAATCTCACAATAACATAAAGGTTATGGTCATTGGTTATTACCCTATTAGAAGCCTTGGAATGATATAACAAACTTCACCCATTATGCAGGAATCGAAGCCAAATTGAACCTACAGATGATGAAGAAAGTGTCATTATGTTATTCCAATTACTATGTGGTTCGTATGGCCAAAGAGTGACATAAAATATAAGCTTACCCATATCCAAAAGAAAAATGCAATCTCAAAAGCATTTTGGAAGAGGATAAAATGGATCAAGAAGAGAACAATGCGGGGCTTCTTGAACCAAAAGTGTTCATCTGATGGTTGAACCACCAATTCCCCTTCAATAGCTATATGTTTCTCAGCAACCTCATGAGCCAACTCGATAATCACATGCTCGAGCTTGGTGCCCACAGCAAGCAGAAGCTGGAAAACAAAATAAATAAGTGGAAAAAAACAGAATGGGCACATAAAAAGAAATTGGATATCATCTCATTAGTCAGTTTCTAAGAGTATCATTGTTGTCACTTGTCATTATTGATCTTCACGTGTAGAATCAAATTATATCATCTCATTGGTCAGTTTCTCAAACGATTTACCAAAATATGGATTGGATTATTGTGAAGACTTGCACCCAACCTGTAAAGTATTATTCACTTTGACCCGAAACTCTCACAGTTTTATCCTACAAAAAACACCTCACAAATTTGGGTTTAAATCTTTACATATATATCATTTTTAATCCACACATTCTTCTAATGTATTACATTAATTTTTAGTCTATGCAGTTATCTCTTCAATTTGGAACCGATTTGCAACAATTAGCTCTATTTTGTGTAGATATATAAGTGTTTATTTCTGTGCATGTGTAGATGTGTGTATAAGAAACTGTATTAAAACTACTCACAATGAAAGGGATGAAAGCAAGCCAGAAATATGTATGCCAGCCTGAAGAAGATTGAGAAAATGTCATCATTATACACCGAACATCACTGCTACGAAGTAATCTCAACAAAACAGTGATTTGTATTATAAGAAAATTTTTTGACAAGTTTGTGAACGTAATTGAACATCAAAACATGATAATACTAACAGCATAAGACATCAAGATGTAGTTAATTGCTAATAATAACAATCAATAGTATTACATACCATTAATATTCAGCAACAAGAAGATGACCACAAATAGCCAGAGATACCAACTGCAAACAAATGAATGAAACGATAAATCAAGATGAATCAGCAAGTGTGATTTAAAGTCCAAACATACCTACTTGATATGTGCAAGAAAAGAAACCATATGACAGTAAATCTTCACAAATATACTCTCAAATATCACTTGCCTTATACCAACAACTTGCTTAAAATCATCTTCCAAGGCCCGTATCATGTATTTGTGAAAATTAAACTTGGGATTCCCCCTGCAATGGGTCTGCAGTACAAATAATAGATATTGGTAATTGGCTATGACAAGGAATGACACCACAATCATAACAAAGTTCTACAAGACAACCAGTTTTCGACAGACAACTTACCATGATGAAACCTAGCCTTAGTGTCACGTAATCAGATTTGGTCACAGATGCATAAAATTGCTTAAAAAATGAATGCTGTAAGAAAACAAAGGGAAAATGAAGAAGATCAGAGTCGTGGTTAGCAAAAACATGCAGACTTATGCTTCCAAAAAAAATGTTTAAGGCTCAATTAAGATTGTTTCTCATTGGATGTCTTGTAGTGTTCAATGTTACGAAAGAAAAGTGAGACAGGGGAGATCAAGATAAGATACCTGACAGAACTAAAAACATTTATTCTTTGAAGGTAAGTAAACAAGGAAGGGGAGAAAGATATTCATTGTAAGCAGAAACAAACCCAATTTAACTATGGCCTTCACTGTTATTCCCCATCTTATGAGGCAAAGCATCACTTTTTATTACACTACAGTAATTTCTTCCATTTTGTCCAATACCAAGTTAGAAAAACTCTTTGTGCAAAAATAATCTTTCCCTTTACAATTGAAAAACAGATGATTGCAGGATCAAACGTAAATTTATTGACCACATGATGCAGAAATGATCGCAAGCATATGTAAAGACACATTTATCTAACAATTCAGACCAAATTCCCAACAATGGCAAACAAAAAAGCCAGCTTAGGCCCAATTGATATTTAACAAAAACATATGTCTTAAGACCATCAAGACTAAATTCCAACTCCACCCACAAATTCAAAACATAGGCCATAGACACAAATATGTATATTTCTCATATGTGAAGCAATTTCAAGGTCTACCTTTCTGTTACATGCATATTTCATGCCAATTCTGAGATATGACAGGCAGGGGGATGTGAAGGGGAAAAAGAGAAAGAACACTTTAGAACCCACCCCTTTTCATTAAGTTCGATCAATTATAGATGTGAAGGGAAAAAAGATTGTATCATAAATGAAATAACAGCTTACCAACCAACCTAGCAGAGTTGAATCTTTACCGAAACCCTTAAAATGCTCTTTGATAAAAGCATGCTGATGGACATGAGTGACTGTTTTCTTCAACACTGCACTAACACAGTACACAAATTAGAAGCACCAAAGACAAAAATGAACTAGCAGACCACCTTTGAGTGACTATAAGAAAGTAATTCATGCACTGATTTTCGTCCTTTCTGGCCGAGGGAAAGGGAATGGGGAGAAGTCACTCAGCCATATCACTTTCCTACTTATGTCAATTTCTCAACTACACAGAATTTTATTACTGGAAGAGACATATACTGCATAGTCTATTGATTTTGAGATAAGGCTTCATTCAGTCTGCAGTCCCACTAACAATAACCTAGGGCAATACTTCTATCAGCAGTGACCAAGATTCTGAATGAATGTGTCCATGTGTGCACCGGACAATGAAAAGATATCAAGGAAAATAGTAAGCATTTAGATTGGCATTAATCCTTACCTTGCTCTGCATCATAATTCTCTTTTTCAATTGAATCTTCCCAACGTTTCCATTGACGTATCTACATCAAGAAACAATATCTTTTTTATGAGAAGCTAAGAACAAACAAATAACTGCTCCACAAACAGAAAAAGTTGAAGAATAAGCAAATCAAGCATATTAAACTGCTTACCCTTAGCCCTCCAAAAGAAACTGTGAGAACACAGAATGTCACGTGGACAATGGCCAGGACAAAGATAAAAATATGCAGATGATGTAGGGCTTGAACAGACAACAAAGGTACCATACCCTGAAGCACAAAGATATGGAAATAATAAGAGTACTATAATCAAAGTCTGTATTTTTTTAATTGAAAAAATGAGCCAGAACCTGCAGAACTGTATTAAGTAAGATAAATGGGATCCTTGAGGAATCCTAGATGCATTTGCTACATTGTTAGTGTCTCAGTTTTAACCATCAAAACCATATTATTAGTCTAATCAGGAATTCCTTTCTAACCATGACAAATTTAATTCCTTGTTTTTCCTTATAGCACAAATAACAGTAACAACCATTGATTTGGTGGTGAGTAATTATGTTACCTTCTTACCACAGTAACCCATCTGGGACGAGGTAGATGCTTCAGCCAGTAGGCGCCTGGTGCCACCGGACAGGGTAAAAGCAAAGTACTTTTGAAAATGTGATGTTGTAGGAGTAACATGGAAGCCCTCAACTGGTTCTTTATTGTCTTCAATTTTACAAGGGAGCATGCTTGTTAATACTTCCCTTGATATGCAGATTTTAGAAATTGCACTCTGAAATACTGTCAACAACAGTGATATAAACCCCAACAGCATCAACTCTGCCAAAAAAATCCTCCATTTCAAACTAACAATTTGGAAAATAGCAAAAGAATTTGTCAACGGCAACACATAAAAACCCATTCTTTCCTCATAAATTTCAAAAACTTAAGCAATTTTCCCATCCTTAAACATCCAATCATGAAAAAGTAATATTTAACTTTTTTTTTCCTTAACATGTTCAAAAGATCATCTTTTCTGCAGTCTTAACTCCTACAAGAGAGATAGAGAAAAAGAACTTCCTCTATAAATCACAAAATGCAACTTACCCTTTTTAACTTTCCCTTTTAGGAAACTGAAGATAGATAGACATAGAAAAAATACTGTTCTTTTGAAAATGCAGAATGTGAAAAAAAAAAAAAAAAAAAAAGCTTTCCCTTTAACACTTCCAAACAAATTTAACATCAAAAAATGAAAAAAAAAATAGTGATAAAAAAGAAATGGGTTACCTTCTTTAACTTTCAAAAGAGCCTCAAAGAGTGGTTTCTGTTGCTTCTTCTTCAAAATATTCCCAACATAATGAAGCAAACGTTCCATAGCCAAAGAAATGGCAACAATCACTGTGCAAACTGCTGCTACGACCCATGTTGGTGTATACTCCAATGTTGCCCCTTCTCCTCCTCCTCCAGCCATTTCTCTCCAAAGCTTCTTCCTTTACTTTTCTTCACTTTCCTTCTCAAAGTGTCACTGTTATTGGTTTGGTTCTCAGTTCTCAGGAAAAGATACCCAACCCAAAGGCCAATCCAATCTTCTTGCTTACCAATGTCTATCAGTTTTTTTTAACATGCATGCAACGAAAACATTTGGTCTTTTTTTAGTGAGAAACAAAGGGAAAGAAAGTTCTCTTTTGTAGGGTCATGTAATAACAATGTAATGTAATGAAATGTTTATGTGAATGTGGTTTCATTTTGAGTTGTTATAGGGAAGTTGTTGTGTTGTTATCATGATCTTGAATTTAGGAAGGGAGTAAGAACAGGACAATAGGTGGGGAATTTCTCTTTTTGGCAACTTTATAATACTAGTTTTGAGAATTTGCAGTCTTTTTTTTTGTTTATTTTATTACAAAGATAACCACAAAGAAAATCAAAGATGTTACAAGAAACCCATTATATAGGACAGATGGGGCCATGGATTTGATTCGCTTAGATAGAGGGTTATAGACCGAGGGCTATTCTTTCTTTGTGGAGGAGGTTATAGTAGATCTTGAAAAGATAATAAAAGTTTGGTTTGTGAAATTTTAAATTTTGAAAGAAAGTTTGATTCTCATAAAAGTGTAATATTTAAATTTTTTATTTTTAAAGTATTTTGTATTTAAATTCAATTATTTAGTTGAAGAAAATTTATATATTTTAATTTTTAAATAATTACCATAATCTTTTTAACATATATGATGATAATTTTTTATTAATTTTTATTAATGATAAATACCCAAACGACAAACTTTTAATAGCAAAAAAATATATATTTTATTTGATTGTTACTTTTATTTATAAAATATCATCAATAAAAAAATTAAGAATTATTTAAAACATTTCTAATTAGAAAATATTTTAAATAATCTTTAATATTTTTTTAAAGAGGATTATTTAAGATATTTTTTATTCAAAAATGCCTTAATAATCCCTTTTTAAAATGTATAAAGGGATAATTTAAAGTATTTTTTATCTAAAAATGTTTTAAATAATGCCTTTTAAAAAATATGAAAGAATTATTTTAGGCTTTTTTTATCAAAAAAATATTAAATAATACCTTTCAATTTTTTGAAGGGTATTATTTAAGACACTTTTTACTAAAAATACATTAAAAAATCCCTTTCATTACTTATAATATTTAAGAGATAAAAAAATAAAAGATATTGAAGTAATTCAATTGGTTAGAACATATAGTTATTAATCATAAGATTGTAGATTTAATCTCTCTTTTAACATTTTAATGTTTTTTGAAGGATATATAATTTAGGAAATTTTTTATCAAAAATACCTTAAATAATCTCTTTTATTACTTGTAAAATTTAAAAGATAAAATATAAAAAAAATTAGAGTAGCTTAATTGGTTAAAGCATATGGTTATTAACTATAACCTTTTTTTTGGATTATTTATAAGATTTTTACTATTATTATTTAAGGCATTTTTGACTAGAAAACATCTTAAATAAAACTGATCAATTTTTTTGAAGGATTATTTAAGACGTTTTTTTTCAGAAAATACTTTAAATAATCATTTCTCATTTAATTTTTTATAGAGGATTATTTAAGATATTTTTTAGATAAAAATACCTTAAATAATCTTAGTAAAATTTTTATGGGTGATTATTTAATTAATTTTTTGCTAAAAATACCTTATATAATCTCTTAAAAAAATGTAACATAATCATTTAAGGCTTTTTTTATGCCAAAGACAGCATTTTTTATGCCAGAGACCATTAATTGCAATATTAAAAAAAAATTAGCAGCAGAAATTTATAACTGACTTGCTATCACTTCCATATATAATTTTAAAAATGGTAATGTCTATTTTATAATTTTTTATTCATGTCAAATTTAAAAATAACATAATTTTTCTCTCGAAATCTTGAAATACTACAAGCAGATGTGAGTTTTTTATTCTGAAACTTTGAATACTGTTAGAAATCTGTCACTTTTTTCTGAAATCAGATTACTTGAACTAAACCGTTAAAATTAAATACTTATCAGTAAGATTTCAAAAATAGAATGCATTGATTCTTTCGAATCAAACAGCTCCTAAATGAGGTTGGGGTTTTTATTCTCAATAATTTTAAAAAAAAAAATTGTTACTTTCTTGGTTTTGAGATTCCATTTTATGGTGAAATTATATTCAGTGTTTTTCTATTATTAGTAGTTTTTTTATATTGCTAGTTTATCCAAATGGAACAATTAAAATAAACACAAGTTAATAATAATATTTTTCATAAATAAATACAAGTAGTAAAAGATAAATGAAAATGACTCAATAATGTGAACTGTATATTTTTAAAAAAATATGATTGAAATTTTTAATTTTTAATATTAAAATCAATTCAAATATCATTAAACTAATAGTAATAATTGTACCTTTTCTTCATCTAAAAAAAATGAAAGAAAAAAGAAGTTTATAAAATATTTATAATATGAAAAAAGAAAGAATCAATTTTTTTATTTAATGGAACCAGATATTTCACCTGTGATTTCTCACAATTGTTTTTAGTTTATTGAAATGGTGGGACCTTGATCAGACAACATTCCTAGGAAGTTAGTTAAGCCTTGGAAACATGATGATACAATAAACATTAAACATAAGTTTTTTTACTATGATATCTTGCTTTTATATTTTCTCTTTACTTTAATTAAGATTGGCAATTCAATTCGATTTCGTTGAGCTTTAATTTGATTTGATCTCGTAAAGTTAATTTTTTTTGTTAAATCAAGTTTTAAATTGGATCGGATAAGATAATGTTTAAAAAAAATAGAGGTCAAGTCAGGTCATATTCAAATTTTAAATAAACTCGACCCAACTAGATATTATATAAAATTATTCTTTTAATTTTTTATTTATATATATTTATATATTTATATTTAAAAAATAATATTTTATATTTAAAAATAATATTTTATTAATTTCAGATCAAATCGAGTCAGGTACGATTTATACAATATTGAATTAGGTCGAATTCGAATATAAAAAATAAAAAAAATTGAGTTAGATCGAATTCAAATTTGATGAATATAAAATCAGATCAAATTCGATACGAACAAAAATTCATCTCAATCCGATCCGTTGTCAACCTTTAACTTTTATCATTAAATTTGAACTCACGAATCACGAGGACTTTCAATGATATATTAATGATACCAAATCTTTATTTACAAATTTACTTATTTATTTTCATATCAATAACAATATAATATACATAATACATTTATTTATTCAATTGGAAAAAGAATTTATACTTAAGTTACTGCTGTAAAAAAGATATTGTATACAGTGTTGCCTCAATATAAAGTACGAGTAAATTTCATATCTGATCTTTACTTTTTTTGTTATTATAATTTTATTTTAATCTTTAGCTTCTGAATTGTTTTTTTTTTTTAAATCTTTATTTTTTTATTTTTTATATTATTATGTTAACAATTCAAAAAAAAATTTCAGGTAAAATGTCAAGAAAATGTCCACGTTCATTATGTCAAATTTAATGAAACAATTTGATGAAGTAAAGATTAAAGATTATAGATGGATTTTACCTATTCAAGTGTACTACAGTTGATAGTCAATTAATCATCCATAGATTAATTTTGGCTTTCATTCAACCATCATTTATATTTTTCTTAAGTAAGAAGTTTCATCTATATTAATTTCCAAACCAAGTCAACTTCTATTTGTTTGTTTATTGTATCAAGTAATCTCTAATCCTAATCATAGTATTCTTGTCAATATTGGAGTTCTTTCATATTTTAAGTCAACTTTTTATTATTATTTTTATGGTGGAACATTGATAATCTATTGTATCCACCATAAAATCCAAATCATCCTTGAACTTCTCAAAGTCTTTATTTCATTCACATATTATCATAAAAGTAAGTTTTTCTTTATTAATTCCTTTAAATTTTTTAAAAACCATGCATAAAATACTAACCAATCACAAAAAACCAAGGTTTATATACATAACATGTTCACCATACTTATGATAAAATAGTACTTGTTTTATTCTTTTTATTTGAAATAATCAGTATCTGATATTTAATTATTAAAATTAAAAATTTAATATTTTATCGATTGATCATATAATGTTAGTGTTTCATACATCAAATCTCAATTATATACTTGTGATTAAAATTTAAAAAATTAGGTTTGAGAATATCAAATTTGTAATAAACTAGGGTTTTGCATATGAAAAATAAATAAAAAAAAAAAAGTTGGCTACCATCCAATAATATATATCATTAGCACATTTCCACCACTATGAAAAATAAATTCGTGACCTCTCGATGTGGGCAGAGTCAATGTTTGAAATGAAATTGAACTCTTATACTTCATTATTAACAAGATAAAGAAATGATTAGGAAGTGAAGCTTTTTCTTTGTTTTTTTTTTCCCTATTCTTTAAAGGCAAACAATGATAACCAAATTGGCTTTAAAGTACAACTGAATTTCAAAAACAATTAGATAGAACCTACTAAGAGAGCAAGTGGCCATGTAGGGCATTTATATATATATATATATATATATATTTGAAATTATCATATATTGAATCTTCACTATTAACAATGCACTATAACCACTAACAAGTTTTCCACATTGAAAGGTTTGTTACTAATTAGATAATTATTTGATTAATAACCCATGAACTCTTGAATTTTATGTATGAAAACAAAAGTTCAATTTTTTTTATATGGGGTTGGTAGAAAAAAATTATTATAGATTTTTATTTGCAAAAAATAATTATTAAAATCTCGACTTAACATTATCTCAATCACAAATTATTATCTTTAATAAATTTTAAAATTAAAAATTATATATAGAAATCATAAAAAAAAAAGCATAGAAAATATATATAGGAAAAATCAATTTATATCAATGTAAATAAAATTTTTTAAGTTTATATTTTTTTAATCATTAATTTCAACAGATTTAAGATATGAGATTATACTTTTTAATTGAATCAAAATTATTAAATTTTAAAAATATTAATATGATTCAAATAAATTATAGATTTAATATATATATATATATATATTTATTTATAGATTTTAAGCAAAGCTTACTCCAATCCTGCCTAACAGCAAGATGAAGAAATCTTAGTCTACTATAGATGAAATATTCAACCAGGTAGTAGCTTAACCTGATTTAGTTTGGTCTAATATTGAATTGACCCATTCACTTTAAATCTTCACGATTGAATAAAAAATAACTTACTATGATTTCGAGCAAACTATTATAGTGAAGTTGTTAGACACTCTATTCTTATATAGCAGTGCTATAGCATTTTGGTTCGAATATGAATGGTGGAATAATTTCTTCTAAAAGAGATAAAATAAATCCTCTAAGGAATTTAATTCTGATTTCACACGCATCACTTAGAAGAATTTTAGAGACTCACGTAAAAGGGATTGAAAAATGGACTATAAAAGCAAATATAAAAGAAAATAAATGAAAGGTGATCTCATTCTATTTGTACTTTAGCTAAATTGAGTTTTGATTATTTCTATTCTTCATCTCTTCTAGACATGACTTAGTTGAGATTTTAAATCAACTATTTTAATATTTTTATTAAATATGTATGAAGTATTAAATTTTTTTTTTTTTTTGAATGTTAGAAACCGCAATGTGGATAGCTACCTCTCGAGCATAAATTTAAATTCAACCTTAAGAAGAAAATAAAATAAAGCATATCTTCACATATTAAAAGCTCCAAGATCTCCCTTTCATTCTAGGGTGACGGAATGATTATGGCGCTTTTATTTCTTTTGTTTTTTTATTTTGTTTTTAATTTAGAAGGTTGTTATTTGTACCCTAATATTTACTTAATACACTTCATTATTTTTAATATTTCATTTTTTAACTCAAAAACTAAAACTTAGAAAGCTTCCCATCTCTTCTACCTCTCACCCTTCTACTCACCCTTTCTCTCTTCCCAACACCATTTGATGTTAGAAAGCTTCTAATCATAAGTAAAATCATTTTTTTATATTTTTTTCATTTGATTTCGTTTTTAATTTCATAAAATTTAAGATTTAAATATTTCTATGCAATTCAAAGGTTCTAGAAATAATTTTGTTCGATTAACATGTAAAATAATTTGAAAAATATAATGATAGAATAAAATAAATCATTAGAGAATTTGAATACTAAATACTGTTGTAGTTCTTCATTTACTATTAAAAAAGTAATATTATGAGTTTCACAATCATCTATCAGCTCTTGAAAGATAATGATTTTTCATTCACTTGAATTAACCGTTTATAAAAGGAACTCTTTCTTTTAGTAATGGTTTTATAGAAAACGAACTCTTTAAAAAATATTTTCTCCGTAAAATCACATAAACAAAGTAGGAGCAGAAACTTGGAAGGTAAAACCTACAATAACTAATAAAACTACCAAAACCAAATTAAAACATCATAGTAGAAATCAACGTACCACAAAATGATCCGGTCCGATCCCTCCCTGGAAACTTCGTCCCAACATCTTCCCCAACCTGCATAACTGAAAGAACAGCATCACACATGATTAAGCAAGAGCCAGTCAAATCAAGTGCACCCAAATAACCAGTAGACACAGGCATGCTCAGGTTCGCACGCATGCATGCACACACGGAAAGAAAGAAAAAGAGAGGTTTCCGCAATCTTTTTAGTTTCGCAATATGATTTTCTTTGGATTTAAAAAAAAAAAGTATATACATTATTCGGCTTTACAGTTCTCTTCCTGTTTCATTTTCGACCAACATGAACCCTGTCATGTTTGAGACCTGGGACCAACCCTCTAAAAACAGCTTCTTTCCCAGCCTCCCTACATCAAGTGACAGGATAGATAAAATTCTGGGAAGAACATCCCCAAAAACGGAAAAGGGTGTAAAAATATAGTAAAAAAATGAAGCTACACCTAAAATTTGCCAAAACTGGGGTCCTAAATTAGATATATACACTTTGTACAGATGAGCAGCTGGCTTCAATCGGTTAGCTTCAATACAAACTGGCCTTGATCGAACTCTGGCACACAATGATCCCAAAACACGACTGGTGGCCCAGGAATAATCTTTCAACCCACTACCGCACCCACTAAAGTTCAGGTCTTTGCGCAGCTTGAGTTTAGCCATTAAGTTTTGCTAAAAACTGGCTCAAATTGTATTCCTCTGTATACTGTGATTGATCCCAAAGCTCCTCCAATCCACCAAGGATGGCTTTTAACCCCTTCCCTGTACCCATTAATTTCGGGTCTCCATCTATGCTGCTCTCTGAACGTTTCGAAGCTGTGGCTCCCTGCAAGTCAAATACATTTGTATCTGTCACCCCAAAAGAACTTAAGGGAAGAGCATGAAAATTCAGTAGATTCGGTTTATTCTATATCTTGTTTAGAAGAACTGATCTGCACCATACGAAAAGCTTCAAAATCTAATTCCCCTGAGGCCTATATATTCAGAGAAGCATACTAAAGCATGGAAGAAATAGGGAAAACAAAGACCTATAAAAGAACCAAAAAACCCTTGCAAATTTATCTTGCCTATCATACAAAAATACCTTTTTAGCCGTATCTGCTGAGGCAAATAGATCAAGCAACTGATCAGTGTTCATGGTTCTCAAACTAGCATTCTCAGCATTGATAACAGCATTGGCAACTGATACTTTAAACCGTTGGAGGCTCATAACTTTTTCTTCCAGGGTGCCACGCATGATGAGACGGTGGACATTCACAACTTTCCGTTGGCCTAATCTGTGTGCTCTGTCCATTGCCTGAAAGTGCATACAAGATATAAGTCATTAAATGTCATTAATGAACATAAAAAATAACTCTGAAAATCAAATATAAAAAAGCACATTTCCTTTCAACGAAGACAGTTTGCTGCAAGCTTAAGTAAAAGGTTAAAACAATTTAAGACAATAAATATGCAGGAGAGGGTGCATTGGTTCATTGCCAATAATTATATTGACAACAGATTATATGAACAAAGGAAAAAAGCTATCATTAAAGAAGAGGCCAAAAGCAAACAATTTCAAAACCAGAATGTCTCGTCTTTTGATTACTCTTGAAAGTGCACTCATGCCATTACAGTTTTGTGCATAATCCACCATTTTTTCAGGCCATTACTAAGACCAAGAGATGGATGAATGTCAAGAAACCTAATGCAGATACATGTGCTGGAATTTCATCCAAAAGTTACCGAACTAAAGAAGATAATTAGAAAAAAAGTTATGATAGAACACTAGTGGAGAAAATTAATATCTTTGAATCATCAACACATGCATTGCAGATTCTGTACAAATATATGTAAACTTTTACCTGATGATCACGCATAGGATTCCAATCGTGTTCCATAAAAATGAGGGTATCAGCAGATGTCAAGTTCAGACCAAGCCCGCCAACTGCAAAACAGAGCTACTAAGGAAAACATCATAAAAGAAATTCGCTCAGCAACAAGAAAAGTCTTACCATGTGTTGTAAGCAGCAGGGCATCTATAGTTGGATCAGAATTGAAAGCTTTCACAACGTCAAATCGTTTTTCTGATTCAACTGATCCATCCAGTCTTAGATATGTGACACTGTGATGCAAAATTTAAAAATTGATGAAAATTTCTAGAATTAGGGCAGAATTAGCACTAGATAATAGGAAGGTAAAATAAGCTTCAAGGCAGATTCAAGAGCTCAGAACAGATACATCAAAACGAAGAAGAAAATGAAAACATCTTGACATTTGTTTATTTTCATAGCATACTTTATAAGCCTCTTACAAAGGCTAGTAAAACTTCAATAATTCGTTTGCTATCCTGCAGTTGTCAATTTAAACCTTGGCAAAGCAAAGAACCATGATTTTCCAACTCGTTCTAAAGATCAAAGAAGCAATGACTAAACAATTACCCTATGAGAGTCCAAAACTTGTTTGAACATTCAGGATATATCCTTAATTGACTTGATTTTTAATAGAGAATTCTTACAATACAAGAGGTAAAAAGAACTAAATGATAAATGATAAACATCAACCTGAAAAGAGAAGGGGGAAAATAATGGAGGACAAGCAGGTTTGAAGGACAAGAGATTAAAATAAAAACCATATTTAACCAACAGATAGTTAACTCACAACAGGTACAGAGATCAATTATCTCTCCACATATGCAACAAATGGCTATTGTTAAGCATCCAACGTAAAACCAATTGAAAATAAGTGGAAGGATCCAACTTGAATATAAAACCATAAGAAACCCAAGACTTAACAAATGTGGGATAGCACCACTTAACACTCCTCAAGTGTAGCTCAACAAGAGCCTACACGTGAACGACCTCATAAGGGCAGGACAACCGTGGACTCTGGTACAATTTTAAACTTCTAACCTAAAACCAATTAGCAAAACATGCAGAGGACCAACTTAATTATAAGACTACAAGTAAACCCAAGAATTAACAGAAGTGAGATATCATCACTTAACGGCTATAAATAGGGGTGAGAAAAAAAACCGAGAAAATCGAAAACCGATTCAAAACTATAGTGTTTGGTTCGGATCAATTTTTTTCTTAATCGGTTTAGATTAAGTTTACATATTAAATGAATATATTGGGTTTGGATTGGATTTCGGATCAAAAGTAAAAAAACCTAACCAAACCAAATTATATATTTTTATTAGTGTTTATATTTTTTAAAATTTTTATAAAATAAAAATAATAATTTTATATCAAAATTTATTTAAATAAATTAAAAATTTATATTAAAATAATATATAAAAAACAAAAAAATTTATATTTTCAAAATCGATAAACCGAACCAAAATGGTAAAATTCAGTTTGGTTTAGATCGTATGAAGGGTCGATCGATTTCAGATTGGATTTTAAAAACTCATAATATTATACAATATCTGAAAAACCAAACCGAATCCGATCTAATTTGAACCATTATCACCTCTAACTATAAAATCGATTATAACCATAAAAGACAGGAAAAATATTGTTCTACTACATTTCTTCAAATTTCTAATTGTTAGCACTCTCTAACACAGAAAGGCAATAAATTTGGAAAGTGCTATTAAGGCCAAAATTTCTCCACCCTATGAAATGATGACTAGCTAAAAGATGAAAGAAGGAATAAGCAATTGCCTTCTAGAATTACAACATATAATTGAAATACCCATACACCTGACTACAGCACGGGATAAGATAACCCAGGTAAAAATCTCCCTTTCGTGTCAGTTAAACCAATCAGACCTAACCAGAAGGATAACAGTCAAAGCAGTGCGAAGCCGTTTTATAAAATTTTAACAGCTCACACAAATCTAACTGTTGTCACATCATAAACAAAGAGAAACAGGTCTATGAATGTTCAGATGACGGGACACAGGACAAAATTGTCTTTTTATTTGGCAAGGATAATATGGGTCTTGACAGTTCTATAATTCTTTCCATAATTTCATCAATCAAACAGAGGGCGAAAATGCAAGCGTTAGGATCTTTAAGTACAAAAAAAGAGCTAAAATTGGATAAAAACAATCAAGTACAATATCAAATCTAGACGACCAAATAAAAGTTATATCATTAACCACCAATAAAATTATTATCCCAATATGGTATTTTAAGGAGTAAGGACACAAGGAACAAACCAAAAGAGATAGGTCCAGATAGTGGAAAATTATACAATCCGTTTATAACTAAATACTGTACATTTTGCAAGTGCAAGCCAAACAAAATGAAACACAGAAAAAGAGCCAACCTTTAAGGCCTTAAGTTCTTCATGATGATTGGCCAAAATAAATTACTTTGAAAAAGATTTCTTCACTATGCTAAATTAATTAAAAAAAAAAAAAGGAATATTTTCCCACAATCAACAATTCTAACATTCAGCTAAAAAAAGTATTAGAAGACTCACTTCTTCATGTGGGTGTGAAACAAGTCTCTTTCAATGATATCCAGTAAGGCCTGCAAGGAAAAATTGTTAAAAGTGGTAATTCTGGAAAGTAGCATACAAGCTCAACTTAGCAAGCAATGGGCCAGAGAAATAGGGTGATCATTACTTTATGTTGAGCAAATATCAGAACTCTGTGCTGTCCAACTGTGACAGAGCCATCAGAAGCAGAAGTATCCACACCAATTCCACACTCTTCCAGAATCTCCTGAAGAGCAACTAGTTTGGGAGAGTGGTGGATTTTATGAAGCTCAGAAATGATATCTGAACTTAAAGGGAAAAGCTCCGACAACTGCAATGTTAGTGATTCGGGAACCTTTTCACCAATGACAAGCAAGGGATGGCTACAAAGTTTTAGCAAGTATTGCAGTGCCTAAACATAATGAAAAGGGACATTTGTTCAGTCCATACAAACTCGATGCACTGGGAGAACAAGAAAATAAAGAGGAATGCAAGGAAAAGAATTACTTCACCTGAAATACATGTGTAGATGCTTTTGGTGAAGTAATCTTTCCCCCTCCTGCAACTGCCGACTCATCAATCTTTACGATGCCGGAAATTTCTTGTTTTACATGTGAACCAGAAAACTGCTCATAAAGTTTTAATTGGACAGGGCCAAGGTCACAGTATCTGTCCTGAATGATTTTCTCTGGCAGGTCCGACAAAACCTCATCTTTTGTTCGGCGAAGTAGGAAGGGCATGACCTGCTTGTGCAGTGCTTCCATTGCAAGTGCCCCAGCTTCAGCATCCTTAGCAGAACATTTTGGATCTCTAGCAGCCAGCAGTGGCTTCCCGTAAGTGGCTTGGAACTGCCAAAATGGCATAAAATCAACAGTGTTTGACACCAAGAAGACAATAAGAGAAAATAGTTTTGTAGCTAAAAGCAACACAAAAAATCAACTTGTTAAAAGTATAAATCAGACAAACAGGATTCTCGACAAAACTCAATGATCAATCTGCCAAGATATATAAGATACAGCAAATCAAGAAATTGGTGATATGGTCACCTTGGATGAGATGAGGTGGGAATCAACATGCATCACTATGTTTAACAAAGGTGTCGCTCAAACTCTGGTAATTACCAACATTCACCACTTCATAACGACTGGGGCAGTTTGGTTTAGGGAACGTTTGATGTCCTCAGTAATCTATGATTCTATGCAACATCAAGGGATTCCCATACTTGGTTTGGAAACCCATCACCAGAAAAACTCATGCCAGATTATCAGCCTTTATTTTTTTCCAAATAACCCAACAATAGCCCTTTGAATTTTGACAAAGCAAACTGATATACATAAATAACATGCAACATTTCTTATGAGAATCCAAAACAAGAAATCAAAAAATTGATACCTGTCTCTCTGTTCCAAGAAATCCTGGCATTAGAAAGTCAAAAAGGGACCACAGGTCCATGACGTTGTTCTGAAAAAAAATACAAAAAAAAAGGAAACTTTCTCAGGAGAACTGCAAATTCCAATATATACAAGTACATAGACTTCAACCTTACCTGGATCGGTGTTCCACTTAATATTAACCGGTGCTGGGCTTTCAGCTGCTTTACTGCCAATGTTATTTTAGATTTTGCATTTTTGATGATATGTCCTTCATCTAAAATACAATAGTTCCAGAGAAACTGTGCAAGATAATCAGAGTCCTTACGCACCACATCATATGATGTTATGATTACATTATGCTTATCAAACTGTTCTCTCAAAGAAACACGGTCCTGAACAGAACCAACATATTGGAGCGTGGATATTAGAGAAGCATCAATGTATTTTTCTATTTCAAAAGCCCAGTGTCCAACAAGGGTTGATGGACAAACAATTAAGGATGAATGAGGATCCGCATTGTTATTTGAAGCACGACACTCTGCTATCTCAGATGCCACAATTGCTGATGCTTGAAGTGTCTTCCCAAGCCCCATATCATCACACAAGATTCCATGAAGCTTGAAACGTTTTAAAAAGGCCAACCAGTTTATACCTTCTTGTTGATACCTGAAGGCATGCAAGCAATGGGAAGACTTTAGGGGAGCAAAAAACTACTCTAGAGCTGACTACTGAAACAATAAAATCTTTTTCATGCTGCAATCAATTTGCAAGCCAATATTTGGTGGACAGTGACTAAAGCTTTAAGACCTTCTAGATTATCTGATTTAAAAGTTGCCTCCCCATAAGAAGAAAAATAATACATCTCAGGTCATTGAAGGAGCATTGACCAAAAGATACATTGCCAGTTTACAGAAGAAAACAAGCGAAGGTAAAACATATAACCATCTGCAAGATCTGCATACACAAATAATTGGCACAGGTAAAATGCCAGTTATGTCAATCCCAAACCTCAATCTACATCTCAATGGAGAAACAACCAAACGTGGTCAAATATTGTTCACAATTCTTCCAGAGATATGTCATGTGAAATCATTAAAGAGAATTTTAGGCCCCCAAGAAGATATCATCTATGAGGCTAGTTTTGAGCTTCCCCAACATAGATTCGACCTACAGTTTGTTTTCAAAAAAGACGGGAAAGGAGGGGCAACTGATAGGCCCCAGTGCATTAACTTAAGACCAACTTCACAATCACTTCACACTTCAAAACAAAACTATAAACATGAATTATTTAAATGCAATTATTCCCCAGCATAGCATGCAGTAGTAGGCAGGTGCAGGAAAGGGTATCCTGAAGTGAATTTTCCTATTGAAATGTCAGAGAACATATAGAAGCCAAAACAACACAGTACTAAACAATAATGCATTTTTACTCAACTAGGAAAGCTAAGGTAGGGAAAAAGAATATAGAAGAAAGTAGCAAAGTTTGTATATGTACAAACAAAAGTACCTCCTCAATGTCACTTTCAATTCAGTGAAGAGTTTGTAATCGTCAATATGGGAATTATCAAGCAGTTGCTCCAAAAATTGTGCATCTTCTGCATTTTTAGATAAACCTTCACTCAGTCCAGCAGGTGGAGGAATACCTCTTGCTAATGGTAGAAGAGGTACCAGGGCAGCAAAACTGCGTGTCACACTCTGTCTGACAGAATGATCACTATCACTCATACACCTAAGAAGAGGGACAACTAACAAAGGTGCATATGGAACCAGCTCCACACCCAATCCCTGAACAAGCAAACTAATAAGCATGCCAGCGCCTTGTCTGGCACAGACAGACGTCACATCCCCCAACATAGGAATGGCATTTTCAATCACACCCCTCATTACATCCAGAGTCATAGACTTGGCCATTGTAGTGATACACCTGGAAGCAGCCAATCTAACCGCCACATGGGAATGACTAACACATTTGAATATGCAAGGAAGAAGCATAAGCAATTTAGGCTTTAGGGTTTCATCCAGCATTGGAGCAATAGAGCGTACAACCTGCCAAAATAAAACAATAGATACAAGAAAAATAATTTAATTATAGATACTCCAGGCACCATCAGATTTCAATGAGCAGACATACCAGAAACAATTATCATTTTCCATCATTCGGTACCAGTCAATAGGATATTAACAGAGAGCCACAATTTACCTACAACATTCTGTATGGAAAGAGTGATGGTTCCAAGTTATTACGATGGTTAAACTGTTTTTCCACAATCAACATTAGCCCGTTAAAAAGAAGTCAATAACACTAAAGTCACTAATTTCAGAGCAATGGAAGCCTAGAGCTCTGATCTATCCTTCTTTTCTTGATGCTATAATTCATGTTACCTTGGAATAAACAATGCAAAACAGCTGATTGTCATTACATCTAGAGATTGATTGATTATGACCATGTCTGCTGCCAACACTTAGGTTGCTCTAACCCAGATGTATTTCACACATTAAAGCACTTGTTTTGGTTGCTTTTTTTTTTTTTTTTGTTAAAACTAAAGCTCCAACAGAATGCAATAAAAATTTAAGAGTAAATTAGATTTTACGTCCAAAAGTTAAAAAGGTAGACAAATTAAATGACAAAAGAGAATTGAGCAACAGAACCAAAAATCCTGTGTCGTGGAGAACTATCATAAAAGAATGCTTAGCTTATGAACTTCAGGATTCAACATACTTTGAGCCAATCATACCATCAATTTCCACCATAATGAGTTAAATAATCCTAGATATAGCAAGATTGCTACAAAACAGCAAGGTACAAAAACCCAATCAGTCAGTTATGGAATGTCATGGCAGAATGATAGTATACTGAATTTAATAATTGGTCCAGCAACCCGCTTGTAATGGTATATCATCAGCCATATGTCGTGATTCCCAAAATGAACTTTTTACTATGACCAGATATTGCACATTGGCGTGTGAGACTAAACATTTTGTAATACTCTCGGAAGGTTTATAACAATCATAATTCTAATAGGACATATTGACATTGCCAACCATCATAACAGGGAGAAAAATTCAGAACAAGAAAATAAGAAGACCAAGGAAGATAATGACCTGGATATTATTAATCAAGACCTGAGTATCTTTGACAGATTCAACAGCCTGCATAATTTTCTGTTCATCTGCAGGACCGCCAGGTATAAGAACTTCAGTAATGCAATCCCAGAGTTTGGGAAGCTTTTCAAATAATGTAGGACCAAACTTCTCACACAAATGCCTCAATGCTAGTTCTGACCCTCTTCTGCTGATAAAACCTTCCACTCTTGATCGGTCCTCACCACCAGAAAGCATGTGAACCTTTGATTTTGGTTTTCCTGTGCTACCCCCAAAGGAGAGGAAATCCTGGTCATCAATAATCTCCATGGAATTGATAATTGCAGCTTGAGGAGTCTCAGAAGGATCCGTACAAGTCAAACTACAAATATTCTTGATTAACTTATCATTTGGGCTAGGCTTACGAGCAATGCAATGATAAATAAGCTCCGCAAGCGCCTCAGCCGCCTTCTGTTGCAGTATTTCCTCCTAAACAATGTATGAGAAATGAATCAGAACCAAATCAATTTGAGTTGTTTGTCACACAAAGAATTCATCTTGAAAACACTACCTGTTCTCTTCTAATTGAAGCCATTAAGGGCAAAATTATAGGATTAAGTCGTGCAGGAAGCTCTGACATCCAGACAACAGCAGCAGCAACTAAGGATGACACTGTAATATGCAAATTACTCTGCAAGAAAAAAAATTTGACAACTGTCAAACAAATATCAAAGAATAGAGTACCATATCACACATACAAAATTGAATCACAAACAAACCTGAACACATTTTAAATAGCCTGAAGTTGTTATAAGCCGTTGTTTTGCTGACTCTATATCATCAATAATCCTTCCCATTGATTCATTCCCATCATTATTATTAGATAATAATGGCACTTTTGAAGCAACACTGATTGCATCATCTACAGTTATGCTTTCCACATTAATTTTCATAGTTGACAATATGTCCACAAACATGCCAGATGACTCAACAGCATGTAATAATTGACTCGCTTCATTGCGCATCTTAGCAAATGTCCTTGACAGCTCAGCATAAGGTAGAAGTGAATCTTTTGTAGGGAATGCAGGGTCAGAACATGCTAGCAAATCCAACAAACATTTTCTAAGATGATCTGGAAAAGATTGCATAACTTCCTGATTCCCTGATGGCTCCCTACTTTTTATCTCTTTAAACCAAGAAATAAGAACCATGGACGCCACCTGATAAAAAGGAAAAACTAATTGAAAAAGAGAAAAAAGATGTCACACAGCAATGTTATCTGTTGAACATAGTTAGAAGTTACCTGTCTTTGAACTCCTGAGAAGGAGGTAAGTGCATTCCACAGTGGATCAACTACATACTGCAAAGCATTTGACTGCAACTTGGATGCAAATATCCCCAATGCAGAAGCTGTAACGACTCTAGTATTAGTTACTGACATTTCTGCATCAGCCCCAACAATTATCTTCACTAAGTTGGTAGAAGCATCCCCATTCTTTTCCTGAGAAACAGCTCCTCTCACAGAATCCAAACCAACAGTTCCACAAGATTCATTCTCAAGCTTCACAGCTTTCATTTTAGCTGCTGCTCTATAGTGACTCTTTCGAGGAAGAGCAACTGGCCAAAACATTTTTGTAGCATCTAATGTTGAACCATAAGAAGTAGTTGCAAGTTCAATCCAAGATGACATAAAGGATGCGGCAGCTACTTCCAAGTCCCCAACTGGGCACTAGAATCATTCAGACAAAGTGTTTTTAGAACAAGACAGATGTGAAGCAAGTATAGAAAGTAAAACATGAAGATAGAAATAGAAGGATATGCCCTAGTAAATAGGATGTAGATAGCAGGGCACCAGGAAAGAAAGACAATAGTCTACATACAGACAGACTTAAAAAAGAAAAGCAAAAACAAAACAAAAAATTAGGAAGGTTAACTCCTTAAAGTCAAATGCTAAGCCCATTAGTGAAAGCATGAAACATTTACATCAGCACTAAGTGCCGAAAAGCAAGCATTTTCTCTAATTCCACA
This sequence comes from Durio zibethinus, assembly GCF_047325235.1. NCBI lineage: Eukaryota > Viridiplantae > Streptophyta > Magnoliopsida > Malvales > Malvaceae > Durio > Durio zibethinus. The sequence goes on from NC_143168.1 coordinate 21,644,105, forward strand.
ATCCCCACAGTAGGAGGTTAGCACTCTCCATGTGATCTAACTCATTGGCATAACTAAGCACCCTTCTAAATTGCAAATATTTATTACTTTCAATATCAAACTACTGCTCCAGGTTATTAACAGCCTGGTCATGCTTCTTGAACATTCAACACCAGAAGGAACAAATTTTATTCAACTTTTCTAATCTTGACTGAAAACGATTGTGAGCAGAGAGAGGGTTCAACAACCTTTTTTTGGATAAATAAAGGGGCAGGGAAGGGGGAGAGGGGATTAACTTCAAATCTTAGTATACATGGATAAAATATGAGATCTAACACAAGAAAATTAAGCAAAATTCAGACATAAGTAGAATATTAGCTCTGTTGTTTTGACAATAGAGCATAACTTCGAAAGTATAAAAGCAACAGGACAAAAAATTCTGAAAATTATTGTTGATGGCTGCTAGAGTATAGCGAAGAACCAGGCATAAGCTGTTTGGAATATGCTTGGAATCTAAAGGGTATAAATATATTTTACTTATGATGTCCTTTCTTTTCTGATCAGCATACTATAACCATTGAAACTGGCCATAACTTATTCACATTTTCGTATGATCGTTGAATCATTATAGGATAAGAACTGAGTAAACAAAAAGAAAGCATGAAATTGCAACTTCTGATAAATTCATGCGAGATACCTGCACAAGCAACCTCCATACCCTCTCAGAACACTGCAGAATTTCCTCATTGGATTCTAGGAGCAGGTTCTGGAATACTATCCTCAGGGTATCACCCAGAATAAAAGATGGCCAAAAAGAACTACCAGATGGCTCAGAAATGTTCCTTTTATATCCAGCTTCAAGAAGTCTCTCCTGCAAGAAATTTTCAAAAGAATAATCCCTCAAAAAGACTTGCTAATATCATATTATATGTATGAAAAGAACCTTGCAAGCAAATATACATACTTCAATTAGAGACATACTCATGAGTGTCCAAACTAGATAATCCTGATAACCCAAATATGCAGCTAGTTTGCCAAAAAATAATAATAATAATTTTGTATTTTTGACAAAATTTATAAGTGACTGATACTTGTTACACAAAAACTAAAACATTGTAGATAAGCAGTTTACCAAAGTACGGATAGCTGAATGTCGAACAGATGAAATATTGTGCCTCATAAAGGGCCATAATCGGGGTGCCAACATAGACAACATATAAGGATTTTCCTGCAAATCTTTCCCTTCTCCAACCTCATCAACATGAACTACTTCATTCAGATCAAAATTCTGCTTCTCCCTTGCTGTTGATGTCCCAAACATCTTAGGCATCATATCTTCTTGGGAGTACATTTCCGCCAACAGGTTCATAACACTGCAAATAACAATATTCATGATGAGGATTAAAACAGGGTTCCACAATATCCTTAACATTTACTGATTGATCTAAACTACTATATAGCTCCACTGAAAGAATAATATCCAAATGAGTAAGATCAGTTCAAAGATTGTAGTTATTATTCATACCATGTATTAAACAAAGTATTTTGTTAAAACTTTTAAAAGGAGATAACAATAGGGGAGAGGCAGGGGCAGTGAATAGCAACAGAAGCTACAAGTTCTTTTGCTAGACACGTTAAATTGTACATGCTAGTTGCCAGACATCTTTGGAATACACATAAATTCATATGGAGTTAAGAATGAATGCACCATTCAATTTGCCATGTGCAATGAGTGTCAAGATGATCTTTAAATTTTTATTTTTTTTTATCATTCTCTTTCTTGACCCTGCATAATACTATCTTATTAGGAACTGTTGGACAAATTATAGAGGTTTGGAAATTTGTTTGGAAAATTTGAGAGGGTCTGCTTATTTAGTTGCAAAATACATTAAGTCAATAGTCAAACGAATAAGGTAGTATTTTAGAGTGTAGATAAGTCATATCAGCCAAAATCACTTTGCTTGGTCAATTGACAGTCTCACATGCAGAATTTAGTCAAGATATTTCATTTAGTTTAGAATCCTAGTTCTTTTTTCTTATAGCAAAAAGTTTTTCAGCTGTTTTCTAATGACAAATCCAGTCATACCTTACAAGCCCTATACAAGTTCAATACAAAAACATCAGCAGTTGCAATAATTAGAAAAAATGCGCATCTGTTGCCAGGCAATGCATAGCAAAGATGCCTTCCAAACGATTACAATGATAAATGTTAACACAGGCAATACACTAGAAACATATTCTATATATGAGAATTGAATCCTAAGAAAAATAAGTTACAAAGTACTCAAGAAATTCAAAATTTTTGCAATGTGTCATTTCTAACTTGTATCAAAATTGTCATCAGCAAGAGCAAAATTAGAAACGCATATAGAATTGGGATTTTCAAAACATGAAACTCTATAATAAACAAAATTTAAGAGTAATAATTTGAACAAAAACAGAGCAAAGTAATCCCAACAAGGGGTAGAATACAAGGAATTGTAAATAGATTACCTGCTAGTGGATGGACTAAGGTCATCCAAATCAAGTAGTATATCCCAAAGCAGCATAACAACTGAATGAAGAGATTGACCTTTTAAAGCAACAATAGCAGCTGCAGCAGGTATCAGAGCATCTGCAGCCACAGCTCGCACATCATCATCAGGGTCCTCCAATCCAGCCTTACAAGCAGGGAGAACATGGCCAAGCAAATCTTGAAGCATCTCCTAGAATGCAGAACAGAATTGTGATGGCATGGTTCAATAAAGGCAAACCAAAAATCCTACTAAATGCGTCTCTCACACATTGCATGTATGCACAGTATATCAAAAGAGAGTGTGCAGGTGGATGGGGAATGAATTAACAGAAAATCCTACTAAAATAGTCTAAAATGAAAACTAATCATAAGTCATGAACACTGAGATACAAACTACACAAAATTCAAGAGTTGAAAATATTAAGTACAAATTACCATTTCATCAATATTTTTCCCCAATCTCCAGTACTATATATATAAGACAGGATTTTGTTACTTCATCTGAAACACATTGATAATTTAAGACTTTGCAACTTCATTAATTAACAGATCAGAGACCACTGCTTCCAAAGGCTAATTCTGATAGAGAGATAGTTATGACCTTTCATTTATTAAAAGATCAGAAAACATTGATTCCAAAGGCTAATTTTGATAGATAAATAGTAATTAGCCAGAAAACCTAAAATTTCCATACTTAGAACATGCAAAAAAAGTACTGAAGACAACAAAACCCTTACCTGTCGAACAGCAACCAAGTACTTGATACCCAAAAGGCTTCCATGACGAATTTCCCACTCTGGCCTACACTGAACAAAGAAGGGAAGACAGAACAAAAACCACCATACCAACAGTAAGAATGGGGCACCAACTAGCCTTCATTGTAATTGAGGATTTTGAGCACGAGTTTATAAGGTCTTTACCTGCATTTGCAGCAAGACATTCAATGTTTCATGAACTAATGAAGGGTGCATGTACTTAAAAGTAGCACCTAATGCTTGGGCACAGGTTTCTCGTACTGGAGCAACAACCTGATCGGATACATAGTCTCCAAAACTGCAGAATAGAGATATAAAACAATTAATATAAGGACATAATTTTAAACAAACACCCATTTCTTATCCAATAATACTGGAAAAAAAAGTATTAAATAAATAGCAATTTCTCATCGAACAAAACTAATTAGAAGTTTCCACAATATAACTAGCACCGAAAAGGAAACAAGGCATACCGGTCTAGTGATAGTACACACAAGAAACGAATTGCACAATCCTGAAGAAATTCACAATTCTTAAGCCAAGAATGCCTGGCTAGCTTAACTAAGTTTGTAAGCTCGCAATTTTCAGGGAGATCTTTTAGTACATCGGAATTTGCAAATGCACCCTTATCTTCATAGTAACTCTTAGGCTCTTCCACTTCAGCAGCTTCTTTAGACTGGTACATCAAGTCATCATGATAAAATTCAGTCTCTATCTTCATAGAACTAATATCATGTTGGCCATTAAACTGCCCTAAGGGCAAGCTCCGTGCAGCATCCTCCATCTTCACTGCAACATCGAAGCCACCATGCTGGCCAGCAGAGTTCATATTTTCCATCATAAGGAATGATCCATCTTCAAGCTTAGGCATCTTCAGATTAGGCTCCGATTCATCTGGTGAAACTTGCATATTCAAATCAATTTCTCTCTCCCTTTTAATTTTACTTGAATAATCTATATCTTTTACTTCAAGAAACAATGCATCATCTGAGTTCAAGTCAGGCAAATATACTCCGGCAGAAGAACCATGATGCGTTAAAATTTCTCTCAAAGCCATAACACTACCATGGCGAATCTCCCAAACTGATAACACATAACAAAAGGAAACTATCATCAGATCAGAAAAAGGAAAAAATGAATGATCTAAGTCCTGAAGTTTATATAAAAGCTTACCAGAATCAAACATATCAAGAATGAGTTGTTCAACAAAGCTACGGAAAGGCCACTGGCCATCTCCATCATGATCAGAACCGTCTTCATCAATAACAGCATCTAACTGCATAAGAAGTCAACATCATTTGCTACACCCGATAGCTTAAAATGGAAGTAAAATAGAAGAAGAAATAATTCTTCTCTTTGAAAAGCAAATCATGAGAGTACCTCCTGAATCGTATTTGTAACCTTACAAACTCAATTTCCAACCTTTTAACAGGTAAATTCCAATTTTATACCCAAAACAATGATGGCTTGTAACATCAACTATCTGATAGTTTTCTGGTTTTAGTTGAGATAGTTAAGGTTTTTTATCTTCATAAACATTTTATCTTGGTAGCTGCAACAGGGTGCAGCATTTTACCCCAATCCACCCTGTTACGTTTCTCCAAAGTACAAATATCAGCATGTTCAACTATTCATCAACTCCATCAATCAAGAACACCATTTTGACTTGATTCAAAACAGTGCAACACCCACCACTTTTACTTTAAACGAATTTCCAGGACATTCTCAAGAATATACAGATATGTTGGTTGCACAAAGTAAGTATTATGAGTAAAATACATCACCAAAGGAAGCATAAATTATCTGGCACATAGTTTATTTAAAGCATGTAAAAGGCTGAAGACCATGAAAAAAGAGACAAATGCACAAGAGAAATATGCACGCAGAAGTTATAGAACAGTGAGATAAAAAAAATGGATGAGTATTAGTGCTGGTGAGATCAGAGAGAAGGATAAGCATTTAAGTATTCCGGTGTAAGATCATGCTCATTGCAGGGCTAAGCTTCAAAACTTTGAAATTCACTCTAAAAGCAGTTTAAAGTTAAAACTATTAATTTAAGTAAATGATTTATTTGTTCTATAACTTCTGATTAAGTAAAAAAAAAAAAAAGTAAATTTGCAAATATCTGTTCATAAAATTTTACTTACAGAGGCTGTAATCAAAGCAAAGAAAAAGACTTCCATAATATTTATTAAACAAAAAGGTGTAGCACACAATTGACATGAAGTTTGGCATTCAACACACATAAAAAAATTAGATCTAACGGTTAGGGATTCTAAAACCAAAATTATGAACTTATACGTTAATTATGAAGTGAGATATTCTAATACCTTACTCGAACCTAATGGATCAGGACATGTTCCCCTTGGAGTTGATACACTATGAGCTGGTGATAACTCTGTATCTCCATCATCAGACCAGCCTTTTGCTTGATCTTTCGAATTTATTTTAGCTTTTCTCTTTAACATATTCAACTCTCTAGCGCTTGGCCTTCTTTTAGACATAACATTAGGTACCATACGTGAAACAAATTGCTGGATGTTATGTACTGATGGTGATGTGTAAAATCTATTATTATGTAACCCATTTGCATGGTGGTGTAATTTGTGAACTATAAGGTCCTCATCTCTAATCATATCACTGACATCCATGAACTGCTCACACATATCCAAACCTGCCCATAACAACCAAGTCTGGTGTAAGGAAATCATGCGAATGGAAAGTATAACAAATCAAACTCAGTAGCCACTCATAAACTCAATAAGGGACACAACTGAAGATAAAGAAATCATACAATTGACCATTTCGGAAGTAAAATATAACTCTATAACAAAGGGAAAACTCCTGCGAATTACTAAAACGAAGAAACTAAACAAATAAAAATGCATGTAAAATTATCGAACTCTACAGCAGAAAGTCCCACTCCTTACACCAACCTTCCTTAATCATTTATCTTGCTGGAATGGGAATATAGTTATAGCAAAGGCTCCATTATGCTCATAAAAACTGAACTCTTTCAAAATGTTTTGGACATAAAACGTTTATTTACCTTTGGATTGTTTGCCACGTGGAAAATGAATGAATTGAAGCCATTCTTACAGCTGATGGCAACCTTCAGTGGAAAAATGACCCCCCTCCCTTATTTTGACTTATGTTAGATTTAGAATATGGGAGTATCAAGACCCACCCACAAATTTCAGCTAATATGTTAATATCACTTTTAAAATTTTAAAAAGGTTAAGCACATCACCAATCTTAAAGGGAAAAATTAAACTAAAATATCACAAAACCAACAATGTTTTCAATGATAAAATCAAACATTACTTGAGAAAATGAATATTCCATACAATTAGTTTTAAAACCAGTAATTTATTTTACATTCTACCAAAAGGCACTAACTTGATAACAGGAACATACAATGCAGCAACCCATCAATGGTACCCAGTGTCTTAGTTAATATTAAGCAGTTTCGATAACTTCAGGCTGAGGACCAAGTGAAACAGCTTCACCTAAATGGAACCTAATTAACAATTTCCTACGTTAAAGAACACATTTCACATGCTCCAAGTTCTGAATGTAGGATAATCACCACTTCCTGCTTAGATTACAGAAATGCCTAGAACGACTGGCCATATATAGAAATTATATCCATGATACATAATAGAGATATGTATGTATATCTGTCATACATCGACACCATACCACTAAAGAACTATCAGCCAAGATTGTTTCAATTCAAAACCATATATATATCAACCCTAGAGGGCATAAAAAAGGAAAACAGAAATGATAATCCACTAGTGCTTCATAAAACCCTCACCAATGAATAGATGAATAGAGACAACAAAAAATCAAATTGTCTCAACCTAACAGACTTGCCAGAAATTTTGAACTCCCAACAACATTGCCAGCTCTTCCCCTGATAATAGAATCATCTCAATAGAAACTTCTTTCCCTTTCTTTTTTTTTTTTTTTGTGATAAAATATACACACTTCCTTCTATTACCATATAGTAATAAACCAAATGCCAAACACAATAAAAATCTGAAAGTATCAGTAGCTCATAACAAACCCATAAAAGAAAAAAAAAGTACTAACCTAAACGTCGTTTTAGATTCTGTTTCTGGCGAGCCAATCTCTCTTTAGGATTCTTTGAGTTATCATTTGCAATATCATACTCCTGCATTGAAAATGGATTCCAATGTTTTCTTTAGCACAGAAAATATTATAAATTAAAATAAACACCTCAAACTAACAACATTGCAACAAATCAAACAAAACGATTAAAAGGCATGCATTACAAATCAAAGTAAAATATACTAATGCCAGAGCGGAAAGACAAGGGATGTGGAGAAGTTAGAAATCACTATTAATATCTAGGGCCCATAAGCTTCTAGAGGCCAGAAGTGGAAGCTTGAATTAGAGCTTAAAAATAATGCATTGAGATCTGTTATTCCAAATAATTTTCATCTAACAGCATTTTTCAAATAGTTGCACCTTCAATCAACCAAACAAGCTACTTACACAGACTAAAAAATCTAAATAATTATTTTTTGAAAGGCAAATCTAAACAACTATTACAATAAGAAGAAGACAAAAGTCAAGATAACATATATTGCAAGCACCACAATCATGCTAGTTGTCATAATTGAAATAACTACTATTCAAAATATATAAAAAGAGGCAATGCAAAGAAAAGCAAAGCAATAGCAATTCTCTCTAATTCTTTTCAGCTCTATTAGTATAAAACCATCGGAATACATGCCATATTACATACCTCAAATTTACACACTTTTCTATATTCAAAGAAAACATCCACATGAAAACTGATAAGTGGGAGGTGGGAAAATGGTTGTTGATCTTGTTTACAAAATGCAAAGCCATTTTACAACACCATGCATGGAAGAATAAAAATTAAAAATACAATGAGAACCTACTTTGCAAGAACATTAAAGAAAGAGTGTGAAAGAAAACCTATGATGGAAAAAGAAAATAAAAATGTAACATCTACCACAACAAAGCCAGAAGATTCTAACCCTTGACCGCTTATCACTAGAAATAACAAGAATGGAAAGAAAGGTGCTGTAAATTTACCGAGAAATTAACAAATGGAATTAAATATAAAATTTCATTATAGCAAGTGGAATTCTTTCCAAGGGTATTAATTAATCCTAATAAAGAATACAAAATGATACTTAGATTAAATCCTTCAAATAACATGGGGATCATTTACCTGTCCACCTGAGGCCAATAAAGCTCCAAATTCCAGCACCTTGTTGATGTCAAAGCTGTTAAAAAAATTTTATCAAAGAAATATATGTCAGTAGAGAAGACAGCTAGATATTGTTTGGAGAATCACATACTTTGATATGAACTGAAATCCATGACATGTAAAATATTTTTCCCATCCATAGAGTAAAGATTCGGTACAATAGAAAGTGTTAAAATAAAATCTCATAAACAACCTTCTAAATGAAACACCTGCTACAATTTTAGAATGTAAGTCAGGTGATGCCACCATATCTTCAACAGTAGCAGATATCCCAGCCCCAGTCATCTTTGCTCCAACAGAAGACAATAAATCACCCAGTGAAGTGTGCTTAACATTTTGAGCAATAGCCCCTATTGCATGAGCAGCGGCAACCCTTGTGTCCCAATTTTTACTACGAAGATAATGAGAAACCTAATTGCACAAAAAATGGCACTTAGGTAGACAATAAAATACAAAACATAACACTAACAAGTAACTGACAAGCCCACCCAAGAAGGGCAGCTAATAGTAAAAAGAAATCATAACAACAATGCAAAGAAAAAAAAAAGGCAGAAACTCATAATTAGAAAATGTAAATTTCACACAAGAATTGATTAAAATAATCCTAACCATCGGTTAGATCAATCCCTCTACTAGGTATTAAAACACAAAAAACTTGAGCAAGACTCAAAATTTAACTCAATCATACTGCATTTGAATGCACAAGTCCGAGAAAAATACTTTCAAGCTAAACTTTGAAGAGGTATCTTAAATTACAGCCTCAATGATTTTCTAGGTAGAGAAAATGAATAATTTCATATATCTTGCAAGACAGCAATTTGAAATGTCTAATTTTTAAAAATTCACAGTTTAAAAAGAGCAATTACTGAAGTGGCCCAATGTGCAGGTGCTAAACGAGACAAAACATACAGAGAGAAGTATAAAATCTATGGCACTCAAAAATAATATTCTTATTTATTTTCCTTAGAACAACAAGAACATCCAAGCATTTTTCCCACAACAAGGGTCAATTCCACCATTAAACCCTATAGATACAAACCCATATCCAAAGTAAGGCCGTTCAGAACTTAGAGAAAGAAAAACACTTAGAATAAATTCCTCACTATCCCAATTTAGCAAGGTTCACTACTGCAACCCTAACGAACTTAACACTCATAAACTTCAATATGTTCGCTCCCACCTAAAAGTCTTTAATATAAACAGCAATGCAATTCAAATCTTCCTGACAATTTGCATTATTCAAAAAAAAAAAAAAAAGCCAAAACTCAATCTTGGCAATGTAATATAAAATGTATAGATTTTCTTTCCTTCCTCCAAATAACATAAATTCTAAAAACTTCCAAAAGTGGCAAATAAACAATCATTAAAAGAATTCCATTCAATTAATAGGTTACCAAAAAAAAGGGAAATGTAGCTTCTTTTTGTTCCTCAAAATAACATAAATTCCAACAAGTTGTCAAATTTAACAATAAAAACACACTTATTAGACTAAATTAATAGCTAAGAATGCATAAAAAAATTTAAAATAATAAAAAATAAGAAATTTTGAAATCAATACCTTCTTGAGAAGAGAATTTAAGTCCTGCGGATGCGATTTGGCAATATCTCCAATCTGTCGCGCCGCAGTGAATCTCGTCGCTTGCGTTGAACCAGCTTTTTAAAACAAAATTAGTCAAAGAAACAAAAAAAAAAAAGCTTCTTGAATATCGCAAAATTTCAATCAGATCCAAACTAAAAAAATAAATTTAAATTGTTTTTCAAAAAAAGGATACTGTCCAACAAAGTGAGTAAGCGATTGAGACGCGAAGATTGTTGCTGAGCCATATAGCTGAGACGGCGTCGGATTACAATTCGTCAGTAATTCTTCGGCATCGTCTCGGATCATTCAATTTTGAAAAAAAATCGATAAATCCTCGCTTCTCGAAAATAATAAACGTTGAAAGAAGGGAAAGTGTTGGATTCGCCGTCGTTTTTTCTTAGTGGAATCTGTTTGGCTTTCGTTTTCTGTTACTGGTTTTTTCTATTGTGTGTATTTTGGCGATAAACGAAACGAGAATGGAAATACCAAGAGCAAGAGGGATAGATGGGGAAAGTTAGGGTTACCTGCGAAGCGGCGGTGACGTTTTGGTGATTTTAAGCGGACGAGGTGCCGCTTTTTCCTTTTTATTTTCTTTTTCTTTTCTCTTTTTATTTTTTATGAAAATATATATCATGATTTTAAATTAAAAGTGCTTTTTTATTTTATTATTATTATTATCATTTTTATGGGTTTTTTATTTTTGATGTTTATGGTTTATTCAAAATTCTATTTTATAATAATGATTTTGTTTTATTTGCGCGGTTTTTGACTTTTTATTTTTATTGCTTTTATGTTTGCAAAGGGTTTTGATTTTATTATTATTGTTCTTAAATCTTTTAAAAAAAAAAAAGCTTGCCTTTTTTCTCTTGAATTTTGATTATTTTTTTTTAATTTAATATTTAGTTTCAATATTCTAATTTTAATTTCTTTTTTTAAATGGTTGTGGAAATATTTTTTAAGTTGGCGGGCCAAGGGCCCTGTTAGTTTGGGCTTGAAAGTACAAACCCAATGTAATGGATCCAGAGAAAGAGAAGATGACAATTTGGCGCCCATTCAGGCCCACAAAGCTAAGCTCCACGCTGCTCTAGGCTAGGATTTAAAAACCCAAGCTCAAATTTGCCTCCGTCTACCACCTACCTTCCACTTTATAGATTTTTATTTTTTTTTCCTTCTACGACAATCCATGGTCCATACGATAAAAGTTGTAAATTTTGGAGGCAACAGAGGTTATCTATGTATCATTAAACTTTTGCTTTTTTTTCTTTTTATATAAAAGACATTATTTTGGGTATTGTTAATTAAAGGTGTATATGAACAAAACTTTTGATGAATTATCTATGAATATTTACCATTTTTATTCATTTATATTTATTTATTAAATTTAATAAATAATATTGAATAATATTATTATATTTATTTACTAAATGAATAAAACACGAACAAAAATCTATTTAGATTGTTTATTTTCGTAAATAAATTTGTTAATATTTATGAATAAATTTAATTATAAATCATTTAAACTTTTAAAAGTTGACAATTTTAACCTTTAATATCTTTTAACATTTTATAAATTATCATCTAAATTTTATATCATTGAGAATTATACATAAGATAGAATAAGAATTATATTTAACTTTTTAAAAATATTATTATGAAATAATTTTTACGTGTTAAAAAATAAATGTTTAACTAAGTTTAAATGTAAAAATTTGAAAAATAAAAAGCTTACCTAAACATTTATCCCACATCGGTATAACAATCAAGATAAGAGGAAGAATGAATCTATAACCTTTGCCAAGCCAAAGTGAGTTAATTTGAAAAGCAAGCGACTGATGGTCCTCTTAACAATAGGCTTATAATTCCCTCATATTAGGATTAGAACTTTCTTATTAATGTAAAATGGGTATAATTTTTTTTTTTTGGCTATTGTCACCGGTACAAGTAAAAGCTGGTTATGAGATCAAGTTCAGTCTCGATACGAGTTTGTGTTCAACCCAAAGCTCAATAAATAAAAATAAACCAAATCTGAACACACAATCTTATGTTTAATTAAAAACTTGTTTATGTTTGAACTTGTTGAAGATTAACAAACTAAATTTGAACTTCATTTACAACCTTATTGTTAATTAAAAAAAAATCGAGAGAGGGGATGCAAAAAATAAGTCACTTTTCATTTTCCCTTTTTTATATTCTATATTTTATTTTTTATTTATAAGAAAATTAAAATACCTAATATATATTGATTTTTAAGTTAGGTTTGATTCAGAGTGCATGTTTCTACAAAGGATTAGGTGAATATTTTGTCAAATCCTTTCTATATAGATGGCCTTTTTAGTGGTTTATCTCTACACCTTTTTCCTTTTATGATTTTTTTCCTTGCCTTTTTTTTCATTAGGTTTTTCAGTTTGATGTTGTTTATCTTTATATAGCATGAGTTTCAAATTCTATCTATTTTTATTGCTTGGGTTTTTTCCAGTTTGACGTTTTTTCTCTTTCTCTAACTTTGGTTTCAAATTTTATTTATTTCTATTACTTGGGATTTTTTTTATTTGGGTATTATTCTTTTAAGGCTTACCCTTGTATTTTGAGTCTCTATAAATTGATTCATCGAAATTTTTAAAGTTTATTGCTCTGTTTTGAAATAAATATAATTTTTTGCTTATTCTAATGAATTATTTAAAAGATATTGATGATAGGATTCAATTGATTTTCTACCCTATATCTCCATTAACAAGCTATGCTTTCATAGGCCTTCTTGGCTTTTGAAGTGAAAACCATTGAGTGTTGATTTTTTTGTACCATATCATCGACCGTTTGGCCAGTTTCTACCATTTTTTGGCAATTGGGATACTGGAAACCAGAACTTCCTCGGACCAACAACATCAAATACTTTGCTCAAGCCCCTTAATGAGATAACATAGTCTTCAATGATAATGATAACAATTTTTTATAGGTTCACTTTAGAACACTATAAGAAAATGAAAGATTAGTGACAGCTTTATAGCGACCATTCACTTACAAATACCGCTAGCTTTCTTGTTTTTATAAAACTCAAGGCATTTATCATCAAAATGTCACTAAATATTTAAATAGCGATATTGTTACTTATAAACACCACCCAAAACTTGATATTAGCAGTGTTTCTCGATTAAAACGCATTGAATAATCATGCTTTAAATTTTTTAGTAAATACTAAAGGCATTTTTGACAAAAAATTCCTTGAATAATCCAGTTAAAAAAATTTATAAAAAATTACTAAATGCGTTTTTGGCAGACAATGCCTTCAATAATCCCCTCATAAAAAATATATGCAATTATTGAAGGCATTTTTACAAGAAACGCCTTTAATAATTTGACCAAAAAATTTCATAAGCTTATTGAAGGCGTTTTTAATAAAAAAATACCTTCAATAAATATCTTATCAAAATTCTAGGATCGTACGAATGTTAATCATAAGGTGACAGGTTCGATCCTTCCCTTTTAGCCTTTTTTGGATTTGTGTAAAGATTATTTGTAATTGATTATGCTAGGCGTGTTCTTGGCAAAAACGCCTTCACCAATTGCTTTAAAAAATTTTGGAGAGAATATTGAAGGCATTTTTTGTAGAAAAATGCCCTTAATAATCCATTGAAAAAATATGAAACCGATTCTTAAATACATTTTTGGTCAAAATCACATTCTATAATTCAATCAATAAATTTTTAATTAGGATTATTAAAGGCGATTTTTGCCAAAAATGCTTTTAATAATCTATAGACAAAAGTTAAAATGAATTATTGAAGGCATTTTTGGCTCAAAACGCCTTTAATATATTCAAATGATAATTTTGAATGGTCGGATTATTAAAGGCAGTTTTTTCCAAAAACGTCTTCAATAATATTTTGTTAGGGATTATCCAATGTGTTATTGGTAGGAAAGCACCCTTAATAATCCATTCAATTAATTTTAGTTGGTATTATTGAAGGTAATTTTTTTTAAAATGCTTTCAATAATTCATACAAAAAAGTTGAAACGGATTCTTGAAGGCGTGTTTTGCCCAAAATGCCTTTAATATTTCACACAATAAATTTTCTGGTAAGATTATTGAAGGCAGTTTTGGTAAAAATACCTTCGATAATATTTTGTTATTGATGATTCAAGGCATCTTTTTGCTAAAAACGCCTTCATTAATCCCATCAATTTATATATATTTGATATTGTATATGTCAAATCAGTTGTAAGTTTATGCCCATAAATCGTTTGAAGTCAGTTATATATTTATGCCCATAAAACGTTTGGTTTATATATGTGATACTATGAATTACATTTTGGAATTTACATAATGAACATTGTTGTATTTCAATAAATTGACCATACATCCGAAATTAAAACTGATAATGTTGTCATATTAATATACTTTTTTGAAATAATTATACTCAATAATATATTAAGTACACATAGTGTATTCATATTAAGTATATCAATAATATTAAACCAATATCCCAATGTCTAAACTTAAAGTTTTCATTTAACAGAACATGTTAAAAATATTATAACAATTTGTTCTTCATATATTTACATTCAATGAACAATGTCTAACCTCAAGGTTTATCAACATTGATAAAATGATAATACATACTCATTCTTTTCTTTATGGACTTCATCCATCCGTGAAGCTTTCTTTACTCTCTCACTAAAAAAAATATCAGAAGTAAATGTTAATAAATGAAAACATAATGTACTTTTTATTTTTTAAAGATATAACGAGTTATGAAATTTATACTAACCTTGAATGGTGTGGTCATAAAATCATTTAATACTATCTCTCGCATAAAATGAAGGACATAATATCCACATTCAATATTACCTGATTGACAAAGTACTTGAAAATTAAATTAAGTGGGTTTAAGAAACATTTATCTACACAAATTCAGCTTAAAAAAATAAATTTCATATTTATCGATAATGACACATATTTCAGTTTCTTTGTCTTCCTATCGAATGCAAATATTACCCTAAATTAAAAAGAAAAAATTATTTAATACATAATAAAATTACTTATGAAGAAATATAAGATATATAATATAATAAAATGTAATACCTCTTTATAAAAGTTTGAATATCGGGGTTAGGCATCATCGTTTGATCAACTAAATTAAGTAAGTATAGTGTTAAAGATTTGGTATCAATCACAATAAGCACCCAATGATGACTGCAAAATAATAACAATGGTATATTCATATTACACATCATATCAGATTTGGGTAAAGTTAGAATATAACTTACTATGCATTATACGGGGGCAAATAAAAATCGACCGATCTTTTCATGCATTGGATCACATGATTAGCATGATAAGCGACTATACCACTCTACTCACTAATGAAATAGGGTCAATGAATCTAAATCTGTTAGTTAACTGTCTCTCATTTAGCTCTCTATATAAGAAGCTACATGATAACAATCAACACTATTAATAATAACAATGACGACTGCAAAATAATAATAATGATATACTCAGATTACGCATTAGATCAGATTTGGGTAAAGTTAAAATATAACTTACTACGCATTATATGAGAGCAAATAATAATCAACCAGTCTTTTCATGCACTGGATCATATGATTAGTACGATAAGCGACTGTGCCACTCTGCTCACTAATGAAGTTGAGGTCAATGAATCTAAATCTATTAGTCAACTGTCTCCCCTTGAGCTCTTTATATAAGAAGCTGCACGATAACAATCAACATTGCTAGTTAATATTACACCTTAATATAGATTATTATATATTGAATATGCATATTTATATTTATAAGCTAACCTTATATAAGCAATGATATCAACAACTGATAATTCATCCAGTTCACAAAATTCTTTAACCTCTTTTACACCAATGAAAGAAAATGATGGCTTATCAAATAATCTTTTCTCAAACTCAATGGTTATAAAGTTTTTTCCAGATGAATGCTCTAGTGAATATTTGGATAACTCATCCATGGTAGCCTAAGCAAGGGTCATACTATGAGTCCAAACATCCTGCTACAATATTTAATGAAATATAAGTATTAAAACCAAATTAATAAATATAATAAACAAATTAATATTAAAATTATAAATAAAATCATACTTCTTGAGTGGTAACGGAGGATGGGTTCACTTCCTTGCTTGCAACGAAAGCTTTTCCAATAGGGATGATACTATCAAACCGATCTACTAGCATGTTATGCTGCATTGCTGTCAACATGAATTTCAAAGCAGCGAGTTTTTGCTATTGCTCATTGAGACATTGCTCTTGGTCATCAATTCATTGCTATTATTCTTAATGATTACTTCATATTATGCATTTTCATTCATAAGGTTTTGTGTTAATTATTAAAAAACTTTGATGGCAAGATAAATTTACCAATCCCACGAACCCGACCAGGTCTTTCTTTAGCGCCTAATGCTAAAGACAAAAGATTTTTACCATACTGGGTTGCCAGTTCACTAGATTTAACTTTGACAGCATAATCATCCTGAAATATAATAATAAAATAGGCTATAATAACAAATCTATACAAGCTAGTATACTGTCATGCATATAACCACAATATCAATCATACATTATATTAAAAAAATAGTTATACATATAATCTTTTTTGCCATTTTTTTGATTGCTTCATCTGTAAAGAATTTATCCTTTCGTAGATGTTCTTGTTTTCAGACGTCTCATTTGAAAACTTCAGTACTAGAACTCACTGATTCCTATTAAATTATCGTAATCAGAATATGTAAAATAAATGTTCATAAATATTCATTAATAAGTATAAAATAAGGGTACGAATACATATAATCTTATATTTCATATTTGCATATCCCTTTCTTGCTGTTCGATGGTGATATTGTTGTTTAACCCAAATGTTTCGTTGGTTTTTTTTTATTATCTATAAAAGAAAAAAATTATGTCAATCACATATGAAGATTAAAGGCTATATTGCATAAAAACTTATAAACAATATTTTTAGCAATGGATTTGCATACTGAAAAATCTTTTAAAAGCCAATATCGAACAAAATTTATCCAATCTTCAACATTTATCACATCTGCATATGCTATAGGGGGAACAGCTAATACATCACCTTGATCAGCCAGCAATAAAATATATTAGGTTTTCAATCTGATTTTAAAGTCTTTAAATGTTTTTTCAACAAATTACAACACAATCTTTTTACAGTCAATAGGAACGTTGAACCATTCTTAAATTATTTAACACAATTAGTAAAAACACATTGAATTTCAATTAAATGATCATTTAATAAATTTTACGAAATAGTTGAATAAACATACCATAATCGACTGTTATATATCATCCTTAAGATCATCAGAAACTCATTGCCAATTGGTGTACATAATTGAAATCCTACGACGAACAACGGTTCCAATATGAG
The DNA here is from genome assembly GCF_047325235.1 of Durio zibethinus. Taxonomy (NCBI): domain Eukaryota; kingdom Viridiplantae; phylum Streptophyta; class Magnoliopsida; order Malvales; family Malvaceae; genus Durio; species Durio zibethinus. The sequence continues at coordinate 21,661,613 of NC_143168.1, forward strand.
TAGCCATCCTAATAGCTTCTTCAGAGACAAGCTGCCCACTTTGATTGAAGTCAACATGAATTTTTGTGTTACTAACTTTAATTTGTTTATTTAGGCCTTTTTCTTTCTTTTTTGGCCTATAAATTTGTCTTTTGCATGTTCAATAGAAGGAGACTACTATTGTTTAGAGTCCATAATATCTGCGATTTTGGTCATAATTATATGAATTACACAAAATGATCGTCCAAATTAAAAACTGTACTTAGTTAAATACAACCAATACCATATTACGTACATAAACCCATTTAGTAAACCAATCAGCAATGTGCTCATACACACCTTTCAGTAAACTACTTAGAAACACCATTCAGCAAACCATTCAAAAACATCATTAAGCAAACTATTCAAAAACATCATTCAGCAAACCATTTAGAAATACTATTTAAAAACACCATTCAGCATACGATTCAACAAAATAATATTACACAACAAGGTTCAACAAACCACATTATTAACAAAAAACTACACAGAAATAACATACATGCAATGATAAGTGCTTGAATGACTATGCTTATGGTGAAATTAATAAAAATATATATCCATATGTAAATAGTAATGAATCGAAAAAAAATAGCTCTATCAAATAATATAAATAATACAGTAAACAAAAATTATAAAGACATATCGATAAATAAAAAGGTGCTCACCACTGATTTATTAAAGGTTGGTGGCGACAATAGGGATAAAGAAACCAAAAGTCTAATAGAAATGTGTTTGTGGGTTTGGTTTGATTGATTCATACAGCTTTTAATCATTTTGTGTACTAATAGTTTGTGATTCTGATGTCCAAGACATGGCATGAATATAAAATTTATTAATGATAATCCCCTCAAAATTTTACGTGAAGATTATTGAAGGCATTTTTTACTAAAAGACTCCTTTAGTAATCTAAAAAATAAACTTCAAAGAAAATTATTAAAGGCATTTGTTATAAAAAAAATACCTTTACTAATTATGTACGTAAATTAGTGAATGCATTTATTTAGAATAAATGTCTTCACTAACAGTGTTAAATTTGGGTTGTGAAAAATTGAAGGTGTTTTTCACTGGAAGACGCCTTTAATAATCTTAAAAAGTTTAAGAGAAAATTATTAAAGGTGTTTGTTCTAAAAAAATGCCCTTACTTATTATGTATGTAAATTATAGGCAATTAGTGAAGGCATTTTTCTAGAATAAACAATTTCACTAAACGTCTTAAAATTTGAGCTGTGAAAAATTAAAGATATTTTTCACTGGAAGATGCCTTTAATAATATCAAAAATTTTAAGAGAAAATTATTGAAGGTGTTTGTGCTCAAAAAACACATTCAATTATTAGTGAAGGCGTTGTGCTATAATAAATACCTTCACTAAATACACCATAAAAATTGGATGAAAATTTTGAACGCGTTTTTGAGGCGTAAACGCATTTAATAATCGTAAATAATTCTATACGACTCTATTAATGGCACCTATAATATATTTAAAAAATATATAAAAGGAAATTATTGAAGGTATTTTTCTTAGTACACGTCTTCAATAATCCAGTCCAATAAATTTGTCCTTAAACTTAGCATATCCAATCACCAACTTGAAACTTGATCTTTATTATTTTGCTATTTTTTTTCTAAATCAACTACAATTTACTTTTTCTTTTCTTCAGCTTATATTATTCGAGCATTTTCTTTTAGAATCCTATTTCGACTATTCATTAGTTATTTACTGATATTTTTACTTAATTCGACTATTCCTTCAGCTTTTGCAATTGGTGATTTTTTTTTTGTTTAAATAATTTTCTCCAAAACTCACATTTCTCAAATACCCATTTTTAACCCATTATCTGCTTTCCTTTCCCTTTCATTTTCTTTCTTTTCTAGGCTTCATCTGTACCTATTTTATCTTATTTTAATCTCAACTACAAAAACTCTTAGGTATTGTCTACGTTAGCAGCGAATTTTAACATTCATAATATTAGGTACCTGATAAAATACTTCACAATAAGGAATTTTCATTTTCTGTAAGTACTGGTCTTGTTATTATTTTTTATTTAAAATATAGTAAACTTAAGTATTTGACATGTTCATTTTCATATAAATTATTTATATACATTTGGTCTGATAATGTAACAAATACTAAATGGATAAAAGTTGGATGCAAAAGTCAAGATTAAGTCAAGAGTATAAAGATAGAGTGAAAAAATTTCTTAATTTTGCATTTGAGAATACAAATGAAAATAATAAATATTATGCCCATGTGTGAGTGTGCTAATATAGATTGGCAAATGCGTTAAGTTATTTTTGAACATATAATTTATATTGAATTTCCCTTGGGATATATTGATTGGTATTTTCATGGAGAGTCTATAATGTCAAGATCTTTCATTATAGTTCTTTTAACTTCAAGGATTTTCCAACACCAACATGATCATTTTATAGCAGATGACATTGAAGGCATGTTACGATATGCTTTTAACATTCATAACCAATATTTTTGTAATTTTTCTCCCCAAAATGATGGATTTAATCATTCTAATGTTGAAATGAATGAATTTAGTGAACCTAGGATAGGTGTAATTGACTAACAACCTAGAGGAGAAATATCAAAGTTTTATAGGTTGCTCGAAGATATGAATGAATAACTTTATGAGGGCTCGAAGCATTCAATGTTATCTTTCTGTGTTTATCTTTTTCACTTGAAATGCTTATGTGGATGGACGAAAAACTTTTTGATTTTATTATTAGAGTTTATAAAAGAAATATTTCTTTTTGTAAAATTTTTTGAATCTTATAAGAAATCAAAAAAGATGATCAAGGGTTTAGGTTTCATATATGAAAAAATCCATAGTTGTCATAATGATTGCATGTTGTATTGGGGTGATAAAATAATCAAGAATCTTGTCATGTGTGTGATATTTCTCATTAGGTGGATAAAAATCTCGATAAAAGTTGAATAAAGATAGTGATGGGGTCAATATAAAAAAAAGTCTATTAAGATTTTACACTATTTTTCTTTAATATCAAGACTTCAATGACTCTTTATGTCTTTCAAAACTGTAAATTCAATGAGGTGGCATTATGAGAAGAGGACAGATGATGGATCATTGAAGCATTCTATAGATTATTTAGCATGAAAATTATTTCATTCTAGGTTTTTAGACTTTGTATCTGATCCTTGAAATGTTATGCTTGAACTAGCATCTGATGGATTCAACTCATTTAAAATGATAAGTAATTCTTATAGTACTTGACCAGTTGTATTAATTTCTTACAATTTGTCACCATGAATTGTTATGAAGCAACATACATTTATATTGTCTATAATAATTCTTGAAGAAAAAAGTTCGGGTAATGATATAAACATCTACTTACAACCTCTTATTAAAGAGTTAAAGTAATTATAAGAAAAGAGTTAAGACCTATGATGCATCAAAAAAAGAGAACTTCAATATGCGTGATGCTTTATTATAGACTATCAATGACTTTTTTACTTATGTAAATTTATCTAGTTAAAGTACAAAAGATCGTTATAGTTATATATGTTGTGCTATACAGATACGTTTGAAGTGGTTACTTAATGGTAGAAAGTTTTATTATATGGGACATCATCGATGGTTAGATGATAATCATCGATTTAGATTCTAAAAACATCTATTTGATAAAACTGAAAAGTTGAAGAGATCACATTTACCAATTAGTGGGTCTAATATCTTGTCAAATTAAAAGATATCAATTTCACTTATGAAAAATGACTCCATCAAGAAAAAGAGTAAGGGATATCTTTGAAGGTGTACGACTTTATATTACGTAAATTGGTGATACTAATACTGATGTTGGTGATCTTGATATTCAAAGTGATGAAAATGATGATGAAAATGATGATGAAAAAGATAACCCGAATGAGTCTGAGTTGTGAAAAAAACTATCTTTTTTTAGTTACCTTATTAGGAATATAATTTATTATGCCATAACCTTGATTTGATGCACATAAAGAATAATATTTAAAAAAAATTTATCGGGACAATTCTTAATGTGAATAAAAGATCAAATAATGACTTAAAGAGTTGGCTTAACCTAGTTGATATGGGATTCGCCTTGACCTTCATCTAAAATTACTTTTTAATGGTAAATATCGATTGCCTGTTGTTTATTTTGGGATTTCTAAATCTGAAAAAGATGTGTTTTACAAGGTTTTAAAAAATGTCAAAGTTTCAGATGACTATGCGTCAAATATATCGAGATGTGTGAATCTAAAGGAATGAAAACTTTCTTTATTAAAGTCACATGATTATTATATTTTGATGTAAGACTTACTTTCAATTGCTTTACATTCATCAATATCAAAGTAAATCACTTCTGTAATAATTGAATTGAGTAACATATTTAAATCTCTATGTGAAAAATATATGAATGTGAAAGAGCTTAACAAACGTTAGCATCGATCCACGATTACTTTATACCATTTAGAAAAGATTTTTCCTCCAAACTTCTTTATTATTATGATGTATTTGGTTATTCACCTTTCATATAAAGTAAAAGTCGGTGGGTCAGTTTATTAACGATGGATGTATCCTATCAAAAGGTATTATTGTTTAATTAATTGATTAAGGTTTTATTGATGATCATTCCACTCTAGTTAAAAAGATATATGACTAATATTTTATGCAAGAATTTTTTGTGGAGGTTAAAGTCTTATTATCGCAACAAACGTTATCTGAAAGATTTTATTGTTGAAAGATATTTAGCAGAATAGTGTATGACATTTTGTTCTCGTATTTGGAAGATATTGAAACGAGATTTAATAGACCATCGAAAAATATTGGTATGCAGCAACATAACTCTGCGTACAGTTATCTTTTTTAAAGTTTTGGACAACCAATAGGTAAAGCTGAAATGGTAGACTTAGATGATAAATCTTTGACATAAGCACATCGATATATTTTTTTCATCATGACTTTATTGAATCGTATCGCACGTAAGTTTTTTTCGTAAGAAAATTATTCATTACATTAAGCAAAATCTATTATATTTTTTTATTATTAATACTTTATCATGATGCTTTATAGTGAGTATAAAAATAATTTGAGAGCTCTCACATATTATCGACGATTAAACTCTCGAGAGCTTGATAAGTTGTGTAGACACCCAATTGGGTTCAGGCCCAGATCAATTGGGCCTGACCCAAAAGGGTAAGCCCAATTGAATTTCTATCTGGTATTATTTTTATTTTTTTTTTCTTTCTTTTGTATTTTATGTATTTTATTATTTATTATTATTATTATTGTGTATTAATATATATATTTATTTTTTTTCTGTTAATATTTATATGTATTTTATTTATATAGTTATATTTGTTATTATTATGTTATCATTATTATTATATTATTATTATCATTATCATTTTTTTTCTCTGGTAAATATTTTTGGATTTATCTTATTTTATATTTTAATTATCTGTTAATTTTATTTTATTCATCCATCTGATTTTGTTTGATTAGCTGATAGTATTATTATTTTTTTTTCTTTTTTGATGGCTAAGATTAATTGTTAAAGAATCCTACTAGGAGTGGGGATTCAATCAAAAGAGTCCAATTGGATTCAAAGATTGAATCCCTGTCCAAAGAGGAATTGGGATTGATCAGAAACTCCTGATCAACCTCTATAAAAGGTACCCTCCTGGAACAGATGAAGAACACACAGAAAACAGAAGCCAGAGCTACTGATTTGAGAGGAAAAGGCGTAGAGAAGAGTATAGAAGGCTAAGAAAAGGGTTAGGAGAGTTTTAGGAATCATCAAAAATTTTTTGGAATTTTTTTCAAATTTTTTTTCTGGGAATTTCTGGAAAATTCCAGTTTTCGGTTGAATTTTTTGGTGAAGCTTGAATTTTTCGATGAAAATTCCAGCCAAACTTGAAGTTTCCGGTGACCTGTCCAGTTTTCGACGAAGAATCCCAGAAACCGGTGATCATCCGACCAACTTCCGATGAAATTTCCAGATTCCGGTGACTTTTTCCAGAATCCGATGAATTTCCATCGGAGTTCTTCAGCTTTTAGAGAGAAGGCAGAGAAAAAGAGAAGAAGAGAGAGAGAGAGGAGGAGCGTTCTGTCGAAAAACAGAGGGAAGTGCCCTTTATACCCTCTCAAAACGACGTCGTTTTGGCCTTAAGTAACCCAGAGGATCCGCGCGTTTTGCCGAACCCGACCCGACCCGCGCGTCGACCCGCTTCCTAACCCGCGCGTGCCAGTCCCCCTCTGAGCCAAGTCGAGCCGAGCCGAGCTTCCCAAGCCACTCCCCCGAGCCGTTTCTCTTCCTTGAGCCGAGCCGAGCCGCGATCCGAGTCGCTCCAGGTTTTTTTTTTTTTTTTTGAAATTTTTTATTTATTTGTTTTATCTTTATTTATTTTTATTTATTATATTAGATTTATTTAATATTTTTTCTTTATCTTATTTTAATTTTTGTTTTACTTTTTTTAAATTTTTTTTATTTTTATTTATTTTCACCTTTTTTATTATTCTATTTTCTTTAAAGAAAAATCAAAATTTTCAAAAAATATTTTTAGGGAAAAGTTAAAAGTATCAATTTTTCTTAAAAATAAATTTTCAAAAAAAAAAAGATTTTTGAGGAAAAGTTGAAAGTATCAATTTTCCTTGAAAATCAAAATTTTCAAAAAAATATTTTTAGGAAAAAGTTGAAAGTATCAATTTTCCTTGAAAATCAAAATTTTCAAAAAAATATTTTTTGGAAAAAGTTTAAAGTATCAATTTTTCTTAAAAATAAATTTTCAAAAAAAAAGGATTTTTGAGAAAAAGTTGAAAGTATCAATTTTCCTTGAAAATCAAAATTTTCAAAAAAATATTTTTAGGAAAAAGTTGAAAGTATCAATTTTTCTTAAAAATAAAATTTCAAAAAAAGGGATTTTTGAGGAAAAGTTGATATCAATTTTCCTTGAAAATCGAAATTTTCAAAAAATATTTTTGTGGAAAAGTTGAAAGTATCAATTTTTCCTACACAAGAACAATCATCGTTTCCTTCCTTTCTATTTTGATTTTGATTTTCAGCCAAACTTGAAATTTTCGACGACCTGCCCAGTTTTCGACGAAGAATCCCAGAAATCGGTGATCATCCTACCAATTTTCGACCAACTTTCGGTGAAATTTCCAAATTTCGATGACTTTTTTCAGAATTCGATGAAATTTCCACTGGAGTTCTTCAGCTTTAGAGAGAAGACAGAGAAAAAGGGAAAAAGAGAGAGAGAGGGGATGAGCGTTCTGTCGAAAAACAGAGGGAAGTGGCCTTTATACTCTCTCAAAACGACGTCGTTTTGGCCTTAAGTAACCCAGAGGATCCGCGCGTTTTGCCGAACCCGACCTGACCCGGGCGTCGACCCGCTTCCTGACCCGTGCGTGCCAGCCCCCCTCCGAGCCAAGTCGAGCCGAGCCGAGCTTCCCAAGCCGCTCCCCCGAGCCGTTTCTCTTCCTTGAGTCGAGCGCAGCCGAGCCGCAATCTGAGCCGCTCCAGGTTTTTTTTTTTTTGAAATTTTTTATTTATTTGTTTTATCTTTATTTATTTTTATTTATTAGATTAAATTTATTTAATATTTTTTCTTTATCTTATTTTTATTTTTGTTTTACTTTTCTTTAATTTTTTTATTTTTATTTATTTTCACCTTTTTTATTATTCTATTTTCTTTAAAGAAAAATCAAAATTTTCAAAAAATATTTTTAGGGAAAAGTTGAAAGTATCAATTTTCCTTAAAAATAAATTTTCAAAAAAAAAAGATTTTTGAGGAAAAGTTGAAAGTATCAATTTTCCTTGAAAATCAAAATTTCCAAAAAAATATTTTTAGGGAAAAGTTGAAAGTATCAATTTTCCTTAAAAATAAATTTTCAAAAAAAAAAAGATTTTTGAGGAAAAGTTGAAAGTATCAATTTTCCTTAAAAATAAATTTTCAAAAAAAGGGATTTTTGAGGAAAAGTTGAAAGTATCAATTTTCCTTGAAAATCAAAATTTTCAAAAAATATTTTTGGGAAAAAGTTGAAAGTATCAATTTTTCCTACACAAGAACAATCATCATTTCCTTCATTTCTATTTTGATTTTGATTTTCAGCCAAACTTGAAGTTTCCGACGACCTGCCCAGTTTTCGACGAAGAATCCCAGAAACCGGTGATCATCCGACCAACTTTCGACCAACTTTCAGTGAAATTTCCAAATTTCGGTGACTTTTTCCAGAATCTGGTGAAATTTCCACCGGAGTTCTTCAGCTTTTAGAGAGAAGACAGAGAAAAAGGGAAAAAGAGAGAGAGAGGAGAGGAGCGTTCTGTCAAAAAACAGAGGGACGTGCCCTTTATACCCTCTCAAAACGACGTCGTTTTGGCCTTAAGTAACCCAGAGGATCTGCGCGTTTTGTCGAACCCGATCCGACCCGGACGTCAACCCGCTTCCTGACCCGCGCGTGCCAGCCCCCCTCCGAGCCAAGTCGAGCCGAGCCGAGCTTCCCAAGCCGCTCCTCCGAGCCGTTTCTCTTCCTTGAGCCGAGCCGCGATCCGAGCCGCTCCAGGTTTTTTTTTTTTAATTTTTTATTTATTTGTTTTATCTTTATTTATTTTTATTTATTAGATTAGATTTATTTAATATTTTTTCTTTATCTTATTTTTATTTTTGTTTTACTTTTCTTTAATTTTTTTATTTTTATTTATTTTCACCTTTTTTATTATTCTATTTTCTTTAAAGAAAAATCAAAATTTTCAAAAAATATTTTTAGGGAAAAGTTGAAAGTATCAATTTTCCTTAAAAATAAATTTTCAAAAAAAAAGGATTTTTGAGAAAAAGTTGAAAGTATCAATTTTCCTTAAAAATAAATTTTCAAAAAAAAAAGATTTTTAAGGAAAAGTTGAAAGTATAAATTTTCCTTGAAAATCAAAATTTCCAAAAAAATATTTTTAGGGAAAAGTTGAAAGTATCAATTTTCCTTAAAAATAAATTTTCAAAAAAAAAAGATTTTTGAGGAAAAGTTGAAAGTATCAATTTTCCTTGAAAATCAAAATTTCCAAAAAAATATTTTTAGGGAAAAGTTGAATGTATCAATTTTTCTTAAAAATAAAATTTCAAAAAAAGGGATTTTTGAGGAAAAGTTTAAAGTATCAATTTTCCTTGAAAATCGAAATTTCCAAAAAATATTTTTGGGAAAAAGTTGAAAGTATCAATTTTCCCTACACAAGAACAATCATTGTTTCCTTCATTTCTATTTTGATTTTGATTTTGATTTTTTTTTAATTAATTTGACGACGGAGCCTCTGCAAGTGAAACAGTAGTTTTTCTTGCATACTCCTGAGGTGAGGGAATTTTCACAATTTTCTGCTAAAAGTATTAGAGTCAATTGAGAATAATTTTTAATAATTAATTACTTGGTAAAATTTTAAGGCTTTTGGATAACACAAATTTAAGTTGGTACCATCTTTTGATGGGCGTTGTGAGGGTGCTATAACTTTCCTCACACGTAACCGAACTCCCGAACTCTGTTCTGGTTAGCAGACCTGAACCTATTCTTTTAGAGACCCTTAAGCTTAAGTGTTCCCTGAAAGGACAGATTCTTTAGGTGGCCAATCGCACCTAGATAAAAAAGATTGGTGGCGACTCCCTTAAGTCAATGTCTAGCGATAGATCCCCGGATCTAGACGTTATGACAAGTTGTTTGCTGAAAACTTTCATGAATGGTTAAGAACAACTGTAAGTAATGTCATACTTCCCTTATGAGAAATCTACATAGAATGCTTACAGTATATTTAACATTATTAACATACATCTATATTTATTCCACTTTTATAGGTTTGGAGTGGAAAGCTTGTTAGTGAAAAGGTGAAGTATCTTTTACAAGGTCCGAACAAGATTGTGAAATGATACAAAGGTTTCATCATCAATGGATTTAAATTTCACACTAAATCCCATGAGAGATTTAGCAGCACATAAAATTTAGAAATTGTTGTTACTTTATCAATGACTAGCTATATTAGTGCTAGGGACACAAATCCTTTAGAGAGAAATATTGACTATTATAGCATAATTAATGATATCATTGAGTTGAATTATTATGACAAGTAAAAAGTTATCTTATTTCGGGGTGATTGGGCTATGTGAATAGTACGTGAGGCATTAAGAAAGATAAGTATAGATTTACACTTGTGAATTTTTCTCGATTAATTCACACTGGACAACAACTCATCGATGAATCTTATATTTTTTTATCTCAAGTCAAACAAGTTTTTTGTTTTGAAAATCTCAAAGAATTGGGTTGGTTTGTTGTTTTCCAAAACACACCTAGAGACTTATTTGATATGGGGTTAGATACAAGACATGATGTTGAACATGAAACTAAATGTTGTCATTTTGCTGAACAAAATTTGGATGAAAATATTTTTAGTACCTACGCTCAATAGGTTCACGATGATGTTAATGAGAACATTTATGAACCATGATGGATCATATATATTTTATAATTCGAGTGTTTAAGACATAATATAGTAAATGATTTTATGTAATTAATATCACATTCGCTATTGTATATTTATTTATTGTAAATCATGCATTATCTTTTGATTTAATTAAATCGATATGTTTTTTTTATATCGTAGGTTATGATTTTTTAACTTCTCAATGTCTTTATATTTGTTCTAAACTAATATCTTTTATATATTCATTTTTATAATGCAGATAAGCTATAATATGGAGAAGTAGATTAAAAAAAATACATACAAGAGATATTAGTTCTAAACTATCTGCGGCACCTATTGATATTGGCGATGGTTTGAATCCTTTGAAAGGGAATGAATGTATTATCAGATCTAACTTAACACTTTTAACCCTTCAACTGATATTAGATCTAGCAATACGGGGGGTCTAGGTTTAGATAGTATCCCATAAGTTGATTATGCTTTAAATTTAAATGCAGGTATCATATATCCTATATTTACAAATCGATTATAATGATAAAAGTATTACCATTTTACAAATTTATTTTTTAATTTTTGTAATTGAAAACAATAGTTAACGGAGGACTAGATGCCAAACAACTTTGAAAGAATTATTTGCACTACCTCTAAACAAACATATTGTAGTGTCTGCAAATTCTAATAGACAACCAATTGGTGAAGAGGCTCAACTATTGACTGGATTTCTAGGCATGTTTGCCCGCAATAGAATGAAATTGCCTATTCATTATGAAACATGGCATAAAGTTTCAGCAGAAGTAAATATTGATGCTTTAAACTTTATTAAGGTCTAATTATAATTAATTACATATAAAAAATTTAATTATTTTAAATTTGATTTATTGATTAAAACTTTTTTTTTGTATTATTACAGTCAATATTTGTACTTGAAATACCAACTTTATTTGTGTTTAAGTCATTAAGAAATAAATGAAAATATTATAAGCATAATTTGAAGAATAAGTATTTCAATAGAAATACAATTGTAGAGGCGACGATGGAAAATCTACCCCGTAATGTGATTAGGTGGCAATATGAATAATTAATTAGATTTTGGTTCTCAAGAAAATGAGAGCTACTAATTTATAACTTTATATGATATAATGAAATAATGAAAGTGTTTTATGCTTTAAGTTAGTAATATTTGTATTTCTATGATATACCCAATTATTTTTTATGAAAGGAAATAGAACAGAATGGGATTGGTAGCAGAAAACAACAGAAATATAACCACACAAGTTGATCAAAAAGTTTTGCAAGAAAGTAAAAAGAAATATTAAGTTTATGATTCTAAACTTATTCCAATGAATGAACTTTTTGTGCTGTTAAAAAGTAAATATGCAAACTAATAGTTATTGTATTGTTTTAATAGTTTTGATAGTTTCAATACATGATATTAAACTTATCGAAAGTTTTGAACTTAGTTAAGACAGATGATATGTATGAAAAAGTTATTGTTTACGTCTATTTAGGTAAAATTACAAATTTTTTGTTATCGTTCAATTTAAACAGTTTGGATAGCTTTAATACTTGATATTAAACTTGTCCGATTGATTGAATTTTGTTTCTACGATTGATATGGGTGAAAAAGTTGTCATTTATATCTATTTGGGACTATTTTTACCTTTAAAAGGCAAAAATACAAATTAAACTTTTGGATGGCTTTAAAGTTTTGAATGGCTTCAATCCATGATATTAAACTTATCCAAATAATTGAATTTGGTTGCCATGATCGATATGTGTGACAGACCAAAATGTTTTTTAAATAGTTAAGCTTCGAAGTTGTATGTGATTAAATTGGTGTTTTTCACTTTTGTTAGTAAAATAGTTCTTATGTGAAAAAAGGTCATGACAATAATTATTGAGGTTTTGAATAGTTTTATATATATATATATATATATATATAACTCATCCATTAAAATCATGGCAAAAACCAAGTTCATATAAAATAAATGAGAACTTACAAGATACAAAATTTTGATACTAAAATATATTACATGTATTTTGAGAGCTTTTTAGCTTAATTGAAATTAGTTACTTTGCTTTTTCTTTTGTTTAAGAATAGTTAGACTTCGAAGTTGTATATAGCTAAATTAGTGCTTTTCACTTTTGTTAGTAAAGGAGTTCTTACATGAAAAAAGGCCATGACAGTAATTATTGAGGTTTTGAATAGCAACTTGCGGCACCAATTAATGGGAAAAAAGTATATTTTTATTTTTTTAAATAATTTATATTGTTGCAAGAATTGCAAAAGAGATTAAAAGTTGTGGTAAGCTGACTATAATCTTTTAGTTGTTTTGTTAAAAAAAAAAAGTCACATTCAACTACATGTGAATGAAATTTTAAATTTTGTATTTAATTTAGACCTATTAATTTAATTTGAATGACATTATAACACAAACTGTTTTTGAAGACAAGTAATTTGGGACAATAGGCTTATTTACCTCTAAATTAAAATTATCGAAAACAGATGTCATATAGATCACTATATTTAATGATATTTGTCTCTAATTAATATATTATTTTTAATTAAAAATATAATTAATATAATAATTTATAATAGCTTTTTTATGTGCCTTTTTATCTTTAAAAATATTGATTACAAAATGAATGGAAAAAATTACAACTGGTATGATGTCTTTAATATTTTATTTTTACATACTAATCTATTAGCTTTTAGAGATACAATTTTAACCCTTTAATTAAGGATTTTTAAAGGCAAAAAACAAATAGGTCACACGTATCAAAATGCAATAGGATTTTCATTCATCTTCTTCCTCCACTTTCATTATTTTTTTTCAGCATAACTGCAGCCTAATTATTTCATTTAGGAGGGAATAGTAGATTGGTAGAACTATGATATTTTGAAACCACTTTGTCTTAAAAAAAAAAAAAAAACTTTCATTGGTGATTTATCTACTTGTCTTTTAGTACTCTCTAATAAAAGCTATTAAAGATATGGCGTAATCAAGAGAAGAATGAAGATTTCTTGAGAATATTGCAGCAAAAAAAAAAAAGAATTAGAAGATTTTTTTTTCATCTCAAAAAAGTAATTTTATTAATAAAATCTTAAAGGTTGTATACAATTTTGTTTAAATAGAAGATGAATTGCATATTTTCTATATTTTATCTTAAAAATTATAAATTTATTATGTATTATCAATATAAAGTTTCTTTGTAATATAATAGGATTATGCCCAAACATTAAAAAAATATATTTTAAGTAATAAATTTATCATGTTATATTAATTTATTAAATTCTCTTTATTACATTATTAGGTATTAATTTAAACAAATATTAACACAAATCTAAATATACTTTCTCACCTTTTTAATGAAATTTTATATACATTTAAAATTGAAAATTTTATCGGTTAGTCCATTACTTGTCAGTGCAATGGGTGCTTTTTTTTTTTGTCTTTCATCTTGAAATCAATCTTGCTCTTTTAAAGTAAGTCGATGGATAAGTTTCCAAAAATACTCTATGAAATACTTACTTGAGTTGATATTTGATTGCACTAGTTTTTTCAACATCATGATGTGGGTTCATAAGAGTACATAAGAAATGCTGATATTAACCTTTTTTTTTTTTTTACGGAAATAAAAATAGGATAGGTCTGGCCAGGGGAACAGTGGTTTTAGAATTATGAGGATTCTAAAGATCAAATTGTCATAGATATTACATATTATATTTGACCTTTTTAAATTGCTTGTTAGGAGCTTCAATGCTTGAAGTCATCTAATATTACCTCTTCCTAAAAAAGTGTAAAAGAAAAATGAATAAAGAATTTATATGATAAACCACATGAGCTAGCTGTAAAGAGAGCCGAGGTTGTATTAGATATATTTTCTAAGTATTCAGTGCGCACCAAAACCAGCATACTTTTTCCTTCCTCATTTTCTTAATTTTAAGAATTGATTATATATATGGCGTTATAATAAATAAGTATAATTTGACTTATACTAGTTTTATTTGTTTGTGCTTTTGAAAATAGGTGATTGAAATTGACAAATAACTTTTGTAATCATGAAATCAAGTTGAATGCTTGAAAATATATAGTTATGTTAATGTTATGGAGCATTTGCTATGTGTAAAAAGGTAGAATTTTTTAATAATCAATATGTTGAAACTTTTTATTTATTTTTTTTAGTATTAGACATTAGAATTTAAGTATCATGTACCCATAATGATAGTTTTTTTAATTAATTAAAATTTTTTTACTTGTTCACTTTCTGTATATGATTCTTTTTGTTTGGTTAAATTTTATTTTGTTAGTGTTTGCTATATATATGTGAGTGTGTACAAGTCATGTAATACTTTTTATATGGTCAATAATAATTAAAAAATAATAATATATTTAGAGACAAATGCAAAAGTCTCAAAATTATTTGTACAATAATATTTTAATTATTGATAATTTTTTTTTTGCCTTAACATCCTAATCTAGGTTAAATTTTAATTGCTTCTAAATTTAAAACTAAAGTCATTAGTATGTGTCTCTAAAAGTAATAATAAAATACCAATAAATTTGCTTCTAAATAATTATATTAGAAACAAATAGATAGACGCTATAAATAATTTTTAAAAACATATATATATATATATTTGTTCAATTAAAGGCATGTTTTTATTTGTTTTTAATAAGTTGCTAAATATATTTAACGACTAGAATATCCAAGACAGAGAAATTGACTGCCTCTATATCCTTTAGAGACAAGTAGTTAAGGTTTTGAAACTAGTATGTATGCCTTTATATGCCATTTGTGTTATAGTGTGAATTTTTTTTCTTTTATGACATTTTTTATAGTTATTTATGTAAAATTTTATGTTACTATTCTATTATTGCTTTAGGATTTTACAATATTTCTTTTATGCTTAAAAGAGTATAATTAGATTAGGTTTTTTTCTAAATTAAACAATTTCTTTAATAGTTCTCGATTGTTTTGCATTTATAATAATGCAGTAAGGCTATCATTTTCTTTGTTGTTTATTCATGCAAAACATTGGTAGTAGTTTGTAAACATGTATGGGTAGATGTGCATGCATACAAATGCTTGCATGTTGCCATTATTTAGAGTACTTTATTTATAATACCTTTCTTTCAATATCTTTCAATAATATATTTTGATCTTTTAGAATCTAATCTAATTAAGTGATATATATTTAGGAAATTCTTTGTTCTAAATATTGATACATATAAATTTGTTTTAGACTATCAGTTTATTTTTTCTAGCTATGTTAGAATTTTATTAATATTAAGTTGTAATACAAGCCTGAATCATTGAAATGGTTGCTTTTGTTAATAGATTTAATAAATAAATAAATAAAGAAACGTTCAGTGACAGTTGGACTTGAGGGGTTTTATGGCTTGAATTATACAAAATTTCACAATTGAAAACTTCTTTTCTTCAATTCAAGCATGTCCTGGTAGCATTTGCTATTGATTCAGTAGTGATCGAATGAAAAAAAAAATAACATTGGAAATTCATATGATCTCGATAAAATGATGATGCATTTTTTTCGATTAAAACATCATTACACAGCTTAAATAAATTAAATAATGCATTATTGTTTATTAGTTTTTCATCTTTTATTAATACAGCCTCCTAGTTGAAAGAATAATTCCATTTACATCTTAAGCTAGAAAATACGTTATGTGTGGAAATTGTTGTGTGTCATGTTGTAGCTGCTACTAACTATAGCCAATGTTCAAAAATCCGGATGGATGCTCTTCTGATTAGATGTCATGCTGTTGATGCTGTAGCGATTTTTGCCTTTTGGTTCCACATTGTAGGCCTGGCATCAAATGGTAGAGGTAAAGGAGCCTTCATGCTACATAAGGAAGCTAAAGCATGACAAAATGATTTGATATGATAGAAACAACTTCGGCTGAAGCTTTCCGGGTGCACAGTTTTTGAATGGATTTGTGATGAACGGATAATATATTTTGTATCTAATAGTGACCCTTCAAAGATGTATTATTTAATTTGCCTCATTTTCTAGATCAATACTCTTTGCAGTACAATCTTATACTTAGATCAACACATTAAAATTTTATAATTTTAAATATAATATAATAATACAATACAAAAAATACATAAAAATATGATTTAAAAAATTTTAACTAAAATTTATAAAAATTAAAAAAATAAAAAATATATATTTTATTTAATATGTCAATATAAATTTTAACATAATAATTTTTATATTTATAGTTATATTTAACATAAAATAAATATAAATATACAAATTATTATTATTAATATATATATATATATTGCATCAATTGAACTGAGAATTAGAGCCCATAAAATTAACCTTCTATCCAATTTTTAAAATATTGCTTTTTTTCCCCCGAAATAACCCAATCCGATGAGCCCAATTTATCACCTCTAGAAAAAACTCTGTTTGCTTGCATGGCTTAAGAAAATTCAAACACGTGCATCATCCAAGAGCCCTCCGGGCCCGGGGCCATTGATTGGTCCAAGGTATCGGGCGTAAGGCGGTGGCAGTGAGCCACGTGTCACTCTAACCCAATTGAACCTCTTTCTCTCTCTCTTAACTCCCTACCAGCTGGTCAAAGTCCAAAGCTCTCACCTGCTTTCACCCATTATTTTATTTATTTAATTATAATTTTTCTCCAACAAAGATAGAAGTCACAAATCTTCTCCTACAAACAATTTGTCAATTTCCATGCACGTAAGCTCCTGTCATTTGTTTTTTGTTGTTTTAATCTTTTTAACTGCTTCTTATCCTTCTTATCTCAATTGGGTTCCTGCCGTTTCAACCTTTTTTTTCTCTGTTTTCTGTAAGATTACTTTATTCGATTGAATATCTTATCTGGGTTTTTTTTTTCTTTGACGTTTTCTTTTGATATGTGTTTTTCTTTTGGGTACAGGAATGATTGTTTTTGGTGCCAAATTCATTGATCAAATAAGCCAAGCTTGCTGAGGAGCAACTTCAAAGGTGAATTTCTGTTTTGAAAAACCTTTGGTTTTCTATGATCTTTTTTTTTTTATCATAATTTTTATGGGATTCTTTTAAATTTTATACTTTTCTCAGTGAAGGGATCGTCATCAAATCAAAAGTTGCAACCTTTAATAAAAAAATTGAAAATTTTGAATTAAAAATAATTGAAAAGGTTGAGATCATTCAAATTTTGATAGGTTTCTAAAGTGACAGTGGCATGACTGATGTCCTTCCCAAAAGTGTTTGTTTTTTGGAATAATGTTGAATATAATTCTTGAAGGAAAGAATTTTGGATTTTTTTTAGTCTGAAGAAAAGAATGAGGACTTTGGTTGCCAAACCCTGCTTTCAAGAAGTTGGTTTTGTGGGTTTGAGGAGGAAGCTATAGAAGAGATAAATATTAGCTGATGTTTCATGAAATTTCAAAATTGAGAAACTATCAAGCTGGAAATTAGGGAGATTGTTAAGATATTGTTGGGTATTAATAATCTTGTCTTCAAGGAGGCTATGTAAGGAATTCTGGTTAGTTTTTGGTGGAAGGTCTGAAGTTTATTTGTAAGGGATAAAGCAACATAGAATCCAAAGTTTTTCCTTTGTTGCTAATATTCATTGTGCTTTTGTAGATCCCTGGTTAGTTAGAATGTTAGGTTTATTGGAGCCAAGAGGCAAACTAAGGAGTAGGCGAGGCAGAGCTGTCTTTGGCTAAAGCACTTTTTATGGGTGGATTGGTGGAAGATAATTGTTATTCAACTGCTGGTAAATGGATTCTTTTTAGTTTAGAAAGAAAGTGGCCCTGTTTGGATGTTCATAAAGTGGAAATAAAGTCTTTCATAATTTGTCACAGTTTTAGGGTTCAGGGCAAAGAAACTTGTTTCTAGTATTTATGTTGCTTTAATACCATATATATTTTTTCATTTTCTGAAAAACAAAAGAAAGAATAACACATATAGAAGTTTCTTTCATGTTCTGATATATCACACAGGTGAACCTTCAGAGCTTCCTTCTGTTGTTTGTTATGGTCATTAAAATCTAACTCAAATTTAGGTTTTACGTATTATGTTTTTCATTTTTAGGTATCACAGTCTGGTTGTTAGTAATCCTTGAATTGGCTATGATCACCATGATTAGTACAGAGAAGTTACATCAGCTTGCAGATAATGTGATAAGGCATTTTCAACATGTGATAGTAGATAGTGCGTCTCCACCTGAATTGGCCCTCCCTAATTTTATTAGAGCTTTATAGGCATAGAATTTCCCTATCTTGACCAAAGTTGAAGTCTTAATTTTGTTATTTTCCTTTCTCTTTTTTCCCTAATAGAATGATGCTATTCCTTTGGATGATTGTTTTTCATTGTTATTTCATTGATTGTTCTTTATTCAGTTTTTTAAATTTCTTTTGGCTTCAATTCTTGGTTCTTCCCCATACCCTCTTTCGTTCTTGTCAATATTGGTTTCAAACATAGACTTTTATGACATGCTAAAGTTGGGAGGAATAGAATCAAATAAATGTAGAATTCTGATTATATGAGATTATAGTTTATATGTTAAATACTGAAGGAGAAAATACACTGTTCAAATTCCAAACTCTGCTTGGATATTTTCTGTCGGTGCTTATACTATTAGGTCTATGATGTGGAATCAAGTTGAATAACATACACAAATAGAAAGATGATTAAGTTGCATAACTTTGTATATAAATTTGAAGTAATATAGAGTTTCAGATGTCTATACCGTGTAAAACCCTGTACCTGATGGTCTTTTCTCAAGCATTTATCTCATGGTACGACACAGAATCTATGATTTTTTTCTTATTATTACTCTGTGGTATCTGCTATTAGAGTTTGGTGAGTCATAACATGGTTACAATTGTTTAATTATGACATTCACTAGTCTTTATTCAGCTTTGAAATCTAAAATGAATTTTTATGTTATGGGATTTGAGCTCCTTTGGAATGCCATATTCTACTGATCTGAATATGTAGTTCATTCCTGGTTATAGGTTACATCCTGTCATTTCGATCTGCTCAACTTTGTTAAACTTTGGAAAATGTCATCCATACAATTGAAAAGAAGTACTAAAGATAAGTCTTTGTCCCCAGCAGAGCAACAAGCACAGGTACATTTTAATAGCTGAATTCTTGAAACAAGAAAGGTTTTCTTTTTTCAGCCAAACAGAATGGACTCTATTATTGATTGATTAATTAGTGTCATAGGATTAGTAACCATTTCATAACTTTTGCTTGGTCATTATGCAACTATTGATGAGAAAATGGAGGAAGGCTTCTGTGTCCTTCTAGTGATATGCAAGGGCTTGTCTTCTACTATTAGCTTAGGTCGTAGGGTTCAGAATAGAAAGCAATAAGAAAATTTCTTCCTTATGAAGTATATGTCATGAACTAATGATCACTTTGTATCACATAGAGGCTTTGATGTTACCGGTTAAACCACCCACATAGCTGTCTAATAGCTTTATGCCTTAAAGTTCTATAGCAGAGAAAATGAAAATTGGGTAAAACAAATTATTATTCCAAAGAAAGAGGTGCAAAAAACTCAAATCAAAACATTATGGAATCACCATATTATGCCTGTGTTAATATACATAGTTTTCAAATGATTTCAATTTAACGTACAGATTAGTACTTCCATGATGTTCAAGTATTCTAGGCTGGTGTCTTAGTTGTCAAAAACAATTAAGCGTGAAATAAAATACATCTCACTTTTTTGTGGTATTAGAGCCTCAAAAGTCTATATATAAGAATCTATGAGCCTCAGAATCTCTATATATTAATCTTCCATGACAACAAGGAGAATCTGAAGAATGTAAATCTAGGTTATAAAATTACTATTTTCAGCAGGAATATAGAAAAAGACATTTGTGATTGAATTGAAATATCATCTCTTGTGTCCAACCCAAATGCTAGATATCAGAACACATTCTTAACATACGGAAAGCCAAAAGGATGGAACATTTAAATTGCTTAACTCATGGCATGTTATACTAGTATTTGTTTTAATGCATTGGTTATGTTTCCTTATTGGGTACAGAATTCTGTAATACGCAAATGGAGAAAGCAAAACAAACAACTGTGACAAATGAATCAGTAATTATATAACAACATATTAATCTTCTTCCACTGGATAATTATATAAATGTTGGGGAGGTTAGTACATGTCAGATATAAGTCAGAATTATAACAAGTTGCAGAGATAAGCTCTTAAGTATATAGAAGAAGGAATACTGGAACAGAATAGTATTCTCATTAACTTTTTATCAGCTTTTGCATGATGCTGTAAACCAAAATGGTTCACCATGATGCTTCAAAAAATATGATTTTAATTGTTTTTTCTTTTTCCTAATCCTTATTCCAAGAACATAATTTTATATTATCTTAAACTTTGTTTATGCTGAAAAGGTAGATTGCTAAATTTTAATCTAATAGTAAGAGTTTCTACTAGGAAGTTGGGTAAATTCTAAATAAAATGAATTATCAAAAGGTCAACTAATTTATAACCTTCACCTCAGATTGATGAAGTTAGAAAACTAATTGGTCCAATAGCTGAGAAGCTACCAGTCCTTTGTTCCGATGCATCAATATCAAGATACCTCAGAGCAAGGAACTGGAGTGCAAAGAAGGCAAGCAAAATGTTAAAAGAAACATTGAAGTGGAGACTTCAATACAAGCCAGAGAAGATCCGATGGGTTTGCATTCTGTTCTTTCCATTTGAGCCTTTTTTGCAATGAATTTTAGTTTTCTTAAGTATTCACAAACACGCACACTACTACGGGATAAACGGTGGACAAATTACTAAGTTATTATTAGTGATCATATATGGTTTGGTTGAGCTGTTGAAATTCCTCACGTTGGATCTTTTGAAAATTATTACCTTGCTACCGTATAAGGGATGCTCAGATTGTTTTTAACTCTACTTTTATTCCTCTTTACTTTTCACGATACAGATATTTTACCGCCTTTCCATGTTGTGCCTCTGGGTGGTCAGGGTTGAAATTAGAATTTGTTTTGTTTTACAAATGGATCTCTGGGAGTCTGACTTTAACCGTAATTAATGGCTACCTGGGAGATTGTGCTTCTTGGCAGCCTTACACTTTCCCACTTGGTGTGAAGTTAGGAAGTGGTGCAAGTGGCATGTATCAGTATCTTGCTGAAACTAACTTTTTGTAATTCTCTTAGGAAGATATTGCTCATGAAGCCGAGACAGGAAAAATTTTCAGGGCTAATTACTGTGACAAACTTGGGAGGCCTGTCCTTGTCATGAGACCTGGTTTCCAGGTACTAGTTGGATGAATTATCTGGCTTTGCATATGTTACTATTCTAGTTTTCTTTATCATGATGATTATGATGAATTTGGACAAGTTCTCCTTTTCAGAATACAAACTCAACATCAGGGCAGATCAAATACTTGGTTTATTGCATGGAAAATGCCTTAATGCATTTGAACCAAGACCAGGAGCAGATGGTTTGGCTAGTTGATTTCCAAGGGTGGGCAATGGCAAGTATATCTGTTAAGGTGACTAGGGAAACAGCTCATATCTTGCAGGATCACTATCCAGAGAGACTGGGTGTAGGAATCCTCTATAATCCCCCAAAAATATTTGAATCTTTCTGGACAGTATGTTATTACTTTCTATCCTTCATTTAATCTTTTAATTTTGAGTTAAAATGTTCCTGTGACAGTAATTTTTATCAAATAGGTAATTTGTTATCTATATTTTCTATAATCCTATAATTATCTTGTAAATAATATGGACACTAGCAGCTACACACATGCATTTCTTTGTTGATACTTGTTTTGTGGAACATTAGCTAGACCATACATAAGAGATGCCAGCGTGCTAGCATAGAAAAGATACTTACTAAGCCCTATGTTGGTATTAATATAACGTAATTAAATTTGTTAAATTGTGAAAAAGCAATAGATGTTGTAGATATGTCAAGGCTTGTTGCTTCACTGTCAATTGTCTTTGTTATTTATTCTCTCCCTAGTCTTTGGTTTACTTATATAAGGTCCTCCTGGCAAGAAATGAAAGAAAAGGCTTTGTTTCAGATGCCGTAGTTGTAATATCTAGTCCTTTTGCTTTTCTACAGTTTATAGAATTTGGCATGGATATAGGATATATGTTACGTAGCTTATATGAAAGTCAATGGGAATTAAGAAACCTATGTTCTGTCAAACAATTTCTTTTTCTGGTTCTCCTGGTTCCTTTTATCTCATCTTCACTATCTATGAACTTTGACATGCTCACTTGTTTACATAGTATTCATATGGTTTTAATGGATTGAAACTCTGGCAGATGGTGAAGCCATTCCTTGAGCCTAAGACATACAAGAAAGTGAAATTTGTTTATTCCAATGATCCAAAGAGCCAGAAAATAATTGAAGAAATTTTTGATTTGGATAAGCTGGATGTTGCGCTTGGTGGGAGAAACAGAGCCGGATTTGATTATCAAGCGTATGCGCGACAAATGAAGGAGGACGACATCAGAAAGTCAAATTTCCTGGACTCCAGTTGCTCATCACCGCCTGCATCAATTTTGTTTGAATCACATCAGCCAGAGTCGCCAGATTTAGACCATGATTCTAATGCTTCAGATGAAGGTGGACTATCATCCGAGGGGGAAGCAACTCCTCCGAATTTGAAGTGTATTGATGAGAAGACACAAGGGCTGTCACTCAACTGAAAAGATATTCAGGTGGGTGAAGCAGCAGTTGCAAAACAAGTACAATAAGCAAGTTGACAGAGACTTAATTGGGCTTCAAGATCATTCTTTTTTTAACATTTTGAGCAATCAAATTTCAAATGCAGATGGCGGCCTGGAAGCAATCTTTTAATTCAGCCAACTGATTAATTGCATTAGATAGCTTGAGCTTTCACAGTTGCATGCAAAACTCAGCTGTGAAGAATAATAAATTTTCACACCAACATCAAATGATTTATCCAATGCAAGATTATTTTGTTTAGCTGGAAGTGACCTATGGATGCAACCCTCTCCCATTCAAGTAAACCTCTACCTTAGTG
This sequence comes from Durio zibethinus, assembly GCF_047325235.1. NCBI lineage: Eukaryota > Viridiplantae > Streptophyta > Magnoliopsida > Malvales > Malvaceae > Durio > Durio zibethinus. The sequence goes on from NC_143168.1 coordinate 21,685,116, forward strand.
CTCGAAATTTCATGAACTTCAAGGCAAGAAAATGGCAGTCAGAGCCTCAGGAAGAGAAATTTTCTATATCTTGGTGACAAGCCAAAAGATTTCAAAGAAAAATATAGTGAAGATTTCCATTAGGAAGAAAATTAGCTCAGAAAAACTATCCTAAAAAGTAGAAACAAGGACTAGGCCTGGAATCAACCAAGACTTTATACATATTCTTTTAATAGCACTTTGGCTTAAAAAGTCTCCAATCTTGCTTGATCAGCAATTGAAAATTAATAATATTCACAAAAGACTTTGAAAAATCATGTAGAACCCATGATAAAAATTTTCAAATTAGATCAATTAATTCCACCATAATTGATTCTTATTAAAACTCACAAAATGATTTTTTTTTTAACAATAATTTCATGACCCAATTGTTTAAAAATTGAGAATTGTTCTTTTAACAAATAAGATAACTACTTTATAAATATAATAATAAACCCCTAAATTGACTCTTTTGGTATTTAAAAGAATAAGTCAAGCTTTTCTTTTCTTTCTCACTTAATTAGTCCAAAAAAAAAAAAAAAAAATCATGGCACAACACCTTAGCAAGGCCGGCATTGGTTTTAAAACTATGTGATTATATCATTGACAATGTCCTTATATTTTGTAGAAAAAATTTATTTAAGACCTCGTCAATGAGATTTTTATACTCCATTAACGAGATTAAAAGATTATTATATATAATTTTAAAATATATTAAAATATATATTCAATAATATTTTAATATTGCTCGATAAAATTTTTTAAATTTTTTGACAATTACAAATAATAATAATAATTTGAAATCTTCATTCGATGAGAGTGTCAATCTTGTAGAAAAGATTTTTACATAATTTTTATGCTTAAATTCAAACTTAAAATTCTTTAATTTTCTTTAAATAAAAAAGATTATGACCAAGTCATGTGATCTTTAAACTAATCACTTGGGTTTAGTTCATCAATTTTATGCCATTCCACAATCTTATGCAGAAATTAAATAATTGAAGAATTATATTGAACATAATAATTATTTATTAATTATTATAAGTTCTAAAATCTTTTGTGATATCACAAAGAATAATTCTTCAACCATATTAAATTATAAACTTATCAAATACTTGAACTCATTCATAAATTGATTAAATTTTGAGATAAATATTTGATCTTATGATAGTTAATTAAACTTAATTAGGACAGTTCAATAAATTGATATTTAGATAAATATTTTAAGTTTGAACTATTAAAGTTTTATTGAAAAAATTAAAAAGAAATTGGTAAAATAATTAAAATATTCTAAAGCATCATAAATACATATTTGTTAAGAAAAGAATTATTGGTCATGATTTTATACTTTGATTGGTGTATAAGATATGAATGATAAAAATAAAAATTATCTCATCATGAAATCTTTTAGATTTGACAAACCGATTTAGCATAATGATTTAATAAAAAATATAATAGTTTTTTTAATCTTATAAAAATAAAAAAATTCACTATATTAAAATCGAGCTTTACTAACATTAATTTCCTCAAAAATAAATAAATTCGTGACTACAATAATAATAAAATAAAAAAATTAGTACTGAAAAAACATAAGAAAAACAAAAGAAGAATGTGACAGAAACTTTCTACCCTTTCTTTTTCAATCTTTCTCTTCTTTATGTGCCACCCCATTTCCTCTCTCTCTCTCTCTCTCTCTCTCTTTCAAGGCAAAGCAATTGAAAATTCAGAAAAGAGAACAAAGCATCTCAGCTTCATAGCTGTTTTGATAAAGCTAAAAAAGTAAGCAAAAAAAAAAAGAGATAAAACAGAGCAGAAAAAAAAGAAAAAAAGAACATTTTGCTTTTTTTTTTTTTATTGAAATTGCTGATCTCTTTGTATTTAACCCATTTTAAAAATTCCCTTAAGTTTCAATTTCTTAAGCTTCAAAAGCCTTGGGTTTCTGTTTTTTTTTTTTCCAGGTATTGTTGGGTTTTTGATCTCTTGCTTGAAAGTTTTAATTTTTATGATATTGGGAATTTTCAGATTTGCTTCAAGTTTCCTTCTTTTTTTCTTGGCTTATTTAGCAATTTCACTGCTCAAAAACTCTTAATCGTTGCTTTTCAGCTATTGGGTTGATCTTCATTTGGTTGCTCTCTCTTTCATTTAATTCTGCCTCTAAGGTGAGTTTACACTTAAATTTTGTGATAAATTTGTTTCCTTTGGATCCAGTGGTTTGTTTTGTTTTGTTTTTAATTGGCTCTTTTTTTAACAGATTGGAAATTGAGAGGAAATAAATTCATATATATAGTGAGAGATGGGGCTTGAAAGATTGGAATTTGGAGTTAGAGTTAGGAGATTTATGGTGATGTCAGTTAAAACATGTTATAGATCGGTTTGGAATCATCCATTTTTGTTTGGTTTGGTTTGTTTTTTAATATTTCTGTATAGATCATTTCCTTTGTTGTTTTCTATTTTGGTTACTGCATCTCCTGTTTTGGTTTGCACTGCTGTTTTGCTTGGTACCCTTCTGAGTTTTGGGTCACCAAACATACCTGAAATCGATGAAAAGGAAGAAGAGAAAGTTAGTCATGAAGTTTCACCAATGAAAACTGGGGCAACCGAGGATGATACTGTTGTCGAGAGAGATTTTGCTGATGATGATTTTGTTGTAGAAAGACATGTAGGGAAGAGGTGGGATATAGTAGAGAATGCTGATGAGAAAGTTGGTTTGGTTGATAATGAGGTCAGTGAAGATGAGGAAGGTGATGGTTCAGATCTTTATAAGCCGTTAGTTGATGATGATTTGGATTCTAGGGATATTCATTGTGAGAATGGGGTGGTTGATGAGGTGGAGGAACTGTTGAATGATTCATTCGTGGAGAAGAAGAGGGAAATTCAGGAGGAGATGCTAGGGAGTGGAGGTATGTTGAGTATGGGTAAGGCTACAGACAATCAATATCTTTTGGCAGATGAGGTAGGAGATAGGAATCTTGATGTGGGGGATGGTAAAGTCACATCAGATTTCAGTGATGTACCAAGGGGTGATGAATTGGATTCTTCTCTGGTGTCATCTTGGAAACGCATTGTAGGTGATGACGACAATGGTGATGGTTGTGATGAAGATGATGAATCTTTGGATTCTGGCTCTGACAGTGATGAGAGTTCCTCCCCTGATGCTTCAATGGCAGATATAATTCCGATGCTTGATGAGTTGCATCCACTTTTGGGCTCAGAAGCTCCACAGCTTGCTCAGTTGTCTTGTGATGGTTTTGATGCTGCCTCAGAAAGGTCTCATGGTAGTAGTAATCATGAAAGTGTTGAGTCAGATGAGTTAGAAAACCAAGGTGAGGGAGATAATGATGATGAGGAGGATGAGGATGAGGGAGAAGGAGAAGAAGCAAAGGGAGATAAAGAAGATGAAAGTAAATCTGCAATTAAATGGACAGAGGACGATCAGAAGAATCTCATGGATTTGGGGACTTCAGAGCTTGAAAGAAACCAACGATTGGAGAATCTTATTGCTAGGAGAAGAGCCCGTAAAAGCATGAGATTGATGGCTGAGAAGAATCTAATAGACTTAGATAGTGCTGATATTCCCTTAAACATTGCACCGATTTCTACAAGACGTAACCCATTTGACCTTCCATATGATTCCTATGATGACCTACAGTTACCTCCCATTCCTGGGTCAGCTCCATCCATTTTGCAGCCCCGAAGAAACCCTTTTGATCTTCCTTATGACTCAAGCGAGGAAAAACCTGATCTTAAAGGAGACAGTTTTCAAGAAGAGTTTTCAGATTTTAATCAAAGGGAAGTTTCCCAAAGAGAAGCCTTCTTTAGAAGACATGAAAGCTTCAATGTGGGACCATCATCTTTAGGTGTTTCTCGGCAAGAGCTTAAGTGGAAACCTTATTTTGTTCCAGAGCGACTAGTAATGGAAGGAGCTAGCCGTTCCTCATTCCAGAGGCAGTCAAGTGAAGTTAGTGAGTCAAAGTTGAGTTCTGTTCCTGATTCTGAATCAGTGAGTTCAGTTGTGGATGGGGAGGACAACAAGCCAAATGAACAAGATGTTTCTCAAGAAACCGAACTGATCTTGAATCAAGATCAGGCTTCTATCCATGATGAAGAAGAGAGCCAATCATCTGAGGATGTTGAGTCTGTGGATGTTGACCTAGCCGAGAATAGAGATGTTCATCATGATGTGGTTGAGATCACATTGGGAGATGGAGAAAGTCAACTGGAAATGGAATCAATGTCTGAAGCTGGAGCAACTACTCATGTGGAACTCAATGCAAGTGAAATTGAATCAACTGTTCTTTTTGGCCAAGCTGAGAATACAGATGTTCATCATGATGTGGTTGAGATAACATTGGGAGATGGGGAAAGTCAGCTGGAAATGGAATCAAATTTGTCTGAAGCTGGAGCAACTACTCATGTGCAAATCAATGCAAGTGAGATTCGTCCCAGAACAGAGCCAGTTGAGGAGGATTATAGCAGTAGATCAAGTTTGTCATCATTATCAGAAATGGATGAAAAGATATCTGATGTCAAGGGAGAAGGATCTGCAGGTTTTGAACCCAGAGATCATGAAATTAAAGAATCTGGCATTTCTACACACCCATCATTTGAGGAATCAGTGTTCCATTTTACAAGTAGGGTGGTGAATGATGATCAACGTAGGGAACCTGTTTATGATTCTAGTCCTCCGTCAGTTAAGAAGCTTCTCTCATTTTCGTCTGTCTCTTCTGACACACAAGCTGAGATATCTGAAATGGGTTCACCCTCATTGTTGGTTGAATCTACTGATAAGAAGCCTGAAGTGCACGGTGAAACAGCTGAGCAGGGTACCTCTAGTTTTCAAGAGATGCATGCAGCTTCCTCTGATTTATGTAATGAAAATGAACCACGGGCAAGGGATCTGCCAGAGATTAGTGAGCATGATGTTACTTATTCTGGTTCATCCACAGTTTCTTCCACTTCTGCTGATCATATTGTATCCATGATGCCTGAATCTGTGGTTGAATATGTTTCAAGAGATGCAGGGTCCTCATCTTCGGATGAGGGATTAGAGAAGGATGTGCCAAATAAAGAAGAAAGCTTTACGCAGAACCAGGTGGACTTATTAAGCCTTGGTGCGGAGTCGACTCTTGCTGTTGACCGAGGAATGAGTGAGGTTTTGGATTCTTTACCAGAGGAACAAAAGCATCAAATGCACCCCAATGAATCTTCAGAGGCTGAACCAGCAGATAGGCATGTAGTTGATAAGGAAGACTCTCAGTCTGAGCAAGATGAAATTCATTCATCAAGTTCATCAGAGGATAGCTTAATAGAGGGCAGGGTTATGCCCAAGGAAGAAGTCATCCAGACTGAATGTGATCAAATGCATTCGTCAAACTCTGATGCAAGTCTTGGTGTTAATGGTCACCATGATAAGGCCAAGGAGTTGTCTTCCCCGGCTTTGACTTACCAGCATATGCCTTCCAATGATGCAAGTTCATCCACATCAAAGGAATCAGGTCACATAGTTGTGGCTCAAATTCAACAAGTTCACCCTTCAGAGGCTAACCTGAGGGAGGAGCATAAAAAGGAATCTGAAATGGATCAAGTCCAATCACCATGTTCTGATTCAAAGGTTGATACTGGTCTTGACCGTGATATGAATGTGGGGGGAATTCCTTCAAGCTCTAGTTATCAAGATATGCCTTCTAGAGAAAACACTTCATCAGAATTGAAGAAACAGCTGTCATGGTGTGAGAAATCTACGGATGATCTGCTCATTGATGAACATGATAAGCTCGAGGTAAATTATTGAATTAGTTCTATTTGTTTAAATTTCCTTCCCTTGATGAATTGCCATACTTCGATTAAGAGTAATCTTATCAACTATTTTGCATATTTTGTCTTCAATAATTTATTTCATTTATTAAAATGCAATGTTTATTTTGGTCTCCTTAGATCAAGTTCTCCTTGTTATGATTTTTCTTTTTAGCAAGCTTGGACTCTGGTAAGATTAAAATGATTATCTATCCTGTTTGTTTTTTTCATGGTATTTTTTTCCTTTTCTCTTTCTTTCTTTATCTACTATGGAATTGATGGCTGTATCCAAATAACCTTTAATACCAGATGTAGCAGCACAAGAAAATAGTCAAGTTGAAAGCAGCGATATTATTTTTTTATCAAATAATGATATGTTAGAGTAGCTAATTTTTCTACACCAAATAACAGTAGCTAATTTTTTTTTGCAATAATTCTAAAGTAGCTAATTAAACATGGATTATGTCATTCTCAAATGTTTACAGATAATTAAGATTTCACTCGGCTGAGTGATTTACCCGGTTTGAAATGTTGTTATTGCATGAATGCTTAAATACTGTGTTTAAGCAATTTACTGCATTATATATTTAAATTTCCTTGGATATATCTGAATTTTCTCGGGAATTGAATTGTTTGCTTCTGTTGCTTTCAAATGCATCCCTCTTCATTTCACGCAATTTTATCTCAAATTTTATGGTATTTACATATCCTAATTATATTAAAATGGTGATAGTGAAACTAACTCTGGCCACTCTGATTCAGGAGCCGTCTATAATTGCAACTGAGTCAAGAGGGGAAGTAAACGTTGTCAACAATGGCATTAATGTACACGAAGTTCAGGATTCTGAGGACAAACTTTCAACAAGTTTCTCTTCCATGACTTCGGAATCTACTTCTGCTCCTGCTGAGAGTCCCAAACATGTGTTGCCAACAGATCAAGAATTTTTGAGAGACAAGATCCTAAACGAAGTTGAAAGTGAGGGCCCCAAAGAGGTATCAGAACACTTTAATTATGCAGATGAAGTATATGCCCCTCATGCTGATGAGGAAAATATCAGTGAAGAGGTTGATGATATTAAAGAGATTGATGAAGGAATACTCTCTGAATTGGACACTATAGGGGACTTTAATGTCAGGGAAATTGGTTTACCAGAGGAATCTCGTGTTGCCTATACTGAATCTGCATTGTTAGCCAAAGATATAGAGACCGAGACCAATGTGGAGCTGCCTGTTCTTGAAGCAAGATCAGTAGAGGATATTGATTTGGCTTTTAAGCAACTTCATGAAGGAGTAGATCTTGAGGAAGTAATTCTTCCAAGTATGATCGAGAATCAGGAGGATCATGCAGGTATCAATTCAAAATTACCTGTTGTCGAGGCTAGATCTCTGGAGGATATACATAATGCTTTCCAACAAGGCCCTGAGCCTAATCTAGCTGAGCAGCTACATTCCACAGACTTAAGGAATGGATCATCAGAAGTAGAGCAGCATGATGTGGTTTGTACTAAAGAGATTGAGGTTAGTGATGCAGTCTCTGGTCTTCAAGAAAATAGTGAGAATGCTGCTGTTGAACGAAAAAATGAATATGAAGTAGAAGACATAAAAACGGAGACCAATGTGGAGTTGCTTGTTCTTGAAGCAAGATCAGTAGAAGATATTGATTTGGCTTTTAAGCAACTTCATGAAGGAGTAGATGTTGAGGAAGTAATTCTTCCAAGTATGATTGAGAATCAGCAAGATCAGGCAGATACCAATACAAAATTACCTGTTGTCGAGGCGAGATCTCTGGAGGATATACATAACGCTTTCCAGCAAGGCCCAGAATCTAATCCAGCTGAGCTGCCAAATTCTTCAGACTTAAGGAATGGACCATCAGAAGTAGAGCGGCATGATGTGGTATCTACTAAAGAGATTGAAGTTAGTAATGCAGTCTCTGGTATTCAAGAAAATAGTGAGAATGCTGCTGGTGAACCAAAAATTGAATATGAAGAAGCATCTGAAAAATCAAACCCGAACCTTAAAGGTAGGAAGGCAAAATCTCATGACTTAAGTTCTAGTTCCAGCTTGAGCTCCAGTGATTCTGAATGAAAGGAATAAAATATAGTTCAGAAAGAAAGAAAAGTAGAGTTTGGTATTTTCGGTTTTCTTCTAAAATGGTTCTTTCCTCCCTCCCCCCTCCTTTCCAGAGATGAGTTCTTGGGTTTTCTAGTTTGGTTACCATCATGTTTTTGATTAGTGGTAGTCATGTTTTGTTGAGTTTTTGACTGATTGAATGATTGATTTCTTCAAGAATGAGTTTTGGTTTGTTTCTTTTTTCTTCTTTTTTGGTTCTTTTCTGCCTTTCAAGTGAGGCAGGTTGAGGTTTATGATTGATTTTGATATTTGAAGATTTTTGTAAATTATATTTTGGTTGTAGAAGTGATGAAGTGTTCAATTTTAATATGTTTGTGCAATTGGTTTCTCACATTTTTCCATCTTTCTCTTTCTAAATCTGCATGTATTCTTTTTGTTTCCCGATGTATGTCAAACCAGGAGGGAGATGAGAACTCTTGATCTCACATTCCACCAGGCCAGTCTCTCAGGAAAACTTCAATTACCTACAGGCTGTTCATTTAGGTCCCCTAACTCTTTTAATCAATGTTCAAAGAAAGTTGTCATTGTCTTCTTGTGACACTAGTTGCTTCTTTGATCCTATTTTTTCCTTCAGTAAAACCAAATATAAAAAGGGTAATTCAATGTTACAGCTTATATTAAAAGGTTTCTGTCATCAGTCAAACAATGGGAAATCATCAATCTGCTTGCATAGAAAATTCCGAGGTGTCTACTTATGGTTGCAATGAGCACAAAGACGTGCCTGCCTGCCTGCCTGACTGGCCATGTTTGTTTGGGGTAAAAAAAATGTTGATGTCATTAGTCTGGACTCTGGAAAGTCGAAAGCAGGTATTAGGCGGCTGGTTGGCAGCTTTTCCAGCTCAAATTCTGTCACTCATTTTATGAGAGGAATACATAATCTGTTACTCAAAAGTGTGATGCATCTCTTTTTGGCACAGCAGCCAACTTTTGGAGGGGTGGGGGATCCATCTCCATTCTCCAGGGTCGGCAGCCGACTTTACTTCTTTATCTTTTCAAGTATTTGGCAAGCTTAGAATTTTGGTTCTTACTAACTTAAACCATCCAAGTAATTTCTCTTTTCACTTTTTTTTTTTCTAAAAAATAACCACCCCACGTTACCCGGTGCAGCATTGACGTTAAGTAGTAAAAATGAAGTTTTATAATTGACCATCGAAAATTAATTAGCCACGCGTCATTAATCCAAGCCAGTCATTACACGTTTCCACGCCTAGATCAGTAGTTTCATTTTCTTATTTTTTTGGTTTTCCTTCGTCCGGGTTTACAAGCACCCGAGGGCTTGTTCATGTTTTTGGAACTGGCTACTGATTAATCTGTTGATAAAACTGTGATAGAGCACTCAAACTCAACTATTTGCGAGTTTTCAAATTCTGGGTCAAAGGGTATGTAAATATTTAGCTGTCCGTGTTGATTAATGGGTATTCCTCAGCTTTCGAATTTCCTTTGAATTTTCTGCTCAATTCTTCTCTTTTGCTTTGATATTTTGATGAGAATGAAGAAGACTTCCATTATTATCACTTCAGCAGAGACAATTGGTAACAACCCTGATATCTTAACCCAAATCTTCCTCAGATTACCCACAAAGCCTCTCCTCAAATTCAAGTGTGTTTCAAAACAGTGGCTTTCTCTCATTTCCAACCCTCATTTCTGCCTCTGCCACACTCGCCACCACCAAACCAATGGCTTTCTCACACCTACCGCTCTTCTTCTCAAATGGTACTTCACATTACCTTCTGAATTCGATGTTGTTCCTCTGACGCATAACAACATTAGAGTCCCTTTCTTTGATTATATGAATTATGCCCCTAACATCAATGTTATTCAGTCTTGTTATGGGTTGTTTCTTTGTGAGTCGGTGGTTGATAGCCCTAAAGATATCATCTCTAGGTTCTTTATTTGTAACCCTACCACTAAGAAATTCAAGGAGCTATCGTTTCCTAAAAAACCATTTCAGGGTTCTAAATTTTATGTTAGTATGGCTTTTGTTCCTCTCAAATCACCTCATTACAAGATTGTTTGTGTCCGCAAAGTGTCTGATAAATCTTCCAAGTATGAACTGGATATATATTCATCCGAGACTGATTCTTGGAGTCTCTCTAGAATCAGTTTCTGTGTGGAGGGCTCTATACGATTTAATGATGCTGTTTTCTGTAATGGAAAGATTCATTGGAATTGTTATCGGAGGGACTCATTGTATTTTGATGTAGAGAATGAGAGCTTGGAACCATTGCCTATGCCAATATCAACAATGGAGGCACCCAAGGAACGCAGTTATTTGGGAGAGTGTAGAGGCGTTTTGTATATTGCAGTGACCTACTTTGTATTTATATGTTCAGAGTTTGATGTTTTTGAGATGGACAGTGATTATTCTCGTTGGACCCTGAAGCATCGTCTGTATATAGGCGGTTTAGTCAAGGATTTTCCTGAGATAATCTGGAGTTATAATTATGATCAGTCTCCTGGATTCTCTGATGTGTGTATTACTCAATTTGAGAAAGAAGAAGATCCAAAGGTTGTGGTCTGGGTAGAGAATAAAGTAATTTTCTACGATTTCATGGATGGGGCATGGAAATCGTTATATGATCTAAGGCCAGGTGTTGATGTTGAGTCTATTGATAAGTATTATCATTATTTTGATTTTATTTTGCCTTACCAAAGTATCCATGCCAATCAGTATTTTGAGAACCTGTCTTCTATTTGAGGTTGTTTCAGTTGCTGACACCATATCCCCACTCTTCTTTTGGTAAGCAATGGAGAGCTACTTCATATAATTTTATACACTTGATTACATTTTACAGTTTACCTTAATCAGTTTTTCCACTAATAAAACAAATGTTAGTATAAGAGTCCATGTAAGTGACTATTCCGATCAAATTAGTTCTACACATTCTACTCTCATGTTTCTTGTCTATCCTCTCTGCCCCTTTGGATACATACATATGCCAGATCTTTATGAGCTACAACAATTTTTTATATTAGAAGTACTTTCTGAAGTTTGTTTTTTCTTTATAGCTTTACGTGAACTAGCTTTTGATCTAGTTATTGTTTGGCAAGATGAGCTCTACAACATTGTCCTCTTAATTTTTTTTTTTTCATTGATGGATTCAGGTCAATGTTTCTTAATTTGGTTTTAAGTTCTTATCAGCATCTGTAGATTCCAATTATTGATGTTCATAAGAAAATGTTTCTTAGTTTGAGTTCTTGCAGTGTATCAGTCTCTTTCTTTTCATGTGGCAGTCATCTTGAATGTTGTTTAGATGCCGCAATATTTATTTGACAGAAAAAGAAAAATATGGTGCGGTGAAGTTTTATATTTCCTGAATCATCTCTGTTATGAAAACGTTTAGTTACACAGACATTAGTATCAGTTAGATCACTGTGAAACTGAAAGTTGACAGCATTCGCCTTTCTATATGGCCTTATCTTGGATTTAACCTTTTAACCTTGTTGGAAAGACATTGATGTCTAAACCATTCACTGTGAAACTAAAGGTTTTGATTTTTTTTTTCTCTTTCTCAGCATGTCTGTGTAATGTTGCATCTCATAGCATTGAAGTCAACGTCGGAGTGTTGAAGAGTTGCCAACTTTACTATATCTTATAGCATTCATTCCCTTATTGCTTTGTTTTTGTTCTAATTAATTTTCTGCTTTCAATTCAACGGATGAAAGGCATGCAGGGTTTCAACAGTTTGGCTTTTCTACTATGGAATCTCCCACTCCAGCCTTCCTTGAGTTAGAAGTAGACAAGCTAGTGACCACTGACTTGTTTTTTTATTTTTGTATTTTGTGTGTGTGTGTGTGTGTTATATGTTTCCCTATGAATGAGCTCCTCCTTATATGAGTTTTGCTTATAAAACCATTATTCAATCCTTATAACAATAGCTCTTTAATTAAGACTGTGGACTGTATGTTATTCTTTTTCACATAAAATGTTTTTTCCTCAACACTAGCTTTTGAATTAAGAGTGTGAATTGTATATTCGTTTGAGTGATATTGCAACTTTTCTTCACATAAAGTGTTATCGTAGATGTAATGGATCAATACTGTTGATACAAAGATTATTGGATTATATTCGTTACGAAAAATTGTTCGTTTTGAAGATTTATTTTTACGTATTATTTTTTGAAAAAAAAAGTGTTTTTTTAATAAAAAAAAATTGAAAATAAATACATTATTATTTTTATATTAAATAATCGTAAACATATTCGTAGAGCAAAATAGTTCACTTTCTCCTAATCTTGGTAAGACGACTTCACATGCCGAGGAAAAGAAAAAAAAAAATCCAAGACTTAACTCTAAAGTTTAGATCTACAGTACTGTTCGTCCCACGTAAGCTACCTCATATTCTCATTTTTATTTTATAATAATTAATATTTCTCCCAAAAAAATAAACTCTCTGCGACAGGTTTCCTCATGTCTCTCCTCTATCGAAAAAAATAAAATAAAAAAATAAAATGAAAGGGCGTCTTCTTCTCTTTCAAAATTTTTAGGGTTTTTCGCTCTCTTCACCAAAATTTCTCTCTCTATAAGGAGCCCCTAATTTTCTAATGTACCAAGCAATCTCAGGTTCGTTCTTTGTTTATTATCGTAATTGAATTCTTGTATATTATTTTCGTTCTGCTTTGGAAACGTAGTTGGATTTTTTTATTCTTTTGCCTGCTTCGAACCCTAGGTCTCTATTTGGTTGCTAAGAAACTTAAGTAGAAATGGAATTGAAAATTTGAAATCTTGGGAGTTGACTTTAGGTCTGTGAAGAGTTTTGATTTTTGGCACAGTTGAGAGTTTTATTTTTGGAATTTGTTTCTAGTTTTAATTTCTTTTCTTTTCTATGTATACGTTGTAAAATAAAATAATTTAAAATGGAATCTTTCTAATTAGTTTTAATGAGAAGTTTTCTTATTTATTTATTATTTTAATTAGCAAAAGGGTTTTATAGTTGGAGAGATTTTTGTGAATGTTATTGAACAGTAGAAATGCATTAGAGCAATCAATAGACTCAAAGGACTGCAGCTTGTAATTATATAAGGCATTAACTTATATGGAGAAAATGAAAGCTATAGTTGACAATTTGTGTTTAACTCACTCTACTTTGTGTGTACTAATTTATAAGACTTATGCCGTGGTCATTGTGGGATTTAGAGTGGAGTGTAAATTTTTGAAAGCCCGAGGAAAGGTTTTGAGGTTGAAAGAGAAGGAAAGTATTGATAATTGCGAAATTTCATATCCGGAGAAAATTTTAAGTTGGTGCCCTATAAAAATTCTTGATGTACCATGTTTGTGAAATTCAATTTTGTTGGGACTAATTAAAGTAGTCTAGGGAAGAAAGGCGGAAGTTTTACCTACCTGTGATTTATGGTGGTTTGGACTGGAAAAGAAGGGATTTTAGGGTTTATAGCCATTTTAGGAATAAGGTTAGGGCTTATGAATCCTTTAGTGATTGGATTAGTTGAGATTTAATCTCAAGATAAAGATGAAACTGAACGAAACTTTAAATTTTTGAATTAAGAGTTTTGGCTAGTAGGAATTGATATGAAAATACGAAGCAAGAATTAGGTTTGAAAGTCACAAGAGAGGAAATGTGATTTGGTTGTAAAGAAGGGAAGTAACTAAAAAATACAGTGGCAGGAGAGAAGAAGACGAGGGAGGGAAAACTCATCACAAATTTCTAAGAATTCCCAATAACTCAAATTATCTGTAAACTTTAAAGTAAATTTTACCAAGATTGGCAATACTAAGAGGAATAGGCAAATCATCAGTTGTCCTACTTTGACTAGGATTCCTAAAACCATTATGCTTAGGAATAAAACTCAACTAATGTAAACTAAAGACCATATGTAGTCACTTAACTAAATGCAAAATAAAACGCAATGGACCATGACTAAGGCCCATGCTAGCAAACCAAGTACTGCTGGACTCCAAAACTCCACTTAACTGATAAATGATTATAATAATGACCAGATAACCACTAAATACACTTTTCCTTTGATAAAAAAAAATGTCCTTGATGAAAAGCCCATGACCTCATCTTTTGGCTTCCTAAGAGGATGCATTTTATCCAACCAATCTATTGGTCACTGTTAGAAAGTAACATTGTTGTTGTTGTTACCTAGATGTCTGTTGGCATATCATTTAGTGAACGCAAGTTGTATAGTTTATTTATTTACTATTATTATTCTTATTATTCTTTGCAATCAGTGTGTCCTGGATGTCGCAAAAACATTCATCTGCTTGTTTTTGAGCATTGAATTCTATAAATTGTTTGTCAGTAATACTAAAGCATGGTCACATTTACATAAAAAAATTTAATATGCTTGAAATGAGCATAATATGTATAATTGTCAAGTGCTGCAGGATATCATAAATTAAGGAAAAAAAAAAATTTCTTGAAATGCTAGGTTGTATTATGGGGCTACCAGTTGAGTAATTCACAATTCTAGCCGTGCTGATGACTGCTAAGGAAAAGTAGGATGGTTGTTTTGATGCAGCTGTAGTCACTATCAAACTAAAATGGCGTGATGCATATGGGCTGTGAATGCTTGAGGCATGGGCTTTTAATTGAATTTAATGGTTGACTAGTAGCCTTTAACAAATCTGATTATGTGGGATTTTATGCCCTCTTGACTGTTCTTTGGCATAGGGAGTTAATAGCTATTTTGCTGGATCTTTTGAAAGATATTTTGTATTTAAGACTGAGATGGCAAATTTGAGTTATATAAAATGTTGGAGCAAGGTTCAATAACCTGAATCATCAGAGAAATATTTCATAATTTATCTCTCTGGAAAAAATGTGAAATTTTCCTCTTGCATCAATGTTTCCATGAAATGTAAAGAGCTTTCTTGTTTTATCTGTTATGAAATGATAGAAAATCTCTTGAGTTTTTATTAATAATAATTTTACTTTTTTTTTTCATTTTTAATATGCTTTTCTCTGCTGCCTTGCCGCCTCCTAAATTCCTATAACTACAAGAGTTTACCGCAGGCTATGTAAAAGCTCATTAAGCAGCAAGATGAGCAACGACGTTTTTGATGGGCAGATACTAACTGAGAAGCTGTCAAAACTCAACAATTCGCAACAAAGCATTGAATGTATCCTGCAGTTTCAAACTTATTTGGAGGTTTTTATTAAGAAATAGTAATGGTGGATAATTTCTTGTTTCATTAGTGGTCCATAATTAAAGTAACACTCCTGATTACGGGAATCTAGTGTAATTCTAAAGTTCTTAATTGAAGAAGAGGAATTTTTTTTGTTTATTTTGTTTTCTTTTGGTAACTATTTCTCACTGTATGAATTTGATTGATAATATATCCTGCATGTATTTACGTGTCCTATGTATGCTTTCTTTGATTATGGTCTTTATGATGTAGGCTGATGTGATGCTTTTAGATTTATCATGTCATGGTATCCCTTATTTTTGCCACATGTTTTTCTTATTTTCTTGCTGTCTGGGCCTTGCTATGCATGAATTTTGTATTGCATGACTGCCTCAGTTGTTCTGCATGGAAATTTTTGAGTACAATAATCATAGCATTAAATTTTCTGTTATTGAAGCTCTTGTTCTGGTTGGACTTTAGCATTTTGTTTTTATATTTTAATGTTTTTTCTCTCACTTGTATCACATGCCTTACACTTTGCTAATGCTCTATTCATGAATTAAGCATATTTTTCTGGTATTTTTTTCTACTGCAACACATATTTGTGCTTCCTTTAGCTGTTTTATGGTGGATCTCTGGCTGTCTATCTTAGATGGCCATAAATTGCTTCATTGGTGGTCTATTGTTTTCCACTAAGCAATGGCTTTTAATTAAGACTTAGATTACGTGGCTGGCATGAAGTAGGTGCTTGTTTTGTTGCCAAAGGTCATCTTCCTTGAAATATAGGGATTGGTGTGCTTTGGTTTCTTCCTGTAACACCTTTGTGTATCTGATCAAACTTGGTGAAATTAGTTTTGGAAAATCTCCAACTAATCTTGGTTTGTTGCATTTTCTTTCTTAATTCAGCAAACTGATAGTAGAATGAGATAATTGGCAAAACAGTTGTTTCTTTTCAGTATTATCTTTATGTTCTTTTTGCATTAGGAATGTGTTAGATTGTTTTGTATGTAGATTCTTTAGTTTTAGTTCATAAGGTATTTATTTTACAATTTTTGCTTTTGTGACATTGTTTTTATTGTGGCTTGTAGGTCTTACACAATGTAATTAATCTTGTTTGGCCTTTTTGTTTTTGGTCCAAGAGAGGTTTGATTGTGAATTTATGCTGTTTTATACATCCAAGTGTAATTTCTTGTAGGATAAGGAATATTACTTTATTAAGTTATAAATGCATGCCATTTAAATTGAATGGAGAATGAGTTTATGTAAATTATCAGTAACTACTAATTTTCCTTTAAGATGTGTGATCTAACCATAATGCCTACAGGCCTTAGATTGATGCTTTTAGGAATTTTTCGTTATACTGATATTATTGGCTGTTTGTATTGTTGAGCATCTTTTATTGAAATTATTGTTGATGTTTGAATTAGTTTGAGTCTGTTCTTTTGTTTTGCTTTCAATCAAATGTCATGTAATGATATATTCTGCATACATAGCATTATTGCCCTATATATATATATATATATATATATATATATATATAGTAATGTAATCCGATGAAATTGGTTGACTTCAAAACTTTTCAACAAACTATTTTTAATTTAGGGGCTAAGCATTGTGAGTAATTATAGTTCCTTGCTTGGTATAGATTAAAGCTACCTGCAGTATGAAACTCTCTAAACATAATTTTCTCACTAAATAGATAATATCCAGTGAGATAGAATGGTTCTTGGATGAAATTTTTTTTACAAAAAAAAGTAGCACTACTCATTGTTGCCTAATATACCTCTTATATTTCTTATTTACTACCATGAATTGAGGTTAGCATGCATTTCCTTGACTTTGGTTCAGCGTTGTCTCAATGGTGTATTACTCACCGGAAGAAGGCAAAACAGATTGTTGAAACATGGGACAAATTGTTTAACTCTTCCCAGAAAGAACAGCGAGTTTCTTTTCTGTATTTGGCTAATGACATTTTGCAAAATAGCAGGCGAAAGGGAAGTGAGTTTGTGAACGAATTCTGGAAAGTTCTTCCTGGAGCTCTTAAACATGTGTATGACAATGGTGATGAGTATGGAAAGAAAGCAGTGACCAGACTGGTAAGTTGTTTATTCAATATGTAGCAGTCTTCTCTCTGTTCGTGTCAAATGGATTAGCTACTTCAGGTTTTGACTACTGGTCCAATGCTGTGATAACATTTCCGTTTTAATGGTTGGTCTATTACTTTCCAAGAATTTAATGGCTTGTATGTCAAAACTTGTTACTTTTGGTTAATTGTGCTCCCTCATCTCTCTTTCTCTTGGCAGTTGATGTATTGCTCTAAATGCATAAGCATCTGCAATTTTGTATTGTGCTTTCATATGGAATCAGTTTACATAATACTCAATCTGGATCTGTTAACTTAGTGCTGTTCTTGCATTTTGTTTTCTTTTGCTTTGAAGTGGCTATATTTAGTTGTAAGGGGTTAATGTAATAAAATCTCAGATATGTGTAATTAGTTGTTAGGTGATGGATTTTTAGCCTAAATGCATGTAAAAAAAGTTGTATGTCAAATGGTGATTACTTCCACCCAAAGATTTGATAAATATGAGTTTGGTGTCTTTGTAGAACTGTTGTCACAATTTTGCTTCTGATCATTGGTGTTACTGATTATTGCATATGTTAGTTCCCGCTCTCCTTAAATGCTAGTGTTAAATTGCCTTAGGCTATGACAATACTCAATATATAGAAACACAAAATGCCAGCAGAAGTCTGGCGTTTGACTCTCAAAATTTTAAGAAATTTTGCTTATGCGAGAAGCAGATTTGAGCTTGTGGGCAACGCTATAAATGAAAGCTTCTTTAAGAAGTGCTAATTTTTTACATTCTCACTTTACTCTTCAGTAATTCACAAAATTATAGGGAGAATTATATTATTTAACGTTATTTTTTTTATTGTCCATTTTTCTATTGAATTCATTTATTTTTTTATTGTAATTAACAAAAATATCTCTTTATTTTATTACCTAAAAACTGATTGATGTAATTTAATAAAATGGACTATTTTATTTTTTTACTTATTAAAAATATATAAAAATATTATCAAATAGTTTTTTCAACATATTATAGCATTTCTGTATTAAGTTTGCTAAATGCAATTTTAGCTTTTCTTAACAACTCTTTTGGAACAGCTCAACTCCAGCAGTACTTCTTATAGAAGCCCCAGCCAGGCCAAATAGTCTCTTAGTATTTTAGCCCCATTTATTTTGTAGATAATTTGCATTTAGAATGACATCTCCTTGGCGTGGGTTGGTAGATTATCCTTTGTTTACTGAATAATTGTTGCAGTATTTCATGCTGTTTTATTACATTTTTATTACAGTGGTCCTATCATTTAGCAAGTAGTTTTTCCTTTTTTCCCCCCTCTTTTTTTGTGGGTTTTCTTTTGGGGTAATGGGTTTTTTTTTTTTTTTTGGGGGGGGGGGGGGGTGGTGCTTGCATGATAATTGTTTAGGTTGGCATATGGGAAGAAAGAAAAGTTTTTGGTTCTCGAGGACAGAATCTTAAAGATGAAATGCTCGGTAAGAATCCTACACCTCCTCCTTCTCCTCCTTCTCCTCCTCCATCGTCGGTGCACAATGGAAAAAGCTCAAATCCTATCAAGATTGTGAAGAGGGATGCTCATGCAGTGAGAATTGTAAGAATTTATCTATTCAACTGTACTTTCTACTTTGATCCATCAATTTGATTCTAGCCATTTTCTTTGTGTTCTTTTATGACTTTAAACATTTTCTTGGTTTGTTCTTTTGTGATTTTGAATGTTTTTCTTTTTCTTGATCATCTTACCTCCAGAAATTGGCTGTTGGAGGTCTTCCAGAAAAGATACTAACTACATACCAATCTGTACTCGAGGAAAATCCAAATGAGGATACTGCTTTAAACAAGTGTAATGCCGCTGTTCAACATTTAAGTAAAATCGGGGAAGATGTTGAAAGTAATTTAGCTCAAGGTATGAATTCTGCTATGGGATTTAATGTTGTATGCTTACATTTTATTAAGATTTTATTTACCAATAAAAGGAGAAGTGTACATCTCTCACCCTCTCTTTGTATATACAGGTTTCTGTCCTTATTAATACTAGTTTGGACAGAGAGCTGCACAGTTGTAATAAAGTTTTTTTTTTTAAGTGTAATCTTTCATCAAAATTTATTCACTATTAGGAGAGAATACTGAAGCTGTAAAACGAGAAGAAAATGTCGAGTAATTACGACTCTATATGTGGCAAATACTTATTAATTTGGATTTATGAAGATGGAAATATATTGACGGGCCCCAATCTGGAAAGAGGCCTCTTGGTAGGGTGAATTCCTGACGTTGTTGGGCTTTCAGTCTGAGTTCACCAGTCGGTCATAAATCATTCTGACAAGAGAATACTTCACGTTTTTGTTTTCTTTTAGTCCATTTTTGTAGTTATTTCTTGTTATTGGAACCAGAATCCCATCAAGTCTAAGACCCTACATAGGACTAATATCCAATCGAGTCTAAGACCCTACTTAGGAAATGTTAGTTCCAACATTTCTCAGGTAGAAATCAATAGACTGGGCCCTTTTCACTGTTGTAAATTATCGACATATAAATGTCAAAAGTAAAATCCTATCAGCATAATTTTGCCTGCTTCTCTCTCTCGTATAAATATCTAAAGCAATCCACCAATGCACACACATGCACACAAACAATTATTCCCAAAGAAATAATAGACTTAATTTTGGATGCATAATCAAGGACCCGGACAGTTCTGTCCTCAAAATATGAATAAGTTAATCAAATCTTTAATGACATAAGATCAACACATTGAATGTGGAATGAAGGGATAAAAGAAATTTGATACTTATTAATTGTTCTTATATGACCTATTTTGGTGCATGTCCTGATTAATAGAGAAAGTTTCTCCCCTATAAGTGAGCTCTAATTTCTTTTTTTTGTTCCAATATGTTTGTTGTGTTTTATATGTCTCTGGTGCAGCTGATCAGGTTAGTTCTCCCTCTAATCAATTGATTCTTCCATTAAAAAGTGACGAAAGAGAACACATGTTTGAACCTTTTTTCCTTAGGAATTTTGTTTTAAATATTATGTTTTGAAAGAATTTAATGGGGGATCTCTTGGTTGAGGTGGTAAACCACTGACTATTTATTTCATTAAACTGAACTTCTGTTTTATTAAAATATCTTGCTTTCTGTTTGGATTTACCCTGTGCATGTAACAACTTTAAGTGTATATATTTGATTTTCTTTAGGGAATCATAATGGATCTGCCTTGCTGGATGAGCTACAGCAAGAAGAAAATGCACTTCAGCAATGCATTGAACAACTTGAAAATATTGAAACAACAAGAGCTGCCTTGGTTTTTCAACTTAAAGAAGCACTTCAGGAACAAGTATGGTTTGTTGACCATCATGTGTTCTTGTTTTGGCCATTATAGTTTGGAATCTTTGTCCTTGTTGAGCACTCATTAATTTTTAAGTTTTTCAGGAACCAAAGCTCGAGCTTATTCGTAGTCAGCTACAAGTAAGAATTGCTGTCTTCCTAACTAATTTCCTGAGTTGATATTTTGCAGGTAATAGACTTCATAAATGTGCAGGTTTTTGTCCGTATAGATCCTCTTAAAACAGAAAATTCTTTTGCAATGTGACATGTTTTAATGATGGAAGGAATCATAAAATTGACTGGTGTGCTAGTAACAGGGTAAAATCCATGGAATTTGTTTTGAGGCATTTTATCTAAAACAAAGTCAATATGTAGAAATGCCCTCTTGGATAGAAAGTCCTAGGAAACTCCCAAAGTTAATTATGTCAGATTTATCATCACTTAGGACCATCTCACATGTAGAGGCAATAGGTTTATCACAAGGCAAAGCGTATTATGGGGTAGGATTAACAAACAGGGACATTTTTTCACTACTCATGCTTCCTCTCAAGAGCAGAATCAGTGGACCTATCACATTCCCATATTAGGGTATTCTGTGTATCTTGGGGTAACTAGGTTTGACTTATTCTGGCGCTATTTGCAAATATGTAGGCATTTTACCTAAAATTGATTGGCACTGAATTGTATATTTCAGATCTGGGTATTTGATATTAGTGTTCTATTGTGGTTATTGTATTAGAGTTATATTATCCTTACACTAGATTATGATTCTATTATTTGATTGTACTTTTTTGTGATATAAATGCAATTTGTAAAAAATTTTCTACTTTTCCAAGACGAAGCGATACTGTTGATGTTGCAGTTTGCTCGTGGTCAGATTGAGCAAGCAAGCAATGTAAGGAAGAGGCTAGCTTTACCCCCCGTCCCTGGCCATTTAACTGCTACATCTATCCCAACAGTGGAGGCCATAGTAGTGGGTGAACAGAACCTTCCTTCAGCTCAGCTAACCGGCACTCCACCTCAACCTCATCTTCCACAACCTGTAATTTCCTTTGCACCTTCAAAAACAACTGAAGAAGATAACAAGAAAGCAGCTGCTGCGGCTGTTGCTGCTAAACTTGCTGCTTCAACATCTTCTGCTCAGATGCTTACCTCGGTACTTTCGTCCCTTGTTGCTGAAGAAGCTGCCTCTATGAATGGTAGCTTAAAGTCTAGTGGGTTCGCATCAGGATTATCGATGTTTCCTCCAGAAAAGCGCCCAAAATTGGAGAAACCAATGCCTGTATCCGATGCAAGCAACTCAGATGTCACCAGCACAGCTTATTTCAGCCCACTACAGCAGCAGACAAAAAACAACATGCAACTTGCAGTGTCGGCTGCTATGCAGCCTATGTCCCAAGGCAACCAGATTCAAGCTCCCTTTGCTTCTGCTCCTCCTCTCCCTCCCCCTCCCCCTCCCCCTCCACCTCTATCTCCCGCAAATCCATCAGCAAGTCAATATGTGCAGTCAACTGGTATGATGGTAGGGGTAATGCCTTATGGTTATGCAGCAAACACACTGCCACCACCACCTCCTCTTCCCCCACATATAGCAGTGAGTTTAGCTAGGCCTACTTCTCAGCCTCAACAGCAGCCACATTCTCAGTCTCAGCCTCTGCAGCAGCCACAGTCTCAGCCTCAGCCTCAGCCTCAGCAGCGGCCAACCACTGGAGGATTTTACCGGCCACCAGGTATTGGGTTTTATGGGCAAAACCCTCAGTCGACACCACCTGTACCTCGGCAGTAAGCTTTGCTAGAAAAATCGTATCATACTACAGGTAAAGGGTCATGAAAGGTGCATCTGGTATTCCCATTTTTAGGGCAAACCCATTGACCGATGCCACAGTACACCAATGTTATATTTCCTTGAAAATAATGAAGGCTGAGAGTGGCCATGTAAAATGTAAATTAGTAGAGAATTTTTTGGCAGCTGTTTGTCTTTAGATTTAAGTCAGAGCATGACCATGCCCTCATCGCCCTACTTCCTAACCCATTTGCTCTGTGCTGAGTTCCATGGTTTAGCCGCCTGTTCTAAAAAAATGTCCCGTGGTTCCCTTCAAACTCTTGTTTCAGTACTAATACATGATAGCTCAGTGATAACCTGTCTGTATATGTACCAAAGTAAAAAGGAACTGCCGTGGTCCGAGATGGATTTACAGAGGGGGCAGTGAAATCCTTGAAATACGTTTTCGCTACTTATGTAACTATTTACAAGGTCGGGGGAAGTGTTAACTTTAATTTTATTCCCTCTGAAACTCAATTGCATCTCATCCTATTAATAAATATGAGTAGGGTTAATAAATAAATGGTTTTGGAAATATAATTATTTTGATTTAGGAGAGCTTTTTGTTTTTTGGAAATATAATTGTATTTTAATTTTTATTTACGCATTTAAATGCTTTTTGATGTAATTTTTAAAAATTTAATCAGTATAAATATCATTTGAATTAGTACGTAACTCCTCTAAAAAAAAAAGAAAAAACGTAATTCGTATGTGATTTTATTTCACTTTAAATCATAAAAAAAAAATCAAATTGGTTTAGATTTTAAAGTACTAAAATCTAAAATTTCTACTCTACGGTATAAATTTTTAAGGGTATGTGGATATTGAATTTTAGACCCGGGATGTCCGGGTCCGGAGTACGGATCAGTTGCAAAACAACTTTACTTCGTTTTCCCCCTAATTCTGCTTAAGCGATAAGAACTTCAGAAGGATTAGTATCTTAATGATAACAATAATCCTAATTAAATTTGGATTTAGAGTCTCTTTTATTCTCTCTTACCCCGACGAGTTCCAACAATGAAATAAAAAATAAATCCAGGAGTGAGAGAAATACCAGAGCTCAAAACCCTGTTAACCCTTTTCTTAATAATTTCTTGATTAGTAAGCAAAAGATTCAATTACCATTATTTTGGGGTTTACGAGCTTTTCTTAGCTGGCAGGGTTTCTTCTTACTGTACATTAAGCCCTTCTCCAAATTCGATCTCCGCAGCTCTCTTGAGCATTGGGGTTAGTTTCTTTTTTCTCCTTGATTTTTGTTTTCTTGGGTGTTATTGATTTTTTTTTGTTCTGAAAAAAATAATGAAAACGGGTTTTGTCTGGCGTTTTTTGTTTTCATTTTATTAGTTTTAGATACCAATTTTAAACCAAATTTGAAACTTTCAGTAGAATTTTGTTGCCAAAATTGGATTTTTCTTCATCAGTTGAATTTCTGGTTACTTGTTTAATTTTCTTTCTTTTAATATTTTTCATTATAGCAGTTTTGGGATGCAAAATTGTGGCTAATTTGAAATTTTGAAGAGAATTTTGTTACAGACCTTTGTTTTAAGTGCTAATTGAATTTCTGGGTATTTTCTTGTTTAATCTTTTATAGCAGTTTGAGGATTTTGATATAAATTTTGTTTCCCTATGTTGCTTTTTAAAATGTTGTTAGGGTTTAAGAAGAATTGGGTGCAAACTTTAGGCTGTAATTAATGAGGTCCGGTGCTTTGAGAAGGCGGCTTCATCATGGGGATGTTGGTGGAGGAAGGAATGAGAATTATGATACGACTAGTTTAGATGGTTTAGATGAACCTTTGTTAGGGAATCACGATAATGATGACAAACATTCTGAGGTGATTATGTCAATATTTATGCTAAGTATAGCTTTTTGCAAGAATAGAGTATTGCAAATGTTTAATTTAATTTCTTTGATATGCTATAGGTGCAAACGCTAGAGGAAATTAGGGACGAAGAGCGAAGGAAGGAACATTTACATTGGATGTTTTTGTTCTCTAACTTGATCGCGCAATGGGCACAATGGATAGGTATGGTATTATCAGTGTGGTTTCTTCCTTACAGATGTGGGGTTTTATTGTTTATAATGTCTATAATTGCCGTTTCAAGACACTTGTATTCTATTGTTTCTTTTGGTTGCTGGTTGCTAACTTTGAAAGTTAAACCATTAAAGTAGCCAGTTAAACCATTCATATAATTTGGTTACGCTAGAGTCTAGACCTGAATATGCTTATGCTGCTAGGGAAACTTTTAGCACAAGTTTTCTGACTGCTCCCTTCACATCTTCTATGTATGTGCCAAAGATTCCCTTGATAAAAAGTGTAATTATGGGGATATCTCTCTATCAATGTAATTTATAGAAACACAAATGCCCCATTACTATCTGTTTTGGTCATTGGTGTTGTTTACTAGTCGCATGATTTTATAACTTTGCATTCATTTATATATAGTGGAGGACTGTTGTGTTTATCATAAGAGAGAAGTGTATACCCCCCAAAAGGAGAAGTTATATGAGTAAAGACAGAGAACCAAAATGTTCTGGAAGCAATTTATTCTAGTTCTTCCCTTGTTTACTTCTCCATGTGAACTAAAAATGTCCCTAATTGGTGGCATTGTTAAAGGGATGAAGTAAATGTATCCTCAAAGGAATTATACTCTTATAAGAGAAGGTCATAGTTTGACACTGTATAAATAAAAATGTCTGTTTTCTCTGATTATATTCTAAATTATAAGTTTCAGATAAGCAATTTGATGTACATTTAACTGCCTGTTTTCTTGATTACTTGGCTTTCTGCTGCGAATGTAATGCTGTATGCCCATTAGTTATTAAGTTCTCCGCTTTCATTGGCTTTTCTTGTAATCGGTGGGAATTTTATAGCAGTTTACTGATAGTTCAATCTTGGCTTTTACAGCAAACATTATCCTTGGATCTGGATCATTTATCGCACAACTTTTACCTCTACCTTCTAACACCCAAAGTGGACTAAATCAGAAACTTATTGTGCCTCCTCTTAGTCCTTTACAGGTATAATCAGCATTGCACTTTTCAATGTATTTTTCTCGATTTGAATAAACTTTTTTTTTTTTTGGTGGTTAGGGGTTTTGACAGAGGCACTGCCCTGATAATCAACGTATGGATTTTCCCCTCTTTTAATTTTTTTTTTTTCATTTTGGTCTTCTTTTTCCCTAGTGGAGAAGGGGACAAGGAGGTATTTCCCTTTTTTTGGTGGCCAGGAGGTTTTTATCTGGAAACACCTGTTACTCAAAATGCACAGTTTTGAGTATCTATTCTATAGTTCACTAATTCCATAAATATTAGCTCTAGTCACTTGAAAATTGATAAAATGTCATTGCAGCAGAAAGAGAAATTAATTGGAGTTTTGAGGTTGGTTCCAAGAATGTGCTTGGAGAACATAACTGGAACTTATGGGCAAAAAGATCCTTGTGGATTTTCTTCTAAAAGTGTTTGAGTTGGCAAATAGCATGTCTTTTGAGCTTAGGTTATTCAATTGTTTGTCTTTTAAAAGGGCAAAAGACCTTGTTGTCACTGACCATTGTGTTTCACTTTATTATTGGTAATCTGTGGTGTTTTGATGTTTCCATGTTGTGCTCTTGTAGGAAGAAAGGCTGAGAAATCTACAACAAAGACTGGGAGTCCCCTTTGATGGATCTTTGGTGGAGCATCAAGTAGGTTTCTCTATAATCAGTTACCAGTATACTTGTGTATTTTTTAATCCTTATTCCCTTTTTTGTTAATTCTTTTCTATGAATTATAGTGTGCATGACAAACTTTTGATTAAAAGAATTCGCCAATTCCAACAAATTTTCTTTTGGAATTGAACATGCTAGCTGTCATCCTTCCTGGTTTCTTCCCCCCATTCCAAATATCTACACTAGATATAAGATTCTTCATCATGGTGTGGCTGATGATGTAGTTATCTTTTTAATTTGACTTGCAGGATGCTCTTAAGCAGTTATGGAGATTGGCTTACCCGAACAGGGAGCTTCCATCTCTTAAATCAGAGCTTTGGAAGGACATGGGATGGCAAGGGTCTGACCCTTCAACGGATTTTCGGTATGCTGAGGATTTTGCCTTAATCTGTTTGTCTTGATTGGGTTTTCTCTTCCTGATATGTGTTTATTCATGTTATTACAATTCTCTTTGAAGGGGTGGAGGATTCATATCATTGGAGAATCTCATCTTTTTTGCCAAGAAATATCTGGTTTTGTTTCCTTTTCCTTGAATAACCTGGATTACATTTTATTGATTATGATCTATCATATGGAGCATTTGAGAACTGAACTACCTTAATAATAAAGCATTTCTTGTTTAGTTTCTTAATATGTTCCTGTGGAAAAACTAAGAAATAAATCAGTGTGGAAACTGAATGTATGTTGGAAAACTGCATATTGAGAATTGTACAAGAATCTTAGGTTTATATACAACTAACAAGGGGTTAAACTTGGAAACTAAATCTTCCTAAAAAACTAATCCTATAATTGAGGGATTGTCTATCCTAATTTTTGGGGATACAAATACTTAATTCTGGAGATACAAATATAAATATACGGATTACAAGATTACAACCAGCTGTAAATAAGTGTTTTCCCACACTCCTCCTCAAGCTGGTGAATAGGTGTTTTTCTTTCCCAGCTTGAAAATAATTTCTTGAAATGTTGCACTACTGAGACCTTTAGTCAACACATCTGCAAGTTGACCCTTAGTTGATACATAAGGTGTACACATCAACCCAGTGTCTAGTTTCTCTTTTATGAAATGCCGGTCTACTTCAATGTGTTTTGTTTTGTCATGTTGCACAGGATTGTGTGCAATGCTTATTGCAGACTTGTTATCACAATAGAGTCTCATTGGTCCATCCTACTTGATCTTCAAGTCTTTTAGGATAATCTTTAACCATAGTAGTTCACAAATTCCTTGAGCCATTGCTCAGCACTTGATCTTGCCAGCACATTCTGTTTTTACTCCTTCAAGTCACAAGATTACCACCTAAGAAAGTGCAGTAGCCTGAGGTGGATCTTCTATCAGTTACTGAACCTGCATAATCAGCATCTGTATATACTTCTAGAACTAACTCCGAATTTCTTTTGAATAAGATACCTCTTCCAGGATTGGCCTTCAAATAGTGCAATATACGGTAGACAGCTTGTAGGTGCACTTCTTTAGGACTATGCATAAATTGACTTACCACACTCATAGCATATGTTATATTAGGTCTAGTATGTGAGAGATAAATGAGTCTTCCAACTAATCTTTGGTACATCTCTCTATTTACAGTAGCATTTTCATTAGCTTATCCAATTTTATGATTAGGATCTATAGGGGTATTTGCAGGTTTACATGCTTCCCAGTTTCTTTCAGAAGATTCATCACATATTTCTGTTGTGAGATGAAAATACCATGCCGTGAGTGAGCTACTTCAATTCCTAGGAAGTACTTCAATCTCTCTAGCTCTTTTATCTCAAATTCTTTAGCCAAACACTGTTTTAGAGATTCTCTCTTTTTCATCATCTCCAGTTATAATTATATCATCAACATACACTAATAGAACTGAGACTCTTCCTGAATTAGAGTGCTTGATAAACAATGTGTAATCTCCTTGACTCTGTTTATATCCCATTGCTAGCATCACTTTGGCAAATCTCCCGAACCAAGCTCTAGGAGACTGTTTAAGGCCATATAAAGTTTTTTTAAGCCTGCATACTTTGTTTGCTTCTAGATGACCTTCAAATCCCAGTGGAACCTTCATATATATTTCTTCTTCCAAATCACCATGTTGAAAAGCATTCTTTACATCAAATTGTTGAAGCTGCCAATTGTAATTTGCAGCCAATGATAACAAAATCTTAATTGTATTCATCTTGGCAACTGGAGCAAAGGTTTCCTGGTAATTCACTCCATAGGTTTGAGTGTAACCCTTAGCCACTAACCTGGTTTTATACCTTTTAACAGTACCATCTGCCTTGTATTTTACAGTGAAAACCCATTTACACCCCACTGAATTTTTTCCTTTAGGCAACTCTACCAGTTTCCATGTCTGATTTTTCTCTAAGGCCTCCATTTCTCACTGGATAATGCCTCGGATAATGTAGTTGGAACAGAAATAGTGTTTAGGCTCACAAAAGAATTTTTGTGGAATGGTGAGAATTTTTCAAATGACACAAAATTAGAGATTGGATATAGTGGATGCTTGGTACATTCTCTAGTTCCTTTCCTAATGGCAATAGGCAGATCATAATCACTAGTTATAGTTTTAGGAGATTCATACTCATTTTGAGAAATAGAGTCAAAAACTGTAGTTACCTCATTTCCAGAGTTAGGATCAGATTCTTGGACTAGCACTGGTTCAGGATTTGGAACTTTCCTTCTTGAGTACACCTGTAATTCCTTCATAGAATCAAGAACAATATTATCCTTTGTCACATCTTTCGTATTTGGAATGGGTTCAAACTCAAATTCAGTGTTTGACTTGGGCTCAGCAGAAACAGGTTTCGACTCAGAAGAATTAATGGGTGTAATTGTTGAAGACGGGGGCAAATCAAGCAAAAAAAAGTCTTTATCCTTATCTTCCATGAATGAAGTCTTCCCCTGAAGATAATGTTGAGTAAAAAATGGTTTATTTTCTTCAAAAGTGACATCTACAGACATATAGAATTATTTGGTAGGAGGATGATAGCATTTATATCCTTTTTGAGTTGAAGAATACCCCACAAAAATACACTTAATCGCTCTTGGATCCAACTTGCCTCTGTTATGACTGTGAACATGAACAAATGATGTACAACCAAATATCCTAGGGGTGAGATTGTTTGTGGTATTGAGATTGGGATAAACTTGTGAAAGTAGTTTCATAGGAGTTTTAAATCCCAAAACCCTTGAAGGTAACCTATTTATAATATGTGTGGCAGTGGGAACAGCTTTCCCCCAGTAAAATTTAGGTACATTTGCTTGAAAAAGAAAGGCTCGGGTTGTGGCTAATGAATGACTGTTTTTTCTCTCTGTCACTTCATTCTGCTGTGGAGTATTAACACAAGATGACTCATGGATAATCTCCTCCTTTTGGAAATAGGTAGATAGACTCTGGTTGAAGTAGTCTCTTGCATTATCAAACCTAAATTTCTTGGTTCTCACTCCAAATTGATTTTGGATAATGTTTTGGAAGCTTAAAAACACACTATTCACATCTGATTTGGATTTAAGTAAAAAAATCAAAGAGACCCTGGTACAATCATTTATGAATGAAATAAACCATCTCGCATCAGAAATATTAGGAATTGTAGAGGGACCCCAAATGTCAATGTGAATCAAGTAAAAGGGAGTAGAACTTCTTTTGTTACTGATTGGAAAAGACACACGTCTATGCTTTGCAAGTTCGTAAACATCACAATGAAAATCTTCGACATTTAATCCTTTGAACAAAGAAGGAAACATGTTTCTCAAGGTTCCAAAAAAAGGATGTCCAAGACGAAAATAATAAAGTCAGATTTTGTCTTTATTGGAAGATTTTTCAGAAAGAAATGACAAAGGTAAACTATTCTTGATACTACTTGTGTTATTTGATGTTTCAAGATAGTATAGTCTATCCTTCTCCTTAGCAAGTCCAATCATCTTCCCCGAACTCTGGGCCTGAAATTCACAATAAGAGGGATAAAAAGTTACTTTGCAATTCATATCTTTGGTAAGTTTTTATATAGATATTAGATTAGTAGAGAATCTAGGAACATGAAGAATATTTTTGAGAACAAACGAGGGATTAACTTGAACATCTCCTAATCCTACCATTGTGGTAAATGAACCATCTGCAACAACAATTTTCTTATTACTAGGACACAGGTTATATGTACTAAACTTTTGTGAGGAATGTGTCATGTGGTCTGTGGCTCTTGAGTCAATGACCCAAGAATTCGTAATAGGTTTAGCCGAGATATTTAATCCATGAGAACCGGAAGCTTTACCTGAACCAGAAACCTTACCCAAAGAACATACCACAGTAAGCTTTTCAAGGATTTTTAATAAGTTTCCTAGCTTTTCAATCTCTTCCCTGTCGAACTCTACTTGTTTCTTAGACATCTGTAGTACTCCGGTGATTTTTCCAGTTAACATTTCTTCAAATTGGGTGGTAGTGATATCTTTCTTTGAAAGGGTTCAGCAATGAAGGCCTAAAAAGGATTTGGCAATGAAGGCCTAAAAAAGTCAGCAATAAAGGCTGAAAATTTTGCTTCTCAAGAAGAGCCTAAAGCTCTTATACCATGTGGAAAAACTAAGAAATAAAACAGTGTGGAAACTGAATGTATGTGGGAAAACTGCTTATTGAGAATTATACAAGAATCTTAGGTTTATATACAACTAACTAGGGTTTAAACTTGGAAACTAAATCTTCCTAAAAAACTAATCCTATAATTGAGGGATTGTCTATTCTAATTTTAGAGATACAAATACTTAATTCTAGAGATACAAATATAAATATACGGATTACAAGATTACAACCAGCTGTAAATAAGTGTTTTCCCACAGTTCCAAACAATTTTTTTGTTCATTAGCATGAATTATTGCCATGGTTGGTCAAACTTTGATTTGGTTTTTGTTTGAACAGGAATCTTTCCAGAGGTTGTTGCACAAACAAGATGGCAACAGAGCTGAATGGGAATATCCATTTGCTGTAGCCGGCATCAATATTTCTTTTATGTTGGTACAGATGTTCGATCTCCAATCAGGTATTGGGAAATTCAGAACTGATTTGATATTGAATGTTGTATGCCCATTGTAGTGCAATGTCCCTCTCAGAGGCTGAGATATGTTACTGTCTTTACTTACACAAACATTGCCATTAACACTTTTACTGACTGGAATTATATTGGAATCTTATCTTATGCAGAATAAATTTATTACATTAATTATCTGCTGTTTGTTTGACTCAGTGTTGAATTTATTGTTGTAATTATATTTACTTGCAGGGAAACCATCTTCAGTGGCTGGAGTTCGATTTTTGGAACTACTTAAGGAAGATGAAATGGCTTTCGACAATCTTTATTGTGTGGCCTTTCAGATGATGGATGCACAATGGCTTGTGAAACGGGCTTCATACATGGAATTCAATGTATACTATTCTAACAAGTGATTCTATCCTGTGTAACTTGAGCTTTATATTCATAATTTCTTGATTTTCATTATTTTCCTATGCATTCCTGCTTATTTCATTTTATCCCTTTTGCTTTTTCCAGGATGTTCTGAAGTCTACAAGAACACAGTTAGAGCGAGAGCTCTCACTTGAAGATGTCTCCAGTGTGAAAGATTTACCAGCATATAATCTGTTGAGAAGGTAAGTATGATCTTGGAATCCAAACTAGACGTTTGGTTGATCATTTTCAGAATTGTTGTGTTTTTTTGTTCGTTCAAAGATCTGTAATAAACCAACAAAAATTGTATATTCATTATGAAAATCAAGTATAGTTCATGAATGCAGTGACCACTCTACTTCTTAGTTGCATAATGCTAACTTATAATGGTGGTTAGAATTTGTATGAACAATCGGAATGGGAAAGGAAATATTGAGATTTGTATACCAGAATCAAACTTCAATCAATAATTTTTATGACCTTTACATAAGATGCTTGTCACACCCCCCCTTCCCCCACTCAAACCCTAAAGATGTTTCCCTCTTTATTCAGTTACTTCCATTGGATTCTTCTGATGTCTTCAAGAGCCACTTATTAAGTCGCTCTGATGCTCTCTTCACCTGAAAGCAAATAGTATTTGTTCATATCAGATTTGTTGGGATCATATAAATGCTTACTTGAGGTTGTTCCATTACATTCTAGTCTGGGTTTGATTGAAGTTCTATTGTTTTGAATTGTTACGTGCAAAAAAAAAAAAAAGTAAAGGGTGAAAATTTAAAGATAAATGTGTAAGCATGCAATAGCAAAATAGAGGGACGAATAATTGGTTAGTTCGATTTTAAAAAATTAATAATTGATTTAATAAATTTTTATTCAACAAATAATTAAATTGATCGAACAGTTTTAAATAATTAATTATAATTAAATTGATTAATTTAAAAAAATAAATAATTAATTTAATCAATTTTTATTCAACAAATAATTAAATCGATTGAATAATTTTAAATAATTGATTAAAATCGATTCAATTCAGTTGGGTTCAATTAAATAATTAAATTTTTTTTTATTTTTTTTCTTATGAATAATTATTTAATCATAAATTTAATTTAATAAAATTCAAGTATTATTTAAATTAAATTATTAAAAAATTTAATAATTTTAATAATATTTTACAAAAAAAATAAAAAAAATATTTATCTTAATTTTTTTACTTTATTTATTAAAAAATTAATTAATTTGATCAATTTAATTATCAATTTAAAAAATAAAAAATCAATCAAATTAATTAATTTAATCGATTTAAAAAATCAATTATAATCAAAATTAAATAAATCAAATCGATTTAATTAAATTCATTTAATCGATTCAAATCTATTTTTACTTATTTTTAATGAAAAATAATTGTTTATGAGTCTAAAAGTTTAGATTAATTTAATTAGTTCATAATATTATTTTAAAAAAATAATATTTAATAAATTTAAATTTTAAATTTCAATAGATAATGTTTTTTAAAAAAATTTAAATTAGGTAACCAAATCTTGTTTGAAAAGAGAGCTTCAAGATTAGGATGCCAACTGACATGCACACATTAATTTATAATGTCCAAAACTATATCCTTATAGCTGTACTTGTCCATCGTTTGGTCCCATCTTTTTGTTTTTATTTTTATTTTTTTAATATTTTGTTAGGTTTCCGATACAAGTGAGCCATCCTTATTAAAACTTATTAATTGCACTGACAAAACAGAAGAGGCTGGAGTCCAGTAATTTTAAATAAATTGTTTATTTTTATTGTAAAACGTGCAAAGAAAAAAAAAATCATTAATGCAGATGCAAGTAACTTAAATGGTTTATAATATGTTATTTTTTATACATTGACTTTGTACTCTTTTTAAAAATGAAATTAAGAGATCATCAACTGTTTTTTTTTTTTTTTTTAATGTATAATCCAATTAATTCTGACAGTAAAATTTGAAAATTTCATTATCAATAGATGTGAATTTTTTAAATTAATAATATATTTAAAAATAAAATTAACTGTTTGGAAAAAATTACCGATTTTTTTTAATTACAAAAGCATATACATAAGTATTATTGTGGAGATTTAATTTTTGTATATGTAGGGATTTTTTATTCTAATCATAAAATAATAAATTTTTATTTATTACTGCTATTTTTCTTCGTTACCTGTTCTTCCCAATCAGTCCTGTAGGTAATATAGCCAAGAACAGTCGTTTGCATCACGACACCAATTATCATCCCAATCCATATGCCCTGTGAAATCCAGTGAAGAAAATAGTTTTAGCTGAAAAAATAAATAGAAATTACTCAAAATCATCTCAAATGATAAGATGTAATTAATCCGTTGATGTATAAAATAGAGATTTTAAGTTTGAATTCAAAAAATAAAATTACAGGAGATAAAAATTTTAAGTTTGCGTTTGAAAGAAAAAAGTAACAGCCTAGACCCAAGAATGGATCAAATGTTGAGATCTAAGATTCAATGATTTGTTGAAAGAAAATGATAAAGAGGCTTCTGACCTTAACTTCCAAATGGGCAATATATCCAAGCAGAACTCCCAATGGCACCCCAACCATATAATAGGAACAAATGTTAACATATGCAACTATACTTTGCCTGCCAGCACCTACTGCTCCCCCTGCATTAATCAGTTTCAAACACTAATTTCAGAATGGAACTTTTGGTTCTGTCATGCTATAATTCAATTGTTCTTAGTTTTTTTATGCTTACCTGATAAGACTGACTGAACACTGTTTAGCAAAACTGAGAAAGAAAGCAGGACGGAGAGGTTTGATACAGATTTTACTACTTCCTTATCACTTGTAAACAAGTAACCGATTTGATGACCGAATATTAAGCACAAAGCCCAGAAGAAAACACCAATGGTGATTGAAGTACATATGATAACTTTCATGGAAAATTTCGCAGCTTTGGCATTTCCATTCCCAAGCTCATTTGAAACACGAACACTGTGAATTAACAATCAGGATGTTTCAGTTTGAACGAAACTCGACAGCTCAAGCTGCCAGGCAAAGATGAAAGGATAGAATTTATGGTGACTGAAATGATTAATGAAGCCATACCTAGCTGAAGCAAAGAATCCAAGGCATAACATGAATTCCCAAGCTATGATATTCAGACTGCAAAGTAAGTAATCGTTGGTTTTAAAATTCTGAATGAAAACATATCAATGCACTTGGAATTTAAATCTTACCAGATGGAAAATGCAGAGATTGCAGTTGTGGCATTTTGCATATGTCCTGCCAGTAGGACTAGAACAGCATAATACCATAACTCTAAGCTGCAGGAGATCAACAGCCAAGAAAATATGATAAAAACAAAGAGAATGATTGTTGAAGTGTATTACAGTTAAAAATAAAAGATGTTACTTTACCAAAGCATCACCGCAGAGGATATTGAGAGCTTTAGTACAGGAAATAGATCAGTAAAGCAAGCTGAAGTGAATCCTTTCCATGTATTAGGACACCAACCGCAAAAGACGTACACAAACTCTCCAATTACCACGAACCAATTCGCGATTATCATCGAACTCATTGCACCAGGAATCCCCCAATTTAGTTTGGTCACAAAGATCCATGACAAGAGCACATGAAGTACAAATGATATAGCAGAAAGCCATCCGATAATCATGTTCTTAAGTTGTGCTTGTAAGTACTTCTGAATGGTTATGTTGAAGAGAAAAGCATAGAGGACAGGGATGAACCATACTGAGATATATCCTGCTTGATTTGCTACATCTTCTTCTTCTCCAAGTAATTTTAGGATTTGTGAAGCAAAGATGAATATTGGTAGCAAAACTGTTTCAGCACCAAGGTTAATAATCCACGATCTTTGCAGGTAAATTCCCATCATATGGTTTTGTTTTGCTCCAAATGCTTGCCCGCATAGCGTTTCAGTCGCGCTAGACATTCCCAACTACAACACATACATATAAAAAAAAAGACAGAAGCAGAATACATTAGGAGTTTCAAGAGTATACAACTTATTTCCTTTCAGGGTCTAATGTCTCAGACATTCTGAAATCTAGATCTTACCAATATTCCATAGGCAAATCGTACTGTAATGATTTGTATCAGGGAATAAGCTGCAAGCTCAACTTTGCTAAGATGACCAATGAATGCCTGTGTGATCACAAACATCCCGAATGATGTCAACTTTGTTAGCATTGCAGGAAAGGCGATCCTCCATAGCTTTTTCGATTCCAACCACACTCCCACTATTAATTCACCACTATTCCTTGTCTCTGATCCAAGAAGCCTCTCATCCATCCTGTTGTATCAGTTATAAATAAGAAAAGATGGAAGTTTTGCTTAGACTTTTTTGTTTTGGTCCAAGTTTTGTTCATGAATCACATGTTTTAAAAACAATAAGGCCTAAACAAAGTAAACTAACTGAACACTTCTATTTTTCCTTCTTGATCATTGTGTTCAATTTGAAATATTTGATGACATCAGTTTAGTCAAAATCCTGCTGGACTCAAACCTTTCCATTCTTACTGAAATGAATAAAGCTATCATATCTCATATCTGAACTGAAAGGGGAAAAAATATCAAAATCTATAATCCAGCCAAGAACATGAATTTTTAGAAAATCTAAGAAAAGTAGTTTCAGAAATCACAATTAAGTAAGAAATATGCAAAGGAAAAAACTAAACACAATAGGAGAGAAGAGATGTTCCCACAAGCTTTTTAACAAGGCCCTTCTCTCCAAACTTGTGTTGAACAAACAAAAAAAGAAATAAAAGAAGAAGTGGGTATATAAGTAAAGAAAGGAAGAAAGAAAAAGAAGAAATTTATTTTCCTCACTTGAGTGCTGCTCTGCCTGTTCTGCTGCATGCTCTTGACACCAAGAAAGCTGTTTATATATATACAATAGTGTCTATTGTTCCTTTCCCTCTTGATTGATGCTGCTGCTGTGCTAGTCCAGGTCCTCTATACCAGAAAAATGGTTCACATATTCAATACAAACATTAAAAATTTCAGTAAAAAAAATTGCTGATCTAAGTTTGCAGAAGGCACGTGGATGGAGCCCTGATCAAGTGGGAATTGTTTAATAATATCACTTAAAAGGCAGAGAAAAAGAAATCATTTACCAACCCTTCATTTTGAGAGTGTTTGCTGACTGAGACAAGTAATGCAATTCAAACGTTATATATATATATATATATATAGATTATTTGTATATCATGTCAATGTTTTCTCCATGTTGATATTTTATGCTACAAGCTTGTATCCAAATTGAGTTTTAACTCTTCTAGCCAACTACATCAAATGGAGGAAATAATGTAAGAAAAGATGAAGCCAAACATTGACTAACTTTATTTAAATTATGATGAAAATAAAGGGCAACAAGGTCGAAGGAATCCTAGTGATCATTAGATTAGTCAAGTCAGGAGTAACAATTGCAACAAATTAAGTTAATTTTGTATCTTTAATAAAAACTTATAATCTCATTTGAAATTGGTGCCATATACATTCCTTGACTCTTTCAAAGAATCTTTTGCTGGTGCTCTTGGCTAAAAATCTTTGGATGGTGAGAGAACAGAAAAAGTCTTATTATTTGATGTAGCAAAGTCTTCATTATTAGTTTTTTTTTTTTTTTTTTAATTTCTTTCTTTCAATTGAAACAAGCAAAAGTCACTATTCTTTGCCAGTGACTGAGGATTTTTTGTTGATTGATAAACACATTTATGGACCAAGAGCCTTCCAAGAGTGGACAAAACAACGGAGTTACCAGCTTCTTTCAATTATGAATTTTTTTTTTGCCTGAGTTACTTTTATTTCTTGCACTATTCATTCCTTGTGTGAATATTCATTGAGTTTGTGTTTTGTTATTTTAAGTTCGAGTCATTTAAAATTTAAATTATTTTTTAAAAACCGATTTAAAATGTTGAATCAGGTTGGTTTTTTGGGTTAAGTGAACAGGGTAGTTCAATTCTTTATTAACTATAGACTATTTTATTTCTTGACTCTTTTTTTTAAAGTTGCACATCAAGGCTGAAGCACGAGTTAATTGATATAAAGTTATCGTACAATGCCATGAAGTTTTCATGACAAAGAAAAGTTGGCCTACCTCTTTGATTTTTCCAATTTTCTGTAAGTGGGACCTAAAGACTTGTCACAATTTTCCATGTAATCATTGATAGTTTCTACATATAAGATCAATAATGGTGATCATGTGAACTTTTAATATATCCCATGTGATAAACGAAAATTAAGGAATTAAAGTTTAATAGGAACATATGCAACCATGCTTTGCCAACAGCCACACCTGCATTCAAGGTTTTACAAGCTGATCAAGAAAATGAATGGTAAATAGGGTAATTTATATATTCATATCACGTTTTATAAAAAAAATATACATTATAATTCGTATTAACAAAAAATATGTAAAATATATTTTTTAATTTTTATTAAATTTATATATAATTTTTGTTAAAAATTTAAATTGTATCACTTTTTTTTTCATATTATTTTTATATTATATTTTAAATTATCGTATATAATATTTAGAATGCAATTTATATGCATGCGTGAAAGCACTGGCTGAACAATACCGTCGAGCAAAATTGAGAAAGAGTAGGACAGGTTTTGCTACTTGTAAAAAAGTAACCAATTTGATGACCAAATATCAAACATAGAGCCCAGAAGAAGATTCCCAAGACAAACTGAGGTAGTGGAAAATTCAGCAACTTTAGCATTTCCTGTCCCTATCTTGCTGGAAACGTGCACGCTACGAAAACATTCATTAGTTTGCAGCAACTCAACAGGAATTTTGCCAAAGGGTTGAAGTCATCAAGGCTTTGGTCATAGATGAAGCAATACATTTACATGGCTGGCTGCTGTTAGACAACATGAATTCCCAACGTGTGATATTGAGGCTGCAATATGTAGAGTAGACTTTGTAACATTTTATGTTTAGTTATCTGACATGAACCAGAAAAAAAAAAAAAAAAAACAAATTATGGTATAGGTCTGATCTTACCAAACAGAGAATGCAAGATATTGTAACATTTCATATATCCTGCCAGAATTAAGGACTAGAACAGCATTGTACCACAGCTCTGAGCTGTTGAGGATACAAGCCAAAAATAACATTGAAGAAGAAGGTACTATTACCATGTCACAACTCACAATAGTATTTGATATAAATATGTAAAAGGAGCTGTAGCTGTATATGACTTTTAGCCAATTTTTGTTAACTAAATCAGAAAAATTTTCTATTGGATAGTACTTTTTCTGCTGCAATAAGTGCTAGCATAAGCAGTTTTAAATTATAGCATGGCATAAGCTGCAAGCTCCAGTTCACCAATGGGTCCAATATATGCCTATATATGTTACCACAAACATTCCAAACGATGTCACTCTAGCTAACATAGCAGGGAATGCAATCCTCTATAGGCTTTTTGGATTCCTCCCAAATTCTAAATTTCAAATTATTACTATGTTTTGGCTCTGATACAATAACTCTCTCATCCTCCATGTTGTTCTGCCCTTCAGTCTGGCAAAAAGAATGTTGGATTGATATTTAGTCAAATATATTACCACCAAAAGAAAGGAGCAATGCTATACAGACACAAAGAAATGATAGAGCCCTAATCAGAATCAAAATAAAGTTCCAGGTAGTGATCATATATCTTTCCATTTTAAGCCGCATCAGCGACCAAGACTGCCAGCTAGTTCATGTCAATTAACACTAAGACACCAAAAAATGACTAAGCTTAAGGCTAAATATTGCATAATTAAATGGTTAGGTTTTCTAAGTTATATTAGTGATTTATACACGCCTATGCTAGTGCTTACACAAACATTGAGTCCAGAAGCCAATTTACAAACGCTTTTTTGGTAGATTTAGCAATTTTAAACATGACACCATGATACATGAGTTTGGTAAAACCTAAAAAAATATGTTTCGTATTTAATATATGGACACGAATTATGATACTACTAATTTTGTATTTTATACAAAATAGATATACAAGTTGTTAAATCTAATTTCAGGTGTTGGAAAAAGAAAAAAGAAAAACAATATTTATTTTACTAGTTCTTAGTAGAATCATTTGTGCTCATATAACATCTAACATATAACTTCATAATCTATTATCAATATTTGGCCAGGAAGGTATTGATCTAATTTCAAAGTCAATAGATAAAAAATGAGAAATGAGGAAAACATTGCTAGAAAAAGCTTGATGCAATGTCAATGTCCGTTTGCATTTTTTTTTTTTAATGCTTGTTCGTTCTTACAACTAAAATAGAATAAAAGAAAGAACGGACAGCATTTAGCGCTAACAAACTTTCTCAACCGGGCATATGGGTGTAATGCCCCAGCCCAAATAATAATTGGGCTATACTAATACTAAAGTTCATCAGTTTATTAAAACATTATTTAGTAAAAAAAAAAAAGGGCTGAAGTATTAGATGAAAGAAAACCTAACTATCGTGAAACAGAAAGGAAATAGAGTTCTTCTTCCTCATCTTTCTTAGGGTTAGAAAATATGAAAAATCAAGTTAAAGATTCACAATCAGAGGCTACAATCAAGTTAATCCCTTAAAGGTGAATACATGCCCTCTTTTTATTTGAAAAGAAATATCAAGTTGATTGCTATTATTTAGAGTTGAAGTTTTGAGAGAAAAAACCAAGAAAAATCATGAAATCCTTCATTAATCTTGATGATCTATTTGGGTAAATTACTGAGGTTTGTTTATTTCATGTTCTTAAGATTTATTGATGATTATTGAATGGAGTTTGAAGGCTGAAAGTAAGGATTTGAGTTTTTAAAGATTGAAGGAGAAATTCTATTTTTGGATGAGATGTTATGATCTATAATAATGAATTAAAATAGAATTTTGCATTAATGGATATATTATTGCTGTGATTATTATATATCATTGGAAAGCATGTTGAATCTAGTTTTTAATGAAACAAACGAAAGTCAAATCCGAGTTTTCTATGAAGAGTTGTCTAATTTTAACTTAAGGATATATAGGCTGTAAAACAGCAGCATCAGGGTTGAATTACGAAATTTTTCTTAATTTGTATACAAGAATTTACATATTAAGCCATATATCTTTGGAAAGCTTATTGAGTCTACTTTCCAATGAAATAAGCGGAATTGAATTTGGAGTTTCCTGTGAATAAATATATAATTTTTATCAGAAGGTATACAGGCTGTTTGGCAGCAGTATATGACGTGGATTTAAAAAATTGTTATAATTAATCTATAAGGAATTACAATGTGTGCCATATATGGTTAGAAAGCTTATCAAGTCTAGTTTCTAACCCATTAAAGAGATCATAATTACGATTGGAATATATTGAGATATGACTATTTTAATGAAAAGAGGTCGGGCTACCAGTATTAATTAGTTAAGTTAACCCTTGTGTAACTTAGTTGATTTTTGTATAAATGGTCTCAAAAATGGTTGATTAAATTCTGATCTATTGAAATGATCTTGGATAGGCCATTAATTATTTTGAGGGAAAAACTAAGTGGTGGAATCGAATGAAGGTAAGTAGAATCTCACACACTTTGCTTATTTTTGAATCTATGTATATATATATATATGTTTCTAAATGAAAGAATGTTTTATTTCATTATTTTCAGTGTATAAAAATAGGATCAAGCATATGATTATTTTTTGTTTCTCTATATAAATGATGGATCATGCTTATGAATGAAATGAGAAAATGATTTATGATTAAAGAATGATTTTATGATGGCTACGTTTTTACATCCCTGAAAAGTCGTATCAAAGCTTAAGTTACGATCTTTGGAGAATTTTAAAAGGTAGATTATGATTTGTAGATTGTGTTGAGGTTTTTTTTAAAAGCTTAAGTTATGTTTCTTGGAGATTTTCTAAGAATTCAGGTTATGAGATGTTAATGAGCTTATAATATGATTTTGAAGATTTTCTAAGAACTACAATCATGATCTTTGGAGATTTTTAAGGAGTTAATTTATGATAATTAGATTATCGATGATTTTCAAAGAATATAGTTTATGATCCATGGATTGAAAGAGATATTTTATGATTATGGTTACAATCTATATATTATGTAAAGATTTTTAAGAATTAGATGATGACCTCTGGATAATGTGATAATTTTTGAAGGACATAACTTTGATCCATAGATTATAGTGGTGAGTACAAGTAAATGATTCGATGAATTTTGGAGTAGTTAAAGTTTCAATGAATTTTGAGGAATCAATGATTCAATGGATTCTTGGTGTATTTATTTTGTTGATATTTATATATTGCTTTTGGATCTTGTAGTTAAGAGAAAGTGTAATTACTTTGATATAGTGTAATTTTATAAGTTGAAGAGATTTTTTGACGCCACTTGTAATGAGATATATTTTATAAGTTAAAGGATTATTTAAAAGAACAATTTGGTCGTTGGAGATCCTATGGGTTTGAGAAAAGACTTTTGACTTAATGAGGTTGTGAAATTATTTGATAAGCGTTAAGTGAATTCTTGAACAAAGATGAAGATTAGAATAGGAGTGTACATTGTTGGAATTAAAAGTATAGAATATTGGAGTTGGAATGAAATGATGTGTTGAAATTTTGATGCAATTATTTATAGATTATAATGTTGGAGAATTTATTTTGATAGATTTAGTCCAAAATGTTATAATTGTGGTAAATAGCTATATATACGTAAAGGAGGATGTTCACTTGATTTGGTTCTACATTTTTATTAAGAAAGTATTTAAGGTTTGATCATGCGAGTTAGATGTTTGTATGGTTAATTTGAAGTTTGATCATTAAATTCCTATTTAAGGTGTATTGATATTTTTAATGGCTAAAGTGATTAATTTGTGATTATAGTTTTTAATTGAAGTATTCTATTGGATTCCTTTGAATTTTATATTTATGGAGAACATGGCCTATTGTGGTATAGGGTTGTGTACTTAGCAAGGAATTAAAATTGTGATTATCTAGATGATTTAGTAAGGAAGTTGGTTTTAAAGGAGTAATCGATTTATAGAAAAATATACATGTTTTGGTTAAGAATGATTGTTTGAAATCTTAGAAGTGCAAGTGATTGTTTGAATTTTACAAGGGCAAAAGATTGGTTGAAATCTTACAAGCGATGATTTGTGTACTTGGTGATACTGAACATCTATTCAATTTTAGAGAAGTTTGAAAGAACTTCTGAAATAATGTGATGCATTTGGCTATTGTTCATAATTATATTTTTGGTGTGAATTCAAGTGTTTGGAGTTCTTATTGGTTCAAACCTTATAAAAGAAAATTTTTTTTTATGGATTATGATGCATAGTTTTTAACTTTGACATGAATATGATAGCAATATATTTGGTAAAAAGAGAATTTGAGACATTATGATGTTTGTGGGGATTATGAAGAATCAATTGTTATATGATAATTGGTATATTAAAAAGAACAATATTCGAAATTGGAGACAACTTAGGTAACTAGAGATTTATGTTTGAATTTACATGGTGTAAATTTATGGATATGATCTATTGCATTGATGTCATATGTATTCTAGTGGTTAATTGATAAAAAATTTTATGTTGTCAGTGGAAAAGAAAAGAAAATTTAAAGTACTATGTGATATCTTTTTGGTGACAAAATGATTTGTTGATATTGTTATTCAATGTTATTATGGTTATAAACACCTGGTGTAAAGCATATTACAAGGAATTTTGTGGACACATGCTTTTCTTGTTACAAAACAATGTTATGAAAGTAATTTGTTTGAATTATATTGAAAAGAAATAACAGAGTGCGCAGTGGAAGCCTGAATTGACTTTAAGTTCTAAATTGTTGTGCTATTATTAGTTAAGAAAGTGATAAATCTTTAATAAATAAAGAATATTGTCACCTTTGATGTTTAGTGTATATGATGAATCTATGTTAAGAGAATATCTTAGTCGACGCTATGTGATTGGATATGAGTATTTAGAAATTCAAGATGATTTGAGTTTTAACATA
Source organism: Durio zibethinus (assembly GCF_047325235.1). Lineage (NCBI taxonomy): Eukaryota > Viridiplantae > Streptophyta > Magnoliopsida > Malvales > Malvaceae > Durio > Durio zibethinus. Next base: position 21,728,506 of record NC_143168.1, read on the forward strand.
TCGAAATTTTTTTTTTTTTCGAATGGTTGATTAGAAAGAACAAGTTTTTTAGGCAAGATGATTATTTGTTCAAAGTTCAATGAAACAATCATACTGTAAGAGATACGATTGCAAAACTAAAGGAATAAGATGTGGATGTAAATCAAGTTTCGAGGACGAAACTTCTTAAAAGGAGGGGAGAATGTAATACCCCAGCCCAAATAATAATTGGGCTACACTAATACTAAAGTCCATCAGTTTATTAAGACATTATTTAGTAAAAAAAAAAGGGCTGAAGTATTAGATGAAAGAAAACCTAACTATCGTGAAACAGAAAGGAAATAGAGTTCTTCTTCCTCATCTTCCTTAGGGTTAGAGAATATGAAAATCAAGTTGGAGATTCACAATCAGAGGCTACAATCAAGTTAATCCCTTAAAGGTGAGTACATGCCTTCTTTTTATTTGAAAAAAAATATCAAGTTGATTGCTATTATTTGGAGTTGAAGTTTTGAGAGAAAAAACCAAGAAAAATCATGAAATCCTTCATTAATCTTGATGATCTATTTGGGTAAATTACTGGGCTTTGTTTATTTCATGTTCTTAAGATTTATTGATGATTATTGAATGGAGTTTGAAGGCTGAAAGTAAGGATTTGAGTTTTTAAAGATTGAAGGAGAAATTCTATTTTTGGATGAGATGTTGTGATCTGTAATAATGAATTAAAATAGAATTTTGCATTAATGGATAGATTATTGCTGTGATTATTATAAATCATTGGAAAGCATGTTGAATCTAGTTTCGAATGAAATAAACGAAAGTCAAATCCGAGTTTTCTATTAAGAGTTGTCTAATTTTAACTTAAGGATATATAGGCTGTAAGACAGCAGCATCAGGGTTGAATTTCGAAATTTTTCTTAATTTGTATACAAAGATTTACAGATTAAGCCATATATCTTTGGAAAGCTTATTGAGTCTCTTTCCAATGAAACAAGCGGAATTGAATTTGGAGTTTCCTGTGAATAAATATATAATTTTTATTAGAATGTATACAGGCTGTTTGGCAGCAGTATATGACGTGGATTTCAAAAATTGTTATAATTAATCTACAAGGAATTACAATGTGTGCCATATATGGTTAGAAAGCTTATCAAGTCTAGTTTCTAACGCATTAAAGAGATCATAATTACAATTTGGATATATTGAGATATGACTGTTTTAATGAAAAGAGGTCGGGCTACCATTATTAATTAGTTAAGTTAACCCTTGTGTAACTCAGTTGATTTTTGTATAAATGGTCTCAAAAATGGTTGATTAAATTCTGATATGTTGAAATAATCTTGGATAGGCCATTAATTATTTTGGGAGAAAAACTAAGTGGTGGAATCGAATGAAGGTAAGTAGAATCTCACACACTTTGCTTGTTTTCAAATCTATGTATGTATATATATATATGTTTCTAAATGAAAGAATGTTTTATTTCATTATTTTCAGTGTATGAAAATAGGATCAAGCATATGATTATTTTGTGTTTCTCTATATAAATGATGGATCATGCTTACAAATGAAATGAGAAAATGATTTATGTTTAAAGAATGATTTTATGATAGCTACGTTTTTATATCCCTGAGAAGTGGGATCATCAACACCAGAACTTAGTTCTACGACCCTGGCTAACGGATAATAGTAGTTAGCGTAAGCCCTGGCTAACGGCTTATAATAGTTAGCAATGATCATGAGAATAAAATTATCGATACGGTCAATGTCACGGGTTATAACAATGACGTAGCTAACGATAAATGAATGATAATGATGATTTATGTTGCTGATGATTTACGATAATTTTTAATGATTGATCTATGATTTGGTTTGATTATGATATTTGAATGATAGTATATTTTGCAATGATTTATAAAGTGACATATTTTGACATTGATTTATGAATTTATGAAATATTTGACAAAAAGATGATCTTGAAATGTTTTGATATTATGATTTGATGAATGTTTTGAATGATCTATATGATGTGTAAGAAAATGATGCTTGATCTGGTAAGGTATGTGAGCCTATACTTACTGAGCTGTGGTTTGCTCATTCCCTTTTACTTTTCTTTACAGATGACTAAGTGATAAGCTTGGTTAGTCTTGTGTGAAGCTAGAAGATGAAATGGGTAAGATTACTTAATCGTCGGAGAATATGTTGGCCAATGAGATTTTAAGAGGCAGTTTGTATTTTATATGGTTTGTATTTGGATATATAAAGATGTATCATCAGTTGGATTAAAGATATAAATTTTACTTAGTAGATTGTTTTATTGAAAAAGTTTAGAATGTTTAAGAAAGAAGGCTTCGTATTACTTTGAGATTTTTTTCAAGGTAATATGGCCGTGTTACGTCTTGATCTCGGGGTGTGACAATGGGGGAGTGGATTGGTAGTTTGAACTTTAAAAACATGAACAAGATTGAAGATGGAAATGAAATTTCATTTATTATGATTAATAGAAGTAAATGCTATTGAATTCATCAAACATGAATTCTCCCTTTCAACATTAATACCTGTGTAAAATCCAAAAGCTCCTGCAAGTCAAAGTCTTTACATCAGCAAAACCATCAAGTTTTGAGAATGGCGCACAATCATAGTTGCAAGTCACTAACACCCATGCACTCTTCTATCAGCTAGTATCTCATTCATCTATAATTATTGTGGCATTGATGGAAATTATGCTCCTTATGTGTGCCACATGTCACTATAAAAAAAATAATTCTTGTTGACAACAAATTTTGTCAATAAAAGTTAATTTTTGTTGATAATAATATTATCGACGAAATTTGGTGAAAATTTTCATCAATGATAACTAAAATAGTAATGTTATTCTATCAATAATTGTCAACGAAATTTTTCATTGATAAATTTGTTGATAATTCGTTGGTAATTTTTATTTTTTAATTATATTTAATATATTTTATTTATAATTTTTGTCATTTTATTTTAGTTTTTTAAATTTATTTTTAAAATAATTACATGATACTAAATATATATAAATAGAAAAAATAAACAAACAAAATACTCCATTTAAAAAAGAATGCAAAATATTTTACAAAATTGTTTATGAATTCTATTAAATAAAAATACAAAAAATACATATATGGCTCAAATTTCATATAAACATTTGGTAATACATGCAAGTCAAAGAAATAGGTACTTCCAATACACAACAATAAAAATACCTACATAACATGTGAATGTTGACAGTATTTTCTTTTCTTACCTTAACCTTCACGTGGAAATAACACAAATACAAATGTAAAAATTAAGAGTTTACTTGAGTTATTGCTTAAACAATTTAGGAAAAAAAATTGCCTGTAAAAAGTTATATTAATGCAACCTGCTAAAAGTTAGATCTATTCAAAGACCAAACTACTCGTCTAAACCTAAAGGCCAGATTAAGTTTTGAACAAACTTGGACAAAAAAAAATTAAAACCCATTAAACAGGTTTGGACAAAGTTTTAGGGTTGTTTAAATTTTGAGTAAGATTTCAAACAAAAGATTTAAAACTCGAATTTGGCCCAACTAGGCTCGAATTTACATTTATATAATTTTTACTTATATTTATGTGAATTATATATAAATTAATTCACATATATAAAAATAAAAATAAAAATTATATATTTTATTAAACTGAATTTTTATTTTTAATTTTTACATTTATAATTTTTATTTTTTTATATAAATGAATTAAATATAATCTCATTAAATTTAATTTAATTATACTTTTTTAAATTTTTTATTATATAAATTAAGTTTAATTGGTGGGTTTATGATTTATTTTTTTAACTTGAGTTAGACTTAGGAAAGTTTTAAAGCCCTAAATTTCATATTGGATTGGGTCTAGACAATTATATAAGCTATTAATATCAAGTATGAGCTTGACCTGAACTTGATCTGGCTTAACCCATGATACCTCTAGTGAAAGATTTGTACAAGCATATATTATCCATATGTATATATATTTTGTCTCATGTCTTATGAGTTCTCCATCCAAATGCAAAGAAATAAAAGCCTAGTATATAAATATGAAGAACAATGTTTGAAACGAAAATAATAAATATCACACTTTATAACTAACAAAAAACTCTTGCATATTTATATGTAGAAAACAAGAAAATGATCAAAAAAATGAAAATTTAAAAAAAAATTTAAAAATTAAAATTTCAACATTTTCAATTTGTCATATTTACCCAATGTAGAGTATTCTAATTTTCATGATAAATTCCATCCAAAACCTACCAAGTTTCATGAGCACATGTTCTATGTATAATTGGATGAAACATTAGACCCTATTCCTCATGCAAGTATATACACAAAAACTCATTTATTATATAGGTTTAATAGGGCACTGTTAATGCACGTAAATTTTTTGCCTAATAGATAAAATGACTTATAAGTTCTCATAGGAATTATGCAAATTAAGCAATTGTAGAGAAACTTGAGCAAATAAGTAAGGAAAAGTAAGTCAACTTTAAGTCCAAAAATTTACATTTGCAAGTTAGGTTTTAGGGCTCAATAATGAGCTAGGGCATAGTTCTTCCTTAACATAACATGGAAGGGTAAGTGGGTTGGTGTCAACGGGTGAAAGTTTGTAGATGGTGGCATCAAAGAGCCAGGTGGGGTGGATTCAAGTTTATTAATAGATCATTGATCCTTTGTAAAAGCTTCTTTAAGTAATCAATGGCGTTCCTAATTATTGAAGCCTTATGCATCTGAAACATAATAAGCACAATGAGTAGCTAGTTGCTAGACTTAGTAACTTTAATGATTTAGATTTTAGAGTATTAAAAAATATAATATTGATAAAGTGCTTTTTGAACAAATTAGTAGAGAAGACTAGCAACATAAGTAAAACAAGCTATTCCAAGAAGACTTTTAGCTTCTATAAAGAGACAATTCTAATAGTGGTCAAACAAAATATTTTTTTCATTGTTCTAGAAATTATAAGATTACGTTCACCTAAATATTCCAAAATTTATCTCTTTTTGTTGGAAAAATCAACTTTGGAATATTTAGAAGAGTATAATTTTGTTCATAGATTGAGAGTATACAAGTAATGTGTTCTTGTATCTTAAAAGAATTATAAAATATTTATCTTAAAAGAAAATGAATAAGTTCACAGTTAAATTAATTCTCTGATCCATTTTTTAAACCTTAGAATTACATAGAACTAATGAAATGATCCATATATAATTTCATAACTCTATCAAGTTATAGTTGGAGATGGTACTTGCTAATTTGATAGCTTCATGTTCCTAATAGAGTAAGATTTTACTTATTAGATAAATGATTTAACTAGAAATGAGCAAATGGAAACTTAAGTTTGTATTTATATCATCATAGCTATTGAAAATGGTAGAGACAGTTTTAAAGCCTTTATTATTAGTTTCTCTTTATAGTAAATTTTTTTGCATTATTTTCTCTAATTAAAATTAATGTTTAAAGAAAAGGTCTTGGCTTAAGTTATTCCATCTTGGATCTAGTGCTTATAAATAAAAAAAGCTACATGTAGTTAAACTTGTTTAGTTTAGACTTCATTTAGTTGTTACTTTTATAATTTACTTTTTACTTTTGTTATAGAAAAGCGAAAAGCAAAAAATAAAAGAATAACTAAATATAAAAAATGAATAACAAAAAAATAAAATAAAAATATCAACCAAAGGAATCTCAATTACCCCATCAGTTTCCCTTCAATGGACTAGCTAACTAGAGGCTCATGGTCCACACAAAAATTTTATTAGTGATTAACACTAGGTCAAATCCTAAAACCTAGATATGGAAGTAAAAATGAGAATAAGAGAACATGTTGGGCTCATGCAAGTTTTTTAAACAAGTGCATTATAAAAATACATGTATAGTATAGTCAAATGTTGGTGATAATATGATCTGTTTTATTAATAAAGAAAAAAGCATAGACCCTGTTATTTGGATGTTATTGATCTTGAATTTTGCATTTTTTTTCTATTAATATTCATAGTTCAATTTTATAGAATATCTAAAATAATATGAGAAATCCATACAATGACCTAATAATCAAGAAGAAAAGCAGTTTAGTACATTTAATAGTTTCTTAAAAGCCCTTCTTCCTTGTTACAGACAAATTTTGTATTTTGATTTGGTGGTATTTCATCATAACAATTGCTTGCCCAAATATACAGAAACTAAACTCTACACTCCCTAAAATTAAAAAAAAAATTCCAAGTACATTAACTAATAATAATATTTAATATTATAAATTTTAGCAACCTTTTTATTAATACAATAATACCATAATACTTCAATAATTATTATTAAATTTTAAAAAATATCGAATATAAAATTTTTTCAAAAAAAAAATCTTAATACACATCAAACCTAAATTTAACTTAAAATCAACATAAATTTTTTAATTTCTATAATTATTATTAAAATTAAAAAATATTAAATATAAAAAATTTTCAAAACAAATATATATCTTAATATACATCAAACCAAAACATACCATAAAAGTAACATAAATTTTATACATCTAAAAGTTAATAAATTTATATTAAAAAAAAACCCAACAAATCTCTATAATACTCAACAATACCCAACAAAAATTGACAATACTCAACAAAAAATCCAATAAAAATTAACCAAAAGTTTAACCCAACAAAAACTCAATAGATATAACTAAAAACCCAATAAACTCAAACACATAAACAACAAAATACTTGAAAAATGAATAAGTAAATTACCGATGATAGAAAGAGATGACTAGTCGATCAACAAGTTGAAAGGCATGATTGATGGTGGGGAAAGAGAAAGATCATGGAGTGAGGGATTTGGGGACTTAAAATTTTAAGAAAAAATGGTGTTTCCCAATTTTGGGAAGAGAGTTTAAATTTTTATGTGATTTTTCAATGGATTACCGATGAAAATTCTGACGATAATCAACAATCGTTAAATTTTTTTTCATAAATTTTTTTATGGATGAAAATTTTTTCGTTGGTAATCCGTTGGTGAAATAATTACCTACGATAAAATAATTTCATCAATAATTTTTGTAATAAATTACTCCAGATTATTAATAGAATTAAATCTATTAGTAATCTATTAGTGATGGTTAAATTTTTTTACAGTATGTTGCATCAATATTCTATCTGTAATTCCTCAATAATTATCAATAAAAAAAATTCTATCAGTAAAATTTCATCGATGATACCAATATTTTTGGTAGCGTGTGATAATGTTTTTCGTAAGAATTGCATTTTATTACCACACATAATCAAAATAACACGACTCTATCAACCAATTTCTCACACATTTTCTTTAACAAAATCAACTTGAAAAGTGGGAATGTGGATTTTGTCATAATGAATATAGAAACTACTATTGTTCTCTACTTCTTATTGCAATTACATTACTCATGTAAAATGTGCAACAAATAAATTAAGTTGGTAATATGTGTTTGAAGAAAGAGGTGAGAGACAAAAGGAATCTTTGAATTTGATTACTAATGTTATTGAATAAATGAGTGTTGGGAAGGATGTAATAGAAACAGAGATCAAGCATGTCTAAAACAATTTGTTCTACCATTGTGCAGATTATGATAAATTTGTTCATCCTAAAGATGTTCTTGGAGATTTTTCGTTTATTACGCTTGGAAGGATGTACGCATCCGGCAAGCATCCACACATCCTAAATTTTTCAAGAACAGCCTTCATTACCATATATGTAATAAACTTTGCAGTGAACAAGCCCTTGAATGTTCAAATTATGATAGCAACCTTATCTTTAATTTTGAATGGCATTGTAAGTTGATTGAAGTCACACCCTTAAAGGTCAGGACACCTGCAAATATCTCATTTGTCAATCACGACTCACTGTTGTTATTGTTTTAGCCCAGACATAACTATGCTATCATGATTGGAAGTCCAACCTTGATTTAAGTCCTTTTTGAAGTTCTTACTTGCTCTTTATAGATTGTAAGGAGTTTATTATTTGTGGTAGAGATTTATCATGTCTCGAGAGTATATATAAATTCTTTTAAGTGGGGGTGTTATACTTTGGTCATCTAATCAACACTTTGATTGACAAGTCAACACCCATTGATCATCAAGTTGGCAACTACCTCAATTAATCCAACACTTGACTGATGTCAAGTAAGTGATCAACTGGTCATGTTCGTATTAACTCATTATAAAAAGTAAGGTCGAAACACAAATATCTCATTTTAAATCCTTCAATCTCACTTGGTTTTACATGCAATCTTATCTTCTTTTTCTCTTTTTTCTTTTCATTTTCCCTTACTATATTTTGCTGACTTGAGCATTGAACACACTTCGAAATCTTATCTTAAATGAAAACTTTATGAAATAGAGTTATTTTCAGTACTTAAATGAGGTATTTTTGTTTAGTTTTTAGCTAAATAAGGTTTAATTTACTTCTAAAGTGCTCAATTTTTGGTTTGGCAGGAAATCTTGAATGAAAGATTAAATCTTGTTGAATCTTGAATGAAAGATTAAATCTTAATTAAATATTGGATGAATCTTGATAATTCTTAATTAAATCTTGGATGATTCTTGGAATGTTCTTGATATGTTCTTGGTGATTCTTGAATTTCTTAGAATTCTTGGAAATAAAGAATGAAAATTTGTTCAAGATTGGTTTTGTTGAATCTAAAGGATTTAAAATTGCTCAATCTTGATGAAAAATTGAGAAAATTCATGCAAAAATCAAGCAAGGTATGTTTAGTTATGGTGAAGGGTAGAATTATAATTTCAAGTGAATGTAAGTTCATTGTAACTTATGTAGGTGCACATGCATAGGATTACTAATGATAACATGGTAGTATGTCGTTTCTTATCGGTTAAGAGAGATGACTTGGAAGCTTATGTGACATAATGATTTGTCAAATCTATTCACATTGAAAAAAACTAAACAACCTTTGATTTTTTCTACTAGAATATGGAATTCCTATTTTTTTTAGGATTACACTTATATCTACTTAGAGTATGATTTGCATGAATATATAGAAGGTGAATGAAGAGGGAACAGCATAACAAATTCTTAATGGGGATTTCAAAAGTCCTAATTGAAGGAAACTTCTCCAAGAATGCTTCAAGAAGATTTAGTCGCACTATGCAAGAATAAGTGTAAGATTATGCAATTTGACGATTCTTTCTAGAAGGTTTGTAGATCCTTAAACTGAAATAAGTTTCTGATTTGCAAGATTGTGGGTTTTCTTTCTTTTATTCTATTCTAGAAGTTGCTATATGTCAAGAAAAAAAGGTAAAAGAGATTTATCATCTAGAAGATAAGGTACGATCTAAAATAGTTCTTTTGAAGAGTTTCATTGTAAATCAACTAAAAAAGCATTCTTTGATTTAAAAATTGAAGTTCAACCAAACCAAGAAGCTGTCAAAGAGAGTCCAATCTTGCTGAATGTATCTTGGAATTCCTTGTCTATAAATTGCTTGTTTTACATTTTAAGAAAAGAGGTGTGGCTGGGGTGATAGACCCATCTCTACAATTTCTTTAGTTTTCATCTTCTTTTTTTTTTTTGTTTTAAGTTTTATTGTTCTTAACCTTATTTTTTAGTTTATGCAAGTTTCTTTTCAAGCTTTGTTCTATTTTAAGTTTTCTACATTCGGTTTTAATAAAATTATTTTTTGATTTGTTATTCTTAATAAAGAGTGTTTTGATTTCAGGGTTCTTAGGTTTTATTCAATTGCGTTATTGTTCTGTGATTAGTTTTAATTGTATTCTTGCTTAAGTTTCCTTTATTTATGCGAATCGTATTCTATTTTAATCTTATATTTTTAATTGCATGATTAGTTCTTGTTATTACATTTGATTATAACACTGAAGTCAATATTGGTTCATTTTTTTGTATTATTGCATGATTTGTATGTTTAAAGTTTAAATTTGCTTAAGTCGCATGTTCAATTATATGATAATTTTGATTTGCATACTTTTAGCTTTCAATACAGTTTCAGCTTTCATACTGTAAATTAATTTTAGGTTGATTTATTGCATATTAGTTATTGTTGCTTGTTTTAAGGTTAATTTAAGTTCATTAATAGTTTACTTGCATGCTTAATAATTGATTAGGGTTAGTTAAGTAAGTTAAGTTTAGATTAATTGGCATTAGTTAGGTTTAATTTTAAGTTGGTAAGTTTAATTTTTATAATTATGCAAGCAATTAAGTTTATTTAGCTTAGACTTTATTTGGTTTTTGTTTAATTGATCTATATTGCTTTAGGTTCTTGTTAAGTTGATTAATTTTGCATGTTTAATTGATTAATTAGTTGCTGCATTGTTATATAAATTATATTCACTTGTTGGTTTTCAATTTAATCATTCAGTTGTATTCTAATTTTTGGTTTCTTGCATGTTTAGCATTGATTCATGTTTTAAACATTTTTGCGTCATTAGATTTAATTGGATTAGGTTATTGCATACTGTTTAGTTTAATTTGGCTTTAATTACCTTAAAGTCGGTATTTTCAAGTTCAATTTTAGTTTAATTAGAGTTGATTAATTTCGGTTTTGCTTAATTCTAGTTATTTGCATCTTAATTCTTTTATTCGCTTATTATTTGCATTAATTTAACTTCATATTAATTTATAATTATCACATATTTTAAATTTAATTACATAATTTATATTATATTTTTGCATACTTATTTGAATTCTTCAAATATAAATAAAGGTGAAATAATTTTTATTCTTAATTAACTCACATTTAAAATCCGTGAAAATAATATTTTATTTACTACTTGTACGATGCACTTTCAAATATCCTAACATTCAGCACCTTCTAACCATCCTCTCTATTACGATCACTCCCACCTCCATGTCAGTCATCCAAGTAGCCTTCCAGCAAGTATCCAGTCACCAGTCTCAAAAAAAAAAAAAAGTTATATAGGATAAGATGCAAAAGCATTTCATCCACAAAATCTCGATCCCTCCCAAATAAAACAAAATAAAATAAAAAATAGATTGAAGAAGAAATCTACGAGACAGATTTGCAGGTCCAATAAATGTCTAAAATATGAGTGAGTGGGAGCCCAATATTTTTCAGACTTTGTGTTCCAATTAACTCAGTAGGAAATGTAATTAGTCACCATTAAAAACCATGGTTTAATTTCATCAAAAGAGCAAAATTCAGATAAAAATAATAAATGCTTGATAAATCATTCATTCACTCTTTCTGCACTAAGATTTTCATCAGATGTCTCTGAAGGCCTCAAGAACCACTTGCTGAGCCGCTCCGATGCTTTATTAACCTGGAGACCAAAAAAATATCAAGCAAATTCATCCGTTATTTTCAATCTCTCTTTTTTGTTTCTTTAAAAAAAAAAGAAGAAATTATTATCATTTTCATAACCTGCTCTTCCCAGTCAGTCCTTGAGGTAATGTAGCCCAGAACAATTGTTTGAGTTGCAACACCAATTATCATCCCAATCCATATACCCTGTGAAAATCAGAGGAAGAAATTATTAATTTGTGGGCTGTATATAAATTAAGATTGTGATAAAAAAAATTTCAAACCTTCACTTCCATTTTGGCTACATATCCAAGAAGAATTCCTAAAGGCACCCCAACCACATAATAGGAACAGATGTTAACATATGCAACCATACTCTGTCTACCAGCACCAATTGCTACCCCTGCATTGCAAATTTTTCATTAACCATGTTCTTCATATTCTATAATGACAAAGCAACTTTATACGCTTGCCTGAGAGGATTGGCTGAACACTGTTGAGCAAAACTGAGAATGAAAGTAAGACAGAGAGGTCTGCCACAGATTTTGCTACTTCCTCATCACTTGTAAACAAGTAACCTATTTGATGGCCGAATATTAAGCACAGAGCCCAGAAGAACACTCCAATACAAAGTGAAGTACATGTGATAACTTTCATGGAAAATTTTGCAGCTTTCGCATTTCCCATCCCTAGTTCATTTGAAACGCGCACGCTGTAGAAGGGAAAACCGTAATGTATCAGTTTTGAAACATAGAGGCTGTGAGGGAAGACTGAAGGTAGAACTTTAGAAATTGTTGAGATAATTTTGCTGATAATTAGTGAGTACCAACCTAGCTGCAGTTAGGAAGCCAAGAAACATCATGAGTTGCCAAGCTATGATATTAAGGCTGCATATATCTAATTTGGAGTCAGAAAGAGAACATATATATATATATATATATGGAAATTAATTATCTTACCAAATGGAGAAGGCATCTATGGCAATTTCAGCATTTTTCATGTACCCTGCCAATAGGACTAGAACAGCGTAGTACCATAACTCTAAGCTGAGAAGCCAACAACATAGGGAAGAAATTGAATGATCATGTTAGAAGATTGACAAATATTGACTGAGTTATCTGCTTTAGATGGCCAAAAAAATATAGTTTGAAATTAAGCGAAGGGAAATGGAATTTACCAAAGCATCACTCCGGAGGATATTGAGAGCTTTATTATAGGAAATAGATCAACAAAACTAGCAAAAGTGAATCCTTTCCATGTGTTAGGACACCAGCCACCAAATATATAAATGAACTCCCCAATCACAACCAACCAATTTGATATGATCATTGAACTCATAGCACCAGGAATCCCCCAATTCAATTTGCTCACAAAGATCCATGACAAGAACACATGAAGAATGAATGAGCCAGCAGAAATCCATCCCACAATCATGTTTTTAAGCTGGCACTGTAAATATTTTTGGATGGTAAAGCTAAAAGCAAAAAAATAGAGCATGGCAATGAACCAGAGAGAAATATATCCAGCATCAGTGGCTATATCATCATCTTCTCCAATTAACTTGAAGATTGGTGAAGCAAAGATGAATATAGGTAGCAAGGCAGTTGCTGTGACAAGATTGATGATCCATGATCTCTGCAAGTAAATACCCAACATGTGGTACTGCTTTGCTCCAAATGCTTGCCCACATAGTGTCTCAGTTGCACTGGACATCCCCAACTGCAAAACAATCATAAAAAAAACGGAAGTGAAAATCAGTTTAAGAGGGAAAAAGAATATCTGAATCATCTTTTGATTTATCATACCAATATTCCATTTGCAAATCTAACTGTAATGACTTGTATGAGGGCATAAGCTGCAAGCTGTATTTCACCAATGTGTCCAATGAAAGCTTGTGTGACTACAAACATTCCAAAGGTTGTCACCCTAGCTAACATAGAAGGAAATCCAACCTTCCATAGTTTTTTTGATTCCTCCCAAACTCTCCTTCCCAGGTTACTATTTTCTTTTGATTCTGAGTCAAGAAGCCTCTCATCCATATTGCTGCTTTTTTACTCCTGCAAGGAAAATAGAAAGAGTGATTTATATAATGTTCAAAAATGTTAGTAGCAATATTTTATACGTACATGACATTTTAAAAAATTATTTCATAAATTGTAGACGAAATTTTTTAAATTCTAGTAATGGTTAAAAGATTGATGCAAAGATATATTTAAATAAATTATAAAAATTAATATAATTAAAAATATATGATAATCTTTTAATGTCATTTGTAAAATTTAAAATATATATATGAAATAATAATTTTTAAGAGACAATATTAACTTATATCAATATAAAATTTTTTAATTTTATTTTTTAATAATTGATTTTAATAAATTCAAAAAATAAAAAAATAAGTTAAAAAAAATTTAATCTCTTCTTTTAAATCAATTAAAAATAATAATTAAAAAATATATAAAATTAAAAAATTTTATACCAAAGAAAATTAATCTCTCTCTTTTACAAAATAGATGAGATTTTAATATTAATTTTTAATTTTTTAATAAAAAATAACAATTGTCAAATCAAATTCGATGTCCGAATTAAAATTTTCTTCTTTTTTGATTAGTGTTTAGATATTTAAGGAGATTCGAATCTTTCAAGTGCATTTGAACTTATGGCTATGTATAATTGACGGTACATTCTGATTATAACAATTGCCTCCCTTTTTGTTACATGTTCAACGTAGTGCGAAAAGAATGGAAGCTTAACCTAATTTTATAACTCAAACAGTACACAACTTTCAATTAGAAAAATTAGCTCTAATATCATTTTACAAAATTATTCATTCATAAAAATTTTATATTTGATGCATTATTAGTATATAAATTTTATATATTATCAATAAATGAAATTATTTTAGTTAATTAATGAATAAATATCAATCCTTAAAATAAATATACAAAAATTAATATTTTAAAAAATTTATTCATTAATGAAGTGATATTATATGATTCACTTATTAATGAGATATTTTCATCTAATTTACTAATAGTATATAAAAGTTATATACTAATAATATATCAAATATAAACCCTTTAAAAAAATCAAATTAGTAGTGTCATAATATATAAGTCTATAAATCTATCATTAGACATAATTTAGGAGTCACTATAAATTTTTTTTTTTTTAGATACGATTAGCCATTTAACTAAATATGTTTTTTTTTTAAAGATAAATCCTAAGCTAGACTCAAATTCCTTAAAAGAGTAAATTTTAGTCTACGAAATCGAAATGGATTTGAGAGTATGATTACTTACATAAAATGTTATAATACCCTTACAATACCCACTCAAAGAATGCTACCAGTTGATTTTATATTATCCAAAGTCTTAAAAGATTTTACTAAATAATTTAATATTAAAAATTATCCTACAATTACTCTAATATGTTAGTAATAATTTTAAGATATTCTCTCACCTTAGAAATATTCAATGAGACTATTTTAGGACATTCCCTCACCTTAGAAATATTCAATGAGACTATTTGTCAACTTAAAGAGGCTTCATGATCATATTTATTTAATTTTTATAGAAAATATTTTATTTATAAAAAGTGAATATTTTTGTGAGAATCTTGAAGTCAAAAATCTTTCTAAATTCTCTAATATATTGGTCAAATTTTAAAAAAAATTCTCATCCAGAACTTTACATGAAAATTGATATTTGCAAACGTTTTTAATAATTCTATCATCGAAAATTTAAAATCAATTTTTATTTCTAAAAAATATCTTTCAATGGTAAGATTTTTTGTACAAAAAAATTTCTCTAATATGTTCATAGGATTTCATGCAAATTATTTTCCTTTCCAAAATATATTATTTTTTTAAATTGATAAGATTTTTCAATATATTGGTAAAATTCTATTTTTAGACATTTTAAAAATCACAAAACTCTCCAATATGTTGGCAAAATTTTTCTTTTTGTCTTTTTTTTTTTTTAATTCTTTTCAAAGCTTCTAACCTTTCAATATATGGGTAAGGTTTTATTTGTTTACTATTTTTCTAAATTTCAAACATTCTAATATGTCGACAAGAATTTTTTTTATTTTTGCAAAATTCTTTTCAAATTTTCGTACATTTCATTATATTGGTAAGGTTTTATTTTTATTTTTCAATTTTTTTTAATTTTAAAACCATTAAATATTTTGGTAATTTTTTATTTTTCAAAAATTGTTTTAAAATTATCAAACCTTTTAATGTGTTAGTAAAGTTTTTTTTTAAATTTTTTTTAAAAAATACTTTTTCATTTTTAAATAAATAAACTAAAAATATATCTAAAATTTTTAACTTGCCTTGACTTAAGAAACGATTTGACTCGTAACTAGTGAAGCAATTTGGTTCAGCTCGACAATTCAGCACAACAATGGCTCAACAGGTGACAGATCTTGAGTCAGACAACATGAGTCAGGTTGGATGGGATTGACACTTGAAAAAATGGGAATCGTCATTGAAATTCCTATTAGGAACTTCAACGCTCGTAAAAAAAGTCACCCTAATATGAAATTTTTGTCAAAGTCTGGGAATTTCATCGAAAAGTCATCAAAAATTGGAAAAGTCTAAATTTTGAACTTGAATTGCCTAAAACTTTTGTACATTCAAATTCTCCTATATGATTGTTGTGTTGACAAGTGATGAATTAAGTTAGGTATATAAAAAATAAATAAAGATATATAAAAAATAAATCACTAAAAAAATAACTAATAAGGATAAATAACCTATAAAGAAACATGAAAATAAATAATAAAACCTTAAAACAATAAAAGGAAAATTGGGTTTTTAAGCTTATACCCAAATTGGATCCAAATAATATAAAAAATCAATAGATCCTCAAAAGTAATTTCAAATTTTTAATCTCGAATCAAATAGAGTGTCTATAAGTAAGTAAAGAGAATACATCTATATAGAAGAAAAAAAAAAGAAAAGAATTACTACTACAAAGCATTTATTAACATTAAAAGGTGTTTTAAGAATTTTGGAGTAGATGGTGTTTTTGTTATAGGAGTAGATGATGTAATTTTTTAAATTAAAAAAATAAAGAAATGTATATAATATTTCAAATATATATACTTTTGTATAAAATAAGAAATCAAAACTATGTTATTTTTTATGAACTTAAGATGTAACTAAGTTAATTCATATAGTCACCCTTAAAAAATGATATTTTACAAGTTTGAAATTTATATATCATCACTTGCAATCTCTTTTTCTATATTCAAACTACGATTTAAAATAAAATTATGATATTTGGCACAAACCTTACCTTACATAGTCACTTGAATTAAATATATAAATAATTAAAATTTATATTTGATGTATTATCGTATATAAATTTTATATACTATCAATCGATAAAATAATATCACCTTATTATTACCAAAAAAGAAATATTATCTTATTAATAAGATAAATTATATAATGTTATTTTATTAATGAATAATTTTTTTTAAATATTATTTTTTATATATTTATTTTAAAAATTAATATTTACTAATTAATGAAATAACATTATTTATTTAATAATAAAATAATTTATTATCTAATTTAGTATAGTGCTTGATTAAAAATTAAGTTTTTTACCTTTGAGAAAATCTAGCTTTTTTTTGGCAACCATTCAAAGAAAGAAAAAGAGGTAAATTATGACAAGTGCTTTATTGGCATCACCGACCCAGAGATAGAAAAAAATGAGATAATGGTTGTCTTATTATAAAGTTTAAGTTCCTTGTGTGGAATTCTCTTGCAAAACTGTCATTTCAACCCATATATTAAAAGCGACACACGCATGATGGCTCTAACTTTTTTGTACGTAACATTCTTTCCAAAAAAGAAAACAAAATTTTACAACAGTGAAATTTTTTTGCTTATATGCATTAATTAGCAGTAGTTTTTATGTTTTCATGAAAAAAAAATTCACAAAATCTTATTCTTGTCAATTTTTTTATTATTATTTTAGGCGTTTAGCGATTGATTTTATTTATACAAACAAAAAAAATTTTGATAAAAAATTAAAAATTCAGTATATTATTAGTCGTCTTTATTTGTTTAATAATTTTTTATTGAAAGCATAATAATTATAATAATGATAATTTGAATTTTACTTTATATATAAAATAAAAGTATTTTTTTTATCGAGGAATATTAAATTTTTTTAATACATCAGTACAATAATTGAATAGATATGGATTCGATTTTAAAGGCAACGACAAAAAAAAATGTACTAAATCGATTCAGCGCACTTTGCATGCCTTTTTGTGGTTAAGTCAAATATAAAAAGCAAAGAAAAGGAAACAAGCACTTGCGAATCATCACCCAACATTCTCAATCATACGTAATTCATTTACAGGGAAAAATGGACTGGTAGTTGAAAAAGATCGATAAGACATTGAAAAATTCTTTTCCTTTTTGTTACAGAGAAAATAATTGTTATAAAACAATATCACCACATTAGAAGTTAATGCAAAAAAAAAAAAAAACCAAGAATCTTGAGAAAAAATTTGGGGAATGAATCTTTTTCATTTCAATACTAATACATATAGAAATGTGGGATTGTTTCATTTTCTAATATTTTTGTTTGATGTCTTTGAAAGTACAATAGAACTGATTGTTATGAAACTTATCAATCACAGTGAATATAGTGTGGTAGAGCAATTAAATCACTTACCAACTCAGATTTTTATGTTCTCATTGTTGCTAAATTCTAAGCCTCATAAGAATATTTTGCTTAAAGTACTCAATGAGGCTTATGTAACTCATAATATATTTGTGCAGAAACTTGATCGCATAATAGGAAATATCACAGTGAAAAATTTTATATCGTTTAGTGATAATGAAATTCCACCAGGTGGTAGAAGAGATGCTAAGGCCTTGTATATCTCCACAAGATATAAAGATCATATACTAGCAAAGGTGTTTATTGATAATGGATCTTCTTTGAATGTCATGCCCATGACTACACTATCTAGATTGCTAGCTGATATGTCTTACATGAAGATGAGTTATATGATAGTGAGGGCTTTTGATGGGACTTATCGTGCAATGATAGGCAATATCGAGCTACCAATCCAAATTAGATCATGTACTTTTAATATAATCTTTCAAGTCATGAATATCGCTCCTTTTTATAGTTGTCTTTTAGGAAGACCATGGATTCACATAGCATGATTCCATTCTGCATCAAAAAATAAAATTCATAATTAATGAAAAGGCGTCATTGTTACTAGTGAAGAAGATCTATTGGTGACTAAACCCCCTACTATATTATATGTTAAAACAACTAAAAAGACCCTAGAATATTCTTTTAGATCCTTTGAATTCGTTAATGCAACCTATGTGGGTGAAGGATCAAAAGTGCCGATCTCATTTTTTTTCCAAAGCTTCTAAGATAGCCCTTAAAGAAATGGTAGGGAAAAGACAACAAGTATGGGCTGACTTATAAGGAATGCAATGACCATGGATAATGCCTAAGAAAGATGATCGATTTGGGTTGAGGTACAAGCTAACTCAAAAAAGAAGAATAAAGTTCATAGAAGAAAAAAGAGAAAAAAAGTTGGCTCATTTTTTGGGGCAAAAAGTATAAACTAAAAGCTTATCTTTTTTTTCCCTTTATGAGACTCTTATCTTAATCGGTTATATCTATTCGGTGTAGCAGGAAATATAGAGAAAGAGTTTACACCATCGTTGAAAGATATCTTTGCTGAATTTTTAATATAAATGGTGGGTGAAGGAAAAGAGAATTAAGATCCAGGCTATTCATGTGTTTATCTTACTCCTCCTGATGCAGAACTAAAAAATTAGCATGTTGAAGAGTTACCTGTTATTTTTAAATTTTCTCCAAAGTAATGTGTTGAACATAATCTAAATGCTTTTGTTAAAAGCATTAAATGTCTTATGTGTATTTGTTTCCTCATTTTCAATTGAATAAATGACAAGCGTAGCATATTTATCCATTTCTTTTACCTTTTTCATTTCAATCCTTTGCATTACTATACTTCCTTCTACATTTCATCCATTTCACTTATTTTCAAGTATCTGAATAATGAGTATGAAGATCATCATGACAATATTTCAGGATTTGATTTTAAAAATTCTGTTTATATTGGTGAACTCGATGATGAAGAGAATATAAAAGACTATGCAATATCCCCAGAATTATTGAGATTAGTGGAATAAGAAAAGAAGCAAATCATGCCTCATTAAAAAGCC
Organism: Durio zibethinus; assembly: GCF_047325235.1. NCBI lineage: Eukaryota > Viridiplantae > Streptophyta > Magnoliopsida > Malvales > Malvaceae > Durio > Durio zibethinus. The sequence continues at coordinate 21,748,007 of NC_143168.1, forward strand.
ACTGAAATTATTAATTTGAAGGATGAATAAACTAAAAAGGAAGTTAAGATTGGTACTTTGATGTCATCACCAATAAAGCAAAAATTGATAAAGTTACTACATGAATATGTAGTTGTATTTGCTTGGTCGTATTAAGATATACCAGGGCTAGATACTAAAACTATAGTGCATAAGCTACCTCTAAAGTCTGAGTGCAAACCAATTAAATAGAAGCTGAAATGAATGAAACCTGAAATGTTGTTGAAAATAAAAGAAGAAATGAAAAAGCAATTTGATGCAAGATTTTTAGAAGTGGTCAAATATCCCGAATGGGTGGCGAATAGAGTCCCAATACCCAAAAAAGATGGTAAAGTGAGAATGTGTGTTGATTATCGAAATCTGAATAGAGTAAGTCCAAAAGATAATTTTTCATGGCCTCACATTGACACTTTAGTAGACAATACAGCTAGCCACTCTATTTTCATTCATGAATGGGTTTTCAGGCTACAATCAAATTAAGATGGCATAAGAAGATATGAAAAAGACTACTTTTGTGACATTATGGGGAACATTTTGCTATAAAGTAATGCCATTTGGTTTAAAAAATGCTATGGTAACTTATCAAAAAATCATGATAACTTTATTTCATGATATGATGCACAAAGAAATAGAAGTGTATGTGGATGACATGATTGTCAGATTTCGTGAAGAAGAAAATCATGTGACGAATCTCAAAAAGTTATTTAAAAGATTAAGAAAGTTTCAACTCAAGCTTAATCCAGCTAAATGCACTTTTGGTGCAACCTCAAAAAAATTATTAGGATTTATTGTCAATAAAAAAAAATAGAGATGGATCCAAATAAGATATGTGCCATCCAAAAGCTACCACCTTTGCGTACATAAAAAGAAGTAAAATGACTTTTAAGAAGATTAAATTATATTGCTCATTTCATTTTCTAGCTTACAGCTAAATGTGATCCCATACTCAAGATTCTTTGAAAACACAAGTCAGGAGAATAGGATGAAGATTGTCAAATAGTATTTAACAAAGTTAAAGAATACTTATCAAATCCACCAATATTAATGTTGCCTATCTTTGTAAGACCTCTCATCCTGTATTTGATGGTGCATGACAAATCAATGGGATATGTTTTAGGGCAACATGATGAAATAAGAAGGAAAAAAATAAGCCATTTATTACCTGAGTAAAAAGTTTACTAATTACGAGTTAAAGTATTCACCATTGGAAAAGATGTGTTGTGCACTAGCTTGGATGACTCGTCGGCTCAAACAATACATGTTGTATATATCACTTGACTCATTGTAAAATTAGACCTAATTAAGTACATCTTTGAAAAGCTTTCATTGACAAGAAGAATAGCAAGATGGTAAGGGTTACTCTTTGAATATAACATTGTATATGTGTCCCAAAAGGTAGTCAAAGAAAGTGTTATTGTTGAATTTCTTACAGAACGCACCCATGAAAATTATATGCTTGTGACATTTGATTTTTTAGATGAAGACTTAATGTTTGTACTACATATAAATAAAGAAGAGAATAATGAAAATATATGAAAAATATATTTTAATGGTGCATCAAATGTTTTAGGGCATAATATAGGAGTAGTTTTGATATTTCTAAAAAGAGATTACTACCCAATCACTGTAAAACTAAATTTTGATTACATAAATAATGTGATAGAATATGAAGCATGTGTTCTGGGTCTTCAAGCTACTCTTGAAAGAAAAACCCATGCATTAAAAGTTTATGGAGACTCTGCCTTGGTCTATGAGAAGAATGAAAAATCAATGCTCAAAGTTGATTTTATACCAAAAGTACATATCAAAATTGATCAAAGAATTTAAAAATATTTAGTTTCATCATTTATCTTGAGAAAAGAATCAGATGGCTGATGCTTTGGCTACATTGACAGTAACATTCAAATTAAATGAAAATGCTGTAATCCAACCCATCAAATTGAGCTTACAAGAGAAACTAGCTCACTGTTCGAATGTTGAATAAAGAATTGATGGAAAACCATGGTATTTTGACATATTACAATATGTTAAGTATCAACAGTACCTAGAGCACATACCAGAGAATGATAAGAGAATTTTAAAAAGATTGGCAATAGGCTTCTTTCTAGATGAAAAAATTTTATATAAAAGAAGTCGAGACCAAATACTATTAAGATGTGTGAATGCTGCTGAAGTCAAAAAGTTGCTAGAAGAAATTCATAGAAGTGTTTGTGGAACTCATGCAAACACTCACATAATGACTAAGTAAATAATGAGAGCAGGATACTATTAGTTGATAATGAAAAAAGATTGCATTAACTATGCTAGAAAATACCACAAATATCAAATTTATGCAGACAAGATTCAAGTTCCTCCAACGTCCTTACATATTATGTCAACACCTTTGCCTTTCTCTATATGAGGAATGGATGTGATAGGACCTATTACACCAAAAGCCTCAAATGGGCATCGATTCATTTTAGTAATGATTGACTACTTCACAAAGTGAGTAGAAGTAGCTTTATATGCTAATGTGACAAAAATGATGATTTACAAGTTCATTAAAAAAGAGATAATATGTCGATATGACCTTTCAAAAATGATCATTTAGGATAATACTCTTAATTTGAATAATAAAATAATGATTGAGTTTTGTGTTCAGTTTAAAATCAAACACCATAAATCAATGCCTTATCATCCAAAGATGAATAAGGCAGTTGAAGCTACTAATAAGAACATAAAAAGAATTGTTGAAAAGATGATAGATGTGTATAAAGATTGACATGAAAAGCTACCATTTGCATTACATGCTTATCAAACTTTGATTCGTATATCTACAAGAGCTACACCATTTTCATTGGTATATGGAATGGAGGCGGTGTTGCCCATTGAAATTGAAATTCTTTCCTTGCACGTTCTCATAGAAGTTGAGTTAGAAGAAGCTGAGTGGGTTCACGCTTGATATAAATAATTGAATCTCATTAAAGAAAAGAGATTAGTTGCACTTTGCCATAGCCAACTGTATCAAAGAAGAATGATGCGAGCTCATAATAAGAAAGTTCACCCATGATAATTTTAAGAAGGAGAATTAGTATTGAAAAAGATTTTTCTTAACCAATAGGATCCTCGAGAAAAAGGACTTCAAATTGAGAAGGCTCATATATGGTGAAAAAAGCTTTTTCTAGTGAGACATTAATCTTAACAAGAATAAATGGAGATGATTTACCAAATCCAGTCAATGCAGATGCAATAAAAAAGTATTATGCCTAAAAAAATGAATTGAAAAGATATCTGAGTTGAAAACCTGAAAGGGTAGCTTAGATAAAAATAAAAAAGGATAGCGAATAGAGTTGGTCAATTCTCAATATGTGCCAGAAGATCTCATTGGTTTTGGGCTAGCTTGGTCTACTATATTTTTCAAAGTCAAGGGCACCAATCAAGAGTCTTTACAAAATAATCCATGATAAATTAGTTCATGATGATCTAAATATTTGTTATGTGATTACTTGTTATCCTTGTTTTATCTTTTTGGATAATACATGAAACACTTCTTATTTTTACTGAAATAAAATACCTTTTTGTTTATCATTCTTTTTGTCCTTCTTGTTAAAAAGAGAAATGTGAAATGTGTTATAATTGTCATAAAATTCAAAAGATAATGAAGGAATAACAATTACCATAAAAGACACACACATTATTTTGAAAGAGATTAAAAATGATTAGCAAAATAGTAAACAGCAATGATCAATGAGAAGAGTGGCTTATAAGTCATAAAAGTAGTCGACATTGAATATAGGATATGAAAGAAAATCTTTTTTATCTAAACTTAATTAACTACTGGAATGCATGAGATTCAAGAGAAGAAGAAAGGAAACAAACCTTGAAAAATTTCGAGGATTAAAAGAAAATGACAACAAAAAAAGAGAAAAAAAAATAGTCTCTTTATTTGCATAATAAGTGCATTTGCATCATGATCATCATTCATGGCATGGCATGGCATTGCAAAAACATGAAAATGTTATTCATGCATACATGTGACATAACAAATGTATGGTTCTAGGACAATCCAAGACCAATAAAAAAAAAAGTCAAAAGCAGGAAAAATTTAAACCTTCTGTTTAGAGAAATCTTTCAAATACCATTACCTCTCATATTTTTAATATTTAAAGTTCGTTGCCTCTGGTCAGATGAGTTTTTTAATTTTAAGAGCCTTTGGTCAGAGGATTCTATCAAAATTAGGAATGATTTGTAAGACCAAATGGCATAATCTATAAGTCCTCTCAGATTTTTAATTTAAAGTTTGTTGCCTTTGGTTAAAAGAGCACTTTTGAATTTAAAGTTTGTTGCCTCTGATGAAATGAGCCTTTTAATATTTAAAGTTTGTTACCTTTGGTTAAAAGAGTACTTTTAAATTTAAAGTTTGTTGCCTCTGGTAAGAGAAGCCTTTTAATATTTAAAGTTTGTTGCCTTTAGTTAAAAGAACACTTTTGAATTTAAAGTTTATTGTCTCTAATGAGAGGAACTATTTACATTTAAAGTTTATTACCTCTAGTTAGAGGAGCGTTTTAACATTTAAAAGTCATTGCCTCTTGTGAGAGAAGCCTTTTTAATATTTAAAGTTTGTTACCTTTAGTTAAAGGAGCACTTTTGAATTTAAAGTTCGTTGCCTCTGATGATATGAGTTTTTTAAATTTAAAGTTCGTTACCTCTAGTCAAAGGAGCTTTTTGAATTTAAAGTTTCATAGCCTTTGTTTAGAGGAGCCTTTCAAATATTTTTTCAAAAAAAAAATCGTTATGTTCAATGTTTCATTTTTTTAATGGGTTTACTTGAACAAAATTAGTGTTTTTTATCTTCGCTTTATTTCTAATTCTCATAAATAAGCAAAAGGAGGCAACTATAGACACCAATTTTGACTAACTAATTTTTTTATATATTAATTTTAATATTAATATGGATATTATTATTAATCTTCAAAAAAAAATGTTAACTTGGCAGCATGCAATCCAGTGACCAAAAGTCACCGGATAGACACCCAAAATTTTCACAAAAAATCTAAAGAAATCTAAGATTTGAAATCCTAAAAACTCTATAAAAAGAGCTAAGTTCTGTAGGAAAAAAATGAAAAGAGAAATACTGTCAAAAAACAAACAAATAATCTCAGTCCTCTTTGACAGAGGAACTAACAGCAAACACAAAAAAAAAATTTTGAAAATGAAATTCTCAATCTAGGAAGTTCGAGATTTTTTTTTTTTTAAATCTAGTTTAGAGAAAGTACTTAGAAAACAAAATTGAGCAATTTAGGATTTTTTGAGAATTTTTAAAAAAAAATTTGGGTCACTGAAAACTATAAAAGTTTAAACTTTCCTATGACTGTTGAATTTTCGACCATTGGAATCTAAAAAAGTTTGAATTTTTTTGCTACTGTTGAATTTTTCGATCACCAAAACCTAAGGATCTTTAAATTTTTTGATCCCGTTGAAGATTCTGACCACCGATGTACAGTGGCAACTGACCAAAAACTGGGTAACCACGAAGGCCAGCAAGAGGGATTTAGATTTTAAAAAGTGAGGCTTTAGGGTAGAGAGAGAGGGAAAGGAAAAAAAAAAAAAAAACAAAAACATGCCTCTTATAAGCCCTTCAAAACGATGTCATTTTGGCATCTGAACCAAGTCTGACCTACATAGGATCTACGTACCAACCCGACCGTTTCGCAGGTTTTCCTTTTTCTTTTTTTTTTATTTTCTATTTTGATTTTTTTTATTTTGTGTTGATTTTTATTTTATTTTATTTTTTCATGATATTGTTGTTATTATTATTATTGTTATTTATTATTAATAATTCTTAAAATAAAAATAAAATGAAAATAACATAAAGACTTAAAAATATAATATATAAAAAAATTAATAATAATAACTATTTAAAAATAAATTTTTATTACAAGCAAAAATATTAGTTAAATTTTACCAAAGTCTTGGGATAATTTAAAAAATAATTTTTGCTAAAAAATAATAAATAAATGATAAATAAAAAATAAAATAAACTGTTTAATTGAATTTTTCAAATGTAATTTTTAAAGAAAGCTGAAAAAGTTTAGTTTTTTTTTTTAATTATTGTAAGTAAAAATAATTTTTCGGATTTCACCATAAAAGTTAAGATAATCCAAAATTATTTTTACTAAAACAAAGATTGATCTAGACAATGTAAAACACTAATAAAAAAATAATAATAATTGATATTTTGAATTTTTTTAAAAAAAATAAAAAATTGAAAAAGTTTGATTTACTTTAATATGAGCAAGATATAAATATTTAAATTTCATCAGTGAGTTGAGATAATCTAAATTTTTTTTAATAAGAAAAATTAAACAATAAATAATACAAAATTTTTAAAATAACTATAATAAAAATTAATTAATTAATTCTCTTAATTATCAAAAAAGTAATTTTTATTTAGGATCTCGTCAAAAGTTAAAATGATTATAAAACTTGTTTAAAATTTTTAAGATTTCATCGAAAAGTCAAGATAATCTTAAGATTTGTTTAATAAATTTTGAAAACTCACCAAAGAGTCAAAATATTTTCAAAATCTTTTTAAAGCAAATAAATAAAATATTTTATAACGAGATTTCAAAAATTTTGTGAATGATTAATTTTTTTGAAATATTTTTTAAATAGTGATTTTTTATAAATTCCACCAAAGAGTTGAAGAATTTATAGAATACGAAATAATAATAATAAAATAATACTAATTTCACAAAAAAAAATTTAATAAATTTTAAGAAATTAAATAAATATAAAAGATTGTATCATCAAAATTAAAGGATTATATGTGTTTAATTGGTACCATTCTTCGAATAGACGATGTGAGGGTGCTAATACTTTTCTTACTCGTAATCGTACTTCCAACCTAATCTTAATTTTGCAAACTTAAACTTCTTTTAATAAATTTTAATTTTAATATTTTTATTAAAAGATGATATTTTTTAATGTCAATCACACCCTCTAAAAAGATTGATGATGACTTTGAAAATTTTCATCAAGTCTAACAATAGAAACCCTCTGGACGAAAAATCATTACAACAAAGATAATTTACAGTCATAACAAGACACTAATCATACTTTATTTATGTATACTTGCATTAAAAAGAACATGATTGATGAATTATTTTACCAATAACTTCTTATTTTAGTAAAGAAACAATTAATTACTCAAAATGCTTCACCAGCTCTATAATCAGGGGTGGACATCATAAATAATAAAAGTTATTTTAAGCAAGATAATTGATAAAAATGTAGAAAAACTTTGTTATTATGAAGAAATATACACATTTATCTAAAAGTGTAACTTGAAATTTTTAATGAAAAACATGTAAAATTTATTACGAAATAGTAGCAAATGGCTATAAATTCATTCAATTCCAACTCTTGAATCTTGATGCATAAATTAAAAATAAAAACTTAATTTCTAATAATTCAAAACCAATAATTTATACTTTTACAAAATATTGAAATATCAACAAAAATATTGAACTGAAATATAGCTTCTAAATATAAATAAAGTACAATTATAATTGCATTTATATTTGAAGAATTTAAATGAATACATCAAAATAGCATATATTGAAAAAAAACAATTTGAATTTAATTTTTGTGTATTTGTATCACTCAATATATGTGAATTTAGGCTTAAAATATTTAAACTTAAATTACATAAACATCTCGTAACACTAATGGAGATTAAAAAGATCTTTTATTAATGTGTATATTTAAATAAATTAAAAGAGAATAAAAGATTTCACATAAATATGATGTATAAATATACATAAATATATATTTATTTTAGTTAAAAATATATTATAAGATTAAAAAATATTGAAAAAATTTATAAATGTTAATTATTGAGTAATTGATTGAGATTATATGTTTATAATTCTTTATAATTAATAAATTTTTTTTGTTCGTGGACGCAATCTAAATGCACTAAATCATATTAAATTATTATTTTTTATATAATTAATTGATAATTTGATTTCATTTTGCTTATATGAATATTTAATTGATTGAAGAATTTTTTACATAACCAATTATATCAAAACGTTGGTTGGGGACATGAGAAGAGTCAAACCTAACCCAATCCAAAAACATTTCTAGTCACGACATCCACCACTCGTAACAAAAGCTCAAACGACAGGCAAGTAACGACGAGAATAATGCTCGCCGAACGCATTTATTTAGCACTTCGAGGCTCAGCAGTTAGCGACCACACTACCATCATCACCATGTTATGTCATTTTGCTGCTGTCCTGGGAGATCCATGTTTTACTTGTCCATGGTATTTACAGTAATAATTGGACCGAACAACCAAAATATTTTAAAACATATATGAAATATGGATCTGGACGGATGTTTATAAAAGCTTATTAAGGTTAATTAAACTCTACTTTAAGAAATAATAATTTTCAGTTAATATATTATTCTCACAAAATTTAAGAACAAACAATACCTTAATTAAAATATTTTTTTATCATGTTTTATAATGGTGTCGCATAAATGTATACTAAATAAATGAAATAATATTCGAAATATTATATTTTGAAATAAAAAAATTATAAATGTTGAGATTTAAATTTTTGATTTGTTCATGGTAATTTTTAAAAATAATTACAAACATCAAATGATTTAAATCCAAAATTCATTTAAATTCACTAATTTACTTAAGGACGATTGATCAAATTTATTACTCAGCTTCCAATAGTAATAAAAAAACCCTCTGTAAAGTAGGAAGTAAATTAAAATACATAACATTTGTATTAGAGGGTAATGATTGGGCCAGTAACCACTCCAACCCACCCTACCTAATTCTATCGCTTGGTTACAAAGGCTCTTCCCCTTGGACAAGTGTGGACCAAATTTTGATTGAAAATGTCTTGGATTTCTGCTTTTTCAAACATTGGCTGAATGTCTTGTGCAAGGTCCAAAGAAAGTGAAAATGAGCAGGCATTCAATTGGGCATCAATGACCAATAACCACAACATTCATATTGGATGGATTGACCGCAATGTGTAAAAATGTTTGAAATTGAAACTGAAAATTTTATAAAGACGAAGACATGAAATTAACATAATTTTTTACTAATACGGCCAATACTTAAATTTAATCTTCTTCTCAAATGATCTAATTATGATTAAACAAAAAAAGAAAGTTGGTAATCCTACTACATAAATAACATCTCGTTGCATTTTTATGACAAAACCCAAAAAAGAAATGTAAATAAAAATAAAATAGAATTAGACAAGTCTTACCTGTTAGCACTGGTTTAATGCTATTGAACAAGATTGACATGGCAAGACGAGTTGAGACTAGAGATAACTTCTGCAACTTGTTCATTACTGGTAAACAAGTAGGAAATTTGATGCCCAAACACTAAACACAAAATGAAGAACACCATTCCAATGCTGATTGAAGTGTTTTTATTGAAAATTTCACTGCCTTAGCATTTCCTCTCCCTAATTCTTTCGCAACGCGGACTCAGTAAAAAAAGAAAAAAAAAAAAAAGAAAAATTCAAGGGATTGAAGGAGAAAAAAGATATAGTGAATTATACAGAGAAAAAAATTACATTGATGCGCTAAATAAGCCTAGGCAGATCATGAATCCCCATGCATTGACATTGAGGTTGCAGAAAATAAATTAGTTTTTAATTAGTAGATAATTTAATTCTTAGTAAATTGATGCACAAAATTAAAGCAAAAGAAAAGTAAATTATTTACTTTCTGTTAGAAAATTAACTTTTTTTAGTACTGAAAAGTTTAGGTAACAGAAAACTATCGCATTTCAGAATCAGGATACATCGCAGGCTTCAACAAGGATTACGTTGTAAGTACCAAATGGAGAAAGCAGCAATAGGCATTTTTCATATATCCAGCCAGCAAGACAAGAATGGCATTGTGCCACAACTCTAAGCTGTTAATTAGAAACAATCAATTTAAAAGATATCAATTAATTAGATAAGAGTACTGAATGTAACTTTGTTTTCCAAATATTAAGACCAGAGACCATGGAGAGCTTTATTATAGGCAATAGATCATAGAATGCTTCCATGAATTGGGGCACCAGCCTCCAAGGATGAACACAAACTCGCCTAGAACCATAGCCCAAGTACGTATATTCAAGGAACCCATTGCCCCAGCAACACCCCAGTTCAGTTTGTAAACCAGGATCCATGACAACATATGAAGAACAAATGAAGTGGCACTTTAGCACCCAACAACCAAGTTTTTGAGCGGAGCTTGAAGGTGCATTTGAATGGTGAGTCCAAGGACCATGTAAAAAATCATGGGAATAAACCATAGAGAAATTTTTCCGGCTGCTTCTGCTATCTCCTCTTCATGCCCAAGTAGTTTGAAAATTCGTGTAGCGAAAAGAATAGGGGGAGCAATATTGTGGCGGTAAGGCCATCGACAATCCATGATCGTTGCAGGTATATTCCCATCATGTGGTACTGCCCTGTTCCAAATGCTTGCCCACATAACGTTTCAGTTGCACTAGACATTCCAATCTGCCACGTTACATGAAAGAAGAAAAACAACATTCAACTTCAAGTACTTATTGAAATAGTAATAAAAAATTAAAATTTTATCAACAATCACATGTTCTGTCAGTAGAAGGTTGGATTCTAATTTCAATAATAAAATTTTAAATCTTGATAACCTCAAAAATAAAAAAAATAAAAAAAATCTTATGGAAATATGAATGTATCTATCAGATACATTTATTGTTAGAAAAATGGGGTCCAATCCCATGTCAGTGGTTTTGGACCAAGTAAAGGCCATGGGCCTTGATCTTTTATTTTACACAGAGCCCTAGCTACTTAATAAAAAAGAGGTGAGGTTGTTTTATGTGTGTGTCGCAAACCAAGCAGAGAAAGAAGAAAAGCCAGGAAAAGCAGAAAGAGAAAAAGGAGAAGGGAGAATTGGTTGAACGGAAGTCAATCCGTGGTCCGATTAAGTTGAAACCTTGTCAAGAGGTTTATGATTCAGAGTTCTACATTCTGCACGGTGAAGATCAGGTTTGAAGCTCTCTAGGAACAAATCCAGGGTGTATTTGTTGAGTCACTTATTTGGTGAGATTTCTCCAATTGTTTCTCTAGTTGTTGATTAGCTCTAGTTTTAGCTAGAGAAGAACTTTGTATAACTATTATTTGATAGTGAAGATTTTTCTGGTGGCCCGTGGTTTTTTTTCTCTACACTGGAGGGTTTTACACGTAAATCTTGGTGTGCTTTATTTTTACTGCGCATTTGATTATTGATTGTTGTCTATTGCTTCTGTATTGTTGTGATTATTGCTTCAGGCGCAACAAGTGGTATCAGAGCGAGGGTTATTTTGAGACATCGATACAGAAGCAACCCAAGATAGAAGTAAATTCTGTTTGAGATCATAGAGGGTGATACAGGTTCCATGATAAAATTGACAGCATCGAATTATTCAATTTGAAAGCCTATGATGGAGGGTCATCTATACTGCAAAGATTTGTATGAGCCAGTATTGGGTGATTCGACTAAACCAACAGATATGAAAGATGAAAGCTGGAAGAATCTAGGTAGAAAGACGCTGGCTACAATCAGAAAATGAGTTGATATCAGCGTGTTCCATCATGTAGCACAGGAGTCAGATGCTCACATTGTTTGGAAAAAATTGACAGCATTGTATGAGAGAAAAACAGGTATGAATAAAGTTATGCTTGTTAAAAAGCTTGCAACTTTACAGTACAGGGATGGACGATCTGTTACAGAACACTTAAGTGATTTTCAAGATATATTTAATTGGATGACTACTATGGAGCTTAAGATGGATGATGAAATAAAGGTATTATTTCTTTTGGGTTCATTACCAGACAGCTGGAATACTCTAGTTGTGACTGTTCTTAATTCAACTTCTAATTATAAGGTGACATTGGAGATGGTAAAGGACAATATGCTTAATGAAGAAGCAAGGCGAAAAGATGTAGACCCTGGAAATCAAGCTCTGGTCACAGAGAACAGGGGTAGAAACATCGACAGAGGTCAGGACTCAAAAGGTCGTGGTAAGTCTAAACATAAATCCAAGTTTAGAGGTAAAGTGAAGTGTTTCCATTGTGGTAAGGCTGGTCATATAAAACGAAACTGTAAAATCTTAAAGCAAGAGTGAAAAGATGAGAAAGGCAAGAGTTCAAATGATGGTAATGTTACAACAGTGAATTTAGATAGTGATTCAGTTACTTTGATTTGTACACATGGTGATTGTAATCATGTTAGTGATCTCGACATTGAGTGGATAGTTGACACAGGAGCGACATATCATTGTGTTTCTAAGAGAGAGTTGTTTACAACTTACAAAGCAGAAGACTTTGGTTGTACCAAGATGGAAAATAAGAGTGTGTCACAGATTGTTAGAATTGGTGATATTGTTGTACAAACTAGTACAGGCTGCATGTTGACTTTGAGGGATGTCAGACACATTTTAGATATGAGAATGAACTTGCTTGCTATTAATGTCCTTGATAAGGAGGGATATGAAAGTCAACAAAAGAATAGACAGTGGAAGCTTCTCAAAGGATCTATGGTTGTTGCAAAGGGAAAACTATGCTGCATAATGTATAAGACATTGATGCATTTGAACGGTAACCAGGTAAATACCGTTGAAAATGATGCTTCAGCAAACTTGTGACACAGGAGGCTGGCACACATGAGTGAAAAAGGGTTACAGGTTTTGGCAATGCACTCTCTCATTCTCTTGACCAAAGGTATGTCTATCGATTCATGTGATTATTGTTTGTTTGGTAAGCATCATAGAGTTTCTTTTCATAAAAGTTCTTAGAGAAAAGAAAATATATTGGAATTAATTTATTCCGACGTATGTGGTCCCATTGAGGTTGAGTCATTAGGTGGTAGCAGATATTTTGTTACTTTTATTAATAATGCTTCACGTAAGACTTGGGTGTATATGTTGAAATACAAAAGTCAGGTACTACAGTATTTTCAAAATTTTCATGCCATGGTTGAAAAGATGACAGGGTTACCCTTGAAGTGTATTCAAATTGATAATGGTGGGGAATACACATCTAAAAGCTTTGAAGAATATTGCTCAAAGCATGAGATCAGGCATGAGAGGACAGAACCTGGAACACCGCAGCATAATGGTATAGCTGAAAGAATGAATCGCACCATTATGAAAAAAGTCAGATGTATGTTGAGGATGGTAAAATTACCAAAGCCATTCTAGGGTGAAGCAGTCAACACAGCTTGTTATTTACTTAACAGGTCACCATCAGTTTCTTTGGGCTTTGACATTCCAGAAAGAGTGTGGACAAGGAAAGATACTTCATACTCTCACTTGAAAGTTTTTGGGTGTAAAGCATTCATGCATGTGCCGAAAGAGCAGAGATCAAAGCTTGACAGTAAAGCTACACAGTGTGTGTTTGTAGGATATGGTGATGAGGAATTTGGCTACAGGATATGAGATCTAGTAAAGAGAAAGACAGTCAAAAGCAGGGATGTGGTCTTTCATGAAAAAGAAATCATAACAGACCTTGAGAAAAATGAAAAGACTACACGAGTTACTGTTGAGTGTGATATTTCAACACCGATAGGGATTTCACAAGGAAAAGCCACAGATGGTAAAAATGAGCAAGAAACAGAACTTGAAGATATGAATGAGCCAGCCACAGTTAGTGATGAGCCAGATGCTATTAGTTTTGAGCAGAGGAAGCAATCTTCTCTACCTGAGAGTGTTGAGCAGGGGAAGCTACCTTCGGCATCAAGTGATATAGAGTCTTAGCCCAAGAGATCTACTAGAGAGCGCAGGCCATCTACCAGATATCCAAGTTCAAATTTTATTTTAGTTACCAGTGAAGGGAAGCCAGAAAGCTTTCAAGATGTGCAGGTTACTCCGGATAGAGAGCACTGGTTAAAAGTAATGAAAGAAGAGATAGAGTCATTACAAAAGAATGGTACTTCTAATCTTGTTAAACTTCTAACAGGAAAGAGGCCATTAAAGAATAAATGGGTGTTCAAGTTGAAAAAAGATGGATACAAACTAGTGAGGTACAAAGCTCGATTGGTAGTAAAAGGTTTTTCTTAGAAACCAGGCATCGATTTTGATGAGATTTTTGCTCCAGTTATAAAAATGAGTTCTATTCGAGTGGTATTGGGATTGGCAGCTAGTTTGAATCTTGAGCTTGAGCAACTTGATGTTAAAACTGCATTTTTGCATGGTGATTTGCAAGAGAACATTTATATGAATCAGCCTGAGGGTTTTGAAGTGAAAGGGAAAGAGCACTTAGTTTGCAAATTAAAGAAAAGCTTGTATGGCTTGAAACAAGCTCCGCGACAATGGTACAAGAAGTTTGATTCTTTTATGGTGAGTCATAGCTATAAAAGAACAGTAGCGGATTCTTGTGTGTATGTTAAACAATTCCCTAATGGTAACTTCATTATCCTATTATTATTATATGTTGATGATATGTTGATTGTAGGACAAGATGCTAGTATGGTTTGTAGGTTGAAAGAAAAATTATCTAAGTCCTTTGATATGAAAGATTTAGGTCCAGCAAAGCAGATTCTTGGTATGGACATTATCCGGGATAGGAAAGCTGAAAAGCTGTGGTTGTCACAGGAAAAGTATGTTGAACGAGTGCTTGGTAGATTTAACATGCAACATGCTAAATCAGTTAGCAATTCACTTGCCAACCATTTTCATCTAAGTAAGAAATCTTGTCCAGTGTCTAAGGAAGAGCAACTAGCTATGTCTAGTATTCTTTATTCTTCTGCAGTCGATTTTTTAATTTATCTTATGGTTTGTACAAGGCTTGACATTGCTCATGCAGTTGGTGTAGTGAGCAGATTTCTTTCTAATCTAGGGAAGGTTCACTGGGAAGCAGTGAAATGGATTTTTAGATATTTGAGGGGTACCTCAAAAATGTGCTTGACTTATGGAGTTTCACAACCAGTTCTAAAAGGGTTTACTGATGCTGACATGGCAGGCGATCTTGATGGTAGAAAATCTACTTCAGGGTATTTGTTCACTTTTACAAGAGGAGCTGTATCTTGGCAGTCTAAGTTGCAGAAGTGTGTTGGTTTGTCAACTACAGAGGCTGAGTATATTGCAGCAACTGAAGCATGTAAAGAAATGATTTGGATGAAACGTTTTCTTCTTGAATTGGGGTTGAATCAGAAATAGTATATGGTATTTTGTGATAGCCAGAGTGCTTTAGATTTGAGTAAGAATACCATGTACCATGCTAGAACAAAGCACATTGATGTTAGATATCATTGGTTACGTTCAGTGATTGAAGAACAGCAGATGCTATTGAAAAAAGTCTATACTGATAAAAATGTAGCAGATATGTTGATTAAGATACTTCCCAGGGAAAAACTTGAGCTTTGTAATAACTTGGCCGGAATGAGTTCCCTGGCCAAGGTAAGTTCCAAATGAAACTGCTATGGTGATGAATCTCCTCCTAATGGGGCTGGAAGGGGAGATTGTTAGGAAAATGGGGTCCAGTCCCATGTCAGTGGTTTTGGATCAAGTAAAGGCCATGGACCTTGATCTTTTATTTTACATAGAGCCCTAGCTACTTAATAAAAAAGAGGTGGGGTTGTTTTATATGTGTGTCGCAAACCAAGCAGAGAAAGAAGAAAAGCCAGGAAAAGTAGAGAGAGAAAAAGGAGAAGGGAGAGTTGGTTGAACGGAAGTCAATCCGTGGTCCGATTAAGTTGGAACCTTATCAGGAGGTTTATGATTCAGAGTACTACATTCTGAACGGTGAAGATCGGGTTTAAAGCTCTCTAGGAACAAATCCAGGGTGTATTTGTTGAGTCACTTATTTGGTGAGATTTCTCCAATTGTTTCTCTAGTTGTTGATTAGCTCTAGTTTTAGCTAGAGAAGAACTTTGTATAACTATTATTTGATAGTGAAGATTTTTCTGATGGCCCGTAGTTTTTTCCCTCTACATTGGAGGGTTTTACACGTAAATCTTGGTGTGCTTTATTTTTCCTGCACATTTAATTATTGATTGTTGTCTATTGCTTCCGTATTATTGTGATTATTGCTTCAGGCGCAACATTTACGACATAGCTAAAGCCTAAAATGTCAGGTTGCTTACAAGTATGCCATTGATAAACCGTACAAAAATGCTTTGAATGAGAGCATAAGTGGCAAGTTCAACTTCACCAATGTGACCAAGAAACGACTGTTTCACAACAATCATTCCAAAGGAAGTGACCCTAGACAGCATGGAAGGGAAAGCAACCATATTGTCTTCACAACAATCATTCCAAAGGAAGTGACCCTAGACAGCATGGAAGGGAAAGCAACCATATTGTCTTTGTTTCAATCCAAATTCTTCTTTTTAGATCAGTCTTGTCTTCTTCTTCTTCTTCTTCTTCTTCTTCTTCTTCTTCTTCTTCTTCTTCTTCTTCTTCTTTGTTTTCCATGGCTAACTAGCTCTGCAAAATGAGATAGAATCGAGAAATTAAAGTCAAGGCAACTAATACTGGACTTGGTTGGTCTTTAAAAAAGGAAATAAATGGATTTCCCTCATTCCCTGCCTAGTTTGAACTTTTTTGTTTCTAAAGGTCTGTACCAGCAGACCTACCTAAGATTTCTTTTCCATTTTTGATCGGAGGCTTTTGTTATTTAGCAATAAGGGATTCATATGCTTTGTCTAATACATATTTTTTTCCAAGTCGATTCAAATATATTTATTTACGTTGAGTTTAACAAATTAATAAAAAAAATTAATTTTTCACAATCTCTAAGTAAATTTAAACTCAAATAACATTAAAAAAAAATTTCTTTATCACTTGAATCAGCCATCGGTTGGTTTTTTACAAGAGAATTGGGAAATGCTTTTGATCAGCGAAAAAAAATGAGCCCACAATCTCAAACTGGTCTATCTCCAATTTGAAATTGTTGAATTGGTTTTTTTTATACAGTATTATTTCTGAACATTTTACTGGGAAGCAGGGAAAAGAAGCTAATAGGGTAGTTGGCCAGTAGTTGGTTCATTAAATATTTCCACCTCAATGTTTCCTTTGAGAAATACTATGCTTTAATTTCTAGAAATGATGAATGATCAATAATTTTATAGACTAGACCAATAAGAACTACATGAAGAAATATGCATTTGAAATTTAAATTTTATCCATCAACAACGAAACCTCTATCAACATTGGGCCGGTGGGTGAAGCATGCAAACAGATAAAATTGAACTTCAATTCTTTCATTGAAAAGGAAAATAGAGGAAGGAGGAAAATATGGATTGAAAATACTAGAGAAAATAAGAAAATAAAAGAAAAATAAAGGTAATAATTATTATTCAAAAATGCATTTAACAAATAATTCTCCTATCCATTAAGCATATTTATCGTTAAATAAACTAATTAAACCACCAAATAATTGTCCACCACTAGAATTCTATTAAAATTTAACTTTATTCTTAATTAAAATTTGAGTCAAATTTCTAACAATATGGGATTTTTGTACAATTTCAAACCTTTATTTTCTCAAATGAGTTTATATCTACTCTTTGTTTATTGATTTATGATGAAAAATCTTTTAAGTACTTAACTAACTACAAATTTATCATATACTTTTTTTTTTCTTTTTTAAATGACTATTAGATATGAAAGTAGTTAACTTAATTAATTTTTTAGACAATAATTTATGTAAGAATGCCAAATCATAAATAAAATTAAATAACTTTTTTTTTATTTTCAAAATTATTATTTTTTGGTATTTATTTTCAAAATTAATTGCAATAAATAAACTCACATGAAGCATGAGTAAATGTTACAAGAACATTTTAATAGCTCATAAGATAGTGATTAATAATTATTTTTACTCCCTCCACTTCAAATTGAATACCCATTTACTATTTTAGAATGTTTCAAAATAATATTCACTTTTCCAAAGTGAAAAACACTTTAATGTTATGCACAAATATTACTCCCTGCTATTATGTTTCTTTTAAGTTTTTAAGTCAAAAGAACTTAACTCTGAGCATTACTTTTAATAAATTTAAAAAATTAAAATAAATTTAAAATAAGATTTGTAAATTTTGAATATAAAATTTTGAATATATATTTTTAAAATTTTAATTTAATATAATATTTTAAAAATTAATGATCTAATTTTAATTTATTTAATTTAACCAAAAAATCAAACATAGACAAATAAAATGAGGTGGAGTTGGGCAATGCAAGAGTTCTCTAGTTTTTATAACTTGAAGGTCAATAGTTGTAAAGATTAAAGAATAAAACACCTAACTTTTAAAACGTTACATCATTTAAAAATTGATATTCAATTTGAAACAAATGAATTACTTTAAGTTTTCTTACTTTTAATAGAGAGACAAAATGCAAATGAATAAAACTTGCATATATATAATCAAAACACCATATTAAAAACATAACACTGGCAGGTTCGTTATTTCAACTTAAAACATACACTAACAACTTGGCCCTTGGTAAGCAATCCAAGAACCAAATTAAAAACAAAACAATGACAAACTTCAATCTAATTCCAAATATACATACATACATCATTTATTGAAGACACACCATCACAATATTAAAATCTTCTTGAGAGAAAGAGAGAGGGGGGGGGGGGGGGTTGAAGTGATCATTTAAGAAATGCCAACACGGTTTGAATGAAAGTAAGCACAACCATCACAAAAGCAACGACAGTTCCAGTTCCTCGCCAAAGATTGGTGAAATACACACGCTTCAGAATTGCTAGATTCTCCTTGAAGAATATTGCTATTTCGTGCTTCTGAGCATTTTTGTAATGCTGGTTTAGTTGATTCCCTGTTTCACTGTACAAACCAGGAGGCTCGCCAACTCCCTGCATGAGTTTCTTAATCATACCAACCATCATTTTGCTGGGATTTATTCTGCTAACGAGAATTCCCTCACTTTTGCCTTCTTTGCTTAAAATCCCTTTGTTTATTAACAAATCTACATCTTTGTCAGTTTTAATGAGATAATTCATTAGTTCTATGTAAGCACAAACATAGGCTTCACCTGGATAGTGGCACATCTCCAAGGCCATGACGTTGCGAATGTAAGCTTCAGTGTTGGAGTGCACATTCAATTTGGGGATATTAAGCTCCTTTCCTTGAAATTTTATATCAAGCCAGCTTGCATTTTCATCATCTGCAGCTTTAAGCTCAACACCAGCGTCTTGCAACATTGTCGCACTATACACTGTTTCAGTTTTACTTTCTTGGGCCATGGATGGATGGCAATTTTTGACCAGATGGCATCTTAGCAAACCGGTGAAGTGTAGGATTTTTAAATTATTGAACCTTTTATCCCATGGGATATCAAAGTAGAGGCAAGCAAGATGAAGAAAGGAAAGATCAGAGGCAGGGGTAGAGCAGGCTGAATGTAATTTATCTTCACGAAGTGATTTACGATATAACTCATACAGTTCTTCAAGCACAAAGAAAGGGATCTGATTTTCGAGTAGAATCAAGTCCCTCCGAAGACCAGCCGACCACGTTCCTTTTAATAAGAAGTCTTTAATTCCCAACTCTTTTGCAGTTTCCTTCTCATAGTTCCTCAATAAGAGCTCGACGATAAAGAGTGCGTCATAAAATATCATCACTACAATGTCATCGTCAATGATGGATGATGCTTCATAACAGTTGAGAATTGCTTTTTCCTTGCGTTCAACGAAGCTCCAAAAATCTTCCAATGTCTTAGTCGAAGTCCTTTCACAAAATTTCTTTTGATAGCTCAATTTATACTTTGCCATTTTACCCAAAATTGTTTTTCTGTAATGAAGAGGGCCTATTGAAATTAATTGAGGAGTATAGGCTTTTTCATTTCCTTGACGAATGTTCTTGGGGACCTCGTAGATAAACCCTCCCTCGGACCCAAGCTCCAAATCATCATTATCATTATCATCCAAGTCATCGTTTGCTAGATCTTTATTTTTCCCAAATTTTGGAACGTCGATGGCGCGTAATGGATCCCGCCTCGGTGGCATTTGTATGATCTGTAGACAAAAAATCAACACTGACTAGTTAGCAACGGAATCAATTCCTGATTATTCTCATTTCTCCTAGATGCTAATTTATAAGCTGTTTTCTTTTTCCTCAACTTAGACTCTATTCCTGATTAAGCTAAATACGTAATTCAAAGTCAAATAAATATATTTGGTTCTTAGGCATCATTCGGACAACCACAAAAGCTATGCCACTACTGCTTTATAAACGTCCAAAGAACCAACTGCCCGTGAAGCATCTACTTTAACAATGACTGGTAACAACCTTTTAGCAGACTCAATCACGTATAGGTAGAAACTAAAGCTTATCACATGACAAACTTGAAAGGGATAACAGATAAAAATAACAGACAAAAACAACAAAATAAAACCTGATTTCTGATACCAGTCTCCTGAAAGTTAAAGTCCGTTTTACTTAAATATCACCAATATAGTTTGTAAAGACAGGATTTATGTCAAGTAACTTTTGCCAACTCTCATTAATTAAACTAACCCATTCACATCCCAGCACAGCAGTTCTAATGATGCTAATAAGATGGAAAAGAAGATTACAGGGAAGATGAGGAGTATAGTATTAGCTTATCAATTTTCCTTTTCTTTTTTTTTATCAAACCTCCTCTTCCAGGAAAATTTGGGCTAAGTCAAAGTGACGTATCAATTTGCTGACCAAATTTGATTTCAAAGTTTCATGTTGAATGAAAAAGGCCATGTTTTAAATAACATGAAAAATGATAGTATTTTGGGTAACACAGTGATGATAGAGAGACTTAAAACTTACAGGAAAACCAATAGCCTTTTGCTTCCAAGACTAGATTGAAGTACGTTCCAAGGCTAGAATTTGCTGCAACCAGATGGAATTTCAAATGGAGAGGTATGGAAGGGAAGCAGTTGGAAGAACAACAGATGGTTGATTCATGAAGTTTATCAAAGTGGCTTGGGATATTATATAGATATATGATATGAGAAAAAATATATATAAAAAGGTTGGCGGGTTTTTTTTTTTTTAAATTTCCCGCCTTGAAACTTACTACTATTAATAAATAAATACACAATACTTATATCAAATTCCTTGCAAAGTTGACTTTGACGAGAGACTGTGCCGCACCTCACGTCATTTGCTGACTGCTGCCATATAGGTATCAGCCGAATGTCACACTTTTTCTTTTTTTTTTTTTGCATTTGAAGGGTTTTGGTATAAAAGACATTGTAATTTAAAGATAAAAAAAAAAGTGTTGTAATTTAAATTTTAATGAGTTGACTGTTATTTTTTAATAATAATTATTTAAATTAATTGAAATAAAATTTGAATTTAATTTTTATAATATAATTTAATTTAAGTTTTATTTTTTAATGTATTTATAAGTACCAAAAGAAAAAGTGATTGAACGTGAACATGGACACAATTCAGTGAAAGAATTAGTCATATCTCATTATTCTTGAAGTAAATTTATAAATATAAAAAGTGTAAACTCTATATTAGTGTAAGTGAATTTTATTTTATATATATATAGAGAGAGAGATCAATTTGTATTGAGTAAAATTTTAAAAATTTATATACTTTTTACGTCTCATATTATTGTTATATATTGATTTTCACAAGATTTAAGAAAAAAATTTTAATTTAATGTATTTAATGTTGAAATTTAAATTTTTTTATGAAATTAAAGTTTTATAATTTTTAATGTAAAAAGTCATAAAAATAATTTTAAAATATAAAAAAGAGTTTTAGATATTAGAAAAATATAGAACATAATTTTAAGACATCCTAAAAGAAAATATGAACAAAAAAATTTGACAAAGGAAATATTTTTTTAATAATTAATTTTAATAAATTCAATGGATAAGAAAATAAGTAAAAAATAAAAAAAAATTAATCTCATCTTTTTTATATATTAAAATTAAAGATTAAAAAAATATGTGAAAATATTTTAATTTTATATTATATAAATTGTATACCAACTCTATGGTAATTAAAAAAAAAAATCAAATAACAACAAAACAAAAGTTGGTAAAATTTTTGGCTACTTCATTAATAGCCGATTTCTTTGGAATATTTTAATATTTTTTATTCTCTAGTGGGTTATATTGAAACGTGCACATGTCTTGTATTAATTGCCTAGGAAATAAGAATGCAGGTAGCGCAAGTTTTGATGTGAACTGCTATAATTCTTTTAATATTCTAGTCAATAATTCATATAAAATTTATTCTAATCAGCAAAACCATGAATCCTATTCGTGGGTAGTTTAAAAAATAAAAAAAAGTCGACCTACAAAAATTTTATGTTCAAGTCAAATTAAATTTATCTTATAACATTAAACAATCTTGAAATTTACGTGAAAGTTATATTTTTTTAAAAAAAATAAAATTTAAAAATAAATAAATTATTCAATCTCAAAATTAAAATAAAATATATCATATCTGACAACTTAAGATAAGTGATTATAAGTCATGTATTTAAGATAATTCAAATAAATGATCATAAATATCTAAAATTTTTTCATCGAGTAAGACGATCTTAATCGATTGAATCAACTTCTAATTTATATCCTAATTTTTATTTTTTTTTTGTGTTTCAATTGAAAGCTCTTCTTAACCCTTTTGTGATTGTTTTTAATTGATGTTTACCGTTCAAAATAATTATTGTTTTCTTCAATCTCTTTGTTTGGTAACCTTAGTGGAGAAACAAACCTACTTCCCCTTATAATTCTGCTTTCCATTGGTTACATGATTTTATAATTAATTTTTTAAGTACAAATTCTTTTGTGTATGTCATAGACATTACTCATTTATCCAAAAAAAAAATTAGTACTTTCGAATTTCAATCAAAGGGACCAAATCCGGCAAGATTGGCTACCAACGTGAGTCCAACTGATATCTCTAATTCGTCAATTTCATCTTGCAATTTTTATTTTAATCTTTTTCAACTCCACCATGATTCCATAGAAGGAAGCGTGAGAATAAGACATACGTCCTACAATTGTTGTAGTTCCAGTCATTAATATTCTATGTTTCATCTGTTTGTTTGTTCAACTTTCTTGGCAAACAAACAGAGATTTGTTCATTGAACAAGAACATGGTACATTTTTCAGAAAAACCTTGTTCAATTAAGTTTTTACAGACTTTTTACTTCAATATAAGTTGACCCAACTCCATGGCAATAAATAATTCGAATAAGAACAAAACAAAAGTTGGTAACTTTCTTGGCAGATCATTAGTAGCCCTCTTCTCACGAAGTCCGACCAGCCCGGTTAGAGCCCTCCCCTTTAGTAAATGATTTAATAAAAATTTTAATAAAAAATTTAAATCTTGATAGAATTTAATAAAACTAATAATATATAAAAAATTATTAAATATGCAGTTTACAATTAAAATTTTGTTTGTGTTTATTCAATAGTTTACTAAAAATATTTAACTAAAAAATATACAAAAAATTATTAATTTTTTTTAAAATTTACATACTTGTTCAATGTAATAAAATCTTTTAATTTATTCATTTTTATTTTTTATTTTAATTTTTATTTACTCAATTTTAATAAAAAAATTTACAAATTTCATTTAAGAAACATCATCCAAATTTTTTCCAATTTTTAATGTATTTAATGATGAAAGATACATATTAGTCACATATTTAAATTTTTTTAAAAAATATTCATTTATAATATATATTTATATCAATGAATTTATTAATTTTATCACCGAAAAAAGTGTTGAAGAAAAATTTTGAAATATCGTGAGAAATTTTCCTTCAAATTTTCTTATTTTTTAATTTTTTACAATATCCATGAAAATGTTGAACATGTATATCCGTGAAACTTGCCCATTTAATTTTAAGCATTTTAGATTTCTACTCCATTAATAATAACTATTTTATTAATGATAAACATTAAAATTAATCATTTTATTGGTCTTTGTCTTCATGGTTTCCAGAATCCTTAAAAAGCAATAATCCTTTTCTTTCTCTTTCTCATTCTCTCATCCCTGATTTTCCTTCAAAAATTGATCTTAAGCATCTTAATCAATAAATGAGTCAATTTGCAGTTTCAAGCATTCTTCATTTGGTAAAAATACAAATGCTTTTTTGGGTTATCTTGATAACATATTGTGTTTCACAAGAAATCACTAACTCTCACTAAACACATTTCCAGTTTCTCTGTTGCTCTTGCTTCAGCATAACTGATCACCTTTCTCAAAGATAACCAACTAATATTTGGAAGCTTTGGACTCATAAAATATGATTGCAAAAGAAGCTAAAAGTTTTTTTGCATTTCCACAACTGATTGGCACTTTCAATCTACCCTATGGACATTGCAGAATACATAAAGCAGTAACATGTAATTAATACCAAGAGCCCAAGATGTTAATATGCAGGGGAAAACTACAGCTATTTCATTTGGTATGCATAGTTGACACCAAAGGAATTCCAAAAATAGTTGATCAAATTTCTTACAAGTGAATAAGCCATTGGCTTCAAGAAATGATAGCAACAAAAATCCAAATCCACTAGGAAAAAGAGAAGCTTGCCCCTCAGGCACCATTTTCAGTGTTGCTGTTTTCCTCCCTGGATTCTGGTACAAACCACTTGTTAACACGTGTTCGAGCTAAGACCACCTGTAGTTGGATAATATCTGTAAGTTGGATTTTAAGTGAAATTGTAAACAAAAAAAATCTAAACATTCCAAACAAGATTGCCTGTTTATCCCAGTCAGTTTTCCAGGTGATAATAACAAGTACAATAGTCTGAACGAGTGTTCCTAGCAACATGCCAATCCAAACACCCTGAAAAGAACAGAATGCAGCAGAAGAAGAAAAAGAAAGTCTTCTGTCAGAAGCAGTTTACATTTTCATGTCTAGGAATCCTTAAGTTTGAATATAGCTGATGCTAACGTGAAATGCAGATTACTAATTGATAGATTTGCCGAGTCAATTCTAAAAATGCAAGGCGCAAAAGATGGGGAAATCACCTTGACTTCCATGTCGAACACGTATCCGAGCACAACACCAATCGGAATGCCAATTAGATAGTAGGAAGCTATATTAACCCACGCTACGATGCTCTGCCATCCAGCACCAACAGCAACTCCTGTTGAAGAATATATATATATAAATATATATATATAATGCAACACATTTTTCCAAAGAGTTAAAGAAATGCCTGATCTTAATGCATGAATATATTTGGTTACATGTAATCTACTGTCATTAAGGTACAAATGTTAAGAGCAAACACCGATTGAAGCTGCCAGACAGATGATATAACCAACAAACGGAAATTTACCAGAAAGCACAGGTTGAACACTGTTTAGAAGTATGGAGCAAGCCAATAGTGGAGATAAATCAGCAACTGCATTTACCACCTCTTCACTTTCGGTAAATATGTATGCTAAACGTCCTCTAAGGCACAAAAATAGCACAAACAGCACAATTCCAAAGGAAAGTGATGTAAGAGTTGTCGACATGATTGAAAATTTGGCAGCTGCGGAGCTTCCTCTTCCAAGCTCATTTGACACCCTAACACTGAAAATTTTCCAAGAAGAAAAGAAACAATATTTAACTCACAGCAAACAAGATACAAAAAATCCATGGTCTTGTTCAAACTTTAAGCTAATAATACCTTGCTGCAGCCAAGAAACCAAGTGATATCATCATTTCCCATCCATTAATGTTCAGGCTGAAAAGGACATGTAAATTTATAAGTAGAATGCCATAGAAAATATAAGGATGGGAACAATAAAAGAAAGTGAAACCTTTTAAGCCGATCGGAAAAGGTTGGTTGGAAGACTTACCAGATGGCAAGAGCATCAATTGCAACCTGAGCATTTTTCAAGTTTCCAGTTAGAAGAACCAAGATTGTGTTGTACCACAGCTCAACACTGACAAGGACAACAAAATTCTCAACTCAATATCTTCTGATGTAAACTTTCTCTGCCAGTTCTTTCACGAGAGAGTCATAAATGGACAGAAGCCTTACCAGAGCATAGCACCAGATGACAAAGATAGCTTTACCACTGGCCAGAGATCCCTGAAAGCTAACGTTGAGAAACCCTTCCATGTGTCCTTACACCCTCCACATGTAACAAACAAAATCTGACCTATATTTGGTAACCAATAGGCCAAAATCGTGGATGACAATGCTCCTGCAAGCCCGAAGTTTAATTTCATCGTCAAAAGCCAAGAAAGAAAGATATGGATTCCAATAGAGAATGCTGCCAAGTATGCAATAATCATATTCTTGCTCTGTGCTTGCAGGAACATTTGGCAGGTGAAGGATATGATGAAAGAAAACACAATGAAAACAAACCATTGACCAATATATCCTGCCACATGTGCTATTTTTTCATCCTGGCCTAAAGCTCTCAGAAGCGGGCCAGCGAAGATATATAAAGGAAGAAGACAGCATGCAGTCATAAACAAAACTAGCCATGATCTTTGAAGGTAAATCCCGAGCATATGATATTGTTTTGCTCCAAATGCTTGACCACACAGAGTTTCCAATGCACTGGCCATACCCAGCTGCACATTCAAAATTTGCAAACATCAATACCAGTCCAATGTTTCCATCAAGAAGTTAACCCCATTTCCATTTTCTAACAATGTGAAAGTCATCAATTAGATATAAAAAAATATATATCTTATCACGTGTCAAATATCAAAAACAAAAGTAAAAGCTTTTAGAAGGTAGTACTCATTTTTTAAATTATAAGCACTTAAGCAACTTCAGACTAGAATTGCAATTGGGGTAATGTCACCAATAGCCCTGAACAATAATGAAATATTCAGTGTGAAACTTGAATTTTGAAAATTACTAATATGATACCTAAAAAATGAATGTGTTAACTAATGAAGTATTTGAAAGGTTGTTCGTTAATCACGTATCATCATTTTAAGCTAACCATGTTAGGGTTGATTACCGCATTAATTAATAAATTTATAATTTAGGTATCATATTGGAAATTTTTAAAATTCAAGTATAGCACATTTCTATTGGTGACATTAACCCATTGCAATTTTATGCTATATTGGTGATCTCAAGTCTAGAAAACTATCAGCCAAACAATGAGAAGTATATTGAAAATAAAAAAGAGTAAGGAAGCGAGTTCTTCTCTTTGTTCATAATACTCCTCACAGAACTCCAAGACACATCATTAAGAAAAAAAATCCAGATCATATCCGATAAATCAAAGGTTTCCTCAAGAATACAACATTGGCCTTTGGATTTCTCAAAATGAAACTCAATCCCCTGGCTATACAATAATAACAAAGTTTTCATGTTAATGCTTAAGATTAAGTAGAAATCAAAACCGATTCTTACCATATGATGTGAACTTGATCAGCCATGGAACTAACAACTGATCATCTAGGATCGATTAATGTAAAAGATAAAGGAAGAGTACTTGAAAATGGGCCAGTTTTGTACTTTTTAGACCAAAGAGGTAAATGATATTTCCTCTCAAACAAGCAAAACCAAAAAGCTCATTTGAAATAAAGGTTGCAATGATCAAGAACATCACAATATTCCATTTCAGAAAATGTAAAAGAAACCCAAACAAGAAAGGCCAAAAACCAATCCTTTCTAGTAACTATACTGCTAAAAAATTTTCAAAAGCTTAGGAAAAAAACCTTCTGGTAACTAAATTCCATACAAGAGAAAGTATAAAAAAACAATCATTCCTGGTAACTGAACCCCGAGGATCAAAACAAGGGGAAAATTATGTACATACCAGAACACCATTGCCGAACCTCAAAAGGACAGTGAAACAAAGGGAATAAGCGGCAAGCTCAGTAACACCAATGTGACCAACAAAAGCTTGACTGATTACAGTAACGCCAAAGGTAGAAAACCTGGTGAAAATTGCAGGACCAGCAACAACCCACAGCTTCTTTGTCTCTATCCATATCTTTTCCTTCAGTTTCACTTCTCCAACTTCAGTCTTCTCTTCTTCTGTTAGCAGCTTCTGGTTGATGTCTCCTTCCATTCTCTTACAACTAGTGTATTCCCAACCTGTTTACGTTTTCAAGCTGCTAGTAAAGCCCTCTATAGAATCCTAGAAAAATTCCACCAATTTTTGAACTTAATGCACACCAAGTTGCATATCTAGACTAAGGGTCAACCGTCAAAATTTAATGTGCACAAGGAAAGAGAAAGGGGGTGATTCACATTACCCATAATAATAGAGCAAATATTAACTACGGCACAATATTTTATGACGAATTTTCTCTTCTTTTTTTTTTTTGTGGCCCTGCCTTCCTGATTCAACGTTACATAAATTATTAAACTAGCGATGTCGATCAACTTTTTGAGAAATTATTTTTAAAATAATCATAAAATTGTCACGATACATATAGTCTATACCTAGTTCTTACCGCATCGTAAAACGAGGGCACAAATTATGCTCCATAATCGATCAATAAATTATGTTAAAAATAAAAAATTTAACGAATTTCAACACTTAAATTTACCATCATTCATTAAAAAAAAATCTCATGTTGTAAAGGATTTACAATAAATATAACATATCTCATTAGATGTTTACTTTCCTAACGTTGTAAACCCTACAAACTTAATTACTACTATAAAATAATGTCTCCAACTAATTAAATCATAAACCCGATATAATCCTATTTAAATCATACTACTCGAAACTAATCATAAATTGTTAATTTCAATACGATTACTAATTTAAAAAATGAATATAATCACTATTCAATCCGAAAACGACAGTTAAATTGCATCTCCCTACTATGTATTAACTTGAAAAGTGAATAGATATGCCGACAAACACAGTGATTCGTCTTTGGAATTTAGTAATTAAGAATGTATTGTCCTTACCGAACTCAATAGCTTAGTTGTTCATTAATAACTCTAAACCTTGTATTAATATAAAAAATATTTTATATTCAACAACTAGTATGATTTATTAATCAATATTTGAATATAAATATTTCACATGATATGAGTAAACTGCAGATTTTTAACCTAACTATTTGTCGAAATTAATCCAATATGTCCGTATTGGAATCTTAAACTTCATTTTTTTTTATCAAATTTTAACCAATCAAGTAAAAATAAGTTTCATTAAAGAAAAAAAATGGAAGGCACAAAATTTGTTTGTTTTTGATAACTTTAATGCTTTTTCTTTTGTGCCGATTACGTGTTCGTAATTTGTACATTAATGTCGAAGGGAATAATATCTTACTTACTAAATTGTAAACCAATAGCTAAATTGTAAACCAATAGCCGACACAGGACGACGATGATGCCACTTGAAATAATTAGCAGCAACTACGACATTTTTTAATTATTTTTTAGAGTGACTTTAATAATGGAACAAATGGTAATAAAATGATGTGAAAAAAAAATACGTGGATAAATTATTTTGAAAATGGATTATATCATATTTTATTAAAATTTTAAAAGGAGTATGATCTCTGTATTTTCCAGTAAAAAATAAGTAAAATGTTACGTAATAAATTGTTCTTATTGTGTGTAGCTGAATTGAGTTATTGGTCTTTGAAAATGATTAAATCTGAAAGGAATTTTAATTTTGACAAGTTTAGAAAATTATTGAGTAGGAAGAAGCAACAAATTTGATCATGGTGATTGAATGATGAGAGCTTACCAAATTATTAGAGAAAGGAAACACACAGCAGAAGAAACAAAAGCCAAGAATCCAACGGAGTGCAAAGAAGAGTACGACTTTACGTAGAGGCACGTGCCCGTACTTGAGTAGGAAGAAAACAAAAAAGCTCTGATACGTAAAAAAAGTGCTGTGACATATATGATAACCACAAAATAATACAACGTAAAAATAAATTTAAAATTTGTAAAAATTGCATAAAATATGATAAAAAAACAAAAAATATTTTTTTATTATGTGATATATATTAAGATAATTATGATAAATCTTTGTCTCGTGAGTTCTAAGAGATAAAATGCGGTTGTTGGAACCACTGGCTACTTTCGTTTCCACGTCGATGGAGTGAGTCTCTTTCAGACAGCAGAGGCCAGTGTAAAGTTTGCAGCATAAGGGTTACCGAGAAATTTATGTCACCGTCGGAGACCAGCTATCTAGGAGCAATTGGGACAAATTGGCTGGCGCTGAATTATTACAGTTTCAATTTTGAAAACACAGTGACAACTTATAAAAATATGAAAATCCTAGGTTCGGGTTAGGATTTTCTCCATTTTTTTTGTAAGGATTCCACCTTCTCTTGATCGAAAATATATTTATTTATTTATTTCAATATTAATTTAAATTTTCAAAATAAATTTAGCAATGCTTTATTTCAAAGACTTAAAAGGTTTTTTTTTTAATACATAAAATTTTAAGTGAAAGGAAATTATATTTCAGAGTTGAGTATGACACAAGTTTCAAAACATATTTATATATTGTCCAAAAAAAGAACATCGTGAGAATTAATTTTAAGCATTGCAAGGAAAATGTTTGATTTTTGTTAATTTAATCAATCTTCATTAGTTCTAAAAATTTATTTTTGGATCTATTTTAAATTATTTTTTATCATTTCGTCTATAAATTAACTATGAACTCGCATTACAAAAAAAAATGACGAAGCTGAGAGAATTAGCTTATTGTAAATGGTGTGAAATATTGCTTGTGTCTGAAGATCTTTTCAGGTGCACAAAGGCCCATGCTCTCGATCACCTTGGTAGGTCAAGATATGTTCAATTGTTTGATTCGTTTTTCTGAGTAAAGCTGTCCAATTCGGATTCTTTACCTTTACTTTGATGTTAATTTGTGTTGATTTCCACGTGTTTGGCAAAAAAGAAAATTAAAATAGTGAAAGGTATCGTACGTTCTTGTCGTGAACGAAAATGCCAAAGCAGAGACAAGGGCGAAAGGGGAAAAGCTGACAGCTCTTCTCTGTGAAAAAAGATGTTCTCCTTTACCGGACATAATTTTTTTTTTATACATACGTAGACTTTTAGTGAAAAAAAAAAGTGCAATCTATAATTTGCTATATCTTCAAATAATTTCGAACTGAATTAATTAAGATTGAATTAGTTTATTTTTATTTTTATTAATCGAAATAAATTTATTAATTTCAAAAATTAATTTACTGAATTTAGTTCAATTAATTAAATTAATTAATCAAATTTAATCAAAATTACTTTTGTGCTCCCAACAGAATATACAACTCTCAACTATACAACCAGAGTATACAACCTTGCAAACATAACCTAACAAAATTCCGAAGTCCAACATTAAACTATAAAAGCCGAAGTAAGAAAAGGTTGAGTGGTATATAATTCTTCTTACCTAAATCACGAGTATCATCTAAAGCAGCAGTCGCAATAATTGATTTCTTTCTTTTTTTTGGAGCAAAGAAAATATATTTATCAGATTTGGACTTGGCAAAGAAATATTCCATAAAAAATCATCACGACCATATGTCGAAGGAGGTTGAGGCTCGAATGAATGAGAGTTGAGATAAAAAAAAAAAAAAAAAAAGAAAAGGTGAGGGTGGAATGTGGAGGTGGTTGTGTCCTAGTGTGTACTGTGATAGACTCAAGGGTTTCACTTTTGTGTCTTGAGAGATAAAACCGATTCATTTTATTATAATTCGGTTAATTATTTAGTTTTTGAATTAAATTATTTTTAAATTTCGATCAAAATTAATTTGATAATTAAATAATTAATTAATTAAAATGATTTCATTTGATTGATTAAAAATAATTTTATTTGATCAATTAATTCATTGATTAATTCAATTTTAACTAAATTTTGATCATCTCTACTTTTGCTTAGGGTCGACAACTCAATCTATTTTTTACGAATTTCGATTTGATCCGATTTTTTAAGGTCAATTTTTTTTTAAATCGAATTTCAAGTCGGATCAAATTAGTTATTGCTAAAAAAAAATTGGAGTCGAATCGAGTTCAAGTTTTAAGTAAATCCGATTAGATATTTTATATAAAAATTAAATTTTTTATTATTTATTTAATTTTTTATTTATATAGTTATATAATTATTTATTTAAATATTTATATTTTAAAAATAATATTTTATATTTTTAAATATATATATTTTATTAATTTCGAATCGGATCAAGTCGAATATAATTTATATAATATTAAATCAAATCGAAATTAAATATAAAAAATAAAAAAATTTTCAAATCAAATCAAATTTAAATTTAATAAATATAAAATTAAATCAAATTGAAGTGAATAAAAATTTATTTTAATTCTATCCATTATTAACTTTAATTTTGTTAGTCTCTCATCACAATATTTATTAGTACAATCTTCTTTTTTTTTAAATTGAGGAGGATCTTTTTGTGAATTATAATGTATAAAAAACAAAACTTTATGATGATGTCGACAGCTAGCAATAAAACATCAAAGTGATGTTTTGATTGAAAAATGGAAATAAATATAAAGTTGGCCCTGCCTTCATCACGTGGTGTCAGTCGTACATTGGTGTACAACCATATTCTTTTGATATATTAAAAGAAAAGTGAAACTCGTGATTTTCAATAAAATCCCAATAATTTTTGCATAATTTACTATTGTAAGTGAAACTCATGATTTTCAATGAAATCCCAAAAATAGTTTCTTATACTATTTTTTGTACAATTATTAGAAACAATTATTACAATCGTACAATCGTAAAATTTTATAATTTTTTTTTACATTAAACAAGTAATTAAGGGAAACAATAAAAAATTTAGATCAACAAACATAAAATCTATTAATAAAATATTAAAATTTAATTTTAATGATAAAATTTTAAAAAAATAAAAAAAATAGAAGCGAGCACTGACAAGGGCAACCTAGAATGTGCAAAATAAATTGACACGTCAAGAAGAAACAATGGCAATAAAAACCAGGTTTTTAGAGTAGGTGCCAAGCGTCCAATTGCTCATTCAAAAACCTAATAATTGAAGGTCCCATCACTCTTTTGGACAAGACATTACATAAAGTTGAAAGAGTTGTTAGTAATCTGAGGATGAGAAGCAATGAAGAGAACTATTGGAAAAAGACCTAACAAGTCAATGATCATGGAGGTCCAGAGTCCATAACTTTTTCTATAGTGCACCATTTCCTACCATTTATGGTCCATGTTTTCATATAATAAATGCAGTTTCAGACCTTTCCGCTCCAGTTGGCTACAACACCAAACAACATTTTTGTGTATTGTTATTAATTAGGTATATATATAAGTTGACAAATTGATATAAATACATATGACAAGTTGAGCTTATTCAAGCAATTAAGTTATTGTTCAATTTTTCAAAGATTTTTAACGATAATTTGAGATCCTAAATGAAGAAAAATATTGAGAGAGTCAGGTTGTCATGTACTTAAAATCATAATTATTTTATATTTGATAAATTGTGAATTTGTGTTTGTTTATTTTATATTATAATTTATATTTGATAAAAAAAAATCTAATGTATATGGTACATCAACTCTATATTTTATTATGAAATGACTTGTAATTTTCTAAATTATGTCTCTATTTCGTGTAAGATGTATGACATATGAAATTTATGGGCATATTCATGGCACACTATGCCTTCCATTTGAAATGCAATCATTGCCTCCACTGCTTAGAATGGAATCGGTTGATTTTTACAACAGATAGAAGATAATAAGACAATTATGACGGCTTACCCCTTAATAACATACCACTAACGTTCAAAGAAGCAAGCTGCATTATCTTTAAGATAATTTGGAAGCTGACTAAATGGAATGGCCCAAAGTTTTGGTAAATGAATAATGCTTGCACTAAACATGACACAATCACATTAACATACAGCCACAATCCAAAATAGAAAGACCATTAAAAGGAGACAAAATTGTCACAGAACCTAATATTGTAAGTCAATACACCGTACTTACTTTAAATGCAGAACCCTAGGATTTTACAGCGAATAGATCTATTGAACCTCCTTTAGGGAAGGCGATCAAACTTATATCCAATAAATTTCGTTTTGATCTTATTTTTAAAATTTTTTTTTAAATTAAGTATAGATCGAATTAGATTGAATAATAGTAAAAAAAATTAAGGTCAGATTTTAGACAAACTTGATTCAATATATATAAATTTATTTTTCATTATTTATTTTATTATATTTATATTTTTA
This sequence comes from Durio zibethinus, assembly GCF_047325235.1. NCBI lineage: Eukaryota > Viridiplantae > Streptophyta > Magnoliopsida > Malvales > Malvaceae > Durio > Durio zibethinus. The sequence goes on from NC_143168.1 coordinate 21,782,162, forward strand.
TATTATTTTAAAAAATAATATTTTATTAATTTCAGATCGAATCGATATGATTTTATAAAATATCATATCAAGTTTAGTATAAAAAAAATTAAATCGAATCGAATTCAAATTTTATATGTATAAAATCGAGTTAAATTTAAAGCGAATAAAAACTCATTTTAATTTAACCTATTGCCATTCCTAATCACTTTGTAACAAATGCAAGAAAATATTCTTTAATACAATCCATGCACTCACACAATTTTTTCTCAACTTTTTATATTCAATTTGAACAACAAAATATATGGATTTTTCAACAGTAAACATCATACTTTTAATTGTTGTACGGCATCCAAAGAGATTACTTCCTACAAATGATTAAATATTGCATGTTACATGAATGCATTATACAGAACTTAGAAATGCTTAGCTACTTGGATTTCAGTAAGAAAATCAACAACCTTAAGATCTTGTGCAATATTAAACAAACTATATGTGTAATATATTTAATTATTTTGATTTAATTTAAATTTTAAATATTTTATATAATAATTTATATTTATTTTTTTTACATTTTTAAATTGACTTACTTTATACATAAATGTGAACAACTAAAAAATTAATTTTCTTTTCATATATCCTTCATTTGAATTGATTTTAATCAAATTAATTACATTATATTTTAGTAACTTAAATTTCTTTCAATTAGTTTTAATTCTTAATTTAATTTGATTTTGATCAAATTAATTATATTTATTTTAAACATCAAATTAAATTAATTTGATTGTTATTTTTACTGATGAATTTACTTGTGCATATAAACATATATTTTGAAAAAAAAAATTCCTTTGACATATCAAATTTGGGCCTATTTGTTGAATCTTTTAGGTTTTACTGTTTTTTAGTCCACAAAACATATTAGGGGAGGCGGATGGCTGCTTTGAAAAAACCCCTTTATGTCCCCATCAAACGCCTTAACTTCTAGGCCAAGGGTTTAAGGATTAAAATTTTATTTGGATGAATGGTAAAATTGATTTTAGTAAAATTAAAAATAATAATAAAAATTATATGATAAAAAACTTAATTAAAAAATTAAAATGAATAGATTTAATTAAAATTAATATTTAAATTTATTAATAATATGATAAATTCAATCACACTACATTGCACAGCACCTAAGGTCGAATAAAAGCTAAGGCTAAAGGTTTTATTTTGAGCTCTTGACAAATTAAGCTATTTCTTCCATTGAGCTGTGGGCTTTGGCCCACCAGCTTACTTCTCCACTCCGAGTAAAGAGGGACTTATTTATTATTAAAGGCCGTTAGAGATTGAACTCCGATAACTTCAAGAATCCAACATAGACGAAACTACTGTTAGCGGCTTGTTCCTATCTGCACATAAGAAATCAAAACATACAATATGCTTAAAAATAAGATCTTTTTTTTGGGCTTGAGCTTCATAACCTATAACTGGTCCAAGCAAAATCCTATGCAGTTGAAACTAGGAAAACATATAAGAATTTTTGTAAACTTATTATATTTTATTTTTGTTAAATTCATGTATAATTTTTATTAAAATTGTAATCTATACAGCTTTTTATATCGTTTTTTAATCTCAAATTACCGTACCAAGAATTGAATTGCCTCGTTTAATTAAAATCGACTTCCTATATAGAAGACAATTCCACTCAATTAGCTCATCCAATGATATTGCCTCATTAGCCATTAACAAGTTTAATGTTTATGTAAATTCCATTGGCAAGTTTGCGAGCAGGGATAAAAGGAGAGATACAGGAATTGTTCCAAAATATGCTGTTTCTCATCTTGATGTAAATTCCTCCAAAATGAAACAAAAATTAACAACAATATATCACCCAGACAACAATTGCCACCACCAAAATGGAGTCCTAATAATTGAGGTAAAATTAATACCGTTTCGCTTATACAAAACTGAATCCAGGTTCTTTATCTAGTCTTCAAGCAGACTATGCTCCCGGGTTGGTCTCAGTAGTTTCACTGCCTTCAGCAGTTTCATTGCTTTCAACAGTTTCACTGGTCTCTGTGCTTTCAACTACATCTGCCCCTTCTAATGACTCTACTTGTTCAGGCTTTGCAGGCCCTGGACCAGCTGATACTTTAACCATAGATGGACGTAGCAGCCTATCTCCCAGCCTAAACCCCCTGCGAAATTCTTGAAGAATGATACCTTCTTCAAATTCTGTGGAATCCTCACGCATGATTGCTTCATGCAGCTTTTACAAGAGAGACAAAGCAATTTGTAAGAAAATTGTTAAAAGTATCCATCAACAATACATAAAAATAAAAGAAGCTCCCATGAAGTTTCTCTTCACCATCTACCCACCTCTTTTTAGCTTAAGGAATTACAAGTAAGTTTTCATGCCACAACTAAAATCTAATATTTATATCAACATATCATATCATTACTTGTAAACTCACCGAGTCAGCTCGAATCAATCAAGACTTGGTTTGTATTAAAAGTGTATCCAGGTCTTCATAAAACCTGAACAAACTTGATTAAATATCCGAGAAAGCTCATCAAGTACTTGACTGAATATCGAGCCAACTCGGTAATTCACCTGCATTAAACCAATTATCATTATGCCAATTAACAAACCAAAATGATGCCTTTCATGTAATATTCAAATGTAGTGTACATATTTAGAAGATCTAACTTGAATATCTTTTATGTAAATTCATATTGTAACTATCTCACATTTCGGTCTAATTCTTCTCATGAGTAATCATACACAATCTTGTATTTGGGGCCTCGAAAGACAATTAGTTCACCAACTGCCACCTAAACTCAATGATGAAGAGGACAAGAACATGGTAAGAGAAATTTTGAATGAGGATATGAACCAATTACCATACACTTGACTTGGAAGTGCCCAATGCGACAAATCATGAAACGTCCCAACATTGAGTTATGAAGAAGCTTCTAGTAAAAGTTATCATGTCTACAAAAGGTTGGGAGAGCAGAGAATAATGAGCATTAACTCACCATTGGATCAAAGGGATTTCCCACTGTTTCCACAGGTTCAACACCAAGTGAGCCCAAAATCTCCATAAACTGCTTGTAGATGCTCTGATAGCTGTTATTGATCTTCTCTTCTCCCTCTGTCTCAACCTTAATTTGGGCTTTAGCTCGCTCAAAATTATCCAAAACAGGCAACAAATTTTCCAAAACTTCTCCTTGGGCATTTGTTACCAATGAAAGGCGCTCTCTCTCTGTCCTCTTACGAAAGTTGTCAAAGTCTGCACTAATCCTAAGAATCCGATCCTTTTCTATTGACAGTTCTTCTAACAAAGAAGCAATTTTCTTTTCAAGATCAACTTTCTCGTCTTCAATGGATTTTAAAAATGCTTCTATGTCTGCAACTTTTGACTCATCATTACTTGCCAAAGCTTCTTTGTATGATTGGAGCAATGATGCAATGGCTGAAGAAGTTGTTTCTTCAAAATCACTACCCTCATCTCTGGTAGCATCCTCTTCAACCGTAACAGCACCATCTGAAGAATCCTGTACATATACATCCATCAGGATGAAAAATGTAGCCACAAATATGTCTCTAACAATGCAATAAAAAAAGAACTATGTTAAGAAAAATATTGCAATAAAATAGATTAGACTCCAAATTTCCATCTAACCATGTTTCAATTTCAAGAATGGCATAAAACCAAGTACAAAGTTGTATACTGTTAATTCAGGTTTACAACATGCTCATGAACTTCACCATAATTCTTGCGCAGATTGATGCACTCAAAACTCAAGTCCCAACTCCCTTCAACCAAGTTCCCATCAATTTCGGCTCCACCTCATCTCCTAGGCCTAAAAAATAAAAATCTCCTACCTCATTGCTAGGTTTCACCCATTCTCCCCTTTCACTCAACACAAATTGCTCCTTCATGTGAATTATCAAATAATTTGATTGGATTCCATTAAAAATCCTTCTATATCTATCCTAATCAAAATCCATGTCATTGAGTCTACTTGAACATGGGGACTGACAATAAATTAGAAATGTGGAAAATTCTTAACAATGGTCATAATATATGTTCAACCTAGAAAAAAAAAAAAAAAAAGAGATTCTAATAGGTAGAAGTCATTGAGTAAACTACATCCAATGGTTAAAGCAAAAAGATAAGATTTTCTATTAAAAAATTCATTGAGACAGCTAACTTCTATACACTATCAAGTTACCATCTTTTTGCTCATTTCTAACATACTCAACCATTAAATTCCAAAACCCAGAAATATTTTTGTCAAATTTACATGAAAAACTAAACATAAACATAAAAACAAGGCCAAAAAAAATCAAACCCAGAAACATAAAACCATAAAAAATGGAACCTAGTTCAGAGAAAGTTCAAGAACCTCAAAAGTTACCTCAGTTTGAGGTTCTTGAACTTCTTGTTGGGTCTCAGTGGTTTCAGTTTCACTTCCATTTGAAGCAAAAGGAACCAACTTTACGAACCGAAGAGAGGGAGTGGAGCTGAACCGGAGGGTACAACGTGTAGGAGGAAGTCTTTGATTGTAGTAGATATGAAAGGGCTTTGGAGAGTTTAAGGAAATGGATCTTACACGTGGAGATAGAGGAGGTGGGGATTTAAACGGCAGCGTTTTAAGGAGAGTGGCCATGGCAGAAAAATGATTCTGGCGAAGCCGGAGAATTAGAGAGAGAGAACGGTAGAGGAAAAAGAGGAAGGGTGGGTAAAAGATAAAGAGGAAGAGGGTAGGGTTTGATTTGGACCGTTGGATGATTGTTTAGTTAGTAAGCAGATCAGAGGGTTGGTTGATGATCTATGAAGGGGCAAAGAACGAAACTTCGGATGTTATCCATGACTAATCACTAATGTTATTAGAAGGTTATTTAGGAAAGGTTTAGCATTAAGTTAGAGAATAGTTTCTGCACTTAAAAATTGCTTTTGATTCAAATATAATGTTAAATAATAAAAAGTTTTTGCTTTTTTTTTTTTTTAATTTAGTTTTTCAATCTAAACCAAAAAAATTGAAATGCTTTTGCAATAAAAAAAAGAACGTTTAAAATAAAGAATTATTTTATTTTTTATATTTTTATATATTATATATATTTTAGACATTTCACTTATTCACAACACTTTTTTTATTGTAATATCAAATATTTTATAATTTATAATCATACTTTTTTTAGCGTACATTTTAAATGTTTTTTTTTCAATTCGAATTTTTTTCAATGACAACAAAAATTTTAAACTAAGCTTTATATATTTTATCATATTTTTGTTTAAATTTTATAAGGATTGTTTTCAAAATTTAATAAATATTAGTGTATGTATTTATGAAAAGTTTAGAAATTTTATTATCTATATATAAAATTTTTTTAATTTTAATTTTACTCTTTATATTTAATCTCAACTTCGAACGAATATATTATGATTTATCATGATGTGACAAAAAAAATTTTTAATATATGATAGTAACATAATTTAAACTTGATAATTGGAAAATTAAAAATTTCTTTATTTTGCCTTTTTAAAGATTGGTTTTGAAATTTTTATAAGGATTATTTTTAATTTTGATAAATCATCATATATGATTTACATTGTTTGATAAGTTTTTAAATTTTATAATTGCAATTAAAAATTAGATGCGTACTTCATAAATATGTTCATGAAAATTATTAAATTGTCATGAGAAAATCTATTGATCATACTGTTGAGATAAAGTCTAAATTTATCATTTTCTTGATAAATGTATCATTCATTTTTTAACACTTGACTTTTGTCATTATATTTTTAATTGGTTTGTGACCTATGTAATGTATGAATTGTTTTATTTATTTAAAAATGTGTTTACATTATAAAATTTATATATTTTTTACAATTATATCTAAATTTAAAATTTTATGACATAGATATAAATATATATTCAATTAACATGTCATAAGAAAATTAAGCTTTACTATTATATCTTAGTCAAAATGTTAATAATAAATGTGAAAAATAAGAGATATTAGATATGGATAAAAATAAAAAAATAATTGAATATAAATATAATATTGACTTTTTAGGAAAATATAAATATTAAATGATCAATTAAATAATAAAAAAAGTATTAACATACCTTTACTAAATTATGATTTTGATCAAAATATTGAAAAATATCAATAATTTAATTTGTTTTTAAATTTATCAATATTTTAACTAAAATTTAATTACTTAATTAATAAATGTTTCGTCATATATTATTATCTTCTTATTTAGCCCCGCACCAAAATTAAATTTCACCATCCATATAAAAATTATTTTTCACCTATTTTAGTCTTAATTATTTTCTTAAAGAATTTTATAGATAATTACTATTTTCTATGTATATGTATATATCATAGGACATATGAAAACATTAAAAAATATATTATTGTAATGCAAATAAAAAATAACTATAAGTATTACATGTTATTATGAACCTATGGTCTTATTTAATTTATTATAGAAAGTTTTTTAATAACAATTAACTTAATTATACACTAAAAATTAATTTAAACTGAAAGTTGATTATATATTTACTATAAATGACAAAATTATAATAATGCAAATATTTCATGCGTGCATTTAGTTTTACTGACTATTATACAAAAATAAATTAATTTAAGATGAAAAATATTGAAAAAATATATTACAAATATAATAATAATAATAATGTAATATTTAAATATATTTATGCTTTACGTAACATATAATAATAAGTAAATAAATAAATGAAGTCCAAAACTTCAAAATTGTTTTACAACATACTTATATAGTTTAAATGCAAGCTAAATAATATATACATATTTTATATAAAAAATACTTAGGTTAATTTTAAATGAGATTTTATTTTTATTTTTTTAATTGAAATGATCCCAATAATTTTATCTCATTTAAATGAAGATGAAGATTATAAATTATTTAACATAAAAATTTGCGATAAATATGATTTTTTTAAATTTGAAACATTTTTTTAATTTAAATAATAAGATTATTTGATAGTCAACTACAATTAAAAAATTATTCTATATGTCAATAACATAGATTATCCACATAAGATTTCTCGTAAGACAACCTTTCCAAGTAAGCATGTAAACTATAATATAATATTATATATGATTTGATTAAAAATGACAAAAAATTATTAATAAAAGGATATTTCATGCAAAAATATTGATGTAAAATATTCAATTTGTTTTTAATAGTTTTAACCAAATGATGTGATTAGCAAATTTGATAATCATAATATGCAAAATGAAAATTTTAAACTTTATCCCATATTTTTATTCAATAATTACAACTAATCTATAAGGGTAGGGACATTTATTAGTTGGCTAAAATAATCCACTTCACTCACAATAATCCCATTACCAAAACGATAAGGGTGAGTGTGAAATTATCATGATTGTGACCCAAAATAATTTTTTAGACAACTTACCTCTTCAATTTTCCTTTTTACAAACCCTATTTAAACTTTACTCCAAAAACCCACAGTAATTCTTATTTGTGAAATCTTAAATGCATATATTTTTATTATTTTTTTAGCTTAAGTTTAAATGTACATTTTAATTATATCTTGATTTATAATTTAAATTTTGACAATTTTAAATATTTTTGTTTATAATAAAAGAAAAACAATATTTAAACTATCAATAATTTTCATGCATCTTCAGCGAAAATCAAGCATGCTTTAGTTCTAAACTTATTTTTGTAACACTAAGTTTTAGCCAACAATTTTACTTTTTTTTTTCTTTTAAAAAATAATTAAAAAGTTGACTAAATAGATTTTTCTTCACCCTTTAAATGGTAGAAGGTTACACAACTAAGATCACTAAAATGAAAAATTAATGACAAATAGTAAAAAAAAAAAAATCATCAATTGATGTTGGTATCGGCCATTAAAAATTATTTAATATTTTTTATAAAGAAAATCATAATATAAAAATTAAAAACATTATATGAATTAAAATTTAAAATTAATATTTATTAGATATTATTTTTTAAAATAATTATATGAATAATCAAATTACATTATAAATTTAATATTAACATTTTTACGTGGATGAAGAATTAAAAACAAGATAGTAATGACTTTATATACAATCAAATTAATTGAAACATGGGGAATATGATATGTTGAAGTGCCCACTAAGAAAAAGATAAAAGCAAAACTATTCTAATCAACATAGAAAAAGTTAGGAATTTTCTTTTCTCTTTTTCATTCCTTCGGAGCCTTTCTAATTGAAATTTTCAATTCTAAAGTTTGGGAAATTCATATACTCCTTTTACCGTTGCAAAAGTATCTACGGGGGATTATCAATGTCTCTAACGTGGATTCCAAACATAAAGGATAAATTAAAATTGCTAGCGCCACACCCTCTTTCTAGATTCCATTCACCACCCTTTATGTACAAATTTTCATCAATTTTGTGTATTTACATCTAAAAAGCAACAAAATTATAAGGTTAAATTTCAATGTTGCCTTTAATCCTTAAGATTTCATTTGATATATATATATTTTCTTTTTACAATTACCTATTTTTGGTTTTTTATTTATTGTTGTAAAACATAAAAACATGTTAATGTGAAATCATGTTATTTCGTATTTAATTTGTTTAAAATTTTCAAGTTTAAGATTATTACAAATTTTGGATAATCTTAAATTAAGGTTTTTTCAAATTTATATATTCATATAAATTTTAATGTTTGTCAAAATTATTTTCTCATATTGACATTTTTTTTATTTTGAGTTTGAATTGTAACAAATTTTTTTATAAAATAATAATAATCTACAAATTAAAATGTTGGAAATCAAGTACAAATTTTAGCAGAATCCACCTGCTACTAGTAATTTTACATGGAATAGTGATTGAATTATCACGAGGTCTCGTGCAATGTAGAATTCGTGGAAGCAGCAAGATTTCATCTTGCCAGTATCCATTCTCCTCAAATGATAGGTTATAAAATTACGATAAATCCTCCGCATGAAAAAGTACACAAAAATAATTTAAAAAATTAAATAAAACAAAAATAAATCATAAATAAATCGACTTTTTTTTTTCTATTCTTTTTATTTTCCTTACTTTTAATATTTAATTTATTTTTTCAAAATGAAAGGTACAGATCGTTCTTGTCGCCATCAGACTGACTAAAAAAGACTTTCCCTTTCCTTTTAACCAAAAATTCTCCAAAACCCAAACCTCTAAATTTCCCATTTTTCTTTGATTCATGCTTATTAATAGGGTTTTTTTTTTTTTGAGCGTAAAGTATTGAATTCCAACTGGGTTTTTGATAAATTTTGAAGCTTTTAGGGTTTGTTTGAGGTTATTGTTAATTTTGGAAGATCAAAATTGTTTGTTTTGAGAAATGGGAAGTAGGAAAGAAGAAGAAAAGAACGAGAGGATAATAAGAGGTCTCATGAAACTGCCTCCTAATCGTCGCTGTATTAACTGTAACAGCTTGGTAAAATTTCTCAAACTTTTTTTTTTGAAAAAAAAAGAGTTTTTGGCTTATGGGTTTTTATAGTTAAGGTGTGCTATGGAGGCTGGCAAAGTATGGGAAAAATGAAAAAGAAATGTTTTTGAAATTATATATTTTTAATTCTCTTGGACGAATTAGTTTTAGCTGATGGGTATTATAGTTAAGCATGAAAAGAAGAAAGGAGAGAGATTTGAGGTTATAGAAATGGTCTTCTAAATTGGGTTTTCTTTTCTTTTTTATTGTTTTGTAAGAATTGAGTTTAGCTAATTGTTATGATGATTAAGGTCTGTTTGGAGGCTGGGAAAGCAAAGAAAAAGAGAAGGGTTTGAGGTTATAAAAATGGTTTTTGAAAATGTGTTTTCTTGTTTTCTTGAATGCATCTATTAGTAATGAATTTAAAGATGGTAAATCAGCTGTTTTAAAAAGTGCGTTTAAATTTGCGTTGTTGTTTCTTTTAATAATCAATTGGCAGTTTGGCACTAATAGATTTCAAATTCCGGTTTATTTTTTCTGCTCTTATGAGGCCTAAACTGTTGTTCAGCATGACTTGAAAGGATTAAATTTGCTTTATTTGTTCTTCTGGTTATAAAGTTTTTTCTTTTTTGTATCCCCTATTTCTTTTATATTAATTTGTGGTTCTATTGTTACAGGCTCCTCAGTATGTTTGCACAAATTTTTGGACTTTCGTTTGCATGGCTTGCAGTGGGATCCAGTGAGTATTTTCTTTTAGTTTTTTCACCATCTACGGTTTTCCTGTAGAAATAATTGTCACTTTTGTGAAGCTTTGCATATTTGGTAGTATGTAACGTTGTCAGTGTTATGTATATCAATTCATTATGATTTCTGCAACTTAAACTTTTGATAACTTTTGTTGTTACTCATTTTGATGATGTTAAGCTCCTTAACTTAAAGGAGTTATTGCACCTTTCCTCCTTCAATTTGGTTGATGATTGCATATTTGTATTTACTCTGCATGATTCTGGTGGAGTGACATGATATCATAATTGAGTCTTTCAAATCTTTACCATTTTTTGTCCTATCCTGGCGATAATTTGTGTTGCAGTCGTGAGTTTACTCATCGTGTAAAGTATGTATCAATGTCAAAGTTCACTTTACAGGAAGTTGAAGCTCTTCAAAATGGTGGTAATCAGGTTTGAATTACTGTTACATTTGTTGCTATCTATGGAAGGAGTGGGATTGCTTATTATAATGTTGATGAGATATTTTTCATTTTACTGTTTTCAGCGTGCAAGAGATATATATCTTAAGGATTGGGACCTGCAGAGGCAAAGATTGCCTGACAGCAGGTGCAGAATATGTTATTTATAACTTCAGTGCTAGGCATGTTCTTGACAGATGTGGGGTTTTCTAACAACTCTTTCTTATTGCAGCAATGCTGATAAAATCCGAGAGTTTATAAAGAATGTGTATGTGGACAGAAAATACGCCGGAGGAAAAACATCTGACAAGCCTCCAAGAGACATGCAGGTAATTTCTTCCTATCTAGTATTTACCGTGATTATGAGTCTTCAAACTAAAAATTTTTGCTAAACCTTTATGCTGCTTGGCTATGTTTCCTAAAACCATGTTTTGTAATTAGAAAATGAAGAGAATATGGTTGTGGATCATTTGGTCTGAAGTTGAACTTCCTAATTCTGGATTTTCTTTTTTTTTTTTAAATACTTTTTATTTTATCTGTTTTCTTTACTGAAAAGTGAAATACTATTTTTATTTAAGAACCACTGCCCACATTGGTGTTCATTAAACAAATTTATGCAAATGAGATCAGACTGGTCAATTTTTAGATATGGGTGTTTGTGTGTACTTGTCTTTCAGTTTTATTTGAATTCATCTTACTAAATCCTAGAGCAGTTTTAAATGTGGGTTTCTAAAATAAATTTGACAGAGCCCTAGAAATCATGAAGATGACGTAAGACGTGCCAGTTCTTATCATTCTTATTCTCAAAGTCCACCTTATGACTATCAATATGAAGATCGGCGTTATGGAAAACAAGTTGCTGCTGCGCTTTCTAGGAAGCCTGGTTCGGATAGAGGCCATTATGTGGGGAAGGTTTCTAGTTTTGTCTACAGTCCTGGTCGCTTAAGTGATCAAATGTTTGAGGACAGGTTTGCAAATGAGGGTTCCATTCCTAGAGTTTCAGACTACTCTGTATCCAGTGGAGGCGATCCATTCAAATCTGGTACAGGGTCTCCAAATTTTCATAGGGACATTGGATTTGGCAGCCCAACTTCTCAACCTCAAAGAGATGTCTTAAGTGAAGATACACAACATCAAACAAGTAATTTATTTGTGGATCCAAGTTCCAAGAAAGATGCTGAAGGGATTCCACACCCACAGGTCAGATATCACGTTTCTCACATGCCCACCTTAAGAAGTACTTTTCTTCTTAAGTTGTTGCCAAATCTGGAAATATATGGTTCTTTGAAGCTTTGTCATCGTAACACTATGTGTGTTTCTATGCATTCTGGTGGGGTACTTCCATATAGTGATTATTAACATCAAGAAGAGAGAACAAACCTACATGATAAGTAGTGTAGCTGATACCATTTCCAGAAATATTCCTGCAGCGCCTGCTGTTCTTTTCATTTATTTTATTCAAAGTTCAGGCATGTGTATTCATGGTTTATTGTCAGTTGCTTCATATGCATGCTCGGAGAGATACTATTGGCTTTCTTATGAGTAGTATTGTTATTTTGCTAACTTTATGATTGTTGGAATGTGGATCTAGCTAAGATGTTTAATGTGTTTCATGATTAAAAGTATTTTAATACAAGTTGGAATGATCATAGTGATACTAAATATGTTAGGTGCAAGTGTTGTCAAGTGAATGAACCCTTTTCTTTGTTTGTTGTAGTTCTACATGCTTTATCATGTGTATCATACAACTACTTTTATCTGTTTGTCGTCTCATCCTTAACTGACATCAGAATTGTTGCTCTATGTAGAGAACTAAATCCATGGGTAGTTTTGGATCATTTGATAGCAATTCCATGTCTATCAAGTCATATAACTCAGGAATTGGACTGGATGTTGTCTCTGAACCTGAAGAAACTGCTGGGTCCTGTCATGATAAAGCATCTACTTTAGCCCCACCATCTCTTCCTGTGAATTATGGTGGTCTAGATCTCTTTAATGTACCTGAGGCTTCTAGCGCTCCACCTATAGATTTGTTTCAGTTGCCTGCAACCTCATCGGTTTCATCTGAAAATATATTTCAACCTGCAGCAGCATCTTCGATGCTGCCTGGGAATTTGTATCAACCTTCCCCATCTACTCCATCTATAGACTTATTTTCCGGGATTGCTGAGCAGCTCCCAGCTGCAAGTTTTGATGGAAAATCACCAGAGTTATCTATATCTAAAAATGAAGGATGGGCAACGTTTGATACTCCTCAGCATGCAGCATCTGGTCCAGTAACCAAACATCTTTCACCTCCTGTAATGCCCAGTGATGGAGATTTGGCAGTGAAGTTTGACCAATTGTCATCCTTAAACACAACCATGCAGTGGCCAGTGTTTGAAGATTCTAGTGTTCTCAGGGCTACTACAGCAATGTCTAGTCAATGGCCAGAGGGCTTGCATGATGGTCAAGTCTCCACCGCTGCAACTGGCACTCAGGTAAGCCATTTGACATTGTAACGGGTACTCTTCTTAAGCCCATTGCAGTTTTGTGATGAATAAGAAACAATTGCGTTTGTAGCTTAAATTTATTCATGTTTTTCACTGCTTAGCTTATATATGGTTGTGGTTAGAAATATAAAGTTCTTTCTCTCCAATCAAATTAAGGTCAAGTGATCCATTGCCTTTGAACAGTCATGGAATGCTTTTAATGATTCTGCTGAATCACTTTCTCTGGAACCACAAGTAGTAGTGTACAATCATTTGGCCACCACTGAACAACATTTGGGCTTGGGAGTTTCAAAGGTTACCTACTACTATTTCTAATGATACCAAAGATTTTCTTTTCTTCTATTTATGTTTAAAATATTTGTTCCTGCAGAACCATGATAATGATGGCATCCAAACAGTTGCCTCCTATACTGGTTTCCCTGCTACTCTAGCAGCAGAGGATGGTGTAGCACCATCATATGATCCACTGGTGAATCCACTTTTGGTTTGATCTTTTAGCTTACGGGTTCTTTTTTTTTTCTTTATAATATATGGATTATTATTGAGCACTTCTTTCATCTCTTTAGGTTTTAAACTTCCTTAATTTTGTAGGGAGTAAAAGAGTCGCAAGCTGCCGATTGTAAATCAACCAACCCATTTGATCTTCCTTATGATTCTGAATTGGAACAAAATGATCTGGTATATCATGCATGTTGATCTTTGAATATCTTTACACTTTGTTATTTTCATAACATTGGTTGATCTTTACCTAAGGTTAAAATGCCTTTGTTTTATCCATGCTAACGTTTTTGTCCTGGTTCTGTGGAGTGGATTGTACAGTTTACTTACCATTTCTTTCAAGGGGATATTTCCTATAATTTTATCTGTATTATTGGTGTGCTTTTGTTTATTGTATTTTGATTGGTCTTGCTGAGAACTTACCCTTTTTTGAGGCTAAGTTTTAAGGGGACGGAGAGATGACACAATCTATGTGCCTTTCAAGGATAGTTAATGGTTTTCAAGGTCAGGGGGTTAGGTTTTGTAGAGACTATGGGAGAGAAGGGACACAATCTTTGTGTTTTCTCTTATGGATAACAGACAAGATGATGTTAAAAATCTAGCCATTTGGCTTGGTTAAACACCTGTGTAATTCCACATGATTGTTTTAGGAATTTGCTTTAATGTTACCTCTCAGGGTTTTTCTGAATGTTGGTATTTTTCCAAATTAGTATTATCTAAATATGATGTGCTAGGTGAAGAGTCAAATTTGAATTAAATTTCTATGGTGTAACTGAAGGGTGGACAATTGGAGATGTCATATCATTGATCTAGATGATTAGGTGGTTCCTTCATTGTTGTCATTTCTTGGTATCTGTTGCATTTTCTAAACAAACTGCCTGTTCTTTTAGTTCTTTGACCTACTTATTCTTTCAATTTCTGAATTCTGGTTTGACATGAATATACTTTCGTGCTTGAAGGAGCATTGGTAAGTAGATGAAATGCCAATATTTAGCATGCTTGCAACCGGCTGACCACCTTCTTTTTATGGAGGAAATCAATAATGTTTCACCTTTTCTTTTTAATAGTCCATGCTTTAGATTGATTTGGAGGACATTACTTGTGGGAAGGATAGATGCAATATTTGAATTGTTCTGATCAATTTCTTCCTGGTTTATGGCATATTGCAGTTCTTGGATATGAGTTCATTACAAACTGCACTTCCAAATGCTCACTTGCCATCCACCTTTCTTGGTGGTGTACAACCATGGTTTCCTCAGAATCCAGTGACTCCGTATATCCCAGCAACACCACAAGGTAGTTCTTGTCTCCTTGGAGCTAGAGAGCAATAGTTGTTTAATTCACGGTTGGCTGATGGATCTTATTGGACATGCAGTATGGAAACGGAAAAGAGAATACCTTTGTAAAACATCATCCCAATGAACCATGAGGTTTTCCTAAAGTAGATACTTGATTTTTTTTTTTTGTTTATTTCTGCAGGTGGCTTAGCATACATGTCTGGCCAAGCACCAAGTTCTCAAATACCGTTAGTTGTTTTATCATGTTACAGTCAATTTTATCATCATTATTGTGTTTCCTCAAGGGACATCATCTATATGTTATTCATACCCACTTTTGAAAGCATGGATTCTCCTTGCAATGTTTTGTTTGGCTTGTGGTTTTCAAGTTTAAAGTTATTAATCTTCACTTGGGGAATGTTGTGTTACTTGTGTCTCATACTAAGATCAAATCAACAACCTCATATTTATATGAATGAGTTATTCAAGAATCTATCTGGAATTACTGATTCATAAAGCTAGAGAAGAAATTTCTTGCTTGACATCAATGCTAATTAAATTTTCACATTCAAGTAACTGTGCATAATTATGTCATGCTTTTCGGAAGTAAAAAATTCATTTTCTATTTTGGCAGGAATGTCCCAGCCCAAGGGCCTGTTGCTTCCATTGGAAGAAATCCTTTTGCATAGAATTGCACTGGCAAAAGTAGCATTTTAGTACTTTTTCAGACCGTGGTAGTTTCCTGGAGCCAAAATGCAAGCCAATCTCTCTGGTACATAAGAATTAAATCTACTGTGAAGTCATCACGATTTTTTCTTTGCGAAAAATAATACATTGCCCAGTCGGAAAATTCTTTGTAGTGTTCTATGTCTTTCAGGCCGCTTGATTGTATGAGTTATGTTAGAAGCAGTGATGCACCAAGGAAAGCGGCAGGGGAGAAAGGTTTTTTATGGTTCCCAGGGTGTCAAAGATTTAAATGTATTGTAATTTGGCAGGTTCATAGGATCTTTCTAAGTTATTCTTGTTTGCAGCAGCTTTTCTAATTCTATTGCATTGTTACAAAATATGGAGAGATCTCCGGATATCTTGAACTAGTTTTCTCTAAGGTTATTTGCCTTCAATTTGTGTTGCTTTTTTCAGCTTATTCAATTCTTGAAAATCCTTATTTACTGTTTATGTATATATATATATATATTATATATATATTCGACTACAAAAAATTACGTAGTCTAACATTGTTCTTATCTAACAGGTCAAAGGGAGCTATGATCTATTAGTTAATTTCATGTTGTCAGAATGTCTTAGGAGTCAAACAGACCCTGAAGCATAGAAATAACCAACTTAACAATCAAATGGATAGACAAAAGTGCAGATTCTGAGAACATGAATGAGTAGTTAATAATGAATACAAATGGAAAAATAAATCACATCTTCAAAATAATATTGGTAAAACTGGTTTAGACCTGATAAGGGTTCGGGTTATCTATCTAAATTTAAAGATTCATTTTAGTTTTAAGAAGATTTAAACAAAAAATTAAAATTTGTTATATAAATTTGGGCATAATTTTTATTTCGATTTTTGGGTTGGGTTTTGGACAAAAAATTTAAAATTTAAGCTTAGTACGGTTTAATTTGATTTGAATTTTTGTATATATAAATTATTTATTTATATATATAAATTATATATAAATGAATTTATTATATATAAAAGTTAAAAATAAAAATTATATATTTTATTAAACATATTTTTTATTTTTATATAATTATATTTTTAATTTATATATATATCAATTGAATATAATTTTATTAAACTTAATTTAATCATATATTTTTTTAATTTTTATTATATAAATTTAGTTTAATGAGTGGGTTTGAGATTTTTTTTTTTAATTTGGGTCGAGCTTAAAAAAATTTTAAAACTCGAAATTTTTTATTAAGTCGAACTTAGATAAATTTATAAGTTATTAATATCAAGAATAAGCCTGACTCAAACTCTATTCGGCTCAACCTATAAATACCTCTAAACTTATTTTCAAGATCTAGAACATGAGGTTTATTAATTTAAAACACTATATGATTAACTAAAAAACACAAAGGTAATATGATTAAGTAAATAATACATAAGTGATATAACTTAAAATTTTAATAAAAATTACTGGGATTTAACATAAATCAAAATGCCTAATTCAAATTTTTTGTGATGATATAAATTATAACATGTAATTTTCTTTGTAAAAGACGAACATATAAATTATCTATATTATATATATTATACAAAAACATGAATTCATATGTATATATATACTAATTTTAAGCATGCAAGTCACGCAATTGTAATTTTTATCTCTAAAAATTTATTTCAATAAATAATGTTTTACATTATGATAATAATGATAAATAATAATTTTTTTTTATTTTATAACTAAAGTTTAATGACTTTTAATATAATTTTAATTTTGATAACCTTTGATACAATTTTGGTAACTTTTGCTATTAGTTTGATAACTTATGATATAATTTTGACCATCAATATAGTTTTGATAATTTTTGATAAAATTTTGATAACCTATTGGTGTAATTTTAGTAACATTTTGATAACTTATGATATACTTTTAGTAATCATTGATAAAATTTATATTATCATGTATTTAATAATAGATTGTCATAGAAAAACGTGGGTTTAGTTCTAGTATAAGATAATTTTTTCTATAATAACATTATTATTTCATTTAAATTTAAAATTTTTTAACTATTTTTTTTATTGAATAGGTTCATCGTAGGTTTATTACTAAGTTATTAATGAAATTTTTAACTTTATTTCTACTACTAACCAATGTTCAATTCCTGATAATTTCAAGTATAAAAATTTATCAATGATGGATAATTAAATTATTGCTAAGTTATCAATGATATATTGTAAAATTTCTAGCTATCAATGTCATAATCAAAAATTTATGAATGATTTATTATTAAATTATTGATGATTTACTATTAAATTGCTAATGATTAGTTATAAAATTATAACTAATTTATTATTAATTTATTAATAATTTATTATAGAAAATTTCAATGATTAACTAATTGACTGCTAAATTATCATTGATTACAACTAAGTTATTATTAATTCACTATTAAATTATCAAAATTTACATCTAAATTATCAATAATTTACATCTAAATTATCAGTGATTTTTTATTATCTTATTATGCATTTATTATTATATTATCATTGATTTACTATTTAATTTTTTATTATTTACTATAAATTCATCACGTATTCATTACTAAATAACCATGATTTATTATCAAGTTATCACTGATTTATATTAAATTATTTATGATTTATTTTTAAGTTATTATTGATAAACTATTAAGTTATTAATGATTAACTACTGCTAAATTATATTTATTCACTTTAAGTTTTAATGATTAATTATTAAATTATCATTATTTACTACTAAGTTATTTATAATTTATTACTAAGTTTACCAATTAGTTACTAATAAACTAAAACTGATTTACTTTTAAGTTATTACTAATTTTTAATTAAATTATCATTAATTTATTATTAAGTTTTTAATTATTAACTACTAAATTATCATTTTTTTTTATTAACCTATAATTGATTTATTAATATGTTATCGTGCACTTACAACTATGAAACATGAAATTTTAAAAGTCCATTAATAATATATGAGATAATTTTTTTACATAATAACATTATTATTTTATTCAAATTTATAATTTTTCACTAAATTTTTTATTAAATATGTTCATGATAAATTTATCCTAATTTTTGACTTCATTTCTGCTAATAACCAAAATTCAATTTCTAACAACTTAATGTGTAAAAAAGTTATCAATAATTGAAAATTAAGTTATCAGTTATTTAATACTAAGTTGTTAATAATTTACTATTAAATTATTAATGATTTATTACTAATTTATGAATGATTTTTCATTAAGTTATGAATGGTTTACTATTAACTTATTAATGATTTCTATTAAATTATTGATGATTTACCACTAAGTTATTAATGATTTATTGTAAAATTATAACTGATTTACTATTAATTTACTAATGATTTACTAAAAAGTTATCAACGACTAACTAATTTATTATTAAATTATTAATGATTTATAACTAAGTTATTAATAATTTGTTATAATGTTATTAGTAATTTATAGCTAAGTTATCAATTTACTACTAAATTATTAATGATTTACTGTTATATTTTTATGTATTTATTATTATGTTATCATTGATTTACTACTTAATTTTAAATAATTTACTATAAAATTATCACCGATTTACTACTAAATTATTTATAATTCACTACCAAGTTATTACTAATTTATATTAAATTATGCATGATTTATAATTAAGTTATCGCTGATTAACTATCATGTTATCGATAATTTACTACTAAATTATACTGATTTACTTTTAAATTTTCAATGATTAATAACTAAATTATCAATTATTTATGTCTAATTTATCATTAATTTATTACTAAGTTATTTATGATTTACTACTATCAATTAATTACTAGTAAACTAAAAATTATTTACTATTAAGTTATCACTAATTTACTATTAATTTATCATTAATTTATTATTAAGTTATCAATAATTAACCACTAAATTATCACTTTTTTTGTTATCCTTGATTTAAAATATTTTGTTTTGCATTTACAATTATATTATAATTGATTTACCATTATAGTATTATGTATTTATTATTATATTATTACTGATTTACTCAAAAATTATTAATTATTGACTACTAATTATCACTAAGTTACTATTAGTTTATCACTATATTAATTTACTACTAAGTTATCAATTATTACTATTAAGTTATATTGATTATATTTAAGTTTTTAATAATTAATTAATAAATTATTAATTATCTATTACTATGTTATCATATTTGCATTTATCTAAAGAAAAAGTAACCTTATGTATGCTATATGATATAATTTATAACGTAAAGAAAAAAAAAAGAAAAAGTTGAAATGTAAATGACTTAAAAAGTATGAGTAAATACTTTTAATTTATTATTTATAATTTAACTTGCAATAATAAGCTAAAATCATAACTTTTTATACTGACACAAGTATTAAAACTAAATTAAATAAATATATACAATATATATTAAGTTAATATTTTAAAGATATTTTTAAAAATTTTTAATTCATGGTAAAATAATGCATATTGAGATAAACTTTATTGATGATTTGATTGAATTATTAGTGTATGTATTTTCATATCTGTTAGTGAAGTATAATTGCATATAAAAGATTAAAAATTTTGAAATGTTCTATCACCAATAAATGTAATAAACTTTGCCTTATTTTTCTATTTTGAAATATATGATTTTGAGTAAAAATTCTGTTATATATATGATAAAAATACTGAGAACAAATTTACTAAATAAAATTTATAAAAATTAAACAAAAAATAGTTTAGAAAAATATCAAATTCACATAAAAATTTATTCTACTAAATGAAAATATGGTATATTTTTAATTGTTGTTTCATTCTTATTACTATCATTCAAAATAAATTTTTTGATATTTTTATGCCAATCAATTTCTTTATTTGGAATGAATAAAAAATATTATAAAAGTTCATAACAATCCAAATAATATTTAAGTTTATGTTATCTTCCTTAAATGTTTGAATTATTTTTCTCAACCCAAATAGTTGCAACTTGAACAACAAATAAAATATTATAAACTTCTTGATCTTTATTAACATTTTTGTAATACGAATTTTAAAATCCTTAAAATGAGATATATCCTTTAATATATGTAAGACATAGGCATAAATATTTTCTTCTAGATTTATCATTTGTATTTCCATCACTTGTATTTAAAATTTCATTGTGTTGTATTTTCATTTAATTTTGAAATTTATCATCGGTGTCATAAAAGTATAACTAAAATAACATAAACTTATCAACTTAAATTTAAAACAATTCAAAATTCAAATTGAGTACAAATAAATTTTTTACTAAATTTAAATTTTAATCTAAATAAAAATAATATAATACACATAATTATAAAAGTGAACTAATTTGACTCTATTTTAATTGATTTT
This sequence comes from Durio zibethinus, assembly GCF_047325235.1. Taxonomy (NCBI): domain Eukaryota; kingdom Viridiplantae; phylum Streptophyta; class Magnoliopsida; order Malvales; family Malvaceae; genus Durio; species Durio zibethinus. Next base: position 21,803,178 of record NC_143168.1, read on the forward strand.
AAAATGTCAACAACTTAATAGTTATTTAAAATCCAAAATAATTTAATACAACCAAAATCTCAATTGAAATAGTAACCCAATTAAAATTCAATATTTCTTATTCATCTTCTATCATAATTTAAAATTTTCTTATTTAAGTTTTTTTTCCTTCATCTTTGATGTCTTATTTTTATTATATTTGTGGTTAAATTAATTAATTAATTTTAAGAGTATTTATAAAATGAAATTGTAATTATAAGTAATTAAGCATACTTATTTTTTTATTTGGATTCAAGACGATTTGAATTCAGTTTTTTAAACAAAAAGAAGCATGCATCAATTGTTGAATTAAATTTATTTAGGTGAATAAATGAATAATTGAGTACATTATAAATAATAGTAGATGATAAAATTTGAATCAACCTAATTGGTCACTGGTCCTAACTCTAAAATCAAACTTGAAATTATGAAAAGTCAAAATTTAAAATAATTAAAATATTAAATATACAATTAAATAAAGATTTATTAAATTATAGTTTATGATAATATTTTTATTTTAAATGTAATAGTGATAATTATTTGATAAATTTCAATTATTTTAAACAAATATTACCTAATATGGCAATCTTAAAAATTTTGATACAACATTGAACATTTTTCAACTAATACTAAGGAGAAAATGAAGGAGTATACAATGTTTCTTCAAATAAAAGAGTTTCATATTAATCCTAAAGAAATTTAAAATTAATACATTTGTATACTTTCATCAAAACATCATATAGCACTAACTTTTTTTGTCATATGAAAAAAATAAAGTTATATATAACCAATCAATCTTTTGTCTCATTTTTATGCTTAGAATAATCTTTCGTTTTAAAATTTATTATACATAATTTTTTATTATATAAAAATATTATAATACATAATTTTGAAAAACAAATATTTGTAACCTTGGTACTTGTTATGTTTTTTTAAGAAAATTTCAATTCTAAAAATAACAAACTTATTGTGTAATACTTATATAATTTGTAATGATTTCATTTTAGCATTAATAACATAAATTTTTACGAATAAATGTAACTTTAGGATAAATACATTTAAAAAATAGTTTTAATGAATTTTGTCACACCTTGAAAGAATTTACCCAAAACAATGAATTTTACTTCACTTGATAATTTTTTTTATTTAGAATAATTCATGTTAGGTCATTCAACCACTTAGATGACAAAAAAAACGAGCAATTTTATACAACTAAGAAAGATTAAATAATCTTGAGATATAAATTAGTCATATATATACATATTAAGATAAAAGTTGAGAAAAAATTAAATTAATTATTATTTCAATCAATGTGAATATTTTTTATGACAGTTTGATATGATCAAATCCTAAACTATTGGTAGCTTTACCACTTCTTGAATTATCGAAAACTCTAATCAAAGTGTTTAATAACTCATATAGTGCTTATTGTTGGTGGAGGGGTATAATCGATTTACATTTGATTTGATAGTGATTTTTGTTTATAAGAATAACAATATGATGTTTTAAAGGAAAAAAATACAAAAAAAGATCTTAATTATAGAGGTCAGACTAAATTGTAAGTATGATATATTAAAGAATTATTTTAAAGGATTAAAAAATTTAATTATGTTATTAATTATCAAATGATCAACTCATAAAACATATAAATAATAAAATCATTAATAATTTATAAAAAGTTGCTAATAGTTTTTTTATTAATCACTTTTAATATTTTGGAATAAAAATTTTTAGGGTATTTTAATCAATCACTTTTAACACCTTTTTAAGTCTAATTATAAAAAAAATCTAACAATAAAAAATTATTTAAATTAAATTTATAAAAATATTTACTAAGAATATTTTAGTCAATCATTTTTAATACTTTTAATATTAAAATTTTAAACAGTTTAATTTCATATAAACTCTAATTTTAATTTTAATTGATTTAAATTAAACTCAAATAAATTAATATAATAAGTCTTATGGTAATTTGATGGGATTCAATCTTGAGCTATTGATAGCTTTACTGCTTCTTGAATCATGGAAAAATCCAATAAAAGTGATCAATAAATTATATAGTGCTAATAATTGGTAAAAAGGTGTGATTAATTTGCATTTGATTTGATAGTAATTTTTATTTACAAGAATAACAGTTATGAAATTCTAAGAAAAAAAATACAAAAGAGAAATTAATTATAGAGATTAAACTAAATTATAAGAATGATATATTAAAAAATTATTTTAAAATATTAAAAAATTTAATTATGTTATCAATTATCCGATGATCAACTCATAAAATATATAACTAATAAAATCATTAATAATTTATAAAAAAATTACTAATAGGTTTTTAATTAATCACTTTTAATATTTTTGAAATTAAAATTTTTAGATTATTTTAATCAATTACTTTTAGCACTTTTAATTCTAATTATAAAAAATAATCTAAAAATAAAAAAATTCATTTAATTTAATTTATAAAAATATTTTAATTAATCACTTTTAACACTTTTAGAATTAAAAATTTAAATAATTTAATTTATCATAAAAATTAATTTAAGTTGTTTTAAATTAAATTTAAATAAATTAATAAAAATTAAATATTTATAAATAAATTTATTAATTTAAAAATTTATAAAAATATTTAAGTTGAATTATTAATATTTTTGAAATTTATATATTTATATATAAAAGATGATATATAAACTTGTTTTTTGGAAGCCACCTCTTGAATCATCAAAAAATTCGATCAAAGTTTCTGATAAATCACATAATGCTAAATGTTGATAAATGGGTGCAATTAATGTGCATTTGATTTCATAGTAGTTTTTGTTTATAAAAATAATATTATGAAATTAAAAAAAACAAAAAAAATTAATTATAAAGATTAAATAAAATTGTAAAAATAATATATTAAAAAATTATTTCAAAATATTAAAAAATTTAATTATATTACCAATTATCGAATTATCAACTCATAAAATATATAAATAACAAAATCATTAATAATATAAAAAATTGCTAACAATTTTTTAATTTATCACTATTAATATATTTGATATTAATATTTTTAGGTTATTTTAATAACACTTTTAGCATTTTATAAAGTCTAATTATAAAAAATAATCTAATAATAAAAAATTCATTTATTTTAAATTTATAAAAAATATTTATTACAAATATTTTAATTAATCACTTTTAACATTTTTTAAAATTAAAATTTTAAATAATTTAATTTTACATAAACTTTTTTTTTAATTTTAGTTGTTTTAAATTAATTTTAAATAAATTAATAAAAATAATATTTACAGATAAATTTATTAATTTAAAAATTTATAAAAATATTTAAATTGAACTATTAACACTTTTTGAAGGTTATATTTTCATACATAAATGATAGACAATATATATATATATATATATGATTATTCTTTCGAGGCCACTGCAGCTGCAAACATATTCAATGCAAGAGTGACGGCAAGCATATTTGAGAGCACAAATAATATAACATGATTGATATCCACGATAGGACTGCAGAATATGGTATCCAATAGAAGAAGGCCTCTCAAACACAAGAGAGGGTCTCAAAGTACTGATAGACATCGAGTACTTCGTCATTCGATGGAGAACCATAAGTTTTTGGACACGGGTCTAGGTCACAAAGGCTTGTGAATGTCCCATCATTCAAATCATAGGAAATTGCCTTCCCATTCACGAACACCACAACTTTCGACACTTCATCTTTGTTAGATCGTATAACACACGCAGCAGAGATTTGATTGCCCCCCTCCTCTCGAGGATATGAGTTCATCTCAGGGAAACCATTCATCACAGTTTCCAAGTTCACACGGTATTTTAAGAACCAACCAGAATAATCTACCGCCATCTCAAAAATATTGAATTGTAAAGCGAGGGGCTTGTATGTGACAGCAAGATGCAAATGCCCCCAAGACTCCCCCAAAAACCTGTTGCTCTCACTATAAGATCCCTCAGGTGCGTCCAGCATCCGAACTGGCATTGGCATGACTTTCAAGCACATATTCTCCATTTCTAAATACAATGAACTCTTTCCCTCACTTTCCCAATGAATAGCCCCATTACAAAAAACCCCATTTTTTAACCATACGTTAGTAAAACTCAGTGCCTTTACACTCCAAGAATCAGTCTCTGATGAATATATATCAATATGAAATCTAGGAGCTACCCATATCAATCTCCTGATTGAAATGATCTTGTAATCAACAGATTTAAGAGGGTCAAAAGCTAAATTAACAGCATAAACAAAGCCTTCAACTTGAGGAAAAGATACAATCCTGAATTTCTTAGTAATGGGGTTACAGACAAAGTACTTCAAGCAAAGATATTTATCATAAGAACGGCAAAGAAGCAAACCGTTGCAAGATTGCATGATTTTGACAGCTGGGTGTTTGAGATAGTCGAAGAAAGAGAGTCTGGAACAATGGCTCTTGAAGGGGATGATGTGGAATCCACCGGAGGGGTTGTGGGAAGTGTCACAGTGGAACAAGAGGGCAGCAGCCGTGAGAGAGGCGTTGTCACGGTGGCGACGAGAGTGAGAGAGGCGGAACTGGGAGCTGGAAATGAGAGAGAGCCATTGTTTTGAAACGGATTTGAAATTGAGGAGAGGTTTGGCAGGTATTCTGAGGAGGATCTCTGTAAGGAGGTCTTGATTGCCGGCTATGGCATATGTTGCTGAAGAGACTGGGTAAAGCATCCTGTTTTGACTTCGTTCAATGGCTTTTGCTTTACTTGAAGGCTCAAGCTCGTTGAACAAATACTTACAATTGTATCCCACTCCTATAGGCCTACTGCCAACGCCTGGAACTGAATATCAAGATACAGAAAAATTAATGGACACTGACCGTGCCGGCTGTGCAAGTAGTTTTTTGTCTTGACATGTTGGCAAGTGGTAACAGGTCCCAGTCATTGAATTTGAGTCTGATACTAACATAGTCGAATCCAACGCAACCTGAATCGAAACTCGTCCTGTTTTAACTTCGTTCATTGGCTTTAGTAATTGTATCCTACTACTTTTGGACTACTGCCAAGAACTGGATCTGTATATATATATATATATATATACCATGTTGGTTGAGTGGTTTTTTTGTCCTGATATGTTGGCAAGTGGTAACAGGTCCCGTCAAGCGGGGGCCTATGTCACATGCGTTCATTGAATTTGCGTCTGACACTTGCATAGTCGAACGCAACTTGAATTGCTACTCTGTTCTACTCGACCTTATCTCTAACACGAGTGATTCACAAGTTTAATTCTAGTCTTGTAGACTTCAACTTTAATTCCAGTTCCTAAATAATCTCAATCTCAAATTGTGGCTGACAAACAGAAACTTGAATTGTAACAGTAAATTTAGCTATGCCTTATGATTGTGAAAAATTGTAATTTTATGTATGACATTAAATAATTTTAAAATTTAAATCTAGCATTTGTAATTATTTTTTTATTATAATATCTTATGTATAAAGAATATATATTTAAAAATAAAAATCATTTAATAAATTAATAATAAAAATTTTTAATTTGATAAATGAGATTAACAATGTGACACATACATATTTTTTAAAATATATTTTTAAAAAATTAAATAAAAAAATGTGTCATTTTATTAACTATGTTTATAAATAAAATTTCACTGCCATTATATCTATTAATTTTACTTTAAAAAATATTTGTGGCCAATTTAAAAAAATTTTAAAAATATGTTGAATTGAGGCTTATACTTGAGAAAACAATTATCAACATAAGGGCAGATGTCCATTCAAAGTTATAAACATTTTGCAATACAACATATAGATCAAGTATGCCACAAAAGTAACTCTTCACCGGACCGTTACACCCAAAGTTGATGTTTAACAACACATCAGTTTGTACACAATTGTTCCCACTTAAAATAGCCAAGATCATGCAAACTTTGCAAGCCTTCAACCTGTTGACTAAAAAAAAAAAGCAATCGATAAGAAAAGATACAGTGATAGAACTGAGGTTGGCTGCAACCGATTCTCTTAAACAGTACAAATATATAAAAATAAAAAATTTTAGAAGTAAAGACGAAACTATCTTATGCTTTTACTATGAAATCAATGAAATTGTAAGTTCAAAACAGTTTCTGTTACTTACCAACATAAGGGTGGGGAAGATTGCTGTCAGCAGAAGAAAAGACCCTCATAAACAAGAGAGATTCTCAAAATATTGATAAGTATGAAATCTTTCATAATGTAAATGATCATCCTCTCCTAGATATAGCGAGCCAATTTTGATACCTGGACCGAGATCATAAAGCTTTTTCCATGCCCCTTCCATGAAATCAAAGCAAATTATTTTACCATCTGCCCATAACACAACCTTTGGCTCTTCTTCTTTCTCAGATGGAATAAAACACACACCAGAGAATCCAGGACAATACTCAACACAACCCAACTCTAACTCGGGAAAAACTTTCACAGCGTCACCAAGATTCAGACGTATCTTCCAGTTCCATTGAGAATAATCTCTTGCCATCTCAAATACATCCAACTCCAAACAAACGGCCATGCTGTAAGTCACCGCAAGATATAAAACTCCACGAGACTCCCCGAAATATCTGCATTCCTCATCGGCATCCATTCTCGTTGGTAATGCCATCGGCATTGTTTCCAAACATTCATTCTCCACATCAAAATACAGCGACTCGCTTCCATATCCACACCAATGAATCCTTCCATTACAGAAAACACCATCCTTTAACTCGATGAACTCATCCTCATCCACCTCAAAAGTGATTATAGATAAATCCCAAGAACCGATTTTTGACGAATATAAATCCAGATTAAACTTAGAAGGTTCCCGGTAACTTTCCCAAACACAAATAATCTTGTAATCAGGTGAACTTAAAGGATCAAAAGCCAAATTAACACAAAATTTAGAAAGAAAATTATGATACGAATTACTAGGACAATATAGTCTCCTGAAAGATTTAGTAGTGGGGTTGCAAATCAAGTAACTTTGTCTGTAGGATTCACAAAGAAGCAAGCCATTGCAAGATTGTACAATCCTGACATCAGAGTCATGGATGTAATGAAAGAAAGGGACTTTACTGTAATGCTTCAAAGGGACAATGGAGAATTCAGAAGGAGGGGTGAAGCAGTCACCTTTGAGGAGAAGAGCGGTGGGGGAGAGAGACCCATTGCTGTGATGGTGGCGGGTGTGGGAGAGACAGAAGTCAGGGTCGGAAATGATGGAGAGCCATTGCCTTGAAACACACTTGAATTTGATGAGAGATTTTGTTGGTAATCTGAGGAGGATTATTGTCAAAAGGTCTTGGTTGTAGGCAATTGTCTCTGCTGCTGCTGAGTTGAGGATTATGGAAGTCTTCTTCTTCATGTTGTTATTGCTCAGTGTCAGCACACAAAACTGGCTTCTACTATTTATAAAAAAAGAAAAAAGGCTTCTGCTGTTCCAAACCCCTAGTTGCTTTAATCCTGTTCATATTTGTAACCTTTCGGCCTTTCCTTCTATTTTGGGTAAATTTTTTATTAGAAAAAAATTCAGCATAAATGGTTTCTGGAATCTCAGATAACGACGAGATGTAAGATATGTCGTATTAGGATATATCTAAACATCTTGTCCTTGAATTTGAAAGTACTTAATACTTATCAAGATGAACGGGTCAATTTTTCCTTTATTATTTTATTTATAACTCAAACTTATATTTTTTTTTGTAAAAAATTTAAACCTAAATCGCTAAATTGACTTATTAATATGGATGTAAACTAATTTTATTGCAGAGGTTTAATTATGAAAAATTATATTAATACATGGTCGAGTTTAAAATTTTATGTTTTGAAATTCATCACGTACTCTAATAAATATATTTAAAATTTTAATAAATTAATAAAAAAGACATGTTGTAATATTTTAATTTAATTAATGAAGTTTAAAAAAATTTAATTTTTTAATTAAATAATTTATTCTTCTTTAGAATTTTATCAAATAACCGGTTCAATGAATTAATTTAATCCGTTGAATGAATAACAAGTGATTTTATATTTAAGCACCAATGAATTTTAATAGTTTTTTTATAAAAAATTTAAAGTAATTAATTAAAGAATTAAAATTTGCAAAGGTTAACGATGAAACTTCAATTTTATAAAAGTTCAATGTTTATAATAATAAATTATTTCAATTAACTATGTCGGCAAGCGACAAAAATTGTATGGAGTTTAGTTTATCAATTTGAAATTAAAAAAAAAAAAACTTATAGAAGAATAATTTGATGTTCATCTTACTTCAGCTATTTTGTCCTCCATTGTACAGTTGGCCGACATGCCTGTTGTGATTTTACGATCTTATCATTTCTTTCCCTACCGACGGCTATTCGTGTATCTTGAATCTTTGTGTCAAAAAAAAATTATTATATTTTTTTATCATATTTAAAATTATCAATTCTTATCCCAACATTTTAAGCACTTTCTGTTTTGAAGTTTTAATCGTATTGATAAAGCTGATCAAGTTTTAATTAGTGTAATAGGATGAGCAAGATTGATCTATTTTCTACCATTCCTGACACTATTGGATTTAGAACTGCTTGATTCCGGTTATACATGTACCATCATGACCACAAAGCCTAGCAAGTTAGTGTGCCTCAAAACAGGTTTCACTGTTTTATAGTTCATCCTGGGTTATATCCTGTTGAAATTATGAATACTTGTTGATGGGAAATTAATGGCCAACTGAGGTGTTTGCACTTGATGCCCTTGAGGCATGTGAGTCATACCCATACCAGGAAAAATGAATTTGCTTTGCACGAAGAATAAGAAAAGGGGTAGAGTCTGTCCAATAGATTTGGCACAGCTTTGAGTTTTCTTTCATGGAATTAAACTCGCCAAAGATGGGATTTGACAAAGTGGAGATAGAATCTGACTCCTTAAGTTCTGTGCTCTTAATAAAACAGAACACTCCATCCCAACGCCCACTAACTCTCGTCATCCAAGCAATCAAAAGCCTGTTTAACACTGATTGGACCTGGAAGCTATCCAAATTTACAGCGGACTGATCTCGCTAATGAAAGTCTATCACATGCTCCAACACTACCTGGCTCGCTAATGTGATGCATGAGGGCCCATGCTATTCCCCCATTGAAAATTGGAGGTGTAGGAAGGGTGGGTCTTAAAACCATCTCCAACATTTTGAATATTTGGTTGTAAAAACTACAAGGCATTGCTTGCAATTTCAAGCAGGTAGATTCTTAAATTTTTTTTTTTTTTTTTTTTTTATTTCGGGGAAGGTAGGATTCAAAATTTACATTTTGAACAGAAATATCACGCACAAACCTCTGAATCAAATACTCAGATGCAGCAAGGTAGATTTGTTTCAATCTAAAAGTCTACAATAAAGGCAATCAGCAAGAGATTAAAGTTCATCTAACTGGATAAACTGACATTGTTGCTGCCATCTTCGCAAACATATAAATAATATAATACGTACTTCAGAAAATTTAGTAACAGCACACCACTACACCCAGGCCACTAGTAATTTTCTACTTGAAATTGCCACATTGCTATAAGATATGTGTCACCTTCACCTGCCTCACATATATTGATGACACAAGCCATCAGAAGAGCCAATATGAAGCAACACCCATAAAGCCTTAAATCTGTTGAATACAAACAAGGCAATCAATTAGAACAAAAGCAAGGTGATTAAACTGGTGTTGGCTGCAATCCAACTCCTAATGCAAACAATAATGCTGTTGTTGTTGAGAAAAGTACAATTTTAATTTTTGATAAATCACAAAAAGGGCATCAATGCATGTTGTATACATCTCAATCCAAGCAAGCACCAATTTATTGCTCACATTTACCCAGAAAAGAATCATATAAATCGACTTTTAAGTTCCAATTATCGGATCAATGTTCTCCTATGGTATTCTGTTTTGGAAAACTATAATCCATTCCTAGTTTGTTAGCCATCAATAACATAATGTGAAAAATTCCCTTCTTCTAATGAGATTTTGAACCCACTGAAATAGACCTTGGCCTTAAAAACTTACCAATTAAAACAAGTAAAACCTAGAAGCAGTAAGAGGGCAAGATATCAGCAAATACGTGTATACCTGAAAGATGGAAAGCTTTTTTCATGTCTCATTGTTTAAATTATACGAAATTGCTTTACCATCGACAATTACCAAAATATCTGACATTTCTTCTTTCCTAGATTAAAAGTACAAGAAACAGAGAATATCTTATCAAAGTTTAGGCCAATACTTCTTAAACAAGCTGACTAGCTAAATAATGCAAGTTTACGACAAGCATGCGCGAAGATCATGTAGTCAAACAATATGTAGATCAAAACCTAGTTCCTAAAAGGGCATGCAGAGTTGCAGATAATACAAACATGAAACATACAAGTCAAAGAGTGCAGAGCTTGTAAATATATCAGCATTTGTCTATATATCCAGAAAGGAAAACAAAAAAACTAATAGTAAACAGCAGGAATTTAGACACAGCAGAATGTGCCGAGCAAATTAATCAATTAACAGGAACTCTTATGTCATAAAATTTGCTGTACTAATAAAAACTGAAGAGCAAATTAATCAATTAACAGGAACTCTTATGTCATAAGATTTGTTGTACTACTAAAAACTGAAGAGGTAAATAGCTAGACATCATCAGGTGAGTAAAATTGAAATAGTTTCTCAAATACTTACCAAAAACAATATTCGAGAATATTGGTATTTGTAGAAGTTAAACCCTCAAACACAAGAGAGGTTCTCAAAGTATTTATAAGCAAGAAATCTTTGTTCATGTAAATGAGTAAAATGGTCTAAAAAACGAGTGCCAAATTTGACCCCAGGCCCTGGATCATAAAGCTTTTTCCACTCCCCATCATTAAAATCATAGAAAATGATTTTACCATCTGCCCATACCACAACCTTTGGCTCTTCTTCTTTCTCAGATCGAATAAAACACACACCAGAGAATCCAGGAGAAAACCCAAGACAACCAAAGTTTAGCTCAGGAAAAACTTTCATGGCATCGCCAAGGTTCAGACGATGCTTCAAGAACCAATGAGAATAGTCACTTGCCATCTCATAAACATCTAATTCAAGAGCAATGAACGCGTGGTAGGTCACTGCTAGATGCAATGTGCCCCTGGTCTCTCCAAAATATTTATAAATCTCAAGCACATCGTTTTCTGTTGGTGGCATTGGCATTTTTTGCAAACATTCCTTCCCTACATCAAAATACAGTGACTCGTCTCCATAACTATTCCAATGAATTATTCCATTACAGAAAACGGCGTCATCAAACGCTATGCTGCCATCTACTTCAAAACTAATACCGGGTACAGTCCAAGAATCAGTCTCTGACAAATATATATCCATCTCAAACTCAAAAGAGTTTTTTGATACTTCCCGAATAGCAATAATCTTGTAATGAGGAGATTTGAGAGGATCAAAAGCCAAACTAACATAAAACTCACAATCTTCATGTGGGTTCCTAAGAAAAGATAGCATCTTGAATTTCTTAGTGGTTGGGTTGCAGATGAAGTACCTGGAGACATTATCAACATCATCATCGTCGGTCTCGCAAAGAAACAACCCATTACAAGATTGCAGCATGTTGATGTCAGGGGGATTAACATAATGAAAGAAGGGGACTTCACTGTAATGCTTCAAAGGAACCACATCAAATTCAGGGGAGATTGTGTTCTTAACTTTGAGCAGAAGAGCAGTAGGCTCGAGAAACCCATTGTGTTGGTGGTGGCGAGTGTGGGAGAGACAGAACTGAGAGTTTGAAATGAGAGATAGCCACTGTTTTGAGACACACTTGAATTTGATGAGTGACTTTGTTGGTAATCTGAGGAGGATTTCTGTTAACATATCTTGGTTGTTGCCAATCTTCTCTGCAGAATTCATGACTTTAGGCTTCTTCATGACTTTAGGCTTCAGAGTTGAAACCCCAATTCTTTGTACTACTTTTGTAGTTCCCAAAGAAAAAGCACCTTGAAAAGATCCTAGTGTTGATGCTTGCTGACACAGTGAAATAGTAGTAGCATCTACTTGTCGCTTTTGTCTTTTTTTTTCGCCTTTTTTGAAACTTGGGTGTTAAGTCTTGAGGTGAGGCGGGAATCGAAAACATTACATGACTTCACGAATTTACCTATCATTATCTGCTTGTTTTCGCAGGCCTGGATCAAAAGGGTAGAAGAATGTGTTGGTAAAATATCTGGAAGTGACCTGGAAATTGCTTGTCGATGTTATAGTTAGACAAAAAGTCTTTAATCAATCAACATGTAAAAGATGATAATTTAAATTAATTTAATGTAATCAATTTTTGAAAATAAAATTTATTAATTATAATAAATTATAAATGTATATTAAATTAATCTTATTCAATAATTAATATTTATAAATCTTTTTAATATCTTTTAATTTTATAAAATATTTTTAATTCAAACAAATATGTACACTTTTAACACAAATAAATACATACTTATATGTACTTATGCATCATATTTATGTAAATCTTCTCACTTATCGTTAGTCTACTCACATGAATCATACTTATGTGAATAATTTTAGTTTACTCTAATCCACTCATAAATATACAAACATACCTATCCATAAAACGTAATAAGGTAATTATCCCGTAAAATTCTATAATTTTTTTACATCTTTTTCTTATATCTAATTCTGTAAAAACTTAATTTATTTATAAGTATATAAACTTGTCTATTAAAAATCCACTTTCTCTTATAATTTTTCTTCTGTAAGTCCAAACTTACCTATTAAAAATTTTTTTTCTCTTATAAATTTTTTTTTATAAATCAAATTTATCTATTAAGAATTTTACTCCCCTTAAAATTTTTCTTTTGCAAGTTTTTTTATCTATCAAGTAATATTTAACCAATCTCAAATTAATCATTTATGAGATTTGAGTCACTATTCTCAACACATATTAGACTTTAGTTCTTACGTTTTTCCAATTGTCTCCTTATTAAATATGATAATTCATGTATTTTAATTATGTTTATTTTATATAAATACATAAAAAATTAAAAAAATTTTATATTACAATTTTAGTTAATACATTAAATACAAAATATATATTTATTTTTATTAAACTCATACAAAATTTTTATCGAAATTTTAAATGTTATCACTTTTATATTTTTATATTAATTTAAAATACTAGATCAACCCTTATTGATCTATAATTTATTATTGAATAATAGTGTAAAACTATCCGGGGGGGGGGGGGGGGGGTTCATTTTGATCAATTCACAATGTCTTCATCATAATATCCAAGCACGGCATAAAACATAAATTTTTTGGTTGTTACTTCCATATTGAAAATGAAGAAAATCATACTGTCATAACAGTTTTTGAGATAGTTAGATAAAAAAATTTAAAAAAATTTTAAAATAAGAAGAGTCACTATTAATTTTATTTGTTAAGTGTGATTGGTTATTTAAAAAGTTTATTTTTTTTAATAAAATAACAAAATATGTTTAAAATTTTTTTTAAAAATAATTTTGATTTACAAAAATAGAGTTGAATTCGAAAGTCGATTACACGTAAGAAGAATAAGCATCCCTACAACATTTATTTAAAAATAAGTATCAATTAATTATATGTTATCCTTACTAATGATAAAAATGATCTTAATTTTAATATTTAAAAATGATTCCATTAAATTTTATTTTTTCATAAAAATCTTTTTTTAGAACCTTTTATTAAGGAATAAGATAAAAAAAATTCAATATCAAAACATTTTCTAATTCTTCAATATCTAAGTAGAATTTTAAAGAATATTTTTTTACTTAAAATTTTCATGATATTACTTAAAATTTGGCATAATGTTCTTCCGTAAAAATTAATTATTGAAAAATCCTCTAATATCTAAATAGAGTTTCAATGATTATTTTTACATAGGACTATTAACCATTATTTATATAAAAAAACTAAAATCTAAAATTATCATTTACAAATTCACATTTTTTATTTCAAGGCATAATGCAACATGAGATAAATAAATGATGCAAACCAACTTAATTTATCTTATGTTCATTTAATCCTACATTTTGTCATTAATGAAAGAAATTCTATTTATTTTTTTTTATGAAGGAAAACTTTCTTTAATTTTTCAATATTTTCAATATTTAGGCAAAATTTTGAAAAAAATTAATACTTAGAATATGATTTGAATTCCCTCCAATATCTAGGCAAGGTTTTCAAAATAATTAAAAAAAATTATTTTATTGTTCCTAAAATTTTTTTTTGGAGTTATTACATTGCTATTTCATATTTATTATTAATGTATGAAATGCATATATGACAACATAAATTAAATAATGCATGTGATCATTTTTTTAAAATAAATTCTATTCATGAATAACATTTTGGTGGTTAAAATATTTATTTTTATTTATTTCTTTTATATTTCTTATTTCTCAATATCTTGGTGAAATAAAAAAATATTTTTTTTTTAGAAATTCACATATATATCTAAAAATATTAAGATAATAATTTTGTACAAAAATAATTATTTGAATTTCCTCTAATATCTAGATAGGGATTTCCAACTCATATTTTCACATGAAAATATTATCTAATATTATTATTTTCAAAACCTTCATTCATGAAAAACAATCCTTTTAAGCCATAAAATTATCATAATATTATTTTTATCCTAAAATTTATTTTGACAACTATAATCATCTACAATAATAAAAAGAAATTCCAAAACAACAAAATGTTAAAACACAAATACTTGTCAAAATAATCAAGCTCGTGTAACAACATACCAAAAAGAAGGGTAAGAAAATATACTCAGCTTAGCTTTGGGCTTGTACCCAAAATAACCTAGTGCTGTTGAAAATCCAAATCTGGTAGGCTTGTGAGCTAGATTACAAATGGACTGGGCTGAGTTGGATGGGTCGGATCAAGTTTGCTTTTTTTTTTTTTTTCAAAACCAGGTTTGGAAAAACCAACCTTTCATTTTTTTTTTCTCTTTTTTTCTTTTCTTTCTTTCTCTTTTTTTTTTTCTTTCTCCCTTTCTCCTTTAGTTGCCAAGCTGAACCAAACTTTTTTTTTTATCACTTTGGGCTTCCTGTTAGGGGTATTTGGTAGTTAAAAGGTCATAGTGGTCTTTTTTCCTCTTAGAAGACTTCAGCAGACAATCAATGATATTTTTATCATTTATGTCGACTTGATATGTCAAATTGATCTAACATGCTCAGTGTCACATCAACTCGACATTGGCCTTATTATCTCCTGATGGTCCCTTATCACTTATCTATAAATATGAAAGTCTAGGCACCATGAAGGTAATGCACACACTATTTCATCTTCTTTTTATTATTCTTTTTTTGATCTCATCTTTTTTTATTTATGCATCAGAGTGCAAATATAGGAAACATTCCCTGCCTTTGCCTCTAACCGCTTTTCTCTTCTGTTTTTCTAAAAATATCTTAAGATTGGAGCTTGACACAAATATTTGGTGTACCAGGTAAGGGGCTTTTTCCACTTATTAGCCGAGCATAAAGCAGTGTCGCTAAGAAAAAAAAACTTTAGAGGAATAAGAGATGGCTGTCCCAGTTGGAATAAAAACCCATCATAGCTAACATTTTGTTTGACCTACCTAAACACAAATAGGATCGACCATGGAATAATTTCAAGCCTTGATTAAATAGATACAGACTCTTAAGCAAATGTTACAAATCATAACCCCATCACAAGTTTCAAAAGTGCCTAACCTAACTACCTTTGGTTGAGAAATCGTTGTCAAACAATCGAGCTATAAAGAGGGGGAAGCCTCTTTGGCTTTCAGAGAAGAAGAGCACAACACCCCAGCCCACCATTACCCCTACCACAATTCAATACAGGCTACGATCTAAAAATCTAAACAAATAAATCTCAAACCTTAATCAAACAGAGATTTAGAAGCCCGGATCTAGGCTATGGAAAATGAGTTAAAAATGAAAGTCGTAGCACTTAAGGCACTTAAGGATGAGTTCAAGTTCTTAAAGACCTCGTCTTTTATTGAAAAAATTGACAAAGCCATACATCCTAAAAGATTTAAATACTGACCTTGGAAACATATGATGGTACTTTTGATCTTTTCGATCATTTAAAATTTTATAAAAATAACATGATGATGTCGGATATAGATGAAGCTTTGATGTGTAAAGTCCTGTTACTACATTGAAGGGTGCATCTCGATCTTGGTATAGTAGTCTAAAACTAAGATCAATCACAACGTTTAAAAAGTTAAACCACTATTTTTTATCTTGATTTGTCAAAAGTCGAAGAGCAAAAAAGACAACTTAGAGCTTGATGTTGATCCACCAAGGTTGGATTGAATCTCTAAAGATCTACGTTATGCATTTTAACGTGAAAGCTCTGCAAGTTCAAGACCTAGAGCAAACAACCATTGTAGTTACCTTGACCAATGGATTCAATGATGAAGAGTACCATCTAAAGTTAACTTTGTCGTTAAAACCATCAAAAACTCTAGTCGACATCCTATTAATAATCGAAAAGTACATAAATATTGAAGCTATAATGAAAACTAACCGAGGTGATGGAAACTCATCCATTCCTCGACGATCGAGGTGAAAGAGACTTATCTTCCCTCTTCAATCATAAAAAAAGTAAAGATTTCTATGATCCTCCCCCAAGAGAGACAATATAGGACTATAAGTCCCAGTTGAAAAAGAATCTATATTGTACTAAATACCTTTCGAGATAGGATTCTGATGCAAATTGAAAGAAATCTCAACTTCAGATGGCCAAAACCATTAAGACAGAATATAAAAAGGGATTCAACCAAAAAATATACCTTTCACAATGACATAAGTCATAATACTGAAGATTACGTCGACTTAAAAAATGAGATTGAAATCTTGATAAGGAGAGGTCAGTTGAGAAGGTTTGTAGAGTAATGAAGACAAGGCCAACCCAGAATAGATTATAGATAATACTGAAAAGAGCTTACTCAGAGTAAAAAAAAAAGGTAAAAAAAAAAAGATCGAAAAGATAAGACGAGGTAAGAAAAAAGCCAAATTGATAACAATAAACCAATCATCGAAGTGATTAATGTGACCATTAGAGGTACCTTAATAAAAAAAAATCCAACCTAGGCATGGTCATGGTAGTTGCCACCACTGTAAAAAAAGAAAAAGATTAAAAAGATTAGTCGATCTCATTCAGCCTAGAAGATCTTGAAAGAATCTAGCACTCTCATGATGAGATTGTAATAATTACGATCATAGTGTACAATTATGTAATCCAAAGAATCTTATTTAACAATGGGAGCTTTATCGATGCCATGTACTATAGCACCATGAAAAAAATGGAAATTAGTAGAGATCGATTGCAGTCGATCACCACAACATTGATGGGATTTGAGAATAAACAAGTGCCTGTGAAAGGAGCAATCAAACTATCGATCTTTTTAGGGATAGAACCCGAAACAATCACCTCAGTTATAGAATTTATAGTGGTTGACGTCTAATCGACCTACAACATGATATTGGGTCAACCTAACCAACCTGTTATGCGACTTATAAACTCAACTCCTTATCTAAAATTAAAATTTTTAACACCTAATGGAGTTAAAGAGGTTAGAAGAGATTAGTCTACAGCACATCAGTGTTATATCACAATAATAAAAGATAGGATTGAAAAGCAGACTGATAATTCAACTGAGAATAAAAGCATTGAAGAGGGCAAACAGTAGAAGTTGACAATAAGCAAGAAGCCATAAGCAAGAACATAGAATGAAATAGTCCCGACCTAATTGAACAAAAATAGATAATTGACTAAAAGTCAGACTTGAATGAAAATTAAACTGAGTTAACTGAGGATCTTGTAACAGTTCTATTCTAAGATAGCATCCTCAAAAAACATATGCAGATTGGAGCTAAACTTTAATATAAGGATTAGTTAATTTAACTCTTGAGAGATAATACTGACCTATTTGCTTGGACACCATTTGATATACCTAAGATTGATACCAAGGTGATGGTTTGTAAGCTACATACTAATTTTAAGGTAAATTTAGTTCGATAAAAGAAGAGAATCTTTACCTCAAAAAGATAATAGGTTATCAAAGAGGTCGATAAATTATTATGAGCAAGTTTTATCAATGAGGTCTACTATCTTGAATGGATAGTCAACATGGCCATGGTAAAAAAGCATAGTGAAAAATAAATGTACATTGACTTTACTAACTTGAACAAAACTTGCCTGAAAGACAATTTTTTTTCACTAGCATAGATCAGTTGATGGATGATAGTGTCAAGCATGGCCTTATCGATTTTATGAATACCTATTTTGGTTACAACCAAATCAAAATGCTAAAATATGACAAGAAAAAGATAGCTTTTATTATTGAAAAAGGCATTTACTGTTACAAGATCATACCTTTTGGATTGAAGAATGCAAAGGTAACCTACCAAAGATTGATAAACAAGGTGTTTAAAAATTAAATCAGCCATAACATGAAAGTATATATAGATGACATGATAGTCAAGAGCAAGAGCTTGATCGAGCACTTGAAAGACATAAAAAAAACTTTTAACACTTTGAAAAAATATAATATAAGGTTTAACCTGAGCAAATGTGCTTTTGAGGTCACGTCAAGTTAGTTTTTTGATTACATGATCAACAAAAAGGGGATAAAGGTGAACCAAGAAAAGGTTCAGGCAATCTAAACATAAAAGCTTTGACCTCGATTAAAGAAATATAGAGGTTGACTAGTAGAATAGCCATCCTAAGCTGATTTATATCCAGGTTGACAAAACGTTGTCTGTTGTTATTCAAAATTTTTAAAAATGTCTTTAACCTCAGGTGGGCTCTTCAATGTCAAAAAACTTTTGAAGAATTTTTATCCTTTCCACCCATTCTGTCTAAGCTAAGGCCTGGCGAAACCTTGTACTTATATTTAGCCATTATGGACTAAGCTATCGGCTTAGTTTTGGCCCTGAAAGAAGAAGAGAAATAGAGACTAGTGTATTTTGTGAGCAAAGTATTAATAGGGCCAGAAATTAACTATAACAGTATAGAAAAATTAGCCTACGTAATTGTCACTTGGGTTAAAAAACTCAAGCCATATTTTCAAGCCCGTGAGATTCACGTATTGATCGATCAACCACTAAAACAAGTTTTATAGAAACTTGAAATATCGATAAGGCTAATCAAATAGGCAATAGAGCTTGACGAATTCAACTTGCACATTCTACCTAGGTTGGTAATGAAATCTTAGGCGCTGATAAATTTTATTGTAGAGCTCACTTTGAGCTATCTTGAGAGATAACTTGAAGAAAAAATAAATACTTCAAAGAAGAAAAGTTGAAAGCTTTTTATTGATTGATCAACCACAGACCATAGTAGAAGAACCAATCTTATTCTGATCAACTTGAAAAGACTATAGTACCCGTACATCTTGAGATTAAAGTTCAGGACTTTTAATAATAAGGCAAAAATGAGACATTGATCGTTGATTTGAGATTGGCTATCGAGTTCAAAATTGAATATATAATCGCGTATAGTGACTTTCAGCTAGTTGTTGACTAAATAAATAGGGAGTTTGAAGCTCGAGAAGATAGAATTAAAAAAAATCTAGACAAGGCGCTAGCCTTAGTGGTTGGTTTTAAGAAAGCTAAAATGAAAAAAATATCAAGGTTAGAAAATTTATTAGCAGACTCTTTATCTAAGTTGGCTTCAAGAATAACAATAGAAAGCTTAGACCAAGACTTGGTAGAAGAGTTGACATACAAAAGTATTGAGGACAAGCTCGTAAGATAGATCATAGAAAAAAATTAAGATAATACTGATCAAAGTATATTTGACCATGAAAATGCTACCAGAAGATAGAATTCAAGTTAAAGCACTAATGAAAAAGGCTTTTCGATACATGATTAAGAAAAAATTATATAAAAGATCTTTTAGTTTACCTTATTTAAGATGTGTTGATGAAGAAGAGGCAAATTACGTATTGCAAGAAATCTACAAAGAAATATATGAAAGCCACCTCAAACCTCAATCGTTACCCTACAATATGCTCATATAAGGCTATTATTAGCCCATTATTGAAGGGATATAATTGAACTAGTAAAGAGATGTGATAAGTGTTAGAGGTTTGCTCATATGTAATATTTCCCCTCAATTGAGTTCACTTTTATCATTAGCTCGTGGCTATTTAAGCAGTAGAGACTGGATGTCTTTGGACCGTTGACCTCGACCATTGGCTGGAGGAAATTTATCTTAGTAGTAGTAGATTACTTCATGAATGGCTTGAAGCCATGGCTTGGGCCATTACTATAAAGGTCCAAGTTGAAAAATTTGTATGAAAGAATATAGTTTACAGATTTGGCTTACCTTAGTCTATAATAATGGACAATGGTAAACAATTCAAAAACCTGAAGCTCAAGGAATGATGTTTAAATCTTCACATCGATTTCAGGTTCACATTGGTTCCACACCTTCAGTCCAATAGACAGGTCAAAGTTGCAAATAAGATAATATTAAAAGCTCAGAAGAAAAGACTTGATGCAGCAAAAAAAAAGTGGGCCAATGAGTTATCAAAGGTGTTATAGGCCCTGAAGATAAACACAAAGGTATCAATAGGTGAAATCTTATTCCATTTGGTATTTGGAATAGAGATTATGGTACCTGTTGAGATCGATCTTTCAAGCTTGAGAATTGAATTAGGATAATAAGAAGAAACTGGAAAAGCATTTTAGGCTAACCTTGACCTTATCGAATAATAGAGGGACATAGCCCTAACAAGGATAGCAGCTTATTAGCAAAAAGTGGCTAGTTATTATAATAAAAGAGTCTAACATAAGCACATCGAAAATGGTGACCTGATACTTAAAAAAATTAAAACCTCAGAAGTAGATGACCAAGGTAAAAATTTAGTTTTGACCTAAAAATGACCATAAGTAGTTAAAGAGGTCATCTATGATGCGATCTACAAATTACAAGATATGAATGACAACTTTATCCTAAAGACGTGGAATGTAGATAATATAAATGTCTACTTTGAATAGCTCGATCTAAACTAAGCTCACACTCGTATATTGTACTTGAATGTAAAAATCAAGTTATGCTTAATGAGCATATGCCTAATCGATCTAACAAAATCTGACCTAAAATTTAGATAGATGTTCAAGTTAATTTAATTCAAGTAACTACGTAAATCTTTAGTTCAGTTAATTAGGCTTAAATATTTTGGATTAATCATGCTTAAACTTGTGCAAATAAAGAAAAAATTATAATAAAATTACGCTAAAGCTTGGATTGAACTTAACAAAAAATTTTTATTTTATTTTTGTTAAGTACAAAAGTTGTTTGTCAAACAGGTCACCAAAATCCAAGGTCGTCACAAAAATCGACATCATACATTAACAAAAAATTTACAAAAGTTAACAAAAAAAATCACATGTCAACAATATTAGTAGCAGCAACAACATGAACAACATCTCTATTAGCAGGAGCAGTAACGATAACCTCTGGCTCTTTGACCTCTTCTATCTTATCTTCAGCACCCAGAATGGCCTTGAGCATAGTGTCTATAGCCTCATCATCATCATTCACCTCTTTTTCTTTTTTCTCCTCCTCGATCTGATATTGTTGATATGATATTATTGATATCAATATCAGAAAGGTCGATGTTAAGGGTGAAGAATTTAAATTGTACCTTATTTTTTGCCAACTGAAAGGTACCAAGCATGTTTTTCCTAAAGAACTCTATTTTTATTTGGAGGCACTTGTTAGAACCCTTGAATTACTTTACAACATTTCTTTTTAGTTTTTTTTTCTCCTCTTTTATTTTTTTATACTCCAGCTCAAACCTCATCCTTGCTCTATCGGCTTGAGCATTGTTGAGCTTGAGCTTGGCTTGCTCCTTATAGACTCAGTTGAGGTTTTATTGATCAAGATAGCTTTTAGCTTTACTGTTAGATTGTCATTATTTTTTCTCAGCTTAGCTTACTTTTTGTATGATGCATCGAGGTTGGACCTGACGTTGCCCAACGCTTTCAAGCTCCTTTTGTGCTTCTTGACCAAGATAACCATATCTTTCTTGACTTTTAATGGGTGGCCCATGGTAAGATAGGTGTGGTTAAAGGCCTGGCTAGTGTTTTCTAAAGGCTAAGGTGAGAATTTTGTTGGACTGCACGGAAAGAACTCAGACTTAGAAAAGTGAAAAATAATAAAAAATTAAGTTGAGATCAGGTAGTACTAAAAAAAAAGGGACTGCGATCTTACAGAATCTCCTCACCACGTCGAGGTTCATGGTAGGGTCGTTGTTAGAGCATATTCTAACCTTATCAAGATTTTTTCCTAGCTGGGCTTTAATACTTTATCCTCAAGGTTTTCAAGGATGGAAGAGAAGACCTTTACTTATGATTTTTTGGCAAAAGGAGAATGTGTTGTTGTTGATGTTGAAGATAGATCCCAGCTAACCTTAACTTTTTTTTATGAGCTGTGAGAGAGCGGTGCAATGAGATGTTAATGACCTTGTCTCCTTTGCGAACGAGGCCTCTAGTTGAATTTTTTTAACCTTCTTAGGCTTAAAGGCATGCTAGTACAAGCTAAAATTAAAGTCATCATTGGTAGTAATCTTTGCCAAACCAAGCTAACAGTTAAATAAAATTAGGTTAAAATAAAATCTACGAGGTTATCTTAAACTTACCTTAGTACTTCATCTTATTTATTACGTCAGGATAAGTCAACTCATGGGCATCAATGACGAGCTCCCTTTACAGGTATACTCTAAAATTTTATCTCAATCTGATAGATTTAGGACTGAAAAAGCTACTGATGCATTCATAAAAGTGTCAGACATACTTCTTATCTCCCAGGCCATAACCTCGAAAATAATCTCAACCCTAGATTCACTATCTTTATTTATTTTTTACTTCTCGAGGCAAAAGAAGAGTAGTTTTCAATTTTTTATTGAGCTCTGATAATCGATAAATAATTTATTATTGGGTTGAGCTGTTATATAGTACCACATACTATCACTGGGGTATTTTTTTAAAGAAAAAAATTTCTTAAATAAAAGAAGAGAAGGAAAAATGTTTAAATGCTGATAAAAAAAGATGAAGCTAACTATGTACCGTATAAAATTAAGAGTGAGATGACTGATAGTTAAATTATAAGAATTAAAAATTGAAACAAATAAAAAATGAAGTGAAAACTTTAGTTCAACCACAAAAGAATCTTAATATACATAGCGTCGATGTGGCTCTAGTTTATTAATGACCTGGTCTGAGGAGTTTAACATTATTATACTGTACCTTTCTTTGGGAAAAAAGAAAGTCGTCACCAAATTACGGACATGATGAGCTGAACATATGTTAGGACAATCTTCAAGATTTGTTTTGCTCTTTAGTTTTCTCATGACGTCTTTGGGGATTATGCCAAGTCACATAAAGTATATACAGAGATCTCAGCTAGTTCATTATGCTTTATATGATTTCTCTTCTTGTCATGATTTTCCTTGACTAAGGTACTCTTTTTCACTTATTTCTTATCGAAACCCTCATCGTCAGAATCTTCATCTTTCGAAGACTTTGACTCTTGAGTAAGAGCAAGATTTTGAGGTTAAACTCTGGCTGAGAGTAACTCAACTCTGGAAAAAGAGAGATGAGGTAGAGACTTCTCAGGAAAGGAAAAAATCTCGATAAGAATTGATAGAGGTGGAATAAAAATGATTGATAGGGGAAAAAGAAGAAGTAGAATAAAATTGATGTGATCGAACCCCAAAGGGGATATAGTTAAAGAAGAGAGAAGGTTGATCATAGAAAATGGATTGACCTAAAAGACAGAGAAATGTGGTGGATTTTGTAGGTCAAAGTTTATATGAGCACACAGCTCATCCATGCTCAAGACCTATTTTTTTCTTGCTTGAATATTTTTTTCGTTACGTCGTTGCCTTTCCTTGGACATCAGATTAAACCAATAGGCCATCTTTTCATAATTACGATCCCCGATGATTGGTGGAATCAGATTGTCATCATCTTGCCTACGCTGACCTCCCCTAGGCTTTATCTTATAACTCTCAGCCTTCTCAGAACTTACGTTAAAAGATATAGTTAAGAATACGCACCGAAGAAAATGTAAAAAAAATTTAAGGTTGAAAAGTTTTTAAAGTCAGAAAGTTCAGATCAGATTGAGAACAGATAAAACAGAAAGGTAAAAAACTAGAGCCCCAATATCCCTCGTATGATAAATTAGAGGAACGGTTCAAATCATGCCATACGTCAGAGTGAAAACGAGCAGATGTCTTTTTGTTTTTCTTATCCAAAATTTTTCGCTCAAACTATCTCTCTCCTCATTTAATGCTGTCAAACTGGGCAAATTGGACGAACTCCAACTCAGACCGACTAGATTGGATAACTCCTTAAAATGGACCGAATGCCCATTACTAACTTAAAATCATTTCAAATGATTAACACCTCGATGACCTTTAAGCCGACCATGTATTCAACTCATGACGTACACATAAGATCATATCCTTATTAGATTGCACCACGACTCAAGATTATTTATCTCTCGATATCAACCTCTTCAGTGACGTTTGCTTTGTAGAATCAAATTTCATATTATTCATCTTTTTTCTCACCTACCTTACATCGGATGCATTGATCAAACATCCAGCAACTTGATACTCAGATTACTTGATGAAAGGACAGAGTGTTAGGGACATTTGGTAGTCAAAAAGATATGGTGATCTTTTTTCCTTTTAGAAGCCTTCAGTAGACAACTAAAGATATTTTTATCATTTGTATCGATTTGACATGTAAGGTCGATCTGACATGCTTAGTATCAGCTCGATATTGTTCTTATTGTTCCCTAATAATTCTTTATCACTTATCTATAAATATGAATATTCAGTCACTATGAAGGTAACACATACATCACTCAATCTTTTTTTCCACCTACCCTACATCGGATGCATAGATCAAACATCCAGTAGCTTAATACTCAGATTGCTTGATGAAAAGACAGAGTGTTAGGAGCATTTGATAGTCAAAAGGAAATAGTGATTTTTTTTCCTCTTAAAAACCTTCAGTAGACAACTAAAGATATTTTTATCATTTGTATCGATTTAACATATAAAATCGATCTGACATGCTTAATACCAGCTTAATATTGTTCTAATGTTCCCTAATAATTTTTTATCACTTATCTATAAATATGAATATCCGATCATTATGAAAGTAACGCACACACTACTCTATCTACTCTCTATTACTTTTTTTTTTTATCTCATTATCAAAATATAAATATAAAAAACACTTTTTACCTTTACCTCAAACTGTCATTCTCTTCTGTCTTTCCAAAAATACCTTGAAACTGGAGCTTGGCACAAACACTTCCCTTTTTATCTTTTTTTTTCTTTCTTTTTCTTCTTCCCCTCTTCCTTCCCAGTCATCGATCCTTTCTTTATTTTTGGCGACAGAGACTCTTCTTCTTTTTCTTCTTTCTCTTTCCTTTTTTTACTTTAGTCGTTCATCCCAAACATTTGTTGAGAATATTCTTGAAATCTTTTTATGTTTCTGCTGGGTTCCTCGCATAGTGAGGATTGTGGCATTTTTTTTTTTTATGATTTTCGGATTTTAGGAAAATAAAATAGAATTTTTTTTTGTGGATGTTTGGCAGAATGCTTTTGCTATAGGGGGCTGTTGGAGATTGGTTTTTTGACTGAAAAGGGTTTCGATTTGACGTTAGGTTCCAGTTTTATGCTGGTGATGGGTGATGAGGAGTCTCGATTGGTTGAAAGGTTTTTCTTTTGACGGTGATGAATTGATTGTAGGGGTTTTTTGAAAGCTGTTAAAGGTTGCGATGATGAGTGGTCTCGGTTTGGAGGTGTCTAGCGTTTTGGCGGAATGGTTGTTCTCAATGTTGTTGGAGAGTTGAGATTTTTTTTGCTGGGAATTTTCTTCATGGCCAAATATGAATGGGGGAATGGATGGTGTTTGTTGGCAGTTTGGGCTTGTGAGGGTTACGATGGTGGTGAAAGTGTAAGAAATTGGTGATTTGCTAGGAGACGATAGTGACAGAGAGGGGCTGGCTTGGTAGCAAGGATTTTTAAAATTTAAATATTACGATAAATATTTTATTATAATTTAGAATCGATATTAATACATTTAAAAATGTTATTTTCTCAAAAAATGAGCTTCTCCTTTCCATTCCCTTGTTATTTATTTACCATCAAAAGGTAATTACTGTTGCGCCTGAAGCAATAATCACAACAATACAGAAGCAATAGATAATAATCAATAATCAAATAACGCAAGAAAAATAAAGCACATTAAGATTTACGTGAAAAACCCTCTAGTGTAGAGAAAAAAAATCATGGACCACCAAAAAAATCTTCACTATCAAATAATAGGTATACAAAGTTCTTCTCTAGCTAAAATTAGAGCTAAACAAAAACTAGAAAAATAATTAGAGAAATCTCACAAAATAAGTGACTCAACAAATACACCATGGATTTGTTCCTAGAGAGCTTCAAACCCGATCTTCACCGTTCAAAATGTAGAACTCTGAATCATAAACCTCCTGACAAGATTCCAACTCAATCGAACTACGGATCGACTTCTGTTCAACCAACTCTCCCTTCTCTTTGTTTTTTTTTGCTTTTCCTGGCTTTTCTTCTTTCTCTACTTGATTTTCGACACACACTTAAAACAATCTCACCTTTTTTTTATTAAGTAGCTAGGGCTCTGTGTAAAATGAAAGATTAAGGCTCATGGCCTTTACTTGGTCCAAAACCACTTACATGAGGCTAGACCCTATTTTTCTAACAATCTCCTCTCTAGCCCCATTAGGAGGAGATTCATCACCATAGCAATTTCATTTAGAACTTACATTGGCCAGGAAACTCATTCCGACCAAGTTACTGCAAAGCTTAAGCTTTTCCTTAGGAAGTATCTTAGTTAATATATCTGTTACATTCTTATCAGTATGAACTTTCTTCAACAACATCTGCTGTTCTTCAATCATTGAACGTAACCAATGATATCTAACATCAATGTGCTTTGTTTTAGCATAGTACATGATATTCTTACTCAAATCTAAAGCACTCTAGTTATCACAAAACACCACATACTCTTTTTGATTCAACCCCAATTCAAGAAGAAAATATTTCATCCAAAGTATTTCTTTACATGCTTCAATTGCTGTAAAAGTAATAAAATATCTGCTATCACCTAATGACTCAACCTCAATGGGACCACATACGTCAGAATAAATTAATTTCAATCTATTTTCTTTTCTCTGAGAATTTTTACGAAAAGAAACTCTATGATGCTTACCAAACAAACAATAATCACATGAATCGAGAGACATATATTTGGTTAAGGGAATGAGAGACTGCCTTGCTAAAACCTGTAACCCTTTTTCACTCATGTGTGCCAGCTTCCTGTGCCACAAGTTTGCTGAAGTATTATTTTCAATGGTATTTACCTGGTTACCGTTCAATTGCATCCATGTCTTATACATTGTGCAGCATAATTTTTCCCTTACAACTACCATAGATCCTTTGAGAAGCTTTCATTATCTATTCTTTTATCAGCTTTCATATCCCTCCTTATCAAGGACATTAATAGCAAGCAAGTTCATTCTCATATTTGGAATGTGTCTGACATCCTTCAAAGTCAACATGCAGCCTATACTAGTTTGTATAACAATATCATCAATCCTAATAATTTATGACACACTCTTGTTTCCTATCTTGGTACAACCAAAGTCTCTTGCTTTGTAAGTTGTAAACAACTCTCTCTTAGGAACACAATGACATGCCGCTCCTATGTCAACTATTCACTCAATGCCGGGATCACTAACATGATTACAATCACCATGTGTATAAATCAAAGTAACTGAATCACTATCTGAATTTACTGCTGTAATATTGCCATCATATGAACTCTTACCTTTCTCATCTTTTCGCTCTTGCTTCAAGATTTTACAGTTTCATTTTATATGACCCGCCTTACCACAATAGAAACACTTCACTTTACCTTTAGACTTGGATCTATGTTTAGACTTACCACGGCCTTTTGAGTCCTGACCTCTGTCGATATTTCTACCCCTGTTCTTTGTGACCAGAGCTTGATTCCCAGGGTCTACATTTTTTTACCTTACTTCTTCATTAAGCATACTGTCCTTTACCATCTCCAATGTCACCTTATAATCAGGAGCTGAATTAAGAACAGTCACAACTAGAGTATTTCAGCTGTCTGGTAATGAACCCAAAAGAAATAACGCATTTATTTCATCATCCATCTTAAGCTCCATAGTAGTCATTCGATTAAATATATCTTGAAAATCACTCAAGTGCTCTGTAACAGATCGTTCATCCCTGTACTGTAAAGTTACAAGCTTTTTAACAAGCATAACTTTATTCATACCTATTTTTCTCTCATACAATGTTGCCAAATTTTCTCAAACAATGTGAGCATCTGACTTCTGTGCTACATGATGGAACACGCTGATATCAACCCATTTTTTTATTGTAGTCAGCGTCTTTCTACCTAGCTTCTTCCAACTTTCATCTTTCATATCTGCTGGTTTAGCCGAATCACCCAATATTGGCTCATACAAATTTTTGCAATATAGATGATCCTCTATCATAAGCTTTCAAATTGAATAATTCGATGCTGTCAATTTTATCATGGAACTTGTATCACCCTCCATGATTTCAAATAGAATTTACTTTTATCCTGAGTTGCTTCTGTATCGATGTCTCAAAATAATCCTCGCTCTGATACCACTTGTTGCACCTAAAGCAATAATCACAACAATACAGAAACAATAGATAACAATCAATAATCAAATAACGCAAGAAAAATAAAGCACACAAAGATTTACGTGAAAAACCCTCCAGTGTAGAGGAAAAAAATCACGGACCACCAGAAAAATCTTCACTATCAAATAATAGGTATACAAAGTTCTTCTCTAGCTAAAACTAGAGCTAAACAGCAACTAGAGAAACAATTGAAGAAATCTCACTAAATAAGTGACTCAACAAATACACTATGAATTTGTTCCTAGAGAGCTTCAAACCCGATCTTCACCGTTCAGAATGTAGAACTCTGAATCATAAACCTCCTGACAAGGTTTCAACTCAATCGAACTACGAATCGACTTCCGTTCAACCAACTCTCCCTTCTCCTTGTTCTCTCTGTTTTTTTTGGCTTTTCTTCTTTCTCTACTTGGTTTTCGACACACACTTAAAATAATCTCACTTTTTTTTTTATTAAGTAGCTAGGGCTCTGTGTAAAATAAAAGATTAAGGCTCATGACCTTTACTTGGTCCAAAATCACTTACATGGTGTTGAACCCCATTTTCTTAACAATTACTCTATGATTCAAGTATGCGCATCCGATCCAAGTATGCCTTCAGGTGAGAGAATTGAGATAAGAGAAGTTTCACACGAATCCACAATCGTTGTTTTAGTCAAAATCCATGCATATTTGTCATAGTTTCTGTTGAGCATTAATTTTGGCATAGTTTTCCATTATACTATTCTTGAATATATTTTGATCTGGTAAATAAGTTATGGGAAATGTAGCAATGAAGAAAAAGAAACTATGGAGTTTACATTCCGAACCATTACAAACAATAGAAAGTATGGAAGGAGCAAACTCATCGAGCTATGATTTTCTTCATTTTCAATGTGGAAGTAGCAAACCGAAAAAAATTCATGTTTTTAGGCGTGCTTGGATATTAGCTATAAGTTTATCTGCATTCTTATGGCATCAATCAAATGATGAAAACTTTGTGAAATAGACCAAAACGAACCCCAAGACAGTTTTACACCACTATTCAATAATAAATTATAGATAAATGAGTGTTGATTTAGTATTTTAAATATATATAAAAAAAATATGGAAGTAATAAATTTTAAAATTAGTCAAATCATGTAATGCATTCGATTCCCGCCTCATCTCAGGACTTGACACCCCCCAGTTTAAAAATAAAGTGAGTAACAAAGCCAAAAGTAGATACTATTTCATTGCGTCGGTAAGCAACACTACTAGGTTCTTTTCAAGGTGCTTTTCTTTTATGGTTTAAATGTAACTTACTATGGAAGTTAAGTCTCCAGGGGAACCACAAAAGCAGTACAAAGAATTGGGGTTTCAACTCTGAAGCCTAAAGTCATGAAGAAGCGTAAAGTCATGAATTCTGCAGAGAAGATTGGCAACAACCGAGATATGTTAACAGAAATCCTCCTCAGATTACCAACAAAGTCACTCATCAAATTCAAGTGTGTCTCAAAACAGTGGCTATCTCTCATTTCAAACCCTCAGTTCTGTCTCTCCCACACTCGCCACCACCAACACAATGGGTTTCTCGAGCCTACTGCTCTTCTGCTCAAAGTTAAGAACACAATATCCCCTGAATTTGATGTGGTTCCTTTGAAGCATTACAGTGAAGTCCCCTTCTTTCATTATGTTAATTCCCCTGACATCAACATGCTGCAATCTTGTAATGGGTTGTTTCTTTGCGAGACCCACGATGATGATGTTGATAATGTCTCCAGGTACTTCATCTGCAACCCAACCACTAAGAAATTCAAGATGCTATCTTTTCCTAGGAACCCACATGAAGATTGTGAGTTTTATGTTAGTTTGGCTTTTGATCCTCTCAAATCTCCTCATTACAAGATTATTGCTATTCGGAAAGTATCAAAAAACTCTTTTGAGTTTGAGATGGATATATATTTGTCAGAGACTGATTCTTGGACTGTATCCGGTATTAGTTTTGAAGTAGGCGATGATGGCAGCATAGCATTTAATGACGCCGTTTTCTGTAATGGAATCATTCATTGGAATAGTTATGGAGCCGAGTCACTGTATTTTGATGTAGGGCAGGACTGTTTGCAAAAAATGCCAATGCCAATGCCAACGCGAAACAATCTGCTTGAGATTTATAGATATTTTGGAGAGACCAGGGGCACTTTGTATCTAGCAGTAGTGATCCACCACGCGTTAATTGGTCTTGAATTAAATGTTTATGAGATGGAAAGTGACTATTCTCGTTGGTTCTTCAAGCATCGTCTGAACATTGGCGATGCCATGAAAATTTTTCCTGAGCTAAACTTGGGTTATCGTGGGGTTTCTCTTGGACTCTCTGCTGTGTGTTTTATTCGATCTGAGAAAGAAGAAGAGCCAAAGGTTGTCGCATGGGCAGATGGTAAAATCATTTTCTATGATTTCAATGATGGGGCGTGGAAAAAGCATTATGATCCAGGGCCTGGAATCAAAATTGGCACACGTTTTTCACACGTTTTTTCTCATTTACATGAACAAAGATTTCTTGCTTATAAATACTTTGAGAACCTCTCTTGTATTTGAGGGTCTAACTTCTGCAAATACCGATATTCTCCAATCTTATTTTTTATGAGTAGTTGAGAAACTATTTCAATTTTACTCACCAGATGATGTCTAGCGATTTACCTCTTCAGTTTTCTTTAGTACAGCAAATCTTATGACATAAGAGTTCTTGTTAATTGATTAATTTGCTCTTCAGTTTTTATTAGCACAGCAAATCTTATGACATAAATGTAGACACCCGTTAAAGCCTAGAACTGGCCTCACATTAAAATTGCATGGGCTATGTCATAAAGTTTTAACTCAATTTTGGGTTTTATTATTATTTTTATTATTATTATTATTATGGATAAAATAAGATGAAAGAAAAGATCGAAAAAAAAAAGAGAACAATGAAAATCGAAAGAGAGACATTAATAGATAAGAGTGTTTTAAAATTTGGAGATGGGATTAAGTTTTGAAATCTCCTTGCATTTTTTTGAAATCAAATTTCGGATTAAACAGGGTAAAGTTTTCAGTTTTCAATTTTGGAATCCCAATCTTCACTGAGGGAGATTTTATATAAATTGTTACTTACATATTGAAGAAAAAAGGGAACGATATTCACAGAAAGAGCAGCAGCGTTGAACCATAGAGTTTCAAAATTCTTTATGATATTTTTGGTTTCCGTGAGTAGTTTTAGATGTATTTTGGTTTAATTCAAGTAAAATCAAGGGAGGAAACACGTTTGGGGCAATTGCATTTTCAATACATTCAGGATAAATAAAACTTATAGATATTTGTCCTTACATAGGACAATCTAGGCAGAATTAGACAGTTATTTTGGAAGACAATGTTGGACACCACTACCACCATTGTTCTTTTCTTTTATTTTTTAATTTTTTCTTTGAAACCTTAGACGATAATGGAATAATCGAATATGAAACCAGCTACTCTTACCATTTATAAGCAGCTCAATGGGTTGTGTATCCCTTCTTTTTGCCCATTTTTATATTTAAAATCTATTATTTTGGTGAAATAATAATGGTTATTCCTTCATTAATAACTTAATTTAAAGAATGTAAGAACATTTGCACATGTCTATGAATCACCCTCACCCAATTCTACCATTATCAAAAGGTAGAGACTAATTTATCTTTAGATGCTTGGTATTTTTATTTAATTAATCTTTATTTATATTCTTCTGTGGTTGTGATTGTTGATTTCTTTGTTTTATCAGGTTGATTAGGTTATTTTTCATTTAAAAATGGTATTACTAATTTTATTTAATTAGTCAGGTCAAATAGGTTGCATAACTGAAATGTGTCTAGCGGATTTAGCTGAGTTAATTGTGATAGGTTATTTCAAGGTGACAATGAATTGTTCTGATAGGAATAATGTTGTTGGGATCAACATGTAAGATTGCTTGTTGCTTTGCAAAAATAGATTGATTATTTACATCTTATAGTCTTAGTTGTTTGATCTTCATATGACTGATATCGATCTATGCTATGATGAACATTCTTTTATTGATGATGGTCTCAATTCTTTGTAGATTCATCTTCGTTAGAGCCACTGTGATGGGATTGCTACTTACATTTTAGAAGTACACTAAAATGTAATCTGTTGATAGTGCTAAGAAGTCACCTTTACAATGAATTTAACAGTCACACTAGAGATGGAAACAAGAGTCTCCTTAGGGTTTTCTCTATGGGAGGAGTAGAGCCCTAGGGTCTCTGAGTTCATTAGTTTCTTAGTCTTAGTACGTTAATAGTTTTCAGTGACAACAACCTCCAAGGAGTAGATTGGAAGCAGATTCGAGAGACAAAAAGTGATCTTGGTATGATGGCAGAGAACTTAGAGGAGGTGTGTAAAGTTTCCCAACAAAACCTGATTCCATGAAACCTCGCGACCCTCCTCTTTGATCGAATGCATGTTTCTGTTGTGAATTATATCAGCGTGTGTGTGGCATCCATGAATAAGAACTCAGAAAAATGGCCAAAAAGAACTCTCAACTCTCAAGGTATAAATTAATATACATATAATCCCTTGATAATAATATACAAACTGATCACTACAATATAAATAATGTATCTAACAAAAAGAATCTCCTATTCTTTTACACTATGCTACGAGTGAAGTTGATCAACCTTGTCGAGCTCCCTTAAGAAAAACTCTATGACACACATGATACTATATATTCATATAAACCTGCAAATGTTAAAATAAGCAATCGAGCTGCTATGCCCAGTGATACAAATTTCTTGAAGGCTTCCAGTCCTTTGTAGATTATTCCTTCATTCTATTTCTACATTAATTAAGATGTACCAAGATGTTTGATATCTCATCAACAGCAAGAATTAATCATTGATAATTAAGAAAAAAACTTATAAAAGAAACCTTGGATATTCAGGTAAGCCATAATTTCCCATCCTTGAAACTTTGTTGAGTTCTTGGTTTGCATCTGTCGTTAATTAATTAGACTCTCCTTTTCACTAGCAATCATATTAGACTTTCGGGATTCTCCTTTTCAAAATTTCATGCATAATAAAAATAATAATTAACACATCAAAGTGATGATCAATTTTCGCCCCCAATTTGCATTTAAGAAAATTGGTATCTGTATTTCTTTTTTGTGTTTAAAATTGTTAAGATTTAAAATTTTGATAACTGAAATTAAAATTACTCCGACTTTTTATTAACAGATCAAGTCCGTCAACCATGTTACTTGTGCTCAACTCAAATGACAATCATAGGGTGAAATTTCAATAAATTTCTTATGATCAAATATTAATAACACTTTCACTTGAATAAAAAGAATAATTAACCAAAGACGACGGTCATCCGGTAAAACTAATCTTTCATTAAGGACCGGAGTTGTATGTTCGTCTAAAAAAAATAGATATTAGGAGAATTAATCGCCTAACTTAACACAGCATCAAAAATTTTGAGGTCGTATCCTTAGAATCGATTTTTCCTTTAAAACCACAAAAAAATTCGATATGATGAAAAAGAAAAAAATCTTAACCTAAAATTAGATGTTGTGATTATGCTCATTTATGGTAACCTTCACTTTCTAATTATAGCACCGCATATTTAGGCATGCGGCATAACCGAAAAATCCCAAAATTTAAATGATAAATGGTAAAAGAAAGGCGACAAGATATCTTATGTAATAATGTATTAAGTCTTTATACTTTTCTAAGGCCACAAATTCAACGTTTTTCATTCAATTCAAGGAAGACTTTGCAATGCACGTTTTTCTCGCAAAATTGATTGGTACCTAGAAAATGCTATGCAAAATTTTGGGTTTAGGCTCTTCCTAGATTGAGAACAAACCAAACCTATATTAAGTGACCAGCAAATTAAAATCACCGTTCAATTTCAATAAAAAAAAGACATGTCCACTTCAAGGTAAAGTTCAAGGTCAAGTTCTATAAATTTGAAAAAAAAAATGTTGGGTGCTTTGAATTGAAAAGTGATGATATTGATTCTCACTTCTTAATTTATAATTACAAGATTTGTGGTTTCTAGATGCAAAGTACAAATTTTATTATATTTTTGTAGTTAAAATAAAATTGTGAGAATTAATAACTTAATAAAAAAACAAAAAATTTTTAAATATTATATACAATCAATAAAATTCGAAATTTAATTAAAATTAATTTATATAATTATTTTAAAAAAATAATATTTAATAATTTTAAAAATTAAATTTTAACACTTATAATTTTAATCATTATATTAGATTGCAGCTTTTTTTTTTAAATAAAAAATTCAATCAATTACTAATTCTAACATCATGGATGAGATAACAGTTAATTCAAAATTGACTGAGATAAGCAAATTTACACATGAGGCCTGAAGCTTTATCCTTTGAGGTGGATGACTGATTTCGCTATCTATATAAGCCAGCTAAACCTCATCATTTCTTCAAAGCTCAATTGTATCTAGAAGATGACTTATTAATACTTGTAGATGACTGCAAAAGAAAAAATTTATTACTCCTTTCGTCCTTCTACAAGCATTAATAAATTTAAATTTTATAAAATTAAAATTTCATAATTTTTAATGTAAAAAATATATATTTTAAAATATAAAAAATAAAAATTTTAAATGTTTAAAATAAAAAAATAATTTTAAAACATTCTAAAAAAAAAAAAAACAATGGAAATGAGATAAGAATACTGGCAATTATGATTTTGACAAGTCAATATTTATCCAACACCAAGCTCATCAATTTGCCCTTCACCAAGAAACAAATGTTTGAAATTACCAATTAGGCCTTTAAATTATTGAATATATGGCAATTTTTTCTTCACATTCATGTTCTGGAAGGAATAAAATCAATGTGGCACTGTTTCATCTTCTCTGTAAAAGTCAGACAACACCGAAGAATCAAGTGGAAGCTTCTATTAGTATTTTTTTTTTTTATTTTGTTTCCTTTTCCAACCCATGAACTTGACTAAGTTGGTTTGGATTTGGTCTTGTTGGCAGGCTCCTCTATAAGTCCTGTGGTTCTGTCTCTTTTCGGTTTGCATCAAACCAAACTCTAAACTCAAAACCCTGAAATTCTCCAAAAACCAAGTTTTTAGATGTTTTATCCATTTTTTTGTGGAGCTTTCCATCAGCAAGAAGAAGAAGAAGATGATGAATTCTGGATCAGCCCTGTGTCTACACCAAGAAAATCAAGAAGAAAAAAGGATAGCAAGAACCCATATTCAACACGCGGACTTGACCAGTTTTCTGCACTTTTAGCTGAACTTGAAGAGAAGAGGCAACAGATTTACTCACAAATGGGATCACAAAGTATAGTTCGATTTGTTTACAAGAACTCAAATGATTGCGTCCCCATTGTGGTAAAGCTGAAGGATAAGAAAGAAGAGAAAAACAAACCAGAAAATACCAAAGATCATCAGCCTGAAAGGTATGTTTCTGAAGCTGGGGATAAGCTGCCAACCTCATCAGAATCTGATAAAAAGATTGAGAAAAAGAAGAAGAAGAAGAAGAAGAGCTTTTCATGGAATGTTCAGTTACAGAATCTGAGAAGGCCTTCTTATTACATCCCAGCAGTTATAATCTTGATCTTGTTGTTCCTGGTATTTTTTGGAAGGTCAGTTGCAATATTATGTACTTGTATTGGATGGTACATAGTTCCTACAATAAGTGGGGAAGGTTCAAATTTGAGAACATCAATGAAGAAGAAAGATTATGTGAGAAAGTTTAGTGGAAACAAATTGGTAAGTGGGAAATTATCTTCTTCCATGAGTAATAAATTTGGAGCTATCAAAGACAAGTTCCCAGCAGAGCATATGATGACAGGAAAGGCTGAAGGATAACTTCTGATCTGTTTTCTTTCTGATATAATTGTGTTTTTCACTTTTTCTTTTTCTTTTTTTTTTTTTTGTTTTCGTTTTTGTTTTTTTTTATGTAAATCAGAGTCTGTCTGTATTATATGAGTTGAGTTAGTGCCGTTGAGAGCAATCTGATTTAAGTTGCCTTGTAATTGTAAAGAGTAACATTTTCTGATGAAAACTTGACTGGGATTTAATCCAAATTTTGATTTTAATGGCATTAAAGAAAACGTCTTGCTAAAGGATGCACTGCATCTAGGTCTGAAGATTCTTGCATGAATATGTAGATGGATGCAACGAAATGATTCTTGCTAATGACTCATAATTGAGATTTTTCGAGAACTAGTTGAGAAAATTTCAAAATTAAAAAAGGCTTTTAGGCTAACTTGGATACCCAAACAGTCCAAGTTAGTTGGGCATCTAATGAGGACAATGAAAAATACTAGTAGCTTAATTAATTCATATAATTATCCTCAAGCAGTTGCATTAAGCAATCACATTCAACAGATTCAGGTTTAAATTTCAATACTTATAAATTTTTTTTTTTTTTATCTTCACACTATGATCTCCTTTGTATAAAAAAATGTTTGTTTCTTATCATATTACTAAGATCTGAATAACAAGTATGGCTGTTTCAACATATTTATTTATTTATTTATTTATTTTGGTCCTTGAGCTGTTAAAGGATTTGAATTTAATCATTGAAACTAAAAGTCTAACATTCTACCGTTCAGCCAACATTTTGATATCAAGGACCACTGATTTGCGTTAAAACTATGGAAGGAAAGTGCTATTTGTACATACGGATGGTAATGGTTACTTTAGGAATGAGTATCCAACATTCTCCTACTTGATTAATTTTAACCAATGCCAAACGGAACTGAACCAAATTGAAAACCCACCAACTTGTTAAACCCTTGGTTTGGGTTAAGTCATGGGTTTACACCTTGGGAACAATGGAACATGTTAACTTCTTAAACCCTCATCTATTAAAACAAAGAGAGAGAGAAAAAAAAAAGGAAAATAGATTATCCACCTTGGTGATATGGGTGACTTCACCTGACACTGCAGAGAGTTCATCAGCAACCATAATCCTTAAATTTGGCTGCCTGATTTTTTTTATTTTTTTATTTATGTTCTGATTCTTAATCTCATTTTGAATATAAAGAAACAAATGTCTTGAATCTTACGAGTGTCATCTTCTACTAACATAAAATTTTCTTGTATTGATAGATTGCAAGCATTTCAAAAGTGGTGAATTGGTTCATCATTTTCACTATAATGGTAAGAGGAAAGGGCCTTGGTGAAATAGCAGGAAGAGTGCCTATGAACAAATAAATCATTCAATAGAGTAGGAAATCATTGGGCTGCTACCATAACTTAAAGAAAATGCAATCGAATGACTTCGCCTATACTCAACAAGGCATTATATAATAACAAGTATGGACCAGCTATAAATGTCTTCAGACAGTTGATATGAACAATCATTATCCTCAGCTAAAGGGAGGTCGTGCACTACTTTGAGGATGATGCTTATTTTTCTTTTTTTCCATTATCTCCAACAACAATAAATTGAGCTCAGAGAAACACCAAAAAGCGGGGCAGTTAGTCCCACAGAAGACAGCCATGGCTGTAAGAACCAAGCAATCAACTGTTTGTACAATATAATGATGTGGCCTAACTTAATTTGAGATGCATAATCCAAAGCCTAATGTATGAGTTTCATTGCAAATTGCAGATGAAGTCATAAGTAAAATTCAATGCCAAGGAATGCGTACCTTTGAACCAGAGCTGTTTGGATTAATGATCTTCTTAGAACGTGGCTCTCTTCGTACTTGTATCTGAGATAGCAACATTATGAAGTATCAGTTACTTGCTTGGACCATTCCTAAGTTATTTGAAGCATAGCTTTCAATCTAAGAAGTTCTAACTAAACCGACCTGCCTGCCAACTTCATCCGAAGCAAACTCAACAATGGTTTCTGCATCTTTGAACCGCAGCTCTACAGTTAAGTATCTTGTACATTTGCCAACCTCTGGGGATTCAATTGCAATGACTTGCTTAAAGCCTGGCAATGTGCAGTTACAGCTTCATCAAGGAAGCCTGTCTTCTTTGTTGAATTTGGCAGCAACTCTAATGCTTTGTGAAAAGTCCCCTGCAACTTGCAATCCTCAGCAATACCCTGAGGCATATCACTAGGTAGTGCTGCTTCAACCATAAAATCTTATGACACTCCTTATGGACTCTGATGAATATAAAGGAGTCAAACATTTTATTGGTAATATCAGAGACATCTATCCAATGAAAAAATGAGAAATTTGAACGAACCAAGACTTCTAGAATCATCGATACCCAGTCTTCTTTAGTCAAACAAGTTAAACAACATACTTGAAAGCCAAGTCATCTCAGTCTACCAATATACTTAAGGACATAGTAGCACAACTGAGAAATCTGATGTAGACTAGCTATAAACTTTAAGCTGAAAATTATTTCTTGTCAATATTGTGTGAAGGCATTATGGAAATACCTCCAAAATGCCCTACTCCCTTCATTGAGTTTGGTTCCAAAGAGACTGCTTCAAGAAGTTCATTGAATGCATCATCATCACATTCTTTCTTTTTTCTATTACAAGTAAAAGGACAGAAAGCCAATATCAATGTCACACTGGGAGGAATGATATCATCCTTAGAGGTTTGTTTCTTAGCTCAGTTCTCTTAACAATAGTCTTGTTCATTTCTGGTGTCATGCCTTGAATGGTCCATGACCAGTTAAACAAACAGCCAGCTATGTAACAACTATCAAGCTATCTATTCAGTCCAAAAGATGAAATTTTAGTTTCAAATGGTTCAATCGAGACTAACAAAAACCTTGGTGAATGGATTGGCATGCATTAAAAAAACATAGAATGGATCAAGATAAATATGATGATTGGATTACTGAAATGATGATACTAAAAGGTCAAACCAGGACCGTCTCATCAGATTTGAAGGAGGCCATTTTAACCCAAGAACCTGGCAAGGGAGATAAGCAATAAAGAAGACAAAACTGCAGCAACTGAAACATACCCAAGTTTTGCCAACAACAATGATGTATAAACAGCTTGTGAATCTACTCTGAGTTAAAGTGAAACAGAAATTACAAGAAATCAAAAATTATTGCTGCTTATTTCAGATGGCCATATGTTGTTTTATCATTCTTCCTCTATCCTCTTTAAGACTCTTCCTTCAAACCACACTCCAAAACTTTATCTTGCTTTCTACAAACCTTTTATATGTCCTAGAAAAAGCACAAAGAGTAATCAGGATCCTCAATCATAAAAAGTGTTATTTCTTGCAATTAATTCATTAATTTCTCTTGAAGACACTAAGCTTTTGAAAAAAAAGTATCAATCTCACAAAAGCATAAAAGATAAGAGCCAATGAACTAGGTTAGATATTCTGTCAAAAATGCAATTATTCTATGCAAAAGCATGAGTTATGCCTTCAGAACATACATATACATCCAACCATGAGTTATATTATTTTATGTATCCCCATCAAATGAATTGTTAAATGAAGGAAACAAGATCAGTTCTAAATTTTATAGAAGACCCAAAAGGGTGGTAAAATTACATTTCAATTACCAGATTGTCTTGAAGATGCTGCACTATTGAATTAGAACTCAAATCAGGAGAAATTTACACAAGCACAATGGAATGAGAGTGCACGCAAAACTAATTTCCATTGGGTATAAAGATCACCTTTCCTACAAAATCATCAGTATCCTTTGGAACAAATAATATCCCACCTTCTTTCTCTTCTTCTCGTTGTCACATAACAGAAATGAGCTGGCTAAAACATCATTAAATTTGTTGCCGTCCCAACAACAAAAGGTTCCATTAACAATCGAGTCAAGAAGTAAAAAACGACACCCAATGTAATGGATATTGGGAGGGCAGGCAGTGCTCGGCGGCACACAGATAACAAAATAAGAGTGCACCCAAGTCCTGAGATAATGGCAAGATAACATGCATATACAGTCATTAGATCA
Organism: Durio zibethinus; assembly: GCF_047325235.1. Taxonomy (NCBI): domain Eukaryota; kingdom Viridiplantae; phylum Streptophyta; class Magnoliopsida; order Malvales; family Malvaceae; genus Durio; species Durio zibethinus. Next base: position 21,843,913 of record NC_143168.1, read on the forward strand.
TACATGGCTGCCCTGCCTACCAGAACACTATAAAACACAAAGTCTCCAAGACCAAGCTTGATACCTCTACTTGCTGCCACTGAATCCCCCATACCATCACTCCTTACCTGCTCTCTCTCATTGTCTATCCCCAATAAGTCAACAAGAGGAGACATTTCCTCATCCACAACAATCTCAGATTCTCTATTGCGAACAACAGTAGAATATTCTGATGAGTTACCATCTGATAAATACCTTTCGCTGGAATGACCAACCAATGGCAACCTCTCACCTTCATCCCTATTTCTTTCACCTTCCACATTTTCCAATCTTCTAACCTGGATAGCAGCATGCTCAGGACTCCTATGATTTTCACTTCCATCTCTATGGACATTATTATTTGACACCGCCTGCAACTCAACTGACCCAGAATCTGAAACTCCACCAACAAGAAGCCCCAAACTTGACGGCTGATTTCCCTCATTGCAAGAAATTGTTGGCCGAGCTTCATATATCAAAGCTGGTAATTCCTCATCTCTGCTTGAGGCCAACTCCACCAACAACTTAAGGGGGCCACCAGGAGCCAAAACTGCCACTAGATCATACAAAGCCAATGCAACCAGCAAAACCCATGTAGTCCACTCAGGCAATTTGGTAAACCATGCTGCCACGATTATCCCCAGCGATACCATATACCCTTGCCTCAAAACAATCGGCATCCCACCAGAAAACATGGATAACACCCCAACAATGGTAAAATTGAAAAGCAGCAGGAAGCAAGTAATTGAGTCAATTGGTATTGAGAAATGTTGAATTATTGACAAAAAGATTGAACCACCCATTGTACCTAACACCAAGGACAACAATTCCACCTTCTAAAAATCAAAATGCATAAACAATAACATGTGACTAAGAGGATAACACCAAAAGGAAAAAAAAAAAGGCACCCTTGTCAATTCAATCAACAGGCAACAACAACAAAATATTTAGATAAACTGCTATTGATATATGCTGGAATACCCCAAAAATTCTATGAATTGCTACAACATATAACATGAAAACGAAAGGTGAAAAGGTGGGGCAAACAACCATAATAACATAAATAAAATGTTTTGCTAACAAGTCACGCTAAGTTAAGAAATATTTTGAAATCAAATGCTTTAATTGACAGTTAATGTGAAGATTTCAAATGCAATGGAAGAAGTTATTGTTTAAAACAGAAATCCTAAGAAGTACCTTTAAGGCACTCATTAGCAAAAGCCTAACTAAAAAGATATGGAAAAATAGAATGGGAATCAATTTTTTCCAGATAATATGAATAAACTAAAACCCATAATCAATGAAAAAAAAATCTTTCAACACCAAATAATCAAGCAGAAACCAAAGCCAAATGACTAAAACACATAATTAATTACGAAAGAAAAACTTCTGGAGCAAAATTAGCATAAATAACTCAAGACCCACATTCCTAAACACGTAGTTAAGTCAAAGAAACAGCTTCTAACACCAAATATTCAGAAATAAACCAAAACCCATTTTACGAACAGAGAAAATTAAGCCAAAAATTACCATCTTACCGAGCACAAAAAAAGCCGAGAATCGCATGTAATTCTTCAAAAAATTAGTGAAGTTATAGTAATAAAGCAGCACAAGAACAAACGTAACGATAGCGATGAGGATAACGAAGACCAAGGCATTAAGCAAGGCTCCCTCCAGCTTCTCAGCAGCGGTGTCAGATGGGTTTTCGAGGTAAACGAGATTGGCGGCTGTACGGATGGGAGTGGAAGAGGAAGAAGAGAAGGGATTGGAAGGTGAGAGGGAGTAAACGAGAAGAACTACTAAGAGCATGCAAAGAGAGACTGGGGACATCACGCCGATGATTTCTTGGCCGATCGATTCTAAGATGCTCGACTCCATTGGGGATTTTGACTGGGGATTTTTGTCAAGCAGGTAGTGGGATTTCCCTTTTTTTGTTTTTTTAATTAAAGGCGTTAAGTCATTTCGAAGAGGGTTTCAAACTTTCAATGACTGAATGAGGTTTGAGAGTCGTTGCTTTTTTGCCTTTAACTCCTTCGGTTGAGCAGAGCCTAGGGCCATGGCTAGAATTGATCGAGGGACGGTGAGGTGGGGTGAGGTGGGGTGAGTAAGGAGAATTGATCGAGGAACGGTGAGGTGGGGTGAGTAAAGATGTAAATAATATATTAATGTTCGTAAATTATTTGGATTTGATTATTATCGAATTAAGTTTGAGTTTGAATAGTTTGATTTTTTGATTAAATTGAGTTTAAATATTTTTATATTTATGTTCGAATAATTCACTAATTTAATAAAATTTTTATATTTAAATATATTTTTATTATTTTAATTAATAAAATATCTAGAATTCACATTTAAATTTGAGCATAAATAATTAATTTTTTGTAGAATATAAAAATCGAATTTATTTTTACATATTAATCGAATTTAATTAAGTAAGTTTGAGTAGTTCGATTTTTATCTCGAGTCGAGCTCGAGCAAAAAAAAAAATTCAAAGAGTTGAAATCGAGTTTCGAGCCTCGAATTTCAAATTAAATTTAAACTCAAACTTAATACTATATCGATTCAAACTCGATCAATTACATCCCTAATAATGATAATTCGGTTTTAATCAAATTAATAAACTAAATTGATTTAATTTTGTTAATAGATCAATCATTAAATTAATTTTAATTAATTTTGATTGATTATCAATAATTCTTAAAAAAATTATTTTTTATTAATTTATTAGAAAATTAAATTAATCTAATTAATTGAAATTTTAATCATATATATTAAAAAATTTATATATAAATTTTAAAATATATGAAGTTATCTATTTTATTATAAGTTACTAGTTTTTTTTTACCCATGCCATGCACGAAATTTTTTATTATATTTTTTATAATTTAAAATTTTAATTTATATTAATTTTTATATTATATATAGATAAATAAAAATAATCATAATCATTTATAATTTAGAGTTTAAAATTAAAAATTTGTATATATATTTATTATTATGAATGAATTTAAATAAGTATTATGAAAGTAAAATTATATACAAATATCAATGAAAAAATTAATCTCTTATTCACAATTACATAAAATTTTAAAAGTATATATTATTTTTTTATAAATTAAAATTTACATTTAATATATCATAAAAGATTTTTTCATATTTAATTTTAAAACTTTATCTTGTCATAATTTTATGACAAAAACAAATATTGATTGTGAGAAAAAAATCATAAATATATATTTGATAATTATTTAATTTAAAAAAATTTTAAATTTTTTTAAATTTAGTTTATTCAAGTTTAATTTTAAATTAAGATAAAAAAAATTAGTATAATTTTAAATTTAGATATGTGTGTAATTTTAAATTGAGATAAATTATTTTTTCATTTTAAATTATAAAAAAATAAAGACAAAAAATTAATAAATAACAGTGGTTCAACTACAAATTTTATTTATTTAAATTTATATAAATATTAATTTAAAAGATGTATAATTTTTTATAATTCATAAAATTTAGAGATTTGACTTTTAAAAACTATTTGAATTAGGTAAGAGTGAAATATGAGAATATATATTTTAGTAGATTTAAAGTAAGATAAATCTTATTTATTTTGAAAGACTTTGATAAATGTAAAATTTGAAACTTTAAAATTTTTAAAAATTAAATAATTGATTGAAAAAAGTTATTTAGAAATATTTTACGTGACAATAATATAAGTTGTCCACCTAAGCATTCACGTAAATAAATCTTATCAGATTTTTATGTATGTTGTAATATAATATTATATATAATTAGAGTTTTTAATTTAATATTTTGATATTTAAATATGTTTATTAAATAATTTTATTTAATTTGTTTCGAAAAATTAATAATTTAAAATATAATTTAACTTAATATATTTTATTATCCGATTAATTGAAAAAATTAAATGAACTGTTTAAATTAATTTTGGTTGATTAATTTTTGAAATTAATAAATTTAATTTGATTAATAAAAATAAAATAATATAATTCTATTAATTAAATTTTAGATAATTTAATTTAAAATTAATCGAATTAACCGAATGAATACCTTTAGACGTTGAATTCAAGTTGTTTTTGATGTTAATAATTTATATTTTTATTTAAATTCGGTTGGATACGTAAATAAATAAATTTAAAATTTATTCATTTAATTTAATTTATATAATAAAACTAAAAATATTTTTTTAAAATAAAAATTTATATACATATTTATATAATTATAATAATTAATTATATTTATATTATTCTAATCGAGTCAGATTAATTTCAAATTTCAAATTTTATGTTAAAAGTTCAATTTAAAATTTAAATAATTTTAAAATTTGCATTTAAATTCATTCAATAAATCTTAATTTTTCATTTAAACTTTTAAAAATTTAAATAAATCCTGAAATGTCAATAAATCAAGATATGATGGATTTTTGGTCATTTGAATCCGATCAAATCCAACTAAATTTAATACTTGAATCAATATTAAAATATTATTTTTAATATTTGAATTTGATCGATTTGGATATGTTTAAATTTGTTATCAACTTAATCCAAAATTAATAATATATTATTTTTTAATATAAAATATTATTTAATATAAAAATAAAATTAAATATATAATACAAAGTACATATATAAAATCGGATTGAGACAGATTTATATAAAATCCAATTCAATTTTTTTAAAAATATTCGATGTGATTCAAAATCTGATTTTAAAACAAAATAAATTTTATAAAATTGGATCGAAACTTTGATGGATACGAGTTGGAAGGAGAATCTTAATATGCACCGGCCCATGATCTTCTGGAACCGACCCTAGCAACCGTTTTATAAAACTGGAACTTTACCATTTAAAAAATCAATCAGAAATTAAAAAATAGAAAAAAAAAATGAGTCGGAAGAAGTACGAACTACCAGACGAGCTATGGAGAAACATACTAGAAATCGGAATCAAAGTATCAAATTTTACCTACAAGGATCTTTGTTGCGTTTCAATCAGCTGCAGACGCCTCCACCGTTTATCCAATGAGGCCCCACTCTGGTCCCACTTGCTCTCCGTTGATTTCGCCAATCAAATCTCATCACTTCCATCATCTTCCTCCCCAAAATCCTTTTACAAGATCAGGTGAGTTCGAAATAAAATTGAATTTTGTCTAAATTAAACTTTGAAATTTTATTTTATTTTATTGTTTTTGGTAGGTTTGAGAGGGAAAGAGAGCGGAAGTTATTGGCTCATAAAAGGACGGTGTTGAGGAAAGAGAGTCAAGTTTCGGAACATGTAAGGAAACTTCGAGAATTTGAGGTTCGATTACATGAAGAAACACAGAAATTGAAGTCCGCTGTTTCGGAATTGTCTAATTTACATAAGGTCAGGTAATAATTTCATTTTTTAAAGAATTTTTTGCCCTTTTTTATGTTTTATTTTGGGTTTTGGAACTTCTGTCTTGTTGCTCAGAAGAAAAGATTAAAGTAGAAATATTTAAATGAATTCATCTAAGTTTTTTTATATACATAATTCTAAATTTTGTTTAATGTTTTAATTTTTCAGTTTAAAACCAAACTGAATATACCTGTGTTATTGGCATTAGACATTAGTGATAAAAGGATTTGAGCAGGTAAGAATGTTGGAAATTACTAGTAATATGTTATCCTGTTGATTGTCGAACTGGGTAATATTGATTTGTAATAATATATGAGAATGAATCTAATTTTGGGTTGAAAACTGGGAGACATTTAGCATGCATGTCATGATTTTTTTTACATAGATTTTTTCCTTGTGAGTGCTCATGGATTCAATCTTTGGGGGAATGTTAGCTGTTTCAGTCAAGCGGTGGTGGCTTTGAACGTATGGCAGCCCGAGGTTGTGCGGGGTAGGCAAAAACAAATGGTTGAGCAATGTGTTGTTCCAGTTGAATCTAGAGTCCGTGCTCTAGAGATGGAAGTTAAGCTTTGCAACCAACAACTAAAAGTGTTTGATAAGGCCTATGTAAGTATTGATTTCTAATGGGGTACTAACATCTCTAATTAATAACGTCGGTGCATAATTGTGCATAATGTTTGTTATGTTTTTGGTGTTTTAATGGCAGAGAGACGAGAAGCGAAGGCTTGATACAGCTAAGGAAGAGTTGCTATCCTTGAAGTATCACCCTTTACGAGATTATAAGCTGACAAGCAATGAAGGCAGTGAGAATAAGAAAAAGAGGAAGAAGTTGAAAACATGCATGGACTGTAAGATTCTAGTTTATTCCCGCACCTAATAAAGCATCCACACTTTTCTGGGAATAAATTGAATGTTCTAGGCATATAACTTTGGCATATTTTCTCTGCTTTATCTTTTTTGCTTCTCATTTTAGAACTCCTTATTTCTGTTGCCCTCCTGTGTAATGAGATACACATTTCTTATATTTTAGGGATAAGATCCATATTTACCACTCTACTTAGGGTGATGGATGGATTCTTTTTTTGTTGCCTTTGGTTATAATATGTTTATAATATTGTTAGCAATCCTTGGTAATTATCTTTTTTGCTCTTCCTGCTCCTAGTTAGTTTAGGAATGAGGGGGGCGAAAAAATCCTTTCACACTAAGCTCCATCTATTCTCTTATAAGGCGTGTAATGTTGGTAATGGTTTACTTAGACTACAATGTGTTAAGTCATTTAAATAAAGTAGTCCAAAGTAGAATGGTAACATCAGTTCTTCCTGTTTTTTGATATCCATTTAGCATAACCCATATGGCAGCCTCTGCATTTTATCAGATTAAAATCATAAGTGTCTTCCATTTGATTTAAGAAGCTAGAAGACTTCCTTTTTAAAATGAATTTAGGTCTTGCAGATGCTTGGTTAGAATACAAGTATACGACAATTACTTTCCTCTCAGAAAGAAATTAAACGGAGAAGAAGGGGGGGGTGGTTGATACATGATAGTTTCTGGTTTCCTTGTGGTATTCAAAATACGTGTTTTAAGGATTTTGCGATACCTATGAAACAGAGCATCCATCACCTGTTCTGATAATTCTAAGTTCTAACTAGGTTCAAAGAAGAATAGCAATAAAAAGTTGTCCAGAATTGTTTGTCAACAGCATGTGATCACCATTAGCTTTTATGAAAAATAAAGTGGCTGGGGCAACTGGTGACTTGCAAATGGGTATCCAGTATCCAGTGGCACCATATGTAAAATCAAGTCCTGCTGTTTTAGGAAATCCCTTAAGGATCTTTCTCCTACAATTGAAAGTTAATGGACTCTGCTTGTGTGTCAGGATTCTATTTTAAAATGGTGAAGTGTATTATTATTCTCCTTTCTTATGCTATTAACAAGATATATGAATAAAGGTAAACCATTGTTAGTATGAAATTGATTGTGTCCTTTTTTTTTGGATAAATTGAAATCGATTGTGTCACCTAACTAGAAACAGCACTCAATATATCGTCGCTACTGTTTCATGTAAAAAGTGAAGTTTGCTTTGTGCTCACAGCTTAGCTGTTTTTACTGCTAGTATGTCCTTGATGGTTTATTCCAATTCCTGTTAATATCTATTATTCGTTATTTGTCATTCATGCTGGTCTTGAAACCATAATCATTTATGATTTGACTTACACAATCTGCATTTCTTGCTAGAGATCCGGTTGTAAAATACAAACTAAGATGTTGTCTTGATCTTCTTACAGCTCCTGATAAACAAGGTAAAACAACATAGACACAAACATGCTTGGCGGATTGACTTGCTGCTCATACCAGCATATGTATCGTTTTGGTAAGTTCCATTGTGGCTTTTATTTGTTTGTGGTGCTGAGAATGTGCAGAAACGGGGCATTTACAGGCCTTGAACGGCAGAATGTTCATCAATTGTTAGAAAAATCTTCATTTAGAAGACCTTGTTATGGAAGCCAATCTGGTTTTCTGATGTCAAGTCCTTGTATCGAACTGTGTTGTATTTATCAAAGCTTGTAATGAGAATTAGTGCAGTCAAGACTTAAGATCGTAATAAATTAGAAACGCAACGAGCTCTTTGTAATATTTTTATTCTTATTGTTTTCTTTTGGTGAACAAAGAACTTTTATAAACTGCAAAATATGCATCTTCCAGAAATAACAACGAGCCTTTTGTGCATCAGCATGGAAGTTGCCGGCTACGGTTCTGGTTACCCGGTCAACCTTCTAACGGCCTCCAGCTCCATAGAAGAAGAAAAAGAAAGCGGAAGAAATATGTGAGGGAGGAAATCTGGGGCTTCAAGCCATACAATTTTAATCACCGTCGCCAATTCCACAGCTTATTCCACCCTTCGCTGCGTGTATCAAGAAAGAAAGCATAACAGAACCCAAGATAAGATACTTTGAGATTGATCCATAAACAGAAAATCATTGTGGAAAAATTTGGAATGACTTTCAGCCCAATCCAAGTCTATACTTCATAGCATAAAAGTGACCTTAGGGGTATAAAATTACTTCCAAGACAAGTGAACTCTTTTTATTTTGATTATAAATTTCAAATATAGTTTTATTTGTATAATATTGAGTTTTAAATAACATCATTTTATATATTTTTTGTATTTAGTAGTTTACACTATAAAAATGTTATATTTTTACGATACAATTCAAATTATATTCTTTGGATAACATTTTTTAAGAAAATATTACTAAGGCCTTATATAATATATATTTTTTGGAATCAAATTCTTATATAGTATTGTTAAATCTATATAATGTTATTAAATCATAAAGAGAATGTATTACAATTACCTTTTTTTATTAGCATAAGTTAAAAAATGATTAAGACCAACTATATAGTAATTATGAAATAATAAAATGATAAATGGCACATAAGATATTCTTTGAATTGCAATTTAGGTCAAAAGGGTAATTTTTAAATTTCATAAGATAAAAATAATATGCAATTAAATAAATAATATGGTAAAAAATGAGGTACAAAAGAAAAAATGAAAAAAAAAAGGTTTCATAAATGAATGTTAGGGAAAAAATGGTATTTTTTAAAGAAAAATAAATTTTAATTGAAAAAAGCTTAAAAAAAGTTTCCAAGCAAAAGCCAAAAAAATGAGAATAAAAAATCTAACAATTACTCCTTTTTTTTTTTTTTTTTTGCGCCGGCAAAAGATTGATTTTATTTCATTATAAAAAAAATTACAAACACTAATGAATATGAGATTGAAACCATGTAGACAATGTTTTTACAGTCATAAAAATATTCATAATCATATACGGACTACTATATTCCATACATGGTCAATGAAATTTTTAAACTTTGAGATTAAAATATTGTCATATATATTTTTATTTATTATATTATTATATTAATAATTTTAAATATATTCTAATAAAGTATACGATAATTTTTATTTTTACGAATGAAATTTAAAAATAGCCAATGGTCTATAAGATTTTCCAATGATATATACAATAATAAAATCACATATATTATTTATGTGCATTTATCCAAAAAAAAAAGTACCTAAAAATACAAATGAATCAAAATGGACTTATGGTTTTTTTTTTTCTCATGTTCTTTAATGAAAATGGATTTATGGTTTTTTTTTCCTCATATTCTTTGCCAGAATAATTGGAAAATGATTGTTATGGTACGGTCAATCTGTTGGTTAGAAGAATAATTTTAGCAATTTATTTCTGTTCAAGGATTAAGCCACCTAACAAGTTTATGCTCTTTGTGAGGCTGAGGCCTAATAAAATCATGAGTTGTTTATTTAATTCTCTAGTTAGGAAGTAAAATGATGATGTAAATTCTTTAAATATAGAAGTTTCTAGAACTTTCTCATCTTTAAAAAATCTGGACAGTAAAACCCAGAAAAAATGATTTGCACAACATGAACGTGCTCTTAACACAATTTTTTTTTCCCAATTATATTTTAGTTTTTTTTTTTTATACATGTAAAAAATTTAAACTCTTATTAATTTTTTATTTGCAAAAAAATTCGAATCCAATTATTTGAATTTATGAATGTATGTACACTACTGATCCAAAATAATATCGGGAGTAATTATTTATTTTAGAAAATACCAATTAGTAGTAGCTTTGAGAACAGATATTTTTTATTCAAGAATTAAAGGGTAATTTTTTTTTTTATAAAAAAAATCGTAGTCTTAAAAAAAAAAGAAGAAGGATTATAATAGAATCGTATCTATATATTTAGTTAAGGGAATTCATAGACACTCTCGTTAGAAGAAAACTTTTTCTTTAACACTTAAATTTTTTTTTAAATATTATTTTTGTCGATAAAATTAATAAATTCGTTAATAATTTTTTTTATATATTATAAATGAACACTTAAAAAAAATTCTAAATCTACTACTAAATTAATAAGTATTGATATTTAAATTTTGAACTTGTTCAATTATACTTTTTAAAATTTACTCTATGAATTAATTAAATTAAATTTGATGTTTTAAATGGCAAGATATTTTCTCTTATGTAGTAACTGCTTTTAAAAATATTCTTTTTATAGTTTATAATTGTAATAATAGTGCCTCACATTCTTAACTGTAAATTTGTTTGTATTTTTAAAATAGATGTCTAATCAAGTAAGAAATGGTTCATAAACATAAATTTCGAAACCCTAATCCAATGAGATCTCCGTATCTTATTAAGTTCTTTAACCAAACAGTAATTTGGGTAGTTGCAGAAGTAATTCTATTCAAATATAGTAATTAGGGTAGTTGCAGGAGTAATTCTATAATTTTTGGAGTTTTAAAAAATCATAAAACTTAATCATCATCAAATCTTTTATTTATTTTACTAATTTATTAATTATTTTTTGTTTAGAAATATAATATTGATGCAAATGACATTAATCCTTGAATAAAAAATTCAAATGGCATTCCTTGTAAGTGAAAATTTTATTTTCGAATATTATAACAGTCAAATTTTGTCAATCTTTTTTTCTTTAAGAAGAAAGATTTTTAATTTTTTTTTTGTTACATTAGGATGACAAAATCCTAGTACAAATAAGGAAAAGAGAGAGGTCTGATTCGAAATCAGATCCTTGATATTTTCTTAAGCGTTTTTAGTCACTAGATCAAAAGTTTGGAGACAAAATTTTTAATTATTATATTTTATCATTATTATTTTTTGGATAAAACATTTAATCCCTGAACTCTTCACCATGATCTACTTATTTTGGTCAGAAACAAAAGATAAATGTTCAATGATTTATGTAATATTTCAAGTATCTTTGCCTTTAATCTTCTAATCTATACAAAAGGGATAAATATTCATAAAGGAAATTAACGATCATCTTGTTATTTATCATGCTACACGACTAGTTACTATATTAATTCATAGGAGAATGAGCAAATATAAAAGTAAAATAAATAAAATAAAATAAAAAAAGAAAGAAAAAAAGATATCAATGCTAATAATAAGATGGCGACTTTTCTTTTTTCTTTATTTATTTTTCTACTGACAAGCAAATAAATAAAGGGGTTGGTCATGAGTAGAATATTAAATTTATAGTACCAAAATATGTTCCAAATGATAGATTTATTGATTAATTATTAATATTATTTAAAATCAATAAATATTAGGGTAGTTGCTATAGTAATTCCATCTAAATTCCGCGTTGCTATTACTGCAAATTCCAAAAATCTCAAATAATTTCCCATAAATATATGCAGAGTAGTAGTTGGGTTGGTGCCTCAAAGTTTACTGTCCTCACCTTCTAATTTGAGATTTTTCAGTGAAAATTATGCACTATGGCCCAACAGCCCTGGATCTTTAAATAATAATAATAATAATAATAATAATAATACAAAAAAAAATGAGATTCATAATCAAGAATCCACAAGGATTTAATCTAATAATTTGAATTTAAATTTTTGGGGAGTATTTTAAAAATAAAATTTTTAGTGTTTCAAGTGGAATTAAAAAGTGAATCCTTAAAATTGTTTGAAAATAAATTAAGTTTACACAAAATTAATCTATTAATACAGTTGATCATATTAAAAAACATTAGGATTAGAAATGGTTAAATCATATATATTTATAAAAAATATATGTGAATTTATTTAATTTGTACCAACAAAAAAAAAATAAAGTGTTAGGGTTCTTATGGTGCAAGATGCTTTAGTGACGTTGCAACAAATCGTCACGTGAAAACCGTAGCTTTAAACTTTTACTATACAACAGCAAATTCATTAAAGTCCAACGTCAACAAGAAACCAATAATAATTGAATAAAAACTGGTTGGTAAAATTTTATTATATACTTGTTTTCTTCATCTTCTATCCAATTAAATTTCTTAGTTCAGGTTGTTCATCAAGTTCTTTCCCCAACTCATTTTTTGTCAGTATAATTTAAATGCATGCAAACATTAAATAATTATTTAATATTAGATAAAGAATTTAAGAAGATTAAAGAAGACATTTTTCTGACATATATGGAGTTAAAAGGAAGTTACTTTTAGAAATTACAACAGCTGTGAATGCCATCTATATATGATGCAAGGCCGGGTTTTTTTTAATTTATTAGAATTTAAATTTTGATCATAAAAATTAAAAGTTCAATATTCTACCAATAAATTATGCAATTGTTGACTTTTTTTTATTTATTTGAGGAAAACATATTCAAAAACCCTATTTTTTAGAAAAAAAAATATATACGTTAACGAAACATATTATTCATTCTATTACTTTTGTCTTAAATATTTATATTTTGATATGACATAACTATTGATTTAATTGTAACATCTCATTTTTTGAATTATTTGATTACCCACGAATCGATAGATCACATCTTTAAATTTATCAGATAACTACATGTCATATTACGAGAGTACAAAAATTTAAACAAAATTGATAAGATAAGTAGCATGACTCATTCACAAACCATTGAGTCAAATACACAAGTGGGACAGATTATGGTTTAGATGACTTAAATATAATTAATTTGTCTTGGTCTTATAAATATATATTTATAGTTATCTTGTTGAAGCCAATGGGATTAAATGAGTTTCACTATGAGGAAATTTGACTTTTTTTTTTTTTTGAAATAACGTTATTTATACTAAGATTATTTAGATAGTAAGGCTTTTTTTTTTTTTTTTTTAATTTCCATCCCTTTAAAGCAAGTTCAATTAGCATGTTAATATAGCTAGGGTAATTAGATATATATATATTTATTTATTGATTATTGTGTTTTATATACTGTCATGATGAGCCATTAATTAAAGTATAGGTTACATATATACATACAGACATACATATCTATTATATATATGAACCTTAGCATCTATATTGCCCTCTAATAATTCATAATTAAGCATATGTATTTTTTTTTTTGAAAAAGGATATAAATAATTATACTTAACATTTATTAATGTTAGAATGTCTATGCTTTTATTCCATTCTTAATATTTTGTCCAATATTGTGTATTTCCTTTTTCAAAGCACTCCCCTTCCAAAAAGAAGAGAGATAATTATTTATATAATATATTGTTTTTTAATGATAAATTAGAACAATACCAATTAGGAATCTAAGCTTAATTCATTGTTTTAGAGAAAATAACCATTAACCAATGTTTAGACCAAATTTAAATTGGTTTATTTAAGGTGTGACTTTTAAAATTATATAAGAAATATCAAACACAATGATGTTAATTTTTAAAAATTAATGATTATTAATCAAATTAATGGTCAAGTTAATCCATTGCCTCACTCTTAAAACTCAACAATTAGAACAATGTGGTTTCTATTTAATTTTTGTAGTGTAATCAAAAATTTTTTTGAAAAGTGAAATAATAAGTTTTTTTCATAATAAAATAAGTGACATTTATAGCTAAGCTATAAAATTATAAGATTTATGAATAAATCTGATAATTTAAAACATAATACGAATATGATATAAAAATATGATACAATTTAAAATTATAATAATAATTATATTTAAGTTTAATAAAATAAAAAAATTATAAATCATATTTTCGTATTGACACAAATTTTAATACTTAATTTTCATATAAAATATATATAAATATATAAATTTTAATTTTTTATATGATATAAATACATAAATCATTAGATTTATGCTCATATTGACTAGAGTACCAGCAGGGCTATTTCTTCCAATCACATGATTTAGTCGGCTAAAAACTAGGGCTACACGCTGCTTTTTGGGCCAGCCCACTAGACAAGCAAACCATATAATTCAATTGAAAAGACCAAAATTTTTTATTATGAAAATTCATTTATAACAATGTCCTTTTCTGTATTTTAAGCAAAAGTCCTATTAGAGAAAAAAACAAAGGATTATAAGTAAAATGTTAATATCTTAATTTTTATCAATAATTGAGGACTCTTTCTTAAGCATGGAAAATGTCTTAAATATTGACTTATAAAATAAATATATACGAATATTTTGCAAATTTTTTTTCTTTTAAATAAAAGACAAATGAGGAAAAAATAGCAAAGATAAAAAATCCAATAATAGAATTAGACGAAGAAAATGATTTGAATGATTTTAAACACTGAAATTATATATATATATATATATATGATGTTTCCTAGTTGGTTAATTAATTAATTAATTAATTTTTTTAATTAATTAATTTTTTTAATAATTTAAGAGGGTCAGACTCTTAGATATAAGGAAAAAAAGAAGGTTGAGATTCGAATTCTGATTTTGATATCTTTTTTAAAGCTGTCTTGACCGCTAAGTAAAATAATGAAAGATAATTAATTAATTAATTATATGATTAGTCACAAAACAATTTAGAAGTTCAAATGAAAAAGAAAAGAAATTTAATTAAGACCCAATAACGTGAAGGGTCATTGCCCTTACGTTTGATGATGAGGTGCTGCTACATGTGAGCCAGAAGTGAAAAGGCCATTTGAGAAGATATATAGTAGTAAGTAGGATTCAACCTCCCATTCTGACTTTGGTTTTCTTGATTGACTATATTTAAGGCGAAATTAATAAAAGGGGTTACTGACTCAGCAAGTAGATCAAATTGTTGTGAAGAAAAGGTTGCTTCCCTCCTCTAAGGTCATCTCTCCTTCCTTTATATATATACCACTCACATGGTTATGCCACCATTTGAAAGCTCCATAGCTGAAAGCCAAAGAAAAAAAGAGAGAAAAGAAGCAAAGGAGGTGAAACTTGACAGTAAGCCATGGGAAGACCTCCCTGCTGTGATAAAGTTGGTATCAAGAAAGGTCCATGGACACCTGAGGAAGACATCATTCTTGTGTCTTACATCCAAGAACATGGTCCAGGAAATTGGAGATCAGTGCCCACAAATACCGGTATAACAGCAGCAAACAGATCCCACTATTTTTTTTCCTATTTTTTTTAGCTTATCTGTTTTTGAATTTGACATTTATCAGTTCAATGAAAAATGAGGATTTCACAGTTTTCCCTGGTTTTGTTAAAAGTAGTACTTTTGGCTGATACAAATCTATTTTTGTTTATATAAAAAAGGGCTATTGAGATGCAGCAAAAGTTGCAGGCTTAGATGGACTAATTACTTGAGACCAGGAATCAAGAGAGGGAACTTTACTCCTCATGAAGAAGGGATGATAATTCATTTGCAAGCATTATTGGGTAACAAGTAATCCTCGATCATCTTCTTTTTCTATTCAAACAATTTCAAAAAGAAAAGATTCAATCTATATATTTTTTTCTTTTTTCAGTCAGATTTCTAAAGTCTGTGATTCTTTTTCTTTTTCTTTATATAGATGGGCAGCCATAGCTTCATACCTACCACAAAGAACAGACAATGATATAAAGAACTACTGGAACACCCACTTGAAGAAGAAGCTAAAAAAGTTTCAGTCAGCTTTGGACCCTCACATGGCACAAGACTCTTCAACTACAACAACTCAGTTTGTTTCAAAAAGCTTGAATGAGAGAAGGAGCTTCGATTTTGCTGCTGCTCCAGCAGCTTCTTCAAGTACTCTTAGGCTAAATCAAACCTCTTCTACATATGCTTCAAGCACTGAGAATATTTCGCGTCTTCTTGAAGGTTGGATGAGATCATCACCAAAGACTAACAGTGATAACAGTCCTGTAATTTTCAAAGAAAAATGGAATCAGAATAACAGCTTTGATAACAATGATAGTATTGGTAGTACTTCAGCTGCTACAAATTCTCTTCAAGGTGGTTATAGACCGAAAGCTGAACAAGAAGGTGGTGATTTGATCTCTCATGAAGAGTTTGAATCGATTTTATCATTTGAGAACATGAACAATGTTGCATGGGACAAATCTACTTGTGATTCTACTTCAAAGGGTACATGTCAAGACACTGGAAGTGATGACAAGGTCAATATCACAGTGACCACTCCGGAGAGGAAGCAAAAAGCTGATCAGAACAATAACAATAACAATAACAATCCTCCTTTATCATTTCTTGAAAAGTGGCTTCTGGATGAGAGTTCAGCCGTAGGTCAAGTAGAAGAGATGAATCAGATGATGGAACTGTCTTCAATTTTCTAAGATTTTTCTTCTTCTTCTTCTTCTTTGTTCCTCTCCCTACGTTCATTTCATTTTAAGCTTTATTGGGAAAAAGGAAAACCAAAAAAGAACAAAAAAGAAAGGTTTGAGTTATTTCTGAAAAAGGTTGGGATCTAATTAGTCTTAACAAAATGTAATTACCCTTGGTGTTTCTTTCTAACCCTCAAGGTAGCATTTCTCTTTGTTTTTATATGAATTAATCTTTTAGTATGAGTAAAATTAATTAATCAGAAGATTGATAATCTTTCTCTCAGCAATCCAATGTCTCCTATTTCTCCATGTGCATGGATGAAAATTAACAAGCTGGTTTCAAATTCATCATGAAAAAATTTCAATTGGAAAATGGAAATATTGTCCCAAAATGATCAATCTTTATCTTCTTACCTTTTTTTTTTTTTTGGGTTATTCAATTCATTGAAATGCATAGGAAATGGATATATAGCTAGGCTTAGATGGGTATCCAAATTTATAGGACATGCATTTTGGACAATTAATTATCTATTCTTTGATATTAACACCACAAACCTTTAGGCTAAGCATTTCTTTGTACTTTGTAGTAAATAAATGGCATAGTCTCCATAATTGAAAGAAAAACTAGAAACCTAGAAAAGCGACTACAGGCTTAAATACATTCCTACTTTTGCTGCAAGTTATAGTGGATTTTATAGCAGCACAACTAGTGTTAAAATATTAAATCTGAAGTTTAGTTTAATGGTTTATATAATTATCTTTAGAATGACATTCAATAGATTTAAAATTGAAATCTTAACACCTGTAATATTTTATTCTAAGCTATGACTTCTTTCATACAAAAAAATATTATATAAAAATTGAATTTTTCATTATCATGAACACTCAATCTTTTTCTTACATTGATCTCCAATAGTAAGTTAATCTCTTGAAGCAAAGAATTATGTGTCTAATGCTAAAAAAAATAGAGAAGAAGAAATGAATAATAATTAATAATAATAATAATAATAACAATAACCATATATATAAGGTAAATAGGATTGGAGTCACGAAAGTCTTGCATCCAAATAATGCAAAATGGTTTTCTTTTTGGGAAATCATGAGAGGGAAACATGTGATTTTATTGACCTTTTCGGTGTGAGAAGCTGAAGCATTACAATTATCTTCTTTGAACAACCATGCAAAAAAAAAAAAAAAATCATAGGAAATGTAGTGGAAAAAAAAAGGGTTTGCTTTGCCGTGCTTCTTCGTGAGAAGGCATTCACAGATTCCTCACCACCTCTGGAAACCAGCCACATGTCTGGCGGTCCCCCTCTTAAAATTTATATTCTTTAAGCCTCAAGAGATTTAAGGAAAGAAAAGAAGAGGAGAAATAAATGAAATGAAATGAAATAAATTAAGGGTTTAAAAAATATAAAAGGATCTAGCATTTTCAGTAACATGAGTGCAACAGTAGCTGTATAGCAGTAGCAGGCAGCTCTCTCCAACCTTATTTAAATTGGTTTTTTTTTTTTCTCTGATTAGTATTAGATAGATATGATAATTAATTTGTATATTTATATTGTATTTATGTCATATATATTATATATGTATAAAACACAAAAATATCATTTTATAATTCATATCGATACATCAAATACAATTTTTTTTTTGTTTTTATCAAATCTATAGACAATTTTTAGTAAAATTTTAAATAACTTATTTTTGTATCTTTTTCATAGTTTTTATCATATTTAAAATTACCAAATAATCTAGCAACATACATCTGAGCTGCAATAACAATGGAAATCAATATTAAACAGCTGAAAAATTAATCCACTTCACAAGAATAATTTACCTTTTTAACTCTGAATGAAACAATGCATATGGTTAAATAAATATTATAGGACCCTAAATATCTAGTTTTCCATAAACATCAATTCTGTTTTATGACTATTATTTGTTAGACAAGACACTACAGGACTGCAAAATTTACAAACAATTTATACCGAGTCTAAAAGCCATGTTGTATGCTAGCTAGAGAACTTAGACACAACTTTCCCTTCCCTTTTTTTTTTTTTTGGGAAAATTTCCCAATAATTTCTTTTTTTTAATTAAATAACTACTATTGAATAAAGGGCATGTGAAAGGTACTACGTGAAAATGAGGGACCTTTTTTTCCTGGGGCTGGAAAAATTGAATGAGATATAAGCCTGTGATAAAGGGTATGAGTTGCATTCATTTATTTTGAGGTAACGCTGTCTCTTAAATGACTTTGCTTCACAGTCAGGAAAGACAATAATATATATATATATATATATATATATGTGTGTGTGTGTGTATGTATGTATATGTATGTGTGTGTTTTCTCCTATATATATGGGAAAGTCTAAAGTTTGAAAGCTTAATTTTCCTTAATTATTTAGTATATGCTTTTACAAGCATATTGCAATGCTTAAAAATTTTAATTTAAAAAATTTTTGTCTTCTTATTAGGGTTGGATTTTTGGCTTTTCAGGTTACAATATTCACTATCAAAATAAGTATATACGTCGGCACTGAATTTTCAGTATATATTTTTTAATGTTTGACAGCTTTATGTTTGCACAGACTCTAAAATTGTAAAAATGCATTAAATTGGAAAATATGGAGTTTCATTTTTGAAAAATTTTTCCCATGCAAATTCATTTTTAACTTTGAATTAATTACCTTGTTGTCTCAACTCAAGCAATTCATTTATATATATATATATATAAGAGGTCCCTAATGCCAAAATTTTCACCCCTTAAGATAACGGAGCAATCGTCTGCTTCTGTGAAGAGTTAATTAATGAGTAATTTAAAAAAGAGAAAAAGAAAAGTGCAGAGTCGTTTTAGATGTACTTCAATTTTGTGCTCCCTAGTTCTGCAAAGTGCATTTGCGTGGGTGCAGGGACAAAGACAAACTGAGCGGATCTGTTGTTTTTGTAAGTAATTTTCACACTGAGTTAAACTGACACACCGAATCTACCAACACTCCAATGTGAGACATGGGACTCCTTCATGTTACATTGAAGGTCCACAAGCATTTATCTGATAGGTTTTTAATATCCATTAATTTGTTAGGTTTAGTTCTATCTCTCTTATGTATTTCTGCTTTGATGATCCCTATCTTGTTAGGTTTACTCTCTCTCTCTCTCTCTATATCTATATATATATATATATATATATATAAACCTCACTGTACATATATATTTGTATTTTTTTACTTCAAATGAAAAGCATAAGATAAAAAGAGATTTTTCTATGTATTTTCATCCAAAATTTAATTAATTTTATTTTATATAAACCCATCCATCAACATACTGTTAAAATAAGGATAGAATTGATCGCATATCTATTTATCTGAGCACGATGTCAGAAATTCCATCCATATATTTTGCTCATTTTCTAACGATATGTTGATGGAAAAATGAATTTAAAAGATTATAGGCCAAAAAAGGAAAAAATTTTAAGTTACAAATGAATATAAAATTTGCAAAAAAAAAAAAAATAAGGCAATGGACTAATGATACAAATTAATTTACTTAACCATAGGTCTATTGGGAGCCTCTTATCCCTTAAGGAAATGAACCCAATAAATGGAGCCTGAACTAATATACTAAACCTTGAAATTAGATCAAGTAATTTCCTAAAACTCATAACATTGTTTTAACAATTCGTTTGGGAGTACGATTGAATGGTTCTTATCACATTATGCGTTTCGATGCAAATATAACAACGATGATTAATGAATTGTAGTAAAAAAATATTAAAAATATTAAATTAAAATGTATATAATAAAAAATTTAAATCATTTAAAACTTATAAAATTAATTAATAATTTAAAAATTATTAAATTATTTTATATCAAATAATAGTTTTGATAATATGTAATTAAAATTTATTTATTTGTTTATTATATACTAATAAATTTTATTTATTTATTATTTTATAATAAAAAATAAAAATAAAAACTGAACTAAAAAAATAAAAAAATAACTTATAAAGATATTTTTATCTTTATAACTAAACTTTAAAGATAAAAAAAATTGAAAAAAATTTTTTTTTTTAAAAAAGGCCAATGTTGAAGCAACTGGAGCCAATCGTGCCATTCCCATGCTTCATTTGGATCTCTTCAATGTGTTTAGCATTATTTTTCATGACAACTAAAACCCCATTGGAAGTTCGGTGGAATCTAAACGAGCACTTAATATGTGACTACCGTGCACAATCTTGAATTTTTTTTTTTTTCCAAAAATTTAATCAGAGGCCAAACACATCGCTTTCCGGCATTATCATAATCTCTACCTAACTAATTTGCAAGGTTGGCATGTGAGATAAGAGCCAACCCCAATGGTTATGATCCTCATAAATAATAATTGCTCCCCTTCTCCATTGCAAAATATAATGCAGCACTACTGCCCTCATTTGGGACCACAATATATATATATATATATATATATATATGTTTTAATTAGACAGCAGAGAACACTTATTCATCTCAGAGAAAAAAAAAATTGGCATTTCACTATAAGCTGGAAGAGAAATTTTATGTTGCGCCATTTGAGCTCTGATTTATGATTGGCTATCAATAAAAAAATGAATTTATAATACTATTAAGCTTTGATACTGTTGGATGCTTATTTATATACTTGTTACTAGTATTTTAGATTTAGAAATTTTTTTTTATCTGAAATTGAAATTTAGTTGAATTGGTTGTGTGAGATTTAAATCTCAATTTTGATAATTTCTTTTTTTTTTTTTTATTCTCATTTTGCGATATTTTTGTATCAATTTTTTTATTTAATACATTATTCTCATTAAAAAAATGATAATATTTGAAATATAATTTTTTTCTACGAATATTACCTAAACAAGTTTTCAACAGATACTCTTTAACATTTTCCTATTACTAATAGTAACAATAGGAATAATCCTATTACTAAACAAGTTTTCCTATTACTAATAAAATGAAAATATTAATTATTAAGAAACAAGATTAGTCTAGGATAATCCTAGTAGCTGCCCCCCAAATCACCATCTGATCCCACCGCTTAATTTGAATGCAAACATAAATTCTGTCCCATCCACAAAAATTAACATGCTTTCTACTGTTCTCTCTCTTTCTCTTGGCAAAAAAAAAATCAACATCTAAGCTATAATGGCGAGAAAATGAAATTGTTAAGCTTGCAAACAAGTTTAATTGCATTAAATGACATTGCTTTGTGGCCTTCAAATTAGGTTATGTATATGGGCCACAAAAGATAAGTGAGTGAAAGCAAAGGCAAAATTTCTCATAAGGTATGGGTAGGAAAAATTCTATTAAAATCTTTATAATTTCTATAAACAAATTAATATTAGTTTTTTTATAATATGGTTATCATAGTTGTCGTAACAGTTTTTTGGGTCATTAAACGAATTTGAAAATAAAAAAGAGTCGTAATCAATATTTTTTGATTATGTGTAATTGGTCACCTATTAAAATTTATTATTTTAATAAAAATTTTAAAATTAATTAAAATTTTATCATAAAGATAATTTTTTAGGTCTCTAAAAATAGTTTGAATTTCAGAGTCAGTTACGCATGGAGAAAGATTAGCACCTTCATGGCGTCAGTTTAAAATGGTACTAATTAATTATGTGTTATCCCTTACTTTTGCCTAAAATGATCTTAATTTTGGTATTAAAAAATTAATTTTTTAATTTTCTTTATTGTAAAAAGAAATATATTTATTATTGTTTTTTTAGTATTTTTTTAGTTTTGAAAAATAAATAAGAATACTGCATATTGAAAAATTTTTGAAAATATTCCAAAACTTTAACAATATTAAAATGAACTTTCTCACTTAAGGATTTTTTGAGAATTACTATTCAGAATTCTAAAAAATCTTATCATCGGTGATTCATATTTTTCTTTAAAATCCACATTTATAATGTATGTGATAAAATATAATAACTTTAATTTAATCCTAATAATATTTTAAAAATACATTTCTTATTATATTAAAAAAAGAGAAATTGCTCTAAAAAATTATACTTAATGCTCCAACACTTTGGTGGCATTTAAATTTCTCGCATAGAGATTCTTAAAGAATCACTATTTGGACCTCTTTAGAATATTATCCTTAGGGATTTTTTTGTCTATTTTTATAATGGTATTAAAATAATACATGTGGATTAATTCGAGATGCTATAGTAGGAAAGTTTATTTTTAAAAATGAAAAATAATTGAGAATTTTTTTTGTATTGAGAATTAATCTACATATTTCAATTCTTTGGCAATACTTTTAGAAAAATAATTGAGAATCACTACTTGGACTTTTCAAAGTCCCATCATTGAAAAATTCATAAAAATTTTATTTTTACAAATGCACATGATACAAAATACTTACATCATACTAATTTAAATCTCCACTAATGTGAAATTATCCAAACATTCAAATTTTGTAACATATTTCTTTTTATTATTTAATTAAAATGACACTAATTATTTTTGAACAATTATTTAAAATCTCACATAAATACATGCAATTGAAAGAGAATAAATAAACTAACAAAATAACTAACAATTACCAAGCTATTGGGTTTAACCCAATGAAGAAAAAAGCTAAAAATTGTTCAAATCTAGCCTAGAATAGGCCACAATTGGGTCTGGTTTGATGGGTTGGGCAAAAGGCTTTGGAGTGGATTCGAGTTAGGTCGTGGGCCGTAGGTCGGACTGACTCGCTTGATTTTTTTTATACTATAAAATCCTAAGTTTTTTTAAAAATTCATTTCTCCCTTTTTTTTTAAAAAAAAAATTCTTCTCTTTTTGAAAAACCACACTTGATTCCCAAGCTTCAGCTGCTAGCCGTCATTTTCCTTACGTCGTTACCTCCGCTTCTCCATCGTTAGCCATCGTTCTACTTGCACAATCTTTGCTCGTTGAGGCTTCTACTTTTTTTTTTCTCTTTCTTTTTTTTCTATCGCCAACAATGGCTTCGGTATTCTTCTCCCTTATTCCCCTATTTTTTTGTTGACCAAAACCCCCTCATTTATTATCTTTTCTACGTTTTTTCTTTTTTTAAAATTGAAACTAATTTTTTTTTTTGTTTTTTTTTTAGGTTGGCTTGGTGTTGTTGGATTCTTCATTTAGGGGAGAACTATGTATTTTTTTAATATTTTTTTTGGCTAGGTGTTTTTTCATGGGCTTCTCTAGTGTTTCTAGTGGATGATGTGTTTGTAATCATGGCATGACGGGGGCAAAAGGGAAGGGTTGTTAGGTTGGTGCTAAGGATGAATGGGTTTTCTGGTTCAAGGGCTGCGATGATGGCCATTGTGGTTAGAAGAAGAGTTAGGTATAGGGCATGGTTGTGTGGGTATGGGCTTATGGCAAGGTTGGTGACGGTGGTAGGAGCTGGTAACATGCGTGCTTTTGGGGGTTCTGAAATTGAAGGACCAGTGATGAACAAATAGGTACCAGGGCTCTCTCGAGTGAGGCTCACTCTGTACGTGAAAGCTAGGGTTATGGTTAAGGTTGGGACTTGTGTTAAGGGTATTAAGGTTGGATCCATGCGTGAAGACTAGGATTGGTTTCATGTAAAGGTCGGTTAAGAGTGGAGATAGGTGTTGGCAATGGTAGGTTTAGGTCTAGCAAAGGCTGGGACTGTTTGAAGGAATGGGTGCTCTAGGTTAGCAGGGTGAGGAATGAGAGACTGTAAGGGGCGTAAGGGTGTTTATAAGGGTCACATGATAAAGGTCTTGGTATGGTTTTTGGCTCCCTGGTTGTGGGGTGAAGGCTAAGGAGACCTAAGGAAAGGGTTAAGGTCTTGGAAGGTTTTCTTAGTTGTTGAGTGCCGGTTAAATGGTCAAATGGTGTCTGGTGTCTGTTGTGGATGTGGTTAAGGTCGAGGAATGGTGGAGACCAGGGTTGGTTTTCTTACATGTACGGTTCAGGTGAAGGGTTGGTGGTTATGGTGTGTTTTGGAGCTGGTGAAAATGGATGTTGGTACCCAAGCTTGGTGTGAGCAAGAATGCTAAAAAAAAATGCTGGCTCCCTTCAAGGTGTTTGGTTTTTATGATTTTTATCTATGAATGATTGTCGTAATGATTTTGGAACCGCTAGACGTAAAGGATTTTAAAATTGAAAAAAATGAGGAGTTGCCACCAATTATTTTTTTGAGTGTGATTGATCACCTAAAAGTTTATCTTTTTAATAAAACTATAACAGCTAGTTTAAAGTTTATTAAAAAGGTAAATTTTGATATACAAAAACTAGGTTGGGTTCGGAAGTCGGTTACGTGTGGGAAAGGATTAGCATCCCCACAACGCCCATAAATTGGTACCAATTAGTTATGTGCTATTTTTGATGTTAAATGAAATAGTTTGGGTTTGAAATTTAATAATAATTCCTTTCGTTTAAAAAATTAAAATTTTACTAAAACTCTTTATTTAAGAATATTGAGAAAATCTTTAAGTTAAAAAATTATCTTAAAATTTTTCAACATGTAGGCAAAATTCAAAATAACTCTTTTCGCTTAAGATTTAACACAACAATCCTTAAAATGAAATAACACTCTTTATAGAAGATAATTGTTAGTGACTCTCCAACATCTAAGTAGAGCACCAAGAATTATTTCTTTCAGAATGTTAATTTTATTTTATTTTATAATATCACAAAATTTGAAAAAAAGCGTATTATCCTTTTTTATTATAAAAAATTTTTATCATCTAGCAATAAATAAAAATTAAAGACAGAAGAATGCAAATGATTGCCAATGATAACATGCTAATGTGTGATGCCAATGAATGTTATGTAAGATAAAATGCAATTTTAAAGTTAGACTCTTAAGTATAATGGACCATCCCAACTCTCCAATATCTAGCCAGAGCTTAGGTGCAACTGTTTATACTTAAGACCCCAATTTAATATTATACTTCTTATTTATTAATCCCATTATTAATGCCAATAAAAGATTCATATGAAAAATTTAATGAAATAAAATTTTCTAAATACCCCATCGTCTAGGAGGCATTCATGAACAAATCATTTCATGTGAGATTTTCACACGTATCCTTAGAGTTTTAAAATAATTTTGGGTATAGGTTTAGGTCGAAGTTTTAAGATTTGGTGACTTTTGGGCAATGATTCAGATTTTGTACCAAATTTGGGGTTTTCAGAACCTTGGATCTTAGGGTTTAGGATTTTAGATTTTTTAGGGTTTAGGATTTAGGATTTTGGGGTTTGAGATTTTGGGTTTTAGTTTTAGGGTTTTTAGGGTTTAAGATTTTAATTTTAGGGTTTAAGGGTTTAGTTTTGAAGTTTGGAGGATTTATGGTTTCGATTTTAGGGTTTGATGTTTTAGGGTTTCAATTTTAAGATTTAAAGGGTTAAAGGTTTTAGTTTTAGGTTTGGAGGATTTAGGATTTTGATTTTAGGGTTTAGGGTTTTGATTTTAAGGTTTGAAAGTTTGGAGTTTTGATTTTAGAGTTTAGAGGATTTAAGGTTTAATTTTAGGTTTGAGAGTTTAGGGTTTCGTTCTTATGGTTTATAAGGTTTAGGGTTTCATTTCATAGTTTGAAGGGTTTAGGGTTTTGTTTTTAGGGTTTGAAAGGTTTAGGATTTTGTGTTTAAGGTTTGAAAGGTTTAGGGATTAATTTTAGAGTTTAAAGGGTTTAGAGATTTATTTTAGGGTTTGGAGGGTTTAGGGTTTTATTTTAGGGTTTGAAGGATTTAGGGTTTTGTTTTTGTAATTGAAAAAAATGTGAACATCTCTAAAAATCACCAACATCTAGGTAGATTTTCAGAGCAAGTTCGATTTTTATGATTTTAAAAAATTAATTAAAAAATTTTCATATATTTTCTTTTTATGAAAACTTATTATTATTATTATCAAATTATTATTATTATTTTCTAACATCTAGGCTAAATTATATTTTTAAAACATGATTGTATTACCTCCAATATCTAGATAGAAGAAAAATTATTATTCTATTTTATAAGCATTTTTTAGACCATTATTATTATTTTTAGCATTTTTAATTTTAGTGATTATCCTACTTGTTTTCATTTTATTATTATTAAAACAATTAAATATTTATTCTAACAAATTTAAAAATTTATCATGTATAAATATTTTTTAAAAAACTCAAAATAACAAAAATAATAATATAAAAAATTAAAAATTAAAAAAATACATGAACCGGATCGATCAACACTGGTTCGGTCCGATTTGGTTGTTTTAAGCAGAAGTGATTCAAACAGGTTCAAACCAATTCACTGGTGATTCGACCCGGTCTGATTGAATTAGTTTAAGGCTATGAAGAAAAACGGGTAGGCAGGTTAGATGTATGGATCCCAGGTCAGATTTGGGTCCATGCACAAACTCTCCTCTTAAGCAAAAAGATGTCGTTTTGCTTTTAGCTTTCTATATAAAAGTCAACTTTTTTTTTTGGTTCATTTTATCCTTTTTTTCAAAAAAAAAAAAAATCCCTCCAGCTCCAGAAAACTTTTTGGCTTAGCTAGAATTTAGAGCTGGACTGTTGTGCTAGCCGCCATCTGGGTCACCGCTAACAGTTGTTGTCGATGGTCACTGGTTGTCAAAAAACATCAAAATTCTTCTAGAAGCTATCTTCAACTCAATCTTTCCTATTATAATGTCATTTTCTCTGAAAACGACCCCGTTAGACGTAGATCAGAGCTCAAAGTTTTTTTTTTTTATAAACCAAAACTGATATTTTTTTTCTTTTGTAGGTACCTCTTTGGTGTTGGGTTCCTCTTTACGGGGAGGATTGTGTTGATTTTTATGTGGATTTTTTTTGGGTTTTTTTTGTGTTCATTTGGTTTTTTGTTGGGTAAAAAGTTTTGTAGGAGTAATGAAGAGGTGTTTAGGTATGAAAGAGAGCTCATTCTTGGGGTGGGTCTTCTAGCTAAGAGTGGGGTTGTTCTCTAGTATAAGCTAGATGAGGTGGCCAAGGTGTCTGAGCTTGGGGTTTCTAGTAGGGGTGGAATGAATGGGTTCCTGGGCATTCGAAGATGTGTTCGAAGGCTCAAAAGGGAGGATGATGGGTGTTTTATAGGGCTGGGGATTTGGGTGGTTGCAACTGTGGCTAAGGTAGGTTGTAGGGGTGTTTGTAAGGTGGCAACAGAGTGGTTGGTCTGATGGTTACAAGGGGGCTGGTCAGGGGGCAGCAACGGTACTGTACACCAGCCTAACTACTTTCTGTTTTTCTTTTATTTTTTTTTTGTATTTTTTTATTATTAATATATTTAATTATTAATTTTAATATTAATAAATAAAACTTGAAAATTTAATCCAGTAGATCCGGATAAAATTTAGTGTCTACAATGGTTGTCAAAACAGTCCAGAATGTTCAGAATATCCAAAATATTTAGAATATAAAGTAGTGGAACTGGGACTAGAGACTATGAAATGTAGGTTAAAGTAAAGCAAAGTAGTGCCATAAGTTGTCTTTTGGTGTATTTTTATTGTTTTGTGATTTTTCACTTTTTTAATTAATTTTTCTTCTGTAATTAATTGATTTTAATTTAATTTAATTTAAAAAAATATATTTTTTGATTAATTTAATTAATAATAAAAGATAAGAATAATAGTTAACTAAAAAATAACTAATCCTAAATGAGTTTAAAACAATCCAATTTAATTTAATACTTAAATTAACTCAAATAAAAACATGCAAATTTAGAATAAACAAAATCAAACAAATTTGAATTAACTTAGACTAAATTGAGTGTCTACAGCTGTCTTTCTTTGCACATTACTGAAAATAAAAAAATAGGGCAAAAACATAAACAACAAATTTGTTCGAAGTTAATGGTTCAAAGTTTTTCAAAAGTTTTCTCTTTCTTTTTTTGTTTTTTTTAAATTTGTTTTAGATTAATAAAGTCGACCATTTGAAAACAAATTTAAAAACTATTTTAAACAAAAACTCAATAACTTTTGAAAATAAAATAAAAGATTATGCTTGGAGATCTTACAAATCTTGAAACTAAAATAGATTCAGTTCAGAAGACTTACGAATCCTGTTCGGATGACTTAAAGATTATGTCCAGAGGTCTTACAAATCTTAAAATCTTTGAATGTTCCTTGTATCAAGGGTGTTGAAACTTTGAAAATTTTAAATGTTTTAAATGAAGATCTTATAAATTATACTCAAAGGTCTTAAAAATTATGCCCAAATATCTTAGAGATTATGCTTGAAGGTCTTAGAGATTATGTCCGAAGGTTTTATGAATCTTAAAATATTTAAATGCTCATCGTAGAAGGTATTGAAACTTTAAAAATTTAAAATGTTTTACCCGAAGGTTTTAGAGATTATGCCTGAAAGTCTTACGAATTTTAAAATCTTTAAATGCTCATTGTAGAAAAGGCATTAAAACTTTAAAAATTCAGAATGTTTTGTCAGGAGGTCTTAGTGATTATGCTTGGAAGACTTACAAATTATTCTTGGAGGTCTTATGAATCTTAAAATCTTTGAATGCTCATTGTAGAAAAAGCATTAAAACTTTAAAAATTTAAAATGTTTTGCCTAGAAGTCTTAGAGATTATGCCTGAAAGACTAAGAGATTATGCTCGAAAGTCTTACGAATATCAAAATCTTTAAATGCTCATCGTTAAAAAGGCGTTGAAACTTTAAAAATTTAAAATTTTTTATATGAAGATTTTAGAGATTATGTCTAGAGGATTTAGAGATTACACTTAGAGGTTTTACAAATCTTAAAATCTTTGAATGCCTATCGTAGAAAAGGCGTTGAAATTTTAAAAATTTAAAATATTTTACCCTGAAGTCTTAGAGATTATGCCCAAAGGTTTTACGAATCTCAAAATCTTTGAATGCTCATCGTAGAAGATGTGTTGAAACTTTAAAATTTTAAAATATTTTGCCTAGAGGTCTGGGTGATTATACCCAGAGGACTTAGAGATTACACTAAAAAATCTTACAAATATCAAAATCTTTGAATGCTCCTTGTAGAAAAGGTGTTGGAACTTTGAAAATTAAAAAAATTTTAACTGGAAGTCTTACAAATCTTAAAATCTTTGAATGCTTCTTGTAAAAGAGGAATTGAAATTTTAAAAATTTAAATTGTTTTGCTTGGAGGTCTTACAGATTTTGGTGCTAACTTGTTCTAGGTGCCAGCTAGACTAGATTTAGTGTGCTAGCTAAACTGGGCCTAGTTTGATCTGAGTAGCAGTTAAATTGGGCTTAAAATATCAATTAAACTGAGTTTAAAATCTCAACTATGCTGGCTAAATTGGATTTAAATATCATCTGGGTGCCAGTTGATCTTAGCTTAATTTGTCAGCTAAGCTGTGTTTAAATTTTATCTTGTATCATCTTTTTTTATTTTTTCAACAACCTTTTCACTTTTTACAGATAATTTTTCTTTCAACTTTTCAAACTTTTTTAACATTTTGGTTTTTTGTCAAACTATTTTCTATTTTTCTCATTTTTTCAAGATAAACTTTCTTTTTTTTTTCCCCTTCAATACAGGTGACTTTTTTCATAATGCAAATGCCAATGTTTCTTTCATGTAAATGCCCTTACAAATACTTTTCTATGATGCAGATGCCATGATTTAAATGCAAATGTCTTTTTTATGATACAAATGCAAGCAATGTAATTGTGAATGTCTTTTTTATGATATAGATGAGAATACGAATGTATTTCTCATGACGTACATGCAAGTGCAAATGCAAGTGATGTAAATGCGAATGTCTTTTTTTATTTTTACAGCATGTAGATTAAATGTCTTTCTTATAATGCACTTATCGGCATGAATGCAAGTGATGTAAACGCAAATGTCTTTTTTTTTTTTTTACAACATGCAAGTCAAATGTCTTTTGAAAAGTAATGCAAATGTGAAAACTCTTTTTTTTTTTAAAGATTATTGTTCAAATTTTCAATGTTTACTCTTTACCATAGTGATCTCAGTATCTTGTATAAAATGCTAAAATAATCTTTGAACTTTTCAAAAGTGATCACAAATTGCCCTACATAAAATATCTTCGTAATCAATGAGAAAAGTTAAAAATTCATAACTTTCGAATCTCTTGAAAATTGATTATTACTACTTGAAATGCTTGATGATGGGACATATCTCAAGGAAGGTTTGACGATGGTTGCAAGGATTACTTTTGGACTTACAAAATAAATCATTTTTTAAAACATTTTTCTTTTATTTAACACATGATATTTCGATGTGTGTCAAACTAACCATTATTTTTTCGAAAATGATTTGGGAAGAGAAAATGGTTGATTTTTTTTTTTATTTTCACTCTTTAATGAAATATAAAGTCCTTAATGGGTACTAATCCTTCAAAAGGTTTTGCATCTTGACTTTTTATTTTGGACAGAACCTCAGAACTCTAAAGTTCCTTTGAGGCCTTAAGAGTGACTCTAGCTCTAAACTGTCTTTTTAGGAGTTTACCTTAGAGTTATATTTTCTAACAATGAAGAACTTGGTAACATCTTGCCAATCAATAACAAGTATATACAAAATTTTAAAGACATAGCTATTTAAGTCAAGTGTTTACATTTGATCAGAATGAACATTTCAAGGTATGTAATGTAGGCCAAGGTTCAGAGTTCTGAAAGAATAGATAAATTGGCTTAAAATATGTTATTTAGGGTAATTAGGCTAAGGATCTTATAGAGCAAAACCACGTGTCTTTCTTTCTTTACTCTTTTTTTTTTGGAAACAATTTATTTCGATTTTAGCATCATTCTTTCTTAAATTTTGTTTCTTTTTACTTAAGATTTTAATTGATGCTTCTTTCGCTTTTTGCCCCAGGTTCTTATATCCGAGGGGCATGTCTTCCTTTATTGCTTTATTTTATTTTATTATTTTATTTTTTTGAAACTTTTGATTTCAATTTCAGCGTTCTACTTTCTTAAAGTTCTACTTTCTTAAAGTTTTAATTCTCATCTCGAGATACATGTCTTTCTTTTCTTTGCTCTATTCTTTTAAATTCTAATTGAAACTTTATTCACTTTTTGCCCCAGATTCTCATCTTCGAGGTGCATGTTTTTTTTTTTCATTTTTTTTTAAACATTTGGCTTCATTGTTTGCAAACTACTTTATCAAATTCTTAGGATTCTAATTGAAACGTTATTCACCTTTTGCCCTGAACTCTTATCTCTGAGGTGCATGTTAAACGCTCTTAATATTAAACATTTTTCTTGAAGTTGGGCTTTTGAAGATATCTTTATTTTGCTCATGGTGTAAAAAATGATCATTGGCTGAGGTTCATTTTGAAACGAAAAATTTAATAGGTTCAGATAAGTAGCGAGTAGATAATTTTTCTTTATACAAAGGATAGAGAAAGATGGTCATTTATCATTTTAAACACGATCACTTAGTTAGAATAGCAAATTATTTGAAAAAAGAGATAAGAAGCTTCTTTTTTGGTTTTTTTTTTCTTTATTTTTATGTTATAACCATCAATTATTTTTTTGTGACTGATGCCTAATCTTGTTTTTCATTCAAGGTTCTTAAAATGATG
The DNA here is from genome assembly GCF_047325235.1 of Durio zibethinus. Lineage (NCBI taxonomy): Eukaryota > Viridiplantae > Streptophyta > Magnoliopsida > Malvales > Malvaceae > Durio > Durio zibethinus. The sequence continues at coordinate 21,875,889 of NC_143168.1, forward strand.
AAAATAAAGTTGTATGGAATGTCCTAAATCCAATCAAATAGTTCACAAAAAGGATCACTTTGGTTCCAAACTTATCTAGTATTTTTGGTAAAATGATGGAAAAAGTATTAATGCATGAAACAAATTATCTTAGGTGAAAAGAAATTTTGTTTCTTTTAGTCAATGTGCCTTAAGACATAAAAAAAAAAAAAGCTACTTGAGAGAAGGTTCAGGCATTTTTTGTGTCTATGGTCATCAAAAGAATTTGGATTGTTCAATTATATTGACAAAATTTGACATACATTGAATTACCAATTAAAAATTTGAAAGAGATTCTTACTTGGTTTTTGAAATTGAAAATGAATTTTCAAAATTAACTTATTTTATTTATTGCCTAAGAAAATATTATTATCTCAATATATCAAATGATGACATGGTTCACAAATTGAAATTCATGCCCCTTAAAGAATTATGACTGGTGAGTGAAGTTATTCAAAAGTATTGAAACATAAGAGTGATAAAGAAAAAGTGTAAAGGTATTGGATGAGCTTATTTTTTAATAGTAATTACCAATTACTTTGAAATCCTCACCATTTAGAAAACGTATATTTCTCTTTGAAAAGGCCTATTTTTTGTCAATTTGTTTTTGTTTTGATCTTGAAAACCCCTTGTATGGGACTTTATTACGAATTAATCAACTTTTTTTTTTCGAAGCATTTTTCATTTTATGACTTTGGAATTAATTATGTGGGACTGCTATTCAAATAAATGCATAAAGATAAAATTTCATAAAAAAATAAAAAGCATTTATTTCTTTGAAAATGAAGTTCAACAAGATTAACTTAAATAACTCTTAAGGACACTATATACGTGTCATACACAACAGGTCAAAGGTTCAAAAGCAAATCATTCTATCTTGATCTTTCAACACTCGAGACCTTCTTTCACATTTCAACTTTTCATATTTTATAATTGGATAGAGCCAACTTCTATTGTTCCATTAATTTTGGAGTTAAAATATCACTTTTGATAAGATCCTCAACCTTTTTCTTTAGCTATCTACATTTTTCAGTTGAATGATCGATTACCTCCATATGATAATCACACTTGCCATTAAGATCATAAAACCTTGTCGATGGATTTGGTGTTGTTTTCGGAGGCACATGATTGAGGTACCGACTTTCTGTTAGCAAAGGCAAAAGGATAAAAATAGGGATTAAAAGTTTCTCTTTGTCATTTTTTTTATTGGTCGAGTGGTAGGCTCAAGTGTAGGAACAAGATCGTGAATGGTTATTTAAGGATTAGGATTTACTAAAAAACCCAAATGCTAGCTTAGTTGACAAATATATGTGCTTTAAGAGATACTACCTATAACTAGGAAGTGGGGTTGATGAAAAAGATAAGAATTGCATAGGATGAAGTTTTTGGGTAAATGCCCCTCAAGTGTGACTATTTACATCTCTTTTTCATTCTTTTTCGATGTATTTTCCTTTTCAACATCAGTTGTATCTTTCATCCTAATCCTGCCATTCTTGATTGTATTTTTTATCATTTTACTAGCAATCACCATTTCAATAAAATTTTTAAAGATATTCTGAATCATCCTTTCGTAATAGGGAATGTGTAAGGAATTGACAAACAAAATAGTAATTTTTTTCTAACAAAGGTGGTTGAACTTGGGTTGCCATATCCTTCATCTGTGTGTATATTCATTGAAAATTTCAGTTACCTTTTTCTTCATGTTTCGTAGGGACAATTTATTTTTCTTTTTTGATTTTTTGTTGGTATGGTGGTAAGCTCAAATGTAAGAATAAGATTGTGGATAGTTATAAGGAAGGGGATTTGCCAATGCTGGCTTGGTTGACAAATATATGGGCTTTAAAAGATACTACCTATAACAAAGAAGTGGGGTTGATAAAAAGGATAAGAATTACATGGGATAAAGTTCTTGGGTAGATGTTTTTCAAGTGTAATTGCTTGTATCTCCTTTTTATTCTTTTTCGATGTATTTCCTTTTCAACATTAGTTACATCTTGCAACTTAATCTTGCCATTCTTAATTATATTTTCTATCATTTTCTTGGCAATCATCATTTTAACAAAATTTTTGAAGATATTTCAAATAATCTTTTCGTAATAGAGAATGTTCAGAGAATTGATAAATATAACAGTAATTTTTTTTTCTGATAGAAGTGGTTGAACCTGGGTTGCCATGTCTCTCCATTTGTGTGCATATTCTTTGAAAATTTTAGTTACTTTTTTCTTCATGTTTTGTAAGGACAATTTATTTTTCGTTTTTTTATTTTTTATTAGTTGGGTGATAGGCTCAAGTGTAGGAACAAGATTGTGAATGGTTATAAGGATGGAAATTTGCTGAAGAACCCAAATGCTAGCTTGGTTGACAAATATATGGGCTTTAAGAGATACTAACCATAATAAGAAAGTAGGGTTGATGAAAAGGATAAGAATTACATGGTATGAAGTTATTAGGTAGATGCTCTTCAAGTGTGACTGATTGCATTTCCTTTTCATTCTTTTTTGATGTATTTTTCTTTTCAACATTAGTTGCATCTTTCAGCCTAATCCTACTATTCTTGATTGTATTTTCTATCATTTTCTTGGCAATCACCATTTTAACAAAATTTTTGAAAAATATTTTGAATCATCATTTTGTAATAAGGAGTGTTCAAGGAATTAAAAAACAGAACAATAATTTTTTTCTGACAAAGATGGTTAAACCATGGTTGTCATGTCTCTCTATTTGTATACATATTCTTTGGCAATTTTAGTTGTCTTTTTCTTTATGTTCTGCAAGGACAACCTATTTGGTGCCATATCTTCAACATACTTGTATTGTGCTAAGAAATCATTCTAAGAACAAATCTTACTTTGGTCTAGTTGGGCATATCACCTTGTTGCAAACACAATGAGACTATCTTAAAAGTAAGGGATTAATAACTTATCATCATAAGTGTAGCCTATCGTCTTTTAGCAATACATGGTGATGTGTGTTAGAGGCATTTCGTTCCATCATATTTTTCAAAATTTAGAGCTTTAAACTTTGATGGAATGACAAGATTAGGCACTAGACTAAGCTTGTTGGCATCACCACTCCCGTGTGTATCATGGCCTTCAATTGCATTCAGCCTCTTTTTCAATAAGTCATATTTATCCTTCATCACTATATCTCTTAATAGATCTAACACCATTTATTTGTTTTCATTTTTTTAGATAATCCAAATTAGGCACATTAATGGAGTCATAAGGAATAGGCCCGGGATTGACATTTATCTAAACTGGAGATAACTTGGTAGAAGTATCAGTATAAGGTTCATGAGTTACTGGAGGTGCTTGTGACATATGAGGGTCTCGAACATTTGGATGTGTAAACTCAAGTGGACACAATGGTTCTTTAACTATTGTTTTCACCCTTACACTTTGTGTTCCAACAATTCTTTTTCCTTTTGTCAAACTTGCTAACATTTATTTTAATTCTGCCAATAGTCTATCCATATTTTGTTATATTTCAGTAACTATTTTGCTGATGTCTCCTTGGGCACTTTCCATTCTGTTCATCTAACTTACATTTTTATTAAACATGATTTTGGTACAAGCTCGAGTGTTATAACTATATAGATTTGACTGATCTTGTTTACTAAGATGCGTTATTTTTGAACCTTTTATTAATTATCAAAAGTCAGAAATACATGACATGAATTATATTATTTAAACTTTCAAAAATATCTTTTTACTTTGAAAGTTTGATGAAGCATATTAACAATCACCATTCCTTATTCTTAACTAGCATGAAAAACAATAAATTCAAACAAATAATGTATGATATGCAAATCAAATTTTATTATTAAGAATGAGCTCAAATTCCCTCATATATTCAAGTCGGGTTATTATAAACATTCTTTTCACCTTAAAATTTTGATGAAAGTATATTTACACCCTTTTTTTTTTTTCATGAGCTCCTTTAGGCATACCGTTATTTAAAAATAAAATGCAAACAGAGATGTCAATTCATAAAAAATTTAAAAGTTTTCATTCATTCCCAAAAGTTTCAATTTTACACATTATGAAACATCTTAGGACAAGGGCTGTAAAGTGTTATACTAGCTTTTACTTCCCCTTACCTCGCCTAAGAAATCCAAAAGAAGTTACTTATGATTGTTGGTAAGAATGACTCTTTACTTTAAGGCTTATACTTTTTATTCATTATCTTGGCCAGTTTGACTAATGCTTATAGCATTGCTTGCTATTTCAACATAGATCGATAAAGGATTTTCTATAAATAACTGGCTTCATTTTGGTGTCAAAAACCCGATATCTAAATTTTATCGATCCTTGTACCTTATGTTTCAAAGATGTGCAGTCTTTCAAATAATGGCTTGTGATATCAAGATGGTATTCACATTGGACATTGGGTTGATACCATTTGGGAAAATGTGGTTTAAAGGGTTCAATAGGGACAAGGCCAATAAAGTAGTTTTCCTAGAGCAGTGGGTATAACTTTGTGTAAGAGATAGGTATTGGGTCAATAAGGGTTTTGCCTTTGGTGTTGCAAGAGTTTTTTTATTTTATGGTTGATTTGCTTTGCTTAAAAAACGATGGTATAGTTGGTCTTTGAGCAAATTGGGAAACTTTGAGTCAAAATTTGGGTTGAGAATATGGTGATGGGATTGCGAACAAATGGTTGTGAAATGTGAGGTGGTGGACATGAATTCAAGTGTGAAATTTTTGGAGGTTGTAAAAAATTTAGGGGTCTAGTCCTAGGTGCTTGGAAAAGAGATCAAAAACAGAGAAAGACTTAGGTGTGGTTTAGACTCTAGATAATTGGTGATGGTTGTTTGAAGTCTAATGACTCAATCTTGGAAATTAAACTTTTGAGTTCAGTCATTTGTATGGCTAATTCACCAATTCCTCTCTTGAGTTCACCCAAACTATGGTCACTGTTTGAATCACTCAATACCTTAGTATGCTAAAAAAAGTACTAGAACTAACAAGAGCCAGTTAATCTTGATTTAATAGAATTGAAAGTGACAACGATCCTTGAAAAGTAACAAACTTAACCCTACCACTACCTTTAACCATTTATATCATTTAAGCTATTTGTTGTTTTATATCTCAAAACTCGAGTCAAAATTCCTCTTAATTAATGCCAACGCACTAATTCTTGCTTCTAAATGATCTTTTATTTTTGTCATTCTGATTCTCATCAAAATAGACACTTTATTTTGAGACTTAGACAAAAAATTTTATATTATTACCCTTATTGAATGAATGCCACAAAACAATTTCGAACTTATATGGCACATAAAGCATTTTTATGAATATGATGAAAATGTCAAAAAAATGTCATGAAATGTAATGTTATGTTGCATGGATGGTGGGATAGGAAATGGAATGCATATTTTATAAAATCCTACCATTCATGAATCTATGTGCATGAAATGCAATGATATACTATATGAGTGATGAGATATATTCTTATGACTAATGCAATATACTTGTATAAATCCATGAACCTATCATGTGCATGAGATATATCTATGTGAAATGCAATACTTGTGTTATGTCAACCTAATGAAACTGACACTAACTTAAAATATGTAATGAGATAGAGTGCATGTATTACCTATTAAGATGTGCTTGAGAAGCATTTTTTATTTATTAATATGTGCATGAAATAGAATGTATGTACTATTTATTAATATGGATGAAATGGAATGCATATATTAAGTTATTATGATGTGTATAAGATGAGATACATATATTACCTATTAAAATGCCTAAAATGTGATGCATGTACTATTAAGATACATGGGATGGGGTGTATATACTATATGATTATTTCTTTTTTATTTTATGTAAAAGATCAAATGAAAATGTGAAAGATGAAAAAACATTTAAACCTAAAATTCTCTTTTTTTTTTCTTTTTTTCTCTTTTTGTTTGGAAAAAGGAAAAATTCAAGAACACATATATTTTTTTATCACACAGAATAATTGGATTTAAAAATTTTTCTCTTTTTCATTAATTTTTATTTGGCTAATAAACAAAGAATTTAAGAAAACCTTTATTTTTGTTTGAAAAAATTTTTTTTTATAATGCTGAAAAAGATTCTTTCATTTTATTTTAAATTTTTTTTTGAAAATAAAAATTTTGGATAACCACCAAATGAATGAACTAAATGTCAAAAGAAATTTTTTTTTTCAAAATTTTAATGCATATTTGGGTTATTTTTACAAAAAGGTAGGCAACATTCTATCGAAGGCTGGTTCCTAACGTTCACTATATGCTAAGTGAGAATTTATATAAGGTTCTCAAATTGTTCATCACTGACGTCTACACAAGACTAATAAGGCACCATAATTCTCACCCATTATAGACTATGAATATATGGATTCAATTTAAATGAGAGTATTTCGCTTGTCATTGCAGATGTTATCATCTCATGAGAGCATAAGTACTCTATTCCCTTCTAAAAGAGATAGAGCCTGGGTATATAGCTCATGCATAATATGAATGTGCTATGTGTGAAAGAAAATGGTATCATAATTTTTATTTTATATGCCTTATAATTTATAAAGAATAATATATACATAAAATAAATAATGAACAAATGACATAATTAAAATGAAATGTATGTAAATTTTTATTACTATTGTTATTTTAAAGAAAACAAAATCAAAATCACAAAATTTAGAGTTAAATACCAATTAAGACCATTAAATCAAAATTGAGGATAACACCTAGTTAATTTTTTGGCCTGACTCTCTAAAAATATGATTTCCCAAGTGGAGACGCTAAGCTTTCGTAACAGTTTTTCAAGCCGCTAAACGAATTTGAAAATAAAAAAGAGTTACCACCAATCTTTTTTGGATAGGTGTGATTGGCCACCTATTAAAAATTATCCTTTTAATAAAAATTTTAAAATTAATTAAAACTTTATCAAAAAAATAATTTTTTAGGTCTGTAAAAATAGTTTAGGCTCGGGAGTCAATTGCACACAAAAAAAGATTAGCACCACCACGGCACCTATTTAAAATGATCCAATTAATTATGTGTTATCATTTACTTTTGGTATTTAAAAAAAATAATTTTGGTATTTAAAAAATTAATTTTCTCAATTTTCTTTATTGTAAAAAAAACATATTTATTATTATTTTTTTAGTATTTTTTCTATTTTTGAAAAATAAATAAGAGCCTTGCATATTAAAAAAATTTCAAAAAAATTTCAATACTTTAGCAATATTAAAAGGAACTTCCTCATTTAATGATCTATTAAGAATCACTATTCGAAATTTTCAAAAATTTCATCATCAATGGTTCATATTTATATTTAAAATCCATATTTGTAATGCATAGTATAAAATATAATAATTATAATTTAATCCCAATAGTGTTTTAAAAATACATTATTTATTATATTAAAAAAATGAGAAATCGTTATAAAAATTATACTAAATGCTCTAATAATTTGGCGGTATTTTGGATAAATTTTTTTATTTAGAAATTCCTAAAGAATCACTACTTTGACTTCTTTAGAATCTTATCTTCGGAGATTTTTCATTTACTTTTATAATCGGTATAAAAATAATGCACGTAGATTAATTCGAGATGTTATTGCATGAAAGTTCATTTTTAGAAATGAAAAATAACTGAGAATTTTTTTGCATGGAGTATCATTCTAAATATTCTAATTCTTTGACAATATTTTTAGCAAAATTCTCTCATCTAGAGAATTTTTTGGAATTACTAGGATATTTCGAAATTCCATCATAAAAAAATTCATAAAAATTTTTATTTTTTCAAATGCACATGCTACAAAAATGCTTACATGATACTACTTTAAATCTCCAACATTGAAATTATTCAAACATTCAAATTTTGTAACATATTTCTTTTTATTATTTAATTAAAATGATACTAATTATTTTAGAACAATTATTTAAAATCTCATATAAATGAATGCAATTGAAAAAGAATAAATAAACTAATAATTACCAAGCTATTGGGTTTAACCTAATGAAAAAGAAAGCCCAAAATTGTTCAAATCTAGCATGAAATGGGCCACAACTGGATTTGGTTTGACGGGCCGGGTAGAAAGCTTTGGAGTGGATCCAAGTCAGGTCATAGGCCACGGTCAGGCTGACCCGCTTGATTTTCCTTTCCTACAAACTTAAAAGACCTATTCCAAAACACCCATAAACCCAAAAAGAAAAATCCTAACAAACAAAAAACCTTTATTCTCACCATTTATTCTTTGTATGTTTTTTATTGCTTGTTTCCTTTTTTTTTTAATGTGATATTGTGTTACTTGATGCTATTATTCTTTGCTTGATTGGGTTCTTTGTTGAAGACTATGACATTTTTTTTTTTATGATTTTTGGTTTTAGGGTATGAAAGAGCGTGGAGACAAGTTGTTTTTTGAGTGTGTGGGTATAGTAGTGTGGCTTCAGTTAGGTTGGGTTGGTAGTGGGTTAGTATAGGGAGGTTGTTAGATGGCTTTGGTAATGGTGGGTTTCATGTAGGCTAGTTCGTTTGAATTTGGTGGTGTTATAAGTGGTCGATTGGTGTATGATGATTTTTAATGGTGGTGAATGGACGATTTTAGAAACATGCACTCAACTTGCAAGATATTATCTATTTTGACTTAAAGGTCTTACAGTTTATCCCACAAAAGATGTCTCACAAATTTGAGTTTAGATCTTTATAGATATATCATACCATATCTATACATTATTTTTCCAATTTAAAAGCTTGACGTTCTTATAAAGTTGAGTCCAATCATATAATCAAAATCATACAAGATGTTGGGATTCTAGAGATGACTCTCCACAGTATAGCACTTAGTGACTCTTACGGGCCCACCGTATAACACTTAGTGACTCTCATGATGTAACACTTAGTTTTCACCGACTGGTGACCGCTCTGATACTATTTGTGGAGACCTGCACCCAACCTGTGAGATATTATTTATTTTAACCTAAAGGTTTCATAGCTTTATTTCACAAAAGACGTCTTACAAATATATGTTTAGATTTCTATATATATATATCATAAAATATTCACACATTCTTTCAATGTGGGATCAGGGGCATCATAGCGGTTTAAGTGGTGGTGCAGGATGACCGATGATGTATAGTTGAAGATTGTTTGATCGGTAAGCTATCGAATAAAAAAAAACTTGCTTTTGAGCTATCCTCCTTGTATGAATTTTCCCCTTTATAAAATTGCTTGCCCCCAAAAATGAAACTCTCTTTATAGAGTTTAAATGAGATCATTATAGCACTATAATTCTAAACCATCCAAAATTTAGGAACTTAGTAGTTTGAGCTTATTGCAGCAATGGTGCTATTTTTGGAAGATTGGAGCTTGATGCATTTGGGTTATTAGGCTTATGATCAATTTGTGTTAGGAAGTTAGAGGGTTAAAAAAGTAAGGAAAAATGAGAGAGCTAGAATTGGGTAAGCAATTTGGGAGGAAGAAAAAGTCAATCTAAGGCAAAGTAGAAAGGTTGCTATGACAGTCAACCTTCACCCTTTTTTTTTTTCTTTTATCTTTTGTCTTTGATTTTTTATTTCAATTAATTTAATTAGTTAATCATAATAAAATGAAATTAGGCTTTAAAACTTGAAATTGGGCTAACATTGTATTTTAGGCCTTTAAGTCTAAATAAATAAAACTTTGAATTCATAATTAAATTGAATTGGGCCTTAACCATGCAAAATTATCCAAAAATGATTGATAAAACCCAAATGAATTAAAATGCTTGTGTTAGCCCAAATTAATATGCTAAGATCAAGTCTAAAAATCAAACAAAATTAAATCATTTAAGACAAAATTGAGTGTTTATAACGATAAAATGTTTCTTCAAATTTTTTTTAAATTTAATACAATCTTAAAGATTCACTTCTTCACATTGATCTAGTTCATTTAAAATTTTATCTTTAAAGTGCTTCTAAAAATATTTAGCTTAGATTAACAAAGAAAGAAAACTTTTTTTTTTTACCAATTGAATTAATCTTTGTGGGTAATATAAAATTTCTTAAAATATATATATAATATCAGTTTCAATGATAATAATAACTTCAAATTAATTTCTGGTTAAAGTTTTTTTTCTCTATATGTTGCATAATCAATGTGGTTTTAATAATTAATTCAGATTAAAAACGAAAGGAAATTGGAGGGGAAGGAGTAGGGGGGTTCTTCAATGGAATTTAATTCATAAAAAGAAACTTAATTGCTATAGTAAATGAGCTAATTTATAATTTTTAAGACTAAGAAAGATGGAGCATGTGCTTGGAGACAGGCAACAGCTGGTTTCTTTGGTGTCCTTCAATGATTAGAATAAATCTTCCATGGTCCATTCCACATGGCTAAATTCTAATAATATCTATATATAAGAAAAATTTTCAATTAATAATTTTATTAGAAAAAAAAAAAAAGAAAATTAAAATAGAAGTTGATGAATTAGGTGCTTGGAATCAAGAAATTTCTTCTAACTAACTGAGCCAAAATTCTTCTTAAAATTCTTCTTAAAAGGGAAGAGGTGCAAATTTTGAATTTCATATAGTTATAAATGTTATTGTGTTATTGAGTTCATCCATATGATCGAATATATATGTGAATTCTTGTTTGACCACGGAGACTAATGTTCCAAACAAATGGCACCAAATCTTTTTTTTTTTTTTTATGTTAGAAATTATAAAACAAAATAAATTAAACTAAATTAAATCGGGTTTATATATAAGTAATAAAGTCAATTATAAAGCATGTATTTTCTTTCAACTAAAAATCATTAACCAATCATTTTTTTTTTCATTTAAAAAAAAAATTGAATCATATTTTTTAATAAAAAATATGATGTATTTATCGTTAAATCAAATAATCCGATACAAATCCGTCATGATTTTCGAGTTTAGATATTTTGGGTCATGATTTTGTTGCCAATGTTCAACCGCAGGCCATAAGTCTTAACCATAAGGCATTAAAGCAGATAATTGGTGCTTGAATCCATGAAGAAGCAAACCAGACCTTCATAATATTATTATACGATAATTTGTGCAGGATTGAATGGTCATTTTATAATCCAAATTAGCCTTTTTTTTAATAATTTTTCACACTTGATACTTTTAAGGAAATGGTCATTTTGGGATTTTTATTCTCGAAATGATAGACCATTGGTTCAAGTAATTAACAAACGAACAATACATCAAAAGATAATACTGTAGGACAATTCTTAAATTGGTATAAATCCTAAGAAAATGACAATTACTTATAGTGCAAGTTTGAGTATTTGAATATTTTCCAATTATTTATCCTATAATATATTTAAATTCTAGTATCAAGTAATAAATTAAGGATAGTTCAATGGTACTTGATTAAGTACTATATTAAAAGTTTCAAATTCGAATATCAATCGTAATTCAAAAAATTTTTAAAAAAATCTCAAAATATTAAACAAGACATTTTCACAAAATTTCCATTACTAATTAAGTTGGAGTAAAAAATCTGCTTAAAAATCAATAAATGGTTAATTTAATGATATTGAATTTGGTTTTAGGTTAATTTAATGATGTTAGATTCAGTTTTAAGCTAAAGATCTTGAATTTGATCGTAATTAAAAAAACTAAAAATATGAATAAAAGCGTTTTCGTAAGATTCCTAATACTAATTAAGTTGATCTCTAGAAATATTCCACGTCTATTCTAAACATTTTCAAGGCAACAACCTCGAAATAATTGTAATTTGGAAATCATTTAAAGTAGTGCTCCTTGATGTTTAAAGGGCTTATACGGATCAATCATATAGATTGAATGAACATCCAAACCATCTAGAAAAATCTTTGGAGATTGCTTTCTGTCATCAATGAAGATAGGATATCATTGCTTAATTGGACTGCATCAATGGAAAGTTCATAAAAAATTCTCATCTAAATCTATTCAATCTTCCACTGATCATTGATACATTAAACTCGAGGACTGTTTATTTACAAGAAAATTAATTATATCTTGCACGATTAAGTATTGTACGAGTTATTGCTTAACCAAAAAAAAAAAACAAAAAAAGAGATTGTATTTCTAAAAGAAATTCCCAATAATGGGATCCGTGAATCCCTGATATCAACCAGCTTTATGCATGAAGTTCTTTCATGACATAAATCCTCGATTAGCACTATCTAGCCTTGTATCCAACAGATCACTTCCCAAAACAGATAATTTCACCAAAAATAGCATTTGAAACTAGGATGATTCACCAACAATCACATGATTTGTTGGTAAAATGATTAACTCTTTGTTCTAGTTATCAGTGTCCAAATGTTGACAACCTCAAATACCAAAACAAGAAACTCGGATGATTCTTCTTGCTCTGCATTCAAACAAATGTTGGAAATCGATTGTTTTTCTAAAAGTGGATTTCCAGCTATCTATTACAAGTTAACTGAATAACTTTGCCGGTTGGGTTGAAAATGACAACCTGGGAGAATGAGATATGAAACAATGACTTCGACTTCCCGTAGCAATAACTTGAGAGATGAGGAGCTTCACTGAACTGGATTTGTTTCACCTGATATAAATGAAAAGTTTCGGCTAAGAATGGAAATGCAACAACATACAATATGGGAAGAAGCTTTTAATAATGCTAGTTTTAGTAAAACTACTAGCCTGTCTGGAAGACCGGATGCTTCCAATGAAAGCAACCAAATGAAATGTTTCCAAGTAAATTCTTGTATAGGCTTTTCACAAATGAGAAATTGGTTATGATTTTCAAACATCTATAGTAGTCTTACATGCCTCTAGAAGTACCAAATTTAGCAACCAGAGAAATGGCTGCAATCACATACTTCACAATTTGCCCATCTTCAAATTTACTCTTTAGCCCTGAGATCGTCCTACAATAGTACAATCAGTAGGTAGCAACATGGTATGCACTGTGTATGCCAAACAATTTCAAATACCAGTAGGAAAACATGGTCAAAGGATGACTGGAAAGTTAGTTATCATGAGAAATCTTGTATGGACTCTGGTGCCTTCATGAAAATTGCACCTGGAAAACAATAGGTAAAAGATAAAGCAAGGGTTATTGGTCCCGGAATACAGATGGAAAAGTTTATAGAGAAAGGGACTTACCTGTCAATTAGTATAGAGGCCAGTTTCCATTTGAATGAATGAGAATTGAATTCCATGGTAATCTGAATCTTCCAGAACAAATCGACACTATCTTGCTTGCATTTGTTGAACCTCTTCATGGATAGAATGAAAAAGAACAGTTGGAATATACCTCTGACCAAAGCTAGGAAATATAACCTACATCGTTAAGGACCATTGAAAGACATATTAGAAAGAAGTAACCCAGTTGATTGTAGCTATCTAATAAATTTGCGACAATGCTAGCAAATTGTGTGTGTGTGTGTGTGTGTGTATGTATAATATACACACACATGCAAGTATGCATGCTGTCTTGTCTACCTCGATGCTAGTGTACACCAGAAATATATACGTCTGTTGTTTGTTTGAGGTTTCTGTATGTAAATTTGCATGCTGTATTGTCTGCCTTGAAGCTAGTGTAAACAGGAAAGAGAGCTTAAATTGGAAGCATATTTTGATCTGCCACTGGGATAAAAAAGGCATACTGCTCATTTTTCCTGCTTTCCTTCCAAGGAACTTTAACATAATTGTCTGCATAGCTTCACTTTTGATAAAATTAGAGCACATTAGGAGCATTTGGACTTTGTAGGTAAACCTATTATATTTGTCCAAAATAATACAGTAGGATATAATGATGGGCTGTTGAATTTTCTGGAGCAGTTAGTAAACAAATTAATGTAAAATTTTAGTCAGAAGTCCTATTGACAATAAAAGCAAGAGATTATTAAACTAATTATCATCGGTTGAACTCGCTATCCTGAATTTCATTGATCCACCTTCATATGGAATCAAATAGGTCACCTCAATGGATCTGACGGGAACATTATCATTTTTCCAAATCAGTCCATCTCTCAGCCCACAACCAATAGCATATAAGGTATCAAGCAAGCACCAGAAAATTTTCCACTTTTGAAATACTCATCTCGTTGAGTAAATTCCATCATTAATCATGATCTTTTCAAAATGTTTCATTTTCATCTGTGGCCTAAAAAACTAACCTTTTCATCCACAACCTTTTGAATTTGTTCCATCAACATCCAGTTAAAATTTAATGGAATCTTCCACGTATATGTCCACCAAAGTCCCACGTGACAAATTTCATCAATATTCTATTCAAATTCTATCCATATTCTATTCAAATTCTAATGGTGTACTCAGGATGGATGAATTTGGAACAAACGCAAAAGATCATTGTGGAAAAATCGAGGTTTTTAGATAATGGATGAAAATGAAACATTACTAAATGGTCAAGGACTAATGATGTAATTTACTCAATCTTGATCAAAAGTATGATGCCCTCAAAGTATTATGTGAGCCTCTCAAATCTTTACTGGTTGAAAATCCCTCCAATACTTTTTGGACCAATAATAACCAATATACTTATCATCGCCATCTATAATACAAAAACCACACATGCAAATCATGATAATGGGGTATTGATTATTATCGGTCCAAAAAAGTAATGAAGGAAAGCCAAGTCTAGCAGGCATAGCATTGGATGTTTATAATTAATTGATGTCAGATTATTGCAGTATTCTTGGTGATCTTTTCGAATGTCAATCAATCTATATTTATTCTTACTCTTTCAAATTTGCAAAAAGAAAGTAAAAACTAGCAAGGATTTTTTTTCATTGAAAGGCAATAAAAACCATGTCAGGCTTAAGTTTTTAAGTAAGAATATTCGAAATATATTCAATGGCTACCTGAATCACTCAGAAAATGGAAGAAAAATTTCTCACCACAATAAGTTTTCCAGCATTCTCAGGCCTTTTCACTAAGCTAATCGAAGCAGCTGCGGCAGCTCTAGATGAAATACCAACCTAAAGACAAAAGAATCCTAATCAATTAGTAAAACTGGATGAATTTTTTTTGTTCAAAAATAGTGGCCGGTTCTGAAACACTGCCTTAATTTAAATTATAGGATCAAACTGCATTTTTTTTTTTCATGACTGACACACACAGGTAAGAAAGTTCCATAAACCCCCTACAACAACCCCCCCCCCCAAAAAAAAAAAAGTTGCAGTCTGACTTTGCTGCCTACTTTTAGCAAAAGCTTTAGGGTTGAACTTTAAGAAGACCATCTCAATTCTGCTAGTGAAAAACTTTCAGCCGAATCATAAGTAGACCTCTTTTCATGAAAGGTGGGAGCTCATGGTATACGAGGAAACACTATTAAAAGGATCTAGACTGAAATATCTTTGCATATTACCAGCAGACCTTCCTCAAGTGCTAATCTCCTTGCCATATCAACAGCTTCATCATTGGTGACCTACATTTTTTATGCCAACAAAATCAATATAAAAAGGTTCATGTAACTAAATAGCAAGACAAAACCACATGCTAAACCAATAAGAAGCAAACCCAATGGATCAAGTTGTTAGTGGAATGCAGGGACTCAAATGCAATATTATCCTGCAAGATCATCATTTTGAATGCAAGTCCAAACACCTGAATACCACAAATAGACTCTTTGAGAGATAACGAGTGGAATCTTTATAGACCAACACATCAAGATCATCTCAAAAGACATGGTGGATTGAGGGTTGGGGGAACCTTAATTTTGTTGGATATCCCATTTAAAAACAAGATTATAACCAAGTCAGAAACACTTATTGTCTTACACAGAGACAGGAGAAGCGCATGCATATTAGACTTAGATCATTTGATATGATATAAAAGAGGACCCCCCCCCCCCCCCCCCCCCCAGGGTAAACTGCTCAAAAGTTATCAGTGACATTTCATGAAAAAGGCTTATACTTAATGTCAAGATGCCTAGGATGCACTTGCAAAACTTTAATAAGCGAATAGTACTGATTATTGATAAAGAACCTAGCATTTCATTACAAGTTAACCTGCTGGTATGCTCTAGCTCTTACATGTTAGTCTGTCACTCAAAGAAATTTTGTATTCAATGGATTTACACACTTTATGTCCTCTAACAACTTAGATAAACAGGCTCTCTAATGAGACCACTTCCGAGTTATACAAAAAACATTTGACATATCTTGTTTGAAGGTCAGTCAGACTAGTCATTTGCAAGAATGAATAAGAGAGCACTGAAGTGAACTGATGAGCACCCTACATACTTGGAGAGGAAAAATTCACAAACAACTAACCAAAAAGAATATCTGACATAATCGCAATAATGTGTGCCATAAAACTAGTTTTTTACAGAACAGAATGTTGGAACCAGAGAAAAACTAAGAAATCCAAGTGGTATTCCTCTACATCCTGAAAAGAAAAGAAGTGAGAAAATAGAGGGAAAGACAATCTTCACCTCGATAACTTCATCAAGCAATTTAACGTCCAGGATGCTTGGCACATAACCTGTACCAAAATTTTTTATGCTATTAGCAGCAAAAGCCAAACAAATACATTGAGGTAGAAACAGGCAAAAGAATTTATGTTATGAAGATAAAAAGATTTTGACCAGGGTTTTCTCCAGAGATTATACTCCTCTCCGCAGGTTCCACACCAACTACCTGAGTAAACAATAATATTAAAGAAGGAAAACTTACATGTAGTCAATAAGAAGATAAAAAAGATTGAGATGGATGCAGCAAAATACACATTAACACTGCCAATCAGCAAGACCATAAAAGAACTACAAAAAATACAAATCAATGTTTCCTGCTGCACCAACCTTTCCCAAATGTGTAATACTGACATTATTAAAAAGAAAAGGAAAAAAATTTTCAATAATGTTATGTTATTGAAATTTCACCCCTAAAAAAACAAAAAACATCTCAGGTGAGTAATAGTAGCAAGCTTGAGAATTTCAGTAAGCACTAAGGCTGTAAAATTGTAATGAAATTCATAACAGGCTTAAATAGCAAAGAGACCTTAATTTCTTTGTTCATCATTTTCAAGTAACATCCAGTGCCTGTAACGGTACCACCAGTTCCAATTCCAGCAACAAGTATGTCAACATTACCCAAAGTATCCTCCCATATTTCTGGTCCTGTAGTTTCAAAATGAATCTGCAGTTCACGTAAGAATATTTTAACATAACTATCTCAGAATAAAATATCAGCGGATATGAACATTTAGCCATTTAGGTAAACCGACATCATTCAAAGAGGTCTACTGTGAGAAAAAAAAACATTACCTTTGTATTAGCCATATTATCAAACTGTTGAAGCATGAAGGCATTTGGATTGTTGAGCACAATTTCTTCAGCTTTATCAACAGCTCCTTTCAAGCCCTTTTCTGGGTCTGTCAAAACAATCTCTGCTCCAAATGCACGTAAAAGGATCCTCCTTTCAAGATTTATAGAAGCAGGCATAGTTACGATAAGCTTAGAACCCTTAGTTGCTGCAACAAAAGCAATCCCAAGTCCTGTATTTCCACTTGTCGGTTCCACTAATATGGTCTGCAGATGGACATAACCCGCAAAAAATATTATACGTAATCATGCTAAAAGAACAGGTGGTTTCCACTGTGTAAACGTGTCTAAGACTATAAGCCCTTGAATTTTTGGAAATCAATGGCATATTTGCAGGGACTTTCTTCAAGAGCACTAGCAATAAAGAGAACAATGTTAACCTTCCCAGGAGAAATTGCTCCACTATCTTCAGCCTCCAGTACCATACCAAGACCAATCCTAAAATGTCAACCATTGAAAAACAGAAAAAACCAGTCATTTTTAACATATTTTCAATAGGCATACAAGAAATAAAACTATGAACTTGCACATTATGGTACATATTGAGGTCATCCACAACTTTTAAGAGCCTCCAGTTCCATTGATGACTTGAAGCACAACCAGAGAGATGATTCATGCCCCAAAGTTGCATTAAAAGATGATCCCATCCATATGGCGAATCATTCATTAACAGAAATTGCTGTTTACCTACCATTAAAGGCTAAATACACTATTGAACGCTTAATAGACAAAATATTTACCTGTCTTTGACGCTCCGACAAGGTTCCATGGATTCAAGTTTTGCAGCAATGTTTGCCACGCATCCTTCTGTAACTTTGTTGAGATATATCATCGGAGTACCACCAATCAACTACATCAATTTTGTCACAGTTGCACAAAATCAGTAAAGCTATGAAACATAAGCACTATCAAAGTTTAACAAACTAAGGCACAACACTTACCACAGGCACCAATTAAAGGTAATGGCATAAAATTGACAACAACATGGTGAAAGGATAGGCAGTAAGCCACAATGATGACTAGACTTTATGAATCATTCCAACTCTTAAGATGGAGATGTAATTACCAGCAACTGAAGGAGGTTAAAGAAACAACAAAAAAGGGAAAACCTTTCACATCCAAATCCGTAGCAAATCTCACAGCATAATTCACAATCATATTTTTTTTTAACATAACTCTTTCTTCATAACCAGTAAATGACTAAATCCTAATAACAGGGTCTATCCTAATGTAATCAATCAGTTAATTAAATTATCTGGAAGAAACAAAAAGCAAAATTAATCAATATTCTGTAGGAGAATATCTTTTGCACAGTATTTTTACCCCTCATTTTCTCAACGGCCAAAGAAAATGCCATCATATACACTCTTAAATCACACTAATCACTTTCTATTCCCCAATTTAAGGAAAAGTATCACTACACCTATTTGAAATGGTATCCTTCAAAACAATAAAAGCAAAGAAATTCAAACATTAAATACAACCAAAATGCTCTTAAACCACGCCAATCACTTTTGCTTTTTCCCATTCAAGACAAATTACCAAAAACCCATCAACAATCTTAGCCTCAAACCCCAAAACGAAAACAAAAGACAAGAACTTTAACATAAAAAATACAATATAATTTCCTGGAATTGAAGGGGAAAATGGATATAAAAAAAAAAAACCTGGGTTACATCTTCAGCAATGTTAACAGCTTCAAATTCCTCTTCTTGTTCTTCTTCCTCTTCTTCTTCAACTACTAAAGAAGAAGCTCCTTTTGTTGCAGCAAAGGAGCCATTCTGTACATTGAATTTAGTTTTATTATATAATGCAAAGT
Source organism: Durio zibethinus (assembly GCF_047325235.1). Taxonomy (NCBI): domain Eukaryota; kingdom Viridiplantae; phylum Streptophyta; class Magnoliopsida; order Malvales; family Malvaceae; genus Durio; species Durio zibethinus. The sequence goes on from NC_143168.1 coordinate 21,895,010, forward strand.
TAACTGAAGCTTTGAAGGGTGGAAAAGGGTGCCGTTTGGGTGGACAAATAAAGGGTTTTGAAGGAGGAAGATGAAGCAGAGAAGATGATTGTGCCATTTCTTTTCTTTTCTTTTTTCTTTTTTTTTTGCCCTTTACTGATGAGGTTTTAGATCGGGTTTTCTTTTCCTTTTTGTTGTAGAACCCTTATATCTTCGTTTTATTTCATATTTAACCTTACAAAAATTGCCCTTATGCCCCTCTTTTTTTCTCTTTATTATTTATTACCTTCCCCTTTTCTTACCAATTGCCATTCTGAAACTTATGGGCTAAAGTCAAGTCTAGTCCCTTCTCCTGTTTGGGCCTTAGCCCAAAACTTTCCTATGTAATAATGACTTTTTTTGGAGAATATAAACATAAACTCCTTAAAAAATATACATTTATTATTGAATTAAATGTTCAAATATTATATGAATAATTAAGTTCAAACGTGTTTGATTAAGTATATAAAACAATTGTTTTAAAATTTTGATCTGTATTATGGCTTGTGAACCATGTTTCATATTAAAAATTTTAAACCATCTACAAAGTATAACTTAAAATGAAATTGTGTTTTCACAGCTTGGAATATGAAATTATAAAGGGACATGAGAAATTTGTTGGGGTTCTTCAAGACAAGTAGCTTAATTTGGATTACAAAATTATAAAACTGGAGAATGTGCTGGTATCTGATGTTCAACTGCAGAAAAGAACATAATTTTACATTATAGAATAGACAGGTCATAGCAGCAGACCTCTTCAATCCAGGCATAGAACTTCCACATAACTGAGCAAAACCTTTGTGAAAAACAAACCACTATGTACCACTCTTTCAGGACAAATAAGTTGCGTAAAAACGTGTACACAAATACAAAGATTTGAACCAATTTTCAATACTTCAACTGATTCAGACTTTAGTTCCATGGAAGTCATATACCCTTTTTTGGGGGGTGTATAAGGGAGACCAAAGTCTTAACAACAAGGGAATGAGATACAGGTGCTGAGATTTGAACTTCGGATTTGTTTTATGCCACGATGACAGAATGTGCCAACTGAACTAACTTCTGGATTCTTCACAATTGAAAGGTTAAGTGCCTAGACCTATGGGCTTTTTGTTCTTTAAAAAAAAAAAAATCTGTTTCGGTCTCAAAATCCTAATGCCTTTGATATCAAGATCTCTAAAATGGTTCAAATCCATAAAAAGGATGAGAATTTGTGTTCCAATTCTCACCAGAAGTTATGTGGTGCAGGAATAGTTCTTAACCCTCTCTCTCTGCGAGGAACAGAATGAAAGTATCTCCTAGATTTGTTTACCTTCATCTTAATAGCAGGTACCTTGTGTGCCAATGACTGCCATATCATTTGAACAGCATCACCTTCCTTTGATGGATATTGAAACTCAAATAAAGGCTCAACTTCTTTCAACTTCTCCCACATTCGAGTCCATTCTTCCTTCTTAATGCTCCTGATGAGGTTTATAAGGAATTTTTCTTTGAGAGCATCAGATGTACGAACGAATAAGCAGAATTCGGAGTAGTTGAGAACATCTTCATACGGGAGCTCAATCTCATCACTGATAATGACAGGGACACAATGGCTGGCAATGGCATCAAAAAGGCGGTTTGATGATGGAGTGTCACCTGCTATGTTTAGGCAAAATTTGGATGAGTGCATTCCCTGGCTAGCTTTGTTCACCCCATCCTTTTTAACACTTCCAAACGAGAAATGTACATCTTTTTCATCCCTTAGAAGATAATATAACTCTTGTCGAGCAAATCCACCCTACAAACATAAAGGGCTTTCAGTGAGTCAATTCAATCAACAATTTCCGTCCTGAAATTCTCTCAGAACATTGACTTGGATGACAGAAAAACAAGAACAAATTACAAAATAGACAAAACATAACATGCAAAACCAGTCTTACATATGATTACACTAACATAAGTTCTAAGCATATACATAAAACAGAATTCCAGGTAAAACCAACAGAATTATATCAGAGAAAAGGCACTTACATCTTTCCTGTATATGGCTCCTTGGAAGAACAGTAAAGTTTTCCGGCTATCAAAATCAGATGTATCATTGACATAGCTTTTGATTACATGTTTGTAAGGTGCAATCACATCTTTGTTAACATTTGCTATATTCAGTGGATACCTACCAAAATCTGCGAGTATGAAAATTGCAGGCCACAGTTGCATCCTAGCATTTAACATGCTGTTTGGATGGTGAGCCATGATAACATGGTCTCGTCCCCCTGACATCTTCCATTCCTTTTGAGCTGTCACAAACTTCACCAACTTGGCTTGCAACACCTTGTTCTTGCTCCTCTTCTGATGGGGGTTCACCTTGGAAAATCGATTATAGCTCAACGAAGAAAAGAAAGGTATAAATATGAGATCAGCTTCGCTAGAATTTTGCACTCTGATTGCAACACGGTTATTGGGATTGTCAGAAATTTCTGATGCCAGCAGGTCCAATGTCAGCCAATATTCTATACTATGCTGCAAATTCAATCCACCAGGATAGGATGGTATACTAGTTCTAATATCAGGCCAAACACTACCGCCTTCGGGCTTCCAATCCAAGAGTCCAAAATGAAAGTCAGGGTCTAAATCATACATGAAAATCTTGAGTGGTTCTTTAACATTCCCATTACAATTCATAGCACCATCCTTATCTTGGAATCCTTCTTCTCTCTTTGGAGGTTCTTCTCCTTCTCCTTCTTCATTATTTGCAAGAATTGCTCGACTTGATCCATTTGAAGATTCAACATTACTCTGACTAGAAGATTCAGAATTGCCATTGTTTATAACGGTACGAAGCTTTTCAGTTGGCAGCAATTTACGATCAAAGAAGCCAGAATGGCCTGTTGAACGTAACACAAACAACCAGGATAATACAAACAACATTGTAGTTGTCAAAAACAAGCAAAAGAAAGATTTCCTGGTGATAGAAGATCCTTGCTTCTCAGCCATGGTGATGTATATAATAATCCAAGAAATTGAATCCACTATAACAAAAAGAATACGTATCCAATTCCCAAGAATCTATATAACCTCTATATTGAATTCCAATGTAGAAAAAAGATTCAAATCACTTACACAAGCCATGAATCCACAACCATAATATCTCTATCTACTTTCTTTCAAACCGCAAGACAAAGGAATCAACCAATGTAGAAAACAAAACAAACCCAGAGTGAAAAACCAATCCAAAAAGATTGGAACGGAAACCACTGTTTGTGAATTGTTATTGATCAGCAAGGAAATGGAGAAAAACTGTCAAATTGGAATCAAGCAAACCAAACAATGGGAAGTAGTTGTTGTTTCAAGTTGTGACGCTTTTGATTGTTGTTTCTTTTTCAGTTTTCTCTCAATTTCTCCCTCGTTCACTCGTATGCAAAAGATTGAAAGAAAACAAAGCGTGGGAATAGGGTCTTTCTAAAGAAGCGGGCTTTGGTTTTCTTTGCACAAGACTTCTTCCTCCGGTGTTCTGCCTTCCTCTTTTCCCTTCTTATAAATAAATAAATATAGATATACATATTTAAAATGCTTTCAGTTCTTTTGTTTTCAGCTATGGCATTTCCTTTTTTTTTTTTTTTTTGGAAATAAACTTGGTCCATTTTGATGATTTATAATGTTTGTAGTAATAATTCATTTTAGCATGTAACTTTTAATTTAACATATGCACATACTTTTCTTTTATCAAGAAATGCATATATTCTTTTCTTTCTTATGGAATATATGCATATATTCATAGTTTAAAATTTGTTATGACCCAAATTAATTTAACAAATCTCCAAAGTCCCTTAGTTAAAACATTTTTTACTACAAAAAAATCATCAGTTTAAGAATAAAAAAAATTAAAAACATTAAAATCTATTTTAAAATTTAAATTTATTGATCATTAAATTTTTAAATATAATTTTATCAACGATTTAAAATAAATTTCACATTTCTTTCCAAGTCAAAATTTGTTAGTGGTTTCTTCTCTAAATTTCCTATAGCTATAACAACCCCAAACCAACGACCTTAAAGCTATCAAATTGGGTGAAAAGGAAGTAGGTGGTCAACCCATTCATTAATGGCTTTGGACTAAATTGTAGAACTCATTCATATGAGAAATCTAGGGCAGGTAACTTAGCAATAATAAAATGGGTTGAATATTGTAATGCTGACAAATTTTACCGCTTTTGTAGATCAGAATGGAGAGTGACACATCGCTCTAGGATAATACCAAAAAAAAAAAAAAAAAGTTTCAAATTGAAATTGAATTTACAATTGACCTAAAGTCAATAATGCTAAATTTAAATATTTATTATAAAATAAATTTTATAATTTAATATATGATATATAAATATAATATAAAAATAATATGATTTAAAATTTTAATATTAATTATATATGAATTTAATATAATAAAAAATATATTTTAAATTTTTATATCAATATAATTTTTAATTTTTAATTTTTATATAAAATATGATTAAAATATATAAATTTTAATGTTTTATATAATATAAATATATGAATAATCAAATTTACTATAAATATAAATCATGAACTTCTAATATTTCATGATTATTATAGTAGGTTGAACACACAATCTGCCTGCTTAAATAAATGGATGTGAATTTTCAATGGCAAGAAACCCTTTTTTAATTTAATTAAAGCTATAATTAATACGTGTGTGTTCATCCAGTTTCTCTTCATGAATTTAACACTTCCTTCACTTAATTCAACAAAGTTAATCCAGATTAATTATTTGTAATTAAAGCATGGATCAAAATAACTTATTCCACCCAATTTTTATTCCCTTTTAATAAAAATGATGGCTTAATTAGCAATTTAGCATATACTTTAAGACCTTTTTATTTTTGGTATAACTATCATTTTTAGAACTAAGGATTTATTTCAATAAATTTATATAATTATTTTAAAAGATAATATTTAATAATTTTAAAATTTAAATTTTATAATATTTTCTTTTACATGAGAATGAAGTATTTTTGTAAACAAAAATTATATGATTTAACATAAATGATAAAAAAAAAAAGAGGTCATAGGGCAGGTGAAAGTTGAGCTAGAAAACCTAACCACTCAATCTTTAATCTTTCTTTTTATTTTTTTTATTGAATTTCCCTTCCTCGTGGGTTTTTATATAAACCAATTAGCAGATCCGGCTGCCACCTTATAAATTATTCCTAGTGCTTTGAGCAAAGCTGCATGGGGATGCTGATAAGTGGTCACATATATCTATAAATCTATGTTGAGTAGGTTTTTTGGAAGCCACAATAAATCTAGGATTAGATCTAAGCTACTGGTCATAAAAAAAAGTGTTTGAGCGAAATCAAATAATAAATCTTATTTATTGAGAGTTTAATAATATTATATGATAATTTATATATTTATATAATATAAAATTCATATATTATAAATTTTATCGATATAAAAATATAAATATAATTTTTATTTTATTAAATTTAAATATAATTATTATTAAAATTTTAAATAATATCATTTTCGTATTTTATATTATTTGTATCATATGATTATATCATATTTTAAATTATTAAATTTAATAAATATTACTATTATTAATAAAAAAAATAACATCTTAATCAATGCAATATATTGAAAATCATCAAATTAATTAATAATTATTATATTTAATAAAAAAATAGATTTGTAAATAATATCGAAAGACTTAAGATGTTGACAAAATAATATTTTAAAATCTTATGTGATGTGTATAAACTCTCATTAATCCAACCCTTTTGAATTCTCATCATATCATATCACTAAAATGAAAAAAAAAATATTAATACATAATTTGATCCTGAATTATATTATTTTTTAAAGATTTAATATTTATAAAAATAATCACATTTAAATATCTAAATTTTGTTTTCATCAAATATTTTACATCATTGACTAACATTGTTAGTCAAAATACTATCATAACAAAAATTGAATAATAAAAATATACCACATAGCATGATATTACCTACTGTTTTTTTTTTTTTTACCATATCATCTTACCATTAATAAAATTAATACGCGAAACAATGTTCAACAAAAATAAAATTCGTGATTTTTTACAAGTACCAAATCACACATTAACCCCATAAAAATACTCATATAAAGCAACTCTGCTACTGAGCTACATTGTCATCTTCTTGCTGGGATAATATTTACTGATCTTTTCTTCATTAGTAACATCAAAATGGGATAATGTTGACTGATCTTTTCCTCAATAGTAACATCAAAATGGGGACAATTTCTACTTATAAAAGTTGCAGAATGAGGTTGCTGAATTCACTAGCTTCATTTTATTTAAAAAATAAAAGGAAAATAGCTCACTTGCTTCACTAAATCTAAATTATTCCAGTACATGGGTCATGGTAAACCCTTATAACAAGTGGCCATTGGCTCCAAATGCTTAAAAAGTTCCTATTAGAACAGGAGAAGAGCACATAACAAATGGCTTTGTTCGCACCAATGAACAAGATAAATAACAGTCGAGTGGAGCTTGACCTCGTCTAGAGGGATCAGAATTGGAACTGCATATCGGTTGAATATCCAAGAGCTTCAAGGTGTCCAGCCATGGCCTTGTTCATGGGTGGCGGGCCACACATTAGAATCTACAGATCCAATATAAAATTAGAGTTTCTTCTTGGTGCTTTTAATTCTAAAACATTTTCTATCCATGATATCAGTAGCAATATTCGTAAATCGCTTAGAGAGTTCAGGAATGCTAAGATAAAGAATGTAAAGGAATAGGTAATATACCTGGATATCAGGTGCCGGTGCGGGGCAATGGGTTTGAATAATTTCCTTTGACACATAGCCAACACCACCATCCCATACTTCAGGAGGCTGAGGAAATAACATCATCATAATATAGTTTGTTAATAAAATGGCCATTAGCTCGGTCATGCAGTATGTAAAAACACGCCAACCAAAGCCATTCAAGCACAAGACTACACACAAATGGAAAGAGATGAAGGAATAGAAACGTTTATTTATCAAAAATGCTGTTCGGATGCCACTATAAATCTATATTACGCGTGTGGCTTATTGCACATGTCAGAACAGTTCAGTAAATCATGTAAGAATACCATTAATTAGTCCAACAAGTCATGATTTTCGAATGAAGTAACACTTATCAGACATTGTTCAAGTGGTTCAAACCACACAGCAAGTGCATTACAGAATCAGAGGAAATTGTATGTGTCGACTTTCATGGAGTAACAAATACAATGGATATGAACTCCAAAACTCACTTCCTTCTCAAATATTTTATCTAACAGGCACCACTCTGGTTGTCCTTTCTACATTTGAAAAGTATTTATATTTCGAAAATCGTTGTTGTTCATGGTCTAGTCAAAGCAGAAAATTTTCTGGCATTATTATTCTTTATTTCAATAAAAGCTTAACAACATTATCCATCATATTTGTACTTGCATTGCTGCTATGCATGAAAAAGTGAAAGGGGAAGAATATAACAGCACTTCAGATTCAGATAAAGCTACTCTGCTCCTAGGCCTATGACAAGATTTACAGAAAAATGAGCCAGATGAAGTACGAAAAAAACATGTAAGGAGACTGCCACATAGGAAAGGCAACTAACCTGGTTCAAAACATAGTAGACTTTGAAGCGACCAGGGTATTTGGCAACAAGGCTATCCAACTCTTCCTGCAAATAAATCATTTGCATTTTACTTTTGATCCATTTACATCTTGAAGTATTACATTTCTTAATTCCTATGAACAAGTCACCAACCACCCATGCTTGTGTTTCATCTGTGTGAGTAGATCCATGGTAACCAGAATAATCATTGCACATTAAATGTGCAACATTTAAAAATAGTTACAGCTATTTGAGGAAACTCATAATGTGATCTCTAATAATGATAGAAGGGAATGAAATCTGTCATGATGCTTATTATTATAAAATAAAATAAATTTTGAGTCATTCTAAGTCCTATGAGGTGAGTCTAAAGGCCTAGACTTAGGTAGTAAAAACATAAGGGCTTCAGCCAATCTTATGTTTGGACCTTGCTGCCACCAAAAAAAAAAAGGTCTTGCCTAGTATACAATTGCATTCAGGGCCCAATATAGCTGAGCGTTGCCCATAGAGGCAGGCTTGTATTCTTTTCTCCATAGGGGAAGACAGAAGAAACCTGTCTTAGGTTTGTTAGTTTGAAGCGATCAGTAAAGTAGGTAGTAGAAAGATTAACAACAAAGAAATAGGAAAGTAAAATACCTTCAAAAGAATGTCCTCATATGTGACATTTGCGTAAATAAGGTGTACATTTGTCGTGTCTTTTGGGTTCTCCAATATGGCTCTGGCTACCTAATCAGAAACAAAAACCAAAAAAAAAAAAAAAGAGGGTGAATGTAAACACTTAAACCTTGCAAAAGACTATAGTTAAAACATATGGCAAGCCAACATCTCATAAATAAGGGAAAATAAATTTAAAGAAGCACTTCTTAACAGAGGATGACATACTTGGAACATTGGAGTAATGCCAGAGCCTCCAGCAATCATCCCAAATGCTCTAACTTGACCGGGTTGATATGAGAACCGCCCCTAGAAGAAACAATTTGCAGAACAACAAAACAAAGAAATGAGAACCAAATGTGAATTATCATGTGGAACATAATTTAGAAGAGGCAAGAAAGCCATCTAGGCGGCAAGCCTTTAATAATAAGAGGAACACATAATAAAACAAACATGATATTTTCATATTCTATAGGAAATGCATTGCAAAGTTTGGTCAGACTGCATCATACTCAACAACAATGAAAGTAACAATCAGTTTTGTTTGGATAATCTAATATTTCTGGTTGCAACAAAGACAAAATGTCTAGCTTGCAGAAAAAAAAACAAAAAATCATTGTTGCTAACACCAATAGGAATGTTAACCAGCATATCTTCTCAATTGACAAAGCCCTATGAAACAGGGCAAAAAGGAACCAAGAACCTACAGCTAAGAGCACTTTATGCATTCATATGAAAGAAACCATATACCTTGGGTCCCTTCACAGCAAGATAATCACCAACATGTATCTCTCTGAAATGGTATGACATCCTTCCTTGAGGATACATCTACTTACAAGCAAAATTCCATTATAAAGTTAGCAGATGTGAACACCCAGATATCTAAGTATCACACTGAAGTCGACTCCAACCAACAAGAAATTGCAGGCAAGTACCTTAATAACTAATTCAAAATAACCAACATCAGAATCCAATGTTGTAGGTGTATATGGTTTAATAACCTCGTCACCTTGGCTATCCTTGCCCCTGTAAATATGAAAAACATCTAACTTATCTAGTACTCCAATTCACAAGCATTTGGAAAAATACATAAAGGATGAATACAATCAACTGAACCTGCAGCTTATATGCTGTCCAATGGGAAGACCCAAAACTGAAGTAGGAGTAGGAAGTTCAAATGTGAACTTTGCCACATTATGGCTCAGCTGCTGGCGCTTGACAAGTTTAAACTCTTTGAAATTCTCTGGATCTAGACAGCCTAAAAGCACATATGATAAAGTGAGCAACTTCATAAGAGAATACAGTACCAAAACTCACAGACAGGAAGAATTTACGCAGAAGCAGAGGCATATTTTAAGTCTCAGTAAGTTAACTTTTACAGGGACAAAAAAAGGTGATTGCCCTTCTAACATAGCCATTAACATGGAAAAGTCCATTTGCAAAAGCGAATAACCATCTCCAAAATCTTAAACTAGTCTAATGCAAATTTTTGGCAAAACAAATAATTGTGTATTCAGATACAAAAAGCTAACCACAATAAAATAGTTTGAGCTCAACATGATGAATGATGAAGGAAGCAAGCATACAAGGATTGGGAATAAAATATTTAGGGACCAAACAGAGTACAAGCAACAACAGAGGATACATCAGGAGCTCAGCGAGTCCCAACAAGCTAAATTCAAGTAGATTCAACCACCTTTACTGCTTGAACCAGCAATTGCCTAATCTAGCAGTCATATGTTAAATCCAACACAGAGATTGGTCTCTTGTCATGTCTGAGCATGTAACTTTACAATCAGGAATTCAGAACAATATTCAACAAAATATTGCAGTGGATTGACTCCAGCTGCTTTTAAACTTTTTCAAGTGCTTCCGGCGTACATCGTTTTTTATAAGAGCCACATAATACCAGCCCCAATCAGTCATCAAGCTGACCTAGCAAAGTTATAATTGCTCAATGCCCTTGAGCTCAGCAATTAAGCATGAAAGCCAAGTAGGCATTCAGTACTTATGAATAAAATTGCTTACATGGAAACAACTTGATTAGTATTACTTGCTTCTGACAGCTGGGTAAAGTACTTCAGCTGTTTTGACATTTTTTATAAATACGATTGCACTTTGACAGAAAAAAAAAAAAAAAAAAAAGGAATACTTCCATAACGAGCTATATGTAAACGGCTATTCCATCCCAGACACCAAGCTGTTCATGTTTTATGTGAAAGTCGTTCACTCCAGAGTATTTCTATTTCAAACTCCACAGAAGAAACGGAACTCTATCCACAATCAGTATGCCAAAACATGCTGGAATCGGAACAAATCATGAGAAGCAGAAAAAAGACTCAACGATGCTACAACCAACTAAACCAATTTGAAGACTTTCACATCCCAGTTTCATCTTTTATTCACTACATTCTAACAAGCTAATGTGTCAATACCAAACATACCCAAAAAAATACCCATTATTACATTAACCAACAGACACAAGCACAGAAATCAAGGATTTGCTACACCCATAACTTAGAATTCAAAGTACAATCAATCAAAAAAATAAAAAAAAGAAACACTATTTGAATAAAAGGACAAAACTTTAACAGCTAAAATATATGCAAAAAGCCAATTGAGTGAAAAGTCAATACCTTTGAATTTCCTAGAGGAAAACAGATAAGCAACAGCAACAACAATGGCTAAAACAGCTACTGCTACACCAGCAAGAATCTGAACATCCACAGATTGCAAGAATTCCAAATCCATGATCTTAAAACCAACCACCCCAAAATCTAACCCTTGTAATAAAAAGACACCAGATTTATAATTAATGGGTTGAACAAAAGAAAAAAAAAAAGCGGGTGTTAATTTATGCCTTGTTTTAACTTTTGCAGTGGTGATTTGGTTTGTTTTGGTTCTTGGCAGAGAAGAGAAAATGGTAGAATAGACAATGGTAGGGTGCAGAACAGACTTCACTAATCTTTCTAATAAGACCAAAGTGAATTATCTGGGGCACCTAGCCACTGTGCTTGAGACTTAATACTTTGGTAAAAGATAGAGAGTTATAATAAGTGATTGATTTGATTAGTTAATATTTATTTTTTTTAAATAAAAAGGTTTTGAGTTTAAATTTTATGGTAATTGTTTATTGAGATTATTTTAAATATATAATTTGTAATTATTTATTTTAAATTATTAATTATGATATATTTTATTTTGATATAAAAAATTAAATAATTTATTTATCTTAAATTTTTTAAAAAAATAACAAAGAAAAAATGTGGACCTAAATATATTCTCTTTTATATTTTAAAATAAAAAATAAAAAAAAAGATGAGGACCTAAATATATTCTCTTTTATAATTATAATAATCATGTGTTCTTCATATTTAATTAATGAATTGATTTATGAAAAAGATTTTTGTAACTTTAACTTAGTTTGATTTTTTTGTTCGAGTAAATAATATTAGGAAAATAATTTTATTTATTGTTAGCAAAATTTTTAAATTTTTCATGTAAAATTAGCCCAATGATATATCTTTTAATTGTATATTAAAAATAAAAATAATAATTAAAAAAGTTCATCAATCTTTTAATTTATTTATAAAATTAAAAATTTTCATTAAAACCGAACTCATATTATTTTATATAAAATTTTTATGTTTTTATAATTGTAGTTTGTTTTCGTTACACATTGCATAATTTATTTAATGAGAAAATTTTAATTTTTTATTTGAGATTTTATTTAATTTATCATTTTATTTGTAGGTAATGTGTTTATATCGCTTTTGAATATGTCTAACAATTTAGAATAGTTTGCTAAAAAGACGAATTTAGAATAGTTATTTTCTTAATATACACTTATTCAATTTTTTATTTTTATTTTAAATGATTTTTCGGTGTAAAAGAGTGACAAATCAAATCAAATATAGGGATGTATTTGTCATGTTTGGAAAAATATCTAAGATAGTATTTACGTTTAACTCTCCAATTTTTTAATAAAATAAATAAATAATCCAAAGAGTTTTTTTTTTTATATATATATATATAATAATACTAATAAGATTCTCTTTTTTGATGGTTACTGAAAAAGATTTTTCAAAGGGAAGAAAACAAAAAACATTTTCAAGAAAAAACCAAAATGTCACACTTTTTAATTGTCCCTACAATTATATCCAATTTAGCATTTTTTGCGTCTTTCCCATCAAATCCATCGTTCTTCACGTTTTTTTTTTTTTTTTTTTTTCAAATTGAAGTACTTTTCAAGAAGAAAAAGACCATTTTATTAGCATTCTCTACCAATAGAATTTTTTTGAAAACTTTCATTGAAACAATTGCATTGAGATAAGGTATTTTAGGTAAAAAAAATCACCACTAACATTAATAAATAATAAGAACTATAAATAAATAAATAAATAAAGTTAGGGTAAATTTCATAAATATTTTATATTATTTAAGTAGATTAAATTTTTTAAAAAAAATTTTAAAATCCAACACTTTAATTATCTCGTGCATTTAGTGTGGTTAGTGTTAAAATTAATGAAAACTAATCAAGTGCTGATGAAAGTGATGTACAAGATAATTAATTATCAGGCTTTAAATCTTGAGAGATTCTTTCAACCGACCATATCTATTTCTTTATAAACCCTCATTTGAAAACGAGAGATTCTCACTGCACTTAGTCCCCTAGCACAAGTTTTAAATTCATTGCACCCTTTTATTGGTTTACAATCAACAAAGAAATAAAGTAAGTTACATCCAACAACTTTCCAATCACAGATTCCCTCCTCATTGTTGATGCTTTGAAATTTTAAACTATCATCAATACCAAAATAAAATTCTGTTCACATGGTAATTACTAGTTATAATCACCTGAAGAAAAGGAAAAAAAAAAAAAGAAAAAAGGATAATTTCCTGTTCCTAAATTTTATTTCTGGTACAGGCTTTGGGATTATCACACAATATATAGGGACAGCGGCTTGGTGTTGTATCAGCTTCAAATTGATTCTGTTCTGTCCTGGTCACGTCTGGGATGATGCCCATATATGTTCTAAACTCATAGCAAAATCTTTCTTTCTATGAAAGATTATAGTACCGTGATCAGCATTTTGAATAATGTCAAGTTCCACGTCTAGGAACTTCTTCTTGATGTTGTTGCTGCACTCTAATGAAACAATCGGATTGTCATAAGCTAATTTTGTATAGGATCATAATCGAACATAAGTTATCATATGTCATTCATGCATAGGATTATAATCGAGTAGAGGTACCAAAAGGGAGAATATATCTCATGCATTAAAAAAAAAATATATCTCTATTTCAAATATTATAATAATTTTTGGTAGTATAATTATAAAATTCTATTAGGGGTGAGCAGTCGACATACTGTTGAGCTACCTCATTGACTAAGGTACGTGCTAGACCACTCATCTAAGATTGCTCCTTTAACCTCGACGATAGTGAGAAAATTTATTGTATCATTCTCGATATTAATAAAATATTTTTTTATATACGGGAACGTCAGAGGTCGTCTTGGTGTGCTCTCATTTTGTCTCGATATATCATTATGTATGCTTGAGATTAACTTGTGACTTGTTAGTTGCCTATTCAGATATCGAACTATTCTCGACTGACTTGTGCGGAAGCATCCATTTAAGTACCATACGGTCTATTGCTTCATTGAGAGAAAGCTTAACCCGTGACATGTGGTATCAGAGCATGGTTGAAAAGTGCTAAAAATTTGATAAAATGGCTACAAGTGGTGGATTTAGTGACCAACAGAGAATTGATGAGCTTAAGGCCATGAAGGCTGCCTTAAAAGCTCATGTGGTAACTCATGATCGACTGAAGGAGATTGAGACATCCCAGCAAAAGTTGTTCGGTACTCCACATAGCTTGGGTGATAAGACTAGAGATGCCTTGAATGTCCTCCAAAAAGAGTTTGAAGAGCTCATGGCCCAAGTGAATGTGCTATAAATGGCTGTGGCTAGGTCAAGTTCTAGCTCGATGAAAAAAGAGAAAAGGGCCAAGGTGCCGAAGCTTCGATGTTTTGAGGGGGTAAGAGATGTAAAAGAGCTTGAGAACTTCCTATTTGACATGAAACAATACTTTCGAGCTGTGCGCACAAAATCAAATGAGGATAAGGTTTCAATGGCTTCAATATATCTTGCCAAGGATGCCAAGCTATGGTGGCATTCAAAATTTGTATATGATGAATGCTCTATTAAAACTTGGGTAGATTTTAAGCAATAGTTGAAAAATTAGTTTTTTCCTGATAATGTGGAGTATATGACCCAAAAGAAGTTTCGAGAATTGGTGCAAACATAAATGATGCAAGCGTTTGTGATGAGCTTTTCTACCTTGATGTTGGACATTAAAGACATGTCTAAAAAAGATAAGATGTTTTATTTCCTTGAAAGCCTTAAACCTTGGGCCATGACGAAATTGTAAAGATAAAAAGTGCAAGATGTGGCCACGGCCATGGCTGCTGCCAAATGTCTTCATGATTATAATGATGGCCCCTCAAAAAGGAAAAATCATTCATCAGGTAACAATAACTCCAACTTTAGGAGTGAGAGAAAGATGGTCAGAGTGGATCAACCTTTTAGTAGAGATCAGATATGTGACCGTCTAGTTGAGACAATACCCAACCCAAGGTAAATAATGCATCGAATTTTAAGCCGAAGCAACCAATAACTTGCTTTCTATGCTAAAAGCCTTATCAGGTGACCAAATGCCCACATAGAGGTGCCCTTAATGCTCTAAGAGCCTCATCTCAAGAATTTACTAAAGCGTCTAAAACAATAAAAAAATTTGAAAAAGAGCCAATAAGAATGGGCTTAATGTGATTCCTTAATGCCCTTCATACCCAACTAAACATGATAAAGAAAAAACATGAAAAATGTTTGATGTATGTGGACCTAGTACTCAATAGAAAGATCACAAAGGCCATGGTAGATACAGGTGCAACCGATACCTTCATCACACCAAGCAAAAATGTGTGATTTCAAGGTTAATAAAGACTGTGGGCAAATGAAAACAGTTAATTCGTCAGCCTTTGCATTCAGTGAAAGCTTTAAGAGTGTGATGACCAAGTTGAGGCCATGAGAAAAAAATACAAATTTTATAGTTTCCCTCATGGATGACTTTAATGTTGTCTTAGGATTGGACTTTAAGATATTGGCTCAAGAAATCTCAATCCCTGCTGCTAGTTATCTATTGTTCTTTAGGGAACGCTAGTGTGTTGTGCCGGTCACTATCCTTCTTAAAAATGGGAAGAAAATTATTTCAGCATTATAATTCAAGAAAGGGGTAAAGAGAAGAGAGCCTTCATATATGGCCATGTCGATTTACAATGAGGGGATTGAGTTGGAACCAATTCCTGATAAGGTGAAAAAGGTATTGAAAGAGTTTGTGAATGTGACGCTAAAGCAATTAGCCAAGGCCCTACCTCTTTGAAGATCGATAGACCATGAGATTAAGCTTCTTCTGAGAGTTAAACCATCAGCTAAAGCCCCATATCGTATGGCTCCTTTAGAATTGGCTGAATTGAGAAAACAATTAGATAAGCTTTTACAAACCGAGTTCGTTAGACCATTAAAAGCATCATTTGGGGCACTTGTGCTATTTCAGAGAAAACATGATGAGAGTTACGGTTATGTGTGGACTATAATGTTCTGAACAAAGTCACTATGAAAAATAAATATCCTATTCCCCTTATTACGGATTTATTTGATCAACTAAGCCAAACAAGTACTTTTTTAAATTAGACTTGAGATCCGACTATCATCAAGTCAAAGTTGTTGAAGGAGATAAGCCAAAAACTACTTATGTAACTTGGTATGGTGCATTTAAATTTCTTATTATGCCTTTTGGATTGACTAATTACCATGTTTTGTACCTTAATGAATTAGGTGTTTCATGACTATCTTGACAAGTTTATGGTCATTTATTTATATGACATAGTGGTCTATAATTTTACCTTGGAAGAACATTAAGAGCACCTATGTCTTGTATTTCAAAGACCACAAAATCACCAACTGTATGTTAAAAGAAAGAAAAGTGCATTTGCTTAGGAATAAATTTATTTATTAGGCCACATTGTTGAACAAGGCCATATTCGATAGCTATTAAGAAAGTTAGGGCTATCAAGGAGTGGGCAACACTAAAAAATATCAATGAACTCCGTTCATTTTTAGGATTGGACAATTATTATAGGAGATTTATGGAAAGGTACTCGTGTAGAATCACAGCTTCACAAAGCTATTGAAAAATGAGCATAAATGGTATTGGACAAGTGAATGTCAAGAGACTTTTGAAGGATTGAATGAAGCCATGATGAAGGACCCTATCTTGGTTTTTCCCAACATTGGAAACCCTTTTGAAGTTTAAACAGATGTATTTGATTTTGTTATTAGGGAAGTACTTTTGCAAGAATGGCACCCGATAACATTTGAAAGTCGAAAGTTAAGCAAAGCCGAAAGAAGATAAATGGCTAAAGAAAAAGAACTAATGGCAGTAATCCATTGTTTAAGAGCATGGCAGCATTATTTGTTAGGTTCACAATTCATAGTAAAGACGAACAATGTGACAGTTAGTCATTTTCTCACCCAACTAAAACTCACGACTAAGCAAGCTAGATGGTAAAAATTTTTAGCTAAATTTAAATTTTGTTTTGAGCACACTGCTGGAAGAACCAATCAAGTGGTAAATGCATTAAGTAGACGAGCAGAGTTGGCTGCACTTAGGAGAATTGCCCCAATGGTAGCTAGTAAAATCACAACAGATGTTCGCAAGCTAATTGAAGATAATATGAGAAAAAACCCACAGGCCAGTGCCATTCTGAAGCTAGTAGAAAAAGGGAAGTCCAAATACTTTTGACAGAAAAATAGGGCCTTATTGATAAAAGGTCTTCGATTGTTTATGTCAAAAAAAAAGTTTGAATGTTAATGAGGGAATGCTATGACACACCATAGGTGGGTCACCCTGGTTGGCAATGTACTTTGGCTTTATCGAAACAAGGCTATTATTGACCTCACATGTAGCAATATGTAATAGATTATATGAAGACTTGCCTTGTTTGCCAACAGGATAAACTTGAAAAGAAGAAACTGGTAAGCATGCTTGAACCATTACTGTGCCTACAAGACCTTAGGAAAGTATTTTCCTTGACTTTATATCAGGCCTTCTTAAAGTTAGCGATCTCTAGTCTATTCTAGTGCTGATTGACCGTTTCTCAAAGTATGCTACGTTCATTCTCGCCTAAATGTATTACATTACGAAAGATACAGCCCGACTAATATTTAAGCATGTAATCAAGTACTAGGACCTTTCTCAAAACATTGTCAATGAAAAGGATCCAAGATTTACTCGATCATTCTAGAGGAAACTTCTCAAGATCTTGGAATCTCAACTCAACATCTCTTCAAGTTATCACATGCAAACTAATGGTCAAATTGAACGATTTAATGGGTTGTTGAAGAAGTACTTAAGACACTTTGTTCAAACTAATCAGAAGAATTAGCCTTTATTGTTGGATGTAGCTCAACTTTGTTTTAATTCCAACAAGTGTTCTTCTACAAACAATAGTTGGTTTGAAGTGGTCACTAGACAACTATCAAGACTACCTCATATGTCTCTTAAGCCATATCGAGGGAAGAATTCGCGAGCCTTCAACCTTAGCAAAGAATGGAGACAAAATACTGAAATTGCGTAAGCATACTTATAAAAAGCATCGAAGCGCATGAAGAAATAGGCAAACAAAGGTCGAAGGGTACAACAATTCAAAGTTGGTGATCTTATTCTTATTAGATTAGTGCATGAACAAACTAGGTTCTTGAAGAAGTGGGATTGTAAATTGGTGCAAAAATATAATGGTCCCATAAAGATCCTTTTCAAAGCGGAGAATGCTTCTTACAAAATCAACTCGCCAAAATGGATGAAGGTGCATCATTTGTTCCATGTGAGCAACTTAAAGCCTTACCATGCAAACCACACAAATGCAAATCACAGTGAATCAACTAGGGCTACCATTTCCATGAAGCCACCATCAGAACGTCAAGTTTAAGAAATTTTAGCTGACAGGTTATCTAAAGCATCTCGAAGATCAGTCCATAAATACTTAGTGAAGTAGAAAGGCTTATGACCAGAAGAAACTAGTTGGGAAAAAGATTATGACCTCTGAGCACTCAAGCAAAATATTAAAGAATTCCAAGCTAACAAGTCAATAAGGACATCGATAGAATAGGTAGGGGATGATGTCATGAGCCAACCTTGTATAGGGTTATGACCAAGAATAGGTTGTCATGTGCCACCCATGTATAGGGTCATGACCAGGTAGAGGTACCAAAGGGGAGGGTAGATCTCTTGTGCTAGGAAAAAGTATCTCTATTTCAAACATTGTAATGGTTCTTAGTAACGTAGCTATAAAATCCCATTAGCTCTATAAAAGGGGTAAGCAGTCGGCATATTGTTGAGCTACCTAACTGGCTAAGATACGTGCTAGACCACTTATCTAAGGTTGCTTCTTTGGCTCCAATGATGGTGGGAAAACTCGTTGTACTATTCTCAATATTAATAAAACATTTTTTTGTATACAAAAATGCCAAGGGTCACCTTGGTGTGCTCCCATTTTACTCCGATATATCATTGTATATGCTTGAGTTTAACTTGTGACTTGTTGGTTACCTATTCAAATATCGAATTATTTTTTATTGACTTGTGTGGAAGCATCAATTTAAGTGCTGCACAATCTATTGCTTCGTTGAGAGAAAACTTAACCCATGACACATTATCACCATGGATGATACAAACCGTTACTCTAGATCTAATCAAAATTTCCGGATAGTCATCCATGAACTTTGCTTCTCCACGTATGACATTGTGCATGCTATGCCAAGCTGAATGATGGGTATGCCTAGTCAAGTCTACTTTCATGAAATTGAGTTCCCTGGAATAGTAAAATCATGAAACACAACTTAAAATTAAAACATATGATTATCATGTTTGTCATGTTGAATGCATATATTTGTGTATATGCATGTATCAGTAATTTGTTACCTTCTTTGAATCAATAGCTTCAGAATCCGCTCCCGTGTCCTATGGTTCCGGCAAAAGAGGAAACAAACACATCTACCCACATGCTCATACAATGACATAACAGATTTACTAAATGCTAATGGTGGCCACAGCGTTTTTTCAGCAAGTGTGTTGAGCACCATTGAAGTACTTGTTCCATCTCTTGCAGAAGGGAAGTAAGGCTAAATGTAGCAATTAACATGTTACAGAAACATTTCAAAATTGGTTTTGGGTGTTTTAGAAATCTTTGCACTGAAAAGGCTGATTTTCAAATTCTATTGAACAATTTAAGGTTAATGAAACTACTCACAGGTGCAACAAGAGTGACTGATTTGAGAAACTTTGAGTACTTTGCAGCTAAGGCCACAGGGATTATGCAACCCATGGAATGTGCCACCAAATGGAAAGAATTCAACTGATATGGAGAGATTACACATTTCTCAATCATTTTCACATTATCATTCAACGTATACAAACTCACTTGGCTTTGGACTTCTGCCAAATCCCAAAAGGTCAACAGCAAAAAGTCTGTAGTACTGATCCTTTACAGGTCCAGATAGATTCTTAAAAACTGTTTCTGTCCAAAATGAGGAAGAAGAAAGGAACCCATGTAAAAATATCATATTTTCAGCTGGATCTCCTGAATCCTGATCGGTTCTCACTGTCAAACAAAAAGATTGGCATCAAAATCAGTAGCTAATTTCATTCAACATTCAACTGTTACATCCTAGTTATAGTAATGGATATATGTTCGTTTAACTCAAATGATTCATCCACCTTCTTTAGGAGGTCGATTCCAACAAGGTTAGGGTTTGGTTCCCAGCACTTGCAAATTTTTGTTTCCCAATTTGTCCTTGGACCTTTCTAGAAAATTCAATCTAATCTCTTTTAGTATTTATATCAACGAATTGCCTACATTATGGCTAAGCTGTTCATAATTGCTTTGATAATCTTTACCATCAATTACCAGACAGAAAGTCCTCTTTGGATTGGTAAATCAAGCTGTGTCAAATGATTATATTGATGGTATTAAAATCAGTCGTAGTGGACCCATTCTGTCTCACTTATTGGAAGAGTGGCTTGCTATCTCAACTGGTAAAGAAATTTTGATTGAGGCAGTGGTATGTGCGATTCCCATCTACACTATGGCATGCTTTCGATTGCCCAAAAAGCTATGTGATACGCTGAATTCTATCATAGCTAAATTCTGGTGGGGGCAGCAAAAGGATGAACAGAGAATTCATTGGATCATTTGGAGTAAACTCACTCAGAGCAAACTAGGTGGTGGGATGGGATTCGACTCAAGTATTTTTTATATTGCGATGCTAGCAAAACAAAGTTGGAGAACAATGGAAAATCCTAATGCTTTGTAGGTCAAGATACTGACGGGGAGGTACTCTCCAAATTGCTTATTCTTGGAAGCTGAAAAATTAAGGAGCACGCGCATCCTGGGTCTGGAGCAGTTTAATGGATGGTAAAGACTTTCTTAAAGAAAATTTGGTGAAGAGAAGGTTAACATTCGGACTGATAGGTGGATTCCAAGACTTGGGAGGGAAGAATTACAGCAATCAGAAGGCAGGGGTATGAACAGACTACAAAGACTAGAACAGATCATAGATTGGGACAAAGGGATGTGGAAGCTAGAAGATATAGATGCTTATGTGACTCCACAGCAGAAGCATGCCATTCTGGTGGTTCCAATTCGTCAGAATTTGGGGGGAGATATAGGCTGATATAGAGTGCAAATGAAGAAGGGGAATGTTCAGTTCGATCTGGATACTATATTTGCTAAAAAAAATGCACGGGAGAGAAAAAACAGTGGAGCATCCTCCTCCCATGTGCCTGACGACAAGGTTTGGAAGATTATTTGGAATATGCAAATATTGCCTAAGATCAGAAGTTTTATATGGAGAGCATGTTTAAATGCAGTGGCCTCTTTTGATAGTTTGCATAAAAGGAAGATCCTGCCAAGTCCGGAATGTCCTTTTTGTGGCGAAGAAAAGTAGACAATTGAGCATATTCTGTTGCAGAGCGAGTGGACTAGATTGGTATGGTTTGGTAGCTCACTTTCTTTAAGAATAAACACTGGGTCTGTTAGTATCTTTGATCAGTGGTTGCTGGTTGTATGCAAGAGCATTGAGCGAAAAAAAGATAAGGCTCAGATGTTATCCTTATAGGGTTTGTTTGCTGGACTACTTGGAAAGTTAGATGCGAAGCAATATTTGAAAACATCAAACATGATCCAAGAGAAAGGGAAAAGGTCTAAACTTAAAATGAACATATATAATTCAATGTCGTTTTTAATGATTAATTCATCAGTACTGTTCAAACTTAATGATCAAGAATTAAACAATAATTCCCTGAAATTTACCTTGTGGAAGCTCTTTCACAAAAACATGAAGCTTCTGATCATCTTTCTTCATCCAAGAAACCAAGGACTCGCATCCACAATCAGACCACCTATGCACCAACTCTTTTCGACCACCATCATCATCATTTTTCTTTTCATATTCACACTTTCTTGCAAAACCAAGAAACCCCATTTCCCTGAAAACATTTTTCCTCCCATACAAAGTCTCTGACAATTCCTTGATCTCTTCACCAAAACACTCCCCATTTTTCTCTCCCTTGTTTTCACAATAACATTGAGAGCCTTTACCTTGAAATAACTCATCAAGTAACTTGTATATCACACAAAGAACAGTAGCCAGAAAGTCAAGGGAAAGAAAGACAAGAAAAGTGATGACATCAAGGAAGATTGTACCACACTTCCTAGTCAATTTTCTTGGTAAATTTAAGACAGATATTGATGGAAAAACAAAGTGAAGGGCAGTGGTAATTAAAGAAAAGTGAACAGCTAATAAAATTGTGGAGTTTTGAGGAATGGACAAGAATTAATATATATATATATATATATATATTGTAATACCTCCAATCTCATATTAGTAAAATGTATAAAAATGATATAATATATTTGTAAAAATCTAAACCCAAAATCTGTGAAACGTATTTTGTGAGACTAAACTGTAAAATTTTCTGATCAAAGTAAATAGTATCTCACAGGTTAAAAGACAAATATAAATGATTTTGGTCAACACGAAAATTTATAATTAAAATGAATGTTGAGCCACAGGCTGCAAAAGTTAGGAAGAGTAGGTAAATGAAAGAGTTTAAGAATCTTGGGAGAAAGATTGTTGTTACATTTTTGGAAGTTACATTTTTGGAAGATATCTAGCTACAAATAACGAGACAACACATAAATAACTTTTCAAGTATCAAATTAATTAACAAATTTATTATTAAATACAACATTAAATATTTTTAAATTTCATGTATCGCATTAAATTTTTTTTTATTATAATTTAAAAAAAAATTCGTATCATTAACCCTTTCTACTTCTCTCTATTCATTTCCCTATGCATCTAGTTAGGATTTCTTAATATTTTCAGTTCCGTTAGTAGTGAAAGGTCGAAATCTGAATAATAGAAGTATCGAAAAGAAAAACCTCAATAATATATAATAAAATGATCACAAGACAGTGATATTTTAACATTGCTGACAAAATCCTTACTTTTTTTTATTATATTCTTTGTTACCTAACTAATGCACAAAACAATGCGTTGAAAACACAAAATGATAAAGATATGTAATCCAAAATTAGAAATATTTTGCAATTGTAGAACTTTTTAGTACACAAAAATGTAAAATGGTACACTTTATGGGGCAGGTTTCTTGTTCTTCTCCAATAATAAAGAGGAGCAAATCAGCCAACAAACATAATTATTGGATGTTTCAGAAGGATATGGATATATGGTGATAATACAAATTGATTTTGTTACCTCAGCTACTGTCGCTGTCCTTTTTTCCTGTATCCGAGTTCACAACTGGAAGATTTCTACGATACAGTTGAGATGTCAACCTCCTTTCTAGTGGTGTTTTCCGCTTGCTTACTACGAACCTATTCACCCCTTTCCTCATTGGCATTATCGATGGGAAATCTTCATCCGGTATCTGGCTGAGCTCTGAAATGTCCTTTATTTGGGCAACACGGCGAAACCACCTCTCTGCTTTGGCCTCCTCCGACATGTCCAATGGATCTGGTTCCTTCACCGCTGAACCTTCCAAACTCTTTCCACTCCAGGTGCTTGTAACATTCTGATTCCCAGATGGTTGGGGTGAACTTCCTGTTGAATCTGTCATCCGTTCCCTACTCTCATTCTTAGAATACTCACTGCTCAAATTATCATCATTACTCGTTTTTGGATTGATAAATTTCTGGTTTGAATACCCACTAGTCTGTGCCATATAAGCAGCATCTCTCTGTATCTCATTTAAGTTCTCTCCAGCAGGCTTTGAGCTTTGCGTCAGCTGGTTTTGCACTGGCTGCATACTCTCTGTAATGGACACCTCAGATAACTTCTCTGGTATCACAGAGGTAGAGGTTTCATCAGTTGCTTTTGCACTAGAATCTGTTCCCTTATGTTGTTGCTTATCCGTTTTAGCAAAGTAGTCAGGTGGGAAAGGGACAAAGGGAACATAATTGGTATTGCCAGCTTGCTCTATTGCGGCACGTCTCTTGTAAGTAGGAGAAGTCAAAGAACGGTCTTTCTTTCTGCTGATTAGATTTTCTCCTTTGTGCATTCGCGTTGTCTCAGGAAAGTCCTCATAAGAACTTGCATTGCCAAGATCTGTAACATTATGGAGCTTGGTAACCTTCTTAAACCATCTCTCAGATTTTTCATCTTGTTCAAGCTCTTTGTCCCTGCTCTCTTTTTCATTCTTCATAAAGAGTTGCTGACTTGTTAGAGACTTGCTCAACTCCTCACTCCTGGAAACAGCATCCGTTTTACCAACTGCATTTGAAACAACAGACTGGTCGTCGTTTGATACAGTATTACAACTCTCTTGTATCTTTGAATTTTCAGGTTTCTTGGCAAACATATCTGCTGGTAATGGCACAAATGGAACATAATTGGAATCGGTTCCTCTAGGATGACCATCCTGCCTAGAAGTAGAAGTAGATGCAGTCACAGGATTCTCCGCTCCACTATTGATACTATAATCATTAGATCCAGAAGAGGTGGATGAACGACCAAGGATCTCATCTAAACTCCGGCTCACTTTTGCATCTAGTGTCTTATTTACTCCCCCAGTCTGAAAATTATTACGCTCAGCAACGCCATCATTATCCACGTTTCTTTGGTACTGAGCATTGGCCAACCTCCTCTCCAGAGGTGTTTTCCTTGTACTTACAACAAATCTGTTAACACCTCTCCTCAAAGGCATGATTTCAGGAAAATCTTCATCTGCTATGGCACTGCTCATATCAGAAGTACTATCAAGCTGAGAAACCTTACTAAACCATCTTTGTGCTTTCTCTTCATTGGCAGCTAACCTCCTATCAAGATCAGATTTATTTGAAGAAATCCCATTGCTGTATGCCAAACCTGGCTTGGAGTAGGTATTACCAAGTGAGATTGCTCCAGGACGCTTGCAATCACACCTTAAGCATACAGTGTTCCTCCCATAATTAAAGAAATTACATCTGTATAAAGGAGTGAATAAATTAAAATCCACCATTTTAATTCCCAAAACAAAACAAAAAAGAGTAATAAAAGCAACACTCACTGGGGACACTCCCACTCTCCACCAGTCAATTGCCTCTTGGGCCGTGCTTCCTCACACTCAAGGCATTTCACATTTCTTGCAAAGTTCATAAAAGTACACCTGCACAAAGAATAAAATGCTATTAATCAGAGATAACAATAAAGATTCACAATGATAAAAGGGAATGAAATTTCAATGTTTGCCACCTTATTCAAGTATACCACCAGAGCTTACAAAAAGGTTATATAACCCTACACAGCTAGACTATCTATGAAGATGACAGAAAATGAATGATTCTACCTTGGGCAAATCCAGTCACCTCTTTTCATTTCAACATTCTGCCCAAAAGACCTTGGCATTTGTCTATATCTATCTGGGGGTTGAGTTTGCTCATATCCAGAATAGTTTGACACTGCAGGACTGTCAGTCAGTTTGGCCAACTCGCCCAGCAAATGTCGGATGGATGACTCAACAGGCTCACTGTTGTAGAGATTGCTTCTCTCAAAGGAAGCAGAAAGATTGCTTGCATAACTCAATAAAAACCTCATCAAATCAACCAAGTTTGCTTTATCAACATCTGCAACCTAAAAACAGAAAAACACTTAGAAACATAGCATAAACTAGTTTTAAAGCTCTGAATCAACAGCATCAAAGATGTAAAGAACTCTAACATAAATTTTATTTTAATCACACATATACAACCACGCAAGATTCATACGTAGGAACATTTCTAGGAGGTCCTACGATGCAAGAATAGGCCTTTAGGAACTCTTTCACGATTAACTGACTAAAGGCCTTGATTTCTAGCACAAAAGTTTCTATTCTTTTTATCGGCTTCTCCATCCTAAAACAAAGACATGCGCTTTAACTTCCTCCTTACGATATACATTTAAGTTAAAACAAAAATAAGCAAACTTTGAACACCATTGACAGTTTAATCTAACTACATCAAATATTCGAACAAATGAAACAGCAAATATTTTCAACACAATCCATTAAACAAAATCCCCAACACTTACATTGCCTTCACCACTGTCGAGAAACAATCTCAACTTCCTCGCGGACTCCTCTCCGTCCTTGAACAAAAAAGGCTTCCCATTTCGCACCACCACGTCAATCTCCTTCCTCGAAAGCAATCTGACCATAAAAACCAATACAAGAAAAACTCAAAACAGCGAAGAAAAAGACATAATTTGAGCAAAATTTTCTTCTCACTTCCATTTTTGTTACCTTAAAAGGTCTGATCTATCACGCGCGAATGCCACGCACGCATGAAGCACGCCCAGAAACTCTTCCGGGAACTCGGAAGCAGCCGCCGCAAACTCAGTGGAAGTGTGGGTGGAATTGAAGTAGCCGGCTGTTGAGATGTTGTTAAGGAGACCGGAGAATTCAGGCCAGGGATGATGGGGTGGGGCCCATAAAGAGGAGTTAGATAAATTCGCGGAGGCGGTTTGGGTGTGGAAATGGCGTGAGGAAGGTTTGAGAAGGAAAAAGGGCGAGTTTTTTCTGTTTTTAGTGGTAGAGTGCAAAGGGCGAAGTGAAGAAGAAGGGTGGTGTTGGTGGAGGACGAAGGAGAGCCGGATGCGGTGGCGAGAAAGGCGGAGGAGGGTGGAAGGGGGGCGATGGTTGTGGAGAAGAGGGGAAGAGGGGGAAAGGAGCATTAGGAACCTGCTGCTGCTGCCCATTTTTTATTTTTTATTATTCACAAGGTTGCATTAGGGATGGTAGTGGTGGTGGCGGAGACCGGAATACGGTGGCAGTGGTCGTCAGACTAAACCCTAGATCCTTATACGGGTTTTGGTGGTGGGAGAGGAAGAGGTATTGTTTATCCTCTGGCTTCGGGGCTTCTGGCTATCAAGCTAATTGCCAAATGGTAGTAAGATTTTTCTTTCGTGGGTTTTTTTATGGGCCAGAGGGATTATCCCTATGTTTTGGAAATGGAAACTCATTTTTTTCTTCTTAAAAATATTTCCTTTTTTAAAATAAAATAAATTTTCAATTTTAATCAATTATTTATAATAATCGGCCAAATTATGCCGAAAAACTCTATACTAAATGAAATTTTGAAATTTAATTTTTTTATTATGTTTCATATATATTTAATTTTTTATTATTTTAATTTAATAATTTTAATTCAATCATGAACGGTATTAATTTATTTCCAATAAAATCAACGAGGTGGTAATTGACTCACTAACTTATATGTTGATTAGCTACATTGACACATACATTGATTGGGTTGATGTAACACGATGATCAATTAAAAAGATTTTTAGTGCTGAGGTGTAACAAAATAATGTCATGTGGTAATTTAAAATTTTTCAAATTATATTTTAAAATTTATTTCTATTATTTTATTAAATATTAATAATTAAAAAAAAAAAACACTAAAAATTTATAAACCCAAAAATTTCATCCTCAATAACCTGGAATCCGACAATCGAAGATTGTGTCAATCATCATCTACCGCCTTGACCATCATTGGAATATCATCAAAATTTACCCTGAAAACTTCTCTTAATTTCCTCTACAAATCTATTAGCTTATATTTTTTCAAAAAAATCTCTTTTTTCATGAAAAAAAAAAAAATCTGAATCCTAAAAACTTAGATCTAATATTATCACCACCTCTTATGATCACCAAACTTTCTTCGATTTTTCTCTCACCATTCTCTGGTTTCCACTGTTGGAATTTAAAAAATACTTCCGAAAACCCCTTAAACCCCAAAATTTTAACTTTCCCAAGCTCTCACCAATCTTTTTGCAAGCTTGGTAACCAACTCATAGCAACTGAAAATAAGCCCTGGCTAAGACAATAATGAGCCAGTTGGGATGAATTTTTACTTGCTTAGACTCCGGCATAAAACATTATTATTTTTGTACTTGATCGAATTTAATTTGTATATGTATAAAATCGTAATTGATTAAATTTAAAATTAATTTAATAATTTTAATTTAGTATAATATTTATAAAATATTATTTGTTTAATATAAATTACATCTTTATTATCATAAATATAATATTTTTATTAAGTTAATATTTTAAATTAAAATATTAAATAATAATTTTATTAATAAAATACACATATATATAATTAAATAAATAATAAAATATATTATATGTATTAGGTTGAATTGAGATTGATTTACCTAAAATTTTATTTTGATTGATCCTAATTAAAAAAAAAATCCAATCCAATCTAAAACTTAATTTTTTGATAAAATCAACCTTATAAAATTAGATCTAAACCCAACAAATTCAGATAAATTTACCATCCCTAACCTTAGTCACAATTTCGCTCGACAACAGTACACAAGGAGCAAGAGAAAAGCACACAATATCATTAAAAACATACCAATTTCGCAGCAAAACCCAAAGAAATGTAAACTCGAAACTAGTTCTAATGCCTATAGTATGGCCCTTGTATGTGTCAATGCATCTTTTATATATATATATATATATATATATATATATATATATATCTCAGATCTTTAGATTTTAGCCCATGGAACCTAATGCAAAGAACCGATCAAATGGATGGAATTCTACGTAGGGGTGAGAAAAAAATTGTAAAAACCAAAAATCGATTCAAAATCATAGCATTCGATTTAAATTCGTTTGTTATTTGATTTATATCAAATTTGAATATTAAATGTGTATATTAAATTTAAATTAAATTTCATATTTAAATGTTAAAAATAAAAAAAATTACATCGAATCGAATTATATATTTTTATTAATTTTTATATATTTTTTAAATTTTTATAAAATAAAAATAATTATTTTATATTTAAATATATTAAAATTTTTATTAAAATAATATATAATATTTCAAATTTAAAATTAAAAAACCGATAAACGAAATCAAATATGTAAAATTCAGTTTGGATTAAATCAATTTCAATATAAGATTAATTTAGATTCGAATTAAATTTTAAAAAACTAATATTATGCATTATATAAAAAAATTAAATCAAATTCAATCCAATTTAAACTATTATTACCCTTAATTCTATGGTAGCACAATTAGATATATGTTAAGAACAACATCAAATATTTTAACGTTAGGGATTTGGGATCTTTTAATTGGTTAAGAAATGGGTAGTAAGGATTTGAGATCTTCGACTAATTAAGAAATAAGTATTAGGGATTTTTTTGTTTACTTTCATATTTTGGTTTTCATTTCGCTTGGTACGGGTTTTTTTTTAAAAAAAAAAAAGAAAAGGCTTTATTTTTTATTAAGAGAAATTAGTTAGATTTAAAAATATACAAGAAATAAATTTTAAAATTTAATTTGAAAAATTTTAAATTATTCATGTGACATTAGATCTAATAATCTTAAATACGATACGGTGACACAACATATATATGATACAAATATATGACACAAAAGTTGTACGACTTAAAATTTTAATAATAACTATATATAAGTTTTATAAAATCAAAAATATATATTTTATGTTTTCATATTGATATAAATTATAACATATAATTTTTATGTAAAATACAATCCAAATATACAATTTTTAATATTTTATATGATATAAATATATGAATCACTAAATTTATGTAACATTATTTTATTACATTTCAACATTAAAAATCTTTTTAATTAGTCATCATGTCACGTCAAACATGATTAACACATAAATCAACAAGTAAAAATCACACCTTTGATTTTAACAGAGATAAATTAATATTGTTTATGTTTGATTGAAATTATTAAATCTAAATAGTAAGAGGATCAAATTTGTATAAATTTATAGTAAAGTGAATAAATTTCAAAATTCTATATGGTAAAGGATCTCCGGCATAATTTAACCTAAAATAATTTGATAATTTAAAACATAACACAATGATATAACATGAAAATGATACGAAAAAAATATGAAAATGACATATATTAAATTTAGTAAAAATCATATATGTGTTTAATAAAAATAAAAATATTATTTCATATCTTATAATGACACAAATTATAACATGTAATTTTTATGTAAAATATAAAATAAGTGTATAAATTATTAGTGTTTTACTCGAATTGTTAAATTATATTATTATGTCTCATTTTAACTTTGCACAAAGTTCAAAAAAATTTTAAATTAAAGTTAGACTATCATTAACTATAAAATTTTTTTCCAGTTTACACAAAGTTTTAAAAAAATTAACTTGATATTTCAAAAAAAAAAGATTTAGTTAAAAATTGACTTTAATTAACTATAAATTTTCTTTCTTGAATTACCTTTATCTTGAAAAAAAATGTAAAAATAGTTAAGGATAATGAAAGAAAGTAAAAATGATTTTTTTTTTAAACTTTCAAATGATGCATTATTTTGAAACAATTAAAGATAAATAAACAAGATTTTATATGGGAGATGGAAATAGTAATTAATATTACACATGTCCGGACATTTGTAAAATGCAAATAAATCAACTTGATAAAATTATATATATTTTTATTACCTTACTTTAAGCAAATATATATTAGTTTTAGAAATAAATCTATATTCCTTTGATTTAATTGCATAGAAAGTTGAATTTAAAGTTGAGTTTGCATTGCAATGAAATAAAATCAGTATTTTTATCAAAATAAATAAATAAATAAATAAATAAATTTATATTTGATACACTATCAATAAATCAGATGATAACAATTCATTAATGAAATAAATCAGATGATGATACCTCATTAATGAGTAAATTATTTTAATTTTCGTACATTTATTTTAATTATTGATATTTATTCATTAATGAGTTATCATCATCTGATTCATTAATAGTATATAACATTTATACACTGACAGTATAACAAATATAAACTATAAATAAAATTAGTATCGAAATAGGATGCTAATTGATAAAAGTGAGACAAAAATTTTTGAAAACGTTAGTCTATTAAATAAAATATTTTATTATTGGAAAATATGGTGAAAATCATTAGTGACATATAGTAAGTTTCAATTTTCTATTTTATGAAAACAATGTTTAAATGAAAAAAAAAATGAAAACAATCTTTACCCTCTTGATATCTTGTATATACACACAATTACTCTTCCAATTATCTATTGGTTTGGTTATAGGAAAAGAGAATTAACTAATTTTCATATTTTGTCAATAAGATTAGTAGATAAGAAAATATTTCTATATCCTTTATATGTTAATCTTCTTTATAGGCAATTTTTGTGGGTGGCCGATAACTCGTATATTTGTGAGAAGATTATAGTTAAGATTATCAAATTCCAATTTGATAAATAAATTTGGTTTCAATCTTGTTATCTGTTGGGCGAAATAAGCAAGATCCATTATTACTCTTAACACCCAATTGAATTGAATAACCCAATAAAATGTGGGATTTTAGCCCAAGTCCTACCAAAATGGGCTCCGTTATCATATGAGGTTGTGCTTAACCAAAACCTTAGGCTCATTATGGATTTAAAATGACAAAATGGCTTAATATTACGATTTGTTCCTAAATTATGGTAAAGTGTTTTGTTCTTTAATTATAGTAATGTGTTTGATATAATTAGAGATGGTAATTTTATTCATATTTAATAAAAAATTTAATTTTTTATTCAAATAGGGATAGAGATGGGTATCATATTAAGAGTATGGGGATGGATATAAGTATAATTTTAAATTTTTATTAGATATGAGAGTAGAGATGGGTAAGTAGAATCTGTCTCATACCAAAAACCTACGTATATATTTATATATATTTAGTATTAAATAATAATAAATTATTATTTTAGATTAATTAAAATTAATATATTTTTACTAAAAAATATATATTAATATATATTTATAAAAAAATGATCTAAATATATAAGATAAAAATAAAAAAAGTTAAAAAAAAATCAACTTTTAGTTTTTTATTAAAAGCTATAGGTATAATAATTACTCATACTCATTAAATATTTATAAGAATAAGAATAAATTTAAAATATTCATTGGATATGAGTACGAGAATGAGTATAATATAAAAATTCAAGGATGAAAAAAGCTAAAAAAAATTCAGTTTTTAGTTTTTTATTAAAAGCTATAGGTATAATAATTACTCATACTCATTAAATATTTATAAGAATAAGAATAAATTTAAAATATTCATTGGATATGAGTACGAGAATGAGTATAATATAAAAATTCAAGGATGAAAAAAGCTAAAAAAAATTCAGTTTTTAGTTTTTTATTAAAAGCTATAGGTATAATAATTACTCATACTCATTAAATATTTATAAAAATAAGAATAAGAATAAATTTAAAATACTCATTGGATATGAGTACGAAAATGAATATAATATAAAAATTCAAGGATGAAAATGAGAAATGCTTTGTCTTATCCATTGACATCTCTAGATATAATATTTGAATGGTATATGAATTATAAATCTATTGATTAATGTGATACTCATCTTTAATGTGATTAATTTTAAATAATGACACATGATAAATAAATAATTATCTAATTATTACATTAATTAATAATTTTGTAATTTACATATTATATTATATATTTTTTAAATTTAAATATTATATAAAATATTCATTATCAATCAGTAGATATTCATGATATTATCCCATGGCAAGAAGCACATATTTTAAGAGTTCATGTATGCTTTTCCACTCCAGCTAACTGTGTTCGAATTGGATTATCTCAAGTTCAGTTGACATATCTAAAGGTTGCTTCACTCGGCCTAATATTTAAGCTCATTTAATTTAAATTTTACTACTAAAAAATTAATTACTTAATGATAATATATTATCACAAATTGAGTTGGGTCAGGCTTGTCTTTGGAAAACCTTATCCAAGACCAAGCCTGCATCGATGGCAGTCACTTGATCTATGGATGGGTTTACTTCCAACTCTTCTATTTTGTTCTCAACAAGAATTATCTCATACCGTGAGAAAAGTATTTATAAAACAAAACATTTATATCTTTTTGGAGGATAAACAAACTGAGTAAAAATAACTTTGTTCCATTACATCCCTTTACTCACCCGTTCTTTAATTTTAATAATAATAAAACACGTGTCATTTGTCAATGCTACTGTTAATACTTAAGATGTTGTTTAATATTGCAATAGTTTGTGTTTGCTTTTGCAGAAAAATTAGTACCAACCATCCTCATAAATTCTTTCCTCAGTTAGCTCAAATACATAGATTAATACGAAATTGACTTTTTTTTTTTTTTTTATCTTTCTTGGTAAAAGTCCAATTCAGATTTAGGTAAATTTGGGATCATTTGTCTTCTGGGTTGCATCTAATTTGTCTTTTTTTTTTTTTTTTTGGGATTTAGTCATTTAAAAGAACTGTAATCATCATTTACTGGTGTAACACTTCTCTGTTAAAAAAATCTTAAAGAGTCGGTCAAGGATGACTGCTTGGTTAATTAATTATTGTAACTAAGAAAAAATAGTGGGATTAACTGAACCTAGCTACTCGTAGCTTTATTTTTAAACCACCCTTGAGGTCATATCTATATATATAAACTAACTGCATATTGCAGTGCCCTTTCAATTTGTCAAGATCCATTCCCCTTACTCACTAAAAACAATTAGAATGTGAATTTTGTGACTAATTCCCATAATCACAGCAAGAAAAATGAGGAGAAATATATTTATATTTTCAGCTGAATGAAATAAAAAGGTTGAAAAGCTGCAATTAATCAATGCAAATTGTCACGTAAGTCTTGGCCATATAAAAGCTTTGATATATATTAGAAATTCAATGCAAATTGGAGAGGAATGAAATATCAAACACTCGAGTATTTGATTTAATAATATAAGTGAATTTTAGAATATGAAAGAGACATGATTTAAATGATTTAAAATATGAATAAAATGAGAGGATAAATTCAAGAACTTCGCCGAACTTGAAAAAAAAAAATTATCTGGAAAAATTGCAGCATGATGATTTTAAAAGTTTATAATGTAATTTGCTAGCCTTTTGAACAAAAGTCCAGACGGGTGCATTTTGTCAAGTTCCATTTTCTTTTCTGATCTCTGCAAAGAAAAAGCCATAAAAAAAAAGTGACAGAAGATATGAAGACATTTATAACAATTTAACTGCCATGAAAAAGAAAATTTTTATATATAGGAATCTAGACTTTGAGCTTGATGTTAATTTTTGTTGAGATGTTCAATCCGAGATTAATACAAAATAAATCACATACATAATGAATAATATTTAACATAATTTAATCCCAATTGCCTATATCCAAGAATAAAAAAAATTATTATAAATAAAATATTACAAATAATACAAAACACTTAAAGCAAACACTAATTTCAACCTCCGAAACAAATTTAATTTCCACGCTATATAATACTTAAACACATAGACCATGAAACTAGATATTTTCTTTTAACTTTTCGTCACATCCTTACAAGTCCATTTCACTCATAGGATTTTACATTTTTCTTATTATTCTAAAAGTTAACACCACTCTAGATTTATAGAACCTATTACTTGGTCACTAAAAGTTCTTATTAAGAATTCTTAACCATTAAATATATTTATCCTTTAAATAAATTTAATCACCGAATAGTTATGTAACTAATAAAATTCTACCAAAATTCAATTTGATTTCTGATTAGAATTTTAGTCAAATCTAACAATTTTCAACTCCTAAAATTAAAAAGCCGATGACCCATTAATATATTTAGAATGTTTTACACCTTTTTGTCAAGATCCATTCCCCTGAATGCTAACAGACAATAAAATTAAGTATATGTATGTTGTGACCTGTTGTAGTCATGGAGGAAAAAGTGAAGAGAAAATGGTACAAAATCTGACCCAAAGTTATCAATGGCTTTTTAACTACCCTGGTAGAAAATTTGTGCGTTAAGACCTTAGGGTTGTTTTCTGAGCCTGTTGTTTCTCTTTGAGGTGTACTACCTTTGCTAGACATTTTTGATCAACTTGAATTATTGCCTTGTTTTTTCAAGATCCATTCCCTCAGTTGCTAACTGACAAACACATTGAGGATTCTGTAACTTTGGTTGTAATCAAGATAGTCAATGCATGATCTTGATAGTGATTAGTGAAAGCTTGAAAATAAAAAGCCAAATATAACGTAACGATGAAGGTTTTCAAACTTGGAAGGAGAAAAGGTTCACTCTGCATGATGGGAAAAACTTTTGCCCCTTTTTCTTGTTCAATTCCTTTTCTGCGATATGGTTTTTGATTTATAAATCAGTGAATATTCATGAACTCATTCCACTAATTTGCTTTCCTAACTGTTTTTGTTTGCAAAAGTGTATCACTTAAATTAAGACACACCTTATTGGCCAAAAAAAAAAAAAAAGAAAAAAAAGAAAAAAAATTAAGACACCCTAAGCGTGAAGAAGGAACAGGAGGAAGGATTTCTTTAATTTGTTTTTATACATAATTCCCCGTTAAAAAAAGGTACTTATGATGGTCAATTCTCAATTCTTTTCATTGGAATATATTTTTTTAAGGCTAAAATATTATAAAAAACCTTAAATTATTTTATTTTTATTAAATAATCCCTTATAATTTTATTGTATCTTAATAAGTTCTTATACTTTATAATTTGTATTCAAATAAACCCATATTTCAAATGAAATAATTATTTATGTTAGTGATTATTTGAGTACAAATTAAAAATTAATAATTTATTTGAAAATTTAAAAAATTAAAATAATAAATTTTTTTTAAAATTTTACAATTTTATTTAAATAAACTATTAACTTTTATTATATTCAAATAAATTTTTAATTTTTAATTTACATCAAAATAATTTTCAACGAAGATTCTTATTTATTTATTTTTCTATAAAAGGGGCATCTACAACTAATCTTCAGAAACTGTCGCAAACATATAGAAAAAGAAAAAAAAAAAAAAAAAGGCCGCCTCCATCACTCCTTTTGGTTTCAATTTGCTTGCTAAAAATTATATTTACACTTTTAACAAATTTTGCTTTTTTTTATATTTAAAGTTATCAAAGATTAATTTCATATCAAACGAATTTACAGTAATTTTTTTCACGTTTACTTTGCTTAAGATAAGTTGCATATACTTAATTAATATAAACGTGAAAATCGTCCTGAAAATGACTGAACAGAAAAAAAAAAAAAAAAAACCTCATATTTGTGTGTCAATAGAAAGAAAGAAACTTAAGAATTATTTTCCAATCAAAACTTAGGATTCGAATTCTTTTCTCTTTGCCATATCCAGACGAGTTACTGAAAGCTTCTATGCAATTAATATCGTTTATAGGCCTAAAATGAGTCCATAATTAGCCTTTGGTCCTTAAAGAATTGTGTATATGGGTTAATTATAAAGGATGAATCTAATACCATAAAAAGCACCCAATATTTCTAATTTTTATCCCTTTTATGATTTTGTTTCTGTGTGTAAGAATCTTGTGCCACATAATAAAATTAGTCCTTTTCTATATAAAAAATCTCATCTAGTTTATCTTGAAATTCGAATATTTGATTTTTTTAAAAGATAAAGTCTCAAATTTTAATTTTTACAATGTAATATCTCATTTTATATGATTAAGGATATTCATTCTGTTCTATATCCTGTTTTATCATTCATTGTATATACTAAGAATGTGTTTGATATATAATAGGATAAAATAAGATGATATTATAAATAAAATTAAATTAAATAATATCATTTTATCATGTATTTGATGTGTACAATGATTAGAATAGGATAATTTATTTATTGGTCAAAATAATCTTTCTTCAATATTTATACAAATTAAAATTTTAATATAATTTTTAAGAGTATAATAGGACATATAAATTCAATCACATTGATTAAAAATAATTTTTTTTGCTTTGAGAAGATTAAATCATCTTATATCAAGAGAATGATTAATCCTTCTTATAATTCTATTTCTTTATTTTAGAGACGAATTTACATCGAGGGCAGTGGGGTCAACTACTCTGACTGAAATTCTAAAACCGTTTTTAAGTATATTAATGTATTACATAAAAGTTTTAAGATTTTTACATTTTGCCCCCACTAAATTGAAAGAGGAAAAATATAAACGGGAGGGATTTAAAGCTATTATAAAGTATAGATATATTTTAGTAAAAAAAATTCACATTTAAAAAAAAAGTATTATATGTAAATATTAATAAATTTTAGCTTATAAATAATTGTTTTATCTAAGTCTCATTCTAATTAACTTAAGTGAAAAATTAGTATTACTTTTCTCTCTTTTGCGCCATTGACTATTTTTCTCTCTTTTCATTGGCAAACTTTATTTTATAATTTATGTAAAATATCATTATATTATTATAAAAATATCCAAGTCAAGTATAAAATGATAAAATATTTGTAAAAGGGAAAAAAAGCACAAATTAAGCTAAAATAATCTTTTATAGTAAAATATTTAGGTAAAATGGAACCATAAAAAAAATACTCATGATATAAAAATTCATTTTTAACATATCAAAGTACTTTCTTTTCTTGTTTTTTTCTTATATTGAAATGTGATAAGATTTTTATTTAATATTATTTAGAATTTTTAATAATATATATTTGATGTAAAATAATATTGTAGAGATGTAATCTAACAAAATTTAAAATTTAGAAAAAAATACTAACATCAATTTTAAAATTATTAAAAAATTTAACATATATATAAGTAGCATTTTATTGGTCCTATTTTGTATTTTCATATCTTATCTTACGTCTTATAAATTATAGAGAAATTAAATTAATATTTGATTTAAATTAGTTAAGGACAAATATCATTAGTAAGAGAAAGTAAATTTTAAAGAAAATATCCGAAATTGAATAAAGTTATATATAATTTAATATTGACAATGAAAACAAAACTTTGTCTAAATTTCTTGCTTTTCAATGGCTTCTGATTGTGAATTACTATTGTCCAACCTCCCTTGCTTTATTATTGAAGGCTAATTGTTGTGCTCAATTTTGCTCCTAACCTCCATATTGATTATCAATTATTACTGTGCTCAATTGTTATGTTTTTTCGATTGGAGTTAAATGGCTTTAACAAAAAATGTTAACAGAAAGTACACTTAACAGTGCGTGTAAGTCACAGCCATAACTTAGTCTTTATTTGAACAAATTCAAAAGCGTTGTATCTTACATTAAACTAAATTAAAGTTTAGATATTTAATTGAAAAAACATGTAAACATCAGATCCTTAATTAAGCATTTAGCCTTACATAATAAATTTATCCCCACTGAAAAAAAAAATCCTAGATCCGTCTTTACTTTTTTTAAGATATAAACTAAATATAATATAAGATAATTATTATCTTATTTTATTCATCATCTTATACAGCAAATATAATCTAAAATAAAATGTATTAGATCTATCCACGAGCGAGATCAAGTCTGATTATTTGACTCTCAATTTTTTATCCAATTTTACCAAGATTAATTATCAATAATTATCTCAATTTGTATTATAAGTTTACAAACTACTTTGGATAGAAAAATTAAAAATTAAAGGTGTTCTAGGATTCGGCTTTGGTTATCTATTAATTAAAAAGGGAATGAAAGATAAGAGATTCAAAGCTTATCCCATATTATAAGTATATTTTAGAGTTATGCAAGCAGTTCAAAATAGTCTAATTTGAACATTTACCTCATGAAAAAAATCAAATTACGGATGCCTTGATCACTTTGGCTGTAATGATCCGGGCTGAATAACAATGTTGAGGTTTAACACATCAAGTTAAATGTCAAAGACATGCCATTACATTGCGCCAACGTGGATGAGGAAAAAGGTGGAAACCATTGGTATCATGATGTTTTACAATATTTAAGAAGTCAGCAATACCCAGATTAGGCAATAAAGAATAATAAGAGAATCTTGAGGAGATTGGCTATGAAAAATTTTTAGATGGAGAGGTTCTTTACAAAAGAAGCAGAGATTATGTGTTATTGCGATGTGTAAATATAGCTGAGGTAAAGAAGATTATCAAAGATATGTGTGATAGAGTGTGAAGAGTACATGCAAATGGACACATGATAGCGAGATAGATTATGAGAGTCGGATATTACTGGTTAACAATGAAAGCTAATTGCATCGATTATGCTTGGAAGTGTCATAAATGTCATATTTATGTCGACAAGATACATGCTCTGCCTACTACTTTACATGTTTTGGCACCACTTTTGCTATTATTTATGCGGAGTATAGATGTCATTGAGTTCATTGCTTCAAAAACATCAAATCGGAATAGATTCATTTTTATAATGATTGACTATTTCACAAAATGGGTTGAGACAGCTGCTTATGCAAGTGTGACACAATCAGTAGTCTGTAAGTTTATCAAGAGAAAAATAATTTATAGATATGAACTTCCTGAAAGGATTATCTTAGATAATGCTAAAAATTTAAAAAGCAAGATGATGCAAAAAATATGTGCTTAGTTCAATATTAAACACCATAATTCAGCACCATAATGCCTAAAAATGAACGAAACAGTGAAAGCTACGAATAAAAATATCAAAAAGATTTTGAAAAAAATGACTGAGATGTATAAAGATTGACATAAAAAATTACCTTTTGCTTTACATGTTTATCAAATGTTAGTGTGCACCTCTACTAGGATAACTCTGTTTTATTTAATATATGGGATGGAGGCTGTATTGCCAATAGAAGTAAAAATTTTACCTTTGAGGATTTTATGAAAAGTAAGATTAGAATAAGCTAAATAGGTTTAAAAGTGCTATAAGCAACTGAATTTCATTGAAAAAAAAGATTGGCAACCTATGTCATGGTCAATTATACCAAAAAAGAATTATAAGAGCTTATGATAAGAAGGTTCAACCTCATTAATTTTGAGAATGAGAGTTGGTATTGAAAAGAATTCTCCTAAATCAACATGATAATAGGAAAAAGTGGACCAAATTACAAGAGGCCATATGTAAGAAAAATGGCTTTTTCAAGTGAAGCATTAATCTTAACAAAAATGGATGAAGATTATTTTTCTAATCCCATAAATTCTGATGCTATGAAGAAGTACTTTACTTAAAAAAAAAAAAGTTCAAATCAAAAACCTGAAATAGCAATTTGGACTAAATTAGGTTTATTTAAGTTGAAAACCTTAAAAGATGACTTGGGTAAAGTGAATACAACATTGTTTGAAGATCACAAAATCTAAAATGAAAACAAGCATACTTTAAGGAATTCTGAAGTGCTGAGGACATGGTATGATTGAGTATTTGAAAAAAATCTGAGATTTGTTATCATGATTATTTAAATGTTTATCTTGAGCCATTGTTGTCCCAAACAACAATCTTTGTTTACCTTTACCATATCCAATTGACAGAATTGTCCTAAATGGTCATCATTTCTAACCTAGTCTCTTTTTCAAATAAAAATGTTCATTATTCATATCTTACTTTCAATCTATGCCTTTTCTTTTTAAATGCTTTGCAACGAATAGGAGAAATGCATGATTTGCATCTTATATGTCGTGAACTTAGAATAATGATTAGTAATTGACTAATATCATAGAAGATTATGTATTATTTCAAAAGAGGTAAAAAGTACGTAGGTAAGAGATGAAACTTTCAAAGCCTGGTACGAACTTTGATTTCGAAAGACGAATGGCAATTTTGAGAATGGATTTGATTTTATTCCTATTGTTGGAAACTTGAAGAGTTTGGACTACTAAAAAA
The DNA here is from genome assembly GCF_047325235.1 of Durio zibethinus. Lineage (NCBI taxonomy): Eukaryota > Viridiplantae > Streptophyta > Magnoliopsida > Malvales > Malvaceae > Durio > Durio zibethinus. The sequence continues at coordinate 21,935,632 of NC_143168.1, forward strand.
AAAATAGAGTCTTGAGAATCTGTGTACCACAATTGATAATTCATTTACACTACATGCATTACATACATGGATATTCATTCCATATAGGAACATCTCAAATCCAACATAAAGAAAATGAATGCAAAGATTTTGATCATGATGGAGAAGGAATCTTTGAGGTAAGCATTTCTAAATCCTCGAACCTAGCCTCTGGTTATCTAGCCTCTGAATGGAGGAGCCCATTTCTTATTTTAAAGTTGTTTAGCCTCTAAATAGAGGAGCTCATTTCATATGTTTAAGTTGTTTAGCCTTTGAATAGAGGAGCCCATTCTCGTATTTTAAAATTGTTTAGCCTCTGAATTGAGGAGCCCATTTCATATTTTAAAGTTTTTTAGCCTTTGTTTAGAGGAGTCAATTTCTCATTTTAATTTTGGTTGCCTCTGTTTAGAGGATCCCTAAGTTGAATCAGACACAATGGTTGTCTATATCTTTACACAATTCCTATTTCATAAAAAATGTACAAAGAAGGGTAACTGTAGATGTCTCATTTTATCCGAGAATTTTTCAAAATCGAAAATGAGCTTCGACCATAATTGTGGCCATTTGGGAAACTTCGAGCCCAATTGAAGATTTTTATTTTAATTTAATTTAATTTATTTTTTAAAAAATTCATTTGTTTAAAAATTAAAAAAAGAAAAAAATCAAATTCAACCAAGATATTTAGAAATCCAGTAAAAAAGGGATTGTTTATGGGATTCATCTATGTAAATTGAAAATCACAATCAATTGGTAACCATTGACCTCCATTAAATAGGATTAAAATCCTAGCATTCAAGGACTGATTGGGATTGAATCTATTCAAAGACAGATTCGACCAATCCCTAAAATTTCAGACAAAAGGCCCCATAAATTATTCTGTAACAAAAACAAAAATGGGGTAGATGGGGATTAAAAAAAAATTACTTAGCAAATGAAAAAAGATCAAAGGCTTTGTGTTCTTAGACTAAGTTTCTTTGAGTTTATAGAAGAGTTTAGGGTATGTTGGGTTCTGAGATTGAATCCATGTAATTAAATATAATCATGCAATTATGCACACAATAAATATAAAAAAATGCAATAACATATATCATGCAATAAATATAAAATCATACAATAATAATAAATAAATAAATAACCATGCAATAAATATAAAATCATGCAATAATAAATAATCGTGCAAATATTAATATAAATCATACAAATAAACATGCAATTAAATATATAATAATACAAATAATAATATAAATCATGTAAATAGATATGCAATTAAATATATAATAATAATCATGCAATCACACAAATAAATAAATTGATAATCATGCAGATAAATTAATAATCATGCAAACATATTAATAGTCATGCAAATATATTAATAAATCATACAAATATATTAATCATGTAAATAAAATTTTAGGCAAATAAATAATCATACAAATATAATATTAGTCATGCAAATTCATGCAAAAATAAATACCATGTAGTAAATATAAAAATAAAAGTAAACAATTAAATATTAAAAAAGTTATACAAAAATCACAAAAAAATGAAAGCAAACATTACCTCTATAGATCACGGGTTCCAACAATTTTTCCTGATGCTTTTTATTATAAATCTTAGTCTTCCTTTAAAAAACTCTAATTGGATCTTATTGTAAATTTTTTTGCTTGATTGCTTCTTCCTTGTTGATTCACAGCTTTACCTAAATTTTATTTGTTTTTAATGAACTTTGTTTGATTTTGAAGTCAATTGCTGTAAGCCCCCCTTTGATCACAGATTTAAGGTCCTAATATAAAGATTGAATCCGTTTCAATTTGGAAGGATTAATTCAACTGAATTTATGATTTTTTTCTAATTTTATTCTTCTAGTAATCTTTTTTTTCAATAGATTGAGTCCAAAGTCTTTTCAAATTTATTCAACTATTAAAGTTAAAATCTGAGATAGAATTTAAGAGTTGAATTGAATCCAAAATTTTGTAAATGGATTATTGAAAGTGTTTTTGACCAAAAATGCATTGAACCCCATTCAATTTTTTGGTAGCTAATAGTTTTTTTGTTTTGAGTTTATACTGACGGTTATATTAATAACTGTCAGTATATAATATATTTATACTGACAGATAGTCATATACCATCAGAAAAGGTTTATTTATACTAATGGTTAAATATAGTATTGGTATAAGTATGGTACATTTTGATAGTATTAAAAAATCATCAATAAAAGTCTCTTTTACTGATTACTGATGAAATTTACTTATCAGTATAATCAAACATCAGTATATAAAATTTTTTTTGTAGAGTGGATAATACGGCTAGATATCATGTATTCTCTTTTATAAATAGATTTTCAGGTTATAATCAAATAAAGATGGCCCAAGATGACATAAAAAAACCATTTTCATAACTATATGGAGTACTTTTTGTTATAAGGTTATGCCTTTTAGATTAAAAAATACTGTAAGAATATATTAAAGGGCTATGGTGACACTTTTTCATGACATAATGCATAAGGAGATCGATGATATGATCATAAAGTCTCGTGAAGGAGAAGATCATATAGCTAACCTTAGAAAATTATTCGAGAGGTTAAGAAAATTTTAGCTCAAGTTAAATTCATCCAAATGTACATTCAGAGCCAAGTCAGGGATGTTGCTAGGGTTTGTGGTTATTAAAAAGGAATCAAAGTTGATCCAGACAAAATAATGGCCATTTAGAACTTACCTTCTCCAAGCACATCAAAAGAAATTTATGATTCATCTTTTAATTGACCTCTAAATGTGACCCTATTTTTAAACTCTTTTGAAAGAAAAATCCCAGTAAATGAAATGAAAAATGTCAAGAAATTTTTGATAAAATTTAGCAATACCTATCAAATCTTTCAGTGCTATTACCACCTATTTTGAAAAGACCATTAATTCTATATTTGATTGTACATTAGAAGTCGATGAGGTATGTGCTAAGGTAACAAGTAACTCTGGTAGAAAAGAAAAAGCTATTTATTACTTAAGCAAAAAGTTTATGAAATATGAGTTAAAGTAATCATCATTGGAAAAAATATATTACGCTTTAGCTTGGAAAGCTAAAAGACTCATGTAGTATATATTTTATCATACCACTTGACTTATAGCTAAATTGGACCCAATCAAGTATATTTTTGAGAAACTATCATTATTAAGAACGATTTTAAGATGACAAGTAATGCTCTTAAAGTATCATATTGTATAAGTGAGTTAAGAGGTAATTAAAAGAAGTGCCTTCACAGAATTCCTTACAGAATGTGCTTCTGAAAGCTACGAGTTAATGAAATTCAATTTTTCAGATGAAGAGTTAATAGCCGTCTCAAAATTAGAGGAAGAAGATGAAGATGAGAAATTATGGAGAATGTACTTCGATAGGGACATTAATGCCTTGGGACATAAATTTAGGACAATTCTAATATCTCTTGAGGGACATTATTATCCTGTTACAACAAGGTTAAACTTCAGTTGCACCAATAATGTGACTGAATATGAGGCCTGTATTATAGGTTTACAAACTACTTTGGATAGAAAAATTAAAACATTGAAGGTGTTCTAGGATTCAGCTTCGGTTATCTATTAATTAAAAAGAGAATGAAAGATAAGAGATTTAAAGCTTATCCCATATCATAAGTATATTTTAGAGTTATGCAAGCAGTTTAAAGTAGTCTGATTTGAATATTTACCTCATGAAAAAAATCAAATTACGGATGACTTGGTCATTTTGGCTGTAATAATTTAGATTGATAACAATGTTGAGGTTTAATACATCAAGTTAAATGTCAAGGACATGCCAGTACATTGCGCCAACGTGGATAAGGAAATAGATGGAAACCCTTGGTATCATGATGTCTTACAATACTTAAAAGTCAACAATACCTATATTAGGCAATAAAGAATGATAAAAGAATCTTGAGGAGATTGCTATGGGAAACTTCTTAGATTGAGAGGTTCTTTACAAAATAAGCAGAGATCATGTGTTATTACGATGTGTAAATACAGCTGAGGTAAAAAAGATTATCGAAGATGTGTATGATGGAGTGTGTGGAGTACATGCAAATGGGTACACGATAGCAAGATAGATTATGAAAGTCGAATATTACTAGTTAACAATGGAAGCTAATTGTGTCAATTATGCTTGAAAGTGTCATAAATGTCAGATTTATGTCGACAAGATACATGCTTCACCTACTACTTTACATGTTTTGGCACCACCTTGGCTATTCTTTTTATGGAGTATAGATGTCATTAAGCCCATTACTCCAAAAGCATCAAATGAGAATATATTCACTTTTGTAATAATTGACTATTTCACAAAATAGGTTGAGACAACTACTTATGCAAGTGTGACGTGATCAGTAGTCTGTAAGTTTATCAAGAGAAAGATAATCTGTAGATATGAACTTCCTCAAAAAATTATCTCATAAAGCAAAAAATATATGCTCAGTTCAATATCAAACACCATAATTCAACACCATAATGCACAAAAATGAATGGAACAGTGGAAGCTATGAATAAAAATATCAAAAAGATTTTGGAAAAAATGACTGAGATATATAAAAATTGGCATTAAAAATTACCTTTTGCTTTACATGTTTATCGAACGTTAGTACACACCTCTACTGGGATAACTCTGTTTTATTTGATTTATGGGATATAGGCTGTATTGCTAGTAGAAGTAAAAATTTTGTCTCTGAGGGTCTTATGAGAAGTAAGATTAGAAAAAGCTAAATAGGATTAAAAGTGCTATAAGCAATTGAATTTCATTAAAAAAAAGAGATTGACAACCCTATGTCATGGTCAGCTATACAAAAAAAAAATTATAAGAGCTCATGATAAGAAGGTTCAACCTCATCAATTTTGAGAATGAAAGTTGGCACTGAAAAGAATTCTCTTGAATCAACATGATAGTAGGGAAAAATGGACCAAATTAAAATGGGCCATATGTAAGAAAAATGACATTTTCAAGTAAAGCATTAATCTTAACAAAAATGGATGAAGATTATTTTTCTAATCTCATAAATTCTGATACTGTGAAGAAGTACTTTATTTATATATAAAAAAGAGTTCAAATCGAAAACCTGAAAGGGCGATTTAGATTAAATTGGGGTTTATCTAAGTTAAAAACCTTAAAACATGACTTGGGTAAGGTGAGTACAGTATCGTTTGAGGATCGCAAAATCTAAAATGAAAACAAGTATACTTCAAGGAATTCTAAAGTGCTGAGGACATGATATGATTGAGTATTTGAAAAAAATATGAAATTAGTTAGCATGATTATCTGAATGTTTATCTTGGGGCATTGTTGTCCCAAACAATAATCTTTGTTTACCTTTACCATATCCAATTGATAGAATTGTCCTAAATGGTCATCATTTTTAACCTAGTTTCTCTTTTAAATAAAAATGTTCATTATTTATATCTCACTTTCAATTTATGCCCTTTCTTTTTAAATTCTTTGCAACGAATAGGAGAAATGTATGATTTGCATCTTATATGTCATGAACTTAGAATAATGATTGGTAATTGACTAATATCATAGAAGATTGTGTATTACTTTAAAAGAGGTATAAAGTACATAGGTAAGAGATGAAACTTTCAAAGCCTAGTACGAACTTTGATTTCGAAAAACGAATAGCAATTTTGAGAATGGAGTTGATTTTATTCCTATTGTTGGAAACTTGAAGGGTTTGGACTACCAAAAAAAAAAAGAGAAAGTCTTGAGAATCTGTGTGCCACAATTGATAATTCATTTGCACTACATGCTTTACATACATGGATATTCATTCCATATAGGAACATCCCAAATCCAACATAAAGAAAATGAATGCAAAGATTTTGATTGTGATGGAGAAGGAATCTTTGAGGTAAGCATTTCTAAATCCTCGAACCTAGCCTCTGGTTAGAGGATTATTTTAAAATTATTTAGCCTCTGAATGGAGGAATCCATTTCTTATTTTAAAGTTGTTTAGCCTCTAAATAGAAGAGCTTATTTCATATTTTAAAGTTGTTTAGCCTTTGAATAGAGAAGCCCATTCTTATATTTTAAAGTTGTTTAGACTCTGAATTGAGGAGCCCATTTCATATTTTAAAGTTTTTTAGCCTCTATTTAGAAGAGTCAATTTCTCATTTTAATTTTGTTTGCCTCTGTTTAGAGGATCCCTAAGTTGAATCGAACACAATGGTTGTTTATATCTTTGCGCAATTCTTGTTCCATAAAAAAAATACAAAGAAGGGCAACTGTAGATGCCCCATTTTGTCTGAGAATTTTTTCAAAATAAAAAAGGAGCTTCGACCATAATTGGGCCCATTTGAGAAACTTCGAGCCTAATTGAAGATTTTTATTTTAATTTAATTTGTTTTATTTTTTTAAAATTTCATTTGTTTAAACAAAAGAAGAAAATCAAATTCAACCAAGGTATCTAGAAATCCCATAAATAAGGGATTGTTTATGGGATTCATTTATGTAAATTGGAAATCACAATCAATTGGTAATCATTGACCTCTATTAAACAGGATTAAAATCCTAGCTTCAAGTATTGATTGGGATTGAATCTGTTCAAAGAAAGATTCGATCAATTTTTAAAAATTATGACAAAAAGGCCCCATAAATTGTTTTGTAACAAAAATAGAAAATGGGGTAGATGGGGATTAAAAAAAAATTACTTAGCAAATGAAAAAAGATCAAAGGCTTTGTGTTCTCAGACTAGGTTTTTTTGAGTTTATAGAAGAGTTTAAGGTATGTTGGGTTATGAGATTGAATCCATGTAATTAAATATAATCATGCAATTATGCACACAATAAATATAAAAAAATGCAATAACATATATCATGCAATAAATATAAAATCATACAATAATAATAAATAAATAAATAACCAAGCAATAAATATAAAATCATGCAATAATAAATAAATAAATAAATAACCATGCAAATATTAATATAAATCATACAAATAAACATGCAATTAAATATATAATAATACAAATAATAATATAAATCATGCAAATAAATATGTAATTAAATATATAATAATAATCATGTAATCACACAAATAAATAAATTGATAATCATGTAAATAAATTAACAGTCATGCAGATAAATTAATAATCATGCAAATATATTAATAAATCATACAAATATATTAATCATGTAAATAAAATATTAGGCAAATAAATTATCATACAAATGTAATATTAGTCATGCAAAAATAAAATACCATGTAATAAATATAAAAATAAAAGTAAACAATTAAATATTATAAAAGTTATACAAAAATCACAAAAAAAAAAAGCAAACATTATTTTAATGGATCACGGGTTCCAACAATTTTTTTTTTATGCTTCTTACTATAAATCTTAGCTTTCCTTAAAAACACTCCAATTGAATCTTCTTACAAATTTTTTTGCTTAATTACTTCTTCCTTGTTGATTTAAAACTTTACCCAAAATTTCTTGGAAGGAATTAATTCAATCGAATTTAAGATTTTTTTCCTAATTTTATTCTTTTAGTAATCTTTTTTTTTTCAATAGATCAGGCTCAAAGTTTTTCTAAAATTATTTAACCATTAAAGTTAAAATTTGATATAGAATTTAAGAGTTGAATTGGATCCAAAATTTTTCATACATAATCCCACTTTTTTTAAAAAAAAATTTTACACTTTTTTTGTTTTTGTTTTTTTTTTACTAATTAACTTTGGCTCTTTTGACTAAAAAAATAGAAATTAAGCCAAAAATTAAACTAAAAAATTAAAATACAAATAAAATTTAGAACTTAATTTTTGGTCCAAAATTCACTTTTCCAATTAAGATCAATTGCACAATCAAAGTCAAAATTTGAAACCCAATGTATTTCAAAAAATCTCCGAACAAAATAGTGTATCTATAGTATAACATCCAAGACTTTTCTATTCGATTGCAGAAGAAAAAAGTAAGAAGATTGCCCCATAGACTCCCACCAAAAGGAGTTTGGAAAATCAATGTTGATGGATCTGTTACAGGTAAACCCGGTCTTGCAGGTATTGGAGGTGTTATCCGCAACAGCAAAGATGAAGAGTTGTTCATGTTCTCAAAGAATTTTGGCGTCAAAGATTCCAACTTAGCAGAACTTTTAGTGTTAATCGAAGCTCTCTAAATTACGGTGAATGCAAACATCGAATTGGTTCCTGATATAATTATCGAAAGTGATTTCCAACCTGTCACATCCTGGATAAACGAAGTAAGCACCAGTCCCCGGAAGTACATTAATACAATGATCATCTTAACAAATTGTATAACCTCTAGAGAAATTGTATAACCTCTACTCTAGAATGAGGAAAGTCTCCTTCGTCCATATTTGAAAAGAGGCCAATCACTTTGGAGATTCACTGACCAAATTAGGTGTTCACAGAAAGAATGACTTTGAAGCATCGCTGTAGCTTTTTCTATCAATAATATTAATTCCTTTTACTGTCAAAAAGAAAAATTGTTCATACACATTAAAGTTTAAAGATGTTAAGAGGGAAAAAAGGATACCAAACTATTTTAACATTCATAGCACTTGGTCCACATGTTTTGTCACAATAAAATATGTACAAAATAAACATAGTACAATCACTGAAATTATCAAATAAATTGCCACCATATCTGTCTTTATTATATGTGGTATCCCTCTATAAACACGCACTACAATCAAAATCTCAATTATTGTTTAGTTCCATTTGCTTTTCATTTTCATCGTTTCCATTCATGATATAGAGATGACATATTACATCAGAATTAAATTTTCTGTCTGTGTGCGCACTCACGCGTGCAAATATATTTACATGACAGAGGATATGGACGACCTAGACGACCTTGGATATATATTATCTATATATGCCGCCTGAGATTTGTCTCATCAAAGAGGGAACCAACGATGTACAAAAATACAACACATAATTAAAATAAGGACGCTTTCACTATGGTTGTGGGTTGGTTGATTAAAACCTTATACCAATTCCACCAGTATTTTCCTAATGATTCAATACACTTTTTTTTTATTCTGGTCTCTCGAGAGTCGAGGGTCAAAAATATTTTTTGAGCGGTAATAAATTTTTAAGTTTCCTCCAATATGTTTTTTTTTTTTTTTTCTTAAATCGAACACTAGAGCTAATAAATTTATAAAGAAAAAAATTTATTTTTTCACAATCTTTTGCGTTTTCAGACTAAAACAACAAAAAATATAGATAAACTCTCTTAGTCTCTTACCAAAGCCAGCGTCCGTTGGTTGAGGGTTAAAAACATTATCGTCCATGCAGGCAACAAAACAAGAGTCAGCCATCGACCAAAGAGAAAATTAAGAAAGGGAAAAGCTAGACAAAAGAATATATGGTGGGACACAAAACTAAGATAGTGACTTGCAAACCATGCTTGGACTTTGCTAACGGCATAGCGTAGTAAACTATGATTTAAGTCATTTTACTTTCTCGTTATTTGTTCTCTTTTTTTTTTTTTTAATTATTTTGTAAAGAAACCTTGTACAATAATTTCTTGGAACAAAGTGATTTTAGGTTTAGTCAAATTATCTTTTGGCGTTTAAGACATAATTTTCATCTTGTTTTGGCTTCGTTAACAAAGTCTAATTGTTAGTTATGTTATATAAGTTAATGACAATATCAATAAAATTAATTTTGTACAAGGATCTAGTTTTCATGAGTTTTTTTGTACATATTTGAACGATATTTTTGTTTTCTTAGACAAGAAATGTTAATATTAAGGTAAAGACAATATGAAGCAACATTGTTGCTTCTATGGAGGATTTTTATGTTTTGGTGCAATGTAATTTATTATTGATTAAATCTATTCTTGGAAAATTTGGACCTTCTATAAGATTTTTGGAGAATTTGTTAACCCAAACTCTTTTTTTTTTAAGTCCATCGATAGTTATTCTTAATATGAATGGCATGAAATTTATCAACATACACATCTCTATTTAATATAAAATAATTAGTTTTTCGAACTCATATAGTATACCCAATTCATTAAAACATTTTGCACTTAGATTTTCAATAACATTGAAGTGTTCGATTTATTAAACTACACATTTGTTTAAGTAACAATTAATTTCGTGTTTAATTTATGTGATATTAAGGGTAAAGTTAGCAAAATCATAAAAAAGAAGTCGAAACAGTAAATCAAATTGGAAGGGAAGCCGAGTTTTACATTAAAAAAAAGGCCCAATTTGATATTACAAGATTATCAAATTGTTTTGGAGGACCATGATTTTTGCCTGTCTTTTAAATTCACTCCTGTAAGATATGTTAAGTATCGAAACTTATTAGTATTATTGAATTTTTTTATTTAAGAAAAGCGGAATTAAACTTTGTACATACACAAATTATCAATAAATCAAATCTTCCGGCGCGTGCTATTAAATTTAACCTATCAATTCAAATTGAACATCAAGATTTTAATTTACGTTTCTTTACAATAATTTAACGGTATAGTCTCTCACTCACTTTGGAAACAAAGCCAAAGCACAAAAAGAAAAATTCCATTATAGCAATTATACTGATTTCCTTTTTGCCTAGTTTGATTGCAAAGTTTGTTGTTACATAGGCTAAAGTCTTCTCACCCAATATTCCATTTACAAAAGGGTCAGTCAACTAAAGTTGTAAATTAAGCATATGATGCTTTAATTATATAAGCTCTCTTTCAACAAAGGCTGCTTTTTTATGTCCTTTTGTGTCAAAGAGAAACAAGACCTAACTATAATTCAAATGCCTTCTCATGAAAATTTTCTTAGATTGTTACACCGCACTAACAAAAGAAAAACCCACGTTTTTTTTGGCGACAAACACTATTGTTTTCTTGTTCATTTGATGTATCATGTTTTAGCTCAATGCCAAACCGTTGGCTATTGTCTCCATTTTTCTTTTTTGCTTTGTTTTAGCTTATTGATTAGATTGCTAACCTAAGGTGATTTTCTTGCCGACGGTTTGAAACTTTTAACCAAACCACTTAAATTAAATTTTATCATTTTGAATTTTAGTCTAATTCAAATGATTCATTTACCTCTTTTAGACAGTAAATTTTTGTAAAATTGAGATTTGGCTCAAAATTTTTTGCAAATAGTTTTTATCAATTTTTTATTTTTTTCTTTATTTAGAAATCTAATTTATAAAAAATTAATACATTTAATTTCAGGTAATAAGAGATCAAGAGTATATACCACGTCGACAATGAAACATTGATAATAAAAATCAAGATTTTAATAAATTTAAAAAATATTAATGATCAAATTGTGATTTTTTAAAACTTGATTAAAATAAAAACTCTTAACTGTTGAGTTAAGAGTTTTGATAAAAAAAAATAATTTACCTATTTTTAATATAAAAAAAATATATATTTTAAAAATTTGTAATGCCACGTTAATATTAATAACATATCAAATAATGTAACATTTAGATGTGACACATCGAATAACCTTTAATTTTTTAACGGTTGAGTAAAAAATATTAAAATTTCAAAACATTAGTGATAAAATAATAATTTTTTACACTCAATGATTAAAATAAAAAAATACAAAAACTTGTTTTTAAAAAAATTATAAAAGCTTTAATGATCAAACGTTGAAGTTTACACTTAAAATAAAGTAGGTATAAAATTATAATGCTAATTAAATATCAACAACTTTTTTAGGTGAGTTGCATTCAAAAGTCAAACTACATCCCAATCAAACAAAAAATAATTATTTTTACTTCTAGTCCACTGGGAATAAGAGTGTAAATGATACATTAATATTCGTAAGTTATTCTGATTCGATTCGAAAAAAATTTGAATTCGATTCGATTATTATTGAGTCAAGCTCGAGCTTGAGTAGTTCGACTCATCGATCGAATCGAATTCGAATATTCTTATACCCGATTCGAATAACTTGTGAACTTAACCGAATTTTTATATTTAAATATATTTTTATTATTTTAATTAATAAATTATCTCGAATTCGAGTTTGAGCTCGAGCATAAATAATCAAACTTTTATCGAGTATACGAATTGAACTTATTTTTACATATTAATCGAATTTAATCGAGTAAGTTCGAGTAACTCGATTTCGATCACGAATCGAACTTAAACTAAAAAAATAAAATTTAATTAAATTTAAATCAAATATTAAATCACAAATTAAAAATCAAACTTAAACTCAAATTTTTCACTACCGACTTTACTCGATTCGATTACATTCTGATTAGGGGTGAGCATATTTTCGCCTTTTTGATAGAAACACAAAAAAGAGATGGGCCATCCAGTCCAAAGGCAAAGCCTCGTTAACGTCTCCCACCTTTTGCTCACCCAAAATATCGTTGCAACGGTTTCAACACTTTCCAACAAAAACCTCCACATCCACCGTACACGTGCTCGGCCACGATCCACCCGCACGTGTAACAATCGTCGAGTCCTCTTGGAATCAAAATTCCCCTTCCTCAAAAAACTACAAAATTTTCGAAACGGTTTTCACAAAGGAACAAAAAAACCATGCAAAATCAAAGCCAATAAAATTTATTTATTTTGATTTTCATTTATTAACAGATTCTCACAATTTGTAAATTTAATAATATTTTTCATTGAGATTTAATTTATTATAATTTTAAAATAAATAATCTCTTTTTACTCTTAAACTTTCTTTAATAAAAAATAATAATAAGCCAAAGAAATTAACTTCAATAATGACAAAATATTTTAAAAGCAACTCCCTTTTTACGTTACAACATACACATTTATTATTATTATTATTATTATTATTATTATATTATTTTATTCTTTTTAAAAAGAGAAGTATGGATTGACAAGAGTAGAACGTGTGTGTTGTAACGGTTCAATAGCTGGTTTTTCGTATATGACATAAATGTGCACACGAGAGTATCGTAGGTTTGTTGATGGCATGGTTTTGGTATAGATAATGATAATTATATAATTGTCTTTCAAACTTTTTGACCAATTTTATATTTTACTTAAAAATATATTCATCAATCTTGAATTCCATAATGTAATGTAATTTTTTTTCTCATTACATAAACCTTATTTTATTTATTTCAATATTTTAATTTGAAATTTTCGATATAAAATCTCTCACATTTTAATCTTGTTCTCGGCTTAGATGATTTTCCTTTCTTTTATCTTTACATTTTTTAAAAAAAATTACATTTTAATAACTAAAGAGAGTTGTGCATAAAATCGATGATCAAATAATAATATTTATGTGAAATTTTTTATTTAAAAAAAAATACAAATTCCACTCATTTAAACTTGAAGTTATTTACTTATTTATTTATATTAATTATTTAATTTTTCAGAGGTTGCTTTTGGAGCATTGGGTTATGGGTAATTGTGGTATAGGGGGGGATTCCTTTGCTGGCTTCTGTTACTGAGATTGGGGGCATTGAAAACCAGATCTCTCTTTCACTAACTCTTCTTTTCTGATGTGATCTTTTCTTTGTATCAGACCCATACCAAACCCTGCCTTTTCTTTTGTTTTTATTGCTTCTTTCATGTTTTGTTTTGGAGGGTGTTCTTTTCTGTTCTTTCCACTTTAAAAAGAAAAAAATTTTCTGGTTATATAGTTTCTCCATGTTATATTATAGCAGCTTGTAATGATGAAGTTGTGGACCATCCATTGTGCAAAAGTAATTATACAGGTTGACAAGTTGTCAGTGCTTTTTCAAAATATATAAAAAAAATATATAAACAAATTAAAAAACGAAATTCTGCTTCAAAATTTTTTACTAAATCATTAATGCAAACTTTCTCCTACTTAAAAGGTTGATTTCATCTAAAGGTTTTATCAATGTTAATTTTCAGCACTTTTAAATTTGAAGTTTATTTTTAATTAATTTATTAAATTATTTTTAAAAAATTAATATATAATAATTTTAAAATTTAAATTTTAATATATGTAATTTTTTATTCACAATTACAATTTTTTTAATATAAAAAAATTTCATTTTTACCGTCTAATGAACAAAAATATTAGATATGGTCACTTAAGCTATTTTTTATATGGATATAATATTTAATTATTTAATTAATTATATACATATAATATTTAATGACGATTGTAACTTTAAAAAATTCTCTTTTAAAACTTAAATTTAACATTAAAAAGGGTCTTCTTCACCTGAGGCAACAAACAACAAAACACAACACTATGATTAGTTTGATTAGTACATGAATATAGTTCCTAATTTAACCCTTTTTAACTACAATCCTTGAAAGCAAAGTGAGCAATTGGTATAATGGCCTCATATTGTGCTTTACAATTGGAAGTTTGGGTTTTTTTTTTTTTTTTCTTTTTCTCTTTTTGCCTCAGGGAATTTTTCCAAATAAGGAAAAATATGAGAATTTTTTATAAAAGAAATTATAATTAAAAATAAAAAAAAAGCTATTATAAGTCTTAGTATTTGAATCATAATCCGTTAAGTGTCCCTTACTAAAAACCACTATATATTCCAAAAAAACTAAATTTCATATTACAAAATCTATAAGATTTGCGTGTGACAGAGACTGATGATGAAATATCTTACTCTTGTTTAAAAAAGGAAATCTTTATATTTGGGGAGAAATTTATTATTTATGGAAAATATAGGCAGAATAAAAATATATTATTACTAATTTAGTATTTATTTGGTTTGGTTGTCTCCCCGCAATGATCGCTTCCACAGTCAAACAAGCAAAACATAACAAAACAAACCCATCATTATTGTTAGTACTTTTGAAATAACAAAACAAAACAAAGTCCCTCAAATACGTTATAACCAAATTTGCATAGCCATTTCTCTTTTGACAAAGGTTTCTGATCATGCATGCATGATAAGTGTGATAGCTTTCAAAATTTTAAGAACAAAGTGTGTATATATATATTTATTTATTTATTTACTATTACACCATTACCTGTTTTAGTTCTTAGTTTTAGTTTTAATTTTAATCGTTTCATAAATTTTCGATATACAAGAGATAAAATTATAAAATTCGACCTTCAACCTTGGTGCCGATAACAATTAGGTTATTGCAGTTTTGATTCATACAATAAAATTACAAATTTAATAACCAAACTAGGGATCGGAGGCAGGTAATCTGGTAGTCATAGCTTGTTTTAGTTACTAATTTGATTTTTTATTATCTTTATTTTAATTATAGGATCTTTAATATTGGTAATGGACCAAATGTGTATTAACTCAATGATATATATGGACCAAATGGAAACTTATTCACTAGTAATTCTTGTAATTAATAAATCGTACCTAATAATTATGTTCTTTAGTTGACCTAATTTTTGGATCATGAATGCAACTATCCAAATTAATGAAAAATCCGCTAATAATTTCCTCTAAAGAAATTCTTTTTTTTTTTAGGTCTAGAAGCATTTCAATTGGCATGCATGCCAACTTGATACCCTCACCTTTTTCCTTTTGCCATCATTCACCAAACTTTCTACCTCATGCTTGCCCTTCAAACTAGATCACATTGCAAGTTGAATTTTAATCTCCTATGCAAAATTAATGGGTTACATTACATTTTGTCAATAGGAAAATAAAAAATTCATAGTTTAATGGTTAAGAAAAGAATAATTTACATGTATCATACGCATGATTCAATGTTTATTTTTTATAATAAGATCAAAGCCAAAATATGGGCAAAATAATTAATCGAAAAAATATAAAATACACAACTTTTTAATAGAATATTTTATGAAAGCATAAAAGTGGGACAATGATTTCAAAAGTCAAAAAGATTCAACAAAGAAAACAATATATAATAACTGTTAATCTTTTTTAGGTTAGCTAACCGAACATCGATATACAAAAAATGATTGAAGTCGCCTAAAAATCAATCAAAAGAAAAAGGAAAAAAAGAAAAAGAAAAGGGAAGTTGAATGACTCACCCCACCAAAAAAGCAAGTAATAAAATTTTATTTGTTTATTTTTTCTATAAAATGATAAAGAAAATAGAAAAAAGAGCTACATTTTTTATTGAGTTAATTACACTTTTATACCTAAATTTTTAAAAACTATACAAATTGATACTTAACAAAAATAAAATGTATAATTTACAACATAAACTTTTAAATTATGTACCATATTAACCCAAATTATAATCTCGTTAATTATATCAGCTTATATATGTGTTGTTTCACAAATATTATCAAGTTATATATTTAACACATATTATCAACATCTTTTTTTAATAAAAAGTAAAAAAATAATTTTACTTTAACCATTGATTAATCATTTTTTTGTCATGCGACATTCACATGAAATTTTTTTATAAAATATTTAATACTTTTATTTAACAAATAACATGTATATAACAAAATTATATTGGTTAAATATTATAAAGGTGAGTTAAGTTAATAATATTATTTTATAGATTAAAATGATATATTATTTGAAAGTTTAGGGAACAAATTATACATTTTATTTCTTTAGATATTCATTTATATATTTTCTCAAAATCCAAGTAAAAAAATGTAATTAACTCTTATTTAACTATTTTATTCCCTAATACAAAATGAATACTATTTTTTGATTGTGGAAAACTAGTCAAGCACTCTGTTTTATTATCAACAATTAATTAATTAATTATCTTCATATCTATTGCGTTTGAGTAATAATAATTTTTAAAATTTATACTTTTCAGTTTGGTCTAAGTGGTGGGAATCATTAACATTTTAATTTCTTTATGTTTTGTATGGTTTTGCACCAACTTTTTACATAATATTGAAACTTGTATTGTTTTTTATACTTAAATTGTTAGAAATTAAATCTTGATAAATGAATTTAAGATATAAATATTTTATCAATAGATCATATAACTATTAACACCACTTGTTTTTGTTGCTTATGAGTTTCATTGTCTTTTCATGTGCATGCAAAGGCTTCCATCTTGCAAATGTGGAACAAAAGAAACAATATTTTTTCGTTTGTATTGCCTTTTTTTTTTTTTTTTTGGCCCCCATTAAGATTTATGATACTTTCCAAAGGCAAATAAGAAAATTCATGTGCATTTTATTACATGTATTTACAAAGGCAAATAATATTTACTCAAGTACGTGGTTTTAGAAAGAAGAGAAAATCTAAAGTTTGTATAACTTTAAATGAACTCAAATGTGCTTTTGAGTATACCTATTACTCTAGGGGGCTTTACATATAGAATAATTGTACTCTAACTAGAGAAAAAAATATATAAAATGTATCAATTATAAGTATCAAGCCCTATTTTCATATCAAAATTAATTATCTTAAGAAAGAAAGTTTTTTTTTTTTTTCATTTTAGTGCATTTAAGAAATTAATTAATATTTTTTATATGTAATATTGATTCAAAATGAACCATAGTGTTGAAATTGAACTTGTTGAAGATGAGTGGTAAAAATTTATATATTATCCTTAGTATAGACTTAATAAATAATTAAATATGCTTTCTAAAGGTAGATAGTAATTAGTTGCCAACCGAACATCATATTCTATTTTAAACCTAGATATGTCACATACTTCATCAATGCTTATCCATCAATTAGTTTTCAGTTGAAAAATTAAGATTAAAAAAGGCACCAAGACAATGATTTTCTTTAGCCAACCTAGAAAATGATATGATTTCACTACTAATTAAATAAAATCAAGATTTGTTAATGAACTGATTGAGTTAATAAAATTCAAATACTTTATTTATAAAATCTAAATTTGATTTCATTGGTACCAGTGCTTTTTTAATTATCAATTTATAAATCCAATTTAAAATTTTCTAAAATTTGTGATCTACTCGGATCCTAAAATGAAAAACCTCTCCTTAACATAAACTTTTATTTATCCAAAAAAAATAAAATCAAGATTTTTCTATTTTAGAATTTTTCTTAAAAAAGGAAAAATGTGCATGGATGCTCATTTATGGAAAAACTTAACAGAAGAAAGGAAAACTAAAGATAATTAATCCACAGTCTTAGTTTAATTTCCAAAGACAAAGGCGCTTACATCCAGGATACCCGCTTGTTGGAATATTGGACAAATCTATGTCTGTGTTGGGAAGCTCATCTCTTATAGTTATTATTGGCCATATCGTCATTATTTTAAGTTTTGACGGATACTTAACTTACTCGGAATTAAATCGTAAATTAAAAGTCTATAATGTTAAACATAAATTTGATATTAAAATTTTTACTTTGTAAATTCAAAATCATATAATTAAAAAATAATAAAATTTATGAAAAAAAAAACTATAATTGTTTATTTATAAAAATATAAAATTTAATTCAATTAATTCATATAATCAATTTTTTTTTAAAAAAATCAATTTAAAATTTAAATCTCAATAACTTCAATATCTTATTCTATCTTCATAATGCAATTTTTTATCATATTAAAAAATAATTATTTATCTATATTAAATGTAATCCTACAACGACCCAAACTCAAAAGCATTAAATATTAAAAAATTGAAACGTAAAATGATTGAATCGGAGATAATTGAATCCAGACCAACCCTTATGTCAAGTCGAAATTTATTTATTTATATTAACCAGAAAAGGATGGTAAAAAGAAAAAAAAAAGTCAGTAATAAAGGGCATAGAGGGCAAGTGGTGTGGATGGTAGTTAGACACCTTAACAATGCAAATTATGTAGCCTTTCCTTTAATTTTTGGGTTTTTATTTATATTATGAATTTTATTTTTGCCTTCGACAAAAAGCAAAAGGGTTTGAATAAAAGACAAACAGCTTCTGGTTTTGGTCCAAAGCCCGATGAGAAGGAGAAAAGAGGAACAAGAACAACCAGCATCAGTGTCGCTAAACGCATTCAAAAACCAAAACAAAAGAGAGAGAGACGCACTCACCCACCACCAGTACAACCCACACGAGCGGCTCTCGAGTTGCATGCAAACCCAAACCCACTGACTTCATTTCTTTATTAAATGTTCTCCCCCTGACCTTGAGCCCTCTGCCCCTGCCCTGACCTCATTTTTCTTTGCTTTTTTAAGTACATGAAGAAGAGGGCAAGGAAGGGATGAGAAAAAGTGAAAGAATTCAAGAATCGTGTGGGTTCATCTCATCTTTTTTTTTTTTTTTCTATGCTTTTTTCTCTCCCTTTTAAGCAGTGAAAATAACTAAAAACCCTGCCCTTTTAAACCTTGTTTTCCTTTGATTCTTCTCTACCCCACACATTTGATTACCAAGAGACCATCTCGCCTCGTCCTCCTATTTTTTTCTTTCTTCTCCTTTCCGTCTTCTCAAAGGGCTGAGAGAGATAGCTAGCTTTTATCTTCTTTGATCATCAGTTACCTTTCTTCTTTCTTCTCTTGACAGATTTTTTTTCTTGGTTTTCTTTTCTGGGTTTATTTGGTTTTTGTTAACAATGAGTCCGCAAAATCTTAATAATGATTTTAACTGCTACACTGGGGTGGTTCAAGAGATGAACTTTTTGGCTCTTCCTGCTCTTTTTTCTCATCCTACAGAAAGATATACAACAAACTCTCAAATGGGGTTTCAGATTTCAAGCTCTTTAATGGAACAAAGCAATAAATGTTTGGGCTTTGAGCCATTAGAAAGCAGGGGAACTAAGAGAGCTGCTGCTTGTGATGGAAAAAATGGATTTTTGGGTGTTGAAAAAAGGGGACTGTCTTTGAATTTAGTTGGTGAAAATGAAAGTAATAAGAGTTCTGCTTCTGCTGGTGGAAACAAAAATGAACACACTAAGCTTTGTGCTAGAGGCCATTGGAGACCTGTTGAAGATGCTAAGCTAAAGGAGCTTGTGGCCCAATATGGTCCTCAAAATTGGAACTTGATAGCTGAGCACCTTGAAGGAAGATCAGGTAACTCAATATTTTATGTCAAACAAAAATGATCAACACTCTATGTGTCTATTTTTTTGGATTGATCTTCACCAGACAAAGATGAAGATTTTTTTTTCCCGACATTTTTAAGGGAAGATCTTAACAATGCTTTGAATCTGATTGGTTAAATCAATTTTAAGTTCCATTTTGCAATCATTAGTTTTGTAGAAGTGTAATCTTTTGGCTAAATGGTGCTGTTTTTTTTTTTTGTATGATTGGCAGGGAAAAGTTGTAGATTAAGATGGTTTAACCAGCTGGATCCAAGAATTAACAGGAAAGCTTTTACCGAGGAAGAAGAGGAGAGGCTCTTAGCTGCACGTAGGCTGTATGGTAACAAATGGGCGATGATTGCTAGACTGTTTCCTGGTAGGACTGATAATGCAGTAAAGAATCATTGGCATGTGATCATGGCTAGGAAACATAGAGAGCAATCAAGCATTTATAGAAGGAGAAAGCCTTCCTCTTCTGCCTCTCAGGCCCTCCCTAAAGGATTGGATGTGACTGCTCAAAACAATGCTTGCAGTGATCAATCAACCATTTCTAGCAACATAGATGAATCTGCCTCTACTTGCACTGATCTATCACTCACTCCCTTATCAACTAAAGTGCCCCCTGAATTTGTCACCAGTTTGAGTCCAGTTCACCAAATGGGTATGCTTACTTTTTCTATTTTACCAACAGTTGTAATGATCATTTGCTTTTTAATTATACAGTGCTTATACTTTTCCGTGGTGGGTTGATTTTATTTTATCATATCTTATGGTAATAATTTATTAAATAAATGTTGTGTAATTTTGTTTTTTGCAGGTTCATCGGGTGAAAAAGTTATGACCAGGGGAAATGGGGATTTTGACAAGTTTTATGGCACTGGCAATGTATTTTACCACCAAGGACCAATGGGAGTTGTTATGGGTGTAGACCAATCTGCTCACTCATCAGATTCAAACTCAGAAGTTTCAGCAGCTGAGTCAGTGGGCACAAATAGGACCAACCACTCCATGTCTGGGGAAAGTGGAAATGGAAATGAGAACATCAACAACATGCCTTTCATTGATTTCCTTGGAGTAGGAGCTTCGTAATATACTATTGGGGGTTTTTGTTTTTGGTTAAAACTAAAGAGATCCAGCTGAAAACAGAAGGGGGAAAAAAAAAGGGCAAAACTTTTGTTGGGCAAAATTAGCCATTAGAAAAGCTCTATCCAATGGGCAAAAATGTGAGCTTCTGCTGTAGGTCTCGTTCATCATAGTCTTGTATGTACAGTTTAGTTCTATAAATGAAAAAAAGAGAACTATAGTTTAAAAAAAAGTAAAGAGACAGAAATTAAAAATAAGTAAGAGACAGAAAGACAGAGCTACGCAGTTACGAGTTTAACAAAATAATAAAGAAATCTTCGAACTTTTATTTGCAGTAGTTTTGGACTTATCTAAGCAGTAATAGCAACAGCTATCCAGCAGGCCTTTGTTTGTTATTCTCTCATGTAATATTTCAAGCTATTTTGTTTCTGTCTGAACAGTGAAGGCTTCTCCTCATACATATATACATATACATAACTCATTAACTCAATTGAATGAATCTGCCCATCTTTCATGACTTTTCATAACTGTGTTTTGTCTTTGATTTGATTTGATTTTCGTTGAGCATGTTCTACACGCTCCCTACTCTTAGCAATTAATACCATGAATTTTCTTTTCGTTTCTTTTCTTTTCTTCTCCCTTTAGCCAATCAATTTCCTGTTAGAAGTGTGGTTAAGTCAGGACCACACAGATATAAATATCTGCGAAATTTCATGGCTACATCAAATGGGGTCTACAAATCTTACACGAGTCTCCAATGGTTCCATGATTTAAATCTTCATGGTTGTTATATAGTCAATTATAAGAATGTTATATACAATAATTTTATGATGGTTGAGTACCTTAATCTATAATTAACATTAATTATGTATAGAAAAGGATTGACCTAAATCTAAATTATTTATACTTTAGCGATTAATACCATAATTAACATTAATTATGCAAAGAAATTTTAGCATATATTATTTCAAAATGAATAAATTATTTATATTTTCATTCACGATTTTACTAAATTGTTACCAGCTATTTTGTTTTAAAAAAGAATTCACTCTTCAACACACAATTCTTAACTGTTTTTATTATATTTTGGGTGACATTTTCTATAAATTTTCCTCACTCACTCATGCATACTTCTGCCTTCGAGCAACTTACCCTTCTTATTACTGATTTAATTTTAGTAGATAAATTGGATGAAATTTTGGCCATTGGGCTTAGAAGCCTTTGGGTCTGGATGTGTACATTTTTATAAATGGCTAGCATTTGAAGCAAAAGAACTAAAAGAACTAAGGAACAAATTCTTGAATTCAGGCCCAAGAAAATAGAAGAAATCTACTTGAACTGATGTTTCTCGGCCTTGCATCAAACTTCATGCATCTGAAATGGCCTTAAGCCAGTCGGCTGACTCTTTAGGTATTCATTTTTGGATGAACCTTCAAAATAGGGATGATGGTGAGACTGTCAAAATTGAAAATATGAATGATAGTGATAGTGAGACTGTTTGAGAACATATGACTTATAATCATAGTATTATAATTAATTATAATTTAAAATTATGTGTAATTTAGTAAAATTTTATATTGAGTTCATATTTATATGTGATGAATATTTATAGAATTTTTTATTATGATTGAATAATTATAATTTTATAATAATAAATTATAGATGAAATTCAGTTGTTTTACTTCAATTCAATTCATCGCACGTCTGAACCCAGAAATAACACCTATACAAAGGAAAAAAAAAAAAAAAGCTTTGCTTGTGAGCGCTTCAATCTCACAGTACTCCAACCCATTAATTTATTGAAAACCACTTTGTCAATCCTTAAAAAGCTTCACTTTTTGCTAGTTATAGCTAATCCAATTTCAAATATCGTCATCAGAAATTCAGAATTTCAAAAGTCACTTTCAGAGATTTCAGGATGACGAGTAATGCAACAAATTAGCACTTTTAGAACAACTCTTTCCTAGTTCAAAAGTCATTTTATTTCTCCATTTTCCCTTCTCTATCTCTCTCCTTTTGAAAGATTCTTGTCTCCTCCGACTTTACCCACGAAAAGATGCCGCCTCCTTCATTGTTGAAGCAAGTAGAATGGAGGATATGACTCATTGTTTGAAAATGACAAATGGGTTTTTATTTTGACAAGGAATGAGAGGATCTCTAGCTATTATGGGTTTTTGGGGAATTATCATGGTTATTGGCTCACTTCCTTCATGGGTTCAAGTGGGTTTTCTCGAAAGTGTCAAATCAGGGGGGAGGGGAAGGTATCAACTGCTGTCTAAACCTTGCTTTGGATGTGGAGAAAAAGAAGTTGATAATTTGGCTTTATCTATATGATCATTAACACCTTTCAGACTCCTGCATGCAATCACACAAATCAATCCCCAAACTTTCACATTCTCCCTCTTGCAAAGACCAATTGTCATAGCAATGTTCTCAGACGCTTTTATGTAATTTGGATCTACACAGCAAATCATCATAATTCTTTCAGTACTACGTGTATGAACACTAAGACAACAACTGCCAATTCACACCCCCAAATCATGAACATCAACTGATCAAATTACTAGTAAGGTCATCAATTCAGGAGATTTTCTCCCTTTCATATGTTGTCCGTATGAAGTATTAGATCCTTAGCAGTAATCATTTTTTAGAAAACAAATGTAGATCGTAGTAGAATGTTTGCCAGGAATTTGAGCTGTACTAGGATTTACATGCTTATCAGTGTTTCATACAACAACTCGTGAGGCCAGAAAAGATAGAGTAGCCAACGAAACTCGATAAGAAATTCGAACTTCAACTACTTATCCCACTTCTCCAAATTCCAAGCCAACACACTGGGTGGTAGAAAGAGATATTGTAAATTCTCGTAGATTAATTGATCTATAGATCAGGGAATTGAAAATATGTGTATATATATATATATATATATATATATATATATATATATATATGATTTGAGATTGTACTGCAGAATAAGAGATCTACCATGTGCATGACCCAATTATCATAGAACAAAAAGGAAATGTAGCGTATGCTACGATCAATGAATGACAAAGACATCCATTGTTCTATCTGATAAATTATTGGATTGTTATTTGCAGTGATTAAAGTTTAAACCCTAATAATTTCTAATTAGTACATAAAAAATTTTTGAATACAAAATCAAATCATTTAAATCAATAATCATATGATTTGTTAATAGAATATTGAACTTTTATTTTTAATAATTAAAATTCAAATCCTAATAATCCCAAATACAAAAAATCATATTATCTCTTTTTTTTTTGTTCTGTTTTCTTCATTGTTCCTTGAGAAACAAAGCGCTATTTTTAATTTTTAAACAAGCACATTGTTCCTCACTTAAGTTAATCTTGTTGTTTGTGTGTCCATGTTTAAACAAGGTTAAAAAACAAATTGAAAAGACTTGGAATGGATTTGGAGGGTGTTCTACATTGAAAGGAACATTTGCTCCACACTTTCAAATCAAGGACATGATTATAAATTTATAAACTCCCATTGGATTCCCCAAAGCAAGTTGACTATTTGTTTCCTGGTCAGCAAAAAATTATAGAATCTAATAACAACAACGGCAAAATTTTGATAATTCACATGCCAGCCAATGAAAGATTTTTAACTAGGGAATTTCCACATGGGGCATTTCTCATTAAATGTGCCATATGTTTATAAGGAATTAGATAGTAAAAGAAGATCATAACAAACATCCGTCTGCTTCAGATTGGTTATATTGGTCGGTGTTGAAGGCCAAGTTGCCTTGCATTAATAATTTCTCTTTGGATTTTGAAACTTCCTTTCAATGGGAATCCACCTAATGACCCGAAAATTTTTTCATCACCGACTTGAAAGATTTTTTATTTGAAAAAAAAAAAGGAAAATTTGTTTCTGTGTTAAAGGGTACTTAATTTCACGGAAAATATTAGGAAACAACTGTCTTTTGGTTCTTTCCTGGAATGTAGAAACTGCCTTTCTTGTTATTAATATCATAGTAGTAACATGAATTAGAGTTAGTTAATTTCATAAGGATTAAATATTTTACTTGTAAAATTTAAGTTTAATTATTGTTATTAACAGTCTCCAATAATAAATGATTTGTAAATTAAATATAAGTCCTAACTAAGTTTATGGCATGTCTTGATTCTAAAATAAAGTAGTCTTCTTCTATCTAAATTTTTTTTTTGTTTAAATATATGTTATAATACTAGTTTATTTTGGACAATCAACCATTTGTCTTACTCATTGAAATTAAAAATCTACTAATTTTAAAATAAACCTGATTATCTTATTAATAATTTTTTTGGAGTTTAAAATACATTTCTATCATCGATACTAATTGTTTTTCTTTTTTATTACAACACTAAATTAAGCTGTTTAATAAGGATGTTTGGTAAGGGCAGATTCAAGATTTATACTTAATGAGAGCAAATTTATTATATTTACTATCAATAATATTGATATAATAATTTTTTATTTATATTATGAACTATTATTTTACTGAATTTTTTTTTTAATTTTTAACATATTCATATATCTTTTAATATTATAAAAGACTCATACTTAAGAACTTTTGTTTTACAATTAATGGGATCTAAAATAAAAAATAAAAAATTTGGATTATTTCTTATAATTCTAATTACTTTTTTAATATTTTAATTGGGACAAAATGCAAAAATCATTAAAATTTTAAATAACTTTAATTAAAATTAATTTTCAAGATTCCAATGAGGGCAGCTGCATCCATTGCCCCCACCCTTTATCCGTCCTGATGTTAGGGTTTTACTTTGCAAAGTAATGATGTTTGGGGTGCGCTACCTGGTTCGGAATTTGAGGAGGAGAAATATAAAATGATATAGCTAGTATGTGTAAATAACACAAATTTTAAATAAAAAGATTTTATTTCTTTTATTCAAAGCTATTTGAACTGGTCTATTTTCAGACATTTTGTCATTGCCCTTGATTTTTTTTTTTTGTTTATAGCTATAATTGGAAAATGAAAGTTGAGATCAACTCTAATTAGGAAGAAAATTTGTGATTACTATTGATTAATCTTATTAAACCTATATGTGTGTGTGTTGCTTATCTTTTGCATGTTATAAATCCAACTTTTAAAACATCTACTTAAATTTAGAAAGCTATGACCAATTAAGCAGAGTAAGTTTTGAAAAATGGCTTCTGTCTTCGGAAAAACTGATGAAAAATAAAACTTTTAATGATTAAAAGGCTAAAACTTCCAATTGAAGCTTCTGAAAGGAGATGCAATAAGAAATTGATAGAAAATTTTAGTCAAATCCTTATTAATGTAACAAAAAAAGATATAGCAGACTTGAGAACATTTTTTTTTAGGTGGTGAATTAATACCAAGTACTGTCAAATTCATTTATTTGGGCAAATAAGAAATCAGCAGAATTTTGGAAATTGGGGATTGGAAGGAATTCAGGAATCTATAAGATCCGAACTAGAAGTTATAATTCAACATAACTTCCCATTCACCATTAACATGCATGCATTCCGCCATTTCTACCATCATCACCATAAATTTTTTACAAATTTAGAACGTCATTTATGTCAGGATAGTTGGATCATTGCCCCGATTGATTGCCTTGAATGCCTATAAACTAGCAGGTTTCTATTTATTTGAAACGTGGAAACATCCAATATACATGGTAAAACAATGGCTGGAAACTAGATGGAAAGCCGTACTAATACTGGAGTCAAGATCATTATATGATCTTGCTGTAGCATGAAACATCAAATGCAGCATACATACATACATATATATATATATATATAAAAATAGGTATGTACGTGTAGCATGCGTTCTAATCTTGGGTTGTAGAAAAGATTTCTGTAGATTTATGTAATATTCATGTTGAATAAGTTCCTATAAAACAATAGATAATAAAAAGGAAAGAAATAGAGGAGAGATATATATATAAAGCAATAAATATATAGCTAGGGAAACTTGGGTCTTGTTGAATAGTTGCATATTATCACAAAATACTGGCAGCTCCCTTTGCGGCTTTCTCTTTAAATTGTTCTTGAAACCTGTAATCAAAACAATTTTTTTATATCTGAATATGAGATGTAATTGGTAAACTTTGTACCCTTAGGGTCATAAGATAAGTTGAATCAGAATTAATTTGCTGTTACATTCTAAACATTAGTATATTGAATGTAAAATTAAGTTTAGAAACCCTAATTTTCAACATAATTAATTAGGGGTATGGTATATATGATCTGTGCATATCTTTAAATTTTATAAACATAAAGATTGTGTGCACAGTGTGAATCTTCTGGAGGAATTCCAAAAAATTCCCTCTCACCCAGTTTTACCAAAAAAAATTTGTGTACTTTGTTCTTGAAAAGATCTTAGAAACAAAGTACAACATTAGTTATAAAAAAAATTAAACTCTAGAAAAAGATATTGTGATTTAAACTATATGGAATTATGGAACCAAAATCTCTAAACATTTCAAAGAAAATTTCCAAATGTAGAGGAGCTTTTTGGAAGAGGTAGCAAGAATGTGTTGGGAGATGGCGAAGAAGAAGGAAACAACTGTCGAGTAAGGTGAAGAAGGAGATAGAAGAAGAAATTTGAATTCAAATATCATCGAAAAACATAGAATTTTAGACCAATAGTCTGCTCTAAAATTCTCGGTGGCCACAGAGCTAGGCACTGACATAGTTGTCTTCCAAATGCACTTACCAGGAAATAGCTTTCCCCATGCTGCAAGCTCTGAACTAAGAAGCCAAACTCATTCATGGGGACAGGCACACCCGAGGAATGGACCAACACTACATCTTCACCAAACATGGCTTTCAAGTGAAGAGGTCCCCTTGGAACTTCTGTTGGCACTCCATTGATGAAGACTGTGATGAATCCTGAAAAGCAGCCAAAAAGAATTTTAGTAATTACAAGGGAATTCATGTCTTACATTAAAGATTCACTTTATTAATTTCCATTACTGCTGCAGATTTGCAGCTTTAAGTCAGTTGCAGAATTTCAGCACTGCAACTCTAAAACTGGTGTAATAGCAGCCTATTCTCCAAATATAATGGAAGCTTTTAGGTCTGATGACTCTGTAAAGAAATTGAGAAAAGAATTAAAGGTTTTCCTTTTCATTGTTCCCTTAAATATTGGAAGAAAGCTTCAATCTTAAGAAAGTAGAGAATCTTTAAGAAAACCTCAGAAAAATAAAGTGCTTGGCTTAGGATCTTTAGGTTTCTTTCAATCATTAGTTCCTCCTGTATAAAATTGATTTCTCTTCAAAACTCAAAAATTTCTCAAATAAGCCAAGAGAAAGCTTGGAAATGAAAAAAAAAAAAATAATGCAGCAAATTTATGGGGTATAGTGCAACTCTATTTTCAAACACTAAACACTTTACATCACAAGAAAGTTACTGTTATAGACACTTTATTCTCTGTCATTTTCAATCTAAAAGGGGAAAAAATGAATAAAATCAACTGACTTTTCAAATTCGTGAATTTTAAAAGATAAATTTGGGTGAAGAAAGTATAGTTTTTAAGTGGATGACATGAATCACCTGTACTCTAAGTCATCTTCATAAACTAAACACAACATAACAATAATAAGTTTAATGAAAAAAATTAAGATAAAAAACAAAATGGTAATAGTAAATTAAAGAAGGAATTAACTCTCTCTGCCATGCGATTACCAGTTTGGTAGTGAAAATTTGAAGTTTCAGATGGGCACAAAACGGATGTTACACTTGAGCTTTGACCAATTTCTTGAAATCCCATTTGAGCAGACATTGAGAGTAGATTTTCCATTCCATCATCGCCCGTAACACCGCAAGAAGACGAGGAACCAACGAGGAAAGAAGGTGAAGATGAAGCAAAAGAAGGAGAATTTGCAAACCCCATAGCAGCAACACTATTTTCATACTGAATTGCACCACCTCCAAGTACTTTTTGTGCTTGGTTTCTTTGTTCTCCTGCAAGGCTAGCTTGCAGCTGTCGTTGTCGACGGCGAGACCTTGAACGCCTGTTTTGGAACCAGTAGAAGACATTAGCATCCCCAACCGAGCCAAATTTCTCAAGTAGCTTTCTTATTCTCACAGTTTCATCTTTAGGAGGGTTTACCATGCCACTATTAAAGATGGACTCAAGTATGAGGATTTGTTCTGGCTTTGGAGTCCACCTTGACCTGACTGGTTCGCTTCTCTCTGAACCATGGCTCGGACTGTTAGGGTCCGAAGATTGATCTTCCATTGC
The DNA here is from genome assembly GCF_047325235.1 of Durio zibethinus. Lineage (NCBI taxonomy): Eukaryota > Viridiplantae > Streptophyta > Magnoliopsida > Malvales > Malvaceae > Durio > Durio zibethinus. The sequence continues at coordinate 21,964,820 of NC_143168.1, forward strand.
TGTGAAGAAAAAAAAATGGTCTTGAAGCTCAAGTTTAAAATATAGCAGATAAAACAAAGCACATGAATACACAGTCTAGAATACATTAGGGGGTTGAATTTATATAAACATCCTGATGGAATGTTACTTTCTAAAGTTACCAAATCACCCTTATGTTGCTTGCACCTCCTAGAATTGAAATTACTTCATTGCCTCTCAAAGCTTCTATCTAATTAAGTATTAATCGACTCAATTCTAGCTAACTAGCCTTCCCTAGTTTAAGGATTTTGTATCCTATTATTCAAACTTGTTCATCTACTTTTCATACTTGACAAAAGGTGAAAAGCACACTTTTCGGTGTGTTTTAGACTTTAGTTCATCAAATATTCTATTAGATCAGCAAAGAAACATAATTAGCTAGCAGTTAAGAGAATGCCAATGTTACACATTTTCCGCCTTCTGAATAGTACTAATGAAACCCATTAGATCCCAATAAATAAAAAAGCTAAACGTACATAGTAGTATTATAGTACTCATTGGCTATTATTGTTACTAGCTTACTATCTTACTTTTCAAGTGAGTTTGGCATTGTGATTGAGTGGATTGCAAATTGTGGTTTGAAAAAAATAAGATAAAGATATTCTTTTTTTTTTAACTTAAATCTCTATTTGAGCTATAAATTTTAAATTCAATTGTTATTGTTATTCAGATCACAATTTTAATTGCGACCCACTAACAAAGCCAAACTTAAGCTTAGCAATATTAATATCATAGTCGTTATTTCTTTCTCTTCCAATTGATATAGCTTGTTACATTATCTATATCATCACATATTGTATGTTTAGTGTTACTTGGTTGAGAATTATATTACTTGGTTGTGAGTTGTATTTTCATGTTACTGACCTGTTTCCAAAGGTGGTATACCTGTTGAATCTTTTCGAGTGTTGGATTGTGTATTAACAATCAGGGTTTTCCTTGTGAGTTGATTAGGATGGAACTATGAACTTGTAGCATGAGCCAATTATTATAATGAATACAATTTTGGCCTTGCAAAAAAAAAAAAAAAAAAAAACTCATGATCCTTTGAATAAGTCTCAATTTGTTACACTAGAAAAACCCATTTAAATAGTACTTGTATCTTATGAGACGATGTAGAACTCGAAATTTAAGTTTATACAATTATTCTTAAAAAATAATATTTAATAGATATAAAATTTAAATTCTAACTCTTACGATCATTGTTTTTATTCTGTATCTTTGTAAAAAAAAGTGTAATTATAAAAGAAAATGCATGTGAAAAACGTGAAAAGTGGGGTCAAAATGGTAAAAGAAAGAAGGAAGAAAAGAGGATGTGAAAGGGTTGGAAAAGGAAAGCTAGGTTTCGGCTACATGGGAAGTGCATGTGAAGGAATTCATGGAAAGCTGGGTCGCTGTTAAAGTGAAGGGACAACCTATTTTTTTTTAATAAAATCTACAAGAGAAGAAACAATCCAAAGTGATGGTCGAAAAAAAAATGGTGGAATAATTTATTAAATTAAATGAAGGGTGTGAACTGTAACGCTAAGCAAACATGGCTTACAGTGGCACTGCCATCTTCTCCGTAAACTTTTTATATTAAACGAGAGGAGGAAAATATGTCTTAAAGGTTGGCTTAAACTTCGAACACTTTGTCCCTCTCACTCTTTGTATTTACATGATTATATAAATTAAAAAATTATTATTATATATAGTAGAATTGAGAAGCATAAAACAGGAACCGACTCTGGGTTTTTCAGTCGTGGTTTGCGGTCTCTTGTATTTTATTTTTCTTTTCTTTTGCCTTATTTTCTACGATTTATAGTGTGTAGATGCATCCTTGGTTTGGTTTTTATTTGATAATAAGGGTGACAGAACGGTGCCTTGTTTTTTTCTTCCTTATTGAAGGCAGCTCGATATATAGGTTTACATAAATATTTATTGTATCATTGTGAAATGATCGATGCAAGGTATTTGAAATATAAATAGTTGATTTTTAAGAATTTTTTAAAAATTTACAGACGGTGTTAAAATATTATCATATGTCTCATTATTTTGTAAAATAATATTTTTATATGATATGTGATAACATTTCGCTAGTAGATAGAATATATTGAATTTGAACGAGGAATGGGGAAAAGGGAAAGGAAAGAAAATTTGAGTGGAAAAATTTTCTTTTAAAGGAAAAAAAAACCAACTAAAATACTAAAGTATAGAATTTTATTTCTGTTTCAGAGAAATATTTTTGACACTCAAAATACTTATTTTCAGTTCACATTTTCCTCTTCCTCAATTTTTTTTTTGATATAAGAAATATATTATTTTGAAAATGATGGAAAGCATTAATATATTGTGGTCTTTGGTGACAATGTTGATATGTATCACTGGTGATTATGATCTAGCAAGCCAAATTAATTCAACATATATATCCAAGTATTAACTACAATAGGACTTAAACTGTTCAATTCAAAGGCCTCAAATTTAACTCCAAATAAGATAGGTTGAAGGTTATTAAGAGAAGGATTTGTCTTACATTAAAATTTATTTAGAGTTTGGATTGGTTCGAGTTTGGTTAATTTTTTAAAAGATTTGTCCGAGGTTTGACTTGGTTGGTCGAGTCTAAAAACCTAAATTTTTTAAAATATAATTAAAGTTTTAATATTTTTAAACATATTATAAAATTAAAATTAAATAAAAATAATTTTGTTAATATAATAAAATTTTAAATCAAATTCAAGGTCCAAAACTCATGTCTCAACCATGGATGTATCTACTTACACCATATTCAAAAAGTTTTCACATATACAGAAAAAATATTGTTGACAAACTTAAAAAAAAAAAAAAAACTTCGTGCAGATGTAATTATAAGTTTGATAAAAAAAGGATGATTCAAAGTATTAAACAAGGAAACTTGAAAGGAAAAGGAAAATAATTTGGTGAAACGCACACAGACGAGATGAGACTTAAAGTTGGGAGGAAATCAAAGCGGAAACGCTCAACACATGTGCCCTAAAAGCAGAACCGGATGTTGGTTGGTGTCCCCTAAAATTTAAAATTACCTCAAAAATTCACTTTTTTTTGAAATTTTTACTCAAAAATGAAAAAAAAAATCAACAATGATAATAATAATAATAATAATAATAATAATAATAATAATAGTAGTAGGTTGCATTGTAGTGATGGCAGGGGGGGGGGGGGGGTTTGGCAGGTTGCCACTTCTGTGAGCTTTACAAGGTTTTCTAGGCTTTTGGACTTTATCTAGAAATGGAAAACTGCCTACTTACTTAAACAGTAAAAGGAATCTTCACTGTGCCTGCTCACACTCCCTTTTTCTTTCTTTATATTTTGCTTGCTGTGGTTTTTCTAAGTACTGCAACTATTACTTCAGTTTCTCTGCTGGTAGCTGCAGCAGCTAATCATGTCTGATTTCATCCAGCTGTTTTCATATCTATATATATATTTTTTTAACTCTTTGTCTGCCATTTGGAATATTGTTATTATTTACTCTAAGAACAAAAACAAAAGGAATACATATACTTTAACTAAGGGAAATGTAGAAAGAATAGAGAGAATAAATTAAATTGACATTTTCCTTTGAGATTAAATCCTTTTTTTTTTCTAATAGTGAGTGTAAGTGAGGATGAAAAAGCAAAAGACAAAAAAAAGTATTACTTAATTATGGAATTAAGCAGGAAAATATATATACTGCATCTTGACTTGTGTGAGATCTTGTTTCAAGAATAAAGATGAAATTTCGAAAATTTCAAATTTTAAAATCAAATTTCATCATCTATGAATTTGATCTAATCATTTACGTTTAATTTATCCAGCCATTGAATATTAAATTGTTGATTGTAATTTTTAATTTTAACGTAACATCATCGAAATTAAAAAAAAAAACAAAAAAGCACAACGACTTTCTATATCCAAACTCCAACCATCTTATCACCTGAGGAGTATTAGGAGGAAGATAGGACCACTAAATTCAACAATTTTATATCTTCAAACTTATTGTTTGTTTTTCTTTGTCAAACGTTAATTGAATTGGACCACTAACTCTAACATAAGTCAATTATAAGCTCTTCACTACTACCTAAAACTTTGCTTCTTGACCGAGCACTACAAACAGACCAAACTTGTTACATCTAACACATACATCTAACACATAAATTAAACATCTATAACCAATTTTGACCAACAAAAAATGAAAAATTGAGACAAAGAATATAGCTTTTCTAGACCTTTAATGTTGTTATACTTAAGTCAATATTCCTACCTGTATTTTTTTTTTATTTAGCCACAAGGGGTTTTACTAGTTTTATCTGGTATATCTTCTTTTCAAATCAATTCAACCAGATTCATTTACGTTTAACTTAATAAATTCATGAGAAATTACCTTCCAACAACCTTCCATTGGATTCAAATATAGACAAAAAAAAATACTCTCTTTATTACTTGAGTCAATCATTTATTGGTTTCTCTAACTATATTGACAATGCAATTTAGACATATATAAGCAAAAAGGATGAAGAAGATACTTTCCCAATGAACTAATTCAAGTTCCACTTGTTTAAAAAAAATAGTGTTATTCTAATGCCCTCGCACATCGGAAATTTGCAAGGTTAAATATATACTTCAAACCATACTTTTGAAAACTTTTTTAAACAAAATCGAGAGGTTTATTAAGTTAAAATAGATAATTTCTCAAAAGATTAGATGCTCATTTCTATAATTGGGTGTCAAAACAATCATTAACTACATTTAATTTATGAGATATTATTCGATTTAATTTAAATATCTTATGATTTTATCTTATAAAAAATATTTTACAAATATGAATTCAATTCTTTATATATATATATATATTATAACAAATCTTTATAATTTCTCAATAAGAAATTAATATAGAATTGAAAACGTTATAATTAAAAATTTAGAAAGATATTGAAAGGTTACAAAATGTTTTATACATCATTGCTTGAAAAAAAAATAAAGTGTTTTATTTTCATCTGCCTCAATCACCGTGGAAATATTTAAATTTTCTTTGAATCCCTATATATAAAAACCAAAATATTCACATTATGACTATCGAATTATATAACTTTATGTTAACAAAAGAGTTCATTGGTGACAACTATTGAGCAACTTTTTCCGATCTTTTATTTTCCTGAATCCTTTGTCCTGTGGGGGCGCTTCGGCATCTCCAAGATACATGAGGAAGCTATAAATGTTAGACCAATTATTACTGTCTATCTTGTTTAAAATAGCATCAATTAACAAAATAATGAAGTTGATATCACTTCGATTCTTTTTTTTTTCTTTTTATTAATTCTATACCTAGGAGCTTTGGTCTATAGATTCAACCTAAGACTTTCTTTTTTACAGGGAGAGATGTTCCATTCAACTTGAACAGTTGCAAAATGCATTGATGACTGTGAAAAGAGTGTACAAACAACATGGGTTGTCACTTTTTTTGTCCCTCCAAGCTGCATTGTCTAGTATAAATTTTTTGTACTGATAAAGTAATTTCCAGTACATGACCTTTTTTATTCAGAAAAAAAAGAATGTTTTTTTAGTCCTTAGCAAAACCCTCACCCTAGGCATAGAATGTTTTTACTTTTTTTTTTTGTCATAATTGTTTCTTAAGAAAAAAAAAGAAACATTAATAATGTTAGATGTCTAAATACATGACTTTTTTATTCTTTTGTTAACATCAAGCATTTAATATATACCAATAGTTGTTCTAGAGTTTGATGTGCTTACTCTAAACATGATTGCAAATTGTTTGTTATTCTATGTGTTTATTAAAATCATGAATAACTTAGATAAGAAAATATTCTTTACTTTTTCATTTTACAATTAAGATTTCATTTGAATTGTAAGCATAAAAAGCACACATAGGAATATATAGTTTAATGTAGGAAAAAAGGTAGAAAAAACCTCATGAATTAAAATTAAATAACCATCCAACTCTCTATTTTTTTAATTAATTAAATCCTCAAACATTTATTTTTACTAATTGAGCTCTTATTGGAGAAAAAATAGTTAACTATTGTAAACACCTAATTTTGTTAATTGTAATACTTTAAAATTTGAGACCCGTGTCCTTTTTAACATTTTTTTAGGGTTTATGAAAGTTCTTTAATTTTTGAATAAGATGATTCCTAGGTTGGCATAAGAAAACTAGCAAAAATTAAAGAAAAAGTTAAAGGTCAACCTAAAAGTCAATTTAGTTAAACCTGTTCGAATTTGGTTGCATTTGGTCAAAATCGAGTCATATCTGGATTATTTTGGGATAATTGAACCAAGTCATTGGATCCCTAAAGATTTTAAAGTAAATCTTGAGTTTTGAGCAAAAATAAATGTTTTAACCAAAATACCCTTGATGTAGGTTTGGGTCATTGTTTTGTCAAAATAGGTCAAAACCACTTATCTAGTCAAGTTTTCCAAAGCTTGATGTTTAGAAAAAAAAATCCTTGGAAAAAATAATTGTGAGTTGAAATGACCAAAATACCCCTGGTCAAACTTAGTATAACTTGGGTCAATCCTCGGAATTTACGATTAACTAAGATTATTAAGATTTAGGATTAATACAATTATGATTTAGATTTTAAAAGATAATCTGTTTGGATCTCAAAAGGAGTGAAACTACAAAAATGTCATTTTAGAATATTTTTGTAATTTGACCTTTTTGAGGTTGCTTTTTCATGAAAATTTTTAGATCATAATTAAATATTATTTTATGAATTATAATGCAATAAAATTATGAAAATCACTTAGTGGAGCATAAGGTTTAAAGAAATTCATGAAAAAAAAGCCTAAATCATAAACAAGGGTAAATTTGTCTTTTCTTATAGAAATAGTTGCACTAAATGCCAAAATGTTTGTTGTATCTTTTCATAGCCATTGATTCAAAAGAGCTAAGATCCAAAGGCCTAGATTGCATTGCTTGGCCACAAAACTTGTGAGAAAAGGTAAATATTACAATAACCCTTACATGGATTTTGATCCAATAGTTATGAGAAAGGCATTGGCTCTTTAAATAGATAAATATAGGGCTATAGAGAGTCTCTCTTTTCTTGCCACAAAAGATTTAGTACCAAAAAATCTCTTTTAAAAGAAAAAACTAGAAAAGAAAAAATCAACCTTTAGGAATTCTCTTTCTCTTCTCATGCATTTCTTTTATTTTCATCTAGTCTTTTGTTAGATTTCTTTATTATTATATCTTTGATTTATGCTTTTCATCCCACCCTTTTTATAGTAATGTTTTGAGAAGTGAAAGATCATAAATCAACAATAAGCCATATGATAGAGGGTTTTGGCTGTGAGATGTCCCATGGTAGCCCAACCCTCTTTTCCTTATTTTTTAATGTTTTTCATGCTTCATTTACGATATATGCTTATCTTAATGATTTGGAACTTGTGTTGGTTGTTGTTACTATAGTTTGCTCATGTGTTTATTTGGTTTTTGTGCTTATTGTTATTACTATAGCATGATCATGTGCTTCTGTGATTCTTAAAATATTAGTAACTTACTTATGTTTTCTTAGTTTATTAAGTGTTTGATGAAAGTTGTATGTTGAATAAATGGTTGCTTGATGAATTATGGATGTCTAAAGGAAAAGTGTTTGTAAAAATGGCCATTAATAGGTTCGATCAAGCCTTCTCCAAATTATGGCCAAACCTACCCTTATTTGTTTAGGCTATATTTTGTTTGTTTAAATTTGGATCTCATAGAGTTTTAAGGTTCATATTAAGGTTAAATGAATTTACAGAGTTAAAAAGTTGTGATTTATGTTTCTTTTATGTTGTGTTGATGAATAAAATGCAAAGTTCTTTTAGTTCTTCGAGTGTTTGTTAAAATGGCTACATGTTTTTTTATTTAAATGTTCACAATTTTGTTTAAGTCATAGTCTCATGTATTCATGCATTATCCCAAATCCTAGCCTAAAGACCTAACCCTAGTTAAAACCCAAAACTGAAGCCCTAAATGAAATTCTAGCCTAAACCTTAGCCTAAAAACTAAAATCATAAATGAAACCCTAGCCCAAACCCTAAATTAAACCCTAACCATAGTCTAAAAACCTAAACCAAAATCTTAAAACTCTAACCCAAAGTCAAACCTAACATAAAGTCAAACCCTAAACCCTAAAGTCAAATCTTAAACCCAAAGTAAAACCCTAAACACAAAGTCAAACTCTTAACCCTTAAACTAAACCCTAAACCTTAAATCTTAAACTACATCATAAACTTAAATGCTGAATCTAACCTTAAATGCCAAAGTCAAATTATAAACTCCAAAGTCAAACCCTAAACCAAAACCTTAAACCTATCCTCAACACCAAACCCTAGTCTAACCCTAAACTAAACTCTAAACCCTAAACCAAGCCTTAAACCATATACCCTAAACCAAATCCTAAACCTAAACCATAACCTTAAACTCTAAAGCAAACTTTTAAACCCTAAATTTAACCTTAAATCCTAAAGTCCAACCTTAAACCTAAAACCGAAATCACATTCCATGCATTTGCATTTTACTTGTTTAATAATTACACATACACATGTCATATTTTTCATTGTCATTAGCATTTTATATATCATACATAGATTTATGTTTTATGTTTCATGCATTTTATGATTTATGTCATTTATTTTGTTGCATTCATGGTTTCAAAAAATGAGAGAAATGTTTTAAAAATAATAGGTAATATTGTTAGGAAAGATTATTTTTTAGACTTGGCTTAAATATAGGGGGATTCTCAATAATTATCTTTGTAAAAAATATTATCTTCATTTTTATGGAAACCCCAAAATAAGGGGATGCTTTTAATATTCGACATTAATATAGTGGCATTAATAAGATGTTTCAATACCAAAGGTTTCCATCTTAATCCAAAAATAAAATGACTTGCATTTAAAAAAAATATTATGAGATTTTGTGAAAATAAATGAAATTCAAGAAATTATCTTTAAATATTATAGCTAATTCAAAATTCAAGGATAACATACAATTAATTGGTAATGGGTGTTGTGGAATACTAATATTTCTTCACATGTAACCGAACTCCCAATCTAATTTCAAAGACCAAATTTTTTTTTTGATAATCCTTAAATTAGTTTTTGATTTTATTAAAAAGATAAACTTTTTAGGTGGTCAATCACACTTATTAAAAAAGTTTGGTGATAACTCTTTATTTTTTATCTTTAAATTTTTTGCTCGACAATCAGGTTCTCGATCCCGCAAATTACAACAATTGTTTTTGTCTTATTGATGATTTAATTTGATGAAAATAGATGTTTAAATATTCAGTTAGATAAAAATAAATGTTTAACTATTCAACTGATTCAAAATAGAATATTTATGATTTTTTTTTGCTCAGTCAAAATTAAATTTTATTTAAAACCCAAAAAGGGATAAATCTAAGGACAAAGCTAGCATTAACAAAAAGCTAGAGAATAGTTCTATTAAAAGTATATAAAACTTCTAAAGATCATGACTAACAAGAAGATTTTATGACTTAATTGATTGCAATAAAATATTAAGATGATTATTAAATTTTTGTTTGAAATATTTTTTTATCCTTTTGCCTTTAATGTATGAAATAAACCATTTTAACAAGCCAGTGTGTCAAATTAAACGATCAATTCAAGGTAAAATCATTTGTGGAAAAAAAAAAAAGGTTTTTGAAATCTCTAGATTAAAAAAAAAAAAAAACCCAAGAATCTTCAATCTTCCAACAGGACAACCAAATCCTATTCTTCAACATTTCTATTCTTCCTGCAGCTAAGCAAGATTATTATATATCTTCTTCAATTGTAGTGGCCGATTCAATTTACCTTGTTGCTTAGGGTAAATCTTCAAACAAATAAATCTAATATCCTAAGCATGAGAACTGTGAAAGAAGAAAAAAAGTGTAGTGAAAGGGTTGACTCAATTATTAAGTGTGCATGTACGGGATTTTGAGTTCAAATCTTACTTATTATTTCGTTTTAGTATTAATCTTGAATGCATTACTATTGCAAGATAGGACATACTTTATCTTAACTCGAGGGACTTCGTAATTTATTTACCACATAATGAGTTTCCATTGCAATGCCCGCACTTTGATTTCAGCTTTAGTTCAATCAAGTTGGATGTAATTTTTGTCAAGATCTTAGAGCTGATACTATTATATGATATACGTTCACGCAAAGAACTGTTCAATAAATCAGGCAATGTAGAAAAACCAGGTTCGTTGTTCATTTGATATCATTCTTTAGTATCTAGCGGTTATGGGATTAATTTTTTTTTCTATCAATGAGATGGATTGTTTTTTGCTCTTTTGTTCTCAAATAGGTATTTTATATTGCTTCTATCGACATGCAACGAAACTCTGTTCGCTAGCTATTGCCAGCTTTGTGACCTTTTGGTTACTTTAATAAACGTGGTTTAGAAAAAAAAAAAAAAGAAAAAAAAAACAGGTTCTTTTATTTCACTGTAATAAATAAAAATGTTTCATAAAGGTGGATGATTACTTTCACAAAATATTTTACAGGTTTGAAATGCCTTGGATAAAAAAGATGATTTAACGGATAAAATCACTAAATGGACCTTTCTTATTCTTATATTAATAATTGGAAGACTCTAAACAAAACAAACATCTAACATCCTTGAAATTTTTTTTTTTAAGATGTAATGAAATTAACCAATATTTCATTTGTTGGAGACAGAGAGTGAAAAGAATTTAAATTCCAATTATAATTTCTACTTTTGGAGAAGCAAACATTAAGGTAAAGACAAAATCATATGTTTGATTTAATTTTTATGGTTGATTGTAGTATTAGCATTTAAGTTAACAATATAGGTGCATGAATTTCCACATTCAGACATGTCAAAATCGAAAAGAAAGAAATTCGCAATGGGTCAGATTAGGGTTCTACCTGAATCTTTCTTAATTCTCATGCTTGGTTGTAGGATTCTTATGCCCACATGCACAAACAATCATTCCCCAGTTATGAAGCATGGAATGGTGCAATAAATTGCGGAAATGGGTCATCTCATGCCAGTACTTTTTTTTCTTTTATCCACAAATATCGCTTGAAAAGAAATCATATATGCAGTCTCCATCAGTAGTTTTCAAAACATCAATTAGCAGACAAAGGAATCCTTAGCTATATATAGTTCCTATTAAGTTTTTTTTTTTCTTGTTTCTTTTTTTTAATCATTAAAAGGAAGGTACTTACCGATCTGATTATCAGACAGTCTTCACTTTTATAGACAATGAAAAGAAAGAGAAAAAGAAGGCGTTAGATTAGATTAAGATATTTATGTATTTGAGACTACATATTATATTCAAAGCATATGTTTTTTTTTTTTTTTTTTTTTGGTTAAATTTATATACAATTTTTGTTAAAATTTTAATTTATATTGCTGTTGTATTTTTTTGTATCTTATCATCATGTTTAAAATTATTAAATTTATTTTTTAGTCCATTTTCATGATGAAATATCCCAAATCATCTTTGAAAATTTAAGTCACTCAAACAATCACATTAGTTCAAACCGTTACAATTCTGTGCCAAACAAGATAAAAATGATACACTATTGATCTTATAGAGGTATACGGGGAGTAAATATGTTAAGAAAAACCTTAAAAAACCAATGGACTTCAAACAAATATTTCTGAATTATGTTCTAGCTTGGATTATTTATTAAGAATTTTGAAAAATCGAGTTTGAATTCGGAAAAAATAGAGCTGAATTTCAAGCAACTTGCAAGAAAAGAGCAAATTTGAAGGCTCTTTGCTTTGCAACTCAATTTAAAAGGCTCTTCGTCGTCTGGGATTAAAAACTCTACAATTTTTCCTAATTTCTCCAGCATTTCCCACTAGAACTTGGATGCTGCCCATCTTCACCATAGCCTGTGCAAACCTGGTTGTAAATAGAGTCGCATTTGTTGCATAACCTGAAGCAATAGGTCCGGACAATGGATCATTAGCTAATTCTTGATCAATCTGCATTATTCCTCTCTTCAAACCAATCTGCTTGAAGAATTGATTATCAACAGTAAAAGGAGTGGCCTGGTCTAGAAATGCTGTAGGGTCAGGATTGGAATCATTGGCTGCACCACAAATCCTCCTTAGAGTCACAACCAGAGCAGGATCCATTGTAGGATCAGGGCGACCAGTTCCTTGGAAATTTGTAATCCTGTCTAAGAAGAAACTACAATGAGCAACACCAACTGTATGTGCACCTAAAAGGGTAATCATATCATCCATGGTCATATTTTTAGCACTGAAAGCTTGGAAAGCCAGTGAAACAGACAATGTTGGGCCTGGTAAATTTACTTCGTCAGGATTAGAGACTAGACCGTCTCGCCTTCCTGTAGGAACAGGATAAAAGGGTCCTCCTGATAGAAACACAGCATCTCGGGTTGCTAATGTTATAATATCAGCACAAGAAACTTTTGAAGGGCATGCTGCTTCTAGGTTTTTCTTGACTTCATCAATGAGCTCGAATCCACGTACCGTAAAGTTAGGCCCTGCATCTTTCTCTGATTGGCTTTTGCTGGTTGAATCTATGAGAATAGATGCGTCACAGCCCTGCATAAAGTAGAATGTCATAAGCGTGTGGCATAAATTTTCGAATTCATTTGGGATTCAAATCCTCTTTTTTAAGCAGATGACACTGCACCAATTACTGAGTTAAATGCTCGGTGATTAAATTCAACTTTTAAACATACTAAATTAGTTTCTTATTGACTATATTTGTGCTTGTCAAATTAGAAAAGACACTCAACTCAAATAAAATCAAAATGAACGAGGGTACTATGCTTAGTCGTATTTTTTTGATAAATTGAAACGAAAAGACACCAAAATTCATATGCTGATCAACTAAGATTTGTAAGTGTGAGACTCGTAGCCAATCTGTGAGATATTAAGGGATTGAAGTGTTACACTAATTGCATAAATGTACTGAATTATAGTTGTAGAGTACAATATTGATTTGTTTTTTGATAAGAAATTTAACGTATTTACTAGTATTTAATGATCTTATATATTTGTTCAGTATATTCATACCATATACTATATGCAGAATCAGAAGATATAGAATAGAGTTAGAGCCAAAAGGGTTAACGGCGCTCATGTGTTTGGATATATGACAATGTTAAAAAAGAAAAGAAAAGAAAAGCTTACCCTAACGAAACAATCATGAAAATGCATGCGAAGCAAGGCTGCAGTGATGGATTTATCACGATTGAAACGTCTTTGCACAGCTGCTTGAACTATGGATTCTGCTCGTGGACAACTCCTCCTGTAAAAACCAACCCTTAGGTCTGCTAAGGCAAGAGGAAGAACCAAGAAAAAAGCCAGAAATGTAACCTTCAACCTCATGATTTTTTCCTTTTTTCTTAGGTATATGATTTAATTGAAGTTTTTTGGGCTATTAAGATTACATTCGATTATATATATAACGGAGAAATAAATTGCTTGTGCTTCGCCACAAAGCTGTGCTGAAACGTGCAAAGGCGGTTATGTGTTCAACTTTGTATATAAAAATCAAAACAGAACTAGTTGAATTGACAAAAAATAATTACATATCCATTTGATCAATATCAATAAAATGACTCAAGAGAATAATTTTTTCTTCTTTTTTGATGAATACAAGAGGATAATATGTTTGCAGTACAACTAGGAAGAATCGATGTCACTTATCAATGAGAAATTAATCATTTTAATGGAGCCCATTGTTTCGAAAAAAATTATATGCCATAGAGCATAGATTAATTATGATCTAGCATCATAAAAACTAATTATCTTAATTATAATATAACAATTTCAATGTTCTTTGTAATTGTAAAATCTTGAGATGATTTCCAAGCTACTGACTATTCATTAATCAGAAGATTCAATTTCAAATTACCTTTAATTTAAGACGATAATAGTTGAATTAATACTATGTGGTTTGTTTATAATAAAATATTAGACTGTTAATCTTAATAACCAAAATTTAATACTTGACAATCTCAATTATTAAAAAAAAAAATACATAATACATCATTTTTTCCGGATATTCATGAATGCAATTATGTGACATAGATAAGCATCAGTATCAAAATTGACAGTATGCAACAACTGTCAGAAGGTTTTGAACTGAAATTCAAGCACTCCATGTTTTCATACAATGTATGTTTCCAACATCACAAGTTGTCAATTTTAGTAATGAAAAGTAACAAATTAGAATAAGCCACGACTCTCTTCTTTTACATTTTGCCTATTCAAATTAAGACTTTTTCTTGTTATCAAAGGGAAGCTATTGACTCACGGGATAGAGGAGATCAGATCTGCCAACAATCAGAGGGAATTGAGGTTGGAAAAAACATTATTTTTAATTGTTTCATCCATAATTGACAAAGTCAAATTATGTTCATATCCACCAACATGTGAAATGTTCATCCTTATGATTAATTAGAAGTCAATGGACAGAAATTTAATCCACTAGAGAATGTGAACGGAATCTGATCATATATAAAACAGGCTTAATTTCAATATTTATTTCTCCATCCTATCCTACTATTATTAATGTTCATAATTTGCAGGAATGAACAGGCTTGCACGTTTGAAGTCTTCATCAATGTATTGACCATCACAAATAAATATTCTTGCCTAATTAATTTTTTTTTTTTTTGAACAAAGAAATTTATTAAAACAAAATTAAAAAGTATTAAGATTCGAGGTGGGAAAGTAAAGGGAAATTAAGAAATTGATATGTGCTCTGTTAACAGTGAAATAAAATAAGATAAACTTAGTATGTTGGATCACAAAGGATGCCTATTGTATATCTGATAGTTTTATAAAATTCATTTCACCAACAATTATAATCCCTTCTAAATCTAATTAAGTTCAATGTCAATTCACATGAATCCCGCATTAGCGATGATTGAAAGTTACGTATTAAAGAAAATAATTATTAAAGTATATAAATATGAAAGAGACAGAAATGGATGGTTGAAACTGATCAGTATCGTTCTAATCCAAAATCAACAACTTGTTGACACAAAGAAGATTCCACAGTGCCTGAGTTCGAATGAAAACTGTGAGAATGTAATTTTTCATGAATTTCTTAAATTTAGTATAAATAAACTTGCTTGAACCAGCTTAAAAAATTGTACGTGTCATAACCTAATAACCTTACCGCTAAAAAAAAAAAACCTTCACAGGAAACTGAAACTGCATAAAATGGCAAGCTGCTAAGTTTCACTAATGAGGGTGAAGAATCACAGTTGTTAAATTAAAATAGCATCTAACAAACAGATGACGGAAGATTACTTAACAGAATTCATATGAACTAAAACGAGGGCGGTTCAATCCATATTCTTTCACTGAAGTCGTGCACAACTCCAGGATAAAAATCCTCATAAGGATTTTTTTGTTTGTGCACAAATAATAAAAATAAGAATGGCGCCAATCGCCATGGTAGTAGATCCTGTCTGCCAAAGCCGATGTTTTCCCCTCAGCTGTTCTGTAAACGAGGTACAACCAAGGAACAGTGCTTGGTTTCCTAATTTGTGTATCTCTATCCAATCCATGTCAGACCCATCAAACCTGAAAAACATGGAAGTTTAGAGATTGGCAAACCAGCAAAAGCTCCCCGTCGGATACAGCCAATTGTGAACTGGACCAAAACTGGATTTCGATAATTGGCTCCGTATATGTAAACACACCCCAATTACAACTTGCATCACAAAATGCCTCAAGTATCCCACCACTAAGGACACAATAAAACTTTCCATTACTATAAACTACATTCTCAACAGCCTTCTCAAAATCATCCACAGTAATGGTGCTGATGCACCATTCTATGCTAATCCTAATTTTGTCACAGCTTTTCGAACTTTGTATTGCGAAGCAGATGCAATCTGGAGAATTCATGACCCATTACCAGCTTGACTCCATAAAAGCAATTTAAAGGTTTGGGTTTTTATCCAAATAAGAAGTTGGTCTTTAACATTTTTAACATGGGTCACCTAGATTCTAAAATCTTAGTTCCTCAATGACCCAAATCTAAAAAAAAAACAAAAGGTAATAATAGCATAATTATGAAACATGCTAAAAAAAACGTAACTGTTTTATTTTTTTAATAGAATTTTTTTCCTGAATACTAATAGCAAATTCCACAAGTTCCAAAAATTGTGCCCCTTAGGGCTTAGGGTAAGTAAATTAATCAACTTAAATTTTTTTTTAATCATTAATTTAATTGTTAATTTTTTCATATCTTTTGTTTTAATTAGACCAAGTATCCAAGTGTGTTAATGACAATTTTTTAACATTATAAAAACTTTTCCAAAAAAATTAAAACTAAAACAAAATTTGGCAAATATATGAATGTACGATGATCAAAATTAAACTATGTAAAGGCTGGAAATTAAGATCCCAAGAAAAAGGGAGGATGGCGATCAACTCTTGATCTCAATATTCTTTTTCAGAGTGTATAAAGTTAAGGAGATTCAAAAAAAAAAAAATCGAACCTTCAATTTTAATTTTTTTTATATTCAAGATTGTTAGGATAAAATTTTATTTTTTAAAATTAAGAATTCAATAATTTAATAAATAAATCGTATTATAGTTAACTTATTTTTTAAGTAACAACTTAAAGCCTTGATTAAATTGAATTAACATTTTCTAAAGACTAATTAAAGCAAGAATGTCAACTCATTTTTTGTTCCTCTTATAAGTTGGTGATAAGAATGATTATGGTTTATCGCCAATTTTGTTTTGAAGCAAATGAGTCATAAAACATATATGTCTCATGGAATCTTTATTATTGAAGAATAGGTCTTTAGCGATTTTTTTTTCATATTTAGCAACGTTTATAGTTAATTAATTTACGATATTTGTAAAAAATATCATTAAAAGTATCGATTATATCTCATCGGAGAATATAGTGACATTTTAGAGGAAAACATTGCTTACTTAGCAGTGTTTTCAAAAAAAAAAAAAAAGTGCCACTAAATTTAGCATACCGCTAAATTTAGTGACATTTTTATGTAAAAATGCTACGAAATTTAGTAGTACTTTTAGGTAGAAACACTAATAATTTTGGTTATTTAGCAACATATTTCACAACAAATGCTGCTAAATTAGAAAATTTATATTGTTTTATTTCTTTTAATATTTACTGTTATAAAAATTATTGAAAGAAATAAAAATGAATTCAAATTCATAAACTGAATATTATAAATATTTAAATATCTAAATACATAATTTATTTCAATATACATGTAACACAAAGTTTAATACAATAATAATCAAATTGTTTTAGTACATTAACTAGAAATTTATGGTGCGTTTGTTTCATTGATAACAACTTATAAAAAATGTTTTACGCGTTTTTGGGTGTTTGTTTCACTGAAAATACATGAGTCAACGAAAATTGTTTTTCGGGTCAATGAAAAATTAACCCATTTCTAAGGAAATTGTCTTCCCCTTTTGAAAAGGGAACGACATTTTACAAAGCTCGATAGAAAATAGAACACCTACCCAAACCCATCAACACATCAAAAACCCTAGGCGTCTATGTACTTTATTTCATCAGTACTATCATTTTTCTCACCTGTGACACCATCATTTATCTCATAGAAGCGACCAGATCAGTTGGTGTCTTCACCTCTTTAAATCTTCCATCCATTCATAAAAGATTCCCAAACCCAAAAAAAAAAAAAAAAAACCATGTATCCTGAAATCAAGCGAAGTTTGCAACAATTTCTTTCAGAACTTAGTTGTTTCATCTTCAACCAACAAGGCATGATCCTTTGTTCTTTTCTTCTTAACTGGGTTGCTGCCGAAATTAAGAAAAATGGTTAGGTTTTTTCTTAAGCCATGTATGAAATTGCATAAGCAAAAAGAATGAAAAAAAAAATCATTGTATTGTGATTATTCTTCTTGATTAGGTTGCTATTGAAATTAGGCAAAATGGTTTTAGGTTCTTGCTATAGTTTGACAATGGCAAAGCATGTAAACTATATATAATTAAGAGCAAAACAAATTATATGTATAATTTGTTTGGTATTGTCATTAGGAAAAAGAGCCTCTTAATAATATATTTATTTATTTTTAAAAGAATTCATGTGTTAACTTCTTTATTTTACAGTTAAAAGATTTATGAAATATATATATATGTATATATTATAATGGAGGTGAAGGAATTTTCAACTAGAACTAGTTCATAAAGAAGTAGGATGGAAAAAAGCAACGTGGAGGTTCATTTTTATGTGAAATAAACCTGCATCAATCACTATACATAAACACTTCATCAGTTCTTGCCTAGATATTATTGATCAACATGTACCTAGGATTCTTGTATGTGAAATAAACATGTACCTAGTTTCATTTATTTGTGAAATAAACCTGCATCAATCACCATATATATTCTTGTACCTAGGATGCACTAGTCATTTGTTTTAGATATCATTGCTTCATATATCATTGTTCAATGTGTGACCCATGTCAGAATTTGGTTTTATCTTTCTTTTTTTTTGTTATGGACATAGCATTTTTTATTTGAAGAACTAGCATGACATGTTTGTGCATTTGGTATATTTTATTAAATCTCTTGTTTACTTTCAACTTGAATACTTATCATACATTACTTGGCAAATAATATATTTTAAAGATGAATACTTTTTTCTGTAGATGGATAATAATTTCATCCTTGCATTAGTTATGGGTGTAGCTGTTTCAGTACTAGCTTTTAGGATTATTGTTGTTGAAAGATTTAAATGTAGGAACCAAATAGCCCATGAACCTCATATCAATCGAGATTATGAAAAAGTGTGTTTATTAATAGTATTTTATATAGAATAGACCAAAAATGTATTGATCAAATAATGGTGTAGCCAATTGCATTTTTTAATTTGTGTGACATTTTCATTAAGAACAATTTATTAAAATCAACTAGATCGATGAATGTTAAGGAGCAAGTAATAATATTTTTGCATTTAATTGCCCACAATGTAAGATTGCGAGTGGTTGGATCAAGATATTATAAATCAATTGAGACAATTCATCATTACTTTAGGATTGTATTGAGAGCTATTTTAAAATTATATAAGCTTTTATTCGATTACCTGATGATTCAACTCCTCCTGAAATAATAAACAACCCAAGTTTTTACTCGTACTTTAAAGATTGTAGGGGAGCATTAGATGGAACTCATGTTCGTGCATATGTGCCAATTGAGATTCAAGAAAGATTTCACAATCGTAAAGGGGGAAAAACACAAAATGTGTTGGCTACCATCATTTTTTATTTAAAATTTTTCTATGTACTTGCTTATTGGGAAGGCAATGCACATGATTCTCGTATTTTAAACGATGCACTTGCACACCCAAAAGGATTTAAACTTCCAAAAAGTAATGGTTAGAACTAATAAATAAAAGTACTTTATTTGTACTTAGAATGTATTCAACAATAATTAAAATTTATAAACTTGTAGGCAAATATTAACTTGTTGATGCTAGATAAGGCATCCAAACTGGAATTATATCTCAATATCATGGTGTTTGATATCATTTGAAAGAGTTTAGTGATCATCATTTAGAAAATGCAAAGGAACCATTTAATCTTCGTCATTCATCCTTGCAAACTACCATTGAACAAGTCTTTGAGATTTTGAAGAAATGTTATCATGTGTTAGATGTTGAACCATTTTTGGATTTTCAAATACAAATGAATATAATGTTAGCATGTTGTGTCATTCATAATTTAATAATGGGAATTGATCCTAATGACTTAATTAATCAAGGATCACTTGATGAAAATGGGTCTTCAATAATATGACCAAATTTTATAGAGCGAGAAAAGAGAGTATAAGCTAGATGATTGACTACCAAGAGAGAGGAAATTGCACAAGTTATGTGGAATGATTATAAAGCTAAAACAAATTAATTTGGTTTAGATTTAGGCATCAAAATGTCAATGTTAAATGTTGTTGTGTTTCAAGAATTTCCTATATTTTCTATTCGGATGGGATTGAAGTTGTTTAATATTAATATTGTTGAAATTATAATTTCTTTCCTATACTTTGTTTAGCATAAATGTTTCTTGTATACACTTGGATGCTTATTATTTCTTTTAGTTTTTGTTTATATTTGTTTTTTTAATGTAATTACAATTGTAGAAATGGGTAAATCAAAGAAAGAAAATGGCTCATCAAAGTAATTTAGGTGGACAAAATCAATGGACCAATTGTAGACACCCAATTTGGTCCAAGCCCGGATCAATTGGGCCTGATCCAAATGGGTATTATAGGTTTTTTTTTTAATTTAATTTAATTTTTTTTAATTTTATTATTTTTCATTATGATGATGATAATGATGATGATGATGATGATGATGATTATTATTATTATTATTATTATTATTATTATTATTATTTATCTAATTATTTTCTATTAGTTATCTATTAATATATTTATCTATTTTTTTTATTTTTTTATTTTTTTCGATTGAGATTAGGATTAAGATCAAAAATTGAAATGAATTTAGTCGTGATTTGAGAGCTGGCAGAGTCGGGATTGGATTCAAAGATTGAATCTAAATCCCAAAATGAGTTGGGATTGATCAGAAACTATTCTGATTAATCCCTATAAATAAATCCACAGAAAATGAACGAGGAACACACACACAGAAAGGAAACAGAAGCTAAAAAAGGTTCTGGTGCGTTAGAAATAACTTTAGGAATTTATGGGAAATTTTTTAGAATTTTTAAAGCTTTTTTCTGGAAAATTTTTGAAATTTTTTCAAAATCCAGAGAAATTTTTATGCAAGATTCAAGTTTTTCGATGATATTTTCGGCCTACTTTGAAGTTTTCGACGTATTTTTTCAAATTTCGACAGATATTCAACCGGAATCTGGATTCTGTTTAAAGAGAATGAGGAGAAAAAGAAAGAGGAGAGAGAGAGAGAATGAAGCAATCTATGAAAAAAAATAGAGGTTAGAGCCTTTTATACCTATCGAAAATAACGTTGATTTAGCCTTACTATTCCCAAGGATCCACGAATTTTGAAATCGAGCTACCCGATCCAAGCACCAACCCGATCAGCGACCCGCATCCCTGCCTGAACCCCAGTCGAGCCGAGCCGAGCTTTTTTCTTGTCGAGCCACACATCCGAGCTGTCGTTCTTCCTGGAGCCAAGCCTCATTAAGCCGAGCTAAGCCGTTCCAAAGGTTTTTTTCTTATTTATTTTTATTATTATTATTATTATTATTATTACTTATTGATTAGATTAGAATAATTTGGCATTCCTCATTTTATTTTTATTTTTATTTTATTTTATTTTTTTAAATATTTTCTTAAAATAAAATTCTAAAAAAATATTTTTGAGGAAAAGTTGAAAGTATCAATTTTCTTTAAAATAGAAACTCTAAAATGCTTTTGAGAAAAAGTTGAAAGTATCAATTTTTTTTGTACAAAAGCAATGAGTTTTTGAAGAGAAAAAGATTTGTATCTAAAGCTGAATCATTATTCTTTTTTTTCATTCTATTTTTTTTCTTTTAATGTTAAATAATCTGACAATAGAGCCTCTATAAGTAAAACAATAGTTTCCTTGCATACTCTTAAGGTGAGGGAATTTTTTGAATTTTTTGCTAAAAGTATTAAAGTCAATTGAGAATAATTTCTAATAATTAATTACTTGATAAATTTTTAAGGCTTATTAGATAACACAAAATTAAGCTAGTACCATATTTCAATGGTTGTTGTGAGGGTGCTATAACATTTCTCACACGTAATCGTACTCTCAAATCATGTTCTGGTTAGTAGAACTGAACCTATTCTTTTAAGAACCCTTAGGCTTAGGTGTTTCTTAAAAGGATAGATTCTTTAGGTGACCAATCGCACATAGATAAAAAAGATTGGTGACGACTCCTTAAATCAATGTCTAGCGATGGATCCCCGGATCTAAATGTTATGACACCAATGGACCATACATTTTTGGAAATACTTGCTGAAGAGGCTCAAAAAGGAAATAAGCCATCAAACACTTTCAAAGCACTTGCACTTACTCGAGTGGCTGCATCTATTTCTAAAAAATTCAAAGTTGAATGTAAGCCTAATCATGTGGAATATCATCTAAAAACAGTAAAAAATACATGGTAGATTATATGCAAAATTCGAGAGGATAGTGGATTTGGATGGGATGACAATTTGAAGATGATAACATATGACAAAAATACATATAATGAAGCAATGATAGTAATATTTTAGTTTTCTTCTTTTAAAAGTTTTCTGTTGCAATAGATTAGTATATTATTGTGTTTATGATTTAAAATAGGCATACCCAAAGTATGAACAATTTTTGAACAAGAAACTTGATATGTATGATGAAATGGCTTTAATTGTTGACAAAGATTTGGCTGCTAGAAGTTTTGCTAAATCATTTGCTGATATTGATTTGGAAGATACTAATGAGGTTGATTTGATGCCTGCAAACTTTGAGACTAAAATTAATAAGGAGGTTAGAGAAAAGCATCCTCATCAATTAGAACTATACATCCAAGATCTCATGGTAAAATGAAAAATGTTCAAGAAAGTGTCGAAGATGAAAAACTTGACAATATGATAAAGCAACTTGGTGAGATTGCTAATGCCATAAAAAAATTCACTGAGGATCAAGTTAGCACTACAGATATTTATGAGAAAATGATGTCTAGATGGATTTGATAAAGAATCCCTTGCTGCTGCTTTTGATTGTCTAATGAAGCATGAGAAACAAGCTAAAGCATTTATGGTTAAAAGCAACAATCTTATGAGTCTTTGGCTTCAAAAGTTTTTGATGGGTTGAAAATGGAACCTCATATGTTGGTTGACTATTTTTATGTAATTGGTAAAATGAAAATCACTTACATGTGTAGGCTAATTATGGTTATGGTAGGTTTATTATGTGTAAAAACAATATTGATTATTGACCTAAAAACTTTTGTAGGACTATCTTTTGAGTAAAAACAATATATAAACTATGTTATTATATTTGAAATTTGTAAGATCTTATTATAATTATTTAATTGTGTTGTGTTTTTTAAATTATTAATTGTTATTTTTATATTTATGGCATTTATTATTACTATTTTGAATAAGTGTAAAAAAATTATTTAAATAGTTCTGTCAAAAATATTAATTTGATGGAAATATAGATTTTTCAAAAAAACATCCAAACACCAGAAAATGTTTTTCATAGTATCTTCCAAACAATAGAAAATATCAACTTTTCTAAAAAATAAGTTTGTTTTCTAGAAATTATTTTTAGAAAGTTATTTCAATTAAACAAATGGAGCTTTAAAATGTATGAAATTGATTATCGCTTAGACTTGGAGTACTGTCATTGGATGAAGGATTTTTTCTACCATGATAGCTAGCATGCCCAAAAACCTATTGAATAAAATAAAACAAATTTTTACACTTAATAATAAGCTATGTATGATATTAAAAAAAATAAATAGTTACTAAATTTAATACCTGAGTTAGTGGATCACCTAGATTGATTCCTGAAAATTGTTGTTGCATAAAATTCAAAAGAGTATTAAATCGACCAAACAACTGTTGAAATCTTACACGTCTTGATCCATTTTAGCACGTTTTTATTTAATTCTAGCATGCTCCTCTTCTAGTTTGGCACGCACTGCTTGCATTTGCTTAATACGTAGTTGCAAAGTTTGCAACTCCTATCTCAATATGGAGATGTCTTGCGAATACTAATTTTTTGAGAATGTAAATTGTTATCCATTGTAATCGGATGGTGTTGGACCCAATCCAAGGGCTCGAACCCATCCATGTCTTTCTTTTTCAGCAACTTCTATGAATATCCAATTTTTTAGGTCTTGCATGTTGACAGAATAATCAGATGCTACTTCAATCTCAGCGGTCATTTTTCATTTCACTTTTTTTTATAAATTAATCAAATAAAGCTATCAAGTTTAATAATTAATTCATAATATATTTGAAACAGTAAATTTTTACTTTCTATATAAAACAAATTTAAGAAATAACTATAATTTCTTGTGTTTTAATATTCAAATAAGATCTATTTTTTTGTGTAAGTTAATCAAAAAAGCTTCACACGTCTAATTTTTTCACCCAACTCAATCTTTTACATAAAAACATATGTTATTGTTAAAAATACATCAACCGTAACTTATTCAAGCATGGTAATCAAGTTCAAACATTCAGACAAGTTTATCATTGTATTGGAGTTATCTAAATTGTTAAAACAGAACAATAATTGCAATTTTACATTTTAGCCTTTTGATGTAAAAAAATGTCTTAAATAGATATAAACCGTAACTTATTCATACGTATCAAGTATGGCAATCAAGTTCAAACATTCAGACAAATTTAATATCATATATTGAAGTTATCTAAACTATTAAAACAGAAATATAAATGTAAAGCTACATTTTTACCCTTTAATGACACAAAAAGTCCTAAATAGATATAAATGGCAACTTTTTTACACATATCAAACGTGAAAACCAAGTTCAAACATTCAAATAAGTTTAATATCATGTATTAGAGCTATCTAAACTGTTAAAATAGAATTATAATTGTAAAATTACATTTTTACCTTTTAATGGTACAAAAAGTTTTAAACAAACATAAATTGTAATTTTTTAAATAGCAACTTTTTCACATATACCTATAATGGAAACCAAATTCGATTATTCGGACAAGTTTAATATAATATATTTAAAGTTATCTAAACAATTAAAATAGAACAATAATAGCATAATTACATTTTTACCCTTTAACAGTACAAAAAGTCTTAATCAAATATAAACGGTAACTTTTTCACACATATCAAGCATGAAAATCAAGTTTAAGCATTCGAACAAATTTAATATCATATATTGGAGCTATCTAAACTATTAAAACAAAAATATAACTGTAAAATTATATTTTTACTCTTTAACAATACAAAAAATCATAAATAGACATAAATAATAACTTTTTCACACATATTAGTGGAAACTAAGTTCAATTCAAATAAATTTAATATCATATATTTAAGCTATTTGTACTATTAAAACAAAACAATAACTGCATAATTATATTTTTCCCTTTAACGATAAAAAAGTACTAAATAGACATACATGATAACTTTGGCACACATATCAAGCATAAAAACCAGGTTCAAATATTCAAACAAAATTTATATAATGTATTAGAGCTATCTAAACTATTAAAATAGAAATATAACTATAAAATTATGTTTTTGCCCTTTAACGCCATAAAAAATCCTAAACAAATATAAATGGTAACTTTTTCACACATATCAATCATAGAAATGAAGTTAAATCATTCAGATAAGTTTAATATCATTTATTGAAGCTATCTAAACTACTAAAACAGAACAATAACTGTAAATTTATATTGTTACCTTTTGATGGTAGAAAAAGTCATAAACAGATATAAACCGTAACTTATTCATACATATCAAGTGTGTCCATTAAGTTCAAACATACATACACGTTTAATATCATGTATTGGAGCTATCTAAATGGTTAAAATAAAAATATAACCATAAAATTACGTTTTTACTCTTTAACGATATATAAAGTTCTAAGCAAACATAATTTGCAACTTTCTCATTTAATGCTCAACTTACTTTTTCTTTTTACTTTATTGCAAAGCTTTTGATCTACTTGTATAACTATATTTTTATTGCTTTCTACTAGCAATCCCAATCTTTTCTCCTTTCTGTCATAAAAAACAATTGGTTATATAGCAAAAATATAAATATTACCAACTAAAAATATTAAATACATTTATTATTAAAAATAATATTAAAAGTTATAAATTAGTACATTTCCTTTCCATAAGAACCAAAAATTAACCAAGTGTTCATATTACCACCTAATCATACCAAAAGATAGCTTTTCTATTGTGGCTTTTACAGTACTATTTTGATCTAAATATTTTTTTTTTTTCAAATTACACTTATAGTCTTTTCACTTCTTTCCAATACTGTAACCACAAAAGAAATAGGTATTTCAAATAAAAATCTTGACTATAACAATACAAAAAGAAAAGCTACAATCGATAAACCAACTTTAAAATAATTAATTTTTTTTATATGTAATTAATTATAATAATACCTCAATAAAGTTTAAATCATCAGTCTTAACTTCTGTTAGAACTTTATGCCATGTTTCATAATGAATAGACAATTTCATTCCATTACATGCAATCATTCCTAGAAATCTAGCCAACAGTTGACATTCTTCATCAATTAATTGTTTATTAAAGTTTATAGACACTATAATATGCTCATTTAGAGGTGGTGTATGTAATTCCTTCAAAGTTGTCCGATCTATTATTCTCCGTTGACTATTGTTATCAATTGCAAAAAAAAAAAAAAAGTCAGTTAGTAAATTATCAATACTTTAATAATTATAATTGAAATCTAAATATGAGATTTACAATAATTGCATTCAAATTAGATACAGAATCAATTAGCGTGATATTATCTAAACCTGGACCTTATGTATTACCAAATCCTGTATTAGTGGAAAGGTTAGTAGTGATTGAGTTAAAACCGATAGTAGGCACATTCTCCTCCAAAAGATTCAATCTGTGGCCAAGATCAACAAGTGTCACAGATGATTCTGAATTAATATTTCTGATATGTACTCCCATTAATTTACTTATCGGCATTCTAACTTAACTACATTGTAAAAGAGAATCAATTAAAAGTTAAAAAGTTAAGACATTGTAACTATAACCAACGATATATAAAGAACATATATAAAGACATTGAGAAATTAAAAAATCATAACTGACGATATATAAAAAGCATATCAATTTAATTAAATTAAAAAATAATGTATGATTTACAACAAAATAAATATACAAAAGCAAATGCCACATAAATTATATAAAAGCATTTATTACATTATGTTTTGAACATTCTAATTATAAAATATAAATGATCCATCATGGTTCATAAATGTCTTCATCAACATCTTCACAAACCCAATGAATAGAGGTACTAGAGATATTTTCATCTAAGATTTGTTCAGCAAAAGAAAATCATTCAGTTTCATATTCAACATCATCTTTGGTATCTGACCCCATATCAAATAAGTCCCTAGGTGTGTTACAAAAAACAACAAATCAATCTGATTCTTTAAGGTCTTTAGAATAAAAAACTTGTTTGACTTTAGAGGAAAAAACATAAGGTTCATCAATGAATTGTTGTCTGGTGTGAATTAATCAAGAAAAATTTACAATTGTAAATCCAAACTGATATTTCTTAATACTCGCCATACTATTCACATTAGCCTTATCCAATCACACTTAAATAAGATAACATTCCACTTATCATAATAATCCAACTCAATAATGTCATTGATCATGCCATAATAGTCAATACTTTCATCTAAAGGATTGGTGTCTCTAGCACTATTATAGCTAATAGTTGACAAAATAACAATAACTCTTGAATTTTGTATTCTTTTAAATCTCTCATCGAATTTAGTAAATCTAAATCCTTTGACGATGAAATATTTGTATTGTTTCACAATTCTGTTTGAATCTTGTAAAAGACACTTAACCTCTTTTCTAACAACCCTTCCACTCGAAACCTATAAAGGTGAAATAAAATACATGTTATTACTATTATTTATACCCTAAGCATTTTATATACAATTATCAAAACAAGAAGTATGGCACTACTTACAATTTCTCTTACTCATTTATGAAAATTTTTTATGAACAATTTATCAAGCTCTCAAAGGTTTGATCGTCGATAATGTGCACAAGCTCTCAAATTGTTTCTATACTCACTATATGCATCAAGATAAAATATTAACAATAAGAAAAAATATAATAAATTATGCTTAATAAAATTATGATTTTCTTGCACGAAAGCTTATGTGCATAGTCATGGTGGAAAAGAACATATTGACGTGCTTGTCCTAAGATTTATCATCTAACTCCACCACTTCAACTTTACCTATTGGCTGTCCAAACCTTTCAAATAAATAAGTATAGGCAAAATCAGTATACTGCATACCAATATTTCTCGATGGTATATTAAATCTCATTTAAATATCTTCCAAATATCTTGAACAAAATGGCATACACTTATCTGCTAAATATCTTTCAGTAACAAAACCTTCTGGATAACGTTTGTTGTGACAATAAGACTTTAACCTTCCCAAAAACCTAAGACATAAAATATTAGTCATATACCTTTTTAGCTAGAATGGTTTGATAAATACTATCAACTTAATAAAGCTATTAACAAATAATATATTTCGATAGAATACATCCATCGATAATAAATCGATCCACTAATTTTTGCTTTATATGGAAGGTGGATAACAAAATGCATCATAATAGTAAAGAAGTTTAGAGAAAAAATCTTTTCTAAATGGCATAAAGTAATTACGACTCGATTTTAAAGTTTGTCAAGCTTTTTCACACTCAGAACTTTCCTACAAAAAGCTTTAAATGTATTACTCAGTCAATTACCATTGAAAAGACTTACTTTGACATTGATGAAAGTAAGTTAAGGGAAGTAAATCTTGTATTAAGATGTGATAATCATATAGCTTTAATGAAAAAAAATTTTGCTCTTTCAGATTCACACATCTTGATATATTTGACCTGTAGCTATCCGAAACTTTGATATTTTTTAATACCTTATAAAACACATTTTTCTCTCCTTTAGACATACTAAAACAAGTAGGAGACAATCAGGATTTGCCATTAGGAAATAATTTCAGATGAAAATCAAGGCGAATCCTCATGTCAACTAGGTCAAGTCGATTCTTTAAGTCATCATTTGATCTTTTATTCATATTAAGAATTATCTTAATAAAATTTTGGAAAACATTCTTCTCTATGTGCATCACATCAAGATTATGACTTAATAAATTACGTTCCCAATAAGATAACTAAAAAAATATACTTCTTTTTTCTCATAACTCAAACTCATTCGGGTCATCTTTTTCATTATCCTCCTCACTACTTTGAACATCAATTCTATCAACTTGAGTATCAACATCACCAACTTGAAAAATAGAAGGCTAGACACCTTCAAAGATCTTTCTCACTCTTTTTCTTGATCGAGTCATTTTTTTATAAGTAAAATTGATATCTTTTAACTTTGAAAAGATATCAGACCTAATAATTGAAAATGGAGCTCTCATCAACTCTTCAATTTCATCAAATAGATTTTTTGAAATCTAAATCAATGATTATCATTTAATCATCGACAATATACCATATAACTGAACTTTCTACTATTATTTAACCACTTTGAATATGTCAGCAACATAATATGAACAAGCATAACAACCTTTGGTGCTCTAACCAAATAAATTTGCATAGGCAAGATAATCATTGATAGTCCATAATAAAGTAACATGCATATTTAAATTCTTTTTTTTTAATGCATCATAAGTCTTAATTCCTGCCCATAACTGTTTTAACTCTTCAATAAGAGGTTGTAAGTAAATGTCTATATTATTTTTTAGACATTTTTCCTCGAGAAGTATCATAGACAAGATAAATAATTGTTGCTTCATGACAATCCATGGTGGTAAATTATAATAAATCAATACAACTGACCAAATACTATAAGAAGTACTCATCACTTTCAATAGATTGAATCGATCAGATGTTAGTCCAAGTATAACATTTTGAGAATCAAAAGTAAAGTCAGGAAACTAGAGTAAAATGATTTTCATGCTAAAGAATCGATAGAATACCTCAATGATCCATCATCCATCCATTCGTTATGATGCCTCGTCATAGAATTTGTAATTTTGGAAGACATGAAGAACCGTTAAAGTCTCAATATTAATGAAAAATACCATAAAACATTTACAGGTTTTTTTTTACATGAACTTCATCATCATCCTCATTCAACCTTTCTTTGAGATTTGTGTCCAACCAACGAGAATTACCACACATATGACAAAATTATTGATTTTTTCTATCACACCAATATAACATGCAATCATTTGAACAATTATGAATTTTCTCATATTCAAAAGTTAACGCATTGATTATCTTCTTTGAATCTTTACAAAATTCAGGGATTCTTGTAAAATGAAACATTTCTTTCATAAACTCTAATAATAAAGTCAAACAGTTTCTTATCCATCCATATAAGCATTTCAAGTAAAAAATATGCTCACAAAAAGATAACCTTGAATGTTTAGATCCCTCATAAAGTTCATCATTCATATCATCAAGCAACCTATAAAACTTTGATATTTCTCCACTAGATTATTGGTCACCTACACCTATCTCATGTTCATCAAAATCATTCATTTTAACATTTAACTAATTAAATCCATCATTTTGGAGAGACGAATTATAGAAATGTTGGTTATAAACGTTGAAAGCATCCCGCAACATGCCTTCCATGTTATCTTGTCTAATAAGATCATGTTGGTGTTGGAGCCCTTGAAGTTGAAGGAACTTTAGTCGGTGACCTTAATGACATAGATTCTTCAGGAAAATACCAATTAACATATCCTATGAGAAATTCAATACAAACTAAATGTTTCAAAATAATTTTTTGGATTTGCCAATCGATATTAGCACACCTCAAATAAGGGCATAATATTATATTATTTTCACTTGCATTCTGAAATGCAAAATTAAAAAAAATTTTTACTCCATCTCGATACTCTTAACTTAATCTTGACT
Organism: Durio zibethinus; assembly: GCF_047325235.1. Classification (NCBI taxonomy): domain Eukaryota; kingdom Viridiplantae; phylum Streptophyta; class Magnoliopsida; order Malvales; family Malvaceae; genus Durio; species Durio zibethinus. The sequence continues at coordinate 21,995,512 of NC_143168.1, forward strand.
TTTGCACCCAACTCATATCCATTTAATACTTACAACATTATCAAACCAAAATTATATAATTAATTATATGAAAATGAATTCTACCATACTTAATTAGATTAAATATTACACTTAAATTAATAACAAGCTTAGATCTCCTAACAAGTTACATGAATTGATCAAAGTTAATTATTTGTGTAATGGTACATATATTCCATAGGCAAATCCTTTAATTGTGTAATACAAAGCTTTACACATTTCATCAAAAGAAATTTATACATTAGTCACTATGAATGTTCAATTATATGTGTTTCTCTTTGTTTAATAGGTACCATTAATATATTAGTCACCATGAACGTTAAATTATATTTTTCCATTTTGACGATATTACATGAAAGTCAAATTTCTATATATAATAATTCTATGATTCAAACTTTTGTCTCTAAAATCATAATCTCTATAGATATAGTTGATCGAATTGTCACATCTTATTATTCATGGCCATCAAGGCTCATAAGTATTTTGAGTCCCAAAACAAGCACATTTACACAACACAATCCCACGTACACTCCAATAGCACATTTGATCAACACATTCCCAATTTTTTAAGTTCTAAAGGAAGAAAGGATGCTTGAATGCAAATTTAAATGAAAAAAAATTATATTTAAATAACAAAACTTGTTTAAAAGGGAAATACCTTCACAAATTCAAAATACTAGTGGGGCAGAGACACAATTGACAAAAATGGAGCAATTGTTTATCAGTAAATCCTTATCTCAAACTAAAAAGAAATGAAAAAAGAAACATATTAATATTTTTATAGTTTAATATTCAAAATTTGAAACAAACAGTCAAACAAAAAGAAAATAAACATTTGGCAAATAATTGTTTAAAACACCTTTTATCTCTAGCTTCCTAATGTTTGATACATAAACAAAAAGGATAAATTTATAATGTTCTAAGATCAGATTAATTCAACATTGAAGAATCAAGTTAGTGCAAGAAGATAGATAGCAAGCAAGACACTAGTAGCTTGCTTTGGGTTGCTAGTAAAAGCATCAATGGCCTCGTCAACACCATCCACAGGGGCTGCTACAGAAACAAAGCCTTTTTTGTTCTATTTTTTTGCTTAGGCAACATCTGCAGGAGTCTGAAGGTGTCTTTAGAGATATTGTGAAAAAGAAAGGCCTTAACTCCAACTTTAACCTTGACTCCGCTAGCACCATGATTACCATGACGTAAACACACTTCAAATATGCTAAAAATGGTATATTTGGACTGAGTTTTTACTTGCATATATGGGCAAATATCTGTATGTTTTGGTTTATGATTTTGGTATTAAGATCGGTACAATTGAAGCTTTCTGGGGATACCAAGGAATTTAAATGATAAAGATTGATGTTTTCTAGGATTCCAAGCAATGTGAAGGATTAGATTATAGAACCTTTCTTTTAAACTTTTTATATTTTGATTCTTAACAACCAATGGCTTATAGCAAGGAAAATGGGATTTTTTTAAAATTTTAATTAATGGTTTTGTTATTTGTGAAGGGAAATCTTACAGACCCAAGGATGAAGGCTGCCTCAAAAAGGCGTGGGATTGAGATAACATCTATTTCAAGGCCAATCAGGCCATTAGATTTTAGAGATTTTGATCTTATTCTTACAATGGACAAGCAAAATAGAGGTACCATTCACGGGTTTTTGATTTAATTTAACCTTTTGAAAGTCTTATTATTTAGGTTTAAATTGAATTCGTTGGTACCATCATGATTACGTTGATCGAAAAGTGAATATTTGTCAAAAGAAGGGGCAGTGAGGTGTTTTCTTGTTATTTAATTGGTGAAAACTAACTGGGGTCTTTGGGGTGAATGGAAAGAGACATTGGTGAGAATGTTGAGATTTGCTTTGAATCTCATAATCTCACATCGAAAGTTAGTGAGTTTTTAAATTTGTCCAGTATCCCACATCGGGAGTTTAGTAAAAATATAAGGGGTTTCACCTTTATAAATAAGGTATTTTGTTTTTAGTTTGATAATCCTAGAGAGTTAGACACCAAGAGAATAACTAAGTGAGTAGGCTATTAAAAGGGTGTAATTAGATTTTAGGTTAAGTTTTGAGTAAGGAGTTTTATGAGACTTTTCTTATTCTAAAAGTCTCACAATTGTAAAAATTTATTTGATAATGGATTAAGTTTTGAGTAGGCCATTTTAAGTTGGGCCGAACCAAATATATTTACGTGTTCTTATTTTTTATCCGAACTAAATATATTTGTGTGTTCTTATATTTTATTTGAGCTTGTTGTTCTGTGTATGATTGTTACATGTGGGTGTTATTTTTTTCAACAAGTGATATCAAAGCAAGATTCGAGGTTTAAGGTTCGTGGGCCCAAGAGATCATGAAACAGTGTTTCAAGATGTCTGAAAAAGGTATGTCTAGAAAAGGTATGTCTGATATGCCTATGCCTAAGTTTGAGATTATGTTATTTGATAAAAAGAGTAATTTTATGTTATGGCAAAGTACGATTCAAGATTTGTTAGTACAACAAGGGTTGGATCAAGCATTAGAGAGTAGTAAATCTGAGAGAATGTCTGATGCTAATTGGAATAAGATTCAAAAAAAGGTTGTTAGTACTATTATATTGACGTTAGCTCCAAAAATAAAGTACAGTATGTTGACTAAGAGTACTCCGAAAAGTTTATGGGATAAACTTAAAGGTATTTATGCTTCGAAGTCGTTGACTAGTAGATTATGTTTGAAGATAGATCTGTATTCTCTAAAGATGAAAGAAAGTATGAGTCTTCATAATCACCTAAATGAGTTTAATAGATTGGTTTCTCAATTGCTAGCAATTTTTGTTGACAAGTTAAAAGATGAAGAGAAGGCTTTAATTTTGCTGTCATCTTTGCCCAAGTCTTATAAGCCTTTAGTTCAGACTGTGTTGATGGGCATGTCTACTTTGAAGTTAGAGGATGTGATTGCCCTATTAGTGAGAATGAAAGGTTTATGAAAGCTCAAAACTCATCACCTAAGGGGAGTACACTAGCTATAGAGGGTTTTGATCAATAGAGGACTCAAAAAAGGATTGATGGATCAAGAAGAAGATCTAAGTCAAGAGACAGAGATTGCAGTGATTACAATGATATAGAATGTTATTATTATGATAAAAAAAAGACATATTCAAGTGCGCTGCAGGAAGTTAAGAAAGGATATGACTACTTTCAAAAGGACAAATGATGAAAAAAAATCATATGAAGAAAAGAGTGATACTACTGCTGTCGTGTCTGATGATGATGATGTTGTTTTGACAACTTATGTGGATGAAACTCAAACTTTAAAAAGTGATAAAGGTTGGGTTTTAGATTCAGCTGCTACAGTTCATGTTTGTAATTATAGGAGTTGTATTATGGAGTTGGATGAGAATGAGAAGTATGGGGATATTGTGGTTGCTAACAAAGAAAAGGTGCAGATTCAAGGCATTGGGAGTGTTCACCTTAGATCTCACAATGGTGTTGTTAAGATGCTTCGTCATGTAAGGTATGTACCAAGTTGTCACCACAATTTGATTACTTTGGGTGAGTTAGCTTCTTGGGGATACACATATTATGGTAGTAGTGATTGGTTGAAAGTGTACAAAAATGGTAATGTGATTCTACAAGGAAATAGTATCAAAAATCACTTGTACATGCTTGATGAAGGCTCAATTGCTGGGATCCCTATGATGAAAGAAAAGAAGAAAGGTAAGCATGTTAGCTTTGTAGCTACTGTTGAAGTGTTTGGAGATTTAAGTCAATGGAGGATTTGTTGAAATTTGCCTTAAATCTCATAATCTCACATCGAAAGTTAGTGCATTTTTTAATTTGTCCAGTATCCCACATCGAGAGTTTAGTAAAAGTATAAGGGGTTTCACCCTTATAAATAAGGTATTTGTTTTTAGTTTGGTAATCCCAGAGAGTTAGACACCAAGAGAATAACTAAGTGAGTAGGCTATTAAAAGGGTGTAATTGAGTTTTAGGTTAAGTTTTGAGTAAGGAGTTTTAGAAAATTTTTCTCATTCTAAAAATCTCACAATTATAAATATTTATTTGATAGTAGATTAGGTTTGGAGTTGGCCATTTTGAGTTGAGCCAAACCAAATTTATTTGTGTGTTCTTATTTTTTATTTGAGCTTGCTGTTTTGTGTATGATTGCTGCGTGTGGGTGTTATTTTTCCCAACAAGGAATAGCTTCGAGGTTGAGATTGACATTTAGTTTTGGATTGTGAAAGTCGAGAAAAGGGAGTTAGGGTGTTTGGTCGGAGGAAAAATTTTGAGGAAAGACAAGGTTTCTCAGAAAATATACATTTGTCATGCTTGAAAACAAAAAGGAAGCTGAGGATATTGTTAAGGTTGTACTTCTAAGCTGTCTGGTAATAAGTCTTGAGTTTTGTTTCTTTTGCTTTGTTTTTTTCTACAAACAAAGTCCCTACTTTGATGACAGATCAGCAACAGACAACCGTTGTCCAATATCTCTACTCCGCCATTTGGTTTGTCTGCAAGAAAGTACTCTTACTCGACAGACAAGAATGAAAAATGAAACAAAAAACTAAATGAAGTATTTGTTATCTTTACTCTTTCCTATATCCACTCTCCGCTGTGTGAATACCATCTTTATAAGATTGAAAAACCAAAATAGAGAGAAAAAAAAAGGGTCAATTTATAGTATTTTCCACATTTTTGTCAAAAATATGTTTTCTCATTCGAACCCAAATTCTCAGTTCATTGCACTGCCACAAATCAACAACTTTAACCTCAATAATCAATTGCCATTTCATGGTGACCTAGCTCATTCTCCAATATACCAGCCTTAAATTGATAATTATTTTTTAGAAAGAAAAGATCGATTTAGTATTGAAAATGTGCAATAATGAGGGAAACTTCCAACGGAGGCACGATATTGTCCCCCCCCCCCCCATATGGCAGCTAGGACGAAAAAGTGGGGAACGATGCAGCCTGGACAAGTTAAGGGTGCTACATGTATCGCACTTACCACCAAGGGAAGCTTAATGTCATTTAGCCTTTCACTTATATTTGAAAAAAATATGTAGAACACCCCACGTTGGCGACATGAGAAAACTCCTTTATTTTTCATGAAGCATCAAACCATGAATAAATAGAGATTAAAAAGACAATATGCAATGTTTCAGACAGGACCAACTAAACCATCTCAACCTATGCCGAACCATAGCTGCTGCCACTACTTCTCAGTCGTAATAGTGACCCATGTTTTCTAATTTTAAACCCCCCAAAAAACAAAATTGAAAAATAGGTATGTATGCATGTGAGGAAAAGACCATGGGTAAATTATCTCTCAAAAACAATAAACGGTTTCTATTGATAGTTATTTGTACCAAACAGTATCAGACATGCATATTGATAGTTATTTCTGATGCATGTAGAGGATACATTGAAGGCTTTTAATAGGTGGAAATTCAGAGAGATTTACTTCCCGCTGATGCACAAATTATGAGTGAAGACTATCAGTCAATTATGGAGTAGGTTTTTTACTCTGATTTTTCTACTGATTATGCAGGTTAGACTGATGTGCTCTTATTGTAAGAAACATGACGAAACAGAAGTCTCACTTTCGTACTATGGTGGACCGCAATGTTTGGAGAAGGTAATGTACGAGGATTTTCTTATTTAAACGTGGATTATAAAAATTGATATGGGAATCAATTCAGCTGGTTCCCCTTTGCATATTTTGGAATATGTGAAATGTTTCATCAACTTTGCAGAACAGTGAGCTTTTTAGGTCAGAGAGCTTTATGGGAAAATTTGTGGTTAAGGGAGGGAAGAGGAAGCATGTGGGTATGGTGAGGTTGAAGAAGAAATTGATGAAGACCTAGGAACATCAGTAAATTGCTTGTAACAAACAACTGACCATGATACCAATATAACCAGAATGAAGTTGAACAGTAGTTTAAGCAGAATGAAAGGAACCTGTTGCGTGCAGCCGTAGGCAGGAGAAGCTGGCTGTGGTACAGGTGGTCGCCGCTTCAGCTTCGAACAACAGGCAGGCCGGCGGTGGTCCACCGGAGAAGATGGATTCGAATGGGTTTTGGTTTGAGCTTTCGAATGGGTTTCGGTTTAAAATTCAGACGAAAAATCGAAAGGAAAAGAAGAAAAAATGGAAAGGAAAAGCTGGAACAAGAAAATCAAACAAAAAATCAAAACAACAACGCTGGGCAGAGAAGATAAGTTTTGGGCAAAAAGGAAATTCAAAAACAGAAGTGTTCTAGGCATGAAAAGGGTGGAAATTTTCAGTTTTAATTTGAGGATTACACCAACGCCTCTAAATAATGCTGATTACACGGTTTAACATGTGAGAGTTTTTTAGTGGCGCTTCACCCTATAAACGTCACAAATGTTGAATAATTAGTGACATTTTATTATATAAACTCCGCTATAGGAAGATTTTGTAACATTTATAGCACAACGCAGCTAGTTTGTTAAAAAAAAATTGGCGGCATTTTTTAGTAAAACATCGTGAAATAATTAGTACACTGCATTTCAAATTTAAGAGAGATTCAAAATAATTATATTTTTAATTTAATTAAATTTAAAAATTATTTAGCGGCGTTTAATTGTTCAAACGCTGCAAAAGGCTATAATTAAAATTGTTTGATTTTACAAATTCCGTTATATTCTAATTTGACGATGTTTTGGTACAAACACCATTTTTATCAGAACACTGAATCTCACAGCGTTTAATAGTGAAATGCCATTAAAAAAAATCACAAAAAGCTTTTTTTTTTGTAGCACTCATTCTAAAAAAAAACGAAACGTATTTAAATCTTAAAAAATGAACCTTTTTTTTGGGGATTGAACTTACAAAAGCTTCTAGCTACTGCTTTTATCAATGGAAAAAGACTGGAGATTGGAAGAAAATATAGTAAAAAGTTGAAAGTAGGTAGATAGATATTCATGGTCTACCCTATATGAAGAAATACAGACTTCCGTGACGAAACTGCATTTGATTTGCTTAAATGCTTTAGGAAAAAAAAATGAAGAGCCTGATCATGTTAGTTAACTTCTTTTTGACATGTAATAGGAAAAAACAACAGGTAAATTGGTCGACAATTACAACTCTCTATAGACTTTTTTGGGGAAGAGAAAAAGGGTTGTAAAGTACAAAATGGATAAAGAGATAAAGATTGCATAAGGGATCATATACACCTGAATAATCCAACTTTATGGCGAGGCAATGAATAAACCATGACATTTTATTTGTGATTCATTGTTGATAGCTGATGGTAACTAAGACTATATATCTTATCTTTCCAGAGAATGTGAGCTACTGAAGTAATGGACCTGATAATTTATGTACTCATATTATATTTTATACAAAAATTGTTAAACTCGTATAAAATTTTAACTCATGTATCTTTTTTCGGATTTTTTTCATGTCATATTTTTTAATTACCAAATCCATTGAATACTAAGAGTATCAATAGAAATAAACTGGTAGCTATATGGTCTCTTCTCTGGACAATTTCAAGGAATCACTTCTTTACGTTGATGAGTTGCATTTAGAATTTAACTCACCGAGTGTTCCTCATTGACAGAAGTAGAAATATAGTTTCTGGACTTCTGGAGTGAAGGTATCTAACTAATTCAGCCTGTAGCAGATGTAGAAACCTATCTTTAGATTATTCATATTCCATCTAACAGTAGTTGAAGCATCATAAGGAGTTTAATAGATTGAATATGAATATCCCACTTGCATGTTACTCAATGCAGTTTCAGCAATGCTAAATAACTGATCTTGCAGCGGTTGACATTTTCAGGAAATGGAGCATAAAATTAACAATGAAACTCTATTTGCTATGAAACTTTTCTCCATCTTCAAAACTGGAGATAGTGTACACCATATTTTCTGAAGAAAACACAGTTCGAATAGATAAGAATCAAAAGACAATTCGCTCATCTTTTTGTTTCTTGTTTGCCAATTACATTGAAAGAGAGATGTGAGTGTATGAAAATGAAATTTTAGAATAGGCCGCAGATGATGAACACCACTCAATCAACTCACTGTCTTCTACATACTATTTACAGAACTCTTAAAGACGAATGGATACATTTCCTACCTTGTCAATAACCGGCACAGCTTTACATCCTATGAGCTTAGAGCTTTAGCATTCAGACCAGAGAAAAACACAGATCTCCCGGGCGCATAACAAGAATTGCTAAAATTTGTGCCTTCAATATGCACAGAGCACATCATAAAGCAAGATTTCCAGGCAAATATTATAAAGGGTTCCTATGTGCTCTCTTGGACTGTGTGAGAACAAGAAAACGCTGCAGGGTTTGCTTCCAAAAAATGACTGCCATCCGGTAGATGGTCTTTGCCTCCTGCTTTAGATTCAAAGGCATTGAATATTTTACCTCCTTGTAAAAGATCCTTACGGTCAGGTTTAATACCTAATGTAGCCCATATAGGACTCTTTGAAGCTTCATTTGGATCATCAATTCTTAGTGTCTTTGGAACCAGGATGCACTTTTCTGATTGCTCCTCTTCAACAAAATTTGGTTCTCTGGAATGTTTGCCTAGTGTTGGTGAGCCATTGCCTGAGCAGATGCTGTTGCTAGTAGAGGATGATGGAGATAGGGAACCATTGGCACCATTGAATGACACATTTCCTCTACCAGCAGCCCATAGAGGCATACAACTCCAATAAGCAGGCACAATTTGTAAAGGAATGTTTGGCGGGCAAAATCCAGGAACAGCTACCATTGGTGTAGGGCACCATTGAACTGCATTGGAAGTACTGCTATTTGGTGCACCAATACGCTCAGAAGAACACTGACCAGCTGCCGTGGGAGCTACATTATTCAGACCTGGATTCCAAGGAAAAATCCAGGGTGGAACAGGATAGCACTGTGGAGGATGCGCTGTATCCTGCTCATTAGGTCCTGCCAAACCTTTTCGCACTTTTTGCATCACATTTCCAGGTAAATCATTCCCCCGTATGCTGCAAGGAGTCACAGAAGATCCACAGGAGGGTTCCTCTCGTATTTCTCCACAACTGATTGTACCCGTTTCAACACATTTCTTCTGGTCTCCAAGGCTAAGAACAGTCACCATGGATTCACAAAGAGGTGCTTCTGCACCAAATTTTAGAACTGTTCCATTTCCTATGGAAGGCCCAAAGGCAGTTGTAGATTCACCAGGAGATAGAAGTTGTTGATTTGCTGAGTCAGGGGTTTCTATCTGAGTCATTGGCACTCCGTTAGAAGAAACTATTATCTGACGGTACTGAGAGGCCAAGTGCTTATTCTTCCTCCGCCCGGCACCAATAGGAACGTTTCTCATTGTTCCACCAGCTGTCCAGTATCTCTGGCAATTCTTGCAGAAGTGTCGAGGTTGGTTGACATTGTAGTTATTGAAGTAACAGAATTTTGTGTCTAAGCTGTTGCATCGTGGACAGGGAAGGACCTTGTCTGGCTTCTTAAAAACTTTCTCTTGGTCTGTACTATTTGTTTCTGGCTGTTCATCTTTGGGCTTAGAGCTTTTTTGTATCTCATTCGGTTTCATAGAACTTTGGTATTCTTCCTTATCGTTTTCTACTGCAATTGACTTATCTGGCTCACCAGATGTGTTTGTGTGAGTAATTTCAGTTTCGGTGTTTGTTACCTCACTACTCGTTTCCTGAAGTTCAAAATCAAAATAGATGTCTCAGTTATAACAAGAAGTCATAAGTAAATTGGCCAAGCGAGAAAAAGTAAATCAAAATATGGAACACTCACTACCATTTCTCGTCTTTTACATTTCTTGTTGAAAGGAAAATCAGAGATAGTGTTCTGCATTATGTGATTCACAAATAAGAAGGCTTTAAAGAAAAGTAAAAGAACCAACTTATACTCTCGGCTTCTCCGACTATATTCATATTAACAAAAAAGAACAAAGCATATCCTTTAACATGATTGTGATAAAATATCAGTTATAAAACAACAATAAGCAGTCATCAACCCATCAGTCAAACTGTAGTTAAAGTAATATATAAGAAGTTGTTCTTGACCAAATTAAGAGGAATTATGTTCAAGCTGACCTCTTCCAAGGTTTAGAATTTGATTAGCAACAAGTTATAAAGTATGACTGTCATAATTACATAACTTTATGCAAAGGTACCGACAATAAACAGCTTCCAATAAATCAAGTTGGACTAACTGCTTTTACCCATCACCCAAAGACTAAAAAAATCTATAAAATAAACACCTTTATAAAGCTGTTTTTTTGATTCAAAATTCAGGAAAAGATAGTCTAAAAGGAAATCAAAATTACATGATCCAATCTAGTTTAAAAAACAAATTACACATGATTGTTGGCTCTTCATGTCTGTCAATGAAAACTTTAACAACATCCAAGATAATTAAAAACATGGTGCACCAACCCTCAGGATATTGTTATCAAAATAAATTCAAACAAAATTCATCAACAAGAATCAATAGTCGCTTAATTTTGTTACAGTGGAAAAACCTCCCTGACAAATAAAGAGTTCTATATAGAAATTTGTATTAGAAAAATCCCAACAGAGAAAAGAAAATCAAATTCTATACAGAAACAAGTTTTAGAAAATTCCTGATAAATATATAATCTCTACTGCCAAAATCAACCAACAGGTTTCAATTATTTTTCTAAAAGAAAAATGAAAAAAAAAAAAAAAGTAAGAGAAAGTCATTAAAAGGAATTAAAAAAAAGCTAAATATATTTTGTATGTGCTTACTTCCCGGAGCATCCAAAGCCACACTTGGCCCCCATTTTTGCAAAATTTAAGCTAAGTTTAGTTCATTTAAAACCATATATTAAAAACACATAAACATCAGACAGCAAAATGGAAAGAAAGGAAACTACACAGAGAAAAAAATGAAACCATTTCTCATTTATACCATACAAAAGCAAACAAAATTCATTCATAATACAAGTCAAATTAAAGATTTCAATAAAAAAAAGAGTAAATATGAAAAACATGTCTTCAAGTCCTAAAAACTTAGATTTTGGGACCAAAACAAAGCTAGAAAAAATCGAACTTTTCCAACAAATCATAACGAAACCAAAAGGACGCCAAAAACCCACAAATATGAAGCTACCAACAACAGCTAAAATGGGTAGCTAACTTCAGAATAAAACATAAAAAGAATAAGCACAAAAAGACAAAAACATAAAACCAATGTAAAAAGAAATGAACTTCGGATATAAGTAAGCTTACTCCAGCATGAATCTGAGGTTCAGGCACAGGAATCTTCCTTCCAAAGAGCTTGAAAGCTGGATCTCCACCGTTCATTTTTACATAAAAATTTTGGTGTTTTTGCAACTATGAAGAGCAAGAACCATGACTCTTGAACCAAAAACCAAAGGCGGAGGATTTCAGAATGAGGAAAAAGAGTCTCTTTTGGAGAAGAAAGGAAGCAACTTTTTATAGTGTTTTTAGTCTTTTTCTCTGAAATACCAGAAAACCACTTAAAAAAACAATGAAAATATGTCTAAAGAAAAAATATTTTGATTAAAAAAGTCTCTAAGATAAAGCATAAAGAACGTAAAGGATCAGAGAATAATTTTTTAACCTTTTTTAACACCTTTTTTTTTTTTTTTTTTTGCTTTTCTATTTTTAATTTTTTAAAGATAAGCTGTCTATTTGGGAAACTCAGTTTGATTTCTTAGCAGGTTATAAAATCTAAGCCATGTCATCCTATTTTTATAAATAGAAAATTTGGCTGGTGATAATTTCTTTTTCTTTTTGCAAATGGTAAAATGTTTGATTAAAAAAATAGAGAATCATGTTTATGGAATCTTGAAGTTAAAAAGAAAATTGGAAATTTAAATAACACATTTTGTGTGTTTTTCATGAGATTCATGAAATAATAAATATAACTAGTAAATTTTCCACAAGTGAAATCATTTAAATATTCTACCTTACCAGTGTATTAAATGAAACAGTTGTACTTAATAAATTGTCGACATTGTTTTATTCTTACAGATATTTATTTTTCATATCTTTTTTTTTATTCACTGGTATGGCCATATGAATATACACAAGAAATGTATCACATGGTGATTACTTATATGGTTTATTAATAAAATGTTTAAATTTTTAATTTTAACAACCAAAATTTTTTGTTAAATTCAAATATAAAAAAGAGATGTATCACATGTATTAAATTATGAATCTAAAGCATTTGGGAACAAAAATTTAAGTGATTATCGATAAAATTTAAACATAAATTTTTTGTATTAAAAAAAATAAATTTTAATCGATTAAATTAATCACTTATTAATGTAATATTAAATAGTATCATTTATGTACTATATGTCTATAACCATTATTCAAGCAATTGATATGCAATTATTGTATATAGATTAAAAACCCCAATATTGGTCAGTTTCTTTTGTATCAATGAAGTTTTAGTTAATTTTATGTTACTTAAAAAAAAAAACAATTTTTATTCGATTTTTAATGTTCGAATATGAATATTTTAAGTTAATTTTTTATATTTCAATAAATTATTACAATAATTTTAAAAATAAAAGTGTGCTCTGATAAATTATGATTTTCAAAATTGTTTGATTTATATGTAATGTCGTATATTTATAATTCTCAATCAATTAAAATATTTAAATATATGATTCAATAATAAACATATATTTTTATTTTAAAATGAATTCAGATTTATTCTTTTATAAAATTAAAAAAATTTTAATTAAGTGCTTAATAATCTAAGTATTTTTGTTTTTATAAAAAATATTTTCTCTTCATTTATTTTATATGAAAATAAATGGAACTGGTGCCAGCTGGTATCCGAATCAGCAAAGAGGAAGGATTTCTTGGCCAAGAGATGTAGTGGCTAACGATGGAGCTGACGTAAGAAAGACAAAAGAAAAGGAAAGAAAAAGCAAAAAGGACTAAAATGTGGGCCCTTTTCATTTAAAAAAAAAAAAGAAGCGACCAAACTGAGAGGCCAAAGAACAAAAACAATGAAAGAGAGTCGCTTTTTACGCCGCCTTCAGCGTCTTTGCCAGTTGCTTCCCCAGTATTGCCTTTTGGGACCTTTTTCCTTTTATTTTATGAGTAATACTATTATGCATTAATTAATTTTTGTTTTAGCAAGTTGTGAGGACATACAGTGGAATATTGGGTTTTTCAAATGAGATTTGAAAAAGATAAAAAAAAAATTTCATTTGACAAGGAAATGTGTTTTTCTTTGTCAACTAAAGATTGATCATTATGAAAAAAATTCTGAAAGTAAAATTTTAGCTAAAGGATATAAAAAGTTTTTGAATTATAATTAAAATTTTATTTAATTTTTTATTTTTTATTTTAATTAATTAATTTAATATTTATTTATATCTAATTAAACATTTAATTTGATGAAAAAATTAAAACAGTTAATTTTTTATTAATTAAAATAAAATTTTAATTGACATCAATAAAATAAATAAAAGTTTATCACATGATGTAATTAATATATATGAAAATAAAATAAAATAAAATAAAAATTTTCTCATCTTCTCTCTTTTAAATCTTTTTAAAGATTTAATTAATTGTAATTCAAAAATTAATTTATTCAATTTTACCATGTAATTAAATTTCATTTAATTAAAAATTAATTGAGTTGAAATAAAAAATTAAAAACTTGATTTATTCTAATAAAATATTAAAAATTCAAATAATTATTAAATTATAATTTAATGACAGTATTTATCTTTTTGGCCTAAAATTTTTAATGCATTGAGAGTTTATTTGATAAGGTGATCACGTGGACTCTCATCATGTTGTGATTTTATTTTCTAATTGCACTATTAAAAATTCAATCATAAAATTCAATTGTGTCATGGTGAGAGTTCCTTTCATTTTTTTTTTTTTTATGCATTAAAGGTTTATTTGAGAGGGTAATGAAAAAATTTCTTATTGTATCTTGACATTATTTTATAATTGAATTGCATTTAATCGTAAAACGTAACGATGACTCAATAAGAGTTTATTGTAAGGAGTGCACTTTAAAATTATTTAAAGAAAAAAAGTTATATTTGAGCAAAACTTGAAATATTATTGATCATATTATAAAAAAAATCAAATTTGAAAAAAAAAATTCATCTCGTTAAGAAAAGATTGATGAAACAGCTGGCTAAAATTTGTGGCAATTAGCAAGTTAATTTGGGAGGAACTGGGAACATTGGATTTGGATGTGTCTTTTTTGGCGGAGTATATTGTTTGGCAACTGGGAATCCAAATGAGGTCCAAAATTTTGTTGCAATTTGCAAAGCTTCAAGTTCAATACTCTATGCTATGCTACTTGAAATACATTCTAGTTAGAATCAATTGTACTTTTTCATTCGTTGTGCATCATGTCATCAACCAAAACTTTTTTAAATTAATTATTGATCAATTTGGTTTTGATTTAATTCATAAATTCCCAAGGTTAGAACGAGAGATGCTATTTTCTTTTTTAATTTGAAGAATGAGAAATTCCAACTCTATTTTTTTTTAATAATAAATCATGCATTAATTATACCTTTAAATAAAATTTAAGTTTCGAGTCTTATGAATAAAAAAAATAAATTTGAGAGAATTTACTTTTTTTATAAAATTTAATTCGAATTGATTCCGAATTAATAAAGATTTAAAATGATTATCGAACATCAAAAGATTTCAAATAAAAAAAAAACACGCATCAATCATTTCAATATTTTAATAAAAATATTCATTTTAATGAAATGTTCGATTGTAAAAGATATTCTATTCTTTGTGCCGATTGAGATTGTTCGACACAAGTCTCATAAGGGAATCGCTTTTAGACTTCAAACTCTTTCTATTAAGTTTGCTCAGATAATGATCGAAAAGTTTCAATGCCATAAATATATACCACAACACAAAATTTTAGGGAGTTTATGTTAAATAAAACAAGTAGATATAAAAGATTTTAGAAAGCGAAATTACTTGTTGTTTTGTGAACTGAGATTGTACTAGGCCTAAGGTGAATGAGTTATACATCTTCAACGACTCAGAATTCAGAAAAGAAAAGATAGACAATGTCAACGAGCAGAGATGTTCATGAATGGAATTGGGTCAGACTTTGATCAATTTTTTAAAAGTTTTTTCCAAGATTAGTATGGTTGACCTGCCGGCACAAGATAATAGAATTTAAAAATAAAATATTTTAATATTTTAAATATATTTTAAAATAAATAAATAATTTTTTATTAATAATTTAATGTCCCGGGCTTATGGAAATGTCTAGTTGAATTAAAATTTTTAAAAATAATTTTAAAAAGATTTGAATGTCTAAATTTACAAGTAGTATTTAGTTTGAAGTAGTTCAACCAACGACATTATAAAGTTTGTAAAACTAAAAGTAAAAAGTTTAAAAGAGTATAAAAAATCTCTAAATTATAATAAAAATTATTTAAATTGTTATTTTTTATTACAATCAACTAACTCATTTTTTATATATTTGCATTCATTTAAGTTTTTATTTGGATAAAAAAATTAATACCAATAATTTTTTATCAATTAAAATAAAATTTCATATGATATCAATAAAATAAATAAAAATTTATTACAAGATATAGTTATTATATGTAAAAATTAAATAAAATAATTTTTTTTTGTTTTTCTTTTCTTTTCTTTTCTTTTTTCGCATCTCTTTCTAAAATCCTTTTAAAATTTAATTGATAGTAATTTAAGAATTTATTGATTCAATTTTGTTACGTGATTATATTTCGTCTAATTAAAAATTTAATGGAGTTGAAATAAAATATTAAAAACTTGATTAATTATAATAAAATATTAAAAATTTAAATGATTATCAAATTATCATTTAAGGATATTTATACCCTTTAACCCAATTAAAACTAATGTTTTGCTTCATTATTTCAACCCAAATTAAACATTTCATTATAATAAAAATATATATAAAAGAACAAAAATGAGTAAGAAAAATTCCCAAATTGATGATGCATAAAATGCTAACTTGTATCGTATCAAAATGAGTTTGATAATAGCAAAAAGATGTGAAGAATTTCATTTACAGTTTTAATATTTTAATAATAAAATTATTTAATTATAATAAAATATTATGTGTGAAATTTATATAATATTTTAATAAATTTACATAAGTTACAATTGTGATTCACTAAATTCTAATGCATTAATTGTAAAAAATATGTTCCTTTGAAAGACACCATGACAATTAGGTCAAAATTTTCAAAAATTTATAAAAATTTTGAGCTTAATTTGGGGGAACATTGGATTAAGATTTTTTTTTTGGCTATGCATATTTTTTGGCGACTAGGATTCCCGATGGGGTCCAAATTTTCGTTGCAATTTGCAAAGCTTCAAGTTCAATATTATTCAAATACGAGTCACATTAATCAAAAAATTTTAAAATTTAAATCTAATCATCTATAGTATCTTTTATATTGATATTGTTACATCCTTGAAATCCAAATAATTTTTTGGCCAATTAGAACCCAAACAAATTTAAGTTTTCGGATAAAATGCCACATTTTTTCTAATGGGACCACTACATGTGGCCAGGGCTTGGAGGACCAAGATAAAGATTTGAATGCCATGGTGAAAAATGTCAGAACAATCCCATCCTCATTCTAGGCCTTTGCGGTGACTACTTTTGGCAAAAAGTGGCCCCTCCCTTAGTTTTATTGACACCCAAAAAGCTAACCTTTTGTTGTGACCAAAAGAAAAAGGCTTGATTGGCCCCACAAAAAAACCTTTCGAACTTTAACTTTGAACTTTTTTGGTTACTTTACTTCAAGGAGTAGCAAAGCCCCATCTATAATCTAGTGTCGATCTATTATTTCTGTGTACGATCTGCCTTCAATGTGGCTTAATCTGACTGGTCCTTCATTATTTATAAAACAATTACGAATATTCTCGAAAATTTTTCGGATTTAATTTTTTTCACATGATTCTAAAAACGCAATCTTTCCACATTAATTTAACATTTTCGTCGAATCTCAATGAATTTTTTTTTATATTATCGATTAAATTTATTTTTTTATAAAAAAATTTTAAATTCAAATTTTATCAATAATTATTTATTAAAATCATTTTAAATTATAATCTATAATTATCAAATATAATATATATTATTTTAATTTTAAAAATTGAATAATTTATTTATTTTTGAAAATTTTTTTATCAAAATTTTTTTTTATTTCAATTAAATAATTTTTATTGATTTAAGATTTCGTTAAAATAAATAATAAAAATGATTATGATGATATTAAAAATAATAATTATTATTATAATTATAATTATAATTATAATTAAAAAATTTTAATAAAAATTTATATTAAATAAATTTTATTAAAATTAATATTCAAATTTAATTTCATCACATCCAAAACATAAAAAATATAGTAAAATCTAAACTTAGTTTAACTGTTCCTTCATTTGTTGGTGAGCAGGTAGCTTCTTATTTTTTCTTTTAAGGTGGGCTTAGGAGCCGGGGGTGAAGGAACAAATTTTCAAAAGTAAACAGTATCTAAAGTTCTAACCTTTAAGTTTAAGAGGAGAACGGCTTCACTTTTTAACTTTTTGTGACCATTAAAGCAAAACATAGAGTGATGGTTTAATTGTTAATGCAGTCATTTCGGCCCCACGAGGTGTAAAAGTGCAAAAGGAATAAATGAGCCTCTGTCTGTTTAGTCAGAATCTCTGCAGTGGCTGTCAAAGCCATGATAAAAGGGTTTTGCATGAGTGATTAAGGTTTAAAATTTAAATGAGAAATATTTATATTCGAATTTTTAAGATTTTAGGTTGGTAATCAATTTATCGGTTTAAAATTTTTTTTAAAGATTCGTAAATTTTATTTGTGAGTTAGACTATTTATTTTGACTTAAAAATAAAATAATTTTTTATTCTTAATTAAAAAAAAATTATAGATGGACTTTAATACTGACAAAGTTTTTGACAAAAACACAAAAAAGAGTGTAAAAGTATGAAATTTTAGCTAATGTTAGATCCAAATCTTTATTTTTATATTTATATTTGATCACCGTTCTTATATAATTGAAAATTATAATTTATATATTTATATTATCTCTGTATTATATTAAATATATATAAAATATAAAAATAATTAAATTAAATTTGTATCAACATATCAAACGTAAAAAATATATATTATTTTTTTATAAAATTTATATATAATTTTATTAAAATTTTAAATCTATTATTTTATATTTTTTTATCATTTTCATATTATATCATTATATAATATTTAAAATTACAAATTATGTAATCTATACATAATTATAAAAGGCATTCAAAATCATTAAAAGCCACTGAAAAAAATGTTGGTTTGAGTTCAAATTGGAATGGTTTCGACAATTCAAATACGGCTTGATTTATTTGCGATTCAAAGCACAAGCAATCGGCACCAGCCCAATGTTAATCCAAAATTGGCTTACTTGGATCTAGGTCTAGAATGACCGAAAGGAAAAACAATTTTATTGGGCTTAGATCTTTTGTTGGCTTACAAAAGTTCCGTGTGTTTAAGACCTCAAACTTCATCAAATTAAATAATTATAGGGGATGTTCTAAATGATCTGAATTTGATATTTCAAACGAGGAATTTTGACTCTTTCTCTCCACCTTATTAAATTTATTTAAATTAGCATACTATAAAAAAATGAGCAGAGTTTTTAAATTTTACAATCGAATTTATTTAATAAGAATAAGGTTATAGTAATTGTTTAAGCTTTTATTCAATATCTTGTCCATAAATTAAACCAACAATATCGTCATATAATAAAAGTTAAAACAATTTCCTTATTTGATATATTTATATTCATTTTATTTTTTTCCATAATTGGGAATATCATTTAGATTAACATTTGTGATTTAATTTAAAAAATGGCTATTCGTTTTGAAGTGTTAAGGTTAGCTAGATGGATAATCGTGGACGCTTTCATCATTCTCCGAAAAATTTATTTTCTAGTGAAAGTAAAATCAATAATGCCTTTTATTTTTCGACCTAATAATTAAGAAGGCTTAAGATAACACATAAGATATAAGTATAAACCTCAACATCCTTATCTCCTACTCTTTATTAAATAAACTAAAAAAAAGTAAAATCAATAGCAATCAGAATTTAATTTTTGATAATCTCAATTATAAAAAAAGGGTTAAAATATTAAAAAAGCCCTTTACCCATTTCCTTTTTAAAAAAAATAAATTCTTATACTTTTATTATACCCAAATAAATTCTTATTCTTTAATTTATATCTATATAAGTTCTTATTACAAATAAAATGTTGATTTATGTTAAGGGCTTATTTAAATACAAATTAAAATTTAAGAATTTATTTAAATCTAAATTAAGAGTTAAAAACTTATTTGGATATAATAAAAATATAAATACGATAAAGTTCAGGGATTTGTTTTATTGTTTAAAAAAATAAAAAATAAAAGGTCAGTATTAGTGGATTGGAGGTGAGAATTGGATTAGGCATTCATTGTTTGGTCCATCTCCACCCGTCGTATGCTCCACTACTGAAATTGGGTTTGAGGATGGTTACTTGCAGTCTTTTTCCTTATTTGTTACCTTCTTTGCTTTTACGAAAATTTCAATTCAAGAAAGGAAAAATATATGACACGCTGCATTCCTCAAAAATTTCTTGCAGTCATGAATTTTGATAAAAATATATATTTTGAACCCTTACTAAACTGTTATGCACATTCTTTATACTTCTTTTGGAGATATATATATATATATATATCAAATATAATTTTGATGGATGAAAATTTAAAATCTAACTCTTTAATTAAGGTGATATACGCATTTGTTATTGAGTTAAATATTCAATTATTTGAAATAAAAATGTTGATAATTTAAAACACAATACGATGATATAATACAAATATAATAAAAAATAAGATATAAATATGATATGGTTTAAAATTTTAATAATAATTATATATAATTTTAACAAAACAAAAAAAAATATTTCATGATTTTATGTTGACACAAATTATAATACATAATTTTTTTATAAAAAATAATAAAAATACATAAATTTTAATATTTTATTAACATAAATACACGAATTATTAAATTTATTTTATCTATCATGCATCTTTTTTCTCCATAACCGAAATCACAATTAATGAGAGAAGTTTTAGTGCCAAGCTTATTGTTACTCAAAGGATCAATTTAGTTGGCAAAAAGAAGAAATCACTTTTTTAATTAGGATTTAATTCTTATAAAAAGTATTTCGAATAAAGCAAAATATTAATTAAATGTATCATACGAATACGAGGGATAATCATTTAAAATTGTTTCAAAGAAAATAAGGCTTAAATAAAATCTAAAAACACATATAATTGTATTGTAAGAAAATCAGCAATTTATTTAAATATTTTCCAAAACTTCAAAAACAAAGTAATGAGTTGGGGAAAAAGAAAGTAATTTTGTTATTTTTTAAACTCTTACCTACTCAAAAATCTCTACTGCCACATTCTCAACAACAACAATAATAGCAGTCATTACCAAATATCACAATCGGCACCCATATCATATCAGTCAACAGCATCATCAGAGTCCAACTCATGGCTTACCGTTACCCACCATATCGCCTCCATCACCATCATTATTCATTGCCTACAATTTTTATCATTCATTCATTCCCCATAATCACCATTTCACTTTCTTCCTTTTTACCATTAATTTGTAAAATGCCATCAAATTTCATAAGAAAACAAGCCTCTTACCTACTACTCAAACAAGTGAATGCATCCGTTTATTTTTAAAAAATTAATTGATTCATATAATTATTTTTTAAAAATATTACTCAACAGTTCAAATTTTAATATTTATGATTTCTTTTATTCTCAAATTATAGTCTTTTATATAAAAAAATTGAACTCAAAATTAAATTTAAATCATTTATATAATTATTTTTAAGAAATACTATCGAACAAATATAAAATTTAAATTTTAACATTTACGATCATTTTTTATATCCCCAAACTAATGACATCTTTTATTAAAAAAAAAAAATTCAAGTTCAAGCCTCTTATCTCAAATTAAGAAAAAAATTTATCCCTTTTAATCCTTATCATCAAAAGACCTATTGTTTGTTTTATTATAA
Organism: Durio zibethinus; assembly: GCF_047325235.1. NCBI lineage: Eukaryota > Viridiplantae > Streptophyta > Magnoliopsida > Malvales > Malvaceae > Durio > Durio zibethinus. The sequence continues at coordinate 22,016,640 of NC_143168.1, forward strand.
TTCCATTAAGAAAAAAAAATTATCCATTTTAACTCTTAATTGCAATAACTTAAATTCTACTACTAAAAACTTTATATCGTTTCTCACAAAAGTTCAGTTGTAGATATCTCTATCTTAAAGGAGTATTGTCTAACAAATTAGTATACATGCCAAGTCTCACTTACTTCTATATTCAAGAATTTTGTAAGTGATCGTAGATTATACTACTTAATTTCCATTCTCTCACTAATCGTTGTTGATCATGGAATTATAAGATAAAATAAGTTTTTATGATAAAAGCATTGCGTATAGCATAAATAATCATGCATTCGAGATTAATGTTAATAAGAGATTCCGATATAAGTTGAACCCAAAATAAATTATTATTGAGTCGGGCAAATTTATAAAGGGGAAATAAAAAAAAAAAATCCACCAAAGAAACTATTTGAATCGAGAAATCCGCAGAGAAACTTACCAATTACACCCATTGCTATTTTCAGTATCTCAAAAGATTACTTTACAGTGAACAACAAAAGTACAATACAATATCATTGATTACGCTTTAATTTACTTGTGACAAACTCAAAAAAGCACTTTTTGGAGCATTCACAATTTCCAACATTAACTGCCATTTATAGGGTAGTATTTATTTATTTAATTAAATAATTAACAACTACAAAGAAGAGCATCAAAAGTTAACCCACCAAATAATACGGAGAAACTTACCTTAATTTATGTGTAAAGTGAAGCCCAAAACCTTCCCCAGTTCCCACAGTTTTTCCAATAAAGTTAGATTATAATACAACTCTTTAGACATAAAAATAAAACAACCTTAAATATGATTATGGATAGAGATAGGGAGAGACAGAAAAGAAGAAAAAGGAAAAGAGAGAGGATATTCTAGCAAAATATAGGACTAACCAAAGTCCCAAACCCAGATCCAAACTCTCATTTTTTCCCTCATGTCTTGGTGTATACACAAAACAAATATGTAAAAATTATGGGTTTTTTTTTTCCTTAAGCTCTCCCTGGAGTTTTGGGATCATGGTTCTTGTTTGCACCTGTCCCTGGATAATCTGTGCTTTCCATTAGCATTCTTTCCTCAACGAATGCATATCCTTCCCCAAACAACTTGTCAGATTCACTCAATTTCATTACATCCTGCAAAAATAACAAAACACAACCTTATTCAAATTATTACATGCATACAACCAATGTCGAGAAGAAAAACTTGCATGAATGTTCTAAAAAAATGTTTAGCATGACTTGAAAGAAAATAAAATTTTCAGTCTGACAGCTTTCCTGGGTTGTCATAGCTTTGACATTCCAGGTTTTCTTTTTGGTCAAAAAATTAAAAAAAAAATTGTTAAAAATTATGAATATTATATGCCTTGAAAAATTATGAACTTGAGAAAGAGAGGAAGAGAGAGAAGAGACCTGAGTAAGTAAATCTTGGACAGAAGAAGAAGGGAGTTCCTTATTTGACATGAGGCTTCCTATAAATAAACCAAGTAAAAGTTTAAATAATATCTATCAATAAATTTTTCATCAACAAATCAAAATGTTAACATCAAAATCCACAATTAAAATTGGCTAAAATATTATGCTTACTTGTTGTAGGAACAGCAGCACAGGAAAGCAGAAGATAAGAGAAACCCAGCAAAAGTAGCATCAATCTAACAAAAGCTTTTTTCTCCATGGTAATGATCAACAAGCATACAATAACGACAAAAGAGAAAGAAAATTGGTGATGGCAGAAGAAAGCATGTGGGCTTGCTACTTTATATAGAGAAGAAATAAGTGAAGAATCCATTTTTTAAATATTTATACAATTTTTTTTTATTAATCAATTAAGAAATTGGAAAAAGAATAAAAAAGGTAAGTAATGCTACAATAAAACAGCACACAAAGTCAACTTCTTCCATTTATTTTATTTTAAAAGTTTGGGTGAGTTCCCACTTGCCTAACTCTATCCCCTTTCCTTATGTCATTTTCCCTACGTCTACTAAAAATATAATTCATTACATGTATGCACATTAATATTTAGATAACATTATGTGGATTTTTGTCTGTGTAAGAATTGAAGACTATAGGACAGATACGAAAAACCAGCTAGAGATTCACGGGATTTAATTGATAAACTCCCTTTATTTAGCAATCAGGATTTGATTCTTTATAAATACTTTGACAATAAAATTTTAAATGTATTAAATTAATATGAAAAAATATTTTTAAAATCACTTGGAGAATGAATTGGGTATACAGTTTGGAAATATATGCTTTTGATTGTATTATAAAAAAATAAAAAACGAAACAATTGGGTCAAAAATGTAGTTTACCCTGTTTAATATAACCTATATATGATGTAGAAATTCGGAAAACGAAAGGGGAAAAGGATGGAAGATTGATCAAATCCATTGGTTAATTTTAAAACTCTCCGAGGCCAATAATATTAACCTGTTGTATTCACATTTGCACAAAAGGCTTTACATTATTTTTTTTGAAGTAAGAAAAACTTTATATTTTATTATATGGTGTGAAAACAAAATTATTAATTATAATAATTAAATGTGATAATAACAATTTATAAAGGAATATAATCTAGTTCATTCAATAGACATTCGAGTACTATCCTTTTATTAAAAAGAAAGCAAGATAGTGAGTGAAGGAATTATAATTTATTTATTTTTATATTTAAGTTCCTTTTTTATTAACATAAATTAAATTCATAATTAGATCTTAAAATTTCTTGCTTTTTAATGTATCAAAAAAAAAAAATCTAGACTTTACTTAGCAATTTTTAACCCCGTTTTAAACTATAAAAAAAAAAAAGAGAAAAATTTAAAGCCATCATTCATGTGAATGTTGGATAATGTAAAACACGTCTATAACATATTATTAAAATTATCCCTTTAAGGTATAGTAGGGTGACATGTGACTGTACATGTGATAAGTCCTTTGTTTGTTAAGTATTATTTTTTGAATTTTTTTAAAAAACTCTTTGTTTCAAAACTTCTCTTTAAGGAATTAGTGTTCGCTATGCGATATTTTAGATTTTAAAAAAATTTTAAATATTTTTCATTTGCTTAATTATAATTATAATAAAATAGAAAATAATTAAAAAAAAAACATAATATGAGGTGTGTAGAGGGAAGAGGAAGTGTTGTGGCAATTAAAAAACCCACCAATTTTTTTCTAAACAAATCAAACTAAATACCTAAATAATACAAATCCTTAAAAATATATTCAACTCATCAATAAAAAAGTCAACTTAAAAAAATCCTAAAACTAACCAATGCATTAAATCTTAATTACAAATTAAGACATATAAGCGGATCTACCTTATAAATTAGGTGTCCATGGACACTTCCAAATTTTGAAAAGAAAATTTTCACTAATCACTTTTAAATTTTCCTATGGACAACCTTAAAGATTGAAATGTAAAATAATTTTACACCCAAAATTTTTTCATGGACACCTTTTTCGTCTATAATATTAGTAAATTCATTGATATTTTTATAGTATATATTATAAGTAGACCACCCTAGAAAACAATCTTAGATCTAGATCCGCCACTATAGACCTGACAATTTACAGTCATTATGTTTTATTTCATGTCAAATATGATTTCAAACATGATATAAATAATCTTGATATGACACAAATATTTAAGTGATACGAATAATCTAAATACAACTATGACATGTGTTACACATGACACGATATAATTAATACATTTAAAATTAATTTGTTTAATACAACCCAAATAACATGACATGATTAACACGATTAATCTATTTATTCAAATAAAAAAATATTTAAATTAGTATTTAAATAAAATATTATTTTAAAAATTAAAAATTTATAATTTATTTAAATATCGATATGATACAATAAATATGATTATTAATTTATTCAAGAAATAAATTAAAATAATTTTTATAGTTTGTATGTTATATATGTTTGCATGAATATTATTATGTCTTAAGCGTGTCATTATTATTTGACATGAACACGATACAACTAATTAGAAATGTAAATGGGAATGGTAGAGTATTTTCTATCCTCATCCCTAAATTTTTATATTATACCCATTCATGTATTCATATTCAGTAGATATTTTAAATTTATCTCTATCCACATCCCCGTAGGTATTTGACGGGTCTGTGTAATCCTCATATCCATAACTTTTTTTTTAAAAAAAAGTAAAAACCAAAATTTTGTTAACTTTTTTTATTTTTATCTTGTATAGTTAGATAATTTTTTATAAATATATATATTAATATATATTTTTTCAATAAAAGTATATTAATTTTAATTAATCTAAAAAAATTTATATTACTTAATAAAAATCTATATAATAAATATTTATAAATATATATGTAGGATACGGATACGAGTCAAGTATTATATTACCTGTCCCCATCCCTCGTACAAAATAAAAAATTAAAATCATACACATCTCTATCTCCATACCCATAATATAATACACATCCTCATCCTTACTTATATAAAAAATTAAGTTTCTCATTAGACATGGGTAAAATTAACATCCCTATAAATAATATGGTGTCTTAATCATGATGACATGATTAAAATATCAAATACGATTACACTAAATTCATACATAATTTTTTTGTATCGTTTTCATGTTATGTCATCGTATAATATTTAAAATTGTTAGATTTATATCACCGTTAAGACATAAAAAAAAATGCAACTAAAACAATAATCAATTAAAAAATAACTTACACAAAAATCAATTAAAAAAAAACCAAAACATAATTAAAATTTTTTTTAAAATTACGAAATTTAGAATTTAAATAAAAAATAAAATTTTAAAAAGCTAAAGACATTAGAATTGTTATTTTTTAATAAATTTCAAAAAAAAAAAAAACAACAACAACCAATCAACATAAACAATCATATAAAAAACTCTTGATATAATATTTGTAATTTTTTTTAAATCTCAAAAAATCCAAAACTAAAAAAAATTATTTTTTTTTTTTAAATTGAAGTCCCGCATCTAACCTAGGAGTTATTATATATTTTAATCTGAAAGTCTCATAATTTTATCTCATAAAAGACGTCTCATAAATTTAAGTTTAAATCTCTACTCATATATCATAGTAGATTCTCATAATTTTTCGATGTATGATATAATGTTACAAACTCCTCCTATTAAAGCTCAATGTCCCTATAAACCTCAACAATAAATACAAACAAAATCACAAAACTGCACACACAAAATCATAGAATTAAGATTACATTAGATGTTAGAATTTTAAAAGTAACTCTTATCATATAGCACTTAATTCATGTCAAATGTTAAGTTTTGATGTCATTTGTGGAGATTTATATTTAACTTGTAAGATATTATTTATTTTATTTTGAAGATTTCACAAAAAACACATCACAAATTTATATTTAAGATTAATTATATATTATAAGAAAATTTCAAAATCTCCTAATCTGTTACAATAAAAATTATAAAAAAAAAAAAATCCCGACAAAGCAGGAATAAGATTCCAGTCTATCATGGTTACGGCACCTTGGGTTCCTGACAACTAATATACAAGAGATTTTTTGTTTTTGGTAAATTATAAAAGAAATTCAAGTCTAACTAAAATTAATTTTCTTGGCAAGGAGAATTTAACCAGGTTGAGTTTTTAATTGGCTTTGGTTTTTAGAAGATATAGCAGCCATGGCCATGGTTCATGCTCTAAGTTGAAATCTCCCGATTTTAAAAGTTTTTTTTTTTTTTTAACTTTGTGGTTATCAAATCACGACTCGGATTTGGTGGTTGTCTCCACACCCATATCCATCTTGGGAAGATTTCTCAAATCTTTATATTTCCCCGCATATCATGCAATTGGCATTAAATAATTCTCTAAAGGCCTTTATATTGTGGGCAAACATACCTACTTGAAGCCTTTATTTGTTGTTTCGTTGTCACAAAATTTTCTCAAACTCGAATTTTTATTTTTAAAATTTTAAATTCGAATTTTATGATGAACCATATGAGGTTTATGGAGTAAGAAAAAATATTTTGTTTAAAACCCTTTCTTTGCATCTTCAAATAAAATAAAATTTTAGAAATTTTCTTTTTTAAAAGAAATTTGGAAAGAGAGATAATTTAAATGCCAAGAAATGTTCTATAAACTAAATCACAAGTTCATTATAGTTTATCTTAGAGGAAAAACAAAAGGGAAAAAAAAGTAGAAGGATTAATTGAGGATTTTTAGGCCAAAATTTGTGACCCCTCCATTATTTTTTTGGTCTTCTCCGTGTCCTTCATGGTACGGTTTTCTAGTGTCAATGTTATTTACAAGTCAATCTTGATCATTATTCACCTTCTTTATATTCTCTGTCAGGTTTAACTAATTTTAAATTTAATTTGGTTTTTTGTTATAGCTTACAAATATTTTTTTATGAAAAAAATTTGGGTAATCTTTTTTTTTTTTTTGTACAAAGGGAATAATCTATTTTCATATATTTACATTTTTTTAGTTGGTTTTTGATATATTGTTGATGAAATTTTTTAATTTCAGAAGTGAATTAAAAGACTGACACTTATCTCATTTTTTTTAATTACTTTTAAAAAAAAATTTAATATACCTTGAATATGTATTATCTTGTTAACCTCATTTTTGGAATTAAAAATTTTACTGACAATAGATGTGATAATTTCTCTAGTTGATAGTTGAATTAAAGGCTCATTTGATAGAGAGAAAATATAAAAAAAAAAAATGTTAATCCAAATTAGCTGAGCTACAAAACAACAAAAATTACAATTTTTCCAATATTCCCTACTAAACAATAAAGAAGTCAAAACATGCATGCAAATAAACTAAGGGATAATTAACTAATAAACATGGTTTACTCGCTACGCTATATAAATTTAATAAGTGCAAAAATGCTGCTAATTAAAGACTTTTAACACTAACTCCAAATTTTGTGAAAATTGACATTTTACCAATTCGATTCTTCATGTATCTTCAAACATAATTGATAATTTATCATATATATATATATATATATAAAATATGAAGTACTCTTAAAAATTTAATTAAGTTGATATTCAAGCAAAATTCAGAACTAGTATTATTGGTAGGTGAGACTGAGAATATATTGGAGGTCAGTAGTCACTTCTCTAAATATATAAAAAATAATATGATCATTTGGTTGCCTGGATTTTTATTGCAGTTATGCCTTTTCTAATTTTATCATCTAAAGAAAATAAAAAAAATGATATCTGATTTTTTTTATTCAATAAAAAATGCATGTATTTCATGCTAAAAAATTAGATTCACTTCCTTTTTTTAATGAAAAAACTTGTAATTCCCTCTCTTAATTATATATAATTTAAATATAATCTCTAGAACATGTTATTCAATTATATATCCAAATTCGATCTGATCTGAAATATATTTGATTCCTAAAATTAAACAAATCTAATCTAACTTGATTCGATTCATTAATATGTCTACTCACATTATTATGGAATACAAAAGTACAAATTAATTAATCTAATATATTAGTATTATGATAATGATTTATGGTAGGAACTATTTGGCTTATATAATTAAATGTTAAGAAAGAGAGAAAATGATGAAAAAGGAATACATGGAATCTAAAGAAGTCTATAATTTGATGCAAGACCTTCCAAAGATTGAGCTTGGGCGGTGGGAAGAAAAATGACATTATGATTTGTCATGTAATAGATTTATGTGACAAGCACATTTGTCTCTTAGTTTGTTTTCTCATCCAAGGGGTGGCTGAAGTTGGCCCCATTTTAATAAAGTTAACTTACATAATAGAGGGGATACATCATTTCATGCCTCCTTTCGAGCTATACAGAAATCACATAAAACTTATCTTCTTTTAAGCCAAGGACATGAATTATTAGCCAAAACCACATAATTTAATAATTTATATTACTTATGGAAATGGGGTGTCCCCTTGTGTAAGTCATGTTAGTCAATGAATTAATTTGTCAACAATTTTATTAAGGTTTATTTATGGTTTTTTCTTTCAAAGTTATGAAAGAAGGGTCGAAGCAAATAACTAGTTGGTAATATGTAAGTTTGGCCTAACAATTGTTATCCTAGTTAAAGAATGGTCAAAACATATAACCAGTTTATCAAGAGAATCATTTTCTAAATAAGAAAATAAAAGCTGTTCAACTTAATTTATACGGATCATCTTTAAAAATGATATCAGGAAGATTTGATATTTAAATTTTAATATATATATAACTATTCTTTTATCCCTAAGTTGAGACGTAAAAAAAAATATAAAAACTTAGTCTGTCAATTATTATGATAGCTAGCATTTGAGGTATAAATTCATTCTAGTTTCTTTCTTTTTTTGGATTTTATGTGATTTTTTTTTCTCTAGAATCTATTGGAAAATCAATACTGAGACAAATATAAAGTGCATTAATGGTTCTATTTAGGAGGAGTTAAAACCTATAGTTTTGGTCTTACAAATGCAAAGATTTGACTATGCATTTATATATACCTAGAGTGTAATATTGATGAAATAATGACAACAGACAAAAGAAACCGGACCGGATAACTAGGTAGTTTTCACCTTTATTTTACCTCATGTTATTCTATACTAAAGTGGAGAGTAATCAAACCTGTCTTAATTGAGACAGTATGTGAAAGGCTTCGGGCACACAAACAAAAGAAATCTATTCCATTCAGCTATATATATATATATATATATATAGATATATTTCCATTCAGCTTTTTCAATCATGTGGGTGAGAGAACAAAAGCAACAAATTAAGAGGCAGTCAATTCAACTCCTATATATGAAGTCGCCGTTTTTACCTACTCTTCATGTTCATATGGAGTACGGATCCAAGTAATAAAAAGACGAGTGGAAGCTGTCTTTTATTCATTATTTGCATAAAAATATGCTGAAAGTAAGAACAATTTGTCAAAAAAGTGAGAATGAAATAGGAAGTGCTTTTTGACTTGGAAAATATCACTTCAAAAGAAAAAAAAAAGTTGTAAAAGAGAAGAATTCACTTGAAAAACTTGTTAATTTGACTTATATATTTGGTTAGTAGCTCGAGATTAGATATGCAATGTTTTGTGGGCTAAGTAGCTAGTAGTAAAATATTGACCTTGTATTGTAATCAAATAGCCATTGGTCGAGTGAGATTCGATATTTCGATTTAATTACCATCATTACCATTATTATTAACTTTGGGAAGACATGGGATTTATACATTGCTTTATTTTTAACAATCTCCCTTCACACATTGACAATTTTTTAGCTAATTTTTTAAAAGTCCCTTGGTCATTTGGAGCTTTTGCAAGTTGCTTTGATAATGGATATGTAATTTGTAAGTTGAAACAAGAGCTAGAAGAAGAAGAAAGAACAGGAAAATTGATATCCATTAAGGAATCAATTTCAATTAATGAACTATGTTGTTTTTAGTACAAAACAACAAGGTATAAATATATATTTGGCCCTCCAATTATGCAAAATGAGTCATTTTGGCTTTTGCAATCAATTTGACCGGAATTTAATAGAAATTGATCATGTGTGCACTCGTGATTGATGGTTTCATTTGGCTTCACAATCCAGAGATTATATAGCCACATGGAAACTCACATGTCATACACCGTGGCAAAAAATTACCACACCATTCCAAATGATAACAAATGACACGTTTTAATTATTAAAAAAGAAAAACCAGATTTTCTCCCACTCAAGAAAAGCTTCTTCTGAAAAAAAAAAAAAAAAAAACCCTTTAAATCTCAATTCTTGACTGCGTCATTGAGGACAAAAAAAAATAGCAAAAGGATATCAAAAAATTAAGTTAATAAGAAGAAGCTTCATGGCGAATCGTCGGCAGTCAAATTTACATGCATCAAAAGTTCATGCCAATCTCATCAACTAGCTTGGGGAAGAAAGAAAACATGATTATTACAAGAAGAAAAAAGGAAAAGACAGATGTTTGCATATGTAGGGTTTCATGGTAAGTTCAATAGTAAAATACACTCAATTCGAAAGGAAAATACATTAATAGTTATGAATCATTTAAGTAGTCGGCCTGACAGCAAGCATGATTGAAAATTTCATTTCTTATCCAATATTTGATGGGACAATATATATTATCAATGTATTGAAAAGGGAAATGCTTATCATTGGACAAAAATCATTTCTCAAACAAATTGTTACGAGAAAGCTGTGCATAATTGTTGAAGATGATCTTACCATCTTTTTTATTGACTTTTTTTTTTTTTTTTGCCTTTGATATATACTGATTGCTCATGCAGCATATATAAAGCAAAATTATCTATATTCCTATCACCTATTCAAAGCAGCTCGATTGATTTGATCTCATTTTGGGTTTGAATTGCTTTTTCTTTTATCAGAGATAGAGTATACCATTTGTTAAAACCATGTAATTTTAAGGTGTGAACGATTTTAAGATGAAATTTTGTTCCTCGTTTGATTGAAAGCGACTTGACAATCGTCGTTTAGAGAATATACATTGAACATTTATACAAGTTTACACTTACATATCTAATCTCAAATTAACCTTTTAGTACCAATCTTACCCTATGTGAGTCATTACTATAACATTACATTGTTTGTACATGCGTCATAATGAACAAAGTTCAATATACTATTATGACTACTTTCATTTCACTCATATTCATAAACCCAAATTATGGATATAGTAATTTGTAGTGGAATGATTAAAAGAATTTAAAAGATATCTATAAATCAGAATATGGTAACTGATATTTTTAATGACCAAATTCGGTCCACAATCTTTTTTCATGAAAAGCAATGATTTTCTAAGAAAATGTGTAGGCATTTTCATGGACAATTACAACTGTTGACGAGTGAATTTGATGAAATCCAACCATTAAAAATGGAAAATTCTGGTAACAAAAGAACAATGGTAATGGAATGTTTTGAGCCCACCAAAACAAAGAAAGTGGATATTATTTTCAGTATTATGAAGTAAGAGCACTAGATATACTTGTTGATGATGATTGATACCCTTCAAAAAGCATGGTTGTGTTAAAAATTCAAATTTTGATCATACCGGATAAAAGAAAGGTCAATTTGAGAAAGTCATTTTGAATATGATATTGCTTCATAACCACTAGCGACATGACAGTTCTAATGTTTTTTTGAGGTCAGAAAATGGCCTTTCTCTCTATACATGATTTAATTTGACCAAATAATCTAAAGTTCTTCAAATAATGCATCTTTGCATCCTCTGTTCTTTCTATTTGGAATTCGAGAATGATCTATAGCATGTCGAGGTGAATTGAAAATTTAAAACGAGGTAAAGTTGAATTTATGAGTTAATGGAAGGGGTTGAGGAGCGGAAGAATACAATCCAAATTCAATGCTTTTCATTTGTTCTAGTTGTCCATTTGGAGGGGTGCATTTTTCAAGCCTGAAATATTTCTGACATTGTGTTTGGTAGGAGAGAAAAAGGAAAGAAGAAAAACAAGCGGAAGGAAAAATCACTTTCTTTTCATCATTTCCTTCGTTTGGTAAGAGAGAAATAGGAAAAGGGAAACAAAATATGTAGATTTGTACCTTTCTTTTTCCTCCAAATTCAATCCTTTCAAACCTTGGCAGAAAAACGCTCGTTACAATACTACTAAGAAAACAAAATCTGAAGCTTGGTTTTGAGCTGCATTCCACATCAACAGAAAATCAATCAGTTTAAAATCCAATCATTAGTTTCAAAAAACATTGAACTTCAAATCAAGTAATTCAGTATTATTGTAATTGGCTTCCAAGCTAGCCCAAGATGAAATTCCATTTTAGTAGCATATGACATATATTCAAGGTTAGGAGGAACTACAATAAAAGATTATCCTAGAAGAAAGAAACTTAAATGATGCTAATTTCATAACAGTTTGGAAATGAACCATATATTGCAAAACTGAAAGCACCAGATAACAGAATTTTTTGACCCTACTGCAATTTTAATTAGGAGATATGTCACTCAAATTTTCAGGCCAACAGAAAGGAGGGTAATTTAGCTATGTTTTGGTATTGATTTAAAATACAATTACTCATTATTCCAATCCTTTAATATGATATAGATCTTCAAAATAAGAGACGAGTTTATTCAATTTAAACTTTTAAGTAGTGTGCGTGCAAATAAGATATCTGATTCTCAAAATAAGAAATGATATCAGATTTAAAATACACCTTTGCCTCTGGTTGCCATCATGCCACATGTGTTGCAGCTGCCATTTTAAAAAACAATATGCTGCAATTTCTGGCCTGAGCTACAAAAATATCAAGTGTCATCATCCTGAAATCTCTGATATCTTATCCTTGTTCATTGTTATGTACTAAACAAATTTCCTTTGTGCTATTCTTATCTGTTCTCCATGCAAGATTAATTTTTCCTCTTTTGAAATTGTGTGGGAGCCTCTACTGGTTTTTGATACTGTGGGGTACTTAAGATTTTGTAGAGTTTAGTGCCCATAGTAGTTTCTAATTAAGGTTCCAGGTGTCATTTATAGTGAACCTTCAATAGACAAGAAGTTGCAGCCTTGCCTGATGTATCCACTTGAAAAGATCATATAGGACTAGAAGACTGCCAAAATCTCCTACACTTTAAGATAATGGTAGCAGGGTGGCATATATCTGTTTTATTATAAACTCACAAGTGCATATTCCGATGTTTATATTATTCTTCATACAATTATCAGACATAAAAGCTGCTTCCATATGGTGAGGTAGTGTTTCTGTCAGACACAAAATATAGCACTGTGACATTATTGCTTTGTGGAAAATACTGTAACATATATCCCCAAAGTTTAACATGTGTCTCCCTAAATCGGGAGCTTAAATTTCATACAGTTATCTTTAGAGGTGGCATCCAATAGTCAGTACCTGTAGCCCCATTCTCAAATGATGGCTTCCTTTCTAAAGAAATGTCTCCCTTTATTAACGGACATTATTGCAAACTAATAGAAAATTAATTATTCAACATTTTAGTTCATTTGAAACATTCCACAATTATTGCTACAACCTAACTGATACCAACATGCAGGTTGGTTACTCCCGTGGCTAGCTGCTGCCCATGATTCAAAATAATGTGCATAAAAAAAGGCTAATGGGTTCAATTATATGCCCAATTCAGAATACATCTAGTTAATGGAAATTCTGAGACTTCAATCTAAACAGAAAGATTTGGTGAGCATCTATATTTTATTCTGATCTTGCACCTGAGCCTGCAATATGGATTTTAAGAGTAATTTTCAAGCATAGACTCGTGTTAATTATGGGGGAAATTTGCTTTTTGGATTCAACATGAAAGTGGATCAAGCATTAGGCTCTCAGCCTTCTCCAGAATGTTAATTGTGCTTCTATTATGTTATATTATTGATAAATGGGACTGGTATCTGGCCATGCGAAGCTGATTGGATGCTTCAAAATTTTGAAATGCAGAGGCAGTGATGCAATTAACAGACTCGAAAAGGCTTGTCTTTGCTACAATCCTGAAATTATATGATGGTTTTGGATTTGAAAGAAATGTACAGATAGTGATGCAATTAACAGAGTTTATAACTGTTTTCTGACTCTGCAACAATAAGCCAACAAGTTTGGACTACGGAGAGATAAACTTAATTGGTAAAATTTTGTGAATATCATGGACTCTAATTTAGTGGTTCTTTGTTAATTTCTCAGCTTTGTATAAACTTGATTTTTTTCTTGCTCAAGACTATCAAGGATTAAATTTTGATTACTAAAATTAAACAATTAATATTCTACTAACAGATTACACAACCGCACAATGATTGGCAAACAAACTTGATGTCATTTACCATTAATCCATTTGCTATTAGATGAAGTGGAAATATCAGTAAAAAGATCTAACAATTTACATTAATTTATTAATCTGATATTTTCCATGATTATCATCAACTAGAAAACTGAATTGCAGACACAGGTGGGCATGCATGCTAGTTTAGTACACTATTGAAAAATCATTCATCAACATCAATCCCTTGTCAACAAGCAGATTGGAATCAATAAGAAAATGGTGGATCACATCCTTTTACCCTTTGCTGGTTTTTTATCATTTTTGTCTTCTTTTTTATAATTATCCTGAATATTCTAATGGAGTAGAAAATAAATATAGGAAAATCCATGCTGTTCTGACATGTGTTTTTCAGGCTTAGTGGTGTCCTGATAAATGCAACTACAGTTATGCTTTGTCATCTTAGTGTACTTGTCTGCCAAGTTCTAACTTACCTTTCTTTTTTTTTAATTTTCTTTTTTGGTCACATGTTGGGAGGAAATAAAACACTTGCTCAAATTCTTTGTTTTATTGTCAAACTCAAATTTTCGTATGAGTTGTGGATTAAACCGGTTTATTTAATAAACAATTTATCAAAATGAATTAATTGAATCGATTAAACCAAATTCAATTCATACTGATCAATTAAAACCGACTTATGCTCGCTCTAATCATAAGCTTCGTTCTCTAAGCCCAGGTTATTGTCAAATTTTCCTGCATCCCCTACGTCATGTTGTATTCGTCTGCTAAATTACGTTCTTTGCCAATTTTAGAAACCTTCTTTTTCTTTTCATCAGAATGTGATTCTTTTTTTTTTTCTTGCGTTTCTCTGGACCACCTGTCATGATAGCAAAGAAACCAAACCGTAATTACGTCAATAAATAAATAAAAGTTAAGAACGTACTAACAATAGAACAAGTTCAAGCTAAGACAACTTCATGAAGTTTGTTTCGGAAAACAAAAAGCCAGCCAAGCAGCAACATATGTAAGATGTTTCCAAGAATTTCGGTTACTTTGATCACTCCATATGAAAGACCAGGGTTTTTCAGAGGTTTAATTTTTTCTCTCTGGTAAAGAAATAGAAACACATGTTTGTAAAGGTTAAAAATGGTACATATCTTATAGCCAAGGCACCATAGGACATTGCAACTACTGTTGAGGTAGCATCACCAATTAACCAAAATTTTGAAGACAATTTTGAGGCTGTTTCGAATACAGTAAACAGGTTTATTCTACTTTGGACGCCAAACTAAACACATTCACAAAATTGGAGAAAATAAAAACGTTCTTGTAGGATTGGAAGATTAATCTTGTCTCCTATATGCATATTATAACCATGATATTGTGTGCCAAAATGAGTAAATACTTGAGGGCAACTATTGATTCTCCTTAAATGTAACATTTTTCAATCTGAGCAGTTATTCTTGAGACATAAAACTGATATTAAGAGATACAGCGAAGCCTCAGACATTTGAGATCCAGAATCATGATAGCAGGAGATCATTAACATAAGACAAAAGGAAGATACATAGGGGGTTTGTGGGTTGTACTGATTAAAGCAAACATAAGAAGTAGGCAGTGTCATAACACCCAAATTTGGAAGTATTTGCGTTGAAGTATTTGTGTGTATGTTTGTATAACAATTCGTTTGAAACATTAAGAGCAAATTAGAGATAAACATACTGGTCCATCAAAGAGTTTCTCCAATGCATCATAGTTGATGTTTGAGCTTAGTCTCTGCACAGAAGCCAAATTTTTTATCCACCAGTGGAGGGGAAAAAGATTAAGCAATACGGGTAATAGAATCCATATTAAGTATCTATTAATTTTGTAGTTTTACAAGTAACATGTACTACATGCATAGACACATGTATTAACTATAGAACCTGCACACGTGCATGCCTATGACAACATATGTGGATTCAAGATGCACCTTTACTTTTACTTATAGTCATAATGCGCAAACTCTAGGCCTGTCAAATGGATCCTAGGAAAATCAGCACTCCATGTTCAGGGTCATTTTGTTTTGACTCCAGAGCTGGTTATTGGGGCATAGCAAATTCATCTACTAACTTGTAAATCTCATTTAAAAGAGATAGTCTGGAACAGGAAGATCAGATTGACCTCAGTTTGACGTTTCTATTTCAATTAGGTAATGAGATAGAATGAAAAGCCAACTTTTAACATTTTTTCAATAAACAAATTCCCAGTATCCTAAGAATTTTGAATGCATATGATTTATAAATGTCAAGAAAGTAATCTATTAACAAATGATGATGTTTTCTGGCCAAAGAAAAAAACAAAACAAATGACAATTTGGTAGTATTTAGCTTCTCTTATGACTGCCTATTATTTCAAAATTACACAATAATTGGCAAAGTTTACAACCATCTTGAGAGAGACCATTATCAGTTTTACAATTTTACTTTCATCACCCCAAAATTACTTTACTTCAGATAACAAGATTCCAGTAGATGGATTATTACAACACTACATGGTTCCCATTTCCAAGGAAATGCAGTTTTTTGGTAACCAAAAATCTCAGAACTATGTTTCTTTATTCAGCCATGCAGTATCCCCTAGACCAAAAAAAACTATCTGATACCTTTATAGCCAGCATTCACCAGGTCGCTTCTTCGGTGGTCTGAGCAGGACATGTATTTTTGGCTTCAGCAGCTTGCTTTAGTTGCACCTCCTGTTAATACAACCAAACCAAATAAAAAGAGAGAAAAACAAGTCAAAATACAGGCAGAATTCATGAAGCAATATGTCCTAAAAAGATAAGTACCATAATCCAAAGACAATAATTGTTAGACAAAAAAAAGCATATTGTAGGCATACCAAGGCATAGAACTATGCTCATAATTATTTGCAAGTTTGTAGGCATGTACATCAGTAGTTCAGTGCAGACCTACATGTGTATGTTATAAACTGACACACAAACAGCTGAATCATCACGTTTTAAGTTTAGACAACAAAACATGTTCAAGTTCAGGTAACAGTGTTTCCATGTAATGACATTACAAGTTTAAGAAAGCAGAAATTCCTCACTGACATGCAAGATAAAGACATGCAGCCTGAACTAGCTCTGATCTGCGCCCCCTAGTGAAATTTCATTCAAGGGCAATCTTCACAATGCAGATTAAAATAGTTCAAAATTTTGAGAGGAAAAATGTAAAAAGAATGAAACTTAGGCAGAACAACGTCATCGCTATAATCATCAATACTTTAGTGCATCCTTCATACATTTCATATCATCAAAAGCTGCATCAACAAACAAAATTAAAACCAGAAACAAGACGTTTATAAGTCACGATGCAATAAGCACTTTAATGCCAACATATTATAAACAAGAAAACAAAATTGCAATTAGATATTCAAAAGTAAAATTTGAGCCAATGGAAGTGCAATAATAGATGTCAACAAGTTCTGAAATTAGAGCACATAGGAATAGAAAATAAAAGGTTAAGGAAATGTATCAATAATCCTTTATCTAAAGTAGGAAACATATATTTTCTTGCATAACATTCATGCAACTTAACAAAACATACCTTTATCCATTGTCCTCCTATGGGCATCTGAAATATCTTGAACAGACATTGCAAAATTTCCAGACAGTTTGCTTTGAAAACAAAGTGAAATTAGAAACAGAAACCAATAAAAATGTGAGCCAAAACATGAAAACAAAGAACAACAAACAAAACCAAGGGAAATAAAATGCCCTCGATTCAATACACTTCACATGTAGTCTATTAAAACACATCCAACAATGAGACTAACATGCCAATTTCTTCTTGTTTTTAATTACATATTCAGCCAGCCATACTCATACTTACGAAACTATAATTAACTAAGCAAGAAGTAACTTTCTATCTCAATGATAGATGCTCAACTAGCTTAAACTTAAATCGCAGCTATTCCACTAAATTTTAGCATAAAAAATTGAAACTTTTAATGAATTTAGCAACCTGGAGAAATTCTTGGATATTTATTCATAACATTACATAATTCCCAAAATTATATACATATGTGTATATATATATATATATATATATATATATATATACACACACACACACATATATATATGTATACAGTATATATATAAAGAAAGAATCATTACCAGGCCAGCTGAATCCTTAACAAATGGAGGATCAGACGCAAAATTGTATTCTTCCAACACCTTCCCGCAAAAAGTACAACACCTGCAAAATTAAATCAATAAAAAATAATGAATAAAGAAATTGAAAATTTATCCAGAAAAATTAAAATTGTTTAAGAGCAAGAAACAAGGTCAATTACAAAGGACCGTCGTCGACGCGTTCTCCAGTAACGTTTCTGGAATAATTATTACTGTAAACCATTCTCCTAAAACTATGAATTTAAAAAATAAAGAAATAACAAGCGTAAACTTTTTTTTCCTGTCCTTCCTTTTCTCAGCAACCAAAAAGAAAAACTATAAATTGTTGGAAATTTCAAATTTTAATATGAAATCAAGTTAACAATGGATAATGAAGAACAATTTAAATTAAAAGAGAATTTAATAATAATAATTAGAAGAAAAAAAAAATTAGAGGTTGAAGACTGAAGTGAGGGGAGAGTAAAGTGTGGGTAACGGTTAAGAGAGAAGTAAGGGTTTAGTGGGAGGGTAATTTTGAAAAATCAAAATTGAACTAGGGAAGTTTAAATATTTTTCAAAATTTTGGGGCGGTGAAAATTCAAACACTTGATTTTCTACCGTTTGACATGGAGGAGGAATTATCATTGACTAACATTATCAGTGACGTGGAGAAAACCAATTGGCTCATGGGCGGGCAAGGAGTGCTGCGGTTAAATCATGTAGTTGACCGGATCCATATCGTCTATAATTTTTTTTTTTTTACAATACAATAACTAATCAATTACAATAAAAAATTATATAAAGATCAACCGTGTCAGCAGTACATAATTTTTTTTTATAGGTATCATATTATATTAAATTATAATTAATTAATTATATTATAATAAATGACCACCAACTTTGGCAAAAGAAATTCATATTTTAATTGCTTATAACTGACAACTATAAAAAGAATTTAATGACTTAAAAATTTTTCATCTTTTTGAGGGGAGACGCTCCTGTTATGCTTCTTGGAAATTTTGGAGTTTCTGGAATAAGAGAATCATGAATTTTGTTGCTTTGCCAGAAATACGAGCCATGACTTCCCAGTTCCTTTGTGTTGCTTTTAAATCATGGGGTCTCAAATCTCAATTGTCAGGAATGGCACGAGGTCCTTGCCCGTTGATAAAGGCATCCACCGACCACTGGCTCCAAGTTGAGCTTTAGATTCAGATCATGTGGTCCACTATCCTGATTCCTTTTTCCAAAATCTATAAAAAGATAAGGCTCCTATAGTTCTATTCCATGATTATATCGGCTAGGCCTGAGGTTGAAGATGGAGTAACCTCTCCTGTTCTTAAACTTTTTGTTTTCAACCAAAAAAAATCCATGATGATATATATATATATATATATATATAGATATGTTTGATGGACATGTTATAATAATTAATCATTTCTGTCATGTATATCAAAACCAGTTGCGAGGGTAAAATTCAATCTGGTAAATTCCTCACCTCATTACATCTTTAATTCTTCATTGAACTCATCTTCTCGCTGTATAAAAGAAGGTTCTAATTAACGATCGATTCACTCAATCGGTAAGTTTATTAGTTGGTGTGATTTTAGATTTGATTCTTATCGACAACTTCTGTAATTGTTCTGGCATTAACCTCAAATGCACAATCAATAATATCTGTAAAAAATGGGATATTTACCAGAAGGAAAGTCTTCTGTAGATAACGACATCCTTCAACAATTCAAGCAGCCATATGTCCAGGCATCCACCATGAAACTTCATCATCAAATTACTCAAACATTTGAGTCAGTTACCGTACGTGGGATGCATTAAAATTTTCCACTGAGTGGGTATCATAAATCGTTGAAATCAGGAGCCTCTTTCCATCTTTTATTTTTAATCCCAAGTGACTGATGACAGATCGAATCCAAGGAAAAGCGCGGGAACAGAGCAACGTTCATTTCTGCAGTGTAGCAGATGCATGCCCACTTGTGTTTGTGTATATGCCTTTTTCCATTATAGATAAGAGAAACAGATCAAAGATATAGCTTATCTTAGCTACAAGCCAAATCAACTGAAATTTATGAGAATCTTGATTTGTATATTCTTGTTTTCAGATGTAAAAATCTTGGTTTCTGCATACAAAATTTAACCTCTTCATCAAACTAATTATACTAGACTTTACAATGTAAATCTATGATTAAACATGATAATTATGTAGTGTCAACTTCATTTTTTATCCCTTTCCTTTTTCATAAAGCTTAATAATCATGCATTAATTTCACCGCCTACTTTGGTTAATTTGTGCATGCAAAAGTCATAGATAAGTTGATGTTCACAGTTTTTTGTTTCTTTTTTTTTTTTCTATTTTCAAAAAAACTTGATGCTTATAAATGTTTTCACGCAAGAAAGAAAATCTGGAGCAAGCCCCACAAAAATTGTGACTTTGTACGACACAAACTCAGGCAAAGAGTAAAACTGAAAAAGATCCAAAAGCGAAAGGAGTTCCTTGTGGAAAAACTTTGATTTGTTCCCTATTCCCATACATTTATTATGACTCTTTCATAATTCCTTCCTTGATCCTTCTGTCAATCAAATTCACACAAAAAATGAACATTGCATTTTGGTAAATATTTACAAACTCAAGCCTCAGTACAAATTACCAGTAGTCTCAGCACCAGACAAGCTGGCTTATGCCTGATCCTGTCTCTATAATACATCCAAGCCAATTATGCACTCCAAGATCAAGCCACGTGTAATGTTGTCCTACATGTCATTGCTGACATGTCCACGCTCCACTCTCTTTCAAAGTCTTCTCCTTTTTAAACCCCCACCTGGCCCCCATTTCCTCCACTTTTACTCACATAACAAAAAAAAAAAAAAAGAAAAAAACTCAACGTCTCTTTCTGTTGAAAAACTCGCTTTCTATTGCTTTATTTGCACAATCTCTCCAAACCCAGATCGAAATTTCTTTGTATAGTTCAATTGTTTCACAGAAAAATGGCAGAGAATTCCAGTAGAAAGCTGATAGTTGAAATCTGCAACGCCAAAAACCTGATGCCAAAAGATGGGCAAGGAACAGCCAGTGCTTATGCTTTAGTTGATTTTGATGGTCAAAGAAGAAGAACCAAGACAAAGTTCAGAGATCTAAATCCTGTCTGGAATGAGAAGCTGGAATTTCTGGTTCATGATATAGAGTCAATGGCTGCGGAGATATTGGAGATCAATTTGTACAATGATAAGAAAACTGGGAAAAGAAGCACTTTTTTGGGTAAAGTGAAGTTGGCTGGCAGTGTTTTTGTGAAGGCTGGAGCTGAGAGTCTTATTTATTACCCGTTGGAGAAAAGGAGTGTTTTTTCCCAGATTAGAGGTGAGATTGGAGTTAAAGTTTTTTATGTAGATGAAGAAGCGCCTCCAACACCGGCCGAGGCTGCGGCGGAGCAGAAAGCAGAGACGGTAGAGGAGAAGCCACCAGAGAATCCAAAGCCAGAGGAGGATAAGAAAGAAGAAGAGGAAAAGCCTAAAGAAGAAGCACCCAAAGAAGAAGAGAAACCAAATCCACCGCCGGTAGAGAGTAGTAATCCTCAAGACTCAGCCGCGGCTGCCACTCCAGGGACAAATCCACCGCCGGCAGAGGTGGAGAACCCGCCACTAACACATAAGGAAGAGCCAGCAACAACGGTAGCAAAAGACAAGGCTGAAACAGGAAAAAGCATCGTCATCAACGAGCTAGAACTCCGATCACTTTCCGGTGACCATACCCGTATCGCATACGATCTTGTAGACCGTATGCCATTCTTATACGTCAGAGTTGTTAAAGCAAAACGAGCCAACAAAGAACCGGCCTGTCCCCTTCATGCCAAGCTAGTCATTGGTACTCACAGTATCAAAACCAAAAGCCAAATTGATAAAGATTGGGACCAGGTTTTCGCCTTCGACAAAGATGGATTGAATTCAAGTTCCTTAGAAGTTTCAGTTTGGACTGAAGAAGAGAAAAAAGAAGAAGGAAAAGAAGGGGCTTCTTCTTTGGTGGAGAATTGTTTGGGAACGGTGCCGTTTGATTTGCAAGAAGTGCCGAAAAGGGTTCCTCCGGATAGTCCTTTAGCTCCTCAATGGTACAGTCTTGAATCCGAGGAGTCCCCCGGAAATGATGTGATGGTTGCTGTTTGGTTCGGGACTCAGGCCGACGAAGCTTTCCAGGAAGCTTGGCAATCGGATTCGGGTGGGTTAATACCCGAAACCCGAGCTAAGGTTTACTTGTCTCCAAAGCTTTGGTATTTGAGACTAACGGTTATCCAAACCCAAGATTTGCAGCTTGGTTCGGGATCTGAAGCAAAGGTTCGGAGTCCTGAACTTTATGTTAAGGCTCAGCTTGGGGCTCAAGTTTTTAAAACCAGTAGGACTCAAGTTGGGTCAGCTTGGAATGAGGATTTGGTTTTTGTGGCGGCTGAGCCATTTGAGCCATTTTTGGTGGTCACGGTTGAAGATGTGAGTAATGGGCAGTCAGTGGGACAGGCTAGAATTCATGTGCCAAGCATTGAGAGAAGGACAGATGATAAAATGGAGCTAAAATCAAGATGGTTTAATTTGGTTGGTGGTGAAAACAAGCCTTATGCAGGGAGAATACATATGAAAGTATGTCTAGAAGGTGGGTATCACGTGCTTGATGAAGCTGCTCACGTTACTAGCGATGTTCGAGCCGCGGCTAAGCAGCTAGCTAAGGCTCCGATCGGGTTGCTCGAGGTTGGGATCCGTGGGGCCAGTAATTTGTTGCCTGTCAAGACCAAGGACGGTACACGTGGGACGACAGATGCTTATGTGGTAGTCAAGTATGGACCTAAGTGGGTTCGTACGCGTACGATTCTTGATCGATTTAATCCACGCTGGAATGAGCAATACACGTGGGACGTATATGATCCATGTACGGTCCTTACTATCGGTGTATTTGACAATGGAAGGTATAGGCATGATGAAACAGGAAAATCGGGTAAAGATATACGTGTTGGTAAAATACGTGTTCGGCTATCGACACTTGATACAAATAGGGTGTACCTGAATTCATACGCCCTCACCGTATTGTTACCAAATGGGGCCAAGAAGATGGGAGCAATTGAGATAGCCGTTAGATTTTCTTGCTCATCATGGCTAAGTTTAATCCAAGCTTATGGCAACCCAATGTTACCAAGAATGCACTACATTCGCCCATTGGGTCCAGCCCAGCAAGACATTCTGCGCCACACGGCCATGCGCATAGTGACGGCTAGGCTAGCCAGGTCAGAGCCACCTTTGGGACAAGAAGTGGTTCAGTTCATGTTGGATAGTGATACACACGTGTGGAGCATGAGGAGAAGCAAGGCAAATTGGTTCAGAGTTGTGGGGTGTTTGTCACATGCGGCAACTTTGGCACGTTGGTTAGATGGGATTCGCACTTGGACACACCCTCCAACAACCATTTTGGTTCACGTGTTGCTTGCAGCAGTCGTGCTATGTCCACATCTAGTGCTCCCCACCGTATTCATGTACGCCTTCTTGATCCTAGCGTTGAGATTTCGTTATCGCCCAAGGGTCCCACATAACGTGGACCCAAGACTCTCCTACGTGGATGCAGTGGGTCCTGATGAACTTGATGAAGAATTTGATGGATTTCCAACAACGAGATCACCGGATACCTTACGTATACGATACGATCGTCTACGGGCACTAGCGGGCCGGGCTCAAACACTGTTAGGAGATGTGGCAGCCCAAGGGGAGCGTTTGGAGGCCTTGTTTAATTGGAGGGACCCAAGAGCCACCGGCATTTTTGTGTTGTTTTGCCTATTTGCTTCATTGCTATTTTATGTGGTACCATTCAAGGTGTTTGTGCTAGGGTCAGGATTCTATTACATCCGCCACCCTAGATTCAGAGATGACATGCCGTCGGTTCCGGTCAACTTCTTCCGGCGACTACCGTCGCTTTCCGATCAAATTATGTAGACTCCCATCCGGACACTTGGTGAATTTAGCTACTAGGACATGTTGGATTTGGTCTATGATCTTTGTTTTATTGGATGGTTCTTTTGTTATGTATTGAAAAGGAATAAGCGGTGGTTTTAAAGTTGGTTAAAAGTTGGTCTTTGAACTCATTAAAGTGGAAGAAGTGACCGTTGATGTCTGCGGAGAATGATTTTTAAAGAAATTAAAATGAATACATTTGGGCAAGAAGGTGACCGTTGGCATTGCATTAATGAATAAACTTACGGGAGCGCTTGCATACATATATGGAAACATGTTTCAAAGTTTATAAGAGAAAAGTTGGCAATTTAAGTAAAATAGTACTATTCTTTTCATCTTTTTAGTCTTAAAATTTTGAAATTGGGACACCCTTTTCCCCCATTAGTTAAATTGCTCAAGAACATTTAGATGATATAAAACAGAATAATCAATTCAGAAATCAGAATACTGTATCAATCCGATGACTTAGTACTGATACCGGACAGTTCATCGCAGTAAACCAAGCAATAATGTCCGCGAATCATTCTGCACCATAACATGTCTCCTCTACCAGCATCCAAAACAAAGGGACAGATCAGAGTCAGCATAGCTAGCCGCAACAAAACCCCCCTTTGTAATTCCAAATAGCAGCTGCTCCTATACTAAAGCAGTAGAACCTGTTCCTATCTCATATGTTCCATAAAATTTTAGTTTCAAACAAGATAGTAAAGTCTCAGAGCCCCCATTAGCCACAGCTGCTCTGCATACTCATATGAATCTTATGCATGTGCATTCACTGAAGAACTATTTTGAAGGAAGACTCGCCTGGCTATCTTTTTTCAATTTGAGATCAGTAAATAAAGGGGAATATTTCTAATTTTAGCAATGTTAAAGCACCAACAGGATCAAAATAAGAAAATTAACATTATAATCTGGCAACAATAACAGCAAATAGGTTTGTATTATTCAAACCAACAGAATGAAATTAACATCATCAAAAAACATTTACTGTTATAAAGATATGAACGCAAAAGAAGATTGAATACATTTGCTTGCCTGTTTTGCAAGTATGTCGGGGATTAATAACTTGATAAAAGAACAAGGCTGCAACAATAGAAGTGCAGAACATCTTACTCCTACCAGTCACCAATCTTTTAGGGTTGAAAAGAATTTCTTTTTCCTCAATTAAAAAGCTTAGCGCAATCAGAATCCTCACTTCATGCGTTCTCCTCATAATCTGCCCAGACAAACCACCTCAAAGAAAAGCCCCCCCCCTAAGGGATCCACTTTGCAAAGAACCACCAAACCACAACAGCAAAACAAACATTGAAACAGGATTACATAGCATTATTTGAGTACCAACGAACCACACTAAAAAACCTTAATGATCCAGATGACGAACCAATCCACAAAGCACAATTGGTAACGAACTTATGATGCTCCTCATGGTAAACCAGATCTGATTAAATGTGTAAAAGACTAACTGTGGTCAGAATAGCCAATTTTCTAATAATTACTACCATTAAACCAATTCCAAGCCCCGAGTACTAACCCCCAAATCACACCAAAAAAGCTTATTTGAATCAAAGTCAGCCCTATAAACATAATCCAAGGATTTTCACTTCACAAATGGAATCCCAGAAGGAACTCTGCGAGCATACTCCTCATAATCTGCTCCAAAAAACTTCCTCAAAAGATACTCTTCATAAGGAATCCGCTTTGCAAAAAACCTCCAAACAACAACCGCAAAACCAATAGTCGATATGGGATTACACAGCATTATCTGAGTTCCAACTGACCAAATCAGAAAACCACAGTAACTCGGATGACGAACAAATCTATAAACTCCATTTGTAACCAACTTATGATCATCCTCATGATAAACCTTAATCAAATGTGTAAAAGATCGACCTGCTGTTACAATAGCCAATTTTCTTACAATTTCTCCAATAAAAACCATTGCAAGCCCCAGATTACTAACCCACAAATGTTCTTTTAATCCAGGGAAAAGAAGGACTTCGAAAAAGTATTCAACCAATGAAAAAACCATGGCTAGAACATATTCTTTACTTATAAGAAGTGACTCGAGACTGACATTTGATATCCCATGGATGGCAACGGCTAAAATGTATTCTGAGCTATGAAAAAAGAGAATTGCCAACAAAAATTGAGATAATGGGTTCATTTTTCTGAAACTAAAGCTGCTTCCTTGAATGTTAAAGTTTAGTCCTTTGAAAAACCTACCTTCTTCTCTTCCAATTTCGCTAAATAACCTTAGAACAAAAAAGTTGAGTTCTTTGAGTGTAAAGTAGCTTCCTTTGAGTTGGGTTTTGGGGTTTACCTGTTGGGTTTGTACCTCCGTGGATCTACTGCTCTGGCGAACGATGTTGCAGTCTTAGCAGAAGGTGCGGCTGAGGCATAGGAGCATTAGCATAGATGCCAGGGAAGAAAAGGGAAAAGGGATTGCGGATTTTAGTCTTTTTTAAGCTTTTTTTATTTTTATTTTTTATTTATTTCTATTTAAGCTCAACTTAGATAATAATATTTTATTTGAATTAAATTAAAATTAAAGTTTATCGAATTTTCTCAAATAAAAATTTTTCTTGAGGAAGTTGAGAAGGTAAAATACACGCGTTGTTAACTTTATGATGCATTGAATTTTTTGGCCTTTTGCCATGGGTCGTTTTTGCAAATGTGCCAAATTAAATGTAGAATTCGTGGTTGACAATGTAAAGTTGCTTGTGGCTGATGTAGTAGTTTTGAAAAAAATATTAATTCCAATTTTGAATTATAAATCCTAAATTAACTAATTAATTTTGGGAAAAAACCAATGGTAGAATGTAAAAGTTAACTAGTACAAATTAATGTAACTTAACCGGTTGCTATCATCACTGTATCAGGCAAGCAAAAGTTTTACGTAGAAATGTTCATGCCTCATATTAGATTAGATTTGGATCGAATTATAAATGATATTAATAATTTATATAGTTATTAAAATTTGATTTAATTTAAAATTTTAGATTTAAAAATTTTTTTAAGTTTAATCAAAATTAAAAAATTTTTTCAAATGCATTCATTAAATTTAATTTATATAACAAAAAATTTTAAAAATATGATTTGACTTAAATTTAATGAAATTATATTTCATTCACATATATATAATTTAAAATTTAAAATTATATATAATGCATAATTTTTATTTTTAATTATATATATAAATTAATTTTTATATAATTTACATATATATAAATAAAAAAATTTATATATATATACACGTGAATTTGAATTGAATTGGACCGAACTCGAATTTTAAAATTTTTATTTAAAATTTAATTCAAAATTTAAATAAATTTAAAAATTATATTATATTTGATTAATGAATTTTAATTTTTTATTCAAATAAAATTTAAACAAATTTTTAAATTTAAATAAATACCCCAACTCTTAAATAAGTCGTTCACCGTTAAATTTGCCCTTATAAAACATAAGAAACTTCTCATTCCAACCACGAATTCTTTGAACTCCTCTCGAGTTCTTCGAAAGTGAACATTTGATCTCTCCTGATCTTAAGCTCATCCAAGTGGCGACGGATTTAGTCAGTCATTTTGGTAAGAGCAGCCTCATTAGCTTTCTTGAAATTTGACTTTTTTTTTTCTTTAAATTGTGATCATTCGGTAAATTACATGTAATTCAATAATCAGTTTGTAATTAGAGTTTTATTGTAATTCTTTTTCTATGCGATAAATTAAAAAAAAAAAACAGTGCAAGAGTGATGAGTTTTATACAATTATATTATGTTTCTTCCCTAATATTTGTATTTGAAACCATCTTGTATTCTTCATATATAAAGGGGTTGAAATCCCATGTTTTCTTACCTGCAGTTACCTCATATGGTTCATGGAGATATATTTATGACATAACATTTAATAAATTTCAAATTTAATATTTAATATTTATAATTCTTTCTTCAATCCTCAAATTATAAATTCTTTTGTGAAAAAAAAAAAAAAAAAGTCTTTCCGTGTTAAGTTTCTTGTATAGCAAAAAAAAAAAAAAAAAATCAAATTCTGGCTCTCCTTTGGGATAACACATTGAGTCAAACAACTAACTGTCCTTTGTACGAGCCTCACGAGATTTTTGTCGCTAAATAATTCATGCAACTTCAGCAACTTTCTTAGCTTCATGTGAAATGTCAGGTCTCTACTAGTATAAAGTACCTTGGAAGCTGAAGTGCATTACCATATTGTGAGGATTAATAACATAAAAAAAAGGTGCTTATTGACTATTTAGTTGTAAGTGAGAATTGGAGGGAATTACGCCAAATTCCATTGGCATTATTATTTATGCTTATGTTTTGATTTAATTTCCTCCAATATCTCACCTCCAATTCTTAGTAAATTTTAGTATTTTTTTCTCCAGATTCTATTACAAAATCTAAAAATTTAAACTCAAGGACTATTAGTGAATAAGCCGTATGTAAGAATTGGAGGAAATTAAATCCAAAACCAAGTAACACTAGTTTTATTGGCTTTAATTTCCTCCAATATCTTACCTCCGGATCACTTCAAGCAGTTCAGATTATCCAGATAACCAGTTTCAATGGTGCCTTTTAAGGATCTATGAATATTTTATATTGAAATGATTGATAGATTTCCATTCTTTTTTTGTTATTTTCCTTCCTAAATCTTTTTAATGCTTTTTTTTTTTCAATTATGAATGCTAAAATACTCTTCCTCAAGTTTATAGTACATCACCTTGAAGATTAGTTGGTAGCAATTCAGCTGCTACTCAATACAAGAATCAACACACATGATTTTTATTCAAAAAGAAAAAAATACAAATTTATATTAGTATTAATTCATTTTAAGGAGAAAAAAAAGAATAATCTACAATCTACACTGTCTCTTAGTGAAATTCCTTGCTGAAAGAATTTTTGTTAGCAAAGTTTTTAACCTCCTAGAACCAGCTCCAGGCTTCAAAACACCATAACTCTCACCCTGTAAACTTGAGCATGCCCTTTGTTTCTTTCCATTTTCAGAACACCAACCCCCGTAAGAGAACTTTCCATGCCTCCTCTTGAGAATTTCCCTGTCAATTTTGTCAAGAACTGGATCATTTCTCTTGAATTTTCTGGCAAATGGACGGTTGCTCAGAATCATTTTTCTGAAATCTTTGAGTCCCAGGGACCGAGGGTGTTGCTTTGGAGGTGTATCCCAATTAATATAGTGAAGGTCATGGTTGACTGATGTGTTCTTGTAGTCTTCAGAGTTGCATATCAATGTCTGGAAGTAACCCTCAGGGGAGGACACAAAATTGGTGTAGTAAAGAAGCAAAGTTCTTGGCAAGTTATCCCAGCCGACAATGGAATACTCGGCAAAAGATCTTGAAATCACAGTCCAAGCTGAACCTGTTGTTTTGGAGCAATTGAATGATAAATTAATATTGATTTTAAATGGAGATTTCTAATGAACAATCTCAACTAATGTTTCCCTAGACAATTTTATTAAACATTTTTAATTTTTTTAAATGAAAACAAAAAAAAATTAATCCATGTAAATTTATGGGATAATCCCTAAAGAGTTTAATGTATCAAACTTATAAAACTACAAGTTTCTTTTTCTTTTGTTTCAACTTTCCTGAAATCAAACAGAATGGCAAAGATTTTATGAAGAAATAGAATTTGTTTATATGATTTGATTTGCTAACAACATTGTTTGGTGATGGAATGATAATGGTTAAACCCCACATAATTACAAGGTTAGTTTGGTAGAATGATGGAATGTCACGCAACATTGGTTACAGCCCTGTTTTGTGGAAGATTATAACGTCACAACTCGCCTACCTTGACTGCCATGACTAATGGCGCTATTTGAAAGGAGGAAAAGGACATGGAACAACTATAAATAATGTGCGCACCACTAACAAAAGCCTAAATCCAAGTCAAATTCACAATCAAAATTTCCTTTGCAATAATCTTCAAGAAATCATTTTCTTTTGATTTTGTACTTATCTTTAACTAGGGAGTTTAAATCTATGGTATTTTTCAATCCATAATTATTCACAAGTTATGAAACTAAACTTGTTTATATTGAAAAGAAAATCAAATCCCTACACTTAATTCAATTATTTCATACAATTATCTTTAAAAGATAATATCTAACATATCTTAAGTTTAAATTCCAGCATCTAAATTCATTTTTCTATCTCTAGATTATGACTTTTATTATAAAAAAAAAAAAAAAAATTAAAAAATTCTCAAACAAAAATTTAATAATCATTTAAATCACTAATATTTTCTTACAATCAATTAAATATTAAATCTTTTATTTCAAATCAATTGAACCCTTAAACATTTATTTTCACCTAATTAAACCTTTATACATTTATTTTCTCTAAATTAAGACCTTAATTGAACGAAAACAGTTAACTATTGTTCCTCTAATAAAAACTCAATTAATGAAAATAAATGTTTTAGAGTTTAATTTATTGCAAAAAAATAAAAATTTAAATAATTATTGAATTTTAATTCAAGAACTTTTTTCATCTTTTTACTTTACAAAATTATAAATAAAAATATTGAAAACTTGATGCCACATCATTTAGATTAACCAATTGTTTTTTTTAATTAACGTTAGAAATTCAAGTTGAGGAAACCTTAAAACTGGATAGGACCCACTTAATAAAAGCAAAAAGAAGAAGGGGCACAAGACTAATTTTAGGAGTTTTCAAACTAGGACCTTCAGCTTTAAGGTTTTTCTTTTTGAAGCAAGTCAGTATTCAGTGAAGGATGATTTTGTCGGCAGTGGGTTGATTTGAAAGAATCTAATACCAAAGGCAACAAATTGAAAAACAAGGGAAAAGATAAAATAATGCATCAAAATATGCCAAAAACACAGGGACCAAGTTTTACAAAATCCCAAAAAAATTTTATTCTTTATTTTGTTCATTATAAATTCTCAATCATGTATCATGTGCATTTACTATGGTGATTCAATGTGATGTCTCTTCACTTTGTGCAGAAGCTCACATGCCAAGAGGTAAGTGAATGAAACTTTTGAGGAGGTAAATGGAGAAATAAGCAAATACAGAAGTATAGGAAAAAACCTGTGTAGAGCTTGAAAGCGGTGGGCAATGTCCTTTGTTTAATAACCCACCATATTTCTGTCTTGTCGAGGCTGTAAAGCCCTGGGTCTACTATTATAGGTTTCCCTCTCTTGTTCCTGTAAAATTTTATTATGAAAGTCATTTTTTTATAATAAAATGTCATTGTAAACAAGATAATGTAATAAAAAATGGGCAAAACAATTATTTGAAACAAAAATTTCTTACAGTTTCCAGCCCAGGTGACTGCTATGTTGAATGAAATTGAGATCTTTTGGCAAGTCAGAGAATGCATGAATCAGATCTGAAAACCCCCAAAAAATGAAAACTCATGAACTCACATCATCATCAGAGAGACAAGTGCAAAAACTGTAAAACAAAACTCTATGAATATATACAAATAGATAGAGAACTAACTGACTTAAACCATGAAAACAAGGCCACTCACCTTACCATCTTGAGTTACTAAAGGATAATCAGAAGCACTAAGATTAATAAACCAATCCCATTTGCAGCATCTCAAAAGCATTGACATTGCATGAAGAGTTGTAGCAAGCATGGTTGGACCTCTATAAGTAACCAAGTTTGGTTTCCCAACAATATAAACATTACCAACCAGGCTAAAAACTGGGTCACTGGTTACAAACTCTGCAATCTCCCGGTGCTCCCAGGCAGGCGCATCGTAATCCAGGTGAATCAGATACCGATTTCCAGGATGGTACATGGCGCGTATGGCGCGTTTTAGCTTGATTGTGTCTCCTTTCGATGCTGAGATTAAGTATGCAAATGTAACTGGATATGTCCTGTTCGATTTTTGTACAATGTTCAAGGTTGTCATGGGATTGAACCTTGTAATAGGGATGCTTAGTTTAGTTGTGATGTATAAAAGACAGAACAGAATTGAGGTTAACATGAAGGAGATCATGAAAATTTTGATCCCCATTTTAGTTGGGAGAATGAAATTTGTTACAAGAAAATTAAAAAAAAAAAAAAGAAATTGAGATACCAAGGAAGAGAGAAAGAAGGAAGTGGCAGTTCTAAGTGGTTAATAATTGAAAAGGTTAAATGGAAGCGTGTGGATAAGAGGGCTATGGAGGGTTCCTTACTTTGAAGTGAAGGCCTCCATCTGTCACACCATCAATTTGTTTGGTGGGTAAAGACCCTTAATATCAGCCGGGTAATGTAATTACTCTTTTGCCCATGGTTTATGTGGCAAATATTGGATTTTATAGGGTATTTGTGGAATTAAACTTACAAGATTTGTAAAATTTTCCAAAATTGTTTTGAATTTTGTTTTTGTCAAAACAACCTTTTATCAGAAGGTGCTGCTTAACCTGAAAGAAATGATAAGCAGTCGGCATCCTTGCCAAAGAAAAAAAGACAAAAGTGAAAAGCACTCAACGTATTCTATTGGAAGCTTCAATATTTTTTTTTTTTCATTTTCATTTTTCTTTACTTTTATTCTCTTGTGGGTTTGGATTATGCGAAAAGGAAGATAAAGCCTGATGACCGGAAAAAGTTGAAGTTGGGCTGATTCTTGGGGTTCAACATGATAGAAACCCTATTAATTTTAAGATAGGCCCAGGCCAAAATTTGGACCTGTTAAATTTAAATATAATATAGTAACATAATATAAAAATAATACAAAAAAATATAAAAGTGATATAATTTAAAATTTTAATAAAAATTTATATGAAACTAACAAAAATAAAAAATATATATATTTCACCCATATTTAACAAAACGCGAATACATTACGAATACATGACATATCAAATTAAGGAAAAAAAAAAGGAAGAGTGAAAAAGGGGTGAAACATCATTTTAAATAAGTAAACATGCATTTAACATACATATGATGGTAACTAAACTTTTTGGTGGAAAAATTAAACATGACCGATGAGGAAATCAATGAACCAAACTGCTAAATGACATTTATTTTGGTTGGGGCACATGATTCATGCCACCCTCAACCTAACCATCGCATATATCATTTACTCAAAGTAGGTTGGCTTTAATTTAGCATAGGACACAATGTAAAAAGGAAAAGTGCACTCAAATTTTATTGGAGTTGTTTTATGTAATCTCTTTTAAAAGCTAATATCAAATTTAAAATTTAATTTAATTTATTTATATAATTATTCATAAAAACTTATATTTAATTGATCTAAAATTCAAATATAAATACTTACAATCTCTTCACTTATTCTTAATTACACTCTCAAACTATGACCTTTTTGCTAAAAAAAAAATGATATCCAATTAATATAGAGTTTAAATTTTAATATTTATAATTTCTTTTTCTACCTCCGTATTACAACCTCCTTTATTAAAGGAAAAAAAAAAAGATAAAGATGCTAGCTCGTTGAAATCTCCAACTAAAACCTTGACCTCCACTTATTTTAATAGGTTATATCATTACTAGTAGAAATTAAAAAGTGTAAAGGACCTCCAAGTTCCATCACTCAAGTTTACTTTAAAATAATTGGAGACCATAATTTTCATTAATACATTAAGGTCATATTTAGAGTATAAAATAATGGATAAGATAAGATAATAATTATCTTATATTATATTTGATTTTTATCTAAAAAAAAGATATACTTGCAAAAAAGATTAATAATCTTTTTGGTATAAAATGATTTAATCATTCAAAGTGAAAAAAATTATTTTTAATTTATAGGATTGAACCTACTTGTGCTTTTATACCCTTAAAATTTTTATATTTCAAAAGTGAAAATAATTATTTTTAATTTATGATACTAAACTTACTTGTGCTATTATATTTTTAAAAATTACATTAGCAATTTAATTATATAAAATTTAACCAATAAATAATTAAATATCCTATCTTAACCCTTACACATATCAAATACATAATAAGATGATATTATTTTATTTAATAATATTTATAATATCATCTTATCTTATCATATCATAATCTTATGTACCAAACATACATAATATTTTTGAATGTGTTTGAGACATTATAATAAGATAAGATAAAATAAGATTATAAATAAGATTAAATTAAATAATATCATCTCATCTTATGTTTGATGTGTTCAAATA
This sequence comes from Durio zibethinus, assembly GCF_047325235.1. Taxonomy (NCBI): domain Eukaryota; kingdom Viridiplantae; phylum Streptophyta; class Magnoliopsida; order Malvales; family Malvaceae; genus Durio; species Durio zibethinus. Next base: position 22,050,694 of record NC_143168.1, read on the forward strand.
TTATGATAAAATAATTTATTTTTTAGTCAAAATTATCGTTCTTCAAAATTTATACTATTTAAATTATTGATGTAATTTTTAATAATATAATAAAATATGTAAATTCAATATCATGGATTAAAAATAATCCTCTCAATTTTGAAATGAACAAATCATCTCATACCAAGACGATAATTAATTTTTTTTATAATTCTATCTACTTTTTTAATACATACCAAATATAATATAAAAAAATTATTATAGTATCCTATCCATCATTTTATACATCAAATATAACTTAAGATCGTTATCTTCTTTAAGATAAGGTTGAGAAGTTTAATTGCTTTTCTTTACTTAAATTGATAAAAAATTAAATTTTGATTATTATAATTAAAAACCTAACTTTTTATCAATATATCACATGACAGTTGGTGCCTTCCATTTTTTTCTTATATTGTAAATTTAACCATTAGAATAAGATAATTTTTCATATCTTGATCGATTTCAGCTTTCAAGACCTTTTTTCCCAGCAAGTGCCAGGTATATATGATCAGACGACTGAGATATTTTCTTGCCACCAAATCATTATTATTCGTGGAAATCAAAGTTTTGAAGCACGCGAATTGACAAATATTTATATAAATAACTAAGCTTTCCATTACGTTTACAATTAATTAATTGTTTGGGGCAATGCTTTCTATTAAGCAATTTTCTCTGGCCCCCCTCACACCTAATCCCATGAAACCACACCCCCCCCCCCCCCCCCCCCAATTTCTCTTATATTTTTCGTAAAGGGAATGGCAACCTACCAGTCATCATCAAATATCAATAAGGGGCTTTAGACTGACCTTTTTCCTTATTTATAGTTCCACTTTTTCTTTTTTCTTTTGTGAACGTCCAATAAAATTTGAAACCTTATGGAGAAGATGATACAACTCCATTAATTTACTAATTGCTTATGGGTTCTGTAGTTTTTGACTTGTTGCATTTTCTAATGTACAATTTTTTTTTTAATAAAAAAATAGCATTTTGAGGATAAGATAATAGATTGTAAGTGTTAAATTTTGAACTTTAAAATTATTAGAGGCTACTTCATATATATGATTGTATGAACTTATTAAATTAAATTTCGGGTTCCTTATATATATTTGTTTTAATTTATGAAATTATATATATAAACTATATGCTATTGCATCTCGTAAGATTGCACATCTACGTATCATTTACTTGCAAAAAAATAAATAGCAAAAAAATTTAAGATTTAATCAATTATTTCGTATAATCATTTTTAAGAGATAACATTCAACAAATATCATTAGATAACAATTTTTTTAATAAAAAAAATAACAAAAAAAGTATTAACTAAAATAGAGTCTAAATAAATGATCCTTGTTATAAAAAATTTTTACCAAAAAAAAAAAGAATAAAGGATATTGGTATAGATTTATGTGGTATTTTTTTCCCTTGAATTAATGTCAAATGTGAATTCTTTTGTTACATTTACAATACTATATGCCTTCTAGTTTTTTTTAGAGAGCATAAGTTAATTATAACCAAAAGAAGTTTGTAGTAATCCCGAGATTATGACCTTCTTTTATGAAAAATAATTATCATATATGCTTCTCCTCAAAAATAAAGCGACAATCAAACAGAAATTAGTTAGTACTTGAACCAAATTAACAAGTTATCTTTGCTCTGAAAAGGAAATTGTTTTTGAGATTCTTAAGTAACGAACAAGGCTTTCAAAAGTTTCTTTCAAAAAAAGGAGAGGTTAAAGTTAAAGTGTTCAAACACTCAAAACACATATCAAAGAAGACTCACCTACATCACTGGAACAGTACACACATTGGACTTGTCATAATCTTCCACCTTATCAACCATCCCAACATAAGCAAAATAAAAAAGCTTCAAAACTACAATCCTTAATCGGCTTATGTACAATATTTTTGCGTATTTAAAGTATATACACTTTATGTCATTATAATGATTTATTATGTGAGACATTCATATACAAAATTGATACGATGAAAGATAATAATAATCATTGGTAGAGTGTTGAATTTTCTTTTAATTTTAATAATTAAATTTAATTTTTGATAATTTTAAATATATATACATATATATGATGAACGAAGGATTACATAGTAAATGTGTACTTTATATGTTAAAATATGGGCGCACTTAACATAAAATTCCAACAATTATTGGTCAATCTATGAAAATGTGTGAATGATGATTTGCTTAGGACTGCAACAAGTCATGTCGTCTAGCAAAAGTGAAGAGTACAATAATAATAAATAAATAAATTTATTGGAGTTCAAGTTTAACCAGATTTTGCATAACCGTGGCTGCCAAGTAAGAGGAAGACCAAGAATTTAAAACTCAACAAAAGACTTCTTTTCAATTGAAGTAGCGGTCAAAAATGGAAAGATCCGGGGACTCTCATATGCAGAACTCGAATTTGCAGACTCAAGAACAAACTATTCCCTCTACAGCCATTGTCAAGGTCTCTTTCAACCCATTTCTTGCTTCTTTTTTTTTTTTTAATTTTATTTCTTACCCATCAGGCTCTCTCCATGAAATATCTTCCCAAGGTTTTCATTTCATCAAATTCTTGTCTTTTGGCCCTCTTCCATTTTCTTCTAAAGGAAGCCCTGCCTGCCAATTTTCTGTTTCCTGTTTCCTTCTTTTCTTTATGCTCAATTTTGTTTCGACTTTCTTTCAACTGGTTGACAGAGACAAGAACCAAGCATCAAGATAGAAGCAACTGTGGCGGGACAATTCCTCAGGAAGCTCTTTCAAATCATTTTCTACATTCAGTTGTTCATAGTCTCCATCTTAGTAATCGTCTTAACCATCCGTGGCCTCATCTATGCAAGCAATACCAATCGTTTCCACCCCAAGAAATGGTACCCTCCACTTCTTGTTTCAACAGCTTCTGCTGGAATTGTTTCTTTTCTATGGCAGTCGATCTCTTTCCACAATCCATCAAAAGCCATAAAAGCAGCCTTCTGGGTTAGTCCCTTGCTAACATGTGCAGTTGGTGTGCTCCATGTATTAATTGGTTCTCCGTTGAGTTTAGCGGCAGGTACAATTGCAGTAGTTTCTGGCGTGATCGAGTCTCTCTATGCCTGTTGGGTCAATCCCAAATTTCTTTATGCAGCCGACGTCCTCAGAGATTCCACATTTTGTCCGCCTGATAAAACCACTACATTTGTCACTGTATCCATCATAACCTGTGTATTCTACTCCTCTTTCTTGGTGATTGGAATTGGAGGAGCAACCGCGACCGGAACCGGCGTAGACATCTTCTTCATCATATTCATCGTGCTTACCTTCGCATGGAGTATGCAAGTGATCAAGAACATGCTATATGTTACAATCTCACGCGTTAGATACATGAATTTTGCTTCTGGAGTTGACATGAACTCCCAGATTGCTTTGCAAGACACAGTCAAGCATTTGGTAGGAAGCGTATGCATAGGATCAGCCCTTGTTCCGGTTATTGGAACCATTCGGGGCTCAGCCAGAGCAGTCAATTTGATTGCAGGGGACACAGACGAGTTCTTGTTCTCATGTGCTGATTGTTACTCAGGAGTGGCTTCAATTCTGATAACATATGGGAATCGCTGGGGTTTTGTTCATGTAGGGGCTTATAACAAAGGTTTTGTGCAGGCATCAGCTCATACATGGGAAATGTTCAAAAGGGCAGGATTGATTTCATTGATTGATTCTGACCTCACAGGGGTGTTCTGTTTTCTATCTGGGATTTCAGTCGGTTCGATATGCACCCTAATCGGAGGAACATGGGCGCTGGTAATTCATAAGAGCTATGCTACAGAAGTGTCCATCTACGCTTTCTTGATCGGCTATTTCATGGTAAGAGAGTAAACCATGCCTGAGAAACATTTTCTTTACATGAAACTCACAAACATTCATTTTGGTGTGGCAGTGTCGGATAGCATTGGCCTGGCAACAAGCGTGTGTTTCAGCTTACTATGTTGCTTATGCTGAGAACCCTCAAAGCCCTCGGTTTCGTGCAACAATCCCGGATCGCATTCAAGTGCTTCAGAGGTATCAAGTTTAACCGTCAATGGGAATCTATAGCAAACCGTAATGCGAAAATTATCATCGTAAGCAAACTCTTATAATTTTGGCGAGCCTGTTTGTTTGCAAGAATTCCACATCTTTCTAAATTCCATACATTTCTGTTGCAAGTTTGCCAGGATGTAAATCAATAGAAAATTAATGAATTTTGTTATACTTGTGATTCTGTGATTTTGATATTCATGAAATTAATTAACAAATCCTGAAATATTGTTTCATAATTGCTGTTGCAAGTTTGTTAGGGGTGTAATCAAACTAAATATGAATGAATTTTATTGTGTTATTTATTTATTTGTTTAATTAACAAATCTTGAAATGCTATTTGTGATCATTTGTTAATTTTAATGAACAAATAAATAAAAACCGAATATGTTCACCAATTATTTGACAAATGCTCGTTCACAACTTCATACATAAACAAATCAAACACGAACGGATTTTGTTTTATTATTTGTTTAATTATAAAATTATAAAATATTATACATGATCATTTGTTAAGCTGATAAACAAATAATAAATTAACAAAACCTGAATTTATTTACAAATTATTTGTCAATTGAACGTTGAGTTCATTTTGGTAATTTCCAGGCTTAAAGTTTGTAGCATCTTTTAAAAGGATGGATAACATTTCAAATGGAATACTATCTCATTATAGACAAAAAGAATGCAGATTGCTGTGTCAACGGATCATTTTCAATGCAATACAAGAATCCATTGTGGCCCTGTCTAAACGCAATATTTATGCTCTGGCGTTTATGTTTTCAGGGAGTTACATCAATGAACCAAGAAAAGCACTATGGAAACAAATCAACAGAGATGCATTTCACCATAAAGCAAATGCAGCTCCGGATCAATCAACATACTAAAGGGATTTTAAAATGGTTGCAAACACCATTAGAAAATTGCATGATCAGATACATTGATTTAATCTCTGTTATCATTAACTAACAAAATAGGACATTGAATTTTGTAAACGAATTACATTACTAAAATAAATGGGATTCCAATGTGTAAAGAGGCCAGCCATAGAGCTAGTTGGATCCTAGATGACCACGGCCGCCGCATTCAGAGCACATGATATTGCCAGTTCCTCCACAGCCTGAACCATAACAAATAATGTACCATTACAACATACTGGCCACGTATAAAATATAACGGCAAAACCATATTAATAATAACTTGGAACATATGAAGTTAAAAGTCTACATATGAAAATGTGATACAAGAAAATGACAGTGAATGCATTAGAAGAATACTCAAGTGGCCCCCAATGGGGTTGAATACAGTAGCAATGACAAGCGGTGTTGACAAAGCTTGTATTCTAGGAATGCCTATGGAGATTGGACAAAAAAATAAAGGACAAAAACCGCATTTGTGATATTAATAGGTAGAATAGTCAAGTCAATCCATGTGAATCAAAGTGAATGAGTCTGACGTGTTCATTTTGGCAAAGTAAACACAGAATGCATAACACTAAGCTATTGGACAACACTAAACAGTGAATAAATTTCACAATGTTTACATTGCACAAAATCAAGCTATTGGAGCATTAAGGCCAGAAATGACTTTGAATTTTATTTAATCTAGAAGCATCAATGAAAAACCTACTTTAATCACTCTGAAACTTCCGTTTCATTTCACAAAACATACTCCATAGAATAGACTGGATTTAAGAATCCTATTTAGAACTCCATCTATCATGCAGAATCAGGCTTTCGGGATCGAAAATAGTCACTTTCTATAGCAATGTGAAACAAGAAAATAACAGATGTAGAATATTGACTGCATAAAAATCCATTTACAAACAGAAAGTCATTGGAGAAGCATTAATTTTACCTAGGCAGCGGACTTTGACAATGATACCCTGGCTCTCCAATATTGAGTCTACATATAATCCAGAACCGGAGCAAGTGGTACAAAGGACGGCACCTTTGGCCTGACAATCAGTGCATCGGAGATTATCTCCAACTACCTTTTCAGCCAAAGATACCCCAACTGGTTCTTCAATTCGTTCCTCTGGGATAGGTTTATCATAACAAAATAGAGATTCCAGACTGCTTCTTCGCCTGTGTACCTCTCCCACAGCCCTTGGCTCGGCCTGTAACATCAGAATTCACAATTTTAGTTATACACACCAATGATAACCGACTTATTTTGAAGGTGTTTCAGAATCAGAGATAGTCAAACAATTGCTTATAAAGATGAACTTGCGCTGGCCAGCTGCAACTTAGACTAAATTTGGAATAATAAGTGTTTTTTGGGGTCAATGACGATTGAATCGAAGAACACCAACTACATTTCTTAAAGCTTAATTTTTTTAATTGTACAACTACACATCTTAAAGCTTAATGCATAAAAATGGACAAATTTAAAGTTAAACATTTTAACAAGTTGAATTAAGTCAAATCAAAAGAAACCCAACAAGGAAAAAAAATTGCAAAGAAATTCTCATATAGTGGCATTTTTCCTGAATGAAATATTCATTGTAATTCAACTAACGGAAAAAATACTGAAATTAATTTAAAAAAAAAAAAACCCTTTCATTCTATAATTTTTCAATTAAGAAAATTTAGAGAACCCATCACAGTTTAATGTGAATTTACGTAAAATTATAAAAAAAAAAAAAAAAAAGAGAGGAAAGAAATGGAACTAACCCCACGAGAAGCAGAGGATGAAACAGAGCCATTGGAACAAACGGCGCAGATTTTAGAGATGGAGCTGCTTACATTGGATCCAAACACATATGAAATTTTGTTAAAATTATTAAATTTTTGTGTTGAATTTATCGGAAATATCATTGAAGAGAAAATTTTCACGGTAGACTCCATTATATCCCAAAATTTAAAAAAAAAAAAAAAAAACGACAAAGCGAGTTTCTTGATGAAAACCTGCAAATTAGAGAAATGGGTTTTGAAGTAAATTCGAAATTTGTAAGAGCTTCGAAGAAATCGAAGAATTGAGATTTTTTTAAAGGTTTTTTAGTGGCTTTGTTGTTGCGTGATTCGTTGTTAACGATGTTCGGTGGGAAAGGAAGCTGGGTCCTTTAATTCTTTCTAGTTTTAATACCCAAACTTTTGAAAAAAAAAAATGTACTTGTTTTATTGCATGTAAATAAAATTATATTTTCATAATTATAATTATAAATTAATTAAAAATTTAATTGAAATAATTTTTAAGTTCTTATATAACTTAAATGGTTTTATAAAAATCTAATTTGAATACTGTAAGATTAATTATGAGTTGTTAGTTATATAGCAATGTTAGATAACAAATGTTAATATTCTGTTATTTCAATTAAATTTTGTCACGAGTTTGTTAATATTGTTAGACGATAGATATTAGTCTTGTTATTTTAATTAAACATTTTTTAATTAGTTTACAACTTAATAGTTATAATTACAAAAAAATTATTTTTGAAGGAATATTATTTTTTTTAATGATGTATTTAGATTCTTAATTTTTTCTATATATTTTAGTTTGGAACGAAATTTTTAGTCGAAAAATACTGTCTCATTTTCAGGTTGAAGTACTATTATGCGTTTTATTAAATTTTAATTTTTTTTAAATGAAGAATTTTACAATTTGATAAAGCGTTATATTTTTAATTTCGATAATTAAAGTTGAAATTTTTATAATTTTAAATATAAAAAGTTATTTTTTAAATAATTTTAAATTGACCTAATATTTTTAAAAAATATATGAATAATTATTATTTTAAAAATTTATTTTTGATACATTGAGAGAGTAAAATGTTTTAACTTCACAAATGAAGTTAACATACGGTCACATATCTCACTTTATTTTACTATTTTTTTTTCAAAATTTCAAAATTTAATTATTTTTTCTGTAGATAAATTTCCGAATAAAATGAAAAGGAAATTATTGTTTTCTGTTGGGTTGCCGGATCCCAAAAAAAAATAATGGGGACATGGCCCAAGATACTATAGACCATTCGAACATTGTCAGACTTATGATAGAAGCAAGTGGGCTGAGATTGGGCCTTTGGGCCCAAATGGAAAATCCATGACTTGGAGAATATTACCTCAATTTTTTTCTTGCCTCAGCAAAAGATTTTTTTATGATTTTTTTTTTATCGATTTCGATCCTTATTTTAAATATGGATTTTTAATTGAAAACGGGATGAAAATCCCATTTCTTTAGGATTAAAGTGAAGTCTGAACATTGATGGCTAAGGAAAAAAAATTTTGGAAACATCCTGTTTATACAAAGAGTCAAATTAAGGAATTTGATGGAAATTTTAATTGGTTTATGCAATTTTTTTAAAAAAATAATATTAATAATTTTAAAATTAAAATCTTAATATTTATAATTTTTACATGAATTTAAGATTAAAATCCTAATATTTGTAACCTCTACTTCTATTTCAAATTATAACTTCCTTTGTAAAAAAAGAAGTATAAACTAATTAAGACAAAAGCTTTATTAATTGGTGTACATATATATATATATATATATATATATAATATGCATTATATGTATTTTTATATAAAAAATACATAATTTATAATAAAAAAATTATAAATATTAAAATTTAAAATTATTATATATTATTTTTAAAAGTAATTATACAAATCAATTAAATTAGATTTTAAATTCAAGTTATATATATATATATATATATATTTTTTTTTTATCCTTTTAAATAAAGACAAAATGTTAAGCTTTCCAAGTTATTAGTCTTCATATCACGCGTGGTACACATGATGTTACGTGTTAATTGTTTTTAATAAAATTTACAATTTAATATTCTATTTTTTTTAGCATCTTATTAATTTTAATTTTTAACATATTTTTTTAATCAAATGCAATTTGATAGTATTTTTTTTAAGACTAGTGGATGCATAGATATATGCCCTCATGATTCATGTTGTTAATATTATAGTATTTTTTTATTGATAATTCACATCACTATCTATCCTCCTGAGATGTTGTCCCAATTTCTAGTTTTCTGACATTGGACGGCTTTAGGATAAGATGAGAGATTAAATATTTACACAAGATTCAAAATTAAAATCGCAACTAATTATGAAATTTAACTAATCTTTTAATATAAAATAAATCATAATTTGAGAATAAAAGAATTTTATGTATGCTAGAATTTAAATATCAAATATAACCGTTTGAAAATATTTTAAAGAAGCATTTGGTTTAGATTTTTCTTGAAATTTTACTTTCCATAATTTAATTGTTAGTTTGGCTAATGGTATTTGTTTTTTAGAGATATTCTAATATTTTCAACAATATCCAAATAGTTTGAAATAAAAAACTCTAGTTTCCTTAAGATTTTTTAAGATTCTTGGAAAAAAGTAAGTTTTGTCCTACTTTTTTATTTTAATAATAAATTTTTTCAATATTTTTTATTTTTGAAAATCAACATAATTGTATGATAAATCAAAACTTATTTTAACACAAAAGATTACATTCATAGCCATATGATTAAGTAAAAAGCATTACTAATCGTACAATTGGACATGAAGTAAATTATATAGAATAAAAACAACATTTTTAAAAGAATAAACTTAATAGATTATTGCAAATTTAAGGTTATAAATTTTTTTATTTTGAGAAGTATTATTTTTTTACATATGAAATATAATGGATCAATTAAAGTAATAACAACATAAATTAGATATTTTTAATATCAACGACGTTTCTTAATTTGAAAACAGAATAATAGATATAATTTTTAATAAAATATTGATGATACTTTTAATTATGTTTTTAATATAAAAAAATATAGTATTTGATAAATAAATTTTTTTTTATAAATCAATAACTACATTTCTTGTTATGGAAAAATAGTTATTAATAAACAATAATTTTTTTAAAAATTTTATAAGAACTATATTTTTTATATATATATCAAAACGTAATTGATCATCTAAAAAATTAACAAAACAAATTTTAAAAATTTTCAATATCAACGACATTTTTTACTATGGAAACATAGTAGTAGATATAATATTTATAATAGAATATTTAAGATATTAATAACTATGTTTTTATATGTCAAAAATGTAGTATTTGATAAATAAATTTTTTCAATTTCAATAACTACGTTTCTTATTATAGAAACATAGTTATTAATAAACATATTAATTGATCATCTGAAAATGTAATGACTTATAATGATCATGATTTTTAATTTTAAAATGTCATTGATAATAGATAAAAAATAATAAAATAAACTAACATTGAACACAATATAAACCACATTTCTTTTTTAGACAATATTGTAGAGCTCTAGTCAAACCCTAAATTGCATCTTATTTGTGTCACACAATATCACCTTTCAGCTTTATAATATCGTTTTCGTGCAAGGTTCATTTTAGCTTATCTTTATCATTATACGGTTAGTTTACTCTTTATTTTGTATGATTTGTTCTATACTATTTGTTTGTGTTAGATGTTTTCTTACTATATTGATAAATCTGAGTTAGATTTTGATTGAAAAGTTATTAATCTATCATACATGTTCTTGCTATTTTTTTTTCTTGATCTACAAATGTTTTCTTGCTATTTCTTGATCTAATAAAATGTTTTCTTGCTATTGTTTTATGTTGGATATGAATTAGATCTTGATCTATCAAATGCACATTGTTACTTTTGACACAAGTTTTCCACATTAACAAAAATCTTTTTTGTTAATAGTTATGGCTCGTTTATCAATAAAAAAAAGATACAATTGGTAACAATGCTTATTTTGCAAATGAACCAAATGGAGAGTATGTTTCAATTGTTGTTTATTGTTGCTGTGACATTAATGACTACGAAACTTAGAAAAAAAAATCTCTCAGATTGATGAAACTCTTGATAGGCTTCGTATGAAGTCATTGAAATTAAATAAGAAGATTTTTTAGAGTGATATACAATGTATTTGTAGAATGGATAGGCAAGTTTTTACAAAATTATGTTAATTGCTACAAACAAGAAAAATATTAAAGGCATCCAGACATATGTCAATAAAAAAAATAGTTATTAGCTTCTTTCATATCATTGCCCATCATACACAAAATAAATTTACGAAACGTTAAGTAACTAGATCTAAAAAGACAATTAGTAGGTAATTTCATATTGTGTGAAATTTTGTTTTGAGATTGTATTTCCTATTATTTAAAAAACTAGAATCGATAGCAAAAAATTTAATAGATTAATAGATGAAAATGATTCAAGGTAATGTATTAATCATTGTTTGCCTTGAATAAATATTAACAAATCTCAAATTTATATAATGTATTAATCAAAATTGTTTGGGTGCGTTAGATGGAACATACATAAAGGTGAATGTAGATTTAGTTAACAAACCTAGGTACAAAATTAGAAAAAATGAAATTGCTACTAATGTCTTAGTATTTGCACACCAGACATGCAATTCATTGATGTTTTACCAAAATGAAAAAGTTCTTCAATAGATGAATAGATAACAGAATGCTTAAGAATGATTACACAAAAAAATGTTTTAAGGATCCCACAAGGTATTAGTTTGAATATTTTGATTTTAGTTATGCCATGGAACACATTTTAAATATATATTAATGTTGTGACACTGGATTAGGTTTTTACAATAGGTATACAATATATATGAATGAATATATAAGTTAACTTTATGTATGCAAAGATTTTTTAACTGATATTACCATTATTGAACAAAATCTAACAATCTTTTCCTACCCAATCCACAAAACTAATAGATAATTAAATATTTCATCTTCGACTTTCATGTTTATTAGTGATCCACCTAGTAATTGATGTTTCATATAATAGAGAAGAAAATGCATATTAGATTCTGCAAATGGAATTTGGCTAATCTTAGTCTGTAAAACCTATTACATACAAAATTCAAGGTTATTCATATAAAATCAAATGAAAATAATAAAAAAATCTAATTAATTAAGTTAGAATATGTATAACCAAAGAAGATGATTGGTCAAAAACTTCATCCATAAATTTATTTCCTATATTTTTTGTAAAAAATTAACTTATTATGTTAGTTGCCATACCTGCCAATTATACCTCCAGCTTAGCAATTTGTTCATTTTGTTAAGTTATTATAGATTTTAATTCAATAGTCTTGGATATGTGGGGTTTAGGTTTTGTCTTGAAATAAGTAATTGGACAAAAAAAGCTCCAAACACCCTTAACAAAGCCAAGTTTGTCTTTAGAATTGAAAGCCAAAGACAACACATTTACATCATCACTAATTTCAATTTCACCTTATCTACATCTTATAACTAAGTCATCCTAAAACATAAAATGTTTACGTAAGTAAATATGACATATTAACATGCATAAACGAGGAAGTAGCAATCGAGATATTTATGAACTTACCATTTTCTTAACTAATTCTTTAGTTGCTTCATCAGTATACTTTTTAGTTTTTAATGCATAAGCTTTTTTTCAAACATCCCATCTTGATATTTCATTATTTGATCCAAATATTTCCTACAATCATATGAAAATATAAGTTTACAACTGGAATGTAAATAAATTTCAAATTTCCTAACCAAGTGTATAATACATAATAAAAAAACTTACAATTTCATACTTCACATTTGCTTACCCCTTTCTTAATGCTTGATGGTTATACTTTTTTAGGCTTTTATTTTCTATTGAGTTTCTTTTATTTTCTACAACAAAATAGGATAAGAATTATTACATATTAAGAACACATGAAATAAACAACTTGAATAAAAATTGCTCTTTAATAATTTTCTATAAAAAAATTACTATGCATACACTGAATTCCTTTGATAATCGGGCTAAAACAAATTTCATCCATTTTGTATCACTAATTATATCTAAATTTGTGGCTGGGAGAGAAGCCAAAAATTTAAAATTGTTAGCATTAGGTAATTTATATTTTTATGTTAATCTGCCTTTAAAGTCTCTGAATTTTAGAAAAGCAAATTGCAATACAAGTTTTTTATACTAAATTAATACGCAAAGCATTCCTATAAAGAATAAAATACTACATTGGATTCCATAATCAATAGACATCAATTAAGCAATATAATTGCATTCCATATTTAATAGATGTGTAATTGCATTCCATAATCAATAGAAATCAACCAAGCAATGGAATTGCATTCCATAATCAATAAACAGTGTAACTGCAATCCATAATCAATAGATATCAATCGAGCAATGTAATTATATTAGACAGTGTAATTGCATTCCATAATCAATAAACATCAACTGAGCAATGTAATTGCATTCCATAATTAATGGACAGTGTAATTGCATTCCATAATTAATTTACAGTGTAATTGCATTCTATAATCAATAGACATCAATCGTGCAATATAATTAAGAGATAGTGTAATTGCATTCCATAATCAATAAATATTAACCAAACAATATAATTACATTCCATAATTAATAGATATCAACCAAGCAATAATCTCATTTTTATTAATATAACTTACCATAACCAATTCTTATATATGGTTTTTTTTTTCTTTGATGAAATGTTCCTCCAATTGTTGTAGTTAATGGACGAGATATCCAATATGACTAGCTTTTTTCAACCCACCACTTAAGGTAGGTTGGCCATCGCATTGAACCTAACTTGTATTTCTCTTTCCAATTGCTTGAAGGAACTTAGATCATCCCCTAATTATTCTTTTTTTTCTAACATAATAGTCATAACGTATAGATCTGTAAACTTATCATTGGATATAGACTTAGGAGTCGTCATAAATATTTTTTGTTTAGGTAAGATTGACCACCTTATTGAATTTGTCCCTTTTTAAAAGATGTCCTAAACTTCAGATATCTTTAAAAAATATATTCTAACCTATAAAACCAAAACTAGAATCCGAAAATATAATTACATATGAGGAAGATTATAGTACACCCACAACGCTCATCAAAGGATGATACTAGTTTGATTTCATATTATCCAAGCCTTAAAATATTTTTATATTTTTATCAAATAATTTAATTATTAGAAACCTCTCATAAAATTACTTTCACTGTTCGATGGCAATTTAAGACAATTTCATTATCTCAAAAGTATTCATAGAAACTCATGTCCCACTCTGAAGAGATTTCATCATTGGATTCATTAATATTTTTTTCAAGAAAATTATTTTTGAAAACAATTAATACAATCCTCCAATCGTTTGGTGAGATTTTATTTTAATACATATCTCTCAATCATTTTGTGAGATTTTTATTTGAAAATTTTTTTTATGAAAATTAAAAAAAATCATTAAATCTTTCAATAATTTAGTAAAATTTAACTTAAAAATTTAAATTATCTAATCATTTGATAGAATTGAATTTTTTTTTTTTAAAATCCATTAACTCCAATTATTTGATAGTACTTAATTCGATATTTGAATATTCCAATCATTTAGTAAACTTTGATGAATTTATTATAAAAATTTATTTTAAATATGCATAAAAAAAAAAAAACAACTAAGTGAAGTAAATAAATATACAAATAAACCAAAAATAGGAATTACCAAATAAATAGGACTAAATTCGATTAGCTCCATCAAGCTTACTCCATATCTGGGCAAATAGATTGGCTATAAAGCCAAGTATTATCCAAGGCAAATTTCAAGCCTATTCAACGTTTGGACCAGTGAGAAACCAAGGCCAAGTTAATTAAAATTTCCAAATATTTTAGTACTTTCCTTACCAACCATTGTCAATAGTCAAGCCCTTTTGTCTTCTTCAATACAACTAGTTTGTCTTTACATCCTTTAGTCCAGCAGAGCCACCTTTAATTTTTCACCAACAGCTATTCTCTATTGCGACAGATTCCACACCTCAACTGTTATTTTCCTTTTCTTTTCTTCCAATCTTTTATTTTCCTTGTTGAATCAAGACTCTAAAAAGGAAACCGAAACCTTATACCAAAAGATCCAAAGCCTTGAGTTGCCGTTGGTTCTACTGATCCACCTTCGTTCCCAGTCTCCCTTCCCTTTGATACTGTCGATTCCCAACTCTCAAAAGAAACCCTCAAATCATGTAATCACCGACAACTAAAAATCACTACTGCTAGGATTTTTTAGAATTACACCAAAACATTTCCAAATCTTGAATCAAAACACTAAACAAGACTACTTGATTTTGAACTATTATTGTTTCAGCTGGTTGCTTTCCCTCTATGTTTTTCTTTTTATGTGATTTCCTGTGTTTTTCACTATGAATTGTTGTTGTCCATTACAGCACTTTTATAGAAAAAAAAAAAAAAAAAACAAAAGGAGTTTTAGCTCTATCAGGATTAGAATTTCTTTTAAAAGGCTAAAGACTATCCCAAACTGTTCTAAGATCATCACCGAGTAAACTTTTAGCTTTTCCCTTTTTATAATAATCATAATTTGAATGAAAAATCATGATAAGAATAGTGAAATTAAACAAACTGATATAACTAAGGATAATCAACAAATAATAAAAAAATTAAATAAAACAAAATGATAAATAAAAAATATATACAAATAAATGCAATGAAAATAAAAAGATAAAACAAGAAGTAAAAATAAAAATAAAATCTAAAATTTTACTATTAAGCTTAAATTAAATTTAAGTCTTGTTAGTTTGAACCTTTGAGCTTGAAATTAAATGGTCCAATTGACTTAAATTTCGAATTAAATAAAATATTTATAACGAGTCAACCAATAATTTTTTTCATGTTTGATTGAAGTAAGTATATGTTTTTAAGAATACATTAAAACAATGTTTATCTATATAAATAAATAAAAATAAAATTTATTTACATTGTTTACAAACCTAACCTTATTTATCCTATTATTTACATTATTTCATAAAATAAAAATAATGTCCAAACAATTTGTTACTTGAAACGAAACTGATAGCAGCGACAGCAATGATAGCAAGGACAGCGGCTACGACAACAATGATTGTGATTCGACGGCTTAATTAATATTGAGATATGTCGAGTGATTTTGAAAAACATATTTATTAAGAATGTTAATGTTTATCATTTGATAAATGTTATGCTTGTTAAATTTTTTTTTTAATGATTTGTCAAACATTATATCTAATAATAAAAATGTCGTCTTTGTGCATAAATTTTATTTATAATTTCAAAATGTTTTGCTTCTTTAATTATCAAATATTATATTTATAATTCTTCAAATATCATGTTTAGTTAAAAAATTACGCTTATAAAACTAAAACATGATACTCGTTGTGCTTATTTAATTGTAAAATATTGTGTTTATAATTTTACAAATGTCATGTTTAATTAAAAGATTATGTTTATAAGATCAAAATATAGTGCTTATGTACTTGTCTATAAATCAAAATATAATAATTAATTCTTTATCAAACATTACATTTATTGTGTTAGAAACATCATATTTGTTATTTAACATTGTGTTTATATAACAAAACATCGAGGTTGTTTTCAATGAATTTCTTTTTATTTGTTAAATATTGCATTTATAAGTTTAAAAACATCATCTTCAAATTTTATTATTATTATTTTTCATAATACAACATCTTATTTTTAACATATTAAAAATAATTTTTTTTTTATTTTTGTTGTTTAATGTTGTCATAGTTTTAATTTTAATAACATAATTGGTAGTTAAAATGTTTGTCATGTAAAGATGGTAATAGAGCGGATATCTATTATTTTTGAAATATCTATATTTGAATTTATTTAATATTTATAATATTTAAATCTGTTTAAATATTTGTTTAAGTTTAATATCATTATCTAAATTCAAATCTATTTAAATAAACATTATCTTTTTAAATATTCGAATCTATTAAGATATTTGCTTATTTAAATTTGTTGTCAAAATATAAAATAAATAAAAATTTAATTTAAAATTTAAGTTTACTTTTAATTAATAATAAATAAAAGTTATTTTTTAATGTCCAAAACCTTCTACAAGCATAAACTTTTAGATACTTTATATACATATATCATATACATATTCGAATATTTATTATTATTCATTAAAATTTAAAACAGATTCAGATATTGAATATCTAAAGATACTGTATGTATCAACTCTAAATCTATCATAAATAATAAATCTCTTTTTCAAATCCATTATTTATCCATTTATGATTTTTTAAATCCGACATAAATAAATTGAAAAATATAGAATATCTATTTATTTACTATTCATTATGATTCTTATTATCACATGTTATTCATATATAATAAAAGACATTATAATAAAAAATTTTTATTAGGTTATTTGAGATTTCATGAATCAAACATAAAAATTTAATATTCTTATGATAAAAAATCACTTTTTTTAAAAAATTCATATTTCTTCAAAAATTATTATTATTTTTTAAAATTTAAAATTTTACAAACGAAATATCCCTAAAATTATTTTATATGTTACGGGGTCAGACGCCACCCCTCCATACCTTCCACTTTTATTATCTACAATCATTCTTGGCTTCTTCCACTCATTCTTTCCCAAAGTAGCTGACTTTTTATGAGGTGGTCCTTGTTACCAATTTCAAAATGATGACTCTTACTACCTAATTAGTTGGAACTGTTTTTTTCTATATTTCTTTTACCAATTTGTCAAAAATTGTGTTTTTGATAGCTACTCAAATGTATTCTTTAATTTTCATCAATAAAAAAATCTAAAAATAAGATGCTTCAACATCAACATGATAAAAAAATATATTTTAAAAATTATTAATATTTTAAAATAAAAAATATAAATATTAAAATTTAAATCTCAAATATATTAAATATTATTTTATAAATAATTATATAAATTAATTAAACTAAACTTCAAAATTCACAAAATATTTCAAATTACATCTTGCAAGAATCATGTTTTTGAAATTAATATCAATATGAATAGTTAAAAATACGCACACTAAAAATTACTAATCTATAAAGCAAATAAATTTATTAATAAAGTCAAGTCTTTTTTATTTTATTTTATGCTCAATTAAACTTATATAGTAGTACCTTTGTATTAAAAGTAAATGTTGTTATCTAGATAATTTAAAACGCAATAAGATAGTACAATATAAAAATAATATAAAAATAAAAATGATTTGATTTAAAATTTTAATAAAAAAATTATATATAAATTTGATAAAAATAAAAAATTATAATTTTATATTCACATATATTATAACATATAATTTTTATATAAAATATAATATTAAATATATAAATTATTAATATTATGTATAATATAAATGTATTATCAAATTTAAGTCTACAGTAATTTCATATCGTAAGCAAATAATTATTGAATCCAAATTTCATATTGTAGCTTGTTTTTTCAAATTCGCATGCGTTCTCCTCGTCATAAGGAAATGTGTGAATCCCCAAAATTATGAAAGACGGTCCTACACTTCTGTCTGTTTCGCTTATTTTCCACATTGTTTTAACAATATCCCATCATTCTGTTTTTTTTTTTTTTTTGGGTTAACAAAGTCCTCAACCGACAATAATTAATGAATGCGGACGGCAACCAAGTCTAAGCATGTATGATTTGATTTTGCCCTGTATCCACTTTCTTGCTCGGTAGGTATGGTGCACCTATGGGGACGGTATGTGCTTAATTATGTATCATTTATTTCCTTCACCTAATTTTAGGAATGTGAATGGATAAAATACAAAGAAAGTAGAATATTTCATATTTCTATTCTTAAATTTTATATTATATTTATTTTTATATTAATATTTTAAATTTATTTTTATTCTCATCTCATGAATATTTAATAAATATAAGTAAATCTCATATTTATAATTTTTTTAAAATTAAAATTTATTTTTTAGTTTTTTATTTTTATTTTATATATTTAGATAATTTTTTATAAATATATATTAAGATATATTTTTTCAATAAAATATATTAATTTGAATTATGTAAAATAATAATTTATATTATTTAATAAAAATTTATTTATTACATATATATAAATATATGTAAAATATAAATACGTAACAAGTATTATTTTTTTGTCTTTATTTTTATATTTATTAAAATTTAAAAATTATATCCTTTTTAATTTTTGTCCTCAAAATAAAATATCCATTTTCGGTCTAAAAAATGGAGTTCCCACATTAAGATTATCCCTGCATACCCTCCATCCAACTATAAATTTTTTTTTTCTCGCACACTGTAGAGGTCTCCAAACTTGTGTTATCCTGCACCAACAGAAAACCAGGAAGTATTTATGAGAAAACTGCTTTAACAGCACATACACAAGGTTAGTTCCTACCTTGGATATACTTCTCTCTTCCAAGTTTAGCTAATAAAGTAAAAGAGTTAGCCTGATCGCTACAGTCTAATTGAATTACGTAATCATGATTTAGTACAATCTTTTTTGTGGCTGGAAGAAGTTTTTGGTTTGAGTTTCTGTCATGGGTACTTTGGTTTCCATATCTGAACACAAGGGCAAGGGGTACATCATTTTCTTGAACATTTCATTTCTCTTGGTAGCATGTGTTTTCTTGATGGTATGTTTTAGGTCTTCAGAATTTCATGTTTTAAGCAGCTATAATTCCAATATTGACAATATTCAGCAAGATTGTAAGGGCCTGGAGAAGATAGATGATTTCAAAGCCAAGTGCTCTAACCTTAAGTTCAATAACCCATGTGTTTCTCAAGGCTATGTTGATTATCTCTACCTTTTTTACTGCAATTTTGGAAGATTTCCCCTATTGGGTCATTGCCTTTTAATTCTTTGGCTCCTTGTATTGTTTTTTCTTTTGGGAAACACGGCCTCTGAATACTTTTGTTATTCTCTTGAAAGCTTGTCGACCCTGTTAAAATTGTCTCCTACAGTTGCTGGTGTTACTCTCTTGTCTCTTGGCAATGGTGCCCCGGATGTGTTTTCCAGCATAGTCTCCTTCATGGATAGTGGAACACGGGAGATTGGCCTAAATACAATTCTGGGGGGTGCTTCTTTTGTAACTTGTGTTGTGGTCGGGACCATAAGCACTTTAGTGCACCGGAAACGGGTTCAGGTTAACAAACCTGCCTTTTTAAGAGATGTTTGTTACCTCCTCTTGGTTCTTGCATCCTTAACTTTGATATTGATTTATGGGAAAATCAATCTTTGGGGAGCAATAGCGTTTTCTTCAATGTATATTGTTTATGTTATCATTGTTTACATCATATATGTTTTTTGGAATTCTGGTGGCATGGACAACAAGGATTGGGATTCAAGTTATAAAAGTGGTTTGAGCATACCAATTTTGAATGAAATTGAGAAAGTAGAGATTGATTGTTTAGAGGAAGGGAACCTGGAAGATGAAAAAGGAACAGAATTCAGGAAATGTTGCTTTTGTTTAAGTCTACCAACTCCTTGCAGTATGTTACTTTGGATCCTTGAAATGCCCCTTTATTTACCTAGGAGATTGACAATTCCAATTGTTTGTCAAGAGAGATGGTCTAAGCCTATAGCAGTTGTTTCAGTGGCATTGGCACCAATTCTCTTGTCTGTACTTTGGGACCTTCAAGATGACAATCTCATCTTTAATGCAGGCTTGGTGGTCTATGGCATTGGTTTCCTGTTTGGAATCACTTTGGGTGTTCTTGCATATTTGAAAACCGAAAAATCTAGCCCACCAAAGAAATGCTTGTTTCCTTGGCTAGCTGGAGGGTTCTTGATGAGTGTGATTTGGAATTACATTATAGCTCAAGAATTGGTTGGCTTATTAATTTCACTTGGGTACATCCTTGGAATAAGTCACTCTATCCTTGGTCTCACAGTCCTTGCTTGGGGTAACTCACTTGGAGATCTGGTAACTAACTTGACAATGGCATTGAATGGTGGTCCAGAAGGGGCACAAGTGGCTATATCTGGCTGTTACGCTGGCCCCATCTTCAACACTCTCTTTGGTTTAGGCATGTCTCTCGTTGGTTCTGCCTGGTATGGATACCCTTCACCTGTTCAGATCCCTAAAGACCCTTATCTCCTGGAAACACTGGGTTTCCTAATTGCTGCCTTGCTATGGGCACTTTTGGTTCTGCCAATTAAAGACATGAGGCTTGATGGGGTCCTGGGAGGAGGCCTTTTTCTGATCTACTTGACTTCCATGTCTTTAAGGCTGATTCAAGTAGTTGGACCCCTCCAACTTCATACCTTTACCTAGTACTATTTATCATTTGAAAGCTATGTGTAATTATATTTTTGCACAATGGATGCAGCAACCCAGAGATAAGAAAAGGTGTAGCAGTTGCTGGATTTGAATCAAACTAATTGATGTCACTTCTTAAAACTATATGTAATTTTTCTTTGTACGAACCAACTGAATTAAATTCAAAGTTCAGCTTTATGTATTTATAAGATGTATATATTGCAATCAAATTTTCAATATGCCTTCATGTATAGTAACAACTAATTTAGTGGTTGTATTTTCATTGACTGGTATGTACACCTAATTCTATTTCCAAACATCAATGAAATCTCCATTCTTTCTAAACCATCATTTGGAACAGTCAACACCCTCCAACTGATAAGTTGATTAGTCCTGAAGTGAAGTTCCAAAAAATGCACTTGATATAACAGAAACCATGGTTTGCAACAAAGTAATCGGAAAACACATAGCAAATGCTTGAAACTTTGCGGGATTTAAGTGATTGAAATTATGGTAAACAACCACAGTATGATTTGTTGATAAAATATAGATCCTTAATTTCAGTGATGAAGTTAAATTTTTGAAGATTTCAAATGTAAAATTAAAAAAAAATTATGGTAGAATCAGGTGAAGCTGAAGTTTTGATGGGGAGTTGTCAATTTCTACGGCTCTAATCTACATTAGAAGAAATGTATTAACCAGTATAAAATCTCAGAATCTCTCGCTCATATGAAACGAAATGAAAATCATTTTTTAATACATATGAAGAAAAAGATGGAAGCAATATTTCCCAAAATAAAAAATCTGAAGTCAACCTTAGTTGCGATAAACCACAATCAGGAGGGTAAAACTGAATGCTGATGGAAGCTGAAACAAAAGAGAGACAAAGGCTGGTGCAGGCGGTGCAATCAGAGGAGATGGGGCAACTGGGCAATCATTTAGCAGAGCTTTGGGGAATCTTTCATGGAATCAAACTTACCAAGGATATGGGATTTGGATAAAGTTGTGAGATAGAATCGTTCTGTGATATTAATAAAGCAGAAGACTCCACCTCAACACTAACTTTATCCCATTATGCAAACAATCAAAAACCTCCTTAAACGCTTGGAGTTGGCGTTTGGAAATTATAATTCGAAAAAGTTTATGTTTGTAATGTTCTTTTTTTTTCTTTCAATTAAATCAGTATAAGGATATAATAGATTTGTTACGCTCATTTATTCAATCAACATAATCAACTCCTTTGGATCTCGTTGGGTTGTCCAACCAACATAAGTCCAATTGCTACGATATTTCTTTTCAAGTATTGGCTGGCCTCTCGCCCAAGGAAGGGCTCCTCCAACATTTCTACGAACATCTCATCAAGTCTGATACCAATTGAATACTTGACTTTTAATTTGTATAGAATCAGTAAATACAGATCATATATGTTTGAAATTATTAAATACAGCTCATAATCACTCACGTAGATTCTTTTCCAGTTTCACAAATACTACTCATCAACTGTCAACTATTTTTTATGCACACATCTCATTTCCTCCTTCTTCCTTAAATCCTAAATACTTCGTTGACTTGGGTATTAGAGTTTATTCCAAAGAACCAATATTAATATCTTTGACCATGTTTTCTAACTGCAAGTTCAGGTCACTTCACTTTTAACCTTTTATCAACTCATTCCAGTTAAGACACTAAAAAAAAACCATAAAAAAGATTAAAAGTTAAGAAAAAACCTCCTTAAATACTGATTGGACCTGGAAACTATACAATATTCCTAGAGAGAAAAATTTTATAACTGACTGGCTCGCAAATAAAAGTTTGTCACATGTTCCAGGGTTACAATTACATCATCAGGCACGGGTTGGGGAGCTTTCTCACCAACTTGCAGATTATATGAGCGTTGCTTATCCTTGATTAGTTTAATTGTTTTTTTTAAGGGTCATTGGCTCTCCTTCGTACAAAAAAAACAAATCGAATTTTAGACTTATCAAAAGAGAGGTAAAAATGATTCGGACAAAATTAATTATAATTCAAATGAAATTGAGTTCATATATACCACTTGTGCATGAGTCTTTTCAAACATTTCTCAATTATTTTGCTGCAGAGAACTAAGCCAATAATTGTACTATCCTACAACTTTTTTTTTTTTTGTCTGTGTTGAAGGTACTGTCATCCAAAGCTAGAGGTCAATGAAATAAAACGAAAATCCCAAACTTTTTGAAAATCTCAGAAACTTACAACTTCAAAAAGTTGGGTGAAAAAAGCAAAAATTTTTGACAATATCTTAATATCATTAGCTTTTCTTTATTGTATCCGTTTATATATCCATAATTTACAAAATTCCATATTTCTCTGGGTCTTGATAGAAACATGGTGAAAGAATGGTACCTGGTTATATGGAACCAAGGTGCAAAACTCCATTTGTTATTATTATTTTTTGTCAACATGCAAAGGAAAGGAGGGAATTGTTGCTGACAGGATCGGTAAAGAAGCAAACAATGAGACAACCAAAATTATTTTCTTCTTCCATTCAACTGAGATTTCAGAGCAATGTGATCCATTTCAAAAGGAACCATTAATGTCAAGTTTGGCTTTGCCACAACTTTTGGCACTGTACTTTTTTTGGTCCCATTTTTGAATAGTTTCAATCAGCTTTTTATCTAGTAAAATTTTGCAGAGTGAAATGTCAGCTTAATCCTCAAAATCAACTTCTTTACAATTACTCCCATAAGAAAAAAATCAATTAACAAGAATAAAAAAAAAAAAACCCTTCCCTAAAACTCTGTATTATAAGATTAGTTCAGTTGGTAGAAGAGAAGTCGTACCGAAATTAAGTCTAAACAAAGCTCGGGATACCCACTATTGAAAAAAATTTGGTTTTTTCGTTGATTTGGAATAAATTTGGTAATTTATCTATTTATGTAGAGTAAAATATTAAAAATATGTATATTTATATTATGTTTTATAAAAAAATTATGTGTCATAATTCGTATTAATATAAAAATATTAAATATATATTTTTAATTTTATTAAATTTATTTATAATTTTTATTAAAATTTTAAATCTTATTATTTTTAAATTTATTATTCATATTATTTTTATATCATATCATCCTATCACATTTAAAATCCACATGTCTAGGCTAAAACGAATCGAGCTGCAACTAGCTTGATTTCAAAATCTTACCCATTATTTCTCTGGGTTGTGTGTAGGCAAAGCAGCAAAACCCAATTTCAGCTCTAACAGCTTCTCAAATCACAACATAAGACCCATCATCAAGTGGGTGAAATGTCAACATAATTCCATCTTTTGATAGGTTTTTTATTCGACCAACTGCTTCAAGCAATGCACTGAAAAAGTGGACCAAGTGAATACGATTGGCTGCTGCATGCTTAGTGATTCCTGCCATCAATTCAAGCCTCAAGGACACAATTAAAATATTTCCAGTGAATTCATGCACTGATACGTAGTTAGGCTGCAACTTACAAGATAACTATCGATGTTGGATGTTGTCATGTGGTCATGTGTCAATGTCCTAGTCTTGTTTGGCTCCTTTTAGGATTATTGTCTGTTTCACATTCAAGGGAAATAACGTTAATCACAGTCAATAAGGTTGTCTACAAAGTTTTGGATATGAAAAGCTTTTCTTGATAAAAGTGTATTTGTTGCCCAACTCCATTTTTAAATTTTAATGTAAATATTGGATTTTTTGGGGGTTAGTTACATATGAAGAGTAACTGTGTTTTATTCTAAAGGTAGTCAGTAAAGATGGATGAATTAGATGCACTCAAAATATGTTTGAGTAACAATATTTGACACAAGATTGTTGTTTTATGCTCGTAAATAAACTACTAGCAAGCTGTATGTTTTTCACCTTTGATATGGAGAATCTTTAGAAAAATAAAAGTAAAAACTTTAAGGAAGCTTCTCCTTTGAAAACTAAAGAAGGTGGTCCAAATATAATTAAAGTGTGATAATAATAAAGTTAAAGACAGGTTTGTCGCTAATACATTTTAATAATAGAGTGTAAGTAGGTTCGATTTTTGTTTATTTATATTTATTTATTAATTTTAATGAATGATTATGAATAATATTTTAAAATTATAAATTAAACAAAAATATCATGAATATAAAAAATTTTGTTTATGTTTTGTTCGTTTTTATTTGAAATATAAATAAATAAAATATTCGATGAATAATTTATGAATATATTTATTTTTTATTTGTTTATTAAAGTTAAAAACAATCACAAATAATATTCTAGAATTCATCAATTAAATAAACAATATTTGACTCAAAATTGTTGGTTTATTGCTTGTAAATAAACTTATAGCTTTGATATGGAGAATCTTTAGAAAAATAAAAGTAAAAACTTTAAGGAAGCTTCTCCAATGAAAACTAAAAGAGGTAGACCAAATATAATTCAAGTGTGAGTAAAGACAGGTTTGTAGCTAAAGCGTTTTAGGAATAGAGTGTAAATAGGTTTGATTTTTGTTTATTTACATTTATTTAATTTTAATAAAAGATCATAAATAATATTTTAAAATTGTAAATTAAAACAAACTATCATGAACATAAAAAAATTTATCTATATTTTGTTCATTTTTTTTAAATATAAGCAAATAGAATATTCGACGAACAATTTATGAATATATTTACTTTTTATTCATTTATTAAAATTAAAAAAAATTATAAATAATATTTTAAAAATTATTAATTAAATAAACAATATTTGACTCAAAATTGTTGGTTTATTGCTTGTAAATAAACTATTAGCAAGCTATATGTTTTCACCTTTGATATAAAGAATCTTTAGAAAAATAAAAGTGAAAACTTTAAGGAAGCTTCTCCTTTGAAAACTAAAAAGGGTAGTCCAAATATAATTCAAGTGTGATAATAATAAAGTTAAGGACAGGTTTGCAGCTAAAACGTTTTAAGAATAGAGTGTAAATAGTTTTGATTTTTGTTTATTTATATTTATTTATTAATTTTAACAAATGATCACGATTAATATTTTAAAATTATAAATTAAACAAAAATATCACGAATATAAAAAAATTTATTTATGTTTCGTTCATTTTTATTTTAAATATAAATAAATAAAATATTCGATGAACAATTTATGAAAATATTTACTTTTTATTCATTTATTAAAATTAAATATAATCAAAAATAATATTTTAAAATTTATTAATTAAATAAACAATATTTGACTCAAAATTATTGGTTTATTGCTTGTAAATAAACTACTAGCAAGCTATATGTTTTCACCTTTGATATGGAGAATCTTTAGAAAAATAAAACTAAAAACTTTAAGGAAGCTTCTCCTTTGAAAACTTAAAAAGGTAGACTAAATATAATTCAAGTGTCATAATCATAAAGTTAAAGACAGATTTGTTTCTAAAACTTTTTAAGAATAAAGGGTAAACAGGTTTGATTTTTGTTTATTTATATTTATTTATTAATTTTAATAAACTATCATGAATATAGAAAATTTCATTTATGTTTCGTTGTTTTTATTTGAAATATAAATAAATAAAATATTCGATAAATAATTTATAAATATATTTATTTTTATTCATTTATTAAAATTAAAAATAATCACAAATAATATTTTAAAATTTCTTAATTAAATAAACAATATTTGACTCAAAATTGTTAGTTCATTGCTTGTAAATAAACTACTAGCAATATGTATGCTTTCACCTTTGATATGGAGAATCTTTAGAAAAATAAAAGTAAAAACTTTAAGGAAGCTTCTCCTTTGAAAACAAAAGAAGGTAGTCCAAATATAATTAAAGTGTGATAATAACAAAGTTAAAGACAAGTTTGTAGCTAAAACGTTTTAAGAATAGAGTGTAAAGAAGATCGATTTTTGTTTCTCTATATTTATTTATTAATTTTAATAAATGATTATGAATAATATTTTAAAATTATAAATTAAATAAAAATATTATAAATATAAAAAATTTTATTTATATTTTATTCGCTTTTGTTTGAAATATAAATAAATAAAATATTTGATAAATAATTTATGAATATATTTATCTTTTATTTATTTATTAAGATAAAAAATAATCATAAATAATATATTAAAATTTATTAATTAAATAAACAAATAATGAACATAGTAAGTTTAATTTCGATTGCACCCCTATTTGTTGCAAAAGTTAGGTAAACGCGACGGCCTACCTATAGATTTAGATTTTTAATTAAGAATGTCATTTTAACTGTTAAATCATGGTTGTGAAATTTTGACAATCACATTTGAGGCTGAGAATTAAAGGGATATTTTTCATTGTGGGAAAGCAAAATGCTGAAGAATCCTGTGGCGAATATAGATTATTAAAGAAAATGTTTTAAACTGATCCGTTATCAGGTCTCCATCACAGTTCCCATCAGATTCAGATTAATATGTAGCAATAATGTGTGGATCAATTTCATGATAGCAGTGGTTATCTTGTTTTAAAACTAAACAAGGAAAATGGAAAAAAAGAGAGAGCTCCACAGTTCAAATTAAACTAATATGCTAAGGAGAAAAAGGGAAAAGACATGACACAGCAAAAGAAAGGGTCATTTTCTTAGTGTTGCTTTTTATACCTTAATTTTTTTTCAATAAACTCTCAAATTTTAATTTTTAATAAAATTACTTAAATATCCATTAATCAATCATCTTTTTATCTTTTCATCTTATTTTAAAAATTTATTTTCAAAAACTTTTAAAAATTTTTGAAAATGGATATTTGAAGACTTTAAAGAATTTATGAAAAAATTCATTTTCATAAGTTTTTTAAGTTTTTGATTATCTATTTTTGAAAATTCAAAAATTTCAAAATTTTTTTAAGCTTTTAGATATCAATTTTTAAAAATTTTTAAGAAATTTTTAAAAATTTATTTTTGAAAATTTTAAATTGCACCCAAACATTTTAATATGAAATTTTATAAAACTAAATATGAAATCAAACGAAAAATTAAGAAAAAAAATTATCTACTTTTGATTTTTTATTTTTTAACTTCAAATGGGTGCAATTTTCTTTGAATTTGACTTGATTGAGGCTTAAAATCGTTTAAGTTTTAGGTTAGGAAGATAGAAAGATAAGGTGTAATGGGATGTGGTTTTTGATAAATTTGTGTTTTAAATTTGGGATATATTAAATAAAAAATTAAGTGCTAATAATAATAAACTGCAAAGAAAAGAAATTGGGGTACAAATAGAACTTATCTTTTTCCTATTCTCCTAGGATCTTATCCCCAAATTTAATTTTTGAAGTTCAAAAGCACTGAATTGACAAATCCCCTTTTTCAGTCCATGGACACTGATTCCTCTGATTGAAAATAAGTGAAAAAGAAGGGTAAGATATGAGAAAATCGATGTCCATAATTCAGTACCTACTCCTACTTATGCAACCAGAAAAAAAAGCAGGCAGCTTTGCTTGTTGATTCATGCAATACATATTGATTCTCTTATACATATACTAGTTTAGTGCCATATGTATCTCTATAAAGTTACAATCAAGAAAACCACCATTTTAGGGTCTGATAAGAGAAACCCTGATGAAGATTCAACAGACCAAGAGCTCTGGCTAGTCTCAAAGAGAGAAAGCAGAAGTAAATGGCTAAGAGACCACCTCCCAGAAACCTGTCCAATCTCATATTTTTCCTTGGCAATATAACCAGGGCCCAAAGCAAGCCTGCCATTAGGAATCCTAGGGTCTCATAAAGAGAAGGGTCTCTAGGAATCTCAAATGAAGAGGGATATTCTGACCATGATGACCAAAGTAATGACACCCCCAGACCCACTAATGTGTTGAACATGGGCCCAGCATAGCAGCCAGAGATGGCAGTTTGAACCCCATCTGCCCCACCATTAATTGCCATAGCTGAATTTGAAATTAAGTCTCCAAGTGAGTTGCCCCAGGCAAGGACAGTGAGCCCCAGAACTGAAGGACTTATCCCCAAGATGTTCCCAAATGAAACCAGCAAAGATACCAGTTCCTCAGCAGCAAAATATGTCCAGGTTACACTCATAAGGAATCCTCCAATAAGCCAAGGTAATTGGCACCTCTTTGGTGGGCTAGAGTTCTTGGTAGTCACAAGTGCAAGATTCCCAAATACCATTCCAACCAATCCTGCTATCATATAGGTTACCAAGCTGCTTTTGGAACCCATCTTTTTTTCCCTTTGAGAATTGCAAAGCTCTGCCAACATTAATGGTGCCAGTGTCACTGAAATGACTGCATATGGTTTGGACCATCTCTCCTCATTAATAACAGGAATGGTTAATCTCCTTGGCAAGTATAAAGGTAACTCCAGAAGATAAAGAAACTTAACAAAGTAATGAAAACCTGGTGAATCAAAGTTGAAAAACTTTGGAGTTTCCTCCTGATTTTCAAGAGTTCCTTTATCCACCATAACAGGTTTTTCATCACTAGCATAACCAAGTAATGGTATACCAACCTCTCCTAAGTTATCATTGCTGTTTGAAACAGAAGACACTGGTATCAAGTTCATTTTCCTCTCTTTCTTTTTGTTGAAGAAATGTGGGGCAGAAACAACACAAACATACAAGAAGTATATAGAAACAAAAGAAAGAGCTCCCCACAAAGTAATTTCACCAATAAAAATGATGACCATGAGGGAAGAAAGTGAGAAAAGGAAGAAGAGAATATCTCTAATGAAGCTAGGCTCATCAACTGAAATATGATGACGGCTAATCAAAATACTAATAACCCCAACAACAGCACTAGACACAAAAAAGGCACCACCTAAGACACTATTTAGACCAACACCTCCATTGCCAGACCTTGTGAAGGAAACAATACTGGCAAAAACATCAGAAGCACCATTCCCAAGTGAAAGTAAGGTGACTCCGGCAATTGCAGGGGAAAGCCTTAGGATTTTAGACAATCTCTCTAAGGAAGTACAGAAGTAATTTGCAGCTGTGTCACCCAATAAATAGAACAAGACAAACAGCCATATTAATAGTACAAGATGACCAAGAATTGGAAATCTGCCACAAGTGCAATAAAAAATCTGGAGATAGTTTATGTACCCTTTAGGCCTGCACCCAATTTCTGACTTGACATACAAGCACTTAGACTTATAATCAGTGTAGTCATGGAGACCGGCGCAGCTATCACTGTTACTTCCATGGGGGACCAAAGAATGGCTAATAATGATGGGAATTTGCCCATTTTTGGATTGGCCAAGAAAATCATAAGTTGCAATAAAGAAAAAGAGTAGGAATAGAAATGATATGTTAAGGAAAAAAGGGAGTCTCTTGGGCAGAAACAGTGAAGTTGGAGTTGCCATTTACAGTTGACAGAAGCTTTTACAAAAGATGTCAAGGGTGTAGATTTTGAGAAGTGATCAGGTTCATGGTTTTTGAGAGTTAATTTCTGGCGGGCAATGATGAGTTTTCTTTTAGCCTTTGTTATATGGAGGGGGAGATAACATTCAAAAAGCAAATTTTGTTATAACTATAAGACAATAACAGTAAAAAAATAAATTTATTTATTTCATTTTCTCAAAAAGATAGTATACAAAAATTTAACAGTAAAAAAAAATTTAATTATTTCATTTTCTCAAAAATTTAATATCAAGGTATGAATGAGGTGTCACTATCTCTTGAATTAATTAATATATTATTAAAATTGATACTTAAAAATTACGAATTTAAAAAATTTAAACACATAATATCTTATTAAAATAGGATAAAATAGTTTCAAAGACTTAAAAAGGATACAATGAGGTGTATAACTTGCGTGTTGTAGATAAAACTTCCAACTAAATGAAAGGACAGATTGAGAAATTTTAGAGAAAAAAAAATCTCAAATCACGTCATTGTGCAAGGATTGGACAGAATCAATCTCTACCATATATTATTCAGTAGTAAAGCAAAATCCATGAACAATAGGTCTGGATTTTAGCTTGGTTTTATACATGCTTCAAGTGTCTATCCAGACCATCTCATTTCTGTTTGAAAGATCAGAGAGTGGGAGAAAATATGTCTATTTTTTCTGTTTATTGTTTTAGTTTCCTCAAGAGCATAACTGGTGGAGTTCAATGGATTTTGTGCATGGCTTTAATCTGCAATGGGAAACCTTTGCTTGTTTGTTGATTACAAAGTTATAACCATTTTATGGCTTGTACCTCTAATACGTACAAAGGCAAGGAAATTTCGCAATGCCAAAGCTTCAAAAGGAAGTAGAAAAGGTGAAGAGAGCAATTGGATATCTTCAAATGCAATTTTCAAATTTCAACATTTCAATCCATGAAAACTTACTAAAAACCATGGCAGTTTAGTATATGTTCTTGATACGTCAGAATCAGGGGTAGGAGCCTTTGCTTGTGCCACAAGTGTTTGCTATCAGATATGGGATTTTGATTTTCCTGGGATTCATGAAACTTGTGAAGAGAACACCTAGAAAATGATCTTTTTAATTGACATTGGCTAATGGAACAGAAGTTTTGGGGGTACTCAACTAGCTTGTTCTTATGAGATAAATCCTCTACTTGAAAATATAGTCCTCAGTCTCTTTCATGTGAGCTTCATAGATTTTGATTTTTTTTTTCTATTCCCATTTTAATGCCTCCTGTAGCATTGAAATACCAAGCTCTATGGATAAAGAAGCAGGTAGAGTACCTCTAATAACATTAGCTTGATCTAAGGATATGAGGTTGAATGAATCAGTTGCATGTCCAGTTCCTGATTCAACTTGTTCAACCGGTTCAATTATAAGAATCAATCCAAACGTGAGACTAAATATTTTTTTTCTCTTTGTGGGATTTGTTTCTCTCGTCCGTATGAATCTATTGAAATTAATTATTAAAAAAATATAAAATTAAAAAATTTTATACAAATGTAAATTAATCTGTCATCTTCATTTAAATGCAATTTTGTTATAAATCTTCTATATAAATTTTGCAGATGCACTTAGTCAGCAGTACTGTCATGCGTCACTTTCCTGCTTTTTTTTTTTTATTTTTTTAAAGTAAGGCTCATCACTTTTTTGTGTGGGACCCACTTCCCTTGTTTTTTTTTTTTTTTGTTTTTTAAATTATTAAATTAATTTATTTTTTTAAGTAAGTCTCTAACTTTGTTTGGACCAACTTTTTTTAATTTTTAGTATATAATATTGTTAAAATAATTTTATTATTTTCAAATTTGGCTTATTACTCTTTTTTGCCATCTGCTTTTCTTCCTTATTTTTTTTACCCTTTTTAGTATCTTAATTCTTTTCCTTTTTAAAATTTTTAAATATAAAAAATTATAAATTTATTTTTTTGAAACTTATTATTTTTTAATGGTGAGACCTATTTTTTCATTTAATAAGATTTTTTTTATCATTTTACTTTTATATTTTATATATTTTTTACTTTGTGTATCTAATATATAAATGTTGTAAGTCAGTTGGTATTGTGTAAGCCACACGTCAGCTCCTTAGTTTTTTTTTTTTGCTTTTTTATTATATGGTAATTATAAAAAATTTTAACAGTGGGGCCAACTCATTTTTTTTAATTATATATTTCATTATAAATACAAATTCAGTGGGCTCGCAGCTTTATTGTAGGACACACTTTTATTATATTTTTAATTTGTATATATTTTATTTAAAAAACATTTTTACATTTTTCTCATTTTAATTTTTTATATTATATATATTTTACAATTTTTATATTTTATTATAAATATATTATTTTTACGTGAGACCCATTATTTTTGGCGGTGCTCTTTTTTATTTATTTTTATTTTTTATGTATTTTATTTTTGTACATCCATTTATTTTTTAATTTTTAATTTTTTTAATGATTCATGATTTTTTTAATTGTGTGCTCTAATTTTTTATTACTATGTGGGATTCACGTTTTTTTTTTTGTTGAATGTTTTTAATTTATTTTTTAAATGTCTAATATATATATTTATCAACTTGACATCAATTTTTTTTAAAAATATTGATATTATATATATTTTTAAATCCATTTGATATTAAGAATATATCATATATTTTTTAATATTTTTTATTTTCTATTTTTTATTCAATAAATAATTTTTAAATTTCATTTTTTAATAACTCACTTAATATTACAAATATGTCCCACTGTGAGACCCAATTATTGTTTTGAGTTTTTTCAGTTTTTTATATTTTAGTAATTCATAATTTCTGTAATGTCTTATCTATTTTTTTTATTATGTTTCTTATGGGATCCGTTTTTTCTTTGTTTCTTTTTAAATCTTTTTGTGTTGTGCTTTTTTTTTTTTTTGTTTTTAAATGTTTAACATATGTTTTCAGAGAACGACTTGATATCAATCTTTTTTTATATTTTAGAAAATTTTAATTAATTTTTTAAATATCTTTTTAGATTCATTTAATATCGAAATATGTTACGTGTTTTCTTTTAATTTTAAATATTTTCTATTTTTTATTTTTTATATATTTAATAAATAATTTTTAGATTCCAATTTCTTAATAACTCACTTGATTTTTTTTTTTTTGCAAAACAAAAATATGATAAATAGATATAACAAAACAAAAAGAAAATTTTGCCTACAGTTAAACAATGCAATTTAAAAAACGACATAAAATTAATACAAAAAAAAAAGTAACATAAGTTATACTTCTAACACAAACATATATGAGTTTAATTGAAACAAAAAATATATTTCATATATTTTTATTAATACAAATTATGATATGTAAATTTTATATAAAATATAATATTAATACAAATATTTTTATTGTTTTATATAACATAAATATATAAATTATCGTAAAATTTATATTTGATACATTATCGGTATATAAATTTTATACACTATCAGTTAATAGGATGATGATATATCATTAATGAAGTAAATCATATGATATCATCTCATTAATAAATTTTTAAAAAAATATTAATTTTTATATATTTATTTTAATGATTAATTTTTGCTTATTAATGATGTGATATCATTTAATTTATTGATAGTGTATAAAATTTATATATTAATAATATATCAAATATAAACTCATTATCATATCTATGAACGATAATTAATGAACACCATTTTAATATATATTAAATATAATATATATTTAATAAATAAATACATTTAATTTGATGATTTGTACATTAATAAAACTCTAAAAATTAAGGGTTTTAATCTTACTACATACAAAATACTTTTTATAGAATAAATAATAATTTAAATAATAAAAATATCAAGAACCAATCAGATACAATTCGATCGATCAGATCTAATCTTGTTTAACCGAATTTTGACCGGTTGGGTGAAAAGGGCAAGTATTACGATTTCCTAGACCGGACATGAATCGATTCCCGATCCGACCTGCCAGTCCGATTCTTACAATATTGGTTTGGTTCAATTAAAATGACAGCAAGTATCGATATGACTTACTACAATTACAAATTTTCATTATGAACAGGTTAAACAATTTATATTTCTTTTGGCGCCTGTGGCTAAGGTGTTTTGAAAAAGATATATGCATTTGATTCTAACACCGTCATCTCTTTCTTTTTGTAAGGACTTTATCGTTTTATGAATAAAAAAAAAAGTATAGCCAATGAAAAAGGGGAGGTCTTAATTTAAAACAAAAATTTTATCTCTCTTAAGAATTATTTAATCATCAAACCAACTTAGAAAAAAAAAAACTCAAAAGAAATTCTCTCCGGCCTCGGCTGCATCTCACTCTTCTTCTTTGCCATCCACCAAAAGAAATAAATAAATTTCCTAGCACAAAGAGTTTGGTATCTATACCATAATTTGACTTATCCTCCCAACTTGCCCAGTATTTAATTTCCTTTCAAGCTTCCATCTCTTTTGTCATAATTAGGGGACAGCTGGATTATTTATGTTCTGCAAAATTATTTAGCTATACAAATATAAATATAAAAAAAATTACTCAATACAATGTCCATAATTTTTTTTAATATTATTGATAAGATTAAAAATTATCTACTCCTAATTAAAATTATATTAAAAAGTAAATTATTATAATAAGAACACATGGCAATATTTTAACATCACTTGTGAAGTTTAAAAGTTTGAAAATTTCATGAATAATAATCTTAAATATAATCAAATAAAAGTTACAGAAACAAAGATTAATCTAAGGACAAATTCAAGTGAAAACCTTATACTTTGCAGGAGATAAAGAAAGCAGTAAAAGCACTAGTTCAGGTCAATACAGGTCAAATACAACAATATTGCAACATTCCAACTCCTAACCCCAGCATAGTTTAGCTTAGCCAATGTCATCAGATCCATGCAAAACCAGTAAGTAAAGCTCAAACCTAGAGAACAGGAAGCTCCGATGCCTAAAAATCTAGCAAAGGATCATACCATATTTGACATATCTGCCTTGACTCTTGACATCAAATCTATCATTAGTGTTGTATTTACGACTATTCTATTGAGGCAAACAAGAATGCCTGCAAAGAAGTATCTTCCATACGCAGAGCATCAAGGCCGAGGGACTTTCGGCTTGACCGGAAGGGTTGGATCATAACTCTTCGCAGGATGGCATTTCTTCGGGAGATACCTCTTAGGAGGATAGCTATGTAAGCCACCAGCCTGCCCATGGCAGTCACTATGGGCCGTTATTTGTCGTTTATTTTTAACCTCTCCATGGGAGTAGTGATGCAGCATTTGATCAGGGGAATCATCAGAAACTAAAACATGTATACATATGCTTCAGATGTCGGCAAGTCAAAAACGAATCTAGTTAACATGCGAAAAATGAGACTCACCATCATCTGATACATCAGAAAGTTTAGCAAGTGCATAAAGCAGAGATCTTTCATGATCCTAAACCAAAATTTCCTCATCAGTGGAACTAGACAATAAAATATGAGCTCTTACTAACTAAAACAATTAACATTAGTAGATGATAATTGCTTCAAATGAAAGAACCAAACTTACTTTCAGCATTAACATTGCCCTCTCCACTTGTGCTGGGACAGTGCCTTCTCTTCCATGGATCACCCTTTCAATCTGCCAGATGAAATGTCTTAGATTTCAGAACAGTAAAGAAATGCTACCAGAGTCAGCGGGTGAATTCTATCATAATGCATGCTCAAAAGAAAATATATCATAATGGCCAACAAAGTCACCAGTCAAAGGACTTGTGAGAAATCCAAATGAAAAGAATAACAAGTGGGATGGAAGTAATAAAAACTAGCAATTCTAATGAATTCAAAATTTTGGCTCCTCGAAGCCCTGTTCTATTCAGAAAATTGCCTAAAAGATTCAAGACCCACCTGACATTGAAAACCATTTTAAGAATCCCAAATTATGTAATGAAATACCAAACTCTCATTCCTTCAAAAAATAAAATAAAAACTCTCACCATTCCTCTAATCATCACAAATTAAGAATGACAAGAGATCACATTATGACAAACCTTTTCAACTCTCCACCAAATGATAATTAAAACTTCTAAAGCTTAAAATTTACAAACTCCTTTCTCTCCCCAAGTCCAGCTCTAAATATATATATATATATATATATATATATATATATATATAAACAGAATAAAAGGCTCCTCAGCTACAGCTAAAGTTTTGACTGTAGCATTTCATGTCTTTATCATCTTTGCTCCTTTCTCTTCCTCCAATAAAAACAGCTCTCTGGAAAAGAGTGAGTTGTGCAATTCAACACTTTTCTATGGAATTCACTGTCATGTGTGTTGAAAGCAAAGTTGATGGCAAAATAGGACACTGTAGCAGTGTAGATATCATAGTTAAGACTTGGAAAAAAAAAGTTGAGGTGAAATAACAGGAGAAAGTAAGCCACATCCCCTTTATTGCTGTATGAATTATTCCAACAGGATTATAAAATGCCATAACTTTACATGCTTCGAGGATGAAAAGGAGTTCAAGGAACTAATACTTAGTTTAGTCCATAACTCCATAAAGATTTCAATACCACCTAAAAAGTGTTTACATTTGCCTCTTATGCATCAAGAAGTTATTTATCGAACAAGCCATTATGTGCATGCAACTTAGGGTCCGACAACAGTAAAACCCCTGATATCCTAGAAAAGAAATAATATACAAACCAAAGTTTTAGCTCACCTCATGAAGAAAATTTTTTGTTTCACGGATCACAATAACATCAGAACCTTTCCTTAAATGATCAAAGTACGGTGCTGTGTTATAACCTATCTTTGTTTCAGGTTGTACTATTTCCCTTCCTTTGTCATCTGATGGTGCCTGAAAACCATGGCTAGCTACTTGAATAGAGCGGCCAGAAATCAATGAGAACATAACCAATTTGTCACTGTATTGAACATCTATGCATTGTGCTTGATCATAACCAAGTTAAATTTGGAACTATATGGCTCTTAACATGTAAATTCTCATTCAAATATCTGAGCTATATATAAAGATATATGCATAAAGTCCATGCCTAAATTAGCTGACTCCGTCTCTATTATTGTAACTTCTCAAACAAGTTGTTTTTCATTTATTCCTTTGCCCTCTTTCTTTTAAATTAACATTAGGTTAAAAACTGGTATATTTTCCTATGTAACTCCCCCACTAGCTTCTTCCATCTCTCTATTGTCTAACCATCCAACTATCTACCTATCTCTAGATATCTGAATAGACATATAATAATAACAAAAATGATGAGGCAACCTCCTTCTACTTACAAGAATTGCAAACGGATGAACTACTGGAGAAGCCTGACCATGCAACTCCTGCTTGTGGAAAATTGAATCAGAAGAATAAGAAGTCTTCCTTTTTTTCTGTAAGGCATAGTCCGTAGGATTAGGGGCAGATCCAGGAGCATTCAATTCACCAACAAGCGAGCCTTGAACACAAGGGGCACTTTTTCGCCATTCCCTGCTCCATTTATGACCACCCAAAACAAGCAGTACCAATAGTGTGACCATTCAACATCTTTATTACCATAATGTTCAGAGCAATCAAACACAACTATAATTATGAAGTAACTAGTGAAGCAAAAGGATTATAAAAACCTTATCATTTTAAGTGACTCATCTGAATTAATTTTCAAAAGCAGTTCTCCATGTTCTGTATCAGTGACATTAAGTTCTTTCCGCAGATCTGTCATAAGCCCCTCCTTAGCCTATAAAATGAAACCTATAAAATGAAAGAATTCTTTGGAGCAAATAAGATGAAATCAGTAAAGAAATAAAAAAAAAAAAACGAAAATATGACATGGAAGGCAGAGAACATGTAAAAACTAAAGATGAACAAATTGGAGAGCCTTAATGAAGAGCTGGAATGGGGTACAAAAGCTCATACCCAGGAAAGAAGCTCAGATTGAGCAATGAAAGCTCTCAAAACAGAACTGTAAGCCTCTTTTTCCAGACATTGAATCTGAAATGTCATGTCAATTTCATCCCTTCCATGGGGTTCTGCAATGAAGCCATATCACACCAATGAGTTTATAAGGGATTATTTACATTTTACGACGAAATATATTCCTAATTTTTCAGTATAAATATCAATCAGATCATTCAAAGGTTCTGAGAACATCTGCTGGCCCTGATCATTGCACTGAAGCCTATTATATAACATTAAAACTGTCTTGGCAGCCAGAAACCCTTGGTCTAAAACTCCCCCTCCCCCTTTTCTCACAACCCGAAATTCAACAGTTTAAAATGAGGTGTTACCTTGTTCTCTTCTCAATTTGCTTTCCCTAAATAAAAGATCTAAATTACAATATGAAAATGCCAAGTAGTTATACAACCACAAGTGAATAGAGGCTAAAATAGTTACTTTTAAATAACATAAGGCATACTAGACTAAAAAGGAGGAAAAGACTGATCACTTTCTCAGTGCATATTAGGTCAAAGAAATATTACTTATTTTCATTTGGTAGGAAGGAAAGAAAGGGGAAAAGAATTGAAAAAGTTTTAATCTAATGGTTGAGCTACAAAATAGCACATGTTATGTAGCTCAACCTTTAGACAAAATTTATTTTGCTTTCTCTCCCCTTTCGGATAGAGTAGAAGAAGCAAAATACTAAGAGTGCAATCCAAAATGAGGATTACTTGACTCATGGCTGCCTAACATCCCTACAGTTTGCTTCAATTACATTTACAGCAGCAAATTTTACAATTGCAAAGGCATGCCACTATCCCTTACCTTCCTTGAAGAGTTGATCCATTTATATCAAGTCGAATAAAGAGGTATTGAGATACAAAAATAACAAGGCCTTCAAAAAAGGCACTTCACAATCTGAAGTTCAGTCAAACAAATGGAAGTTGACATATGCGTCAAAAAATAACAAGCTGATATTCAGCAACTTCAACAATAAATTTAACTTCCAATTTTAGAAGCATTGGCTGATAAAATATCTATTCAGAAAATTGGTAACTAAGATATGCATAAACACACTAGGCACCCTCATAATCAAGTTATTAATAGTTTTTTCCATCTAACAGTTCATGTCTAGAAATGTCAAACTGACAAAAATCACCATTCCAAAAGACACCTCAACATTTAAACCACAGACTCTTAACTTGGAAGTTTTATGTTCGAAATTCGAGTATATTTAGAGGGGATCAAAGCTTGCATACATACAAAAACGAAAATACTCGAAGCACATGATTGTCAATCTAATATTAACTATATAAAAAAAAAAGAAAAGTAAAAATAAAAAGTGGGTCTCACATGTCAGCAAGATTAAAGACCAAAAAGAAGCACATGATTGTCAATCTAATATTAACTATATAAAAAAAAAAGAAAAGTAAAAATAAAAAGTGGGTCTCACATGTCAGCAAGATTAAAGACCAAAAAGAAAAGCATGATCACCTGTCTACATATATATATATATATATACACATACATACATACATACATATTAAAGTCAACATGCTGCAACTATATGATACTGAATACAAAATAAACAAACAAATAAATAAATAAACAAAGGAAATCAAACAAATCACAGCAAGACAAACAAATGCATAAAAATAAAAGTTTCTACCACAATATGGAAACTAAAAATTTAAACAAATCAAAACTAAATTCAGAACCCAAGAAAGAAAATAATAGAAGTCCAATTAAAAAGGGAAAACAGAAAACCCCTTTTTAGTATAATAAGAATTTCAGGGTTTCTAAGAAAACAACCCATGTTTCAGTTTTATGGATTCTTTTTCTACCTGGGCTTCTTTTCCTTTTTTTTCCCTAGTTAAATTTTCTCGGGAACCAAACGGAAAACATGAAGGATAAAAGAAAAAGAAGGGAAAATTACCATTGGGGAATAGCTTCGAGTAATCCATAGCACGACCTGTAGAAAATAGAATGTTTTATAAGCCTTTGCTTTTTAACGCACTGATAGAATCTGAAACCGGAGGGTTATGTTTTTCACGGCGCTGGAAAATATATAGAGGGAACTATAAGCCTAAACCTAGCACCTCCGGCCGAAAGTTTTTTCAGCTATGTCCACATTAATATTTAGCTTTTTTTTCTTTCTTATTTCGATTTTTTTCCCCTTTTTAACCATTTTTTTTTACCCGTTGAGTTGAAAATTTGAAATATAAAGGGAAAATTACACAATTGATTTTCTTTTTAACAAGAATATTTACCACACAAATTAGTATTTGGTTTTTATAAGCCTATAGAAAAGTGAATTTTGGATGTAAAATGATATATGAATTTAATAAAAATTAAAAAATATATTTCATATTTGATTTATTTTTATTAAATTGAATTTTTTTTTTCTCTTTATCTATTAAAAGCATAAAAAATTCTCTACAACACCTCTACAAAAAATATGTCAAATAATATTTTAATTTTTTTTAATGCTTTTAAAACAGTTCTACTAAAACAGTTAAAGCAAGTCGGGCCAAATAGGCCCCAAGCTCCTTTTTATTGCATGTAATAAATTAAGAACACGACTGCAACGAACATCAAGAAAAGATTAAACTCCCTATTATTTCATGAAAATGTATCAAGACAGGGCCGACAGTACGACATGAGAAAG
Source organism: Durio zibethinus (assembly GCF_047325235.1). Lineage (NCBI taxonomy): Eukaryota > Viridiplantae > Streptophyta > Magnoliopsida > Malvales > Malvaceae > Durio > Durio zibethinus. Next base: position 22,091,824 of record NC_143168.1, read on the forward strand.
CCGAAACCACAACAGGTGCAGAAAGCTGGGTGTAAGCATCCTCATGCATGGATTTTGCTAGACAATTTGAATGTTAAACCTAACATATTCAACTTGTTGAGAACAAGCTTGTCGAAACGATCTGCCATGGAAGGCGTCATATAGTTGCTCCAATCTCCTACTTCTGCTTTCTGAAAGAAGGCGTTGTTTGGAGGTCCATAATCATTCTTTCCAGTCTTGTTCACCTCTAGTTCTTTCAAGCTCTCGAAGCTGCATAGTTTCCCAATCTTTTCTACTATTCCGTGTTTCCCTTCTTCCGTGGAGAAAGGAAATCCCTAGAACTCAGCCAACTTCTTTGTGTAAAAACTAATGTTTTCTTTAAAATCTTCGTATTTTAAAAACAAGATTTTCTTGGCTTGCCTTCAAAAACCCAGAAGCAAGATTACTATACGGCCCAAACTATGAATTCCTTGGCAGAACTGTCGAATGCTTCGTCTAGTGATAATGTTTCACGTTTTCAAATTCAAGTTTGTGACTGAAATACCAATTGGAGATGAACACATCCATTGGGTCTCTACAAATGTAAACAATCTTCGCATTGAAGCCTTTAATGGAAGGTGGCAAAGAATCATAAGGCGTGTGAGTTGCGAAAATTCTTGACTGAAAATCAGGGTTGTTTTCAGGATACGATGATCCAAATAAACAGCAAATTCAAAGAAGGGTACAAGTTCACGAGGGCTTAAACTGAGCAAAAGGGTTGTCTTCCAATGCAAATTTATTGCAATTCACAATCAGGAAGTCAAGGCTTTAAGCCAAGTAGTGCCAGATTTTGGGATACCTGTAAGAATGATATTAGTATCAAGTACTTGGAACTGGTTTTGGAAAGAGATTGTAGCTTTAAACATGAAAGAAGGACACCAAAAGCGTTAGTAAAAATAAAGATGAGTTCCATACCCATTTCTCTCTTTAGGTAAGTATAGGACGAATTCTTGGAATTCAGCATCACATGGCTCAGCTTCCTGGTTCGCTGAAACATTGCTTTTGAAGATTTCTGTTGCCTCCATTATCTTAAAAGTTGGCACAAAGTGAAGAAAAAGCTTTTCATGTTACCATGTCAATCCTCTGCACGTATATATAAGGGCTCCAAATTGGTTGATTTACTATTTGTCCCATTAAAAGTTACAACATTTTTTTTTCTTTTACAAAAGAGATTGTAATCAAGAATAAAATAAAAAATTATATGTATTAAAATTTGAGAGTCAGACCTACTGAATGATATCTCTTAAGTAATAATGAATCTATGTGATAAGGTAAAGTATTTATGAACAAACTCATAGATTGATAGATTAAAAGTAAAAAATAGAAAAAAAAAATCCTTCGACACTCTTTTTGGTATTAGTAAATCTGTCAAATAAAATTTGACAATAGCAATGATTTTTAGTTGAATGATTGTTTGTTACATTTATTGATAATGATGTATCTAATAGTATTAGTAATGATATTTTCTTCAAGATACGAGAATTTATCATGGACAATTGTAATAATATAACAATATATTATTTCAAAATTTTGTTTATAAATTTTGAATATAATTATAAGTGAACAAAAAAAATAATGAATCCACTATTATTTTTAAAGGTGATTACATGAACATATTTTATCAAGTAAAGAATTTAACATTCTATCAAACTATGCGATGATCGACGCTATATCACACATTTTTTTTTTTTTGTACTTGTCACAAATTTTATAATTACCATGCTTGTCTTAGAACAATATATATTTAAGGCATATAAATAATGCTAATTTAAGTAAAAAATGTTTTAACTTTATTTCTAAGGGATAAATCAATTAACTTGAACAAAAAAATATGTTTTCTTGTTTTTTTCTGCCTTTAAGTAATCACTAAAAAATTTGTCCGACTATGTCCAATTTTTTGTAATATTCTAAAAAATTATTAATTATTGGAAATTACTTTTTAGGATTTTTTTTTTGAAAGATATGTTTAACCATTGGTGTTTTGGAAGGTGTTATTTATAAAAGTATGTGGAACAGGCTGATCAATGATATGATTAATCAGTTATTTAATAAATGGGAGAAATATGTCTAAGGGTGTCACAGTAAAAGTATTTTTAGAAGGACAAAAACATCACACAGAAGAAATAATAATAATAAAAAAAGCAATTTGCATTTAAAAAACTTATGCTACTGTATGTAAAGTTTCGGTTTGAAAAACTAGATTTATGGGATTAAATTAAGTCGAATCGAGTCGATACAGTAAAAAATTTGAGTTCGAACTCAACTTATAACTTCGGACTCGATATTAGCTCAAACTCGATCGAATTTTATTTTTTAAGTTCGAACTCGATTTATGATCGAATTCGAGCTACTCGAACTTGCTCGATTAATATATAAAAATAAGCTCGATTCATATATTCGACAATAGTTCGATTATTTATGCTCGAACTCGAACTTGGATTCAAAATATTTTATTAATTAAAATAATAAAAATATATTTAAATATAAAAGTTCGATTAGGCTCACGAGTTACTCGAGCCAAATATAATAATACTCGAATTCGGCTCGATCGATAAGTCGAGCTACTCGAGCTCGAGTTTGACTCAATAATAATTGAATCGAATTCGAATTTTCTTCAAATCAAATTCGAATAGTTTGCGAGTACTAATGTATAATTTACATCCTTACCTACAACATGGGTGAAAGAAGAAAAATGAATGGTTTTGTTTTTCTAATAAAATTGGATAATTTTTATTAAGCATAACTAAAGCTAAAAAGAGTACATGGCGCCCAAATCTCATTTTTGAAGAAAATATAAATAATCCTTATTTTATATACTAATTAGACTAGTTTTTGTAGTTTTCTTAACATAATTATCAATTGAATTGATGTCACAATTTAGTAATTTTGATCCAAATTTTTTTTAAAAAATATAAAGTTACATTTATATAAATAGATCTTTATTTTATATATTAATATATAAAATTATTAATTAAGTTTGATATTAAAAATCATGTGACAATAACTTATTATTTTTTCAAAGATACATGACGCTGAAGTTACAGTTACATAAAATGTGATAAAAGTATAAAAATAAAAATAGTTAAAAATATGTAAAAATAAAATTTAATATGTAAAAGTAAAAATTAATTTATCTTTTTTTATAAAGAAGATCGTAATTAGAATATGAAAAAAAATTACAAATATTGATATTTAAATTCTAAACTTATTTAATATTATCTTTTAAAAATAATTATATAAATATACTAAATTAAGCTTCTATATTTTTTTTTCTTTTCCTTTGGCTTTTACTTGGACATTTGTTTTTTGGCCATAAGTTTTTACTTGGACCTAAAAAATTACTTTTTTATATAATAAAAATACTTAATTAATAACTATTTTTATATTTAAAAAGAAACTCCCTTCCCTTTTTTTTTTTTAAAAAAAAAAAAACTCCCTACCTATTCTAATTAAACACCCAAGCAGTGGCTAAAGTGGGTGTTAATTACTTATCTAGCTAGTATACAGTATAGATATAGATTATTAATTATTTTAAATTAGTAAGTTATAAAATAAAGATGAATATAGAATTTGAAACCGTAGGGTTTTTATTTTTTCCATTAATAATCTTTATTACTCCTAAGAAAATAGATGGTTTAGGAAAATATATCTATATTTTTTTATTAATTGAAAAAAAATAAAAACCCTCCATATATATATATATATATTATTTTCATCATCCAAAAATAAAAACCTAGTATCACCAGTTTAATCATACAAATAAGGGCTTTTACTTAAACTAGAAACATTTACACCCACTTTGTGGGTGGAAGCAAAGCAGTTTGAAAAAAATATTTTGAGAGAGAACAAAATGGGTAGTTTAAAAAAGGATAATTTTTTTAAATATATATATTATATGGAAAATTAAAAGACATGAATGCCCCTATTTTATTATTTAATATTGTTATTTTTTTTATTTTTTTGTATTTCTCTTAATTGAGTTGATGTCACTTAACTTATCATTTTAAACCCACTCAAACACTTTATAAATATACAAATTAGAGAAAAAAATATTTTTTTCAATTAATAAAATAAATAAATATATATTCTTGATTACTTAAATCTAGCACTTCCGGTTAGACATTTTTTCAGCTTTTTCCTCATTAATATTTGGACTTTGAATTTGATTTTCTATTTCTATTTTTTTCTTTTTTTTTAAACTATTTTTTATCCCATTGGGTTGAAAATTGGAATATAAAGGAAAAATTACAAAATTAATTTTCTTTTTAGGAAAGAGAGAGAAAAAAAATTAAATGGTTTTAAATTTTTTAATATGCAAGCTTAGTCAAAACCTTTATTAGTAAAAAGAAAAGTTCTAATTTTGTAAGAAACGATATTTCATGTGAAAATGAAAATAAAATTGACTTTTTTTTTTTATCAATAATAACTAATATCAAATATTATTATTTGTTTCCTTTTTTGTTTTTAGAAGCCAATGTTGTATTAATCTCTTTTTGATGGACTTATTAAGTCACACTTAGGTCTAAATACTATTTTTGATGATTAAATTTATAAAGCAAATATATTAAAACAATATATAGCTGTTGCGCTTATTGTAAATGTACAGATCAAATAAGTAATACAGATGAAATGTATTTCGAACATCGATCATTTATTCAAATATTAGGAATTGGGGATTTCTAATTTAAAAATAAATTCTGAATTTTACATCTAAAGTATATATGGTTAGAGAAAGAAATTTTTGATTAACTAATTACCCTAAAATTAGTTCTAAAATTATCAAGTGATTAAATCTAATTAATTACAAATTATGAAAATAAAGCTAAGTTGAAAGATTACTAAATATGGAAAACTACTAAAAATAAAAAGTTTCCAAATAAAGAAAGTTTTACAACCTAAAGGGCAAAAAATTAAATTCTAAATTAATCATGTAAATGTAAGGATGACATAGCAAGCAAGTAAAATCAAATTAAATATGAAATTTAACACAAGCATGATAAACTACCCTAAATAATATAAAATGTAGTGCAAGGACATTTCGGATATGCAAATTACATTACCTAAATAGAGTAAACTATAAGTGCATGAAATTAAATGAAGTAAAGGAAATGCATGAAAATTAACGAGTCTAACTAGCATTAGAATGCTCTGGCCTAGATGGATTATAGGAATGAAACTGTGGGAAAATTAAATACCAAATGTAATTTTTACTAACCTAAATTTGACCTAATGCATATTTAACCAAATTTGAACAAGGATGCAAGAAACCAACTTACATTAGTATGATTCTAAACTATATTATAACCAAATGCTTTAACGAGATTAAAACAGACATTAAAACATGCAACAAAATCATCAAAATTAACTAGCAAGCATTTAAAGAAAATTTAGACATAAGACAACAAGATATTGAAGCGAAAGGGAAGTAAGTTGCATCTTAAAGTAAAGGCAAATAAAAAATGAAACTAAAAGACGTTAAAATGGGTGAGATACATAACCGGTTCAGCAAGCTAAATTTAATCCATAAATTGAGCTAGAAGACAAAAAAAACAAAGTAAAAAACTGTCACAACGATTTTGGGATCGATTGACAAAATTTTTAATAATTTTAAAACAATGGGAGTTATCACAAAATTTTTTTGTTAAATATGATTAATCACTTAAAAATTTTATTTTTTTAAAAAAATCTTAAAGTTAATTAAAATTTATTAAAAATTTTTTATCTACAAAAAATTAAAACTAAATTCGAAAGTACAGTTATGTGTTTAAGAAAAGATTAATACTCATACAATGCTCGTTTTTTTAAAAAATAATACCGGTTAATCATATGTTATCTTTTTGCTTCGATGAAAATGGTCTTAATTCAAATATTTGAACTAATCCCCTTAAATTTTTATGTTTACAAAAATATTTTTAAAACTTTTTATTAAGGAATAAAATGAAAATTTTTAGTTCGAAGCATTTTCTAAATTCTTCTATATTTAGATAGAATTTCAAGTAATATTTCTCCACTTGAGATTTTCAAAATAATTCTTAAAATCTGCCTTAATATTCTTGTACAAAAAGTAATTATTGAGAAGCTCTCTAATATCTAGATAAGATCCTAAAATTATTTTTTATTTAGGAATATTAGTTTTAATTTAAAACAATTCTTCAAAAGCACCATTTATTGATTTATTTTTTGAACTTTAATAGGATGCATGTAATGTAGCATGATGCAAATAAATAATGCAAATACAAATTCAAAGATGCAAATGACCAATTTAATTCCATTTAATGACTTTAATTTTATCTCTTTTTATTTTTTATCAATTTTTGAAAAAAATATTTAATGATAAAAGAAATTTTATTTATTATTATTTTATTTTGTGTAGGAAAATTTTTTTTAATTCCTAAATATTTAGGTGGAAGTTAAGTAAATTAATCCTCCATTTAAGAAATTCTCATAATTATTTTTTTGGTAAAAATGGGAGTGATGTCCTTTAGTAAAATATGATTTGAATTTTCTCCAATATTCATACAGGGTTTCTAAAATAATTTTTTCCTTAGGAATATTGTTCTATTTTTTCTAAAATAATTTTTGTCATTTCATGTTTATTATAAATGCCTAAAATGCATATATGACAATATGAATATGAATTAAATGATGCATGTAATTGTATATTTTAAAGTGGATTTTATTTAAGATGGCAATAGCATTTTTGAGTAAAAAAATATTTATTTTTATTTTTAGTTCTTTAATATCTAAATGGAATTAAAAAATAAGTTTTTTAGAGAAATTCACATGCATATTTTCTATAAAAAAACTAAGATAATATTTTTTTACAAAAACAATCATTTGAATTCCCTATAATATCTACGTAAGGATTTCAAGATCATATTTTTATTTTAAAATGTCACCTCTATATTCTTCAAAATAATAATAACGGTAAATGTTTTTATTCACAAATTAATGCTACAATTCCAATCATAAAAATTTAAATTTTTACCAAAAAAATTATTTTACATGTAAGACATGTGTTTTTGTATTTGACCTGTATATTTATACTCTTGAAAAAATATGATGACAATATAACCTAAAGAATAAAAAATTATAACTAATAAGTTAAAGCCCAAAATCAAAATACACCAAAGTCCAACAAATACACTAGTGAGTTGGTAAAATGGACTTGGCTAAATTGTGGATGGAGTTATAATAGATGGGTTATGGAAGATAGGTTTGATGGGTTATGTCGGGCTATTTGTTTTTTAATTTTTTTGAAAAAAAACCTTATTTTGTACTTTTTTCTTTTTCTTTTTTTTTTCTCTCTTTTTCCTTCTTCTTCTCAAGCACCAAAATCAGGCCTTCCTTTTTTTCTTTCTTCTCTTTATTTTTTTTCTTTTCTCTATTTTTTTTTCTCTCTCACACTGCATTGAACCAAGGCCCCCTTTTTTTTTTCTTTTACTCTTTTATCTTATTCTTTTTCTTCCCTTCCTTCTCTTTCTTTTTTTCTTTTTCTCTCTTTTTCTATTTCGATTAAACCATGAAAACCCTCTTTTCTTTTTATTTTCTTTCCTCTCTTTTTCTTTTTATATTCTTTTTTCTCTTATCATTTCTACTAAACCTCCCAGCAAAAAATTGTTACTATATTTTTTGTTTGACGTTGCTTATCAGTTGATCTAGAGGATGTGTTTGGATTTTTTAAATTTATTTTTTTGAGTTTTTTAGGGTATTGTGGCTTAGTGTTTGCGTGAATATGCTATTGAGATTTTTTGTATGTTGTGATTTGTTGATGGTGTATGGGTGAGGGATTTTGGCTAATAAGAGTTATGGTGTTAAGATTTTTTTTTTTTTTGTTGCTGGGCAAAAGAAAACTAGGTGGTGGTAGTTTTAGTCAAAATTTTAAAAGCAATAGGTATGGTAGTAAATAGTAGATTTTAGTTTTCAAAGCTCTATTTTAGACAAAGAATGTAACATGTTATTATAAACTTTTCACATGACGTCAATATGAAAATATCTTAGTTTTTGAAAAGCTTATCCCCTTTAGGCAAACAAATATTTTAGACCAATATATTCTCGACTATGATGCTTCATGTCAACTCCAAATTACTAAACACAATGACCCTTTTTAGACAGGTGCTTGTATAAAGTAATTTGAAAATACTCTCGTTTTTGCATTTAAATTAGGGTAAATTTTCTTTAATTCTCCAACATCTAGATGAAAGTTAAGAAAATTAATCTTTCATTTAAGAAATTTCATAATTATTTTTTGTAAAAATGGGAGTGATGTCCCTAAATAAAATATGATTTGAATTTACTCCAATTGAGATAGGGTTTCAAAAATCATTTTTTTTCTTTGGAATATTATTCTATTTTTTCTAAAAGAATTTTTGTTATTTCACATTTATTATAAATGCCTAAAATGCATATATGACAATATGAATATGAATTAAAAGATGCATGTAATTTTATTTTTTTTCAAATGCATTTTATTTAAGACGACAATAGCATGTTTTTGCATAAAAAATTTTATTTTTAGTTTTTATTTATATTTTTTTAGTTTTCCAATAAGTAGGAGAATTAAAAAATAATTTTTTAAAGAAATTCACATGTGTATTTTCTAAAAAACCCTAAGATAATAATTTTTTACAAAAATAATCATTTGAATTCTCTCCAATATCTAGGTAATGATTCCAAAATCATATTTTTACTTAAAAATATCACCTCCATATTATTCAAAATAAGAATAATAATAAATTTTTTTATTCACAAATAAATACTACAATTCCAATCATAAAAATTTAAATTTTTATAAAATTTTTTTACATCAAAACATGTGTTTTTATATTTTGACACATATATTTATGCTCATAAAAAAATATGATGATGATGATAACATGGCTTAAATGATAAGAAATTATACTAAATAAGTTGAAACCCAAAATCAAGATAAAAAAACAAATTTAAGGATCACTTGACGAAAATTTTAACAGTTTCAAAACAAATGAAATCGTCACTAATTTTTTTGTTAAGTGTGATTGTAGATACCTATCTGTGTTTGGGATTGATTTTCATTACTATAACATGGTATGCTATATTTTTATTATAGTATAGTTTATAGTATATTATTATATTATATTATATCATCATCATCATCATCATTATTATTATTATTTTTTTGTTTTTTCCCTTTTCCTTTCTTCTTGATCGATGATACAGGAAACCAAAATTTGGGAATTCAATGCAATCAAAGGCTTTAATTTATAATCAAAGGGGTTACATATTCAATCCAAAAAATTAACGAGGAACTTATACCTAATATGGGGTTCGGGTATAATCTAATTTCAGGATTCAAGCTTGGATTGATTTTGTCCGTTTCTAAAAAGTATGTCCTAAGAGTGCCTATAAATTGAACCAAGAACCACAAGAAATGGATATGGTGGATTTAGAAAAAAAAAAAAAAGGAACGAACTAGGTGTTCTGAAAATTTTCTAGGTAGTAGGGAATTTATGAGATTTTAACTTTGGAATTCTTGATCCGATTTAAAGTTTCTTGGTTAGATTTAGGTTTTTGGGGTTTGGATTAGGATTATGGAGAGTTTTCGAAGAAATCTGAGCAAATCTGAGCAAATTTGAAAAATCTGAGATTTTTTTAAAAAAAATTGGGTTAGGGTGAATTTTTTAGTGGAAGATGAATTTTTTGACGAGGTTTGAATTTTTTGGTGGAATTTCAATGGCTTTTTTAGAAATCGATGAGTTTTTCAGTTTTTGATTGAATTTTCTCGTGACATTTCCAAAAATCGATTGGTTTTTCAATTTTCGATTAAAGTTTTTTGTGGGTGTTCTTGATTTTTTAGAGAGAAGGCAAAGAAAACTAAACCTAAAGAGAGAGGGAGTAGAAAGCATTTAAGATTCAAAACGCTGAGCTCGGCTTTTATACTAACCTAAAATGGTGTCATTTCGGATAACTTAGGATCCGCCTGTAACCCACTGACCTGTGTGTCGACCCACGTGTTAACTTGACCCAAATCGCAGGTTTTCCTTTTTCATTTTCATTTTCATTTCATTTTTTTATTTTTATTATCTTAAGTTTTTTATTTTATTTTTAGTTTTGTATTCAATTTTACTGAGTTTTTATTAGAAAAAAATCTTTTCTTTATGAAAAACAGAAGAAGCAAAGGATAAAAACAAAATAAAAAATAAAAAAATCTTTTCAAATAAGTTTGAAAAACAAAGAAAGAAAAAATAATCTTTTCAAATATGGAATCCACCAAATTATTAAGAAATTTCATAAATTAGTTTTCAAAAAAATAATTTTTAATCTTCTAAACTATTGGATGATTGCTTCAAATTAAATCCTACCAAACTATTGGGAGACTTAATGAAATTCTTAAAAAAATTTACAAATCTTTTTACAATAAAATCTTACCAACCTATTAGGAGATTTGCTTAAAAGTAAGTCCTACTAAACTATTGAAAGATTTTACTGATTCTTCAGAATAAAATACTTTAATAAATCTGATGACAGAGCTTCTTCAGGTTAGGACACTAGGTCTCATGAATACTCCTGAGGTGAAAGAATTATTTTAAACTGCTATTAAACTATTGTGACAATTTTAAGATTAATTCTCAATGCTAAATATTTTGACAAAATATAAACATTTTCAAGGCTTAGGTAATCTAAAATTAAACTGATACCATCTTTTAGATGGGTGTTGTAGGGGTGTTATAACATTTTTCATGCGTAACCGCACTCTCGAACCTAAACTCTGATTTTGTAGATCAAAATCTACTATTTAAAAATACCATAGTCAATCTTGAGACTCTTATTTAAATAGGACAGATTCAATCAGGTGGCTAATCACACATAAATAAAAAAGATTGGTGGCGACTCCTCTAATCCATGTGTAGCAATAGGTCCACAGATCTATATGTTACGACAATGATTGGTCACCCAAAAAGTTACCTTTTTAATAAAATTTTAAAGTTAATTAAAACTTATTAAAAAGATAATTTTTTATCTATGAAAAAAAACGGGCTTAGGAATACGGTTGCATGTGGGAAAGGATTAGCACACCACAATGCCCATTTTTTAAAGAAAAGGGTACTAGTTAATCAAGTGTTTTTGCTTCGATAAAAATGGTTTTAATTCTAATATTTGAAATAATCCCCTTAAATTTTTATTTCTACAAAAATCTTTTTAAAATTTTTTTATTTTAGGAATGAGATGAAAATATTTAACTTTGAAGCATTTTTTAAATTCCCCAATATCTAGTTGAAATTTCAAGATTTTGGAATTTATTCATTTTTTCAAGATTAAACAGATGCTTTATTGTTTCAAAATTAAATATATACCTCATTTTTTCAAGATTAAACGTCAAGATACAAGGTAAATGCTTTTCTCTTTACAAAGAGAAGGAATTATTCTAAAACTCTACTAATATCTTAATTACATTATGTACAATACAATGAAAATAGCAAAATTTAAAGAACAGTGTTTTAACTTACTGTGTTTGATAATCTGCAGACTATTGGCATGACATTAATGTTAGATGAGATAATCAATTATGTCCAATCCTTGTAGAATCAGGTTGAGGTGAGTTGAAAATTTTTTTATCTTTTTTCCTTTTTCAACCAATGTTTCATTCCAATAAACAATATAAATATATATATATGTATATATATTTATATATATATGTATGTATGTATAGCTAGGGTGTATGTGTATATGCCTATACATATGTACACATATATGTATGGTATAATACTGTGGTGTTAAAGGGTGTTTGAAAGTTTAAGATTAGTTTGAAGGTGAATTCTGATGATGATAGGGAAAAAGATAAAGACACTGATGACAAGTATTGGAGTGACTAAAATAGATGAAATTTTACTTTGGTTTCCTTTTTTAGTGTCTATTTAGTTGCACTTTTGATAAATGCAGTTGAGTAGCATGGTTTCCTAGACAACAATGAATCAAGTTTGAGTTTAGTTTTGTATGAATTTTTTAGACTTAGACCATGTTTGAGTTCTATTTGACATAAAAATATAAAAGTCTTTAATGAATTTTGAGATGTTCTTTGAGTTTTTTTTTTAAATTTATTTTCTAATAGAATTTATCTAATTAATATTTTTTATTTTTTATTTTAGTGATAGGAATATGCATTAACAGTAATTGTTCAAGGCAATTGCTCAGTTAGATTTAAAGTAATTTTGAAAATTATGTGTTTTTTTTTTTTACTTATTTTTTAATTTTGTTTGATTTTTAATAGTTATATATAATAATGTTTTCCTATTATTCTTTTAGAAATGTTGTTGTTGGTTAGATGTGAATGCTAACAAGGTTTGTACTATATCTTAACTTTTAAGTGAGCTAGAAAATTGGACCAATGTAATTTACAAAATTGGAAAATGATTGGCACTAGGTTTTGTAATTAGTCTATAGGGAAGCACACGGGGCTTAGTAATTTTGACTCTTAGTTCTATAATGACTATTCATGAAGGTTGAAAGCACTACTGAGTTTATGTAGATTAATTTTCTTTATTTTCCTTTGGATTTGTGGTTTTTTCTGAAAAACTCTAACTGAAACCCATATATAATGAAACTTTCTTCAAGTTCAGGATAAAGGGATAAAAAATGTATAAAAGCTCCAACCTTTCATCCTATTTCTAATTTTACTATGAGAGGCTTTTTGAGTTGTTAAGTTATTTTCAAAAAGAACTTTTCTAATTAATATTTTTTTTTTGTTTTAATGACAGGACTAGCTGTTAACAATGATTTTTCAATACATTTGTCCATTTAGATTTTAGGTAATTTTGAAGATTGTGTGTTTTACTTTTAAATATTACTGTATTTTTTTATTTTTAATAGTTATTTATTCTATTTTTTTTTATTTTATAAAATTATCATTGGTTTTAATTAAATAAGACCAATATTTGTTTGATTATTCTAGGCTATAATTGGTTTTGATGGCTATAAGTTTATTAATTTATGCTTTTTATCCTTTTTTACTATTAATTATATATTACTATACTTTATATGTGTTGGTTTTATTATTAGTTATTCATAATTACTTTGAATTATAGATTTATCTATAGGTGCTTCATAGTATATTTTATTTTCAATACTTTATCTTCTTCTATCCATCGTGCAAGTTTTGTCATTATTAAAATCATATATGTTTTAAAAGTTATTGAAAAAGAAATTATCTTATTGACATAAATGTCTACTATAAGGCTAATAATAGTAATATACTTTCTTTTTCATTTAAATGTCTATTACAGGGCTAATTAAAATGATTGTTTGACATACACTTTGTCTCATATTTATGGTTATGCTTCTTTGCTCTTAAATTATATTTCCTTATAGTTCTTTTTGAAGTATTTGAAGTAGGTGAGAGGTGAAAGAGAATTAGGGAAATAAGATGTAGAAAGGATAAAGGTGAGTAAAGAGATATTAAAGAAGGTAGGACTTTGAATTGATCATTATATTAACTCTTTTTTTTTGTTTTAAGTCAAATTCTTTGTTTGCATAATTGATAACATGTTTTTCTATTTAACAAGCATTGTTAGTCTTGAAAAAAAATACTTTACATGTATTCAGTTTATTAATAAATTCTTGTATGCTCTTTTCGATACTCTTAGTACATTAACTTTGATTTTGTCATTATATTATTATGTTAACTACTTTTATCATCTATTACATACTTAACATATCATAGAAATGATATAGGCATGTTACTTTTAAATATACTATTAAGCCTTTTAGGCATTTAGTGGGTTTATGTGGTATTTAGGTTAATATTATTGTCAATAATAAGTTTGAAATGATTACTTCAACTTAAATATTAGTTATTGATATTAACTACCTTTATATGAGATTCAAGTTGTGAAAGATTTTGAGGAGATTCACTTAGTTGTCACGCATACATCATGTAATTAGAGAGAATAAATGGAAGGCCTTAGCTTTTATTATGATCAAATGTTTCGTAATTAATGGAAGGACATTTTAGTATTCTAAATGTTTTATTGCATTATAAACATTGCATGCATGAACTTTTTGTTTGTTTATACTTTTTTTTAGCTATTTTTATATTGCTTTGTCTATTTTACCTATAATTGAAATGTGTTTCTTAGTTACTTTTATATTGCTTTTTCTATTTTACTTATAATTGAATCTAACTCTATTTCATTACAATTTCATATTGTTTCTACTTTGTACAATGTAAGAGAATACAAGCTATATCTTTCAATGTTTTTAGTCAAACCGACAACCAAATTTTTTTTTATTATTTCTTCAAAGATTTTGTGCTACAAACCAAAAAAATTAAAAGAATTAAAAACCTTTCGAGCTTTACGCACTAGGATATATGATTCCCCTAGAAATCAAGATTAAACTTATCATAGCCAAAATAACTTGTTAGGCTTATGAGTTTTTTGTTTCTCTAACATTTAAGTATATCAAGTTTTTAACTTTAATCACTTAAAGTAAAAGTTAAAAACTCTATTATTAGACTACATGATGTTTGGTATGATTGTGAATGAATTGAGCATAAACAAATATCATTTTGTTCGTGATGTGTTTGTTTAACTAACGAACCATGAAATGTTACTTGTAATCAAGTGTTAAGATTAATAAACGAACAGAAATCAAGTTTGTGTATGAACTGTTCATTAAATGCATTATAAATGTTTACAAATGAACCAAATATGAATGAATTTTATTATATTTGTAATTGTTTATTTAATTAATAAATTTTAAAATATTGTTCGTGATCATTTGTTAAACTTAATAAACGAATATAAACGAAAAAAAATCAAACATATTCATAATTGTTCATTAAAAGTTTGGTTAATTTACACCCCTAATGGTTGGCAAATATAAAATTAATAGTTAATTAATATGCTATTAATTTTATATAATAATTAGGTATTTTGAATTTATTATTTAATCATATATTTATTTTTCATGGCAAAAAAAATCATATACTTATTTTATCTAATTAAGTTATATATTTGTATTCACATTTTTATTTTATTTTTCATTTAATAAGATTACTTTTATTTTATTTTTTTGTTTAATTATTAATTAATGGATTAAAGTGAAAGACTTAATTGACAAATAAACAAAAAAATTTGTGTGATATCGAATTGAATGAAAACATTGTTCTAATAAAAGATTACCTTTATATATACTAATATGCAAACCTGTGATATGTTGTGAGTTTATTTTAAAGATTTTTATGTTAGTTGTTCAAATAAAAGATAGCAGTGAAGATAATTAAATCAAATTAATATTAAAATAAAAGACAATAGTAAAGATAATTGAATCAAATTAAAGTCAAAGTTTTAAGTTTAACATGAAAATGGTTTTAAAAAAAAGAACAATAGTTAAATTCAAAGTTACAACTCTAAAAATTTATATGTAGCATAATAATATATGTTCCTTTATTTAAAATTTAAATAAAATGCCTGAATTTATTGCTTTTATGGATCATTCATGTTCCTGCAATGAAGGTAAAAAGAAATTCAGTGTCATGTTGAGGCTTTAGATGGCAAGGAATATGTATTGTCTGTGTTTAGCTTATAAGATTTCATGTTGTGGCCGTAAATACTCTATAGATAAATTTTTGTTCAATAGTAAGGTTACAAAAAAGTACATATTCCTTCTTTTTAGGCTATTCATAATAGCCTTCATGTGCTAAAAAAGATAAGAAATGATCAAGTCATAAAGGATGCACAATACACAATTTAAAATTTAAAAACCATTCACAAAGGTAATAATAAAAAATTTTAGTGTGAAGAAACCCAAGATAACAAAAGGTTCCACATTTTCCATCTTACTTAAAACCAACTAAAATTTTTAAAGATACAAAGTACGAACCCGTAGGCTATGGATACTTGTAATGGTGAAGCATTAGCATATCCACCAATAGATATAAAGACTTAAAACTCTACCAATATAGGTATAACACCCAACTTTTTAGTGAAAACAAAAACAAATAAGAAACACAATTCATTATGCTTATTCTAAATTGATGTATCAGTCATTGTTTTATGTTAAACTGTTTGAAGTTTTTTGTAAACCAAAGAGACTTCAACATTTGGATTTCGAATTCAATGCCTTTCATCAAAAACTTGGTAACCCCATTCTATGTCAAGCAACTTTTCACCTAGTAATCAAAGTTGCTCAAAAGTTGTAATTAGCAATTCAAATTTTGACCTTAATACTTTATTTATCAAAGAATCCCTAATAAAAAATTTATTTTTCCTAATTTGCAAAAAAATAAATTTAAATCAATTAAGCCTAAACTATATGAATGATCATATGACAAAAAAATACCATAAAAATGCTACTTAATCACAAGACATGTAAAAAAGAAGCTTGAAATTTATTACAAAGAAAAGCTTTTAAAACTGCATTAAAAGTTGAAAGTCATGTGATAACATTTATATTATAAGTATCTTTATGACAGAGCAAATAAAAATTATTTTCATTGTAAAGATAACTGAACTTTCTCAATTCAAAATGACAATAAAATCAAAATTGGACCTTCTCAATTCAAAAGGATAATCATTTTCTCAATACTCTACTTTCACTCAGATATTAACAAGGAATGTATAAACAAACTAATATTTATTACAAAGAAAAGTTTAACAAAAATGCCTGAAAGGTTGAAAGTCAATTGATAACATTCATATTTTATGTACCTTAATGATAGGCATGTCATAACTATTTATATGCAACTTCAAACAAAAAAAATAAACTAACTTCTTTGATAACAATGAAAACTACACAAAAGGCTAAGATATCAAATATTAAGCAATCATGGCAACAATTTCATAGCCAAAATAAATATTACATCTTACACAATTTTTTATTTTCAATTAATCAACCAATAAAGGCAAAAATAAACTTATCATCAAAAAATATTTACCATAAAATTTTCGAAATGATTTAGAGAAATTAGTAACTACTCTAGCATTTTCATGATCTAGATAAAGCAAAGTGCTAGAATCACTCAAATTAATATCAATGGATAAAAGCATAGTTGAATCGCTATCACCTAATTGTCTATTAAGAGGAATTGAACTATTTTCACCTACATCCACTTTGTTATAACGTATAGATCTGTGGACTTACTGGTAGACATGGATGAAAGAAAGTCACCACCAATCTTTTTTGGCTAGGTGTGGTTGATCACCTGATTGAATCTGATCTACAAAATAGATGTTAGGTTCGAGAGTCGATTACACATGAAAAAAGTTGTAGCACCCTCACAATGCTCATTTAATGGTGGTATCGATTTTGATTTCAAATTATCCAAGCCTTGATTATTTTTATGATTTACTAAATAACTTAATATTAAAAATTAACCCTAAAATTATCCCAATAGTTTGGTAGCAATTTAGGATAATTTTTTCACCTCATGAGTATTTATGGAGACTAATGTCTCACTCTGAAGAGGTTTTGTCATCAGATTTATTAGTTTTTATTCCATAAAGAAAACAGTAAACTTTTCAATTTTTTATTTTCATTATTTTGAAAACATTATTTACAAAGTTTTTTTTGAAAGATTTTTTTTATTTTTTTTTTGAATTATTTTTTTCTTCTTTCAAAAATACCAGTGGTGGAATTTGTTTTTCTTTAAAAAAACTAGAAAATAAAAAATGGGTTAAAAAATTAAAATCAAATCAAATCAAATCCAAAAATAAAAATAAAATGAAAAAGAAAAAACTTATGATCGGGTCAAGTCAGAGCGCGAATCAACACGCGAGTCATCGGGTTTGCGCGAAGATCTTGGCCGGTTCAAAACAACATCATGTTGGGCTAGTGTATATGGCACCTCTCAACATTTTTTTCTCAAAATCACCCTAGGCTCTCTCTCTAAATTCAATTTCCTCTGACTTCTCTTTAAAAAATATGTCAATAAATTCAACCAAAATTTGAGAATCTCATCGGTTTCTGAGAATGTGGTTGAAAAATTCAACAAAAAATTGGAAAACCCATCGATTTTTGAAAAACCTATCGAATTCTAGAAATATCACTATAAACTTCAAAACCCCACGAGAAAAACCATAAAAAAATTCATACTTTCACTGAAAAATTCTTTCAAACCCAGAAAAACCCAAAAAACCTAGATTTCTTCAAACGTTTCCTAGATTTCTTCAAATTTCATCAAGATCACTCCTAGAACCTTTCAGAATCCCAATTCTAACCCAAAAACCTAAAATCAAGCCTTCATCTTCGAATTGAACCTAAAATCCTAGAACTAAACTTCCCAGAACCCTTTTTGTCAAAAATTCTTCAAACATTTTTTTCTCAAATAACTTTTTCTCCTTAAATTTTTTGTGTGTCCATCCTCTGCTAGAATTGGTCCAATTTATAGGTAGTCTTAAGAGGATTTTTAGGAAACGAGCAAAATCAATCCAGACTTGAATCATGGGATTGATTCTATCCAAGAGTGATTTTAGGTTTCTGATTTGATTCCAATTAACTTCACTAGTCAACTTTCCATTAAAAATCTTTGATTCTGGTTAGATTCAAATTTTCTTATCCCTTGACAGATTTGGACAAAAAGAAGAGAAAAGAAAAAAACAAAAAAAATAGTAATAATAATAATAATAGTAATAATAAATTATTTAATCAGGCCCAAACATTAATGGGCCTAATTAGGCTCAAACATAACTAGGCCTAATTGGGCCTAGTTGGGCCCAAACACAAATGAGTGTTTACAGCTGCCCCTTTTTGTACATCCTTATTAGACATGAATGTTGCAAAGCCCTAGATACCCACTCCATTTGAGTCGAGTTAAAAATGATCTTCGAATTTAAAAAATGATCTAGATGAAACCAAGATTAGGTGACCAAGACTAAACCACAAGTCAAGGTGAAGTAGCCAATAGCCAATTAAGGTTAAGAATAAATGATCGAGATGAAACTATGAATCATAAGGGATGATCGGGACTAAACCAAGATCAAGGGACCGGGATGAAATCATGAGTCAAAATAAAGCGACCAAGATCGAGTCGAGGTCAAGAATAAATGACCGAGGTGAAATCACAAATCATAAGGGGTGATCTAGACTGAGCTAAGATCAGGGGTCTGAGATGAATCCATAAGTTAAAATAAAATGATTAAGATCGAGTCGAGGCCAAAAATAAATGATCAGAGCGAAACCACAAATAATAAGGGATGATATAGTTTGAGCCAAGATCAAAAAACCAAGATGAAATCACGAGTAAAAATAAAGCGATCAGGACTGAGTTGAGGTCAAAAATAAATGATCAGGGTGAAATCACAAATCATAAAAAATTATCTAGATTGAGTCAAGATCAACTGACCGGGATAAAATCATGAGTCAAAATAAAGTTATCAGGATCGAGTCGAGGTTGAAAATAAATGATTGAGATGAAACCATAAATCATAAGAGATGATCTGAATTGAGCCAAGATCAAGTGACTGGGATGAAACCATGAGTCAAAATAAAGTGACTAGGATCGAGTTAAGGTCAAAAATAAATGATCGGGATGAAACCACGAATCATAAAAAATGATCTAGATTGAGCCAAGATCAAGTGACTGAGATGAAATCACGAGTCAAAGTAAAATGACCAAGATCGAGTTGAGGTCAAAAATAAATGATCAAGATGAAACCATGAATCATAAGAAATGATTTGGATTGAGCCAAGATCAAAAGAGTGGATAATGTAAGTGCATGTCCTATCTAAAATGCAAATGAAACATCAATTGTGGTACTACGACTTCTGTATTCTCATTTCTGCACATCATTAGCATAGAAACCATCTTTTGTTACCTTGCATATTCATTTTCACTACACATTTTAGCGAAAAAATCATCTTTCATTAACCTGAATACACATCTTTGGCAAAAAAACTATATTTCATCAACTTACATGTTTATCTTTCGCAAAGAAACCATCTTTCATCAATTTGAATATTTATCTCCACCCCAAAGAAAGTCATGAAAGTCAATTTCCCTTTTTTTTTTAGGAGGCATTCGCCCTTTATCCTTATCTCTTTTAATTTTTCAAGGTAACATATAACTTCTTATGACTTTGTTTAGTTATTAATCATTATCCTAATTTCAAAGTGTGGGATACAAGTTATGCATTTCTCCCATTCATGGTAAAAAGAAAGGACAAATATATTGGTAATGTATAGAACTAAAAAAGACTAATAAAGCGATTTTCATTTGTTTGGATAAGCAATAAATTACAAATTATGATATAAAGATAAAAAAAAAGTATTCAGAAATGGCTATTTGGGGTAGTAATGCCCCAAAACAAATGATTAGATAACCATGACAATAAATCTTAGACCTCTTTCAAAAACTCAATCAAGATATGATGCCCTGACATTTCAAAGCTCTTTGAAATTCACTGTCCCTTGCTTATCTTCCAAGTGATGCCATGTTCTATTCACCCAAATTCAATTCACATTGCCTTTCAAGGTTTTCAATTTGAACTTTTTTATTTGGATCCAAGCTACCCTTTTGGGTTTTCAACTTGACCTTTTTTGTGTTTTTTTTATTTTATTTTCTTTTTGTTTAGGCTACCTTTTCGGGTTTTCAACTTGAACTCTTCTTTTTTTCTTTCTTTCTTTTTGAGCTAAGCAAAGTATTTCTTCACTGTATCAGAATTAACAGGACCAAAAAGTTCATTTCCATCCATTTCTGATAAAATTATTGCTCTTCCTAAAAATGTTCTTTTTACAACATATGGTATTTCCCAATTTGGGGTCCACTTCTCTTTATCATCATGCTGACTTGAAAGAATTCTTTTTAGTACCAACTTTTCCTCTTAAAATTGATAAAGTTTGATCTTTTTTTCGTGAGCTCTCATCATTCTCTTTTGGTACAATTGGCCGTGGCAAATGCCGTCAATTTCTTCTCTTCAATAAAGTTCAATTGTTCATAACGTTCTTGAATCCATTCAGCTTCTTCTAATCCTACTTCCTTTAAGACTCTTAGCGATGGGATTTTTACTTTTATTAGTAGTATAGCTTTCATTCCATAAACAAAAAAAAAATGAGTTACCTCAATAGAGATGCGTACGAAAGTTTGCTATGCATATAGAGCAAAAGATAACTTTTTGTGTCAATCTTTGTATGTTTCAATCATCTTCTATAAAATTCTCTTAATATTTTTATTTGTAGCTTCTACTGTCTCATTCATTTTTGGATAATATGGGACTGAATTATGGTGTCTGATCTTGAACTGGGCACATACTTCTTGCATCATTTTGTTATTCAAATTTTTTGTATTGTCTAAGATGATTCTTTTTAAAACCCTATATCTCTCTATAGATTATCTCTCTTTTGATGAATTTACAGATCACTGATCTAGTCACAGTTGTGAAAGAGATAATTTTGACCCATTTAGTGAAGTAATCAATCATTACAAAAATGAATCTACTTCCATTTGAGGCTTTTGGTGTGATAGGACCAATGACATCCATTTCTCACATAGAAAATAACCAAGGTGGTGCTATAACATATAAAGCACTGGGTGGAGCATGGATTTTAATTAACATAATTATGGCATTTATGACATTTCTGAGCATAATCAATGTAATCTTTTTCTATTGTCATCTAATAATATCTAGCTCGCATGACATGTCTTGCCATCATATGCTTATTTGTATGTGCTCCACATACGCCATTGTGAAACTTTCTCAATAATCTTTTTAGCTTTAGAGGCACTTACACAGCACAATAACAATTGGTCTTTGCCTCTTTTATATAAAATTCCATATCTAAAAAAAATCTCATAGTCAATCTTCACAAGATTCTCTTGTCATTTTCTATTGCTAGATCTGGGTACTGTTAATTCTTTAGATATCGTATGATATCATGGTACCAGGAGCAGCCACCCCCTCTTCTTCCAAGTTGGCACAATGTACTAGCATGTCTTTGATATCTAATTTGATAGGTTAAATTTTGGTAGTATCATCGATCTGTACTTTTATAGCCAAGCTAGCCAAGGTATCTACAATTTGATTTTCATCATGAGGTAAGTGTTTAAACTGAATTGCTTTGAATTGTTTACATAGCTCTAAGATGTACTTATGATAAGGAATAAGCTTTGAATTCCTTATTTCTTATTCACATTTTAGTTAATAAATAACTAGAACTGAATCCTCAAACACCTTTAATGTTTTAATTTTTCTATCCAAAGCAACATGTAATTCCATGACACAAGCCTTATATTAAGCTACATTATTGGTGCAGTTGAAATTCAATCTTATCGTAATAAGGTAATAATGTTTTGTTAGAGATATTAAAACTACTCCAATCTCATGCCCTATGATATTAGCAGCCCCATCGAAATACATCTTTCATATCTCTTTATTATCTTCTTCAAACTCTGAGATAGCCATTAGTTCTTTATATGAAAAATCAAGCTTCATGGGTTCATAATCATCAGCGGCCCTGTCTGCTAAGAAATTAGCAATAACACTTCATTTGATTACTTTTTGGCTTACATATACTATGTCATATTCTGAAAGCATCACTTACCATCTTATAATTCTTCTTAATAGTAAAAGCTTTTCGAAGATGTATTTGATGGGATCCAGTTTACCTATGAGTCAAGTTGTATGATAAAGCATGTACCACTTGAGTCTTTTAGCTGTCCAAGCCAAAGTACAACACATTTTTTCTAGTGATGAATACTTGGACTTATATTCTATGAATTTCTTGTTTAGGTAATAAATAACTTTCTCTTTCTTATCTGATTCATCTTATTGGCTTAGCACACATCCCATTGATCCCTCATGTATCACTATGTATAAAATCAATGGTTTTTCTAAAACAGGAGGTGCTAATATTAGAGGGTTTGATAAGTACTACTTAATTTTATTGAAGGCTTCTTGACATTGTTCATTCCACTCTCTAGGATTATTCTTCTGAAAGAGTTTGAAAATAAGGTCACATTTAAGAGTGAATTGAGAAATGAATCGGTATATATAGTTCACTCTGCCCAAGAAACCTCAAACTTTTTTTATGTGCTTGATGGAGATAAATTCTAAATAGCTCAAATTTTGTTCGGGTCGACTTTTATCTCTCTTTCACTGACTATAAATCCTAACAGCTTCTTTGACTTGGCTTCAAATGTACATTTGGCTGGATTCAATTTGAGCTGAAACTTTCTCAATCTCTCAAACAATTTTCTGAGATTGACTACATGATTTTCTCTCTTTTTAGATTTTATAATCATATCATCTATGTACACTTTAATCTCTTTATGCATCATATCATGAAAAAGTATTACTATGACCTTCTGATAGGTTACCTCAGTATTTTTTAGTCTAAAGGGCATGACCTTTTAATAAAAAGTTTCTATATAGTGATAAAAGTGGTATTTTCTATATCTTTTGGAGTCATTTTTATTTGATTATAGTCAGAGAATCCATCTATGAAAGAAAGTACTGAATGTTAAGTTGTATTATCCATCAAAGTATCAATATGAAGTAGGGAAAAATTATCTTTAGTGTCAACTTTGTTCAGATCTCTATTATCTATACATATTTATACCTTTTTATTCGTTTTAGGGATAGATACTATATTAGCCACCCATTCAGGATATTTGGTCACTTGTAAGAAGCTTGCATCAAATTACTTTTTAACTTTTTTTTTTTTAATTTTTAACAGTATTTCTGGCTTCATTCTTCTTAGCTTTTGCTGCATCGATTTACATTCTGACTTCAATGGTAGCCTATGTTCCACTATTTCAGTGGTGAGTCCAAGTATATCTTGGTAGGACTAGGCAAATACATCCACAAACTTTTGGAGTAAATCTTTTAACCATGTCGGTCAACAATTGGGAGTGAAGTGCCAATCTTGACTTTTTTCTTATTTTCAGCATCACCTAAAGTGATCAATTCAACCACCTTTTGATGAGGCTTAATGGATTTATCTTTATGTGCAATTAGCCTCATTAAATTTAGAGACAAAGTGTATTCTTCAAAATTTTCTTCAATATCAAGTTCATTGGTATTAATTGAATTTTCAAAGTTAAACCTTGGATTATTGTCATGGTTACCTTTGCATTCATTTGGGAACCTGAAAGTTGATAGAATAGGAAATATTGGCAAGAAACTTTGATGGTGGAATGAATGGAAAAAATGAACAAAATACATGCTCTTACTTTTATTGAAATAATAAAAAATAAAAGGCCCAAACATAAGAGTTAATCCTAATACTTTCGGGCATAAGTAATTAAGAGATGTGATTAAATTGAAGAAAAATAAAAAAAAACAATAGGCATTCGAATGACCCTCAAATTCTGTAATTCATATCCCAGTGGACAGGGATAAACCAAAGTTTCCTCATCTTGACTTCCATCACACACCATGTTAATGGACAACGTGGTAAAAGCTTCCTCTCATTTTAGTTCTTCTTTTGTGTCCCTTTCAGCTCCTCGGTGTATGTATCTTCTAAGAATAAAAGTTTTATTCAAATGTGAAAAGATCATTGATTCTTTCTTTGTCCTTCTGCTGTTATTCTGCCATTCCTCAATCTCATAACCCAATTTAGATCTACAGTTATAATCCTTAATCTTAGGAATCTTCTTTATCCTTTGAAGGCTTTTACCCAAGTCAAACGCGATACTCTAACCTTTGTTAACCATCTGATTAATCATAATTTAACTGAATTTAATTCATTCACCCACTGCATTAATAGGTTCAAAAGATTGGTAAGAGCACTTCAATGATTATTCTGTTGCTTCCACATATGAGGCATTTATAAGTTAGGTTACCGGCATATCTTTTATCCCAGTCACAATCACCAATTATCCTTGTACATTGAATTTAATTTTTTGATGCAATGAAAAAAGGATGGTGCCCGTCTTGTGAATCCATAATATTTTCAATAAGTAGCTGTATGATGAAGAGATATCTATGACTTAAAATTTTATGTTGAATACACACAGCCAGATCTGTATAGACAACTCAATATCTTTCAAGACTTCTCGTCTAATCTTGTCAAATGCTCGAAGTACCATCTGGCTATCTTAGATATAAGACATATTAAAGGGTGGTTTGGCCAAGGTAGACATTGGTATAACATTAATAGCTGATCCAATAAAGGCTTTAGCTACTATATGACCTTTACATTTAATAGTGATGTGCAATGTCTTGATGCTTCTTCTACTCTCAGATGGAATCTCTACTAAATTTTTACCAAGTGATTCACATATTTCACAAACACATTATGGGCCACATAAACCTAATTCAATACCTTTAGTAAGGCATTGCGATGTAGTTTAAATTTTAAAAAAAGTGATAGTAGGGAAATTTTAGCTAGCATCTTATTCAATTACTCTACCATAGAGTATTTGCTATGCTTGACTAGCTTTAAAAACTTACAGGTTTTTTTTTTAAGCACAAACTTTAGGGTATTTTTCTTTGGAGTCACTGGTTTGATTTATTTTTTTTTAAGTTATCAGAGTGTAACATCTTTCACTTCTAGTTATGCCCCATACCTTTATTGGCAATTTTAGATTTAGCATATGCTACCCTTGAGTAGTCACTTCACATTCATATCTTCAAGGCACTGCTTTGTTATTTTTATAAAGAAATGGGCATGAAACTTTGAGAGCTACTGGCTTGAGAACAAACTTATTCTTAATTGATTGTGGCTTTTCCTTACAACATATAGTAATAGGTTTTGGCACTCATCTATTTGTCATAGCCACTCCAATGTCTTTCGAGGCTATTAACTTTTTGTATAATTTTATTTGGTAAGAGTTTATTAGCTTTTGAACTTTACCACAGAATTACTTGCAGACATCAATTGAATGTTTTGGTACCCTACGTGATACTTACATCTTTGGTTTGGGATGTATCTGTCCATATAAGTGCATGGTGCTACTAGTGGTATCAATCTAGCTTCATATAAGGCCCCATACAACTAGCTAAATGGCATCTTAAGTTCTTCTACTCTCTCTTTCATATGTTTTTCACCCACATCCAAAGCATTGATTGTATGACTAGACAGGTGGTTCCTATTAACATTGGGTATTGAATTCCCACTAGTGTCAAAACTTATTAACCCTTTTTTAATCAAGTTTTGTACCCTATGCTTGAAGAAAATATAGTTTTTAGTATAATATCCTGCTACTCCAAAATGGTAATCGTAGTGGGCATTAGAATCATACCATTTAAGATAATAGGGTTCAAGCTGTTTGGCAGGGATATGAGCAATTAAATGGTTATTGTAGAGTTTTTGATATAGCTTCATATAGCTTATGGTGATAAAGTCAAATGTAGATTTTTTTTTTGTTCATGGTTTTTTAGTATTATTTGTAGTGTTGACTGGGTAAGCAAAAGATCTTGATGAAGATTGATAAGATGGTTGGGTGGTTATCTAGTAAAAAGATGTAGAAGTATGGTTCACCGTGTGATGGTATGTAAGGTAGATAGGTCAAAAGTAGTTTTTAAATTGCTACCCTTTAAGACTTACAGCTTAAGTCTCACTCTCTTTCTTCTTAGGTGCTCTTTTGAAAGATTCACCTCATTCAAGCTTACCATTTTTATAGCGTTTTCGATAATCTTTCTTGAAATCACCATATCAGTAAAGTTTTTAGTTGTATTTTTTATCATCTTCTTGTAATAGGGTAATTTTAGAGTGTTTACAAATAGCACATTAGTTTTCTTCTCTATTGAGAGAGTTTATACTCGAACAGTCACATCCCACCACTTTTGAGTTTATTGCTTGAAGGATTCAAATGCCTTTTTTTTCATTACTTACAGAAAAAGACGATTAAGAGCCATGTCAATAATATGGTAATACTGATTAATAAAAGACCTGATTAGATATTTTCATGTCTTTATGTGAGTCTCATCTAACTGAATATACCACCTTATTGAATATCTAGTTAAGCTATCTTGAAACCATGCATAAGTAACTTCTTATTACTAGTATGTGCTACCATTTTACGATAGTACATAGTGATATATGTGATAAAACACTTAATACCATTATACTTCTCAAACTTTGATACTTTAAACTTAGGTGGCATCACCACATCTGGTATTAGGTAAAGTCCTACAACATCATTGGATCTATAAAAATCCATTCCCTTTACAGCTCTTAATCTTTCTTTAAGCCTACTTATGGCCTGATCAGTTTTAGAACTCTTTAAAGGCACAACTATTTGTTACTTCTCTTTCTCCTTTACTTTATCTGTAATAGGGAGTTGAGTGAGTTTAGCTATCTTTTCAGCATAAACAGGATTATCATAACTTTGGACATTCTCATAACTAGGTGCATAAGTCATTCTCGAGTAATTGTATTTTAAAAAAGTTACCTATTATGGTTGGAATATTATGGCAGTTTGAGTTTATTATAGATAAAAGCCTAAAGGACATGCCGATTCAATAGCTCATGTGAAGTATCTTTTTCCACTAATTTTCCTTTATTTATTTTTTTCAGGGCTTCTAGAATCTTGCTCAACTTTTCTTCTAGTGCCTCTTGGGCTTTTTATATCTATTTAAGGTAACTTGTATTATCTTGTTCTATCTTGCTAGTTCGAGCTCGGGTATTGTATTGATGTATAGCTATTCTTACACCTTAGTACCACAATTAAAGATTCAAGGATGATTTCATGATAATGAATGAATGAATGAGTATGATACAAATGCATGAAAAAAGAAAAAAAAAGAAAAAAATATTTACATTTTTAAAAAATCCAACAAAAGAAAACTTTCATTTATTCCATAAGAGTCTGTTTTACATCAAACCTAATACTGTTCCCATATAGAAATGCCTAACTTGCTCATACTGGTCTTTAGTCTCTTCAATGAAGTTTAACAATTTCTGTCCATGCTCTCTTGTTGGTGTAACCGAAGCTTTTAGTGCCTCAACCTTTTTTGCCATCTTACCTACTTTGATTATGGCCTTGTCTATCTGAGCTGTGAGGTGCTCTGTGTATCTTTATATTTTCAACCCTTCTTTTTTATCGTACCATACCTGATAGGATAACTCTTTATGCTTTTTCGTGAGGATTTTGACATAATTTTTTTATTCATTCAACTTTGATGTCAGAGTTAGAATGTAGTTTAAAAGCCATTGATTCTTTTGCTCAACCTCCATAAAAGCATATTTTATTTAGGCACACTCTTCTTTCAACTCTTCATTTTCACGAACTAGATTGGTGTTGTTTATTTCTTTAGCCTGTACATGCATGTGCAACCTCTTATGTTCTTGTCATAGCTCTTTCAGCTCCTTAAGGGCATCATTTCGTTTTCTAATGACTTTTTAGGCTTTACTGTATCCTTTAGAGATCCTATGGACTTGGATTTTTAATTTTTTTACTTTATTTTACCACTGGTCATTTTCTTCTTATAGCTTCAAAATTTCTTGCTTCAATTTCTCCTTTTCCATTTTATGCTCTAACTCAAAAAACTTATTGCTTAACTTTTGGGCCACTAGTAAGTGATGATCTTGAGGCATAAATATAATTTTTTGACCTTTTTTATTTCTCCAAATCAGATATCTTTGAGTGACTCTATCAGTGAATGGCCATAGGCTTGAGGCATAAATATAATTTTTTGACCTTTTTTATTTCTCCAAATCAGATATCTTTGAGTGACTCTATCAGTGAATGGCCATAGGCTTACTCTCTTGGACTTTTCTAAACCTTAATCATGTTATCAATCTTCTAAAAAAATTTGGGTTCCCCATATGAACAATCAAACTAGTTAAGCTTGGAGGTCATAAGAGTAAACTGTTCAGCTCCATGCTGTCTCCTTACCATTAATGTGCGATACTCGTTGACCCTTATAGACCTAAAAGTGGAACCCTTGTCTCATCTCCACATTAATACAACATAGGTTCCCTGTCTATCTACGAAGCTAACCATTTTACCTGACCCACTATGAGCCCTTATAGTAGACATTTTCACTCCTTTTGAGTCTTTGTTTCTGGCCAAATGCTCTAACAATACTCTGTAATCAGACTTTGAATGTAGAAATAAAGCTTAGAGAAGGCATTTTTCTTGCATTCGAGATGACTTTTCATCCCTTTATATATAATAAGGGTATGCAACCCATGAAGCATGCTTTATCATTTTGCTTACAAAAAGTCAGTGATCTGATGGTTTCTACCAAGATAGCTGGTGTAAGATTACACCCTCTTTCAATCTACTTAAATAAATTAACCATTTTTATCTCAATATAGCCTAAAGCCTTGAGAAAAATGACCAACCCATATATGGCAAGAGTAAATGCATTCATTCCCTGATTATCATTTAGATGCTTGATAATAAAATCTCGAAGCACTTTCCATAGAATACCCTTGTGATCTTTTTTCTCTTAGATGTATGAATCTATGACCTCTTTTCCCACTCATAGTATCTAACCTAGCTTCCTGTGACTTTCTTATTTGTATTTCTTCATGTATACTCTATCTGGATATAGTAGATGCATACCCACTAGAGTTGAGTACTCTTTTATTATTGGTACTGTATCAACCTCATTCATGATGAAACATCAATAGGAAGGATCCAAAAACTATACCATCACCTTGATAAGTGAGTGATTGACCTCTACTGACAAGAGATATACAATATGCCCAAACTTCTCACAAAAAGCCTCCACCTTAAAAGGGTCATATAATTCAACATGTTTGATTAGCTTTTCAAATCATTATATTTAAGGAATAGGCGAACTTTTCTTGATAATGTAGAGATATAACCCTATGGTAAGCAATCTCATTCTTTTCACTACTTTTTTCTCTCATTCTATCTTCACCTCTATGAGAAAGTCACATTTGAATAGCATAGATGAGGTGCAAACCTGGTGTTCTATGGAATCCATGAGAGTTTTTGTTGAAATAGCTTTGGGGTAAAAATATTATGTAATTTGTAAACTTGTTTATGAATGTGCATAAAAGGAAAAGAAATAAAATAAGACAAAGAAATTGGTTAGTCAATAAAACATAGAATAAATACTATAAAGTAAGATGACCTTAGATTTAGGGTAACTATAAAGGGTGAAAAAATAAGGCTTTATCTATAGTTGGGCCGCCCTTAAGGTTTACTATATGCGGTTAGGGTTAATTCTAAAAGGTTCTCAAATTATTCTCTACATCATAATCTATTATAAACTAGTAAGGCACCTCAATTCTCACCCATTATAGGCTTCAAACGAAAAGAGTTCAATCTAAGCGAGGTATTTTGTAAGCCCATGAGGAGACATGAGATCTCACGAGGGCATAGATGCTTCACTCCCTCCTAAAGGTAGAGCTCGAATGGAAGGTTTATGTTATACACATGCAAATGAATGACAGATATATACAATAAATAATTAGGCAAACATAAGCAATGAAAAGTAAGTAGCTATACGCAATGAAAAGTAAGTAGCTATACACAATGAAAAAGAAAATAAATAATAAAGCGAATATAAACAATAAAAAGGAATAAAATAATTTAATACTTATTAAGCAAGGCTTGGATAATAAGAAATCATTTACTTGCTTGACTCTCAATGTCTCTAGCAGAGTCATTAAACTATCATAACGTATAGATCCGTGGACTTATCACTATACATAGATGAAAGAAAGTTGTCACTAATCTTTTTTGGCTAGGTGTGATTGGTCACCTAATTAAATTTGATCTACAAAATAAATGTTAGGTTTTGGAGTTGGTTACGCATGGGAAAGGTTATAGCACCCTCACAATGCCTATTCAAGGATGGTTCCATTTTTTATTTCAAATTATCCAAGCTTTGATCATTTTTATGATTTACTAAATAACTTAATATTGAAAATTAACCCTAAAATTGTCCAAATAGTTTGGTAGCAATTTAGGATAATTTTCTCACATCATGAGTATTCATAAAGACTAGTATCCTACTTTGAAGAGACTCTGTCGTCAAATTTATTAATTTTTATTCCATAAAGAAAATAGTAAACCTCTCAAATTTTTTTATTTTTATTATTTTTAAAACATTATTTACAAAGACATTTTTTGAAAGATTTTTCTTTTTTTTTTGAATTATTTTTTTCTTTTAGAAACACTAGTGGTAGAGATAATTTTTTTTTATTTTTTCTTTAAAAAACCAAAAATAAAAAAGGGGTTAAAAAAGTAAAATAAAATAAAATAAAATCAAAAAATAAAAATAAAATAAAAAAGAAAAAACCTGCAATCAGGTCGAGTTATAGTGTATATCAATAAGCAGGTGATCGGGTCTGCGAGCGAATCTTAGTTGGTTTAAAACGATGTCATGCTGGGCTAATTTATATGGCACTTATCAGCATTTTTCTCAAAATCACCTGAACCTTTCTCTCTCTAAATCCAATTTCCTCTTACTTCTCTATAAAAAAGCCATCGATAAATTCAACCGAAAATTAGAAATCTCATCGGTTTTTGGGGATGTCGCTACAAAATTCAATCGAAAACTAAAAAATCCACCGATTTCTGAAAAACTTATCAGATTCTAGAAATCTCATTGAAATCTCGTCGGAAACTTCAAAACCCCATTGAAAAAACCATCGAAAAATTCATACTTTCACCGAAAAATTCTTCAAAACCCATAACAACCCAAAAAACCCAAATCTCTTCAAATTTCATCCAGATCACTCCCAGAATCCTAATTCTAACCCAGAAACCTAAAATCAAGCCCTCAACTTCAAATTGAACCTAAAATCTCAGAACTGAACTTCCTAGAACCTTTTTTGCCAAAAATTCTTCAGACATTTTTTTCCAATAATTTTCTCTCATCAAATGTTTTTTTTATGTCCATCATCTGTTGGAATTTGTCCAATTTATAGGTAGTCTTAAGAGAATTTTTAGGAAACGGGCATAATCAATATAGACTTGAATCCTGGGATTAATTTTATCCAAGCGTAATTCTAGATTTTTGATTTGATTCCGATTAACTTCATCGGTTGACTTTGCATTAAAAATCCATGATTCTGATCAGATTTAGATTCCTTATCCCTTGGCAAAATTGGACAAAAAGAAGAGAAAAGAAAAAAGAAAAAAATAATAATAAACTATCTAATTAGGCCTGGACATCAATGGGCTTAATTGGGCCCAATGAAATTGGCCTAATTATGCCTAAATGCAAATGAGCCTAGTTGGGTTCGGACATAAATGGGTGTCTATACACTTTATAGTTGCTAGAACCAACAAAATCATCATAACTATGTGGTCTATTAATAAGTGAAGTGAACTAAACCTTATAAAGGCATTCTTGGGCTTTTGTAGCTCATGAATGTCTATCACTTGTATGGTACTATGTTTTTTGGCTTAAAAAAGAACACAAAAAGCATAGGCAATCAACATTTAGTATGAACCTGAAGTAAGGGACTCAAGATTAAAAAAAATTATGGAAGAAAAAAAGAAAACAAACCATTTTCAGCATCTTCGTAACTTTCTTGAAGTCTTTTCATTATGTCATCCCTATCAATTACAATATTGATAATTGGTTGATTTTAAAGTGCACCAAAAATAGCTTGAAAGAAGATGAGACATTTTAAATAAGGATTCAATAGCATACAAAGACGTAAACACACATTTGTATCTTTTAGTGAATGATAGCTTTACAAATCCTAAGATAAGTCCTAACTTTACTCCATGCTTCTCAACAAAAGCATATTTATTGTCAGATCGGAGTATCATCAAATTGTCTTGCAATTATACATCAAAATAGATATGCAAATGAGCAAATAAGTTATTGCTAACTTAAAACAACATGAGAAAGTTGTAAATGTTGAATAGCACAATAAAATATGTATCCATTTCAAACATGATCAAAGCATATAAG
The DNA here is from genome assembly GCF_047325235.1 of Durio zibethinus. Classification (NCBI taxonomy): domain Eukaryota; kingdom Viridiplantae; phylum Streptophyta; class Magnoliopsida; order Malvales; family Malvaceae; genus Durio; species Durio zibethinus. The sequence goes on from NC_143168.1 coordinate 22,124,610, forward strand.
TTCCAAACAACATAAATTCTATGCTTTTTAGAATCATAAGGACTGGAAGAATAGAAAGTTAGGCAAAGAGAAGAACAGTAATTCACATTCCACAACATTACTAGAAGAAATGGTGGTAGTTACGTATCAACTTCATTGAATGTAGTCAACATTACAAAAGTGTTTTGAAAGTCATTTAAGCATGTTGCAACACGTTTTCTAAGTCTAGTCATAAGAACCTGAAATCACAAAAACTTCAAGATGTTAAAATAACAGCAATTTTTCCCTTTGATAATATACAATAAATAGTATAAAAAATGTTAGTAAATATTTAATGCTTGTCCTAAGAAATATTATGAGTAAAAAAATAAGATTTCCATGGTACTTACTCTTCTTTCCTTTTCTTTAAAAAGAAGTTGAGGTCCCTTGATTGAAAGTTTGGAGGAAGGTAGAGAAGGTACAAAGAATAATTATTAAATATTAATTAATAAAAGAGATGAATGGATCAATATTTTGACAACCAATCATAATCTCTTAATAAACCAATTAATTAGTAAAAGCAATCATTTAAGAGCATAAAAAAAGTGAAAAATTTTAGTAACTTTACATTTGTTCTATCAACAATGACCTTTGAATGACCTACATCACAAGCAAAACTATACAAAGATATACAAAAAAATTTTGGCTTTCAAGTACTGTGATTTGGTTTTTAACCATCTATAATTCTTTCATAAATTTATCATATTGATCCTTCATCTTTTTTACTTTTTGCTTTCTCTTTCTAGAAATTCCTCCATCTCTTGAATTCCTTCTTCAACTTATTTAAATTAGCTTTATATTCCCTTAATTTAGTAATAAGTGCTGCCTTTACCCCTGGTTGCAAACTCCCTACCTCAAAGTCCATTTTTCAAACCTACCAATAAAAATGAAAATTGAATCAATATCACATAACAAACTAAAAAAAAAAAAAAGTAAACAACAAAAAGAAACATATCCTTAGAACAGAGTACCAAGACATTAGCCTCATCAACCTTAGAATTTATCTTAAAAAACTTTTACTTTTTCTGTTCTATAATAGGTTGTAACTCCATAAAGAATTATATTAAAAAATTTCCTTTTTTTAAGAAGGGGGTTGAATGGATTGAGGAAGTACCTATATCAAGAATAAGAGAAGCAGAATTGTATTTTTGAGATAGATTGGTTGAGAGTTCACTGTATTGTCTTCATAACCTTCGAACACCTCACTTATCTTCAAAATTTTTCAGACAAGATTAAATCACCCAAAGAGAGACAAAAAGCAAAAGATTTAGATTCGATTGGAGAAAACTGTTGTTGGTTGTTGGGGACTTAGGTAAAACAATCTAAACTTTACCCAACTATTTGCAAAGAGAAGAGGAAATAAGGGAAATTAATTGACTTTTATTTTTTTGTTTTAAGGAATTATAAAACTGAGACTGATAGAGATATAACAACCTTCCTCACAATAGTTAGATTTTCTTTTTGTGTTTGTTACTACTTTGCTAGTCATCCTTTTGCATATAAAAAAAATAAAAAAAAAAACAAAAGTGATTTTTCACCTTGCATGTAACCTCCATGGCATCATTTTCTTCATTCCATTGCTTCACTGTCCTTGCAAACACTTTCTACTTTTAGTTAGCCCACTTAGAGTCGATTGTGGCAAATTCACCAAAACTCTAGTTTTGTAAATCAAAACCCTAAAAAAAACCCAAATTTAATACCACAAAAAATAATTTAAAAAAAATCAAAACTTAAAAGGGTCAAAATGAAAAAACCCATTAATTATTTTACCTGGTTTTTTTCCAAGGAAAAGCTAGGAACAATGAGTTTCTAACTCTTTGAATAAGCGAATTTGTGACTCAACCTAGTTAAAAACTCATCCTCGTCATTGCTTTTAGTGCTAGTAGACCCAACAACAGATTCAGCAGGGGCATTGAAAGCAGAGAAAGAATCAAATGAATCGAACTTGTAAGGGAACCCAATTGAGAAATCAAGACTCGATATTTCTTTAAACGTTTAATTTCTCTACACAACAAAAATCTAATCTCAACTACAAATCTTCCCCAAAATCTTTTAAAGGTCTTTTTCTATATGAAGGTTTTGAAAGAGAAGAAGCAAGTAAAAAATTACCTTCGATTCTTTTTTTATTTTTTTACATTATTAAGCTGTCCATCCAATTCAATCAAGGGATAGCTTTTATATTATGTTATAGATGTTATAGATATAGAATTCAAGTTGAGTTTAATCATGGATTTAACAATTTACATGTTTACTTATATCAAATTCAACTCAATTATTTAGGTTTCAAATTTTTTTCAAATTTGTCCGGTTAATAAATGGTACAGCTAAAACTTACTCAAACAAATTTTTAAAAATAAAATATGATATTTTATTTAATCTTTAATATTTTATTTTTTTCTTTGGTTAAGGTTTAAAACATGAATAATTTAATATATTTTTAAATATCTAGACAAAATATTATACGGGGAAAAGTTATATATACTCTCTAAAATCACAGTATTTTTAAACTTAAAAAAACTATATTATCCACCCCTAAATTTTCAAAAATACCATTTAACCTTTAGTAGTATTTTTAAGGAATTTATATAAGAGGGCTATATTATACATATTTATCTTTTATATAATTTAAATTATATAACATATATAAATATAAAAGTAAAAGAAATTATATAATTAATGTTGAATTAGGTCAAACTTGAGTCTTGAATATTAAAATCAAAACTAGCTTATTTTTTAAATGGGTTTAATATTTTGGTTCAAACTCGTTTGAAAGGTATAATAATATTTTTTAAAATCATACCAAATATTGAGCAAACTTTTAAGTTTGGACCAATCATTTAACTCTTGGATGATTCTACTATATATATTTATGTAATTAAAATGTTTGGGTTGGTTGAAGAGATTGTTAGAAAATCTTATAGCATTGAAACTAAAAAGAAGAAAGCGTATGAAAGCAAAAAATTTAGATAAATTAGGCACTACTTTTTTAATGAAGATGGAGCTTTCATTAAGCAAAAACAACTTATTTGGCCCCCGAAAAAAAAATCATAAAACTTAATAGATCGAATCAAGAGGATAGCAGCGATCATCTGGCAAGGAAGGATTCCAACAGCATTTTAGAAACATTTTAGAGTCTCACATTTTAAATAAGCCATTCATTGGAAAAAGACCGATGCACATGCATTGTACTGTACGAGGGAGACAACGCCTTAGCACCTTCAATAATTTAATTAATTTTGTCCCAACACGTCACATGCTTTTGTTACTTTTTCAGAAATTATGGAGGCATTTTTAGCAGTACTCTAAAGACGCTCCTTTATTCATGACGATAGCAGCATTTGGTACAAAAAAACACACTTTTGTACTAGCACAAGTTTTATATTCGTTAATAAAATTTAAATCTAAATTTTATAAATAAAATATTTGAATTTTACCAACTTAATCAATCTGTTAGCTCTAAAGTAATTCTTTAATAAATTTATATAAATTGTTCATCTTATCCTGTTCATTTTTAATTACAGTGAATTACTTTAGATAATCAAAAGCATTTTTTTAATTTTGGGTAATACTATATTCTTATTTATGATTTTTAAATTTTAATTTATAACCCCTTATTTTTATTATATTAATTTTTTCTAAGCAAAAGAAAAATTAACGAAATTTTATGATCAATCTGATATCTATTGTTTATCAATAAAACAGGAAAAAAATCTCAATAATTATACCGTACTTCCTCTTTAATTTGAATTAAAATTATAAATGTTTTTTTTATTAATAATTTTGGTGTTTATAGGACAACATCACAATAAAGAGGGACAGATCCAGCATTAAGGAAAGAGAAATTCTTAAATACATTGAGAGTGAAATTTTTTTAAATTTTATATGTAAAAATAAGATGGTAATATATATTTTTTATACATTTAAAAGTTAAAATATTTTTTATTATCATAATTTTATATGTAAAGTTAAAAAATTTTCACTGTTAATATATTTGATAATTTTTTATATATAAAAGATCAAATTATACAATTAATCATTGTACTTATATAAAATTTTAACTTTAGTTTTTATATATTAATTTAAAAAGATTAAATTCTCATATTAATTTAATTTAATAATATTAATCTAATTAACAATGATGTTACTTAATTTCTATTAAATTACCTGACATAGTCATTGATCATGTTGATATGAATTGACTTTAATGAAATGGCATTAATTTACTCATATGACAAGTGAAATTAATGAAATAATTGTTAAATTAAACAAATAATCTCAATATTTATACGAAATTTAAAATTTAGTCCTCACACGAAATTTGAAATTTAATATCTTTAATATAAAAAAATATTTTAAATTATTTTAGTTTTTTAAAAATATTAAATTTTAAAATATTTTAATCCTTTTTAATATATTAGTTTTTATTATATATAATTAATTATTAATAATATTATTATCATTTAAGAAGTGTATATAAGAGGGCTATATTATACATATTTATCTTTTATATAATTTAAATTATATAACATATATAAATATAAAAATGACATAAATTATATAATTAATGTCAAATTGGATCAAACTTGAGTCTTGAATAGTAAAATCAAAACTAGTTTATTTTTTAAATGAGTTTAATATTTTTGTTCAAACTCGTCTGAAGGGTATAATAATATTTTCTTAAAATCATATCAAATATTAAGCAAACTTTTGAGTTTGGACTAATAATTTAACTCTTGGATGATTCTACTATATATATATAAATATTTATGTAATTAAAATGTTTGGGTTGGTTGAAGAGATTGTTAGAAAATCTTTTAGCAATGAAACTAAAAACAAGAAAGCGTATGAAAGCAAAAAATTTAGATAAATTAGGCACTACTTTTTTAATGAAAAGGGAGCTTTCATTAAGCAAAAACAACTTATTTGCGCCCTCCCCCCCCAAAAAAAAATCATAAAACTTGTTAGATAGAAACAAGAGGCTTGTATTGTACGAGAGAGAGAGCGCCTAATTTAATTAATTTTGTCCCAACACTTCACATGCTTTCGTTGCTTTTTCAGAAATATTAAGGTACGTTTGGCAGTATTATAAAAACGTTTCGTACCAGATCCAAGTAGCTAAAGAGTTCAGTTCTTTGTAAGTTGGATTTTAATTTTGAGAATTATAAATAGAGAACATAAGTGTTGCAAGAATTTATTTTTTTACGAGATTTAATTCAACTCAATTTCAAATTAATTAAGATCAAAGTAATTATTGGGTACCAAAAAATCATAAATAAATAAAAATTCTTTTATTCACGGCGATAACAGCATTTGGTACAAAAAACACACACGCTTGCACGAACACAAGTTTTACATTCGTTAATTAATTACGCTCCATCCAAACTCACAACACATATCCAAATTAAGAAAGTCTAAAAGTTAAACCTGACTTATCCATTTTCTCGAGTAAGCTTCTCAAAACGTTCTACCATTGCAGGTGTGAGATAATTGCTCCAATCTCCCACTTCTGCTTTCCTAAATAAGTAGTTGTTTGGAGCTCCGAAAGGGCCAATGCCATTCTTGTTCACATCCAATTCTTTCAAGTTTCCAAAGCTACAGGTTTTGACTATTTCTTCAACTGTTCCATGTTTTTCTTCCTCATCTGTGAAAGGAAACCCCAAGAACATGGCCAACCTTTTTACATGAGAAACGATATCTTCCTTGAGATCTTCATACTGTAAAAACAATATTTTGTTGGGATTTTCTTGGCTTGCATTCCAATACCCTAAAACATGATCAAAAAATGGTCCAAACCCATTGATTCCCTGGCAGAACTTCTCAAAAGCTTCATCTAGTGACAGCGGCTCTACATTTTCTGCTCGAAGCTTGTCAGTGAAAAACCAAAGAGAGATAAAAGTATCCCTCGGATTTCTACAAATGTAGACAATCTTAGAGCTGGAATCTTTAATGGAAGGTGGCAAAGAAGCATAGGGTATGTGGGTGGAGAAAATTCTTGGCTGGTATGGATAGCTTTTTTCGATATCTGGATAAGGGTTATTGATGTAAAGATCAAACTCAAAAGAAGGAACAAGTTGGTGAGGGCATACGTTGAGCAAAGGAGTTTCTTCCATTGCAAATTGATTGCGGTTCACAATTGAGAAAGTTAAAGCCTTAAGCCAAGTAGTGCCACATTTTGGTGAACTTGCGACAATAATATCACTATCAAGTGCTTGGAAATGTTTTTGGAAAGAAATCACGGCTTTTAAAACAATAGATGAACACCAAAATCCTTGATAGAAATAAATATGAAATCCCCACCAGTTGTTTTCTTTAGCGAGGGTTTGCAACATTTCTTGGAATTCATCCTCCCATGGCACCTTACCTTCATCATCTTGTGGTTTAGAAACAATACTAACGTCTTTAGGGATTTCTGTGGTATCCATGATGAAACTTGCAGCAATTGAGAGGAGGAGTAGAAATGAATATGAAAACTCTACACTAGTTCTTTTTTGCTATAATTATTTATAGTGAGGGTAGGCTTCCTTGTTTCAGGATAAGAATAAATTATAGATTTTAAAAGTCATTTATTTTGAATTTATAAATCATTTATCAAAATAACTATCGGTAATAAAATTTAAATCTAATTTTTATAAATAAAATATTTGAATTTTACCAACTTAATCAATCTGTTAGCCCTAAAGTGATTCTTTAATAAATTTATATAAGTTGTTCATCTTGACCTATTCATTTTTAATTACATGTGAATTACTTTAGATAATCAAAAACATTTTTTTAATTTTGGGTAATACTATATTCTTATTTATGATTTTTAATTTTTAATTTATAACCCTTTATTTTTATTACATTAATTTTTTCTAAGCAAAAGAAAAATTAATGAAATTTTATGATCAATCTAATATCTATTGTTTATCAATAAAACAAGAAAAAAAATCTCAATAATTGCACCGTACTTTCTCTTTAATTTGAATTAAAATTATAAATGTTTTTTTTATTAATAATTTTTTGTGGTTATAGGACAACATCACAATAAAGAGGGACAGATCCAGCATTAATATGGAAAGAGAAATTCTTAAATTCATTGAGAGTGAAATTTTTTTAATTTTATATGTAAAAATAAGATGGTAGTATATATTTTTTATACATTTAAAAAATAAAATATTGTAAAGAGGGACAGATCCAGCATTAATATGAAAAGAGAAATTCTTAAATACATCAAGAGTGAAATTTTTTTAATTTTATATGTAAAAATAAGATGGTAATATATATTTTTTATACATTTAAAAAATAAAATATTTGTTATTATCTTAATTCTATATGTGAAATTAAAAAATTTTCACTGTTAATATATTTGATAATTTTTTATATGTAAAAGATTAAATTATGTAATTAATCTTAGTATTTATATAAAATTTTAACTTTAGTTTCTATATACTAATTTAGAAAAATTAAATTCTCATATTAATTTTATTTAATAATATTAATTTAATTAATAATGGTGTTACTTAATTCTTATTAAATTAGTTGACGTAGTCATTGACCATGTTGATATGAATTGACTTTAATGAAATGGCATTAATTTACTGACATGACAAGAGAAATTAATGAAATCAATTATTAAATTATACAAATAATCTCAATATTTATATGAAATTTAAAATTTAGTCCTCACACGAAATTTGAAATTTAATATCTTTAATATAAAAAAAATATTTTGAATTATTTTAGTTTTTTAAAAGTATTAAATTTTAAAATATTTTAATCCTTTAATATATTAGTTTTTATTATATATAATTAATTATTAATAATATCATATTAATAATATTATTATCATTTATATTAATCAATTATAATATTAATAATTTAAATTAATATATCAAAGTTAATATTATTTTAATCACTATAAATATATCATGTAACAAAATTTATAATGAACCAAACTATTAAATTGATTAGCATTTGTAATAAATTCGAAATAGACTATGAATAAAATGATCATTCCATCCAACCAAATAAAATAAAATATTCAAACTTAAATTTTTACAAAAAATGAGCTTCTATCTATCTGAAGAACGAACCTTAAATCTTAACAAAATGAAAGGAGGAAATGGTTTATTTGATCAATCGAAACATCAATATCATGAATTATAATGAAAACTTATAATTTTTTAGGTCTTAAAAAAAAAAAAGGACTTAAATAATTGTGCTAAATTAAATAATAAAATTAATTTTAAAACCAATACATATTAAGTATAATAAATTACTTTAATATATTTAGACTCTTGAACCTATATTTGATTATAAAAAATCATTTAAATAGGAGTTTAATTTAAAGGAATAGAAACATTGCTTTTATGGATAATTTGATCATTATGGGATATAATTCTAATTCTAATTCATTAGATAAATTAATAAAAAAATTAATAGTTTTACTAAAATTTGATAGTAACATATTGGTATCATATATTGATAAATTTGTGATAGATTTTTAATAGATTGGTTTAAGAATTTTTTTTATACAACCATAATATATTACAATTGTGACAGAAAAAGAAGATAAAATTAATTATAGATTTATATTTTATGACAGAATATAACAAGAAATAGTAACAAAACTAGTAATAGTATTTTACATAGGTTACAAAAAAAATGACAAATTTAATGACAATATATGAAAATTGTAACTAAATATTGTGATAGATTTTTTAATTTTATGATAAAATATTATGAGAGAATATTATAATAATTTTTTAAAATTCAATGTTTTAAAAAATTAGATTATTTCTAAAAATTTAAAATAGTTTTTGTATTAGAAATTAAATTTCAAATTTCGTATGAGTACATGGACTAAATTTTAAATTTCATACAACTACAAAGATTAAATTTTAAATTTCGTATAAGTACAGAGATTATTTGTATAATTTAGCAACTGGTTTCATTCATCTCAATTACCACGTTAACAAATCAATGTCATGTTATTAAAATCAACATTACGTCAACATAACCAATAGCCACATCAACTAATTTAACGAAAATCATGTAACAATGTTATCAATTAAATCAACATTATTAAATTAAATTAATATGAGACTCTAATTTTTACAAATTATTGTTTAAAAACTAAAATTTAAATTTTATATAAATATTAAAACTAATTACATGATTTGACTTATGTAAAATAGTTAGACAAATAAAGGCTCGTTAAGATAAAACATAGGCATAGGTCGCTTCTCAAGGACTTTCGATGGCTCGAATGTATGTTATATTAGTCCATAAAAATTTTAGGTTCATATATATATATCAAACTAGTCAAATAATTCTATTTTGTTTGTTATGTGGACATTTAAATTTTAAGGTAAACCTATTTTTGCAACATGAATCTTCATACGAGGTTGAGATAATAGAATTTATCAAATTATAATAATGAAATAGATGATTTAAAATATTTTTAAAAAATAATAAATTTAAAATTAATTTTTAAAAGTTATAAAGGAAAAGATAGGGTATATACACTATTTGTAAACATCGAATTTTGTTCAGGTCTATTGATATTTTAAATCACATTTTTTGTTTTTGTTTATTGATATTAAACTAATAATAATAATAATAATAATAGAAAAAAATATTGATAATAAATTATTAATATTAATTTAATATTTAAAAATATAAAAAAAGAAAAAAAAAGTAGCAGAAAGTAGGGGGCTGATGCCTAGCACCAGCCACCCTACAGCCCTCTACAACATCCCGACCAACCTCCTACCACCACCTTACTGCCACCTTACAGCCTACCTTAGCCATATCTGTAGCCACCCAGAACCTCATCTACTTAAAACCCCAGCTTCTTTCCTTTTCAATATCTCGGATACATCTTCTACAACAAAAAGAACCTAAGCACCCACACCCAGAAACCCCAGCTCGACCTTGCCTCGATCCCCGACCTCCACACTGTTACCTTCACCAAACATCCCACTAAACCTTCACCCACTAGAAAATAAAAAACACTAAAAAAAAAAAATAAAACAACACGATCTTCATTGATTAAGCGATGATCCAACAGCACTAAGCTACTTGCAAAGAACAATGAAAATATATCAGCTTTAATTTTTTAAAAGAAAAAAGAGGAAGGAGAAAGGAAGACAAAAACTTTGAGCCTCGATCTACGCTGATTGGGGCTATTTCCAATAAAAGAAAGATCGGATCCAGAAAAAGCGCATCGAAAAGAGTCTTTTGGTGCATTTTGTCATTTTTCAACCACCGACGACGGCCATCGGTAGTAACCCAAGTGGCACCCAGCGTGACGGTCAGGCATCGAATTCTGGCTAAACTAGAGAGAGTTTCTTAAGCTAGAGGGATTTTTTTTCTGAAAGGAGGATGAAATGAACAAAAATAAAAATTAAATTTTATATAGAAAGCTAGAAGCAAAATGACGTCATTTTGCTTAAGGGGAAAATCTGCGCGTGAACCCAAATTTGACTCGAGATCCACGTGTTTGACCCGTCTACTCGCTTTCTTCACAACCCTAAGCTGATTTAACTAGACTGAGTCAAATCGCCAGTGAATCGATTTGAACCGGTTTGAACCATTTCTGCATTGAACCTCTAAATCGAACCGAACCAACATTGACCAAACCTTTGACCGGTCTAGTTCAGGTATTTTTTTATTTTCTAATTTTTTCTATATTATTATTTTTGTTATTTTGAGTTTTTTGTTAATATTTATACATGATAAATTTTAAATTTTTATTAGAATAATTATTTGACTGTACTTAATAATAATAAAATAAAAATAAGGTAGGATAATGACTAAATATATATATATTAAAAATGCTTATAAAATAAATATAATATTCTAAAAAATAATAATAATAGAATAATATTTTTTCTGCCTAAATGTTAGAGGGAAGAAAAACATATTTTTAAAAATAATTCTGCCTAGATGTTAAAAATTTATTATAAAAATTTTTTAAAATTAAAAAGTATAAAAAGATAATAAATAATAAATTAGCAATAATAGTAATAATAAATTTTCATTAAAAAAATATATGAAAAATCAATTTTCTAAAATCATAAAAATCGAACTTACCAAAAGTCCATCTAGATGTTGAGGATTTTTAGAGATGTTCGCGTTTTCTTCAATTAAAAAAGCTAAACCTTAAAATCGAAAACCTAAAGCCAAAACCCTAAACTCTCCAAACCTCAAAACTAAATCCTAAATCCTCCAAACTCAAAACCCTTCACACCCTGAAATCAAAACCTTAAACCCTTCAAACCATAAAACAAATCCCTAAACTCTTTAAACCCTAAAATTAAACCTTAAACCCTCCAAGTCCTAAAATCAAAACCCTAAACAACCAAACCATAAAACAAATCCCTAAACCCTACAAGTCTTAAAATCAAAACCCTAAACCCTACAAGTCCTAAAATCAAAACCCTAAACATCCAAACCCTAAAATTGAAACCATAAAATCAAAACCCTAAATCTCAAACCACAAAATTAAAGTCCTAAAATCGAAAACTTAAACCCCAAAATCTGAAACTTGAAAACCTAACCCTAAAATCTAAAATGCCAAACCTTAAAATCCAAAAATCTCAAAATTTAAATCCAAAAATCCCAAATTTGGTACACAACTCCGAACCGTCATCGAAAAATTGTTCAAACTCTAAAACCCCTAACACCCTAAATCTATTCTGAAACTTTAAAGATACATGTGAAAATGTCACATGAAATGATTTGTTCCCGAATGTCGCCTAGATGATGGAGTATTTAGGAAACTTTATTTCATTAAGTTTTTCATATGAATCCTTAATTTACATTAATAATGGGATTAATAAATAAAAAGTATAATAGTAAATTGGGGTCTTAAATATAAACAATCGCACCTGAGCCCTACCTAGATGTTAGAGAGTTGGAGTGATCTCATTATACTTAAGAGCCCAACTTTAAAATTGCATTTCATCTTACATAACATTCATTGGCTTACATATATTAGCATATTATCATTGGCATTTGTTTGCATCTCATTGTCCTTAATTTTTACTTACTATCTGATAAAACCACTGTGTACTTTTTCGCATAAAAATGTTTTTCAATTTATTTACTTTTAAAATTATGATATTATAAAATAAAAAAAAATAACATTTCAAAGGAAATAATTCTTGGTACTCTGCCTAGATGTTAGAGAGTCACCAATAGTTATTTCTTGCAATGAGTGTTATTTTTATTTTAAAAGATATTGTATTAAATCTTAAGTGAAAAGAGTTACTTTAAATTTTGTCTAGATATTAGAGAATTTTAACATAATTCTTTAACTTAAAGATTCTCTCGATACTCCTAAATAAAGAATTTTGATAAAATTAATTTTCTTTCTTTTAAAAAAATAAAAAGGGATTATTATTAAATTTTAAATCAAAACTATTTTATTCGACACCGAAAATAGTGCATAATTATTATGAGCGTTGTAGGGGTGCTAATCATTTCCCATACATAACCGACTCTCGAACCTAACCTAGTTTTCGTAGATCAAAATTTATCTTTTTTATAAACTTTAAACCTATTTTTATAGTTTTATTAAAAAGATAAACTTTTGAGTGGTCAATCATACCATAAAAAAGATTGGTGGTGACTCTTACATTTTTCTCAATTTTTAAATTCTTTATGTCTAGTGGTCCCAAAACCGTTACGATAACTTGACGACTCCACTAGGAAGTTTTGAGAGTCAGGCTAAAATTTTAATTATGTGCTATTAATAGTTATTGGATTTAATTGGTTTTATTCGATATTTAATTTAATTCCCTTTATTTTAATTTTTCAAAATATATATACATGCAAGTTAATAAATAAAATAAATTGTACGTTAGTTATTACTTTATTTTGATTTTATGTTTATAATTTATTTATGTTATTTTGATTAATACATTACTTTGCACACACTTTGCATATTTACTTACAAGCATGAGCTCTAGACCCAAACTCTTTTCCTTTTAAAAGGAAGTGCAGTAGTTATGCTCTCATGAGGTGATAACCTTCGCATTTGCTAGTGAAACACTTTCACTTAGATTGAACCATTTTCGTTAGTAGCTAGTAATGGGTAAGGATCAGGGAGTCTTACTAGTCTATAACATACAATGATGTGAGGAATAATCTAAGAATCTTTAGACAAATAAATCCTAACTTAGCATATCATGAGCCATAGAAAGCTTGCCTAGGGTAGAGCCCTCCCAACCTTTTTATAGAAATAACTTAAAATTGTATTAAATTTTGAAAAAATGGATAACAAAAAAAGAGCATTTTCTTGAAAAAAATAATTTTTCTCTTAACATGTTGTTCATTTATTTGGTAATTGTCCAAATTTTACATTTTCATAAAATATTTTAGCATAAAATGATTTTTTTAGCATTATCCAACAAGCAAAAAAAAAAGTAAAAAAAAAAGTTTTTAGAAAAAATTAAAGATTTTTCTTAAATTCTTTGTTTATTGGCCAAATAAAAATTAATTTTCATGTCTTAGTTATTTTATTTTTTTCTTTTTTAAAAAAAAATTGTATTTTGTTTCATTTTTTGCATTTCATAAATCATAATAAATAATGCATGTATTTAATCCTATGTGCATCATAATAAGATAATATGAGCATTACATCACATCTGTATCAATGGATAATCTATGCATCTCATGTTATGTACATATTGATAAGTGATATATGTCTTTCATATGCATTTTAATAGATAATGCGCATATTCCATTTCATTACATATTTAAAGATAGTGTCAGTTTCACTAGGTTGGCATAACACAAGCATTGCATTCAGTGTAAAAATATAATGTGCACTTGATAGGTTCATGCATTCCATACAAGTATGTTGCATTAGTAATAGGAATACATCTCATTACTCATGTGAATATGTCATTGCATTTCATGCATATGAATTCATAAATAGTAGAGTCTTATGGAACATATATTACGTTTCATATCCCACTATCCTTGCAACATAACATTACATTCCTTCCACACACATTCATGGTCGATAAAATCTTATCATTTGGGTCTTGTACATATAAAACTTCATTGTCTTAAGCATATATGCATTCTATGACATTCATTAGGCATCATTATCACATTCATGAACATGCTATATGTGTCGTATAGGTTAGAAATTGTTTTTGTGGCATTTATTCAATAAGGGTAGTTAAATAAAATTTTTGGTCTAAGGCCCAGAATAAAATGTCTGTCTTGGTAGAAATTAGAATGGCAAAAATGAGAGATCAATTGGAAGTAAGGATTAGTGCTTTAAAGTTAAATCAAGAGGAATTATGGCTAGAGCTTCGGGAGATGAAACAATAGATCGTTCAATTGATAGAAATGGTTAAAGGTAGTTGTGGAGTTGAGTTTGTTCCTCTTTAAGGATCATTGTCATTTTCGATTCCATCAAATCAAGATCAGCTGGCTCCTATTAGTTCCAATACTTTTTTTAGCAAACTAAGGTATTGGGTGATTTGAATAGTGATCAAAGTTTGGGTGAACTCAAGAGAAAATTGAGTGAACTAGCCATACAAATGACTGAGCTCAAAAGTTTAATTTTTGAGAAAGAGTCATTCGGCTTCAAACAACCATCACCTACTATCTTGAGTCCAAACCCTTACCTAAATCCTTCTTATGACTACTTTCAACCTCCTTTCCGAGCACCTAGGATTATGCCCCTAAATTTCATGAAACCTTCAAGAATTTCACATATGAATTCACATTCACCATCTTATATTTCATAATCATTTGTTCAGCATGCTATGCCATCACCACTTTCACAGCTTAATCTTCGACCCAGAGTTTCTCAATTCACTTCAAAACCAACTATACCATAATCTTTTTCAGCAAAGCAAACCAACTATAAGATAAAAAAACTTTAGCAACACCAAAGGAAAAATCCTTGTTGATCTAATACCCATGTCCTACACAGAGTTATACCCATTACTCCTAAAAAATTATCTCATTGCCTCTATCTCTGTTGAACCTCGCAAACTACCTTTCCTTGAATGGTATGACTTTAGCACTTGATGTGAATACCATTTTGGCTTCATGGGCTATTCTCTGGAAAATTACACAGCTTTAAAACATAGGGTGCAGGGACTAATGAAAGCTGGATATCTTAGTTTTGATGCCAAAACAAAGTCAGTTATTCATGAAAACCTTTCATTAATCCATGCCAAAATAACAGATAGTGTTGTAGGTAACAGTAAGGTTAGTCAGGATGATGAATAAAAAGCTTTTAAAGCAAAGGGTTGCCCTCCCTAGCAATCATAGTAAACTATTTTTGGATTTCTTAGGTGAAATAAGGGGGAGTGAGAATAGGTCTAGCACTTTTTAGCCCCAGCCCTAGAATGGTTCATGATGCGTAAACTTGATACTTTTGGGAATGAATGGAAACTTCTTTTGACCTAAATTTTTTATGAATTGATGCCTCTCCACTTTTAACGATTGTTTGTCTAAAAGAGCCTTTGAAAAAAATTATGGTTATAAATATGCTTTCACCAAACTTTTAAGGAAAAAAGAATGTCTTTAGATCACCCAACCAGAATAGAAGATGAAACTCAAGTTTTCCCTCCTTAATAATAATAAAATTTGACTTGCACATTATGGATCATCTATTTAAATTCATTGTTTTCATGCTAGCTAAGGACAAAATGATGATTATGAATATGCTTTTGTTAAACCTTCAAAGCTAAAAGATTTTTTATAATAAAATTCATGTCATACATTTTTGTTTTTGATAATTAATAAAAGGTCCAAGGATACCTATCCTAGGAAACAATATCAGTTAAGTCTGCACACTTATAACACTCGAGCCTATATCAGAATCATAGAAAATGAAGATGTAATCAGATGGACAAAGTGAAAAAAGCCCAATGAGAGATCAGTGAAATAGTTATGGGAATGCAACAGAACTTGAACAAACAATTGGCAAAATTAAAATAGATGTTAGCAGAGTTGACAAAAGGAAAAGAGTTGTTGAAACATACATGGCAAAGGAAGAAACAATTACTGAGGTACCATTGTATCCATTTGGGTCCACATATGTTCAAGACCTTCATATGCCATAAGCATATCCAAGAACTCATCAACCTTTCACTGACATTCCTACCGAGTTGTCCTTAGTTCAAACAAATGTCAACCTCGGGCATACTCTTCATGACTCCACTGCTGTGTCTAATGTGGATGATCCTAAAAAATTAAAAAATTTAAAAAAGGTGCCAGATCCATCAAGAGATATGGTGATGAAAGATAAATTTGATCTGTTAAAAAAAAGATTGAAGGTAATTGATGCCTATGATACATACAAGAATGTTGATGCCAATGAGCTTAGTCTAATGCTTGATCTTATTATTCCATCAAAATTTAAAGCCTTAGATTTTGAGAAGTATGTGAAACGAAATGCTCTTTAACACACATCACCATATATTATCAAAAGATGGTAAGTCATACTCATGATGATAAGTTGTTAATCCATTGCTTTCAAGATAGTCTCACTAGGTCTACAGTAAGATAATACGCTCAGCTGATCGAAGTAAGATTTGCTCTTTGAGTGACTTAGCTAGGGCCTTCCTAGCACAATACAAACAAATCAAAAATATGGCGCCAGATAGGTTGTTCTTGCAAAACATAAAAAAAAGTCAACTAAAACTTTTAAAGAATACACACTCAGATGGAGAGACATAGCAGCCCAAGTACAATCACTCTTGTGAGAGAGAGGAATCATTGTTCTATTTGTCAACTCTTTGAACACTCTCTATTATGAAAGAATGATCGAAAATGTCTCCAAAATCTTTTTTGATATGGTGACTTCTGATGAAATTATAGAAAATGCAATCAAGAATGACATAATTAAGTTAAAAGATCCAATAGATGTTGAAGAAAGTAGTACAATAGAAAATAATGAAGGAAAAGTGCAGTCACAATGGAAGGACATTTACTTAATAACTTCATCATGTATAATATATATCCTTTTCAACAACCTCATCACTTTGTCACAGATAATATCTCTCATAACCCATATCCTTGCCAACCAAGTTAACATTTGAGCTTTTCAGTAAAATCTCATCCTCAAATGGCTATTCATGATCTTGTTCCATATTTGAACCCGTCACTCGACCAACAAAGAACTGAAAGAGACCAAGGAATGATCAAAAGAAATTATCCATCCTTATTTTTCACCTTTTACTTTTATTAATAAAATGTCAGTATCTCACTCTTGTGCCTCTGAAACAACATTAAATCTATTAGCAAGGAGTTATGATCCTAATGGCAAGTATGATTATCATATGGGGTTAATTGGCCACTCAACTGAAAATTACAAACAATTAAAAAAAAAGGTTAAAAATCTTATCAATAGTGATATTTTAACTTCAGAGGTGATAGAATAATGGAAGTCGATGACTCCATCCAATTGCCAAATGTGAGGAGTTGAGATGAAGAAGAAAGTCTCATGTTCTGAAAAATCAAGATAGGATGATTTTCTTTTAAATCTTTTCATTATTTATGTATGACATGTGCATGGTGTCTTTAGGGGTTATCCAACTTATTTTAAAAGAATCGAATACTTTGGATCTTTTTCATGAAATTTTCTTTTTATGCATTTGTTTGAATAAAAGTCCCACATAAGTAACTTTCAAAAAAAAAAAAAAGAGGAAAAAAAGAAAAATGGTTTTTCTTTTGTAATAAAGATGGAAGGATTCTTGAAAGAAATGGTGATTACTATTAGGAAAAAGTTTATCAAATACCTCCACAGTTTTTCAAATACTTTCATGCCTCTAATCATTTAAATGATTGGACTCATCAACCATGACCCTTCAGGGAATGTGAGTTTGAACTCATACCTTAAAGGGCCGATAATCTTTTCTCGGGTAAAGAACAAAAAACGTTACTTTTGAAAGTTTGTTTTGAATTTCAAAAATTAGATACGTTTTTAAATTTTTAATTGAAACACTGTAGACACCCAATTGGGTCCGGGCCCAAATCAATTGGGCCTGACCCAAATGGGTAAGGCCCATTTCAATCATGTATATTTTTTTTCTTCTTTTGTATTTTATGTATTCTATTATTATTATTATTATTATTATGTATATCTTTATTTATTTATTTATTTTTATTCAGATTAGATTTATATGTATTTTATTTATACAGTTATATATTATTATTATTTTTTTTGTGTAATATATTTTTGGGTTTATCTTATTTTATTTGTTATTATTATTTTTTTTAATCATCTGTTAATTCTATCTTCTTTTTCCCGAATTATCTGATATTATTTTTAATTTTTAATTTTTGATTTTCTTTTCTAATTATCTAGTTTTTTTTTATTTTGATTTTGGAGGGCTGAGATTGAAGGCTGAAGAATCCCATTGGAAGTGGGAATTCAATCAGAAGAGTCCAGTGGGATTCAAAGATTGAATTCCCGTCCAAGGAGGAATTGGGATTGATCAGAAACTCCTGATCAATCCCTATATAAAGCACCTCCTGGAACAGTTCAGAAACAGACAGAAAACAGTGAAAAAGCTACTGATTTGAGAGTAAAGGAGGCGTATAGGAGGCTAAAAAGGGTTTAGGAGTGTTCTGGGAGCTAAAAGAAATTTTTTGAAGATTTTTCGATTTTTTTTTCTGGGAATTTCTGGAAATTCCAGTTTCCGGTTGAATTTTCCGGCGAAACTTGAATTTTCCGGTCAAATCTCCGGCCAACATTGAAGTTTCCGGCGACCTGCCCAGTTTCCGGCGAAGAATCCCAGAAACCGGCGACTAATCCCAGAAACCGGCGAACTTCCGGCTAAATTCTGGCTAAATTTCCAGATTCCGACGAATTTTTCCAGAATCCGGCACCGGTGTTCTTCATTTTCTAGAGAGAAGGGAGAGAAAAAGGGAAGAAGAGAGAGAGAGGAGGGACCGTTCTACCGAAAAATGGAGGAAGGTGCCTTTTATACCCTCCCAAAACGACGTCGTTTTGGCCTTAAGTAACCCAGAGGATCCGCGCGTTTTGCCGTAACCCGACCCGACCCGAGCGTCGACCCGATTCTGACCCGCGCGTGCCAGCCCCCCTCCGAGCCGAGCCGAGCCGATCCAAGCCGCCGAGCCGATCCCCCGAGCCGTTTTTCTTCCTTGAGCCGAGCCGAGCCGCGCCGATAGCCGAGCCGCTCCAGGTTTTTTTTTTTTTTTTTTTGAATTTTTATTTGTTTTATTTGTTTATTTATTATTTTTATTTATTAGATTAGATTTATTTAACATTCTTTTTATCTTTATTTTATTTTTAGTTTTGTTTTACTTTTCTTTTTTTATTTTTCTATTTTTCTTTAAATAAAAAAAATCAAAAGTTCCAAAAAAAAAATATTTTTAGGGAAAAGTTGAAAGTATCAATTTTCCTTAGAAATAAATTTCCAAAAAATACTTTTGGGGAAAAGTTGAAAGTATCAATTTTCCTCAGAAATAAATTTCAAAAAAAAATATTTTTAGGGAAAAGTTGAAAGTATCAATTTTCCTTAGAAATAAATTTCCAAAAAATATTTTTGGGGAAAAGTTGAAAGTATCAATTTTCCTCAAAAATAAATTTCAAAAAAAAATATTTTTAGGGAAAAGTTGAAAGTATCAATTTTCCCTAAAAAAAAAAAAATCATTCTTTCCTTCCTTTCTATCTTAATTTCGATTTTGTTTTTTTAAATAATCCGACGACGGAGCCTCTGTAAGTGAAACAGTAGTTTTTCTTGCATACTCTTGAGGTGAGGGAATTTTCTCAATTTTCTGCTAAAAGTATTAGAGTCAATTGAGAAAAGTTTCCAACAATTAATTACTTGGTAAAATTTTAAGGCTTTTGGATAACACAAATTCAAGCTGGTACCATCTTTTGATGGGCGTTGTGAGGGTGCTATAACTTTCCTCACACGTAACCGAACTCTCGAACCCTGTTCTGGTTAGCAGACCTGAACCTATTCTTCTAGGGACCCTTAAACTTAGGTGTTTCCTTGAAGGACAGATTCCTTAGGTGGCCAATCGCACCTAGATAAAAAAGATTGGCGGCGACTCCCTAAAGTCCAATGTCTAGCGATAGATCCCCGGATCTAGACGTTACGACAAACACAATTCATTATGCTTGCTCTGAATTGATATATCAGTCAATATTATATGTTAACTATATGAAATTGTTTGTAAACAAAAGAAACTTCAGCATTTGGATTTCGAATTCGATGCATTTCATCTAAAACTTTGTAACCCTATTCTATGTCAAGAAACTTTTCACCTAGCAATCAAAGTTGCTCAAAAGTTGTAATTACAACCTAAATTTTGACCTCAATACTCTATTTATCAAAGAATCCAAAATAAAAAATTTATTTTTCCTAATTTGAAAAAGAAAATTAAATTTAAATCAATTAAGCCTAAACTATGTGAATGATCATATGACAAAAGAATACCATAAAAATGCTAGTTAATTGCGAGACATGTACAAAAGAAGCTTGAAATTTATTACAAAGAAAAAATTTTAAAACTACATCGAAAGTTGAAAGTCAAGTGATAACATTTACATTATAGGTATCTTTATGACAGAGCAAGTAAAAATTATTTTTGTTGTAAAGATAACTGAACTTTCTCAATTCAAAATTACAATGAAATCAAAACCAGACTTTCTCAATTAAAAAGGACAATCATTTTTTCAATACTCTACTGTTCACTCAAATATCAACAAGGAATGTATAAACAAACTAATATTTTTTACAAAGAAAAGTTTAACAAAAATGCATGAAAGGTTGAAAGTCAATTAATAGCATTTATATTTTATGTACCTTCATGATAGGCATTCATAACTACTTAGATGCAACTTCAAACACAAAAAATAAATTAACTTCTTTGATAACAATGAAAACATACACATAAGGCTAAGATTTCAAATGTCAAGCAATCATGGCAACAATTTCATAGCCAAAATAAATATTATAGCTTACACAATTTTTTATTTTCAATTAATCAACCACTAAAGGCAAAATAAACTTATCCTAAAAAAATCTTTACCATGAAATCTTCAAAATGATTCAGAGAAATCAACAATAACTCTGGCACTTTCACTATCCAAATAAAGTAAAGTACTAGAATTACTCAAATTAATATCAAAGGATAAAAGCATAGTTGAATCACTATCACCTAATTGTCTGTTAAGAGGAACTGAACTACTTTTACCTACATCTACTTTATAGTCGCTAAAACCAACAAAATCATCATAACTATGTGGCTGATTAATAAGTGAAGTGAACTGAACCCTATAAAGGCATTCTTGGGTTTTTGTAGCTCATAAATATTCATCACTTGTGTTGTGCTATATTTTATAGCTTTAAAAAGAACACAAAATGCATAAACAATCAACATTTAGTATGAACCTGAAGTGACGGACTCAAGATTAAATAAATTATGGAAGAAAAAAAGAAAACAAACCATTTTCAACTTTTTTGTAACTTTCTTGAAGCCCTTTCATTATGTGATCCCTCTCAATTACAACATTGATAATTGGTTGATTATGAAGTGCATAAAAAATAGCCTGAAAGAATATGAGACATTTTAAATAAGGATTTAATAGCATATAAAGACGTAAACGCACATTTGTATCTTTCAGTGAATAATACCTTTACAAATCCTGAGATAAGTCCTAACTTTACTCCATGTTTCTCAACAAAAGCATCTTTATTGTCAAATCAAAGCATCATCAAATTGTCCTGAAATTATACATCAAAATAGGGAGGCTAATAAGCAAATAAGTTATTACTAACTTAAAATAACATAAGAAAGTTGTAAATGCTGAGTGGCACAAAAAAAGTGTATCCATTTCAAATATAATCAAAACATATAAGTTTCAAACAACATAAATTCTATGCCTTCTAGAATCATAAGGACTGGAAGAATAAAAAGTTAGGCAAAAAGAAGAGCAGTAATTAACATTCCACAATATTACCATAAGAAAATGTGGTAGTTACATGTCAACTTCATTGAATGTAGTCAACATTGCAAAAGTGTTTTCGAAGTTATTTAAGCATGTTGCAACACATTTTCCAAGTATAGTCATAAGAACCTGAAATCACAGAAACTGTAAGATGTTAAAGTAGTAGCAATTTTTCCCTTTGATAATGTACAATAAACAACAAAAAGCAAAAGGTTAGTAAATATTCAATGTTTGTCATAAGAAATATTATAAGTAGAAAAATAAAATTCCTATAGTACTTACTCTTCTCTCATTTTCTTTAAAAAGAAGTTAAGGTTCCTTAGTTGAAGGTTTGAAAAGAGACAGAAAAGGGCAAGGAATAATTTTAAATATTAATTAATAGAAGAGATAGATAGATCAATATTTTGACATCCAACCATAATGTTTTAATAAAGCTATTAATTAGTAAAAGCAATTATTTAAAAGCACAAGAAAAGTGAATAATTTTAATAACTTTACATTCGTTCAATCAACAATGACCCTTGAATGACCTTCATCACAAGCAATACTATATAAAGATATACCAAAAAATTTTGGCTTTCAAATACTGTGATCTGGTCCTTAACCATCTATAATTCTTTCATAAATTTATATCATGGATCCTTTATCTTTTATACTTCTTTCTTTTTTTAAAAAAAAAAATTCTTTCATTTCTTGAATTTCTTATTTGAATTATTTAAATTAGCTTTATATTCCTTTAATTTAGTAAGAAGTGTTGCCTTTACCCTTGGTCATAAACTCTTTACCTCAAAGTCCATTTTCTTAATCTACAAATAAAAATGAAAACCAAATCAATATCAGATAATAACCTAAAAAAAAAAAAAAGCAAACAATAAAAACAAACATATCCTTAGAATATAGTACCAAGAAATTAGCCTCATCAACCCTAGAATTTATCTCGAAAAATTTTTGCTTCTTCTGTTTTATAATAGTTTGTAACGCCATAAATAATAATATTAAAAAATTTCCTTTTTTTGGGGGTTGAATGGATTGAGGAAGCACTTGCATCAAGAATAGAAAGTAAAATTGCATTTTTGAGAAAGATTGGTTGAGAGTTCTTTATATTGTTGTTCATACTTTTAAAACTCTTTACTCATCTTCAAAATTTTTTAGACAAGATTAAATCACCCAAAAAGAGATGAAAAGCAAAAGATTTAGATCTGATTGGAGAAAACTATTGTTGTTTGTTAGGGACTTAGGTAAAATAATCTAATTTTTATCCAACTATTTGCAAAGAGAAGAAGAAATAAGGGGAATTAATTGATTTTTTTTTTGTTTTAAGGAATTGTAAAACTGAGATTGATAGAGATATAGCAACCTTCCTCATGACAGCTAGCTTTTCCCTTTGTGTTTGTTACTACTTTGCTAATCGTCTCTTTACGATAAATAAAGAAAAATAAAAGTGATTTTTCACCTTGCATGTAGCCTTCATGGCATCATTTTCCTCATTCTATTGCTTCACCGTCTTTGCAAACACTTTTTGCTTTAAGTTAGCCCATTTAGGGTTAATTGTGGCAAATTCGTCAAAACTCTAGTTTTTTAAATCAAAACCCTAAAAGAACCCAAATTTAATACCACAAAAAGTAATTAAAAAAATCAAAGCTTAAAAAGATCAAAACGGAAAAATCCATTAATTATTTTACCTCATTTTTGTCCAAGGAAAAGCTAAGAACAATGAATTTTTTACTCTTTGAGTAAATGAGTCTGTGAGTCAACCCAGCTAAAAACTCATCCTCATCACTACTCTTAGTGCCAACAGACCTAACAACGGATTCAGCAGGGAAGTTGAAGGTAAAGAAGGAATCGAATGAATCAAACTCGTAAAGGATCCCAATTGGGAAATCAAGCCTCAATATTTCTTTAAGTGTTTACTTTCTCTACACAACAAAAATATGATATTAGCTACAAATCTTTCCTAAAATCTTTTCAGGTTCTTTTTTTATATGAAGGTTCTGAAGAATAAAAAAAAAGTAAAAAATTACCCTCAAATTTTTTTTTTTTGACATTATTAAGCTGTCCCTCCAATACAATCAAGGACAACTTTTATATTATGTTATAAATGTTATAGATATAGAATTCAAGTTGAGTTTAATAATGGATTTACATGTTTACTTATATCCAATTTAACTCAATTATTTGGGTTTCAAATTTTTCTCAAATTTGTCCAATTAATAAATGATATAGCTAAAGCTTACTCAAATAAATTTTTAAAAATAAAATATGATATTTTA
This sequence comes from Durio zibethinus, assembly GCF_047325235.1. NCBI lineage: Eukaryota > Viridiplantae > Streptophyta > Magnoliopsida > Malvales > Malvaceae > Durio > Durio zibethinus. The sequence continues at coordinate 22,148,847 of NC_143168.1, forward strand.
TTTAATCTTTAATATTTTATTTTTTTGTTAAGATTTAAAACATGAATAATTTAATATATTTTTAAATATTTAGACGAAAATATTATACAAAGAAAAGTTATATACATTCTCTTAAAACATAGTATTTTTTAGCTTAAAATAAAACTACATTATCCACCAAATTTTCAAAAATACTATTTAACCCCAAGTAGTATTTTTAAAGAGTGTATATAAGAGGGCTATATTATACATATTTATCTTTTATATAATTTAAATTATATAACATATATAAATATAAAAATGACATAAATTATATAATTAATGTCAAATTGGATCAAACTTGAGTCTTGAATATTAAAATCAAAACTAGTTTATTTTTTAAATGAGTTTAATATTTTTGTTCAAACTCGTCTGAAGGGTATAATAATATTTTTTTAAAATCATATCAAATATTAAGCAAACTTTTGAGTTTGGACTAATAATTTAACTCTTGGATGATTCTACTATATATATACAAATATTTATGTAATTAAAATGTTTGGGTTGGTTGAAGAGATTGTTAGAAAATCTTTTAGCAATGAAACTAAAAACAAGAAAGCGTATGAAAGCAAAAAATTTAGATAAATTAGGCACTACTTTTTTAATGAAAAGGGAGCTTTCATTAAACCCCCCCCCCCCCCCCCCCAAAAAAAAAAAATCATAAAACTTGTTAGATAGAAACAAGAGGATTGTATTGTACGAGAGAGAGAACGCCTAATTTAATTAATTTTGTCCCAACACTTCACATGCTTTCGTTGCTTTTTCAGAAATATTAAGGTACGTTTGGCAGTATTATAAAAACGTTTCGTACCAGATCCAAGTAGCTAAAGAGTTCAGTTCTTTGTAAGTTGGATTTTAATTTTGAGAATTATAAATAGAGAACATAAGTGTTGCAAGAATTTATTTTTTTACGAGATTTAATTCAACTCAATTTTAAATTAATTAAGATCAAAGTAATTATTGGGTACCAAAAAATCATAAATAAATAAAAATTCTTTTATTCACGGCGATAACAGCATTTGGTACAAAAAACACACACGCTTGCACGAACACAAGTTTTACATTCGTTAATTAATTAAGCTCCATCCAAACTCACAACACATATCCAAATTAAGAAAGTCTAAAAGTTAAACCTGACTTATCGATATTCTCTTGAGTAAGCTTCTCAAAACGTTCTACCATTGCAGGTGTGAGATAATTGCTCCAATCTCCCACTTCTGCTTTCCTAAATAAGTAGTTGTTTGGAGTTCCGAAAGGGCCAATGCCATTCTTGTTCACATCCAATTCTTTCAAGTTTCCAAAGCTACAGGTTTTGACTATTTCTTCAACTGTTCCATGTTTTTCTTCCTCATCTGTGAAAGGAAACCCCAAGAACATGGCCAACCTTTTTACATGAGAAACGATATCTTCCTTGAGATCTTCATACTGTAAAAACAATATTTTGCTGGGATTTTCTTGGCTTGCATTCCAATACCCTAAAACATGATCAAAAAATGGTCCAAACCCATTGATTCCCTGGCAGAACTTCTCAAAAGCTTCATCTAGTGACAGCGGCTCTACATTTTCTGCTCGAAGCTTGTCAGCGTAAATCCAATGAGAGATGAAAGTATCCCTCGGATTTCTACAAATGTAGACAATCTTAGAGCTGGAATCTTTAATGGAAGGTGGCAAAGAAGCATAGGGGATGTGGGTGGCGAAAATTCTTGGCTGGTATGGATAGCTTTTTTCGAGATCTGGAAAAGGGTTATTGAAGTAAAGATCAAACTCAAAGTAAGGAACAAGTTGGTGAGGGCATACGTTGAGCAAAGGAGTTTCTTCCATTGCAAATTGATTGCGGTTCACAATTGAGAAAGTTAAAGCCTTAAGCCAAGTAGTGCCACATTTTGGTGAACTTGAGACAATAATATCACTATCAAGTGCTTGGAAATGTTTTTGGAAAGAAATCACAGCTTTTAAAACAATAGATGGACACCAAAATCCTTGATAGAAATAAATATGAAATCCCCACCAGTTGTTTTCTTTAGCGAGGGTTTGCACCATTTCTTGGAATTCATCCTCCCATGGCACCTTACCTTCATCATCTTGTGGTTTAGAAACAATACTAACGTCTTTAGGGATTTCTGTGGTATCCATGATGAAACTTGCAGCAATTGAGAGGAGTAGAAATGAATATGAAAACTCTACAGTAGTTCTTTTTTGCTATAATTATTTATAGTGAGGGTAGGCTTCCTTGTTTTAGGATAAGAATAAATTATAGATTTTAAAAGTCATTTATGTTGAATTTATAAATCATTTATCAAAATAATTATCGCTAATAAAATTTAAATCTAAATTTTATAAAAAAATATTTGAATTTTACCAACTTAATCAATATGTTAGCTCTAAAGTGATTCTTTAATAAATTTATATAAGTTGTTCATCTAGTCCTATTCATTTTTAATTACATGTGAATTACTTTAGATAATCAAAAACATTTTTTTAATTTTGGGTAATACTATATTCTTATTTATGATTTTTAAATTTTAATTTATAACCCCTTATTTTTATTATATTAATTTTTTCTAAGCAAAAGAAAAATTAACGAAATTGTATGATCAATCTGATATCTATTGTTTATCAGTAAAACAGGAAAAAAATCTCAATAATTACACCGTACTTCCTCTTTAATTTGAATTAAAATTATAAATGTTTTTTTTATTAATAATTTTGGTGGTTATAGGACAACATCACAATAAAGAGGGACAGATCCAGCATTAATATGGAAAGAGAAATTCTTAAATACATTGAGAGTGAAATTTTTTTAATTTTATATGTAAAAATAAGATGATAATATATATTTTTTATACATTTAAAAAATAAAATATTTGTTATTATCATAATTTTATATGTAAAATTAAAAAATTTTCACTGTTAATATATTTGATAATTTTTTATATATAAAAGATTAAATTATGCAATTAATCGTTGTACTTATATAAAATTTTAACTTTAATTTTTATATATTAATTTAGAAAGATTAAATTCTCATATTAATTTAATTTAATAATATTAATCTAATTAATAATGGTGTTACTTAATTCCTATTAAATTATCTGACGTAGTTATAGACCATGTTGATATGAATTGACTTTAATCAAATGGCATTAATTTATTGGCAAGACAAGAAGAATTAATGAAATTAATTGTTAAATTATACAAATAATCTCAATATTTATACAAAATTTAAAATTTAATCCTCACACGAAATTTGAAATTTAATATCTTTAATATAAAAAAAATATTTTGAATTATTTTAGTTTTTTAAAAATATTAAATTTTAAAATATTTTAATCCTTTAATATATTAGTTTTTATTATATATAATTAATTATTAATAATATCATATTAATAATATTATTATCATTTATATTAATCAATTATATTATTAATAATTTAAATTCATATATCAAAGTTAATATTATTTTAATCAGCATAAATATATCATGTAACAAAATTTATAATGAACCAAACTATTAAATTGAATAGCATTTGTAATAAATTCAAAATAGACTATGAATAAAATGATTATTTCGTCCAACCAAGTAAAATAAAAGATTCAAACTTAAATTTTTACAAAAAATGAGCTTTATCTATTTGAAAAACGAACCTTAAATCTTAACAAAATGAAAGGAGGAAACAATTTATTTGATCAATCGAAACATCAATATCATGAATTATAATGAAAACTTTTAATATTTTAGGTCTTCACAAAAAAATGACTTAAATAATTGTGCTAAATAAATAATAAGATTAATTTTAAAACCAATACATATTAAGTTTAATAAATTACTTTAATATATTTAGACTCTTGAACCTATATTTGATTATAAAAAATCATTTAAATAGGAGTTTAATTTAAAGGAATAGAAACATTGCTTTTATGGATAATTTGATCATTATGGGATATAATTCTAATTCTAAAAAAAAAAATTAATAGTTTTACTAAAATTAGATAGTATCAGATTGGTATCATATATTGATAAATTTGTGATAGATTTTTAATAGATTGGTTTAAGAATTTTTTTATACAGCCATGATATATTACAATTGTGACAGAAAAAAAAGATAAAATTAGTTACAGATTTATATTTTATGACAAAATGTAACAAGAAATAGTGACAAAACTAGTAATAGTATTTTACATAGATGACAAAAAAATATGACAAATTTAATGACAATATATGAAAATTGTAACTAAATATTGTGATAGATTTTTTAATATTATGATAAAATATTATGAGAGAATATTATAGTAATTTTTTAAAATTCAATGTTTTAAAAAATTAGATTATTTCTAAAAATTTAAAATATTTTTTGTATTAGAAATTAAATTTCAAATTTCATATGAGTACATGGACTAAATTTTAAATTTCATACAAGTACAAATTTTAAATTTTAAATTTCGTATAAGTACAAAGATTATTTGTATAATTTAGCAACTAGTTTCATTAATCTCAATTACCACATTAACAAATCAATGTCATGTTATTAAAATCAACATTACGTCAACATAACCAATAGCCACGTCAACTAATTTAACGGAAATCATGTAACAATGTTATCAATTAAATCAACATTATTAAATTAAATTAATATGAGACTCTAATTTTTACAAATTATTGTTTAAAAACTAAAATTTAAATTTTATATAAATATAAAAACTAATTACATGATTTGACTTGTGTAAAATAGTTAGACAAATAAAGGCTCGTTAAGATAAAACATAGGCATAGGTTGCTTCTCAAGGACTTTCGATGGCTCGAATGTATGTTATACTAGTCCATAAAAATTTTAGGTTCATATATATATCAAACTAGTCAAATAATTCTATTTTGTTTGTTACGTGGACATTTAAATTTTGAGGTAAACCTATTTTTGCAACATGAATCTTCATACAAGGTTGAGATAGTAGAATTTATCAAATTATAATAATGAAATAGATGATTTAAAATATTTTTAAAAAATAATAAATTTAAAAATTAATTTTTAAAAGTTATAAATGAAAAGATAGGGTATATACGCTATTTGTAAACATCGAATTTTGTTTGGGTCTATTGATGTTTTAAATCACATTTTTTGTTTTTGTTTATTGATATTAAACTAATAATAATAGAAAAAATATTGATAATAAATTATTAATATTAATTTAATATTAAAAATAAAAAAAAAGAAAAAAAAAGTACCAGAAAGTAGGGGGCTAATGCCTAGCACCAGCCACCCTACAGCCCCCTGCAACCTCCCGACCAACCTCCTACCACCACCCTACTGCCACCTTATAGCCTACCTTAGCCATATCTGTAGCCACCCAGATCCCTATATACTTAAAGCCCCAGCTTCTTTCCTTTTCAATCTCTAGGATACATTTTTTATAATAAAAAGAACCTAAGCACCCCCACCTAGAAACCCCAGCTCGACCTTGCCTCGATCCCCAACCTCCACACAGCTACCTTCACCAAATATCCCACAAAACCCTTACCCACCAAAAAATAAAAAACACCAAAAATAAAAAATAAAACAACACAGTCCTCGTTGATTAAGCGATGATCCAACAACACCAAGCTACCTGCAAAGAACAACGAAAATATATCAGCTTTAGTTTTTTAAAAAAAAAAGAGGAAGGAGAAACGAAGATAAAAACTTTGAGTCTCAATCTACTCCGATTGAGGCTGTTTCCAATAAAAGAAAGATCGGATCCAAAAAAAATGCATCGACGAGAGTCTTTTAGTGCGTTTTGTCATTTTTCAACCACCGACAATGGCCATCGATAGTAACCCAAGTGGAGGCCAACGTGGCAGTCAGGCATCGGATTCTAGCTAAACCAAAGAGAATTTCTTAAGCTGGAGGGATTTTTTTTCTGAAAGGAGGATGAAATGAACAAAAATAAAAATTGACTTTTATATAGAAAGCTAGAAGCAAAATGACGTCATTTTGCTTAAGGGGAAAATCCGCGCGTGAACCCGAATTTGACTCGAGATCCACGTGTCTGACCCGTCTACTTGCTTTCTTTATAACCCTAAGCTGATTTAACTAGACCGAGCCGAATCGCCAGTGAATCGATTTGAACCGGTTTGATCGTTTCTGCTTTGAACCTCTAAACTGAATCGAACTAATGTTAACCAGACCGTTGACCGGTCTAGTTCATGTATTTTTTTTTAATTTTCTAATTTTTTCTATATTATTTTTTTGTTATTTTGAGTTTTTTTCTAATATTTATACATGATAAATTTTAAAATTTTGTTAGAATAATTATTTGATTGTATTTAATAATAATAAAATAAAAATAAAGTAGGATAATGACTACAAAAATATATATTAAAAATGGTTATAAAATAATAATAATATTCTAAATAATAATAATAATAATAATAGAATAATATTTTTCCTGCCTAGATGTTAGAGGGAAGAAAAACATATTTTTAAAAATAATTCTGCTTAGATGTTGAAAAATTATTATAAAATTTTTTTAAAATTAAACAGTATAAAAAGATAATAAATAATAAAATAATAATAAATTAACAATAATAGTAATAATAAATTTTCATTAAAAAAATATATGAAAAATTAATTTTTTAAAATCATAAAAATCGAACTTACCAAAAGTCCATCTAGATGTTGAAGATTTTTGAAGATGTTCGTGTTTTCTTCAATTAAAAAACCTAAACCCTAAAATCGAAAACCTAAAACCAAAACCCTAAACTCTCTAAACCCCAAAACTAAAGCCTAAATCCTCCAAACTCAAAACCCTTCAAACCCTGAAATCAAAACGTTAAACCCTCCAAACCATAAAACAAATCCCTAAACCCTCTAAACCCTAAAACTAAACCTTAAACCCTACAAGTCCTAAAATCAAAACCCTAAAATTGAAACCCTAAACTCAAACCATAAATTGAAGTCCTAAAATCGAAAACCTAAGCCCCAAAATCTAAAACTCGAAAACCTAACCCAAAAATCCAAAATGCCAAACCCTAAAATCCAAAAATCTCAAAATTTAAATCCAAAAATCCCAAATTTGGTACACAACTCTGAACCATCACCGAAAAATTGTTCAAACTCTAAAACCCCTAAAACCCTAAATCTATTCCAAAACTTTAAGGATACGTGTGAAAATGTCACATGAAATGATTTGTTTCTGAATGTCGCCTAGATGATGGAGTATTTAGGAAACTTTGTTTCATTAAATTTTTCATATGAATCCTTAATTTACATTAATAATGGGATTAATAAATAAAAAGTATAATAGTAAATTGAGGTCTTAAATATAAACAATCGTATCTAAGCCCTGCCTAGATATTGAAGAGTTGGAGTGGTCTTATTATACTGAAGAGCCCAACTTTAAAATTGCATTTCATCTTACATAACATTCATTGGCTTACATACATTAGCATGTTATCATTGGCATTCGTTTGCATCTCATTGTCCTTAATTTTTACTTGTTCTCTGATAAAACCACTATGTACTTTTTCGCACAAAAATGTTTTTCAATTTACTTACTTTTAAAATTGTGCTATTATAAAATAAAACAAAAATAACATTTCAAAGAAAATAATTCTTGATACTCTGTCTAGATATTAGAGAGTCACCAATAGTTATCTCTTGCAATGAGTGTTATTTTTATTTTAAAAGATATTGTATTAAATTTTAAGTGAAAAGAGTTATTTTAAATTCTGCCTAGATATTGGAGAATTTTAACATAATTCTTTAACTTAAAGATTATCTCGATACTCTTAAATAAAAAATTTTAATAAAATTAATTTTCTTTCTTTTAAAATAATAAAAATGGATTATTATTAAATTTTAAATCATAACTATTTTATCCAACACCAAAAATAATGCATAATTAAATGGTACCAATTTATGAGTGTTGTAGGGGTGCTAATCATTTCCCATACGTAACCGACTCCCGAACCTAACCTAGTTTTCATAAACCAAAATTTATCTTTTTTATAAACTTTAAACTTATTTTTATAGTTTTATTAAAAAGATAAACTTTTGGGTGGTAAATCATACCATAAAAAAAAATTGGTGGTGACTCTTACATTTTTCTTAATTTTCAAATTCTTTATGTCTAGTGGTCTCAAAACCGTTATGATAACTTGGTGACTCCACTAGGAAGTTTTGAGAGTCAGGCCAAAATTTTAATTATGTGCTATTAATAGTTATTGGATTTAATTGGTTTTATTCTATATTTAATTTAATTCCCTTTATTTTAATTTTTCAAAATATATATACATGCAAGTTAATAAATAAAATAAATTGTATGTTAGTTATTACTTTATTTTGATTTTATGTTTATGATTTATTTATGTTATTTTGATTAATACATTACTTTGCACACACTTTGCACATTCAATTACATGCATGAGCTCTAGACCCAAACTCTTTTCCTTTTAGGAGGAAGTAAAGTAGTTACGCTCTCATGAGGTGATAACCTTTCAATTTGCTAGTGAAACACTTTCACTTAGATTGAACCATTTTCGTTAGTAGCAAGTAATGGGTGATGATCAAGGAGCCTTACTAACCTATAACGGACAATGATGTGAGAAATAGTCTGAGAACCTTTAGACATATAAATCCTAACTCAGCATATCATGAGCCATAGAAAGCTTGCCTGGGGTAGAGCCCTCCCAACCTTTTTATAGAAATAACTTAAAATTGTATTAAAATTTGAAAAAATGGATAACAAAAGAAGAGCATTTTCTTGAAAAAAATAAATTTTCTATTAACATGTTGTTCATTTATTTGGTAATTGTCCAAATTTTACATTTTCATAAAATATTTTTGAATAAAATGATTTTTTTAGCATTATCCAACAAGCAAAAAAAAAAGTAAAAAAAAAAAGTTTTCAGAAAAAATTAAAGATTTTTCTTAAATTTTTTGTTTATTAGCCAAATAAAAATTAATTTTCATGTCCTAGTTATTTTATTATTTTTTAAAAAAAAATTTTATATTTTGTTTCATCTTTTGCATTTCATACATCATAATAAATAATACATGTATTTCATCCTATGTGCATCATAATAAGATAATATAAGCATTCCATCCCATCCGTATCAATGGATAATCCATGCATCTCATGTTATGTACATGTTGATAAGTGATATATGTCTTTCATATGCATCTTAATAGATAATGTGCATACTCCATTTCATTACATATTTAAAGATAATGTCAGTTTCATTAGGTTGGCATAACACAAGCATTACATTCAATGTAAAAATATAATGTGCACTTGATAGGTTCATGCATTTCATACAAGTATGTTGCATTAGTAATAGGAATACGTCTCATTACTCATGTGAATATGTCATTGCATTTCATGCATATGAATTCATAAATAGTACGGTCTTATGGAACATATATTGCATTTCATATCCCACTATCCTTGCAACATAACATTACATTCTTTGCACACACATTCATGGTCGACAAAATCTTATCATTTGGGTCTTGTACATATAAAACTTCATTGTCTTAAGCATATATGCATTCTATGACATTCATTAGGCATCATTGTCACATTCATGAACATGCTATATGTGTTGTATAGGTTAGAATGTTTTTGTGGCATTTATTCAATAAGGGTAATTAAATAAAATTTTTGGTCTAAGTCTCAGAATAAAATGTCTGTCTTGATAGAAATTAGAATGGCAAAAATGAGAGATCAATTAGAAGTAAAGATTAGTGCTTTGGGATTAAATCAAAAGAAATTATGGCTTAAGCTTCGGGAGATGAAACAATAGATTGCTCAATTGATAAAAATGGTTAAAGGTAGTTGTGAAGTTGAGTTTGTTCCTCTTTAAGGATCATTATCATTTTCGATTCCATCAAATCAAGATCAACTAGCTCCTATTAGTTTTAGTACTTTTTTCGAGCAAACTAAGGCATTGGGTAATTTAAATAGTGACCAAAGTTTGGGTGAACTCAAGAAAAAAATGAGTGAACTAGCCATACAAATGACTGAGCTCAAAAGTTTAATTTTCAAGAAAGAGTCATTCGGCTTCAAACAATCATCACCTACTATCTTGAGTCCAAACCCTTAGCTAAATCCTTCTTATGACTACTTTCAACCTCTTTTCTGAGCACTTAGGATTATGCCCCCAAATTTCATGCAACCTCCAAGAATTTCACATATGAATTCACATTCACCATCTTATATTTCATAATCATTTGTTCAGTATGCTATCCCATCACCACTTTCACAGTCTAATCTTCGACCCAAAATTTTTCAATTCACTTCAAGACCAACTATAACATAATCTTTTTCAACAAAAACAAACCAACCATAAGAAAAAAAAACTTTAGCAACACCAAAGTAAAAACCTTTGTTGATCCAATACCCATGTCCTACACAGAGTTATACCCATTACTCCTAAAAAATTATCTCATTGCCCTTATCTCTACTGAACCTCGTAAACCACCTTTCTTTGAATGGTATGACCCTAGTATTTGATGTGAATACCATTTTGGCTTCGTGGGCCATTTTCTGAAAAATTATATAACTTTGAAACATGGGGTGCAGGGACTGATAAAAGCTGGATACCTTAGTTTTGACGCCAAAACGAAGCCAGTTATTCATGAGAACCTTTCATTGTTCCATGCCAAGATAGCAGATAGTGTTGTAGGCAACAGTAAGGTTGGTCAAGATGATGAATAAAAAGCTTTTAAAGCAAAGGGTTACCCTCTCTAGCAATCATAGTCAACTATTTTTGAATTTCTTAGGTGAAATAAGGGGGAGTGAGAGTAGGTCTAGCACTTTTTCGCCTCAGCCCTAGAATGGTTCATGATGTGTAAACTTGATACTTTTGAGAATGAATGAAAACTTCTTTTAACCTAAATTTTTTATGAATTGATGCCTCTCCACTTTTAACGATTGTTTGTCTAAAAGAGCCTATGAAAAAAATGATGGTTATGAATATACTTTCACTAAACTTTTAAAGAAGAAGGAATGTCTTTAGATAATCCAGCCAGAATAAAAGATGGAACTCAAGTTTTTCCTCCTTAATAATAATAAAATTTAACTTACACATCATGGATCATCTGTTTAAATTCATTGTTTTCATGCTAGCTAAGGACAAAATGATGATTGTGAATATGTTTTTGTTAAACCTTCAAAGCCAAAAGATTTTTTATAATAAAATTCATGTCATGCATTTTTTGTTTTTAATAATTAATAAAAGGTTCAAGGATATCTATCCTAGGAAACGATATCAGTTAAGTCTGTGCACTTATAACACTCGAGCCTATACCAGAATCATGGAAAATGAAGATGTAATCGGATGGACAAAGTAAAAAAAGCCCAATGAGATATCAGTGAAATAGTTATAGGAATGTAATAGAACATGAACAAACAGTTGGCAAAATTAAAATAGATGTTAGCAGAGTTGACAAAAGGAAAAGAGTTGTTGAAACATACAAGATAAAGAAAAAAATAATTACCGAGGTATCATTGTATCCATTTGGGTTCACATATGTTCAAGACCCCTATATGCCACAAGCACCTCCAAAAACTCATCAACCTTTCACTAACATTCCTACTGAGTTACCCTTAGTTCAAACAAATGTCAACCTCGGGCATACTCTTCACAACTTCACTGCTGTGTCTAATGTGGATGATCTTAAAAAATTAAAAAAATTAAAAAGGATGCCAATCCATCAAGAGATATGGTGATAAAGGATAAATTTGATCTGTTAAAAAAAATTAAAGGTAATTAAAGCCCATGATACATACAAGAACATTGATGCCAACGAGCTAATGCTCTTTAACACATATCACCATGTATTATCGAAAGATGACAAGTCATACTCATGATGATAAGTTGTTAATCCATTACTTTTAAGATAGTCTCACTAGGTCTACAGTAAGATAGTACGCTCAGTTGATCAAAGTAAGATTTGCTCTTGGAATGACTTAGCTAGGGCCTTTCTAGCATAATACAAGCACATAAAAAATATAACACCAGATAGGTTGTTCTTATAGAACATAAAAAAAAAAGTCAACTAAAACTTTTAAAGAATACACACTCAAATGGAGAGACATAGCAACCCAAGTATAATCACTCTTGTTAAAGAAAGAAATCATCGTTCTATTTATCAACTCTTTAAACACTCCCTATTATGAAAAAATGATTGAAAATGTCTCCAAAAACTTTTTTGACATGGTAACTTCTGGTGACATTATAGAAAGTGCAATCAAGAATGACAGAATTAAGTTAAAAGATACAATAGATGTTGAAGAGAGTAGTACAATAGAAAATAATGAAAGAAAAGTGCAATCAATCACAATTGTGGGACATTTACCTAATAACTTCATCATGTACAATCTATATCCTTTTCATCAACCTTATCACTTTATCACAGATAATATCTCTCTCTCATAACCTATATCCTTGCCAACCAAGTCAACATTTGGGCTTTTTAGTAAATTTTCATCCTCAAACGACCATTCATGATTTTGTTCCTACATTTGAACCCGTCACTCAACCAATAAAAAACTGAAAGAGACCAAGGAATGATCAAAAAAATTTATCCATCCCTATTTTTCACCTTTTGCCTTAACTAATAAAATGTCAGTATCTCACTTCTGTGCCTCTGAAACAACACTAAATCTATTGCAAGGAGTTATAATCCCAATGGCAAGTATGATTATCATATGGGATTAATTGGCCAGTCAACTGAAAATTACAAACAATTGAAAAAAAAGATTAAAGATCTTATCAAGAGTGATATTTTGACTTCAGAGGTGATAGAATAATGGAAGTTGATGACTCCATCCAATTACCAAATGTGAGGAGTTGAGATGAAGAAGAAAGTCTCATGTTCTAAAAAATCAAGATAGGATGATTTTCTTTTAAATCTTTTCACTGTTTATGTATGACATGTGCATGGTGTATTTAGGGGTTATCCAACTTATTTTAGAAGAATCGAATACTTTGGATCTTTTTTATGAAATTTTCTCTTTATGCATTTGTTTGAATAAAAGTCCCACATAAGTAACTTTCAAAAACAAAAACAAAAAAAAAAAGAAAAAAAGAGGAAAAAAAGAAAAATGGGTTTTCTTTTGTAATAAAGATGGAAGGATTCTTGAAAGAAATGGTGATTACTATTAGGAAAAAGTTTATCAAATACCCCCACACCTTTTCAAATACTTTCATGTCCCTAATCATTTAAATGATTGGACTCATCAACCATGACCCTTTAGGGAATGTGAGTTTGAATTCATACCTTAAAGGGCTGATAATCTTTTTTCGGGCAAAAAATAAAAAACGTTAATTTTGAAAGTTTGTTTTGAATTTCAAAAATAAGATACATTTTCAAATTTTTAATTGAAACACAGTTCATTATGCTTGCTTTGAATTGATGTATCAGTCAATATTATATGTTAAACTATATGAAATTGTTTGTAAACCAAAAAGACTTCAGCATTTGGATTTCGAATTTGATACATTTCATCTAAAACTTTGTAACCTATTCTATGTCAAGTAACTTTTCACCTAGCAATCAAAGTTGCTCAAAAGTTGTAATTACAACCCAAATTTTGACCTCAATACTCTATTTATCAAAGAATCCCAAATAAAAAATTTATATTTCCTAATTTGAAAAAGAAAATTAAATTTAAATCAATTAAGCCTAAACTATGTGAATGATCATATGACAAAAGAATACCATAAAAATGCTAGTTAATTGCGAGACATGTACAAAAGAAGCTCAAAATTTATTACAAAGAAAAGCATTTAAAACTGCATCGAAAGTTGAAAGTCAAGTGATAATATTTATATTATAGGTATCTTTATGATATAGCAAGTAAAAATTATTTTTGTTGTAAAGATAACTAAACTTTCTCAATTCAAAATTATAATGAAATCAAAACCAGACTTTTTCAATTGAAAAGGACAATAATTTTTTCAATACTTTACTATTCACTCAGATATCAACAAGGAATGTATAAACAAATTAATATTTGTTACAAAAAAAAGTTTAACAAACATGCATGAAAGGTTGAAAGTCAATTAATAGCATTCATATTTTATGTACCTTCATGATATGCATATCATAACTACTTAGATGCAACTTCAAACACAAAAATAAATTAACTTCTTTGATAACAATGAAAACATACACATAAGGCTAAGATTTCAAATGTCAAGCAATCATGGCAACAATTTCATAGCCAAAATAAATATTATAGCTTACACAATTTTTTATTTTCAATTAATTAACCACTAAAGGCAAAATAAACTTATCATCAAAAAATATTTACCATGAAATCTTCAAAATGATTCAGAGAAATCAATAATAACTCTAGCACTTTCACTATCCAAATAAAGTAAAGTACTAGAATTACTCAAATTAATATTAAATGATAAAAGCAAAGTTGAATCACTATCACCTAATTGTCTATTAAGAAGAACTAAACTACTTTCACCTATGTCTACTTTATAGTTGCTAGAACCAATAAAATCATCATAACTATGTGGTCGATTAATAAGTGAAGTGAACTGAACCCTATAAAGGCATTCTTGGATTTTTGTAGCTCATGAATATTCATCACTTGTATTGTGCTATGTTTTCTAACTTAAAAAAGAACACAAAATGCATAAACAGTCAACATTTAGTATGAACCTGAAGTGAGGGACTCAAGATTAAATAAATTATGGAAGAAAAGAAGAAAACAAACCATTTTCAGCTTCTTTGTAACTTTCTTGAAGCCCTTTCATTATGTGATCCCTTTCAATTACAACATTGATAATTGGTTGATTATGAAGCGCATAAAAAATAGCCTAAAAGAATATGAGACGTTTTAAATAAGGATTCAATAGCATATAAAGACGTAAATGCACATTTGTATCTTTTAGTGAATGATAACTTTACAAATCATAAGATAAGTCCTAACTTTACTTCATGTTTCTCAACAAAAATAACTTTATTGTCAGATTGAAGCATCATCAAATTGTCCTAAAATTATACCTCAAAATAGGGAGGCAAATAAGCAAATAAGTTATTACTAATTTAAAATAACATGAGAAAATTGTAAATGCTGAGTGGCATAAAAAAAGTGTATCCATTTCAAACATGATCAAAGCATATAAGTTTCAAACAACATAAATTCTATGCCTTTTAGAATCATAAGGACTAGAACAAAAAAAAGTTAGGCAAAGAGAAGAGCAGTAATTAACATTCCACAATATTATCATAAGAAAATGTGGTAGTTATATGTCAACTTCATTGAATGTAGTCAACATTGCAAAAGTATTTTAGAAGTTATTTAAACGTGTTGCAACACGTTTTCCAAGTATAGTCATAGAACCTAAAATCACAGAAACTATAAGATGTTAAAGTAGTAGCAATTTTTCCCTTTGATAATGTACAATAAACAACAAAAACCAAAAGGTTAGTAAATATTCAATGTTTGTCATAAGAAATATTATGAGTAGAAAAATAAAATTCCTATAGTACTTACTCTTCTCTCTTTTTCTTTAGAAAGAAGTTAAGGTTCCTTAGTTGAAGGTTTGGAAAAAGACAGAAAAGGTGCAAGGAATAATTGTTAAATATTAATTAATAGAAGAGACAAATAGATCAATATTTTGATAGCCAACCATAATCTATTAATAAACTAATTAATTAGTAAAAGCAATCATTTAAGAGCATAAGAAAAATGAATAATTTTAGTAACTTTACATTCATTCTATCAATAATGACCCTTGAATGACCTACATCGCACGCAACACTTTATAAAGATATACCAAAAAAATTTGGCTTTCAAATACTGTGATCTGGTCTTTAACCATTTATAATTCTTTCATAAACTTATGTCACTAATCCTTTATCTTTTGTACTTCTTGCTTTTCTTTTTTAAAAAATTCTTCCATTTCTTTAATTCTTTCTTCAACTTATTTAAATTAGCTTTATATTCCCTTAATTTAGTAAAAAGTGTTACCTTTACACTTGTCAGTGTAAAACCAATGAGAGATGAAAGTATCCCTCAGATTTTTACAAATGTAGACAATCTTAGAGCTAGAATCTTTAATGGAAGGTGGTAAAGAAGCATAGGGGATGTGGGTGAAGAAAATTCTTGGCTGGTATGGATAGCTTTTTTCGAGATCTGGATAAGGGTTATTGATGTAAAGATCAAACTCAAAGAAAGGAACAAGTTGGTGAGGGCATACATTGAGCAAAGGAGTTTCTTCCATTACAAATTGATTGTGATTCACAATTGAAAAAGTTAAAGCCTTAAGCCAAGTAGTGCCACATTTTGGTGAACTTGTGACAATAATATCACTATCAAGTGCTTGGAAATGTTTTTGGAAAGAAATCATAGCTTTTAAAACAATAGATGGACACCAAAATCCTTGATAGAAATAAATAGGAGATCCCTACCAGTTGTTTTCTTTAGCGAGGGTTTGCACTATTTCTTGGAATTCATCCTCCCATGGCACCTTACCTTCATCATCTTATGGTTTAGAAACAATACTAACGTCTTTAGGGATTTCTGTGGTATCCATGATGAAACTTGCAGCAATTGAGAGGAGGAGTATAAATGAATATGAAAACTCTACACTAGTTCTTTTTTGCTATAATTATTTATAGTGAGGGTAGGCTTCCTTGTTTTAGGATAAGAATAAATTATAGATTTTAAAAGTAATTTATGTTGAATTTATAAGTCATTTATCAAAATAACTATCGGTAATAAAATTTAAATCTAAATTTTATAAATAAAATATTTGAATTTTACCAACTTAATCAATCTGTTAGCTCTAAAGTGATTCTTTAATAAATTTATATAAGTTGTTCATCTTGTCCAGTTCATTTTTAATTACAGTGAATTACTTTAGATAATCAAAAACATTTTTTTTTAATTTTGGGTAATACTATATTCTTATTTATGATTTTTAAATTTTAATTTATAACCCCTTATTTTTATTATATTAATTTTTTCTAAGCAAAAGAAAAATTAATG
Source organism: Durio zibethinus (assembly GCF_047325235.1). Classification (NCBI taxonomy): domain Eukaryota; kingdom Viridiplantae; phylum Streptophyta; class Magnoliopsida; order Malvales; family Malvaceae; genus Durio; species Durio zibethinus. Next base: position 22,165,857 of record NC_143168.1, read on the forward strand.
AAATTTTATGATCAATCTGATATCTATTGTTTATCAATAAAACATGAAAAAAATCTCAATAATTACACCATATTTCCTCTTTAATTTGAATTAAAATTATAAATGTTTTTTTTATTAATAATTTTTGGTGGTTATAGGACAACATCACAATAAAGAGCGATAGATCCAACATTAATATGGAAAGAGAAATTCTTAATACAGTTAGAGTGAAGTTTTTTTAATTTTATATGCAAAAATAAGATGGTGATATATATTTTTTATATATTTAAAAAATAAAATATTTTTTATTATCTTAATTTTATATGTGAAGTTAAAAAATTTTACTGTTAATATATTTGATAATTGTCATATGTAAAAGATCAAATTATGCAATTAATCATTGTACTTATATGAAATTTTAATTTTAGTTTTTATATAATAATTTACAAAAGTTAAATTTTCATATTAATTTAATTTAATAATATTAATCCAATTAATAATGGTATTACTTTATCTCTATTAAATTACCTGACGTGGTCGTCGAGCATGTTGACATGAATTGACTTTAATGAAATGTATTAACTTGCTAACATAGCAATAGAAATTGATGAAATCAATTGTTAAATTATACAAATGATCTCAATATTTTTACGAAATTTAAAATTTAGTCCTTGCATAAAATTTAAATTTTAATCTCTTTATTATAAAAAAAATATTTTGAATTATTTTAGTTTTTTAAAAATATTAAATTTCAAAAATATTTTAATTCCTTTAATATACTAGTTTTTATTATATATAATTAATTATTAATAATATCATATTAATAATATTATTATCATTTATATTAATCAATTATAATATTAATAATTTAAATTAATATATCAAAGTTAATATTATTTTAATTAGCACAAGTATATCATGTAACAAAATTTATAATGAACCGAATTATTAATTAGAGTAGCATTTGTAATAAATTCAAAATAGATTATGAATAAAATGAGCATTTTATCCAACCAAATAAAATAAAAGATTCAAAATTAAATTTTTACAAAAAAGAAACTTCTATCCATTTGAAAAATGAACCTTAAATCTTAACAAAATAAAAGTAGGAAATGGTTTATTTGATAAATCAAAATATTAATATCGTGTATTATAATAAAGACTTTTAATTTTTTAGGTCTTTACAAAAAAAATTACTTAAATAATTGTGTTAAATTAAATAATAAGATTAATTTTAAAATCAATACATATTAAGTTTAATAAATTACTTTAATATATTTAGATTATTGAACCTATATTTGATTATAAAAAATCATTTAAATAGGAGTTTAATTTAAAGGAATAGAAACATTGCTTTATGGATAATTTGATCTTTATGGAATATAATTATAATTCTAATTCGTTAGATAAATTAATAAAAAAATAATTTTACTAAAATTATATAATAACAAATTTGTATCATATATTAATAAATTTATGATAAATTTTTAATATATTGATTTAAGAATTTTTTTTATACTGCCATAATATATTACAATTGTGACTGAAAGATGATAAAATTAGTTACAGCTTTATATTTTATGACAGAATATAACAAGAAATAATGACAAAACTAATAATAGTATTTCAGATGGGCGACAAAAAAATGACAAATTTAACGACAATATATGAAAATTGTAACTAAATATTGTGATATATTTTTTAATATTATGATAAAATATTATGAGAGAATATTGTAGTAATTTTTAAAATTTAATGTTTTAAAAAATAGATTATTTCTAAAAATTTAAAATATTTTTTGTATTAGAGATTGAATTTTAAATTTCGTACAAGTACGTAGATTAAATTTTAAATTTCATACAAGCACAAAAATTAAATTTTAAATTTCATATGAGTACAGAGATTATTTGTATAATTTAATAACTAATTTTATTAATCTCAATTATCATATTAACAAATCAATGCCACGTTATTAAAATTAACGTTACGTCAGTGTAGCTAACAACCATGTCAACTAATTTAACAAAAATCATGTAACAATATTATCAATTAAATCAACATTATTAAATTAAATTAATATGAGATTCTAATTTTTACAAATTATTGTTTAAAAACTAAAATTTAAATTTTATATAAATATAAAAACCAATTACATAATTTGACTTATGTAAAATAGTTAGACAAATAAAGGCTCATAAAGATAAAACATATGCATAGGTTGCCTCTTGAGGACTTTCAATGGCTCGAATGTATGTTATACTAGTCCATAAAAATTTTAGGTTCGGATATATATTAAACTAGTCAAATAATTCCATTTTGTTTGTTATGTGGACATTTAAATGTCGAGGTAGACCTATTTTTGCAACATGAATCTTCATGCAAGGTTGAGTAGGAGATTTTATCAAATTATAATGATGAAATAGATGATTTTAAAATATTTTTAAAAAATAATAAATTTAAAAATTAATTTTTAAAAGTTATAAATGAAAAGATAGGGTATACACTATTAATTAAGGTTTTTATTTTTGAAAAATTTAATATCTTTACTTTTTTATGTTCTAAATTTATATTTTAATTTTTAAAATATTTTTATGTAAAAAAAAAAAACTGAATCGAAGCAAAATCTATTGATAAGTTGGATTTGTTTGTCTCTTAAATCAACCATGAAACGATTGGCCAAAAAAATGAATTGTTAAACTATTCGAAGTGAAGGATTTCAAGAAAATAATTTTTCATAAATTTATTTGAACTTATTATAAAAAATTATTGGATAAAATATCAAATTTATTTACCGTAAAAAAACTCAAGATTGGACTCAACAAGAAGCCCGTAATTGATGGTAGGCCCATTGAATCTAGATCCATTAGGAAGAGCCCAAACAATTTCACTTCCCTTTCCTCTCTTACCTTCCACTCTCCTCCAGCCGTAGCGCGCCTTCCAAACGGATAAACCTTCTCCTTCTCTTTTCGTTTCTCTGCCTTTCTCTCCACAAAGCTTTGAAAACTTCAAAAACCAAACAGCAAAAACGAAGAAAAAATTTTGAAATGCTGACAAACCCTAGCGGCATACGAAGCACGCCGTGCTATTCTCACCCTTCGTATTTCACTTTCTCCAACCGTTGCAAACTCCTTTTATCTCCAAATTGCCCTCGCTTTCTTAGTTCCAAAAAGTCCTCTAAGTTTTGCCCTCTCTCGCTGCTTTTACCCAGAAATGGCGTTCCCAGTAACCGCTTTGCCGTTAGAGCTTTGGCGGAACCGGAAGTTTCCGAGTCGGATGCTGCTGCTGCCGACGGATGTGGTGGTGCTGGTGGTTCCTGTTTTCTGCAACCGGTTTCTGTTAAAATTCCTTTTGGAGATAGAGAGGTAAGCTTCGAGAATTTGTTGTCTCACTTTTATTCTGAAAATATTGTAGTAAATGAAGTATTAAGTAAAAGCAAATAGTGAAAAACTAGATGATGTTTGATCAAAGAACGAGCGAATTATTAAAATGAAATACAAATTTAATTTAACTTTGAAGCATGAATTTTTTTATCTAAAAAATTTAATTATGCAAAAAGATGTTAGTATTTTCTTTTGACCGAATTCACATTTTTACTCTTTGTTTGTTGAAAAAAAAAGTAGTATTAAAAATGTAAAATTAAAAAATTGAATGAAACATTAGGAAATTCAAAATAATATGTTATTATGGGAACTTGATTCGTAAAGGTTTTAAGAAATGAGTATATGATGTATAGTTGATATTGTAAAAGCAGGCAAAAGTGTATGCAGTTTTTGTTAGAAAATGATGGCCACAAATGTTTTGCATTTTTTTCTAGCTCATCTTTTGCACTTTAGGCTAGTTGAAATGGTAGTTTTATTTTGGTGTTATTCCTTGTTGGGTTTTGGAGTGATAATTAGGGGAATATTGAACTCAACCTGACATTATTTAGTTGATTACTTAAGTAATTTTGTTGCTTATTGCAGATTCTGGTTGAGACAGGTCACATAGGGAGGCAAGCCAGCGGTTCTGTAATGGCAACGGATGGAGAAACCGTAAGTTCTGATTTCCTCGTATGGGTGTGTGATGTGTTTCTATGAAAACACATTCACATTCATTGCATTTAGAGATTTGTTCTGTCTTATGTGTTTTTCTCATTCGTTAAAAAACTAGTGAAGGCTTTATTTACTTTTTTGTAGATTGTATACACATCTGTTTGTTTGTCAGATGTCCCAAGTGAGCCTTCTGATTTTTTCCCACTTAGTGTTAATTATCAAGAACGTTTTTCAGCAGCAGGTCGGACTAGGTGTGTCTTCGTTTAACCCTTATATTTGTTTTATTAATTACTTGAAATGAACTTATTTATCATACTTAATGTTTTCTATTGCTTCAGCGGTGGTTTCTTTAAACGAGAAGGGAGGCCAAGGGATAATGAGGTACTAGTCACTGTTATCCAAGCATGGGAAATTTTTAATCCTTGTTGGCATCTGAAGCATTCTTGGAACTATGGACATGCTATCAAAATATTTGGCTTCCATATTGCAGGCAATTGGTTACTTCATCCGTCCTATTATTTCATCACTTTTGTCATTTTAAATTGTCCTAACTAAAATGTTGCTGTTGAAATAGTCAAATGCTTAAGTTTCCCGTATACTCTTTCATTGTTACCATTAAAAAGTAAGACAATCCACTGGGTAAACTAAAACTAGTTGACCACTTTTTTATGTCAACTTTTCCTATTTTGGTTTTCTTAAAATGAGTATTTAATTAAATGTGACAATTGTAGGACAAGGTGAGTATTTCAATTTGGTACAGCACTTTGTGTTTGAGGAGCTATTTTCTTCAATAACTTGCTGAGAGCAGCACTATTTTAATGTTATTTTATGGCATACATATCTTCCTGAGCTACTGATTAAAATGTCTTTGAAGTTGTCATTTATCTATTATTTGTTACTTTGTTTTGTGTAGGTTCTTATTTGTAGACTGATTGATAGGCCTTTGCGTCCAACTATGCTTAAGGGCTTCTACCATGAAACTCAGTTATTATCCTGGGTAAACCTTATCTTCCCTCTAGAATGATTTCTTTTTCTCCAAATGATTCTTATATTCAAAGCTTTTAGCTGGCCTCTGTTGACTCTTATGTATATATTATGTGATGTTATTTTTGTTGAAAAATCGTTTTCTGAAATGTGATAATGTGGTGGTTCTTATATACATGATGACGTGGACAATATGTTAACTAGTTTATCTGATTAGTTGTTTTGAATTTACTCAATAAGGTTTTATAGCCTTATCATCAGTTTTTGCTAAATAAATCCTTTGCGCCATTTAGTGCTTTTGCTACAAATGTTAGCTAAAATGAGATGTAACCAACCATTTGTTCTCCATGCTTGGTGAAGCTTTTTTAATTTTAAATTTTTGCTTCTTGTTTATTATTTTAACTTATGTCTAATTTGAAGGAGTGCATCCTCCTTGGACCTAATTTGTTATATTGGGTTTATGGAAAACGGCTGACCTAGATTCTGACCATGCATTATCATTCTTTATGATGTTACAATATGATGATGCTTTGGAATAGAGCACAAATTATAAACTCTAATGTGAAACCTCTACTTTTATTACCCCTTCATACAACTTTTAAGCTGTCATCTTTATTTATTTTTTTACTTATTTTTTCCTTTTTCCTTTGTGGCAATATTAGCATGCATGCCACCTTTCTTATTGAGGAAAATACCAACACTAAACAATATCTCTGTCACATGAGTGCCGTAATATGCAATTTTATCGGACTTTGTACCTGGTCAAAGGCAGTTTTTTAATACGCAATACATGTACATGCTATGCACCCCTGTGTGCCAGTTTTGTACAAATGTCTGACACTGATATACCTCCGACATGGCAGGATATGTGTCATACATGGGGCAACATGCCAAGAATTAAAAAAAATCAGACATGGTCAAGAATTTTTTGAAATTGCCATGTTGCTGTGCCCATGCTTCCTAGGTCAAAGGGGAGACTATAATTTGGTACAATGGGAGCAGCATTAGGTGAATATTCATTGGGGAATTTACTTCCTTGTTTCCTTCTGGATTTTCTTCCATAGAGGACTATAATTTGGTACAATGGGAGCAGCATTAGGTGAATATTCATCGGAGAATTTACTTCCTTGTTTCCTTCTCCTGGATTTTTCCTCCATAGAGGATGTTTGCTCTCTCAACTCAAACTACTTGGCTACCATATCCTCTCTCTTTCTCTCGCCCTAACATTCACTTTAATATACTCAGTAGATGTATGTCCATTATGTCATTGCACTGTCTATAGCTGCAAAGCAGTTATTCTTGGCATATGTTTGTGATAGTGAATGTGAATTTTACCTTTGTATAGTTGCAAAGCAGTTATTCTTGGCAGATGTTTGTGATGGTGGATGCTAATGTTGTCTTTGTTTGATTATTGTTATACTATGAATAGCAAAAAGATTATGACCTTAATTTTATCTAGGGGCTTGCATTCTGTGTTAGCAGATATTGTAAGGGTGTGCAAAAGTAATTTAGACTTAAGGGATTTTAATGCCTTAAAAACAGATTATATCTGCTGATGGTAAGTTTGTCTGATACGTTGTGCATTTTGTGTTTGCCCTTGGTTTTCAGTGCTTGATCATTCATGCTTTCTTTCTAGAATTTGAAGCATAGTTACATGTGACTTATATAAACTTCCATTGCTTGTTTTATATCTGAATAGCATTCACCTTTTACTTGCAGGTTTTGAGTTATGACGGTTTGCACTCCCCAGATGCTTTAGCAATTACTGCAGCCGGTATAGCAGTGTAAGGCTGATAAAAGTTTTGGTCTTACTTACCTTGTGGCTTTTGTGATGTGTATATTTATATATAGGATGTTGTTTTTGAATATGTACTCATCAATGCCACAGAGCTATTTCAGAAGTGCCACACTCAAAAGCTATAGCAGGGGTTCGAGTTGGTTTGCTTGGTGATAAATTTGTTGTGAATCCAACGACAAAGGAGATGGAAGACTCAACATTAGACCTATTTTTGGCAGGCACAGATGGTGCTATATTAATGATAGAGGTTAAACTTTAATCCTAATTTCTTTGTCGTACGATATAGTGGATTATGATGCACTTTTGTACCAGTAACTTGGAACATGTGGCAGCTGATTTTGGTCTTTTCTGAAGGATCTTTATTTTTGTTTTTCCTTTTATTATTTGTTCATGGAAATATTTTGGTAGGAGTATGTGCACTCCATCTAAATTGTCTCCTATAAACTACAACCTTTACCTCTCATGTCGGAAGTTGGAGCCAGTTCTAACTCTCATATGGATTATTTCTGAATGTTTTCAGTTTTCTAGTAAATTGTTAAGGGATTGTAAGTTAAGAAAAATGAATTTTGGACTGTGTTTTCCTCTACTTGTTTGCAGATGTCTCCTTTAATTTTGTCCTATGATTTGAATATGGCTTATGGTTGAATTGTTACACAATTGTGCATCTTCTTACATCTTATTTCATTTGGGGATTTCAATAGAGAATAATGAATCTTCAGTATGAGGAACAGTAATTGAAAACATTATAAAATAATGTTTGCAGTGGAATGAGAAAGTGGACATGGTTTAAATTTAGACAATAGAATCTAGCATGTAACCTAATTTCTTAGACGAGACGATAGAAGGATCAGAGATTTTACAAACAAGAGAGGTAACTGAAATTTACGAAGTGAGAGTAGTAGTGCACTCACAAAGACTTTCCCTAGTTGTCATTCTCTACAGTTTGGTATTTGGCAGCAGCTTTAGAAGTGCATGCAATGAATGTGGGTAAATGTTGCTCTTCTTGAAATGCATTATCTTTTCCAAGGAGTTTCTTGTACTGGGTTAATCATTGGATAAGTTGCATTTGTGGTCAGAACTTGAAAGTTGAGTCTGGGAGAGTGAGCACTTACTAGGTCATCGTCTGATGTACTTTTATTTGACCCATACATTTAACAAAAGGGATTGACCTAGAAATTAGTAATATTGATGCTATTTTGAAGTAGGTGGCCGGCGGGACATAAGTTTGTTAATGAATCAGTGCTCGTGTGAGCATTTCACACTTGCAAAACAGATACATAGATGTGGGGCTGACTTATGGTAATGAGTTTTGCTATTTAGTAGTGGAGCTTGTGCTTCTGGATAATTGAATGTTAGGAGGTACATAAATAAGCAAAAAAGGTAAATGGTCCAAGAAGGATCATTTGAGAGAAAGCTGCTCCACCCCCAATTGTTTTCATATATTGTGTGTTTTTATCATTATTATGAGCTTAAAGGGCATTTATCATTTTACTTTGCTTTCCTGTGTATATGTTATTTATGGGTTGCACATTGTTCCAGATTTGTATTCTTGATTCTTTTTAATTAACTGTTACTCATAGGCATTCTGACAGTCATAGATGTTTGCAACGTTTATTCCTTGCAGGGTTATTGTGATTTTCTATCAGAAGAAAAGTTGCTGGAAGCAGTACAAGTTGGGCAGGTTGTTTTTTATATCTAAGTTTGTTGCTTATCTGGTATTTCATTTTTTTAAGTCATAAGTTTTCACTGTCCTGTCATTTGAGGAATTCCGTTTTATATTCCCATGAGAGTTGCTATTTCTTCATGCAATAGCATCAATCCACTTCTCTGGTTGAATCCTGTAAACCAGAGAGAGAGAGTGTGTATGTGTGAGAGGTGAAGACTTGAATTGAATTTGTTAAATTCAGAATTTGGCAGTTATTGTGAAAGCCCCAAAAGGAATTTCAAACTGAATTCTATCGAAGGAAGGCTTGGATTCTAACCTTTTGGCCAATATTTTCATTTTTGTTTCAGAATACACTTGTCTGGACTAAATCAAACTGTGAATATTCCTAGCTTGAGAAGTGTCTTGTTTTCTGCATGATGATGTATGCCTTATTTTTATCCTTATATGCTGCTTTTCTAGATAAATATTTACATTTTAAAGGCTTGTTCTTTTCTTCCTGTCACTTTGATGTGCATGCTACATTCTATTCTTACGAGTTAGTTGTCTTGTCATATCTTTGTTTACCATCATAATTTTGAAACCTTTATTTAGAGGAAACCATTAAACACCTTTTGAGGAAGTTTTGTGTTTCATTTGAAGCAGATTATCCAATATAACTTTGTTATATTCATAATAGGAAACTCAATGGGCAAGTTTGAATGGAATAAGCATTCTGTCTTCACCCTTACCTTTCTTGGCTGGGACCTGTTCTATTTTACAAGTTGAAGAGATTATATTCACTGGCATATGTACATATTTGCATATGCATATTCAAATGCAGTTTTGCATTTACCATATCCTTCCTGTATAATTATGCTGAAAGATGAGTTGATTAACATTTTCCCTTCAGAATGTGATATAAAGCATCCTACAACAGCCACAATATATTAAAAAAAAAAAAAAAACAAATCTAGAGATTTTTTTTATTATCTTGATTATAACATTTAAATCTTGTCCATTTCACTAATACCAGGATGCAGTGAGAGATATCTGCACCTCTGTGGAGTCTTTGGTTAAGAAGTGTGGGAAACCAAAAATGCTTGATGCAATCAAATTGCCACCTCCTGAGCTTTATCGGATTGTGGAAGTATGGTTCTTCTCTTCTGTTTCCGTTAACATGTATTTTCTTTTCTTTCTTTTGATTTTTGAATTAATTTGGTTATTATTTTTCAGATATAATTCTATTGTCTTTACTAATATATGTGATCTTGTCCAATGATGTAATACTTTTATTATGCTAGTAAATGTTCAATTTCCAAATCAATTACAGACGCTAGCACTTATTTGTTTTAACAATTGGAACTTTTGAGCAATTAGTGGTGATGCAGATAATGCTGATCGTTTGAGAATCTTACCTGAGAATAGCATGAAAACTTTGTAATTATAATTGAAGGTCCTGTCTCTCAATGTAATGTAGTTATAGCACTTTCAACAGTTTAAATATTATAAGAAATGGTTCCTTCCCAATCGCTTCTCCATAAAGGAAGAAAATGAGAGTAAGGGAAGTGAATAAGCACTAGATGCGGACAGTTCCACCTTCTACAAAAGTTTTACAAAAACTATAAAAGGCCAATATCTGATGCTTGAAAAAGAAATTGGTGAAAATTTGTTTTTCATGTGTATTTACCTCTCATCTATCTTTTCTTATGCAAATTCCTTTATAAAAATTGTACTTCGTGGTAATGTACTTTGTGATTATTTGCAATATACAGAAAATTGCTGGTGATGAATTGCATAAAGTGCTGCAAATTAGGAGTAAAATACCAAGAAGAAAGGCCATCTCATTGTTAGAAGAGAAAGTTATTAACACACTGACAGATAAAGGCTATATCAGTACAGAGGATACACCAGGGACTGTTGAAACAATCCAAGACTTGCTTGATGAGGAAGATGAGGATGAAGAAATTGTTGTTGATGGTGAAGTAGATGAAGGTGATGTGCACATAAAGCCGGTTTCTCGAAAATCCACTCCCTTGGTGAGTTGTGATTGGGGTAATCAGGCATTTTAATTGCTTGTCTTGTAATATCCTGTTAATATTCGAAGTTGTTTCTCAAGTCAATAACACAATTTTTATTCCTGTTGTCCTATCATAGTTTACTGAGGTGGATGTGAAGCTGGTATTTAAGGATGTTTTATCCAAATTCTTACGGAGACATATTGTGGAGGTATGCTTGTTGTCAATGACAAAATGAAAATTTTGGGTTTGAATAATCATTGGTGGATAATAACTTTTATCAGTATTTAATTTTTAAGAGTTCTACTGAATCTTCATTTCTTCCCCAAAGCAATGAAGTAGTGACTCTGAAACTGTGAGGAGGCAGCTTTTTCCTTTATCCCTGGAGGTTTACATTTCTTCTGTCTGTAATCTTTTATTTTCCTGATTGTTAAAGTAGTTTAAAGTGAAATCAGTGTTAATCCTGTGAACTAGATTTTTGTGTTTCTTAAAAGTCAAACCTGTATTTTCTAAGGCCATGTTATCTTTTTCATTGGCAATTTGCCTTTTTGGCTTAATCTTGCAGATTAAAGATCCAATAAGTTCTATGATTTCTATTAAGATTTGGTGTTCACGTTTTCTACTAGTTTTTTGCTCTAAAAAACATTATTTTGCTCTTGACATTTTTGTGAAGCAACAAATCATATCATATAACTCCAGTAGCATCTGAACAGCCTGTTTATGCTTGATTACGTTGAGAAAAGGTGAATAACTTTCATTTGCTTCTTGGGGATGTATCGCTTTTCAGCCAAACGTGATTCCTTCCAAGCGCATCCACTTTCTTAACGTTTTTTCCTTGAAATTTGCAACTGTTACAGGGAGGAAAAAGAAGCGATGGGAGGTCCCCAGAAGGGATACGTCCAATCACATCAAGATGTGGATTGCTTCCAAGGGCCCATGGAAGTGCTCTCTTTACACGTGGGGAGACACAGGTTTGTAGAAGTGCAGTGCTCTTGCTGATAAAATGTTTAATTGTGCACCTATCATCTTTCTGTTACTACATGCATGCTTGTTTTTGGGATATGGATAAACACTAGAGGTGATTTACATAAGCCTATATGACTGCTACTCTGGCTCATTTGATATTTTCTGAATTCTGGTTAAGTTTGCATTAAAGTGTCTCCAAAAGTAACATTTAGTTTCATCATTTCACATGTTTGTTTCATGATAAAAAAATTCTGCATTTTTTGTCCATTTATTTTATCTGCATGATGCTTAGTTGCTTACTGCTATGTTTTCATTATTCCTTATTTTGTTTATTCTCATCCATCTTTCTTTTAGTCACTGGCGGTGGTCACACTTGGTGATAAACAAATGGCACAAAAAGTGGACAATCTAGCAAATGTAGAGGAATACAAGAGTTTCTATCTTCAGGTCGGTTTAAAACATTTATTCTTCTATTCTTTTCTTCAGTTATCAACTATAGTTCCTTTATGTATATACTAGTTTCTATTTTCGTGAGAGTGAACTTGTCAAATTTGCAATTAATCATTGACATCACTCGTTAGACATTTGTCTTCAACAAGTACCTTACTATTATGAAATTGAATTGATATCAAAGACCATAATCTACTTTATCTTCTCTGTTTAATTTTGGAACTATTACTGAAATTCTGTTGCAATGTTAGCTTCTAAGATAAAACTATCCAATGGAAAATATACCTATCCTAACAAGCTAAGGACTGCAGCGTTAATTGGATGGTGTGTGAATTTTCCATTTACCTGCACATAGGAGTGACAAACATAGATGGTAGTTGATGTAGCTATTTGGTTATCATGTTTATGTCATACTTTTGAAATAGATAATTAATGTGATTTGCTTGGCAATCCCATATAATTAGTGAGATGACGTGCTTGATTTTTGAAGATGTAAACACGATGAAGTGGATGAAATTTTATTTTACCATGATAGTTTTGTTGGTCAAGCATTAATTACATTTAGTTAAATTTCTCATGATATGATTATGTTGTTGGAAACCTTGCTCTGGAGGACTTCTGTTGATTTTATTTTGAAAACCGCTTATCTGCTTATTTGGTTCACATGCACCTGTAGTTGTATTGCAAAGTCAAAGTATAAATAGTTGCTTAATCTAGTCTTTGATTTCCTTATACCCTGCCCCTCTTAATGGGGGAAAGTTGTATTCTTGCCCTGTACAGAGCTATACATGATGCTCCTATATTTAAAGAAATATATCTGCTCAACATCATAACTAATCTGCTAATTAGAAGTGCTTTTCTTGGATTCAAAAATTTTTTTTTTCTAATTAAAGTGAAATTTCTTTCCCTGAGTGATCAGCTAATAACTTGCCAGTGTTTATCTGATGTTTCAGTATTCATTTCCTCCATCAAGTGTTGGAGAGGTCGGCCGAATGGGAGCACCTAGTAGAAGAGAAATTGGACATGGAACTCTTGCAGAGAGAGCTCTTGAGCCTGTATTGCCTACCGAAGATGAATTTCCTTACACCATACGAGTTGAAAGTACCATTACTGAAAGCAATGGTTCCTCAAGGTGTTTTTTAAAAATTTTAAGAGTGTCCAAAAGCTATCATGCACTTTTCTACATTCAAAACCTCTGTTTTTTTAGGAGCTTGATGTCAAGTGTTTTACTACTTAACATGAAGTTTTGTTGCATAACAGCATGGCATCTGTTTGTGGAGGTTGCTTGGCATTGCAAGATGCCGGTGTTCCACTAAAATGCTCTATTGCTGGGATAGCAATGGGTTTGGTATTGGACACAGAAGAATTTGGAGGAGATGGTACACCACTTATTCTTTCTGACATTACTGGAGCTGAAGATGCTTCTGGGGATATGGATTTTAAGGTCATCTTCATGAATTTTCTTTATAATTTGTAATCTGGTTTGTTCAATTAAGCATTCTTAGAAGATAAAAATTATGTCAATGTCCCTCTCAAAACTGGTAGGGTAAAGATAAAATTATGTAAATTACCTTATGAAGAATGTTCTTTGCAGGTTGCTGGAAATGAAGATGCCATAACTGCATTTCAGATGGACATAAAGGTCATTGATCATATAAAATTGTTATCCCTTCTTGAGTATATAGTTGTCGTGTTTCCTCTGGTGACAACAAACCGTTTGCACTTAAATCTTCCCTTCTGGCCCCAATTATTGATTTGTGTTTCCTGTCTGTTAGTTATAGATTATAATGGATGTATTATTCTTCTCTGACAGGTAGGAGGGATAACCTTACCTATTATGAAAGAGGCACTCCTACAGGCAAGGGATGGTCGCAGACGTGTTCTTGGTAATGTGAACCTGTATTCCTTTTGAACTTTTAAACCCCTTGAGTTAATAATTTGAGCCATTGCAATTTCTAACAGAGTGGGTATAGCCAAGTTTAGAATTTATATTATGGCTCTTAGACATTGAATATTGTTGGATGGCACATTGATATATTTTATTGTATGATTATTTCTATACCACATGGATTTGCTTCCTAACCCCTCTTCTCTTATCCTATATATCTCTTATTAAGAGTGTCTTAGTTAACATTAACTTTCTTTCTTATACATGTTCCTAATGAATTGGGTTTTCTTTATATGCTTAGCCACAGGTACTTTAAATCTGCACTTCATTTATTCTTCAGTCTCAAATATATATCAGACATGTGCATGGCTTGAGTTTCTAACCATAGATGGTGGCATGCCAACTGTTTATTGCCTTGTGCAACATGTATTCTTTTTTGGAGATTAATGAAGCATTTGGATTGCCTTTCTGGTGTTATTACTCACAGATACATGAGCTTGTTTTTATTTCCTTGGGCTGGAGAGTTCTGTGTGATTACTGACATGCTTTAGCTGTAGAAATGCTATCCAATAAATTATAGAATTTTGTCATCTTTTAAACTAATTTATTCTTTTTTTATTCTGTATCCTCTTCTTCTTGATTGAACTCTTTAGCTGAAATGATGAAATGTTCTCCTCCCCCTGCAAAAGGTCTCTCAAAGTATGCTCCACTTATTCATATCATGAAGGTGTTCATCTTAGACCCATCCTTTTGTGTGGTTCATGATAACTGACCATCTGTGGTATCTAATGTGTTCTATGCCCTTTGCGATGTCATTTTAGGTTGCTCCAGAGAAAGTTAACATTATTATTGGTTCTGGTGGGAAGATGGTGAAAAGCATTATTGGAGAAACTGGAGTTGAGGCTATTGACACACAAGATGATGGAATTGTAAGATCCTACATGACCTTACTTTTTATTGAATTGGCATGATCATTTCACTACGGAAGGTTTCTTATCTATGCTTTTTACAGGTAAAAATCACTGCAAAGGATTTGTCAAGTCTGGAGAAGACCATATCCATTATTAGCAATCTGACAATGGTTCCAACTGTCGGTGATATTTACAGGTATTTCTTTCAGTTTCCTTTCCCATCAGATAAAACAGAGAACACAGTTAAAATTTCTATTACCATCCTGCAGTAAAGTTATCTTAAAACTACATATAGGAGATGTGCTCAATAGAGGCTCAAGCATTATTTCTGTTTGTCAAAGTACATGGGTTTGGTTCCTGCTTTGGGCCTTGGGAAACTTTTTTTAACCAAGATTGATTGCCTTCTGGACAAAACTTGGCAAAGGTTACAAATTATTATGGGGAGGTTAGGGAACTAATTGTTGGTCATGGTTTTTTATTCTTGGGACCATACTTGAATGTCTTATTCAGTTAAAGTGGTGCTACTATTCAGTGTAGGAAACAAATTTTTAAGTTCTAAACTCTGTACCTCTGGAAAGTCTATCCTTTCTTGTTTGCACCTGTAGCTTGTTGATGTAGACTTGGGAAATATTTTATTCTCTGTCATCTTTCTAATCAGGAACTGTGAGATCAAATCAATAGCTCCATACGGTGTTTTTGTTGAGATAGCTCCAGGGCGTGAGGTACATATTTTTATCCTGAAATTCACAAGTTTTGCCAAAAGCTTAATGTTTTTACATTCACCTTACTTTTAAGTTTTGGTAATATAAAATTTGGTTTTATATATAAAGTTTTTCCTTTGCTTTAAATTACAGTTTCATTTTTTTTTTTTTTATTTTGGAATTCATAAGATGAGCATGACAACTCTTATCAGTCTTTATATATATATATGTGTGTGTGTGTGTGTGTGTGTGTGTGTGTGCACTATTATTGGTGATATCTTTTGTAGTTGTCACAACTCATGACTTTTCTTTTCATAACAAAATAATTATGAATTGAAGCAGTGGACTCCATTGAAATATTGAATTAAGTGTCCCGTGGCGTTTGAAATACTTACAATTTTATAAAGGAATTTATCTGAGATTTCATAGTAATGAGAATTAGGAAGAAGGAAAGATTCAAATATATCATGAAATTTGTTTTCTCAGGGACTTTGCCATATTAGTGAGCTGACTTCAGACTGGTTGGCCAAGGCAGAAGATGTAAGCATAGTTTTCTTTCCCTCTCAATTTCTTTTATCCTCAACTTACAGATGAGTTGATCACTATGAACTTTTTATTATTGTTAAAATTTTTTGCCATTGTAGGCTTTTAAAGTTGGTGATCATGTTGATGTTAAACTTATTGAGGTAAGTAACTTTTTTTTGTCTTGTTGACAAGCTTATATTCAATCATAAATTAAATATGGCAAATGTTGTCCAATTAAAATTGATTTATCCATGCATTTTGGTGCTGGGTTCCTACTAATCCTTACTCTGTATTGTACCAGTAGATTACCAATCTTCACTTTGTATCAAAAACTTGATATTCTATGCATTTGCTTCTGGCTTCCTACTGCTTAATATATGATTTTTATTATATGCTTTACTGGATGTTTTAGCCATTATTTTGTTCACATGTTCACACAATACTCCGCCATTCTACTGGCTTGAGCTATATACTAGTTCTATGAATGTTAAACATATAATCCGTGAGATTTTAAAAGTGGTTTCTAAATTTTTATCCTTCATCTTGTAAATCCATCAAAGAGCTAGATTGTGACAGAATTCTTATTCTTCTTCTTTCTCTGTACTTTTCCCTTTCTTCAAAGAATATCTGTCCATTAACTGTGTCGTCTAACGCAGGTTAATGGTAAGGGACAACTTCGCCTTAGCCGCCGAGCTCTTCTTCCTGTTCCTGAAACAAATCCAGAGGAACCCAGTTCAAAGCAGCCTACTGGCGACACTGCTGAAGTTATTGCTGATTCTGATAAAGCATCTGACAAAAGTACACCTAAAAAATATGCAACCGAAGCCAAAGCAGATGCTTTAGCTGAAGAGAAGATTGAACAAGTCAAAGATAAAAGTAGTGCTACCAAACTTGCTAGCTCACCCAAAAGTAATTCTACAGAGAACACTCTACTGCCACGAAAGAAGGCTTTTAAGAGAATAAGGAAGAGCAGCAGTAAAGCTGTCACTGGTGTCTCTGGCAAAGATGGAGAGTAGTCGATAACTGAATGGAAGTATTATTGTGCTTATAAGTTATAATATGCTAACAATTTTTTCTTTTTTGGTCTCCAGTGACCTTGTGAGGAAGGTGACAGAAAAGCTTCCACACTTTAGAAGAAATAGAGGTATGGCTGACCTATTTTCTTCTGTTCACTGTCTCTCTGCAGTTTAATCTGATATGGTTATGGATAACCCACAATAAGAACATCTTTCTAATCTTGCTAGTTGCGTGTGGTTTATAAGAACTCTGGACCTTAGTTCAGGGTTGACGATGGACTTGTAATTTCTAATAGGGTAAGTTTTTGAAATGCCCACGATGTTGCGTACTAATTGAGCATGCAACATTAATTATAACTGGGAAAAAAGGAAAAGGCACTAAACATTTCGACGGTACAAACAATGCTTGGATTGTCTCAAATGGATGAAATGGCTACTGGATGCTCATTTCCCTAATCTTAGTAGGTTTAGATGGCTTGCAACCGAACTCTATTGTGTACGTCTTGTGAATTGGCTAATATTAGATTCTTTTTGCAGGTACATTCATCATAACATAACTGGAATCCTGCACTTGGTCTGTGAAATCTGATTCAGTAGCCGGTGTGGAACCTAATGAGATGTTGCTTCCACAGAGTAATGTTATTAAAGAAGGCAAAGGCAGAAAAGCTTGGCAGAGCTTTATCTCAAGTTTTGTTTCAGTAAAAACATTTTGCTAGATGCTTGGAAAGTTTTGACGTATTGATTTTATGCTCTACCCCTGCTGCCCTTTTTGTGTGCAAAACTTGAACTACTTTCATTCAATGTTCATTTAAAATTTATTGATTATTCATGTTCAACTCAAAATCATTTTATTTTCATAATACTGTGTGGCTGTTTGGTCGGACAACGCATCTCCAATTGTTTTTTTTTTTTTTTTTGATAAAATGATAAGTTAATCATTAAAATAAGGAACGGTACAAAATTGTTTTAGCAGAGTCGGCCATCATTAAAATCTGTAGAAAGTCGGGAGGTTCAAATGCATTACAAAATACGGATTGGTCATGTCAGCATTGGAGCTGGTATTACAGAAGTCCCCTTTTTTGGGGTCATAGCCACCACCTTTTCTTGCGAAGGCATCGGCGCATTGATTGGCATCAAGGAAGATACTGGTTCAACATAATCGTGCAATCATGAATGAGAGGTTCTAGTGTCATGGAGTTTGAAATTTTTTTTTTATGCTTAAGTCAGCTTAAAGATTTAGAATTCGTGCGGTTTTAAGTTTGGAATTTTTTTTTTTATGCTTAAGTCAGCTTAAAACACAAGCGTGTGGGTACTAAAATAATGGGAATGGTTGATTACGCAAGTTAAAGAGAAACAGGACAAGAAGACAGAATTCTAGAAATGTTCTTGTATTCACTGAAACAAAAATATTTGATGGTATACAAATGAGGGTAGAGCAACCCTCTATTTATAGTTGAGCTTCCAGCTACAACTTAATGGCATATCCCTAAAATAAAGGTTAAAATCATGGGATTATACAGATTACAATCAATCAGGATACTAACTCCTGATTTTCAGGGTCAACTAAATCTGTCAGGATGCTCCAGCTGATTCTGCCTGCTTCCAGAAGCTTCCCTTGCGTGTCCAGCACCTTGGGCCCTTCTGTATGTGGTGCGGGCAGCTTGTAAGCCAGGCCTTGGTCTCACGGGCTGGCCTGCAAGTCGGGCGGGCGTTCTGAACTCGTTTGCTAGGCTTTACGCACAGATACCCGCCAGCACCCTTGGTCTGCGGGCCTCAACCTCTGGCTCGCCTGCTGGTCTGCCTGATGTGCCTGGTGCGCCCGCCCAGGGCGTGACATTCTCCCCCACCTGATTGCGCAACGCCCTCGTCGCATCTTTTGCATGGTACTGCCTGATCTGGTCCCTGAACTGCCATAAGTCATCTGCTGGTTCCCAGCTCGCCTCACTGTCTGGAAGTCTCTTCCAGCGCACCAAGTACTCATGTCTTGGTTGATAGTTCTTCCGTCTCACCTCCCGGTCAGCTATGATGCTGTGGACCTCCTTCTCATACGAGGCCCTTGCTCCCAATGGCGCACACTTTGACTCTGCCCGTCCTGGACCTCCCTCATCCTCATGGAACAACTTGAGCATGCTCACATGGAACACCGGGTGTACCCTCGACTTGTGTGGCATATCCAGCTTGTAGGCAACCTTGCCTACCCTCTTGACTACTCGAAAAGGTCCCTCATACCTCCGAACTAGGCCTTTGTGCAGCCTCCTGTGGCGCACAATGGGATGCAACTTCACCAACACCAAGTCTCCAACCTGGAACTGCACGTCCCGCCTATTCTGGTCTGCCCACTTCTTCGACCTCTTGGCCGCCTTGTGTAGACAAACTCTGGCCAAGTCAGTTTGCTCTTACCATGCCTTGGCAAACTTGTATGCTGCCGGATTCGGCCCTGTATAACCTGTAGCAATCGAACCGGGTGTTAGTGGTTGTTGCCCTGTCACAACCTCAAATGGGCTCTGGTTCGTTGCCTCGCTCCTTTGCAAGTTGTAGGAAAACTGCGCAATATCTAGCAGCTTTGGCCAGTCCCTTTGTATGGCACTCACATAATGCCTGAGGTAGACCTCCAATAGTCCATTTACTCGTTCTGTCTGCCATCGGTCTGCGGATGCATGCTGGTGGAAAGTTCAAGTCTGACCCCAACAGCTTGAACACCTCAGTCCAGAACCTGCCCGTGAAACACCCATCCCGATCACTAACAATGGTCCTCAGCACTCCTCAGTACTTAACCATGTTCTTCAGGAACAATCAAGCTACCTCCTCGGCTGGGCACTCCTTGGTTGCTGGAATGAAAATTCCATACTTGGAAAACCTGTCCACCACTACCATGATACTTCCAAACCCTTCTGCTTTGGGTAGACCGACTATAAAGTCCAGAGAAACACTCTCCCATGGTTGCTCTGGCACTGGCAATGGCTCCAAGAGACCCCATGGTTTCTTGAGCTCCACCTTGTCCTGTTGGCACACAAGATAAGTCTTCACATAGGCCTCCACATCGTCTCTCATGTGCAGCCAGTAGTACCGATCCTCGATCAGCTCCAAGGTGCGGCTCACTCCTGGGTGTCCAGCCCACCTTGAATCATGACACTCTTGCAAAACTTCCTTGCGGAGCTTCCCGTGCTGTGGCACAAACAGTCTACTACCCCTGGTGTACAGCAAGTCATCTTGCAACCAAAACTGCCTAGTTTTACCTTGCTGGGCGTACTCTATCAAAGCCTTGGCTGTAGGATCATGTGCAAGTCCCTCCTTGATGCGCGACACCAGTGACCCCTCTGGTTGGCTAATGGCAGCAAGGTTAGCCTTCTTGTTCAGGGCGTTTGCTACTAGGTTCACCTGTCCTGGCTTATACTCCATCTAGAAATCAAATTCTGCAAGAAAATCTTACCATCTTGCTTGCTTGAGGGACAGCTTTTTCTGCGTCTAGAAGTAGCTGATCGTCACATTGTCCGTCCTAACCACGAACCAACAGGTAATGGCTCCAAGTGCGCAAGTAGTACACCACTGCAGTCATCTCTTTCTCTTGGACCGTGTACTTACGTTCAGTCTCGTTCAGCTTCTTGCTCTCGAACGCGACTGGACGTCCCTCCTGCATCAACACGCCCCCTATGGCAAAGTCTGATGCATCCGTATGCATCTCATATGACTTGGCATGGTCTGGCAAGGCCAAGACTGGCTCCTCAATCACAGCCCGCTTCAACCTGTCAAAGGCTTCCTGGCACCCTACGTTCCACTCCCATGCTCTCCATTTCTTGAACAAGTCAGTCAATGGCGTGGCTATTGTTGAGTGACCTTTGATGAAGTGCTTGTAGTAGTTAACCAGCCCAAGAAACGATCTCAACTCAGTGACCTTGGTTGGCAGTTGCCACTCTAGGATGGCGTGTATCTTGCCTTCATCCATGCGTATCCTGCCACTTCCCACTATGTGGCCAAGGAACGGGATCTCTTGCTGGGCGAATGAGCACTTCTCCCTCTTGACAAACAGTTTGTATGCCCGCAACACCTCGAACACCTATCTCAAGTGGTCTACATGCTTTCCAAAAGTTTGGCTGTAGATCACAATGTCATCCAAATAAACCACAACAAACCGATCAAGGAATAACTGAAGTACCTTGTTCATAAGGGTGCAGAATGTTGCTGGGGAGTTCGTGAGTCTGAAAGGCATCACCAAGAACTCATACAAACCATACCGAGTGACACATGCTGTCTTTGGCTCATCTCCCTCCGTGATCCTAACTTGATAGTAGCCTGACCTCAAATCCAACTTGGTGAACCACCTTGCGCTTCCAAGTTGATCGAACAAGTCCGCAATGAGTGGGATGGGGTACTTATTCTTAATGGTCAGCTTGTTCAAAGCCCGGTAGTCTATGCACAGCTGTAACGACCCATCATGCTTGCGCTGGAATAGAATCGGTGCACAATAGGGTACCTTCGATGGCCTGATGAAGCTAGCATCAACTAACTCTTTGAGTTGCTTCCTCAACTCCTCCAACTCTGGTAGAGACATTCGGTAAGGGGCTCTGGCTGGTGGCTTGGCCTCGGACACCAGCTCGATCTTGTGGTTCACCTCCCTCTTAGGTGGTAGCTTGCTAGGCAGCTTTACGGGCATCACATCACTAAAGGTCTTCAGCACCCTTAGCACCTCCAAGGGTGACTCGGTCTCCTTCTCCCTTGGCTCATCATATTTCAGGGCTGCCAAGAAGGTGTCTTCTTGTCTGCTTATCGCCTTGGCAAATTGGATGGCTGACACCACCCGCGACCCAACTCCAGACCCTCTCCTCAATGGTACTAGGCATTGGCACCGTGCATCCAAGATGCAAACACAATCAGCAAAAGGCACAAGGAGGGCGTTAATCCGAACAAGGAAATCCAACCCAATCACAAACTCATAATCGTCAAGGGGTATTACCTCAATGGTCTCCTTGCCTTTCCGGTCTCCAAGCTGCAACTCCATTCCCCGTGCTACTCCAATGGCTGAAACTTCCTTGGAGTTCACCGTCTTAATGGTACCAATCATTTTCTGCACCTTTAGTCCGAGCTTTCGGGCTCCATCACCTGAAATAAAAAGATGTGAGGCACCAGTGTCCACCAGTGCGCTCACTTTTTGACTCGCAACCATCAGATCCGTAAACATCAAGCCCTTTGGCTTGCGACTCCCCTTACTCTGGACAGCATTGAGCACTAATGACCCAAGCTTTGCTGCCCCTGACTTTGGCTCCTCGTCAGACTCCTTGTCTACAGCAGCCAGCTTGCCCTTCTGCGGGTAATTACGCACTATGTGGCTCCCTCCACATAAGTAGCATACTAGTGGCTCTCAGTCCCCTTTTGCTTTCCACTTGCCTCCTGGTGGCTTCCTCTCGCCATCCTTGGTTGAACGGTCTCGGTCCCCATCATTGGACTCCCGGTCACGGTCCTTCCCCTTGGACTGCTTCTTCCGGTCCCTATCATCCCTGCCCTTACCCTTGGGCTTAGAAGACTCGAACTTGTTCAAAGGCTTGAACTCTATCAAGGCCTCGGCAGTAGTCATGGCTTTAGCCAAGTCATGAACTCCCCTCCTTTGTAGCTCATGCTTCACCCACGGCTTCAGCCCATCCTTGAAAGCAAAGAATGCGTCCTTCTCGCCTAGATTCGAGATCTGTAGCATTAGTTCAGAGAATTTTTGGACATACTCATTTATGTCCCCCTCGCTAGCTCAGCCTGAGCAACTTTGCCCGCGCCTCATCATCGGCATACTCCGGGTAAAATTGTTCTCTGAACTCTCTTTGGAACTCTGCCCAGGTTTCAATCTTGGCGCTCCCACGCCTGACATCATCACACATGCACCTCCACCACAACAAGGCTACATCAGTGAGATACATAGCAACGGTGCTTACCTTTATCGCCTCGTCTTGCATGCTCATGGCCTGGAAGTACTGCTCCATACCCCAAAGGTAGTTGTCTACTTCCTTGACCGCCCTAGTCCCCTTGAACTCCTTAAGCTTGGGGACATCCAATCTGGATCTGGACACTCCAGCAAACATGCCATTCCCAATGGCAGTCTTGCAAGTAACGAGCTCACTGGTAAGCTCTTCCATCCGCTGGCGCATGGCCTCCATGCCATCGCGCAAGGTTCGCACTTCAGCCTCCAAGGTCTGATTCTTTTTTGTGAACACGTCCAAGCCTTTGTTGAGAGCAGCTTCTAGCTCACTTTGGATCTCCTCCCCCATGGAGTCTAGCGATGCAATGTGAGTCTCTACTTCATCAAGCTTCTCCCCCATGTCGCCTACGGTCACCTCCACCTTGGCCAGCCTATCGTCCATGGTAGACCAGATATCTCTAGAACTAGTTTTCTTACCTCTTCCCCGGCCATGCTCCTGGGCCCTGGTTGTTGGCTAGCAACGTCGCTTTGGAATTCCATCTCCTCAATCACGATCTAACCTGCACAACACAAACACGCAGAATCAAACTTGCTCTAATACCAACTGTCACGGGCTCCGACCTTAGACTCAGAATCCGTGCGGCCTTAGGCTTGAAATCTCCTCTTTTATGCCTAAGTCAGCCTAAAACACAAGCGTGCAGGCACTAAAACAATGGGAAGGGCTGATTACGCAAGTTAAAGAGAAATAAGACAAGAAGATAGAATTCTGGAAATGCTCTTGTATTCACTGAAATAGAAGTGTTTGATGGTGTACAAATGAGGGTAGAGCAGCCTTCTATTTATAGTTGAGGCTCCAGCTACACCTTAATGGTATATCCCTAGAATAAAGGCTAAAATCATGGGATTATATAGATTACAATCAATCAGGATGCTAACTCCTGATTTTCAGGATCAACCAAATCTGTCAGGATGCTCCAACTGATCCTGCCTGCTTCCAGAAGCTTCCCTTGCGTGTCCAACACCTTAGGCCCTTCTGGATGTGGTGCGGGCAGCTTGTAAGCCAGGCCTTGGTTTCACGGGCTAGCCTGCAAGTCGGGTGGGCGTTTTGAACTCTTTTGCTAGGCTTTGCGCACAAATACCTGCCAGCACATCTGGTCTGTGAGCCTCAACCTCTGGCTCACCTGCTGGTCTGCCTGATGTGACTGGCGCGCCCGCCCAGGGCGTGACACTAGCACAAGGCTAGCAGAATGAGTGCATGGAGCAGTAATGAAGCTAATAACTGCAGTGGCATCGAGCTCAATTTCCAGGCGTTCAATTCGCTTGGGGATGGCAAGAGTAGGACTATCTCTAAGTGCCCCGAGCTCAACTTCCACATTAGTAGCTTTTTCAATGAATCTGTGGGAGCTAGCTGCCCAGTTGCCCATGTGATCCCTGATAATGGCTCCTGCACCAGCTCGGCCTGGGTTATCAATGGCTGAGCCATCAATGTTAAGTTTATACCATGCAGTACAGGGGTTGCTTTACTTTGTTAAAAGTAGATTATTCAACGTCTAATAAATATTTAATTATTTATAATTTTATATTCAGATTAAATTTTTTCATTTACAATTAATTAATTTTAAATTACATGTTTAATATAATATTAGTGTCAAAAAAATGTTTTTTGTTACCCTTTTCTAAATAAATTATTTTCATCTTTTATTTTTTTTTTACATGTGATGAGAATGTGTTGAAATAAATATTTATGATTTTAAATTAAATACTTAACACACTTGACTGGATTGCAGGAGGGAGAGAACGGCGGTTGGTGATCAGAGATGGCCTAAAACTCTGCGGCTTTACGCAAGGCTCGTTGAACAATGGAGAAGCTTAGGTTGGTATCCCTGAATACAGCGGCATTCCTTGCTAACCAAATTTCGGTGTATGAAAGCAAGTTTCCATGGGATGTGAGGGTCATGATAAGACAATCTAGAAGTCATCTGGAGTTTGAGCCAAATTGTGAGAGGAATGTAGAAGTGATCAAGAAGCTTAATTAATTTACGTAATTATTTTTAAAAAATATTTAAATGTTAATATTTTTTATTTTCAAATTATAGGTTTTTCAAAAAAAATAATTTTCAAAAACTTATTAATTTTATGAATATTTAAAAATTTATATTAAAATATTGAATAATTTAATTAATTTATTTTTATCATTATCAAGATATTTGTTTTTATTTCAAACTTAACCATAATTTTTTACATTATTTAAAAATATTAAATTTCTATGCATACAAATTTTATCCCTTGAATTAAAAAACTTGGAATTCGTAATTATCTTCTGTGGCTAGGGACGCAGTTTTCCTTCCTAAATGTTTCAAATAAAAGATACTATAAAAAGATTTTTCATTTAACAATGTACTTTTTTTTTTCAGTTATTGCAAAGTCCGAAGTCCAAAGCCCAGTATAAAACCCTGCTCTCTCGCTCTTCCCTCTTCTTTCCCGCCACTTTCTCTCCTCTTTTTCTTTCCTTATTTCTTCCTTTTCACTCAAATAACTGAGAATAAGCAAAAATTTCTTGAAAGATGTTGTGGGTTGATAAATACAGACCCAAAACTCTAGACCAAGTTATGGTTCATCAAGAAATTGCCAAGAATCTCAAAAAACTGGTACCCATATTTTCTTTACTTCTTTACAAAATTTTCTATTTAGTTTTAAATGCCTAATTTTTTCCCTTTCTCTTTTTTTTTTTCTTTCAACTTCATGGATTTTTTTTCTTTGAATTAAACAGGTTACAGAGCAGGATTGCCCTCATTTACTCTTCTACGGGCCATCTGGGTCTGGCAAGAAAACCCTAATTATGGCTCTTCTTAGACAGATCTTTGGTCCCAGTGCCGAAAAGGTCTATTTTTTTTCTTTTTTTCTTTTTTTTTTTTGCAAATCTTTAATTTTTTCCCCCGATTTTAATTTTTGTTTTTATAATTGTTTTGTTAAGTGGGTAAATATTTAAGTTCCATTGTAATTTTTTTTCTTATTTTATTTGAGGGCCTTGAAATGTCGTGGGTTTTGAACAAAAAGAAGAAGAAAAAGGGGAAATTGAGTTGCATTCCCATTTTTCTTCTTGAGTTTTGAGTTGGGTTTTTGTCATAGAATTAAGGGAGGAAGTTTATTGAGTTGTTTTCCATTGGATTACTGGTTTTTTTACCTTTTGTTGGTTTTGTTGTCATTGAGCTTAGAAGAATCATTTTGTTTGTTTGGTTGCAGGTGAAAGTGGAGAATAGGAATTGGAAAATTGATGTAAGTTTCACATAATGATGTAATTTTCATATCAAAGTTTCTTGACATAGTAAAATGTAATATTCTGTTGTATGCATGTGTGAATAATGCTTTCATTGTAAGAATAAAAATGTCAAATGATGACTTGCATGTTAGAGCACTGAGATTGACTTTTTCATGTCCTTCATCTATCAAAGGTATCTTGGAAGCTTTATTTTAGTCCTCAATCTTTAAGAGACCTTAATAATTGATTTTACAATTTATCATTATTAACTTTTTATTCTACAATGGAGCTTATTGTTATATTGAGCATTTATGATCCATTCTTGATGGAATCATTGCCTATTTTTTCCTTTCTGCTCTCTAACTAGAATTTCCACTTCTTGTCATTTTATTTCAGGCGGGAAGTAGAACCATTGATCTGGAGTTGACCACGTTATCAAGCACCAACCATGTGGAGTTGAGTCCAAGTGATGTAGGCTTTCAGGATAGATATATAGTTCAAGAGATAATTAAGGAAATGGCTAAAAATAGACCTATTGACACCAAAGGGAAAAAAGGATATAAAGGTAATTCTCGTATTACATCCTCTCCAACCTATTAAATCCCTGTTTCATGCCTCTCTACTGGAATTCAGTGTTAAAATATGTCTAAAAAATGGCATTGCATATGTCTCTTTAGTATTTAGTTCCGGATTTAACATTAATTGGGTTTGTCCTTCATATTTATTATGTCTATTTGTTATTATTCTTAATGCTTATTTCAAGTTGGTAGGTTTGTCTCTCTTTAAAATTTAGAGTAATTGCATATAAGTTCACTATTTTACTGACATAATCTCTTATGAAAGTTAGTGCTAGTACTCAATGAAGTTGACAAGCTTTCAAGAGAAGCCCAGCATTCTCTCCGTAGAACGATGGAGAAATACAGTGCTTCTTGCCGTCTAATTTTGTGCTGTAATAGTTCTTCAAAAGTCACTGAAGCAATTCGGTCCCGTTGTCTGAATATCCGAATAAATGCACCTTCAGAAGAACAGGTTGGCAAAGTTCACTATTTTTTATTAATATTTGAAAAGATACATAGATAAATTCTGAAGAACTTTCCTTCAACCCTTTGTCAACCATCAACCCCTGTAATGAGTTGTCACCAAAAAATATGATGTTTATATGCATTTTATTTTCCATGAAGAATCTTTGTTCTCTTCCTGTCTGGTTTCTTACCGGTGAGTTGAACTTTATTTCTGTAAAATTCTCTATGCCAGATCATTAAGGTGTTGGAGTTCATTGGAAAGAAAGAAGGGCTGCAACTTCCATCTGGTTTTGCAGCCCGCATTGTGGAAAAGTCAAACCGGAATTTAAGAAGAGCTATGTTGTCATTTGAGACTTGCCGTGTTCAACAGTTAAGCTCGGTGTTATCTTTTATAGATCAATAGTGCTGCAATGCAAATCAATTCTGGAACTTCCCTATATATGTGTTTTTGTACTGTATTCCTGATTATAGGTACCCTTTCACAATCAAACAAGCAATCCCGCCAATGGATTGGGAGGAATATATATCTGAAATAGCAACTGACATAATGAAGGAGCAGAGCCCTAAAAGGTTTCCAGTGCAGCATCTTAAACTATCTTCTTTCTCTGTTAGAAAATTGCTGCAACAGTTACATAATTATTTTCAGTACATATTTGGTAATGAGTTAGTTAATTACTAAAGCAAAGTTCCTATGTTAAAGATGTACTAGGTAGGATGACTAGAAGTGAATTAGGATGTAAATGTCCTTAATGGTATCTTTTTCAGTATCCTGCTTCCAGCTTTCTTATTAAACCTTTTTGTGTGTGATTTAGGCTGTTTCAGGTTCGAGGGAAGGTGTATGAATTGCTTATTAATTGTATCCCTCCAGAGATTATCTTGAAGGTAAATACAGCTCAATGTCATGTTGTAGTCTGATATCTTCTCCAATTAAAGTTTATTTTCCTTGCTGTCTCAGAGGCTCCTTCATGAATTATTGAAGAAATTGGATGCAGAACTAAAGCATGAGGTGTGCCACTGGGCTGCATATTATGTAAGTTCAATAATCTATCCTATGTTGCATGCTTTTATAATTGATGTTGTTCCTTTCACTTCTAATCTGACGAGGTAGTATGTATTATCTTCTCTGACCAACATGAGATATCTGTTTTCTTATGGTTAAATTGTGACTGATTATTGTGTGCTTCATAGAAAATAATCATTAGCATATTGACCTTGATTCTCAGCTCAATTCTTTGGCCTTAAAACGAAGCCAGTATTCTCCCAAACCTTGGGTTTCCCTCTATTTTGCAAAACCCCAAACTGAAAAGTGAAGGAAAAAGAAGAATGACATAGATTGATCAAACATTCATGCTGCTATTTGATTGCATTTTTTTAACAAAAAATTGGGAAGAAGTTTAAAGAATCACCTAATTTACTTGCACAAAGCATAGTCCACAAAAATTCTTATTTCTCACTGGTGCAAATTAAAATGGATTATGCTTTTGGTGAAAGAAATTCTTAAATTTTTTATACACGGTGTAAATTGGATTCTTCTTGGATTTAATTTGAAGATATCATGCGCATCAATAGCAGATCACAACCAAGTCATGAGGGTATTGGTAGAAATTTTCAAGTAATTGTGAAATGAGCAATAATTTTACAGTTATGTGATAAATTTTAGCATATGCTGGTGGCATGTAAGATGCTTTTAGGGTGATTGGATCCGGTGCTATTTTTTATGGAATGCTGAAAGTCATGAGGCATCACCCTGCTTAATATAAAGCAATACTGCTGAATTTAACTCTAGCTCTATTTCTTTGTACTAATATTTTGACTCTTCAATTTCTTTTAATTTTGCAGGAGCATAGGATGCGACTCGGACAGAAAGCCATCTTTCATATTGAAGGTAGAGAAAATTTTTCATTTTTGGATTGAGTGAGCTCTTATTCCATATGAAACCACTTAATTGTCCTTGAAAGTGAGAGAAATGTTTGTGAATTGAAGTAGACATTTCTCCATTTTCCTACAAATAAATATCTCAGTGGACTATGATCAGTTAACTAATATGGGTATAAAATGAGATTCAGATGAGGCCTAAAATGTTCTTATCTACTAATTACTTCAATAAATGTCAGATAAGTGGTCATGTCCAAGACACAGAAAATTTTTTATTTCTTGGGCTAGTGGTCATCCATTAATCCCAAGTAGTTGAAAATTTAACATTCTTTCGTTGATAGGTGAGCAATATTTTATATTCTAATGTGAGTTTTAACATATGCTCACATTGTGGGTTTCTCGCTTGCTTGTAGTAGAAATGTTGTTTAATCCATTGTGCCAAAGCTTGGAAATCATGTTAGTTGGCTATATTGTAAAAATTAAAGGACTTATAGCCTATATTCAACCAATATCTTAGAGATCAATTTCTGAATAATTGGTAGATAGAGTTGGCTTCTGATATATTTCAATTGCATGACATAATGTATCTCTTCTTTCTGACACATTGCTCGACAATGTGTTTCGCAGTGTAGTTTTTGGTAATCAATATCATTCATTTTTTTTTTCTGATCAATTTTGTAGCATTTGTTGCCAAGTTCATGAGCATTTACAAGGCTTTTCTGATTGCAACATTTGGCTGAAGAACCCAACCAGCAGCACCCTCGCCTTTCCATCTTTTGACAGATAATTGCAATGAGACTGTTAGCATTGTTGTAATGAGAACCGAGCAAGACCCTGCATTTTTAGTTTTAGCATATAATTGCATGTGGTCTTTAGCATGCCTCGTTTTCAGTTAATTTTTTCCTCGTGGACGTAATTTGACAGATGATAGAAACTGATTCCGGCTGACGATAATAATTTTGAGAAGCAAGGACTAACTTGCAAAATCGGGAATTTCAAATAAGAGTAATATACAATTATCTAATTACTCTATTAATTTCTTTTATCCACATTTATGTAGATGATTTTTTTAAACAGACATCTATTTGGTATAAGGTTTTCATGATAACAATCCTGTAATCTCACGTAACACATCTATCTGTTTATTTTTGTATTTTTGTATTAGTTTTTAATCATTTTAATTTTAAAACAAATTAGTCTATTGATAGGGATAACAAATGAGTTGAAATTTTTATTTTTTAATTTTTTTTAAATTATAAAATATATATATTTAAAGATGTAATTTTTTATGTGTGAGATTAAGTTAAATTTTTTTACATTTTTCTTTTTTAAAAATATTTAATTATATTTTTAAAAATATAAATATTTTTATGTTTAGGGCTTGTATCAAAATTTCTTTTTGGTATTTTAGCCTTTTTAACTTTTTTCTTTAAAAAATGTTTAATAAATAACTCTTTTAGAATTTTTTTTATGAGACCATTTTTATATTAATGATAAGTATGTGTGTGTGTGTGTGTATATATATAAATATATATTATTTTTTATATTTGTAATAAATGATTTTTTATATCATATTTTTTAAAATTCAGTTGATATTAAGAGTATATCATATATTAAGTTATTTGATTTTTTTTTTGCTTATTTATTTATTTTTTTATATTTTAAAATTTCTTTAAATATGAGGCATATTTGATATGATTATAAAAATATATATTTTTCTTTTATTGTTATTTTTTAATTTAATTATTTTTAAAGAAAAATATTAAAGTAGGTGTCAGTGTCACACTCAATTTGATTTTCTCTTTTTTTCGGTCTTTTTTAATTTTTTAATTCATGATATTAATTATAAATTTTTCAAGAAAAAAATCATTTCAAATGCTGACTCAATTCTTTTTTTTATCTTTTATTTTTTTTCTTTATATATATTTATACTTCCTTTCTTAATGTAAGATCATTTAAAAAAAAAAAAAAACAAACAAACAAACAAACAAACGAATTTGTACATATGACATCGTATTTCTTATTTTTTATTTTTTAATTAATTAAATTATTATTTAATATTTTAAAAAATTAATATTTTTAACTAAATTGAGATGTCACATAGTACCTCAATAAACTTCCTTCTCCCTTTTTAAATTCTTTTTTTTTTCTTTTTATCCCTTTATTATTAAATTAATTTTGCTATAATAAAATAAGACAATGAAAATATCTATGTAGTATTCTATTTGTCTTTTTTTTTCTCTTTAACTTTTTTGTACTTATAATTAGATAAATTTTATAATAAAATGTGACAATTGATAAAAATATCAAGATAAAATGTATAGGACTAATATCAATCCACCCCAATTTGATACAGAACAATTTTTTTAAAATCAAAATCTGTTGTTTTTGATCAAATATGACATTAGAGCGAAAGTGTATTTAAGATATTTTGTTTCAATTCATTTTGGGATATATACAAAAATATATCTTATTATTAATGTAATTTTACATTTGTGTATATATATATATATATTACATTAATACAATAATTATTTAATATTTTAATTTTAAAAATTAATATTTTAAATGCGGTACATTTTATGAACTCCTTTTTTTCATTTTTTTTCGTTTTTTTACTTTTCACAATTTATTTTGTTTTAAATTTTTTTTAATTAAATATATCTTGTGATATCAAGGTTATTCACATATAATCCTTATTTGAGGTTTTTTTTTTTAACTTTTTGCTTTTTTAATTAAATAAATTTTCAATAAAATGAATAAAGATGGTAAAACAAATAAATTTTAATCCATAACTTTTTTATTTGATAAAAAAATCACTATCCAATAAATTTTAATCCATCTCATTTCGATATAGATATTTTTATAAAAACCAATATTGAATCAACTTGGGTTTGTTTTTTATAGAAAAATAAGGACGAGTAAAAAATAAATTTAAGGTGCTCTACTCAAGTCATTTTGTGGTATATATAAAGTATATATTTTATTATCCATTTAATTTTATATAAATTTTGTAAGAAAATAATGTTAAACAAAGTGTCCATATAGCGTATTTTTTAATGTGTTTTTTAAATTAAATCGATTTTACAATAAAATGAATCAATTAATAGAGATAACAAAACAATCAATATCGATATAATTTTATTCATGTCGATTTGATATAGATGCTTTTGTAAAAATTTATATCAAATCAATTCAAGATAAAAGATTAATTTGGATATCCATGTGTCAACCTCATTTGAGTTATTTGTATTATTTGCTTTTTTTTAATTACATAAAATTTTTAATAAAAAAATTGATAAATATGAATATCTAAAAAAAAAATTTGACCTACGGCCACACAGATACTCAACTACTAATTTGTTGAATTTTCCATAAGCACTTTGTATCAACTGAAGAACACGCTTATGAGAATAATATCAATAAATATAATGTATGACATGAAGGATGGAATGTTAGTAACAACTAAAGCTTGTTATTACTGAGGCAAATCAAAGAAAATCTGGTGGAACTTGGTTCAGGGTTGCTGATTTGTTTTATTTTAATCTCTCCTTATCTGGTATGAGTTGTTCTGGACTTATTGGGTAACAGAACTTCCTAGTAGCACATCACTGGCTTCTTTTTACTAGCAAATTCAACACTGCATCACTCTCTTGGAGAGTATTAAGCTACTCCTGTTGGATTTCTTCATAATTGAATTGTGCCATTTTGTATGATGCTATAGTGAACATGCACGGAGTAAATTAGTTTAGTTTCTGTCATGATCATCTGAACTGATTCAGCATGCCATAAGTTGAATAGTATATAACTAGTTAAAAAAGAATGATGTTCAGAGGCAGGTAGGATATAGATAATGAATGTGCTTCTTATCAATCAAATCTTTTATTTGAAGAACATAATCTCTAAAAGGGTCATTACATTGTAATTTCATTGGATGTGTTGGATTTGAACCCTAAAGATATGCTTTCTGAACATTTGCTATGCCTGATATTACTCTTTTTGCATAACCACAAAATATAAACACAATTATAGTCCTGGCAAATGATGACTTTAATTGTTTGGCTTTTGTGCAGATGGACATACAATGATCCCCTTCGGGCAAAATACAATGCAAATATGGCAGCTGTTAATGCACCTATAGCGAAACCAGAAGGAAGCAAGAAGTTTAAGGGTTGGGAATTGAAATGAATGCTAGTCTATCCATCATTTGACTGGAGAGTTTCATCTTTTCTTTTTCCCGACTGGTGGCACGTTTCTTCGCCAACAGTACAGTGATTGATGCTCATGTCACGCCAAGAGCGGACAACATGCATTAACCTTGTATCGGATAAGAAAGAAAAGTACGTTAGGCGTATAAATATTAGTGTTACATATTTTAATAAATTAATTTTGTAAAAAAAATAATGATCACGTGATAAATGATAATTCAATTTTATGTCAAATTTTTTAGTACGAAATAAGGTAAAATTGATTAATTTAATCATTTAATAAAATGTCAAGATAATACACAGTAATAAAAAATTAGACCATATTAAATATTTCAAAAAAAATAGGTAAGATGATAATCTTGACGAGAGTATCACAAACAAACATGAATAAGAGAGAATATCATACTAAGATATTAAGATAAGACACGGTGATAAAAAGTTTGACCATGTCAAACATTTAAAAAAAAATAAGTAAGGTGATAGTGTTGATCAAAATATTATGAAATTGGATAAAAAAAATATCATGTTAAGTACTTAATAAAATAAATATAATAAATTAATTTCACATCAAATAAGAAAGGAAAGATTGTTGAATATATAAACGTTGACATTCAACATTCAACAAGCTGGTTTTACAAGCAAAAGATAATGGCCATGTAACACTTCCATTTGGCATATAAAATAGAGATGTTAAAGATTAATGAATCATGACTTTGGCATTTGGCCTTTTAGCGTTGGGGAAACTGGATGCAGCGGGGAAGTCAGAAATATGAAAAAGGAAGGGTTAAATAGTAATTTTATTAAGAAAAAGAGGATCAAGTATTATTTTTGGTGGGTTGAGGAATTCTGTTACGATAGCGTAAAAAAATTTCGGGGGGATCACGACCCCCACCAGTCCCCTGGCTACACCCCTGGCTCTATGTATGATGAAGTAAAATTGTTTCAATCGATTGCAGTTTAAGATTAATTGATTAAATTTTGTTAAATTATTAGATTTCGTCTATTTGATAATTCAACTAAATCAAAATTAAAAATTAAATTTTAATTAATTATAATAAAATATTATAAATTTAAATGATTATTAAATTTTAATTTTAAAATATTTTTGATCTTTTAATTTTTTTTTACATAAGATGTTTTTGAAAATAAGAATTTAAACTCTAAATCTGGATATTATTTCCTCATTAATCAATTAAGTTAAATTTCTGGTTCAAACTGTTTCTTTATTAGAATACAAAGAACTCATCGTCAAAGACCAAAAAATAGAAAAAAAACTTTGTGAAAGAGACAATTAATGTGAAAGATGACAAAAAGCATGCAAAGAATCTTAAGCATGAACTGGTTATAAAAAACAGAAATTCATGGTTTGTTGCAATTAATAGAATAGCCTTACACCATTCTCTTTCTCTATCCACGCTGCAACTATAAATTCTGCCTCCACAAATGGAAAATTCTTGTAGCAAACATTTTTTTTTCCCTAAAAGTGAAATAAAAAGGTTGACAAAAACAGGGGAAATCCACCTAATCTAATATGCAATTGGTATTTGAAAGAAATGGGGAGTCATATTCCTTTAGGATTTGCTCTCCCCAATTCAAGAAAGATGACTTGAAGTTTGAAGTTGAAGAGAATGGGTTGCTCAAGGTGACTGGGGTCAACAATGATCAAAGCCTGTGCTTCATTTGTGCTAAATATCGACTCCCCAATGATGCCAATGCCAATCGGATTGCGGTTTCCAGTGTTTCATCTACCAATGGTCATTTTACCACTGTTACAATTCCAAGGATGACGGAAGGATCAGTTGATCTTCAGCTTAGATTATGACACCAATACTTTGCTGTTGTTCTTTTCACGAAATGGAAGTTTTCCCAAAAATTAAATTAAAAAAAAATAAGGATTAATTAGGAATTTCCCAAGAAAACTTTATTCTCGTGGTCCTTATCAATACTATGTTTAATATGAAATAAAATATCAGATTAAATATCTTTTAAATATTATCTCAGAATTTAAAAGTAAATATTACATATATTAGGGAAACTAGCAATGAAAGACCTATTGATATTGTGAAGTTCAAAAGGGAAAAAAATAGTTTTTGTAGTGAATATAATATGATTTAATTGTATAATTGAATAAATTCTTGTATGAGTGAAAGCAAGCATGAATTCGAAAAAAATAAAATTTCTTCAGTGTGTTTTTTCAGAGGCTATTTGGCCCTTTGGGCTTTGGTTTTTGAGGAAGAATTGATGGGTTATGAGTACTGGGGATGGATTTCATATATAATTGAGTTACTTGAAGCCCATTTTTTTATATGTTTGAAGCCCAAATCTTTGATAAGATTAAAGCTTATTTAGAATTGGTGTCACGTTTGTTTTCCAGCTTTTCTTTTCTGTCTCCCATGGCAGAAGAATTTCCTGAAGAAGTCAATTCCCCACAGCCTCCTCCAGTAACTCCCTCTTTTCTCTCTATTTACTTTAAATTTCTATATGTTTTTATGTGTGTATGTTTGTATGTTCATGTATGTGGACTGATGCTGGCAGTGGTGGGATGGCAATTGTCTCATATGATTGTGATATTGATTGAAACTTTGAATTTTGATGCTAGTTTATTAATGGGGTTTATCAATTCTCATCAGATGTTCCATAAAAAAACTGATTGATATTTTGATTGTCTGTTGTTCTAGATTTTGAGGGCAGTGACACTGATTGGATTATTTGTTTTTAAAATGCTTTTGTTGAATATGAAGTTTTTGGAGGTTATATGCAAAAGTTCTGGTAAGAAAAGCCGGTTTGCAGTGGGTACCAAGGCCGGATTTGCAGTGTCATTGATTAATAGAAAGTTGGGTATTGGAGCTCCTCTTGCTTTGCATATTGAAGCAGTTAAAGAAGGGGAGGAACCCATTAGCTTTGGCCCTGATGCGGTTCTTGTTAATTATGACAATGGTTGGAAGTTGCAAACAGTTACTGAATTGGATTTTCCAGGTAATTGAGTATTATCAATTCAAAATATATTGTGATCTGGAATGTTGCAATTATGTAGGTTCTGATTTTTCATACCCTTGTCTGTGTTTTGGTTTAGGCACCAGAAAAGAAGATGCTGTTCGTGGAGTTTCAACACAGATCCCTTTTGTAAAGGTAATAACTTCCTCTGGTATTTCTTTCCATTCAATAATTTAATTAGGAGGTTTTCAGTGGAAAGTTTTGGTTATGCTTTGATGAGAAAGAACAAATAAATTATGGTAAGTCATAATCTGGATAAAAAAACCTGAAGAGAAAACCTAAAACCCATTTCATTGGGTCCCTTAGAGAGTAGAGATAGTCTAGTTAAGAATAACATCTCCCTGTTTAACCGCGAACTTTTTTTTTATGTACGAAAGGGGCTACAGCCTGGGAATAAGAGAAGGGATTGCAGGTACTGAGATTTGAGGTCCTGACCTGTTAGATGCCACCTCTTAAAGGTGGTTGCATGAACCAACTAAGCTAAACTCCAAGTCCAACTTTTCCCCCTTCAGTTGCATATCTACAGCTCTAAGAATATTCAGAGTTATAGTAGTATTGTAGTAGTTAATACACGGAGGAAGTGTTTGTAAAGAGTGAATGCTAAATGGAAAACCTTCCATACTGTGATGACTACACTTGCTGCTCCCTCATAATGTATGCTAAAATTTGAGGTTCTATCACTACCGTAACTTATTTAAAAGCTTATGTACCTTTAATTAAGTAGTCTTCTTCATCATCTATGTTGATATGTTCATCTCTTTCCTTCACGAAATACGCTAGGGTTGATGATGCTTTATCATTTCCTGCCTTAAAATGTTTTATATGCTTGGCTGAAATACATTTTTTTTCTTTGTTTTCAATTTGACAGAACTTTGATGACTCTCATTCTGCTAAGGGGGCTTCAAAACCAGGAATCAGTTTTCTTTACATCGCAAAAATACTGGCAGCTTTTATTTTGATGTTCGTGTTGGCTGGAATTTTCATGTTGGCTCTTGAGAATCTTCCTAGACTAATTTTGTTTATTAACTCGTCCATGTAACCGTGTTTCGATCTCAAAAATATATTTGATTTCTGCATCTTTGAACTCTTTGGAAACAAAAGCACTGCAGGGCCTAAAGCTAATTCTGCTATATAACTTATGCTTTTTCTGTGTTGAGTGGTAAAGAGTTCTTGGGTTTTACCAATTACCCAGTACATTTCCTTCCTGGGTCGGTCCAAGCATGCTTGTTTACATTGTGCCTGACGAATTCATGCAACAAAATTTATAGCAAGAAACAAAAATCCATAGAAGAATTTTTTTTTTTTATCAATCCAACGGTTTTTTTTTTTTTTTTGGATCCTGAACTCAAGATTATTTACTTTAGCAAAATATAGAGCTTACAGGAAAGTGACCTCCAATCTTATAGGATTGAATACAAAATGCATGTAGATTTTCAGACTGATATTAGGTACACAGATCATGCTTAATGCACAGGACAATGGATAAGATTAGATGATAATTATCTTATATTATATTTTATTTGTATTAATCATCTTCTTGATATAAATTGATTCAATCATCTTAAAATGAAGAAGATTATTTTAATTTATAGAATTAAATTTGTATGTCTTATTATACTTTTAAAAATTACATTAATAATTAAAATTATATAAACTTTAAGAAATGATAATTTTAACCATTAAATAGATTATCTTATACTAATCTTTAACGCATCAAATATGAAATAAAATAACATTATTTGATATAATCTTATGTATAATATCAGCTTATCTTATCATATTATAATTTTGTATACCCAACAATAAACAATAGTATAACTCTAGATGGAGCAGAGTAAATAAAATCAAGTCCATGAATAATAGCAGCTCTCCTTTCCCAAATACCAGCAATACTGTTTGCTTCCCCGTAACAAAAATGAACCTTAACTTGCACAAAAGAGACAACAAGGACCAAGCAGTCTTCTTGGCTACAAACAAGCCCCAAAGCTTAAACCATAGGTAGCCTCTTTTGTCATTTGTCCCCTGTTCCAGCAAAGCTGTCAAAAAATGAAATGGTTCCTTCGAAATTATAGCACTTATGGTTATCTACTTGATTCATTTCTTGAAAGGCTACCTTTTATATCTGAAGTTTAATTATACAATCACTCTTAAAAATAACATACAATAAATCTAAAATTTAAATCTCCACCCTTTCTCTTATTCTCAAGTTGCGAAACTTGACCTTTAATGTAAGAAAAAAAAAATTAACCCTTTACTTGTCGAGAGAAATCTATCTTCAGTTCGCTAATCATTTACATTTTTCAATGAGTTTTCCCATCCTGAGAAAATATGTGACATACAAGCAAGCGACTGATTTAAGGTCATCAAACCTGCCGCAATAGATTACAATTACAATAATTGGGGATAGAAAAAATTACAAGCATACAACATTGAGATTCTTCTCTAAAACTAAGACCAACAAGCATTGGTGCAGACATATTCCACACTTCTCCCTATATCTTTTCTTTATAGTAAATTTTGATTAAGGGGCAATTAAGCCAAAGAGTCCCCAGAGGAGCGATAAATTTCATCTGCATGAGCTGCAGAAACATAGACTGCATCGAGCAGTGAGCTGTGGGTACGGCCATAAAATGCATAAACAAGAACCCCTATTACGAGCCATACAGAAACCCGAGCCCAGGTAGCAGCCCTGACAATGACATAGAACATAGTATGAGAATAATACAAGTGAAAAAGATGTACAAATTGAGTAACCATTTGATGGTACCAAAGTTGTGATTAATTCTCGATGACCAAATCAGCAGCATCCA
The DNA here is from genome assembly GCF_047325235.1 of Durio zibethinus. Classification (NCBI taxonomy): domain Eukaryota; kingdom Viridiplantae; phylum Streptophyta; class Magnoliopsida; order Malvales; family Malvaceae; genus Durio; species Durio zibethinus. The sequence goes on from NC_143168.1 coordinate 22,204,833, forward strand.
AAGGCCACGTGAAAATAAGAGAAATAAAGAACAGGTTAATTTAGTTAACACTTACCCCAAATTAATGAGCAGGTAGACATTGATAAGAATGCAGGCAATTGGTAGGAGAGGAACAAAAGGGCATATGAAACCTGAATATATATAAATATATATCAATATTATCTCATTAATTAACCATGCATAAATAGATGAAATCATGAAGATATCAAAATGGGATGGCAAGAAAGCATACCTCCTGTATGTCCAAAGTTATGCCTAGCATCATCTTGATCTATACAGGTGAGCACAATCAGACCAGACAGAAGAAGAACACCACCAGCTCCACATAATGTGAACCGAAGAAGGCTAAAGGAAGACACCAACAACCATTAAACAGAAAGAAAAAACTAAATAATGAAACCATTTAAAAAGATAAAATTCAATGGAAAGATAATAAATAAACTTCAACCATATATACCGCAAACCACTACAAAATGACTCTCAGGGCTATTTTTCTATTATCCTATGTCAATATAAAACACCCCCTCCCCCTTTTTTTTTCATTTCAAGCACCTTAATAAAGAAAACAAAATAGTGGACATAATACATGTCCTACAGCCAAGCGTTGAAAAAAAATATGGGCTTCAATTCTCTCTCTTCAGCCATATCATTGTATAACACCAGAGCACTGAAATTTCCTCTCCATCTCCCTCTTTTTGATCCCATTTTTTTTATATATAAATATCTGTCTTTTACCCTGTATCATGAAAGTTCCCCACCCCTTTCCCTAACTTATGATACTGAAAAGTTTAATAATGGTTAAGAATAGCAATTGTCTCAGACTCCATTAAGTTTAAAACACTGTCATGATCAACTACCTTGGAAGCCACAAATTTGAAGCTGCATATGTAAGGGTAAATGCCCCTACACATGTTAACATTATGGTCCAGCCAGCAACTTTTCGTCTGTTCTCTTCATCGAGAGTACCTGCAATAATAATTACACAGCCTTCTAAAAGCAAGGAAAAAGCCTTCAAGCACATTGCTTACGGAAGTTAGTGACAAACCAAGACATTGTATGCTGATTATTAAATTAATTTTATATGATTTCTATAACAAAAGGTGACAGAAGGCAAGGAACTTACAACTGGATAGAGCTTCTTGCTTTTCAACAATGGGACAATCAACTGCAACATTCTTGTTTCCAAGCAAAGGCTCAGAACTATCTCCAGAACTCATCTTAGGGTTTCCCCCACTAATCACCTGAGCATCACTACTATATCTTAGTGTGACAGAATCGATTGACTCCTGAAGTGATGATGGAAGTGGCACCTCATCTGGTGGAACGTATCTAAGTATCAGCACAGAAATTGCCACCATAGTAAATGCAAGAAGCGTACCCACGCTAACCTGCAAAAGAAAGGAAACTCTTAGGAGCTCTATATTGTAGGGATATGCATCCAAGGGCCAGTTAATAAGCTTAAAAGTTAAAACTCGAGGCAGAGGAGCCTAGTTCATGGAAACCTTGTGACATCAATTTTTGTGATAAAGCACCTACCTAAAGCAGACTTTTAAGCTGGAATCAAAACTCAGAAAAGAAACTAAAACTGTAAACAGCCTACTAATGTTGTATTGCAAACTTTAAATAATCAATCGGATTATGGCAACAATCAGAGATATATCATTATATGGTTATAAAATTTCCTTTTACTTTCAACTTAACGAAGAAAGGGTCACCACAGCAAGTGAATGCACCCAAGACCTAGCAAACTACAAGCATAGCATACACACAGCTGCAAGTTTAAATCCATATTCAAAATGATAAAATAATAGTGTGGTCTACACCATGAGGCCCCAAAAAAGGGAAAAGAATCCAACCCCAATTGCAAGAAATGCTGGCCCTACTTACCATCCCTGCCAATTGTGAAACATCCATGAAGAATGACAATGTAGCAGCAACTATACCAGTTGCCAATGTGCTCTTGACAGGAACTTGGGTGCGTTTATTAACATCTGAAAAAAAGGATGGCAGCAATCCATCTCTAGCCATTGCCATAAGAATTCGAGGCTGAAAACACACAATTAAGTAATATTAAATAACTAAATAATGTAAAAATAAAAATATAAAGATCTATGATCAATCATGTAGATTTAGGTGCTAGGATTTTATTATTTACGGATTAAGATGATAAGTGAGTAGGTTGAAGTTCTGACAACACTAATTAAAAAGTTGATACATATCTTTACATTAATATATATATATGCAATCAACAAGTTTACATCGGTTCTGAAGTCACAATAGAATCCAAATGCTATGATAGTTGAAAAGGATCTCTAGAGTTAGTATATCTTTTGATGCAACATTGAATTGAACATATACTTTGTAGTTCTCATCTTGGGTTATCTTTAGCTCTGCAATTAGAATGATTACCAATAATTCTAATTTGAGACCATCATTTGAGAAAAAATGACAACAGTAATGTAATATGGACAATAAATATGGCCAATTAACATCACATTGATGGAATATTTGCAGAATGCCAAACAATTTCACAGTTACACCATTGGAAACTTGATTTGTACCTGAGGGAGGATAGAGCCCATCAATGTTGAGCAAAGGGCAGTAACAGCTCCAACAGTTATTATGTAACTGAAACAACAAAATAGGAAGGTTCCTCGTGTAAAAAGGTTCCAGAAAACAAAAAACAAGTACAAACACTTTGAATGCACGAACAATACTCACGCCGCCCATCGCATTCCAAGGCTAGAAAATGCAGAAGAGATGGGGGTGTCAGGATCCATTGCATAATAGGGGACCAGACCAACAATCACAACAGACACCAGCATGTACAACCCACAACAAATGGAGAGGGCTGTTGCGATACCCAGTGGCAAATCTCGTTGGGGATTCTTCACCTGTCATACATGATTTCAAATTCTTTAGATCACCAAGAAAAGACAACTTTAAATAAATGGTAAACTGCCATAAGAAAAGAAACCATATACCTCCTCAGCAGTGCTGGCAACCGAATCAAAACCAATATAAGCAAAGAAGACTGTTGCAGACCCAGCAAGCACTCCGTCCACCCCAAAGGGAAAATACCTATTGGATAAATAAGTTAAATAACAATTCTTGAAATTATCATATTGACATGGAAATACAGCAAGAAATGCCAATTACCCAGTAGGTAGTTCGTAACCAGTCCATCCACTCTTAAAACCCAGATAACCACCAGCTACTATCACAAAAATCATGGCACATACATTTGCAGTGGTGACAATGCCTTGTGCAACTGTACTCTGCATGAGAAGTGCAGAGATGCTTTAAATTTACAGTTACAAAGGATGATTGGTCATCAGCCACACAAAGAAAAGGAACTGAAATTGAAAAAGGTGATAGAAAGCACCTCCTTGATTCCCACACACAAGAGCCCAGTCACAATGAAAACCAGAACTGCAGCACATGGGTCCACCATAATATCAAGACCAGGGATATGTTGACGAGCTAGAAAAATTGGTAGACTATTTTCACCTCCAAAAAGCAAAGCCTAGATGCAAAAATCAAAACAAAATAAGTAAGAGTGCAATGCAAGTAGCAAACAAAATCACTATAACCAGTCCAGCCAAAAACAGGAAGGCAAAAAATTTTTGACTAAGAAAAATCATTATAACCAGATTAGGGGAAATGCCACGAGCAACTGCAGCTCCACCAATTGTATACTCCAGTATCAGAGCCCAACCAATCAACCAGGCAACGCTACAAAATGATATTGCTTATATCAGAGGCTGGAAAAATGATAAATCCTCGAGAATAAAGAAAGAAGAAGGATTGTACCCTTACAGCTACTTTTTATTCTTTTATCAAATAAGACTATTATTAAAGCTAAATCCTAACAATCAACTTTTCAAATTGCACGAACAAAGAACAACAGTAAGAAATGTACAAGATAAAACAAGAAAACTAGAAATTACCCTTCACCAACACAAATGTATGAATAATGATAGGCACTCCCAGCAGATGGGCAACGACTTGCAAGCTCAGCATAGCAAAACGCAGAGAGAGCAGCAGCAATTCCAGCTATTAGAAATGAAATGGTAAGAGCTGGACCAGAATGCTCTCTAGCAACTGTTCCAACAAGAATATAAACTCCAGCTCCAATTGTTGATCCAACACCTAATCACAGTGCACCAAATTTCACAATAAGCTATCTATTATAGATATCCAAAAAAAAAAAAAAAAGGCAAAGAAACCATAATCTTAAAAGTAAAAGGAACTAAAATATGCCCAAGTCCAAGCTAGAAGAAATAAAATCAAACCAAACAAAACTCAAAAAGAAAAATAACCAATACATCAAAGATATCCATAATACGAAATAAGTAACAAAAACCAGTAATATACAACAAAAGTGTGAATAAAGATCCAAACCCAGCATCCAAAACACCTCAAAATCAATAAATAAAACAGCTAAAAACACAAAACTGGATCAAAATTTCCCCAAAAAGAACTAAAAATAAAACAAATAATCAAATAAACATATTGCTATAAGATAAGAAACAGTTAAACACACAAAAAGAAGATAAAAAATTTTCCCAAATAACAGCTAAACAACACAAAACCAAGAAAGAAAAAAGCTAAAAAACACAAATTCAGGTTCAAATCCCCACATTCCTCTCCCCAAAAAATAGATATCCAATTTTCCCCAAAGAAAAAAAAAAAAAAAAAAGCAAAAAACGCAAAACCAATGTCAAGCTTTCCCGGAAAAATCTAAAACACACAAATCAAGGCAAAAAATTTCCCCTAAAAACATAAAATATTACCAATTGCTATGAGATGAGGAACTGTCAATTCTTTAGCCAATTGATGATGACCCAAACGCTTGGAATGAGCAGAATCTACCTGTTTTCTTCTTACCAAACTCTTTAAACCACCCCATGATGAACCAACACCTTCTTTTTGGGAATCAACCAAAAAACCCATCAAGAATTTCCACCCTAGTTTATCAACTTTCCCCAAATAATTAACGGTACAATTGTTTATAATGATAATTCACAAACTTATCTTAAAAAAATAAATAAAAATTTATGCACAATAAATTACAAAATGAAAACCTTTATTAACATTAAAATCCGCCCCCTGACCCCTTTCAATATATAGATTTGGTTGAACAAACCTTCAATTTTTTTTATGTTCTTAAAAGGGAATCAAAGCGGGCAGATTTTACAAGAGAGAAAAAAGTTTTGATTTTTTTCTCTCTCTCTCTCTTTGTGAATTTTTACTTAGCCTTTTTTTTAAGCAAATGGTATCTTGTGGGTTTTAAAGAAGGAAAAGGGCGCAATGAAACGGCCCGTTGCCCGTTGCCCGTTGCTTAAGAACTGACCAATAGTTGAGCTGCCCAAAAATGATCGACGTCATTTTTTCATGGATAATAATAAACCACTTGCCAATTATTGTCAATAAAAAAATCATTTGTTTTGTAAGTAAACACAACAAAAAAAATTATTGTCATTGAGGTCAAAAAGATAATAAAACATATACATGAATGGAGAAAATGTTTACGTCATAAATTGATAAAAATCTATAGTTTTAATTGTTTGTTTTCTCAAAATTTGTTGGAAAATCCACCCCAAAAAAATTGGAAAATAGCATTAAAGTGATGGAGTCTTGACAAAAATAATTGTAATACCAAAGTAACATGTGGGTGAGTAATGTTATGCAATAAAAATGGGTTCAATACCAAGACAACCCTTTCCTATCATATTATTTCCTCTGTTTTTTTTTTTTTTTTTTTTATGTTTCAAAATTATGCCTTTTTTTTTTATAATTTAAAACTTTTTTTTATATTTTTAATTATTTTTTTATGATTTTTTATTTTTTGATATTAAAAATTATAAATATTTTATTTTATAAAAAAATTTTAATTTTAATATTAAATACATTAAAATAAAAAAAATTTTCTTAAACTTCATAAAAGTCAATGTAAGACAAACAAATAAAAACGAAGTGAGTATTGCTTCAATTTTAAATGGGGTGGTACAATGAAGAAACTAATGTAAATGCAAATGATAGATATAGTTGCAAGCATTTCATTTATAATTTTTTATTATAATTTTGCAATCATATAATTATTTAGTTACATTGTATTATCTAAGGGTTCTTTATTTATAAATATAAATTTCAAATAAAATTTTTATGCAATTCACGTAATTTTAAATTGTGATTGATTTAATAAATTATAATATTACAGATAATAGGTTCCAAAAATAATTATGATGATAGACAATTACATTGGAACTATTTTAAGAAAAATAATAAAGCTAAAGCAAATAGATCAAATGAAGGAAATATGCCAAAGTTAAAAAAGATGGTGTCGTCTAGATAAGAGAATTAATGTTTTTGTATTATTTTTATTTTATATCAAATACGTATAAAGTACAAAAATTAACATATTAAATTTGTATTGATATATTAAATATAAAATATATTTTTTATTTTTTAAAATCTGTATATATTTTTTAAATTTTAAATTATATTACTTTTTTTATTTTTAATTAATATTATTACCCAAATAAGGAAGCTTTTGAGATTCCATGGCACGCCAATATGCCACATTACAAGCTTCCAAATACATGTATAAAGTCTAAATAAGGAAAATGTTTTATGTTGACATTTCATTTATTTTTTAGTGTACTTTTACATTAAAAAAAGTTAATATTCTTAAATTGAAATTTCATAAACTAACTTACACATCATTTGCTTGATTATTTAAAATAATATTAAAACATTAAAAAATATTTTATATTTAAATTAATAATTCCAATAAACAAATGATATCAAAATCGAACCTAAAAATTTTTGTTAAAAATCCAACTTATAAACTGATTTAATCATGATTACAACCGACAAAAGAAGCACCATACTAAATTATTAGTAGGATGTATTTTTTTAGAAAAGAACTTTAGCAAAATTAGGTAATTGATTGCCTATTTTAAGAATATTTTGATTTTAATTGGGTCCAGTCCAAATCTACTAAATTCATAATTTTTTTGTGTGTTTTGGTTTTTTTTTTTTAATAATATGATAATAGATATGATAATTTAAAATATAATAAAATAATATAAATAAATAAAAAATATAAAAATAACAAGATTTAAAATTTAAATAATTATTATATATAAATTTAATAAAATAAAAAATATATAGTTTATTTTTTAATATAAATACAAATTTTAATATACAATTTTTATATAAAATATAATATAAATATATAATTTTTAATATTTTATATAATTCAAGTATCCGAATTATAAATGGCATAAGGGTGGTCATGTTAGCTGTTGGGCATTTTGTCACGTGACTTGAGACTTGATAGGCTGTCGGTTTAAGGCAAAAAGCTCAAAAAGCCGAAGATTGGAAAAAGAATTTTGGTCATTTGCTTTGCTTTGGGCGGTGGCCTTTGCGATTTGCCAAATCTGGAACTGTTACGCCATGCTTTCTCTTTGCAAAAATAAATAAAATAAACAAATAGAAATACTAGTTTTATGTACTGTTCGTAATCAAAATCCATGGGCAACCCTACCTTAAGCTTTTGGACTATTTTTTTATTGAAATTGTGGTCTGATTTAACTGTTCCAATGAAGATTCAGCACATTGAATATTAGTAATATTATGCCTTCCACACTCGACAATGATTAGGAAAAGCCAACAGAAATAAATTTGTAGTGGCCACCCACACCAAAAAAAATTGAAAATTTTATGAATGTTGGAGTAGAATTTGGAAATTTTGACATTAAAGCCAGTTTCTAGGCCATCCTATAACATAAAATTTCGTATGTTACTCTAGTAAAATGTGATTTGCATTGAAGTTTTTCTCTTCTAGAATTAATGATGCATACGTTGATTGTGTTTGATAAATAAAGGATTTAGATAGGAGGACACATTGTTTCCATAAAGGCAGTCATTTGAATTGAATTTTCGCAGTTATATAGTCAAAATTTTCAACTTTAAAATTTAAATTTTAATATTTATAATTTTTTTTATTTTACAGATTATAATATTTTTTATAAAAAAATAAAAAATATTCTAACAAAAAAAACCTTTAATATACTTAAATCAATGGATTAAAAAATCATTCCATATATAATCAATGAAAATTTTAATTTCATAAGTATATAATATGCAATAGCATATGTTCGCATTATCACACAAGAAATTAATGAGAATTGATATATATCTTTTTTTTTTTTTTTTTGAGATTTATTCGGAGTCAAATTAGATTAAATCTTATAAAAAAAAAAACTCTTTTAAATTTATTTTTTTTATTTATAAAACTCGAAATTGATACTTTATTTTAAAAAAATTAAATTTTTTATCATTTGAATCAACAATCATTGATATAATATTAATTATATTAACTTTGAATATATCCATATATAGAAAGGATAGATCCCTTCAATATTCTTCAAATAGAGTAAGAAATAATAATAAATAAATTTAAAATTATAAACATTAGGTTAGGTTGCCCATGTGTTTTCCCATCTTTCCATGTGGCCGAGACCATACCTGAAATTAAAACTACTTTTGTTTTTTGTAAATTATTATTATCTGTATTTTATAGCAGTAAGTCTCCAAATGAAAACAAAGTCCTTTTGGATCACAACCTATAAAGGAAACATGGAGGGGACCAAAAGAAAATTATGAAGATTATAGCTAGTTATATTTAGAGGTATAAATAATATATTAATATTAATAAATTATTCAGATTCGATTTGAATAAAATTTGAATGTGATTCGATTATTATCGAGTCGAATTCGAGTTTAAGTAGTTCGACTCATCAATCGAATCGAATTTGAGTATTTTTATATCCGATTCGAGTAATTCATAAGCCTAATCAAAATTTTTATATTTAAATTTTTTTAATTATTTTAATTAATAAAATATCTCGAATTCGAGCTCGAACTCAAGCGTAAATAATTGAATTTTTATCGAATTTAAGAATCGAGCTTATTTTTACATATTAATCATGTTTAATCGAGCGAATTTGAGTAGCTCGATTTCGATTACGAATCGAACTCGAGTTAAAAAAATGAAATTCAATCGAGTTCAAGCCGAATATCAAATCACGAGTTGAAAATCGAACTCAAACTCAAACTTTTTACTATATTAACTTGACTCGACTTTATTACACCCTTAAATATATCACAATTATATAGTTTCTTTGTCATTGTTTCTCCTTTCACATATTCAACTCTCTTAATATCTCCTTTCATTTGGTTATAATTAGAGTAGAAAAACTTAGACAAAATTTTTTATATAAATTTTATGAAAATTTATGTACTATATTAAGAATCTTGTATAAAACTAAAAATTTTATTTGAGTACAAATTTAAATTTTAAATTCAACACTTTGTAATTTTTTTTATTCTTAAATTATAATTTATATAATTAATTTTTTATCTTTAAACTACGATTTATTTTATACTAAAAAGAATCGAATTTGATAACCAACTAAACAAAATCAGATAATATGATTATATGTCTTTACATAAAGACAACCTATGGATTATGACTAGTAATTGTATCAAAACCATATTAATTTATTACTACATAATATTTTATTGAGAGACCAATTTATGAAGCTTTCAAATTGAATTTTTTTTTGCAAGTCAAATTCTTCACGTTTAATCTTCTATATAATAGTATATAAAGTTGAAAATTTGTTCCTGCCGTAGCATATATTGGCCTTTAAATATGATATTGTAAAATATAATATAATAATACAATAAGAATACGATAAAAAAAAATATAAAAAAATGTGACTTAAAATTATAATAATAATTATATATAAGTTTAATAAAATAAAATATATATATATTTTATATTTTTATATCAACATAAATTATGACACATAATTTTTACATAAAATATAATATAAATATATAAAATTTAATATTTTATACAATATAAATAAGTGATACCGACCATTGCAGGTCAAAACCTAAAACTTTCATACACTTCCATATACGCTTTAAAATAACGTTGACATGTAGAGTAGTAGATGAAAATAGGAAAAAGGAAGATAAGAAAAATAGGGGATATAGAAAAAGAAAAGTGTGAAATGATTGATAATTGTTAACAGCCTCAAGCTCACAATTCACAAACCATAAGTTGCGTGTTAACAAAAAAAATGTACATGATCATGGAAGCATAAACGATAATAGTGGTCCGAAGATGAGGAAATCTCTTTGCATTATTCCTTGCATTATCGTTGCGTAAGCGAAGGAAATAATTAAGATCATGAAAATGACAAGATTTAAGTAAAATCTAAAACAACGTTATCTTCTCCGGCTCAAAGGTTTCCACTTTCCATGACAGACAAACCATGTACCTTCCCAAAAAAAAAAAAAGTTTTGAAAATTAAATGTAACAAAAAAAATATTTGGATAATGTGTATGAACAAATTATATTTAACATCAAGCATATTTTCCCACCAGAGGAAAACAATGGTGGATCAACCAAAATAGAAGAAGGATTCATCATCCAGCTCTATACATCCAGGTTAAGTCAATCACCCAAATGTATGTCATGAAAAGGTTATACACGATTCTCTGCCGAACAAATCAGAAAGGGCCTAAGCTACCATGGCAATATTGCTATACAATCACATGAAAGATTTCAGTTATTCACGATGCAACAAGATTGATAATGATGCACAATAATACATTAAAGAAGCATCTTGCTGTAAAAAGATCACATGCTTAGAACGACAACCAATGCCTTGCAAGTTTACACCTGATGACTCGATGATGCGCGGTAAATTTCATCAAGATATGCTATAGGAACATACACTGCATTTGTGAGAGAGCTGTGGCTCCATCCATAAAATATATAAACTAATGCCCCTAACATCAGCCATATTGAAACACGGATCCATGTGCCTGCTCTGTTGAAAGGTATCAAATGGGTTATCAGGCTTTAAAAATACTGATAGAATATATCAGTTAGTTGATTCGAATGAGAGGCAGAGAAGATTTATGGTTAAACACTCACCCAAGACTGATTAGCAAGTATACATTAACTAAAATGCAAGCTGCGGGTAAAAACGGAACAAATGGGCAAAGGAAACCTGTAAACAGATGAATTAATCAATGCATAAACCGAATAGTAGCAGTAGTGGTATTTTAAGTATAATAACAGCATTAGATCTCCCATTGAATAAAAGTTCTTCCTTCCAAAAAAAACAGCAATTGAGATTTTCTCCTCCAAGAACAATTTTGCTTGGTTTTTAACTTCAGGAAATTCCATCAAGTGATTTGATTTTAAGACATTATCTGAGTTCAATTGGTTTAATCTTTTTATCAGTTTAAGCACCATCAAACTGGTTATTGGTAGATAACAGCTCAAAATTTAAGAACCTTTGCCAAGGAATACTCTTAGAAGCTTTAGACCGATTTGGAAACATTACATATGAGAGACAATATCAATACCATGCCCCGATTCGAAGCAAAATCTCACCCATGTTTAGTGCATAAAACTTGAACATACCTCCTGTGTGCCCGAAGCTGTGCCTTGCTTCATCCTGGTTTAAACATGCAAGAACAATCAAACTGCACAACAGAATAGCTGCACCTATTGCCCCCAAGCTGCAACGAAGAAGCCTGGCACAACCAACAGGACAATTAAAAGCATAAGAAAATTTTGTTGCAAACTATGAGAAAAATCATGCTTAAGGTGTCATTCCACACCAGAGAAAATGCTCAAGCTTTTGGCTTTTTACTCATCAATTCAAAAGAAAAAAAATATGATATGTAGTTCTCAGCCTATCCACCTTGAGCACATTAAACTCATGTCCCACCATCCTGAAAGTTCTGAAATTAGAGTTCCATTTGTTGTCACCTCAAACTGAGTTAAGAAGAATCATACAATAAAATTAACCAATTAAACTTAACAAATTGACTTCAAACACATATCAAACCCTAAGGGAATTGCAAACAGATATTAGCTTGGCAAAGAAAACCTTTTAAAAACCTTCATTTGGCTTATATATACATGTGTCTGTGTTTATATGTATTTATAAGGCCCTAGTTGAACGAAATCACAAAAAGAAACTAAGTGATAGTGAAGCCTTAGGAATAGCTAGTAGCAACACAAATACAAACTCTTTCATCTTTTAAACTCTGTTGTGAATAAACGCATGGATCATGTCATGTTTGTCATTAAATTATGATCCTCCACATGAAGGCAGGGTTCCTTTTCGTTTTTTAGCCTACCAATGGGAAACAGAATTCCCATACCCACCATAATGCACCAAATCAAGTATTTGACCTCACATGAGTGAGATGCCTCCCCACCACTAGAGCTAAAGGCCTTTCAAATAAAATGTGAATTCAGTATGTGCATAAGGAACAATGTGAATGTGGGAAGATAACCTGATCCTTTTAGATTAACCAAAATTATTTTTCTAGTCAAGCAAGGAATATAAGTTAGACCCTGAAGCTTCTTCTACTGTTTTCTCTTGGGGAAGGACAGTGCTTTTGAGAATGATACCACAAGCACCAGATGAAGAAACTATTGAAGTAGAAGACTTCCAAAAAGCTAACAAACCTGGGAAGGTATTCAGCAGAAGCTGCCGATGTAAGAGCAAGAACACCTATGCAGAAAAGGGCTATATTCCACACTGCAATTTTCCTCCTCTTCCGTTGATTTTGTTTATCTGTAAAGGAATGTGAAGCCAAAATGCTATCATTAGAGAAACTCAAAAGCAGGGAAGGAGTATCCTAAACATTCCAGGAATGAAGAATATGCATGGTGAGATTCTAAACAAATGCATTGTTCATAAAAAACAATGGAAACAAAGGCTCTGCCAACTCTGAAAGCAAAAGCATCAAAAGCAGGCACATTCTGGATGATAAGAAGGAATGCAGAATATTCCAGAGAACACATTTGAGGAAACAAGCCAAGTGTACAAGTACTTTTCACTTCATTGACTATGGGAGGTCAATAAAGAGGGGTTTCTGAGTGCTCCATTAAACAAATATAACATATATTAAATTGTTGCAATAAAAAATTTCCTTGCATAATTTCATTCATGCTGCACATGGCCTTCTGAATGAACTTGTATGATCACCTTCAGTGATTTGCTTCTGAATAAGAGGACATTGAATTGATGCCTCCCCATCCACAAACTGATGTGAACTTCGCTTGACATTGTCGACATCATTAAATTTTTTTCTTTCTGTCCCCTGACTATCATCATCAAGCAGCATTCTCGCTGAACCAATAGACTCTTGAAATGATGAAGGAAGTGGCACCTCATCTGGAGGAGCATATCTGAGTATTAAGATTGAAATTGCGACAACAGTGAATGCAAGAAGAGTACCTACACTAACCTGCACCAGAGATGGAAAAAAGTATCTCATGCTAAAGAGACATACATTCTTTCCCATGAAACATTTCTACATCATAGATAATAGGTATGAATCAACTTACCATCCCAGACAATTGTGATACATCCATAAAAAGAGCCAACACTGCAGCAAGGGCACCAGCTGTCACTGTGCTCTTTACAGGAACTTGGGTGTGCGTACTGATGTCTGAAAAGAACGAGGGTAATAATCCATCCCTAGCCATTGCCATCAAGAGTCGTGGCTGAAGACGTATAAATATAAAGTCACTTTTTGGAGTGACTAACAAATGTAAAACTGTAATTCAACAAATTTATAGAGCACCTCATCCTCATGCAAGTTTAGAATTGGTTAAGCAGCAATAAAAAGTTGAATCAAAAGTTTAGTCAACTGTTTAAGTTCAGGAAAAATAGTTTTGCTTAAAGCTACTCTGATGCTTTTCCCATGTCAAGTGGTTAATATTTAATAACTATTCTAAATTACCAACTGGCAGTAAGCATACTACCATACCTGAGGAAGAAGTGAACCCATCAAACTTGCACAGAGAGCAGTAACTGCCCCAGCTGTGACTATGTATCTACAATTATAAACATCAAACATGGAGTTCGAAAGTTTGTTTTGGTGAACAGATCTTAAAATTTAAAGAATGATCCAACACCACAAACTACCAAAAGAATATAATACTTACGCAGCCCACTGCATTCCATTGGCAGAAAATGCTGAGGAGATAGGGGTGTCTGAATTCAATGAATAGTACGGAACTAACCCAACAATAACAACTGATACGAGCATGTACAAAATGCAACATAGTGACAAAGTCATTCCTATGCCCAAGGGCAAATCTTGCAAAGGTCTTTTTGCCTGCCATGAAGGGGGAAAACAAAGATATAAATAAAAAAAATCATAATTAAACTAATTTTTCTATAATAAGGTGCCTTGTCAATTAATATGAAGTGATTCAATGTAAAAGGAAATATCAGCTCCCATCACATGTACTTTCACTTGCACACAGACAAGATTGCATACCTGCCATCCAGTTTGTTCTAGACACATGATCTCCAAGAATAACAAACCTAAAAATGAAATTCTATTTGAAAAACATATCTATTCACTCAGGATAAATTTATGTACGAAACAAGTGAATGCTGGAATTACTAGTGGTTATTTACATGTCCTAAAAAAATTTGTCAAGTATACTGTTTATTCCAATGGTTGGGTTCTTTATAAAAAAAATTAGAGAGATGGAAGGACCAGAGCAAACAATAGATTATGGAACAACCGTAGCATTTCCCACTACTACACTTCAATTTACTTCCTTACCTTACACTTTGCAAAGTCGAGAAAGCTACCTATTATGTTATTAGGAAAGTTTAGGTTAGGAAGTTTTGCATTCAACATTTGATCTATCAATTTACCCTTATAGAGGCATCTTATGTCAAAGGCCAATTTTATGCACCCTGATGCAACTTAGACGTACTGAGATGATTAATTGATGGAAAAGGGTAACAACTTTTCCCTTGGAAGTACACAAGTCAGGTACAAGAAACGTCCCATACATCTTTTATGAATCCAACAACAGAATCACATGCTTTCCGGGGCTAGCATCAAATACCATGAAAGCACTACAGGTTCTTAAAGAATTCCCCCCCCCCCCCTCGGGCCTAAAAAATTTGAAAATCAAATCTCAAGATGTAAATAACAATTATAAACACTCCCCTGAGGTTATTACAGTATCTAAATCATCTTCCCATTTTGATACTTTCAAGGGTTTTGGTTGGAAATCTTAGTATTCATGGTGTTTGTATTATCTATGGCATATGATAGATAATGGAAGGATAGCACCATGAAAATCTAGTGATACCTCTTCAGCTGCACCAGTAACTGCATCAAAACCTATATATGAAAAAAACACAACAGCAGATCCTGCAAGCATCCCGTTTACACCAAAGGGAAAAAACCTGCAAAATCAAATGGAAAATGTAAACAGGAAAATATACCATACACAAGACCTAAGCAAAGTAGATGAAAAAAACACAATAGGTACCCGCTGGGATGTTCATAACCAACCCATCCAGTCTTGCAAGCCAAATACCCACCAGCTATAATGATGAAAAGCATGGCACAGACATTCACTGTTGTAACAATTGTTTGTACCAGTGAACTCTGTAACATCAAGTGTTAAATGAAAGCAATTAGAAAAACTGCATACACTTAAAAGAGAAAGATACACACAATGCAAAAGAAAAGCATTAAAATATGTTCAGGTAAAGATTAAAACCAATAGCCTACCTCCTTGATTCCAGCACACAGCAGAACAGTGACAATAACAACTAAAACTGCTGCACATGGATCCACCACAACACCAAGCTGAGGGATAGTGTGACGAACCAAAAAATCAGGCAGCTTATCTTCACCCCCAAAAATTAAGGCCTGAAATGTAGAGCAATGAGGATGTTACAACATTCACTTGAGGTAAGGTTCTCCCATATGTTCAGCATTGCACATACAATAAATTACACCATATTTTTAGAAGTAAATCCTCACTAGATTTGGAGATATGCCACGGGCAATAGCAGAACCGCCAATTGTGTATTCCAGAATCAAAGACCAACCAATCAACCAAGCAACACTGAGAGTAACCACAATCTTAGGTTAGAAACTTAAAGCAGACGCAACTATATAGAAAAACCTGGTGCCATAACTGATGTCCCGGATCTTATCCTTTGTTTAGTAATAACTGCAAGTAATCAAAATGACCAACGGATTCAAATCACCTTTCTCCAATGCATATGTATGTATAATGATATGCACTCCCTGCAGATGGACAACGACTAGCAAGCTCTGCATAACAAAAAGCTGAGAGAGCAGCTGCTAGTCCAGCAATGAGAAATGAAACAGTAAGAGCAGGTCCTGTGTGCTCTCTAGCAACTGTACCAACAAGAACATACACTCCAGCTCCAATGGTTGTCCCTACCCCTGGTTAACAGAGCATACATTTTACAAATGTCCAGGTGTGAGAACATTTAAATGCGACAGTTGCTCTAGTTCCATTGCACATAAATAAAATCTTCAAAGAAAACCAACAACCACCCAAATAAAGGGTTAGATAAAAGAGAATAGATATATACATGTTCACATGATATAAAGCCAAATTCAACAAGCTCAATAGACAGTCACTCTAGTTCTATCTCTATGATTGCAACTACTTCCTTCAAAAAAGAGCACGCACAAATACAGTCAGTCTAATTCCATCTCCATGACTAAAACTACTATCTTTATATATAAAGACACTGAAGAGAAAATTTTCACAGAAACTGCCATCATTTTGCTGCAAACAAAACCAACCAAAAAGAGAACACGTAAATAAACTGGAATCCCATATAGCAAAAACAACTCAATAAAAACAAAAATAAGGAATAAGATGAGCAAAAATAAAATAAACCCAAGTTCCAAAAATGCAATTTGAAGTAAAAAGTCATAGTGATACCAATGGCAGTAAGGTCGAGAGCAGATAGTTTCCTGGCTAACTGGTGACCTTCTCTCCTTGCATGAACTGAATCAACTTGTTTTCTTCTAACTAAGCTTTTTAAACCCTTTGAACACTTCGAAAATAGTACTCCACCCTTGTTTGGCATATTAGCAATCAAACTTCCAAATTAAAAAAAAAAAGAAAAGGAAAAGACAGGCTTTTTTAAAGTGTTTTGTTTGCTGAAAAAATGACCAAAATAAAAAAGATTGAGTTTTTGATCAATTTAGAAGAAACCCATCTGCCCTGTTCCCACCTTCCCATCCATATTATTGGTAAATAAAAAGAAAATAAAAGAAAAAGAGCAGATTTTGATTTTGGAAATTTTTCGACTTTTTGTTTGGAGATAAAATTCAAACGGAGAGACAGACACAAAGAGATAACTGTTCTGAAAGATATGCCATACGTGAACGTGATGATTGCGTGTAAAATAACATCTTTTTCTTAACCGCTAAAATGCCCATCCAATGCATAATTAAAAATATAATAATAATAAATTCAGGATTTAATCATCTAGTTAGTTTTTTTTATGAGAAACATCAACGTTCTTATTAAAAAAAAAAAACATTAACAAGTTTGAAATTCAAAGATAATCATTTTGCTTTTGGGACACAGTTTTTTTTTTTTTTTTTTATAATTTCTCAATGGGATATCTTATTTCAATCTTCCCAACAAAATTAATTAATTTTATGGTAGAGCTTGTCAAGAGATTAATCACTTACATGATTTTTCACTTGCATTTTGTTGATAAATAGGATAATATATACTAATCGGTTGTTTTGGATTAAGGATTTTCTCTGTTCATTTCCCTTTTATATATTTTTTAAAAACAAGTATGATTCAAACTTAGGTTTAAAGATTAGAAATACATTTAGCCTTGTATTATACATGGTTTGTGTATAAAATTGAAATGTGAAAATGGGCGTATAATATCATTATGTGAACATTTTTTAGGTAATGAATCGATGAATCTTTTTAAAAATAATATTTTTTTTAATATTAACTCACGTTAATATTCAATATTTTAATCGAATTAATATGTATGTTGGTTAAATTTTTAAAAATTATAAATTTAAAAGAATATAAATACATAATATCATCTTCAAGTGAATTAAGTGGAATGAAATTATCTTCTCACTTGGATTTATTTTAAAGAAATGGTGGCTTGTGAAATTAAGCCCACAATCACGTCTACGTTCATGGTGCATTATTGCAGTGCACAATCACGTCTAGGTTCATGGTGCATGTCTAGGTTCATGGTGCATTATTGCAGTGCACCACATAAATTTTTTTTTTAGGCAGCACGGGCTTTTTTGCTTATTAATATCCATGAAATTGTGTAATCTATCGCCTTGTAAAGATTTTTAAGAAAGGAGGGAAAAAAAAAAGAATAATTACTTTATGTTGGATTACACAATGAAAGATACTTCCTTTTCATCCGAAATTCAAATTCAACTAGTGCAGTCAGTGCTTTTTAGTATGCAGAACTATTGGTGTTGGCATTTTATTCTCCCAAAACATGTGCTGAGGAGGATAAATAAGCTTTGTTCTGGATTCTTTTGGAAAAGAAAAGAAGGATAAGCAAAAGGAACTCGAGTAAGTTGGCAAGTATTATGTTATCTTAGGTCTGAGGAAGGGCTAAGAGTTAAAGATATCTTGACCTTGAATCTGGCTTGTGTTTTGTAGAATATCTGATCGATAATTGTTGAAGCTGGTTCCTTATGGATCGGTTGAATCGAAGCTTATGAATTGAAAGAGAGAAACATATGGCAAGTAGCAGCCAAGCAAACTAATTGGTGGAATCGGAGGAAATTGCTTCAAACTAGGGTGTGAACGAGCTGAGCCGAGTCGAATAGTGAGAAGTTCGAGCTCGAACTCGACTCACAATTCGGGACTCGATACTCGACTCGAGTTCGATCGAGTTTTATTTTTTAAGCTTGACATCGATTCGTGATCGAATTCGAGCTACTCGAGCTCGTTCGATTAAGCTCGATTAATATGTAAAAATAAGCTCGATTCGTATACTCGATAAGAGTTTGATTATTCATGCTCGAATTCGAACTCAAACTCAGATTTGAAATATTTTATTAATTAAAATATTAAAAATATATTTAAATATAAAAGCTCGATTAAGCTCGCGAGCTACTCGAGTCAGATATAAGAATACTCAAATTCGGCTCGATCGATAAGTCGAGCTACTCGAGCTCGAGTTCGACTCGACAATAATCAAACCGAATTCGAGTTTTTTTCGAATCGAACCCGAGTAGCTTGCGAGTGCTAATGTATCATTTACACCTTTACTTCAAACAAGGTAAATTGCGTGAAAATTTATCAAAAGGAAAAATAGAGTAGAAGTATGATCATTTTCAAAAAAACGTTATGACGCTGTTATAATATGAAAAAAAATTAGACTACAATAACGAAAAGTAAATTGATAAAAATTAATATGGTTCAAATGTCACATTTCAAAGTATTCGATAATAATTTGATTAACAATTTTGAATAAACTTCTAATAAAAGATAGATTGCAATCATGAGGAATGAAAATTAATATTAGATGCAATTTATGCCATAATAAAGATAAAACAAGAGATCATATTTACTTTAAATATATCTATTCAAGAAAGATTTGACAAAAGCTTCTTCAGCTATGCAAGATTGATAGAGAAATAGGAAGTCGGTACACAGAGCTGTGCTGGGCAAAGAAAAAATTAAAAGGGAAAGCTTTGATCTCAACTCTATTAAAGATTGCCTAAAATGCTTGTGTGTATTTCGTATGGAGGGAAAGAAACAAGAGGATATTCAAGCACGGGAGGTGACGACAAGGTGACAACAACACAAATGGTGGACAAAGTCAAAGAAATTGTAAGATTCAAACTGCATAAATTGAAACATATTGCAAGAGATATGATAAACGAACAATTTAGTGAAGATTGAAACATGAAAGTAGATTTTTTAAAATAAATTGTTTATGAATTGTTTTTCTTTGATTGTTAAATTATAGAACAATTATATTGTAGTAGATTCCTGTTAACTTTGGATAAATAAAAATTCAACTTATCAAAAAAAAAAATCAAATTCAAAGCATGAAAAATAAAATGAAATCTTAAATTTTAATCACTTTTTCATGTTGGTCAGTAGAAAAATGCTTTTAAAGTGATTTTTTTAAAAAAAGTTATTTAATTTTCTTATACAAACTCAAAAAAAAAAAAAAAGGCAAATTATACTGTATATAGAAACCATAAGTACATTGCCACCATAGCTTAGTCAGTGACACAACATACAATACAACGTGAAACATGAAACTTGAAACATAAAACATGAGACAATTCACAAGATAGAGGTAAATGTTTCCTCACAATTAGTGTTCTTTTTCATTCCACAATTCTTTTCCTTTGCAGCCATCTAATGTCCTCAATGTTAGTTTAAAAAACAATGTTACCATGTTTCCAACATCATTCTTCTTGCCTGGGACTCCCCTCGCCGCCATCATCAACTCCTTCAAGTTGTACCCACAAGCCTTGATTTTGTTCCCCTCCGTTTTCCCAGGTTTGCTGCCTTACACTCCTGTTGATCGTATCACCACCATCAGAAAACTGTGCCCACACGCTTCGGCTCTTCCCCCCACCACTGAACTCTTCCTCGCATCCTGCAACTGTCTTGAGGAGCTCTGACTGCAGTGACGGGCAGTTTTCTTTGAGGTATTCAAAACCATCAGAGCGCATAACAGCTGTGCATCAGATAGAGCAAGTCAGAAAATGTGGTTTGACAAGTTAGGGAGCTGAAGGAATATAGCTTATAGTAATAATGGAAACCTTAGCTTCTAGTAATAGGACCTCCTGAAGAGCAAACAACTTTGTAAACAGAATGTGCTGAAGTTGTTTAATCTTAACATCATTTGACATGTCAAACTGAAGTCCATCAAAATTAAACAACTTAAGAAATTGACAGTTTAACATGCCTTTAGTGATGCTAAAGCAATCATTTCTCCAAACGGGCAGCATGACTGTTTCCAACAACCCTATAATCTACGCCCCCTCCCCCTCCAAACACCCGCCCCCCCCAAAAAAAAAAAGGACTGGAGGACTCACTCTCAAAACATAGAGACGTAAGATAATGGCCACACTAGATTTTATCTGACAACAGCTTTGATCATCTGGAGTTTTGGATACTAACCTTACCCATGGGTTAGGTGAGGCTTAGGCTTGAAAAACATAGCAGAAGCCTGGCCTAAAACAGGCAAGGCCCTGCAGGCTGCCTGGACCATGAAAACAGCCAGAACCAAGAAAAGAAAATATGACCGTTCTCAAAAACCAAATATTTAAACTGTTTCATGTTCATCATAAATCTGAATCCTGAGCATCATCTCAAGATATTTTCTGATATGAAATACACGTAGACTTGTCATAAAAGGGATATATGAGCTTTTTTGACATTCATCATAAACTGAATGCTAACATCATCTCAATTCTCAAGACATTTTCAGATACAAAATACACTTAGATTGTCATAAAAAGGACACCAGGCTTTACCCAGCACATGCTAACATTGCTCCAATGTTTCTATATAACGTAAAACTTGGAAAGCAATAAAAAAACTCAAGAACTTACCAACAAGATTTTCAGCAGCAAATTTTAAGCAAACAGATTTTAGATCCATAGCATGATATCGATCGGCCAGAGCTAAAATATTTGCAACTGAGTTCACAGATATATCCTTGCAGATTACAGACTCACACATTAATCTGAGTCTAGGCAAGTCATATTTGTCTGCTGCTGCCAACAACTTTGCAGCTAATGCGTCAGATATAGATGGCATACAAGATGAGCTAGTCCCCACAAACTCTTCGTCATCAATAAGACTGTCTCTGTATAAGAAATGCAGCAAAGCCTGCCCAAATGCACATGGTAGAGAATGTTAAGAAAATAAAATAACCAGGCATACGCTACATTCTCGTGCCATATCAAGAGAGCTAACTTGAACTTAAGCAGCATTACAACCAAATCCAAAGGTAAGTGAAATAAGGTAGAAAATGCTACCTTAAAAACCTTAGGCTCCATATCTGTAACAACTATTTCATTATTATCTTCTTCCATCCTATCAGAAAATTGAGCTTCAAATACAGGAGACCTAGCAGCTAATACCAACTTGTGAGCAGGAAACTTTTCCCCAAACACATTAAAAGTAATATCAGAACCTTCTTCATTTTCCAATAACATGCCAAAATGGGTTCCAATATCAGACTCAGGGACCTGTATGGAGTGCAATCTTGGGCAATCTGTTCCTGAAACCACAACACCAACAGTGCAATTTATTTTTAAGCAATCATCCTTGAGGAAATCTGATGTTTCAAGCATAGCCCGCCTGAAAAAACGCTTGTACCCCCTGAAAACAAAGAAGGCATTGAATTGATTTCAACCTATTGAAACTGAAAATGAATCAAGTGTGCCAACTTAGATAAGCAATTGCAAGCAAATTAATTGCTTCAAATAAGAAAGAGGAAAAACAACCATGTTTCCAAAAGAAGTAAGGTTCACTTAAAATGGTGGAAGGCCCTCCTTGCCTTCCCTGCCATACTCACAACTACAGTGACACCACTTAAGTTATTGATGGAACATTTTAAGAATGTTTACTAACAAATTAATTGATGGAGCCCTTAAAATCGGACCAAAAACTTATTCCTACATTAGGATGTAGAGTCAAATAACTGCATTGATAATTTAGTAACTTATGTTTCAAGAAAATTAAGAGGAAAATGGGGGCTTGGTGAAAATGGAAATTCCTGGAACATACAATCTTAAATTTTAATTAACATGATAATCACTCCCAAATGAGATTCTTTTTTCTTTCACAAGATTACTAACTTCAGTAATATAGCAGACACTTCAACTTAAGTTTGACCTAAAGCAAAGTAAAAGTTACATTGTATTTGGGTATGCAGGTAGGAGTTTTACAGATCCCATCAGTACTACTCAACATATATGGCTACAGTCTATTCTAATTAATCCCTTCTATTAATCAACCCCATCTAATAACCCCAATTTTCAATTCATTAATCATACAATTTTGCCATTATTAATTTTTTTCACGAACTCATTTACAAAATGCGGGCAAAATATCCATCACAAAGCCTCAAAAACAAAATTTTAACAAAAATAAAAAACCAAACAACTAGAATCAATTTTGTTTGGTACAACGGGTAGCACTGTGGCTTGGACCTAAAATTCCTACTCATAACACCCATCCTTACTACTTGAGCTAAGAGAAGGTGATAAAATTATCCTCAATTTTCAATGCATTAATCATACATTCTTCAGCAGATCATAATTTCCCATTCACTTCCGATCCTTCAAAAGCATCAATCTTTTTCATTTTCCCCTTTTCTTTAACACTTATTTCTTCAAACCCAATAACCTAAAAAATCTCCAAAAAAACTAAAATTTCACCAAGAATTAAAAAAAAAAAAGAAATAATAGCAATATTTTCCCTCGCGTATTAGAAAAATTCTACCAAAACCCTTTAAAACCCAAAGATCATCAAGATCAAAGAACACCCAAAAAATAAACCAATAAGAAGAAAGCCATTGCCTTACCACATACTTCCCCTATACTTAAGCGTATAAGGGCCACTTTCAAGAGATCGATCGAAATGGCTATGAACTTTATGCTTCCCTTTCCCACTTTGGTCCAAAAGGGTTAACTCAAAAAGGGCTCTAACATCTGTGCCTTCGCTTGCTAAAGCTACGAAAACTGAGACATAAGTTGAATTATCTTCTGGGTTTTTACCGTCAGGGTAAAAGTAAATTGCCCATTGATAACCTCCGACGGAGAAGCTCTCGCTGGCTATGTGTTTGCCTATGCCCATGCCTTTGGCTAAGGAATAACCTTTGATCGTGAAACGGTGGGAGCCATTCAGGGTCTGTGTTACAGACCGGGAACTTGTGGGTGAGCCCAACGGAGAGGGCATGGGTGGGAGGAGTTTGGGAGTTTTCTGGGATTTTGATTCTTTTATTGGGAAAGTGAGGTAAATGACCAAATATTTTGGCTGTTTTAATCTGTAGATGATTTATTTATGCTGTGATGAGAGCTGATTGATACGGAGACCAACGGTATGAACAGTCAATGGGCCGAAATTAAGTAGCATGGGCTTCATTGGCTCTCCAGTGCATCTGATCAAGTCCAACAGTCCCGTGCCCGGCATAGCCTAAAGAGGACCTGCAGCACAATTGGATCAAATTTAGCCCATAGACATGGAATTTGATGTAACAAATTTGACCAACAAATAGAAAGGAGCAAAGAAATTAGTAAAGGAAATACCACCAACTTGCTGCATTTAAGCAACATGCAGCAGCCGACGAGGTCAAGGTTCAGCCGCAAGAAAGAAATTCTAAAATCAATTAAGTTTAAATTTATTTGGTGTGAATTTAATTATTCGTTTATATTTTAATTTGTTATATTAACTAATTAATTAATTAATAATATATTATATATGAATGTAATAATTAATCATAATTATAAGTTATTTTGTACTAATAATTTAAAAAAAAATAACATTTAGTGAACTCTTAAATAAGTGAAAGGAAAAAGAAGAAAATGAGTCTTAGACCATATCTTCCGATAAACTGTTTGTTTTTCCTTCTACGTACAATGCTCGAGTTTCAAAAAAAAAAGGCAAAACGATCAATACTAAATTATTTATTTGAGGCAATTTACCGTCGTATTTAATTTTATCTTTTTTTTTTTAATTTCAAACTATATTTATTATTAATTTTAATTTAATATTAAAATATCTAATTTTATCATTACCATTATTTTTAATATAATAAAAGAATAGTCTATTAATAATTTATTCAAATGTCCTAATCTTAAGCAAAAGATGCGTGGATTATAATATATATATATATAACCGAAATAAAAAAAAAAATTGCAATTGGATAAAGTAATCGGAGCCCACATATCCAGCGTGGAAGAATAAATTAGGACACGCTGTCAAGCTAGCAAAAATAAAAATCCAAATGAAAAAGAAAAATGGAAACGCACAAAAAATATTTTTTTTAATATCCCGCAACGAAGAAGATAAAACTCCCATCAGCTCTCTGTTCAAAACCCACCAAAAGCCCAGAAAAAAAAATATAATTCAAACTTTTTTCTTTGTTTTTTATTTTTATTTTTTAAATCTTGGTCGGAGATTTTTATTGGATGGGAACTCTCACGAGCTGTAGTTTTAGCGCGGTGAATTTCCGGTTCCATTCCAGTTCAATTTTCCGCGAAAGAGTTGGCGTACGAGTCTTCGAGTCGAGGAAATTGAAGAGGAATTTGTGTTTTGTATGGAGTAGAATAGTTTCCAAGGAAGTTTCACGGGAAAAGTTTTTCAAAATTAGGTGTTTTGGGGGCGGTAACGATAATCACGGTGATTACACCAATAATGATGGAGACATTAAGGAGAATAATAATAATAATAATAATAATAATAATAATAATAATAATAATAATTCTTCATCCACAGAATCCACCATCACGACGGCGTCTCCGCCCGAAGAGAAGGCAGTGAAGGAGAAAAGCACCGGCAATGACCTGCCTCCGTCTGTTTCCTCAAGGGTACAGCTTTTGCTACTATTTTTTTATTGCATTTCTTAGTTATATTTATTACGTATTTAAGTTTTATTAAAAGGCATAAATTTAGTTGGCATTTTCGGAGAAAATTGTTAAAAGTAAATGAAAAGAAGGAAGAAATATTCAAGGAGAAATTTTTAGGTTAAGTTTGGTACTGAATTTTTGCTTTCGAAAGCAAAAAAGTGCCCTTAGACATTGGTAGCTAAATTCTGTGCTTAATTTAGGAAGATGAGTGAAGAGAGTGAAAGTTTGTGATAATAGTGCAATGGCATCTCAGATTCTAATGTGTTGATGTGTTTCCTTTCGTCAGCCACCAAACATAGCTCCTCTTGGATCAGTCTACAGTGATTTCCAAATTGATTCTTTTAAATTGATGGAGCTTCTTGGACCTGAGAAAGTTGATCCTACTGATGTAAAGCTAATTAAGGACAAGCTTTTTGGCTATTCCACATTTTGGGTGACTAAAGAAGAGCCATTTGGAGACCTTGGTGAGGGCATCCTTTTTCTAGGAAATTTAAGAGGGAAGAGAGAAGATGTTTTTACCAAACTCCATACTCGACTGGCTGAGATCATGGGTGATAAATACAATCTTTTCATGGTTGAGGAGCCTAATTCAGAAGCACCTGACCCGCGTGGTGGGCCACGTGTTAGCTTTGGTTTGCTGAGGAAAGAGGTCTCAGAACCTGGACCAACTACACTTTGGCAATATGTGATAGCTCTTTTGCTGTTCCTCCTGACTATAGGTTCCAGCGTGGAGTTAGGTATTGCATCTCAGGTATTCCATTTATGTAGAAATACTTTGACATTGCTGCATTGACCTGTAGAAGATAGATTAAGTTATATTTTCTGCATTTTTGTGGATATACCATCTTTATCATTCTGGAGATAGAGTATTGATAGTGTGCTATCTCTTGACAGATAAACCGACTTTCTCCAGAGATTGTGAAATACTTTACAGATCCAAATGCTGTTGAACCACCAGATATGGAACTGCTATACCCATTTGTGGAGTCAGCATTGCCTCTAGCGTATGGTGTTTTAGGGGTGCTTATATTTCATGTAAGTATGCCCATGCTTTTTGATGGTTTCCTTAGCAAGTTTCACTATCCTTTCCATTTTAGTTATGCAATTTGTCAATTATTGATCAATTTTGTGTTTGATATATTTATAAACGTGGTCTGCCAATGAGTAACATAATTGAACTTGATCAATTTTAGCTTTTATTAGGCGCTTATGTTTGACTTTTCTATGCCGTGAAATCTTTTGCCTGCAGGAAGTTGGGCACTTTCTTGCTGCTTTTCCAAAGAAAGTAAAACTAAGCATTCCTTTCTTCATTCCAAACATTACCCTTGGAAGCTTTGGAGCTATTACTCAGGTGAGCGTGACTTATTTCCTGTATGGAAACTCAAGGTAGAATTCTATGTTTGATTAAATTTAAATATTTTATGTCTTAACAAGGTGCCCCTGTTCAAACATCTGAGGTTGCCTTCTTGTATAGATAGGATATTCTAGCCACACAGACTTATTTTGTACCTGTATACACTTCATTGAGACTTTAGCAACAAATTTGTTATTCCAGTGTCCTCAATAATTTGAAAACCTTTGTCTCATGCAGTGTAACCTATCCTTTTAGGAGAAGTAGATGAAAATAATCAGTAGTGATAGATGTGTAGTTATTATGGTTTCTTAAGTTAATCTTATTGTCTTGAGATTCATCTTTTGATGGTTCAAAGTATCTCTCTGTCTGAACACACTTCATTCTTGTCTCTCTCCCTCTTCTGCTTCTTGGGGTCAAAATGACCTTGTCTTTGTTTTCTGAAATATAATATGTTGTTTACATTTCAGGCAAAGCTTAGATTTTATATTCTTGGCTATCAAACATTCTCTTTCATGCAATATTTTTTTCAGTTATTTTCTGCTTGAGCTCTCAATACCTGCTTTCTTGGCTTGACTTAATATGAGGAATGAGGAATGTCCAATTGAAATACTTTAGCTTTTAAAATGATATTTAAAAGTGCTCCTTAATTCTTACTTCCTGCAGTTCAAATCTATTCTTCCTGATCGGAGTACAAAAGTTGACATTTCCCTTGCTGGCCCATTTGCTGGTTCTGCATTGTCTTTTTCAATGTTTGCTGTTGGTCTGTTGCTTTCATCAAACCCGGATGCAACTGGGGACTTTGTGCAGGTTCCTAGCATGCTGTTTCAGGGTTCATTGCTCCTTGGACTCATCAGTAGAGCAACTCTCGGTTATGCGTATGTCCTTTTGCTTTGACAGCTTTATTATTGACTGAACAGAGTATTATGCATGAGCTTTGATGAAATCTGAGGAGCCAATAATGTTGTTTTCCAATTTTCCTCTTGTATTAATCTAGCAGTTGTACCATGTTAGGTCATGGAGATCATATTTTTGTGATGAAAATAATGGACAAATTATTTTGTCAATTTGCAGGGCAATCCATGCTGCAACAGTGTCAATTCATCCTCTTGTGATTGCAGGATGGTAGGGTTAAATTCCTGGATTATCTGCTTACCTTAATTCAATGTCTGGATTTTCTTAATATGCTTACCATACAAGTTACTGTTGCAGGTGTGGCTTAACCACAACAGCTTTTAATATGCTTCCTGTGGGGTGTCTTGATGGTGGAAGGGCTGTGCAGGTACCTTCTGTCTCTATCTCAGCGCTGCAGAGGTTTTTTTTTTTCCCCCTAATTTTACATCTTCCTAATAGAGAGTACTGAAGAATTAGCAGTGTCAAGCCATTAGCCTTTTTCACTTCTTCTCCCCCATCCTCTAGCTTTGATGATATCTTGGGATTAGAGTGAGAAACAACCATTACCAGGGTAATTTGGTAGGAAGAAGATAGATTAAAGAGTGAAATCGAGATAGGAACGGAGGAAATTTTTTATGGAAATAGAACAAACAGGGCAAGTAAAAGATAAAACCAATGGGGAGGTGAGCTTCGTACCACACAAAAAGAAATAATCCTTTCATATACAAGGGAAAATTGCATATCAACAAGTTTTCTTTTGTTTTCATGTTCTAGTAGTTGACCAGTTGCATTTCTATTATTTGTATGTATAGGTACACTGAGTGGACTATTTTTTAGGCTCCAAGTGTTATAAACAAATTGAGAAATAGCAACTTTAATTTGATCATGCATGAAATAGCTCTAATTACCTAATGCGAACTATGTACAAGATTTATGAAATTTAGTTGCATACTTTTTCAGGGTGCTTTTGGAAAGGGTGCGCTGGTTGGGTTTGGTCTGACAACTTACACATTGCTTGGATTAGGAGTGGTATGCTCATACTAGTTAGACTCAGCCTGGTCGTGCATTATAAACCAGTTTCCCCAATCTTTTGTATGATGCAACTAATCTCTGTGATCTTATTTGCAGATTGGAGGACCTTTATCACTTCCCTGGGGGCTGTATGTGCTGATATGTCAGGTATGCCAATCGAACCTTACTTAGTATAAGAAATTAAAGTAGAATTAACTATAATCTTTCTTATAAAGTAGGATTAACTATATGCTTTCTTATCATTTGATTGTAATGACAAATGGTCAGAGGACTCCAGAAAAACCCTGCTTAAACGATGTAACTGACGTCGGAACATGGAGGAAAACAGCCGTTACAGTAGCTATTTTTCTTGTTGTGTTGATGCTGCTTCCTGTATGGGATGAGCTTGCTGAAGAGCTAGGTATAGGCCTTGTAAGCACATTTTAATACGTATAAATATGTAGGTTATGAAGAAAGAAATTAGAGTGAAGCCAATTTTGATATAAAGCCAAATAAAACTCAAATAATAGCCAAAGCAATTCTTGTTCAATTTATATATGTTGTTGTAAATCGTTCTCCTCTTTCCCTTAGTTCGTAATTTTTGGTTCCAGATTCATTGGAATATAAAACCTTTTAATTTGTTGTAACTTCCTCCAAGAAATTAGTCCAATAAGATTTCGCAGCTGCTTTCCTTTTGTTATCTTTCTTGGTAATTGTCGACTATTAAATTTGAATGCTTGGCATTGATTCGATTTAAGAATCATTTAGAATCATAAGGTAAAGAAAAAGAAACTGAGGTCGAAACAAATTATCCAATTGTAACCATTTGTTTTATTCGAAACTCATCTCAAAACTAGCAGCTCCAACTTTCTAGACCAAACCAAACTAGTTCGGTTCATGTTGCCGCCACCAACAGCGGCCGAAAAGTCCCATCAAAACGAACCAGACCCACAAACCCGACGCTTGAACCACCCTTTCTTTCAGTGCGCAACCTTGATCTTTCCACGGCTAACCTCTCAAGGACTAGCTACAATCTCCGTTACCTGCAAACCTTTACCAAGTAGCCCATTCCATCACTCTCCACCGTTCCCTCGATGCTCCCAGGTCCTTTGAAAACTTTCCCATCCTATTTCACGAAACGGTCAATCAATACCCATATGCCTACTTCATCTGTGCCCCTTCTCAAATCATTCCTTCTTCTTCTTCTTCTTTAAAGCGCCATTTTTGGGGATCCAACTCACTCTGTCCTAAATCGTCGCACAGTCAGATCCTTCCGGGTCGAACTCGTCTAATGCTGAAATGGGTTGTGCTGATGACCCGACTTGGGGCAAGTCGGGTGAGTGTGGTGGACGAGTCGGGTGTGAGAGGTGTGAAAAGGTGAGTGAATATAATGTGATTGGATGTCCATGCCTGGAGTTGAAGGGGGGCCGAGGGGGTGGGGAATGGGATAATGAGTGAATGTGGACCCAGTTGCCGTTGTGGTTTGCGGTGTGGGAGTCCGCTGAGCCAGATGAACACGAGTTCAGTTGATGATTGGAAGAGACGTAAGAAAAGGGTGGGGCTTATATGCTGCTCAATGGATTCAGAGGGGGTAATTCGTCTGAGTATGCAGGTACTTAATTTCAAATTTTAGCTTTTCTTTTTTATTCTTTATTATATGTATTCCTTTTACTCCAAAATGAATCTTTTAATATGAAATGTTTTGGAGATTGTATTGTTTTTAGTGTCTTAGGTGAATTTAGTTGCCTTTTCAGTAGATTTGTAGCTGGTATTGGGTTTTTTGGTTACACTAATTGATGATTCTTAAAAGACTGCGCTATGTTTAAGAAATGAGAAGCATGAGTCTGGTCAGGGCTTATTGCCAGAGGAATTCCATAACTAGAAAAGATTATGATGACTTGTGCAAAGCATATGGAAAATGAAATAAGTTTTGAAGATATGTATGTACATAAGATGGAGACAGCACCATCACAAATTAATGACGCAGGCTAGATAATATTTCTGCTCTAGCAATTCAACATTCCAACTAGCTTTCTGTTTCTTCCTACCATTTTCCTTTGCTGTTTTGCTTCATGTCACCAATGCATAACAACTTGGCATCTTTAGCAAAGTGGTGGCTGTCACTCCTTACTGAGCAGGCTGATGGTTTGCCTTGCCATCATCCCATTTCGGCTTTCTGGTTGTTACCAGTCTTCTTCTTCTTGCTTTGTGGTTCTTACTATTGTAACTTGTAAACCTTAATGTGTCTTTCCTCTGGTAAATACAATGCCATCTTCGTCTTACCGTTAATCATGATTCTTCCCCACCCTCCTCTCCATCATACCTATTTGGTTTTGTTCTTTGTGCACATCATTCATTGTCCCCCAGCATTAGAAGAACGTGCTGTCTGGAAGGAATTGTTTTGAGACATATTTTGGATGGAAGTAATTGCTTCTATTATTCCTCATTTCTGCACAGCTGGTGCATAATTTGTATCTCTGGAGGTTAGTCCTTAAATGCTATTCTATTTTACAATTTGCTTGGATAGGTGAGCTTTTAACATCCAAAGAAGCTAGGAGGCAACAAATCTGTGATGAACCTGTTTCAAACGGTCACTTTTCTTCTGCTCTTCCAGTTGTGAGAGACCATCTTCCATCTGGGAAGGCATGCTTGAGGATTAATATAGATGCCACAAGAGTTGGAAATGTTGGTCGCAAAATTAACCATTCTTGTGATGGTGGTAATCTATCAACAATACTTGTGAGAAGCTCAGGAGCTTTCTTGCCATGTCTTTTTTTCTTTGCTTCAAAAGACGTAAAAGAAGATGAGGAGCTTACCTTTAGCTACGGTGAATTTTGGGTCAGGCCTCAGGGCTTGAAATATTTACGTTCAGAACATACTTGAAAGCACATAAGCTGTTACTAAAGGGATTGCTCCACAATTGACTGGTGATTTTCATAAAATATAAATTTATTTTCTAAATGTATAGCTATGAGATAAGGCGATCAAGTAAGCCTGATTTGTGTGCTAATTTTCTGTCATGTCTCTTCAAGAGAACCATGCTAGATATCCTTCGTTTTTTGGTACAAGGAGAGCATTACAAATTGAACTTTTGAATATTTACCCATTAGAATTCATTACTTAAAAGCTTTTACCTCTTTACTCAAAATTAAAGTTTCATTCCTTCTGACAGCATAAATCACCTAGTTTGTTAGGTGTGCATGAAGACCAACAATCTGTAGATTTTCTTCTCTATCTGCTAACTGTTTGCATTCTTGTCAAAATTCCTTTGTCAAAGAAAATTTTCTTTCTGCTCTCTTACTCTTCTTTTGAATTCAACAAGAATTTGTCTGTTCAATGATGTAACTTTTTCTTGTAGCTTGGTTGATGGTACAAGTTAACAGGGAAAATTGTTTCCGGTTCCATTTAGACATGGAATTTTCTTATGTTTGGCAATGAGTACTAGCAGAAATATAACCATCACAACAAGAAAGGGGACTAGATGCTGAAACTTCATCCATGGCATGACATCCATGAACGTTTGATAGCTGGCTACAAGTCCCACACGCCACAGGCAGCACAAATTTTGTGCCCTCCCATAAAGACAACCCTCTTCAACTCTCATACGTGAAACTTCTCATTTTCTTTGCCCCCTTTTTTTTTTTTTACATATAATCTCATATCTGACATCTTGATTAAACTAATAATTAACCAAACCCCAAATCCTATATCAAACAGAGTTACTCCCTTTGCACGTGCCCCTCACACCACCCATGCTCTTCCCATTTCACTCCCTTCCCTTCCAACCACCAACCACCAACCATAACGCCCCTGCTCTCTTTCTCTATTTAATTTTTATATTATAAAGTTTTTTTTAACAAAAAAAAAAAAAAGACAGAAAATTAAGGTTACCACATTCCTCTTGGCAACCCTATTCACGAGACAAACGTGCACTTCTTCCATTTTTTTCACATATAAGCAACCAAACTCACCACCTTTCTCATTTGCTTTCTCTTCAACCGTGACCCTAATATCCCTCAATGGCCGAGCCACAATGCCATGGCGTGTCTGAAACTCGTAGGAAGGGAACCAGCAAGCGTGCCACCATGCCGGTCGAGGCTGAGCCAGTGGTGGCGGAACTTGCACCGGTCCCAGCAGCACCATGTGGGGCATGCAAGTTCTTGAGGCGGAAGTGTATTAGTGGGTGCATTTTTGCACCCCACTTTGGTTCAGACCAGGGTGCAGCCAGGTTTGCTGCCGTGCACAAGGTTTTCGGTGCTAGTAACGTTTCAAAGCTCTTGCTTCACATCCCGGTGAACCAGAGACATGATGCTGTGGTCACAATATCGTATGAAGCTCAGGCCAGGCTATCGGACCCGGTTTATGGTTGTGTCTCAACCATACTTTCTTTACAACAACAGGTTAATTACACATGCACTACCGTATTTAGTTTTCTTCCTTTTTTTTGTTGGCTTTTTAAATGGAAACCAATTAAATGATGTTGGCTAAGTTGTTTTCTTGCTGGCAACATCTTCTTTAAGTCGCATACTGTTTGAAAAAGGAACCAATGGACACCGAGCCTTCACGTTTTTCTCATTGTTTTAGTATTGTGCTGATTTAGCTTGACAAAAAACAAATGTATAATTAATTTAATTACCTTAGAAAAAAAATACTATCACGTATTATATTTTATATATATATATATATATATATATATATAAATAAGAGATTGCAGTTTAGAGATAAAAATAAATTACAAATATTGAAATTTAAATTTTAAATATATTATATGTTATTTTTTAAAAATAAATGCATGAACCGGTTTAATTTAATTAAATCCCGAATTCTCTCAAATATTGTATTTTCTGCCTTGCCTAGACCAGACAATATGAATTTAACAGTTAACAAGATGTAAAGTTATACGTCCTTTAATTATCAATAGGGTAATGTTTAAGTTTCTTTACTATATCTAACACCAAAAGATTGCTCCAATAATTTCTTGTAGTAAAATATTGTTAAATCTGATAAAAAAATTTTGCTAAAATATTCTTTCCTATTGCTAAAAGTACGTAATTTTTAAATCCTTATTTTTATTATATGTGAGAATAAATATGTATATAAAGAGTATTACGACTTGAATCTAAAATCTCTTTGGATCAGATTTTATTCTATTTTTTGGTGATTAATTTCATGCTTAAAGTTGATAGAAAATTGGTGTGATTTTCTTTTTTTTTTTTTTGGCAGGTTGCATCTCTGCAGGCTGAGCTAGCACTGGTGCAAAACCAACTGATCAACAGTCGAATTGCCATGGTAAATGCACTTGAAAGCTCACAGCAACAGCAGCAGCAACAACAACAACATGAACAACGTATTGCTTTGCTGCAGCCAGCATATTCAAACAATTCCTCAGCTTCCAATAATCTCATAAACATCAGCAACTTTACCTCCAATTTTGACCTTGTGGCTGAAACTACTGCACCTTCTTCTCAGAGCATGGACCGTCTTCAGCTCTCTGAACCATGCAATGATGAAGAAGATGATGAACAAGATAGCCAGATTCCGGCCATTTTCGCCAATCAAATTATTCACAGCAGATAAAACCTTAGGATTTTTTTTCCTTTCCTTTATTTTTTCCTTTTTCTTGCAAATTAATAAACTTCTGACTTCATTAATATATGGACATATATGTGTCCTGCAGTTTCTCTTCTACCATGCACAAATATATTTCTATTTATATAATCTTATACTATATATATATATATATATATATATTATATTCTTATATATAGTATGTATAATTTTAAAGAAAATTGTTTCTAAAATATATTAAAGAAAATTAAAAAGATCGTATAAATTATTTGTGAATTTAGTACAATAAATATTATTTTAAAAAGGTAAAATTTTATAATATAAAATTATTATAATTTTAAGAGAACGCGAGTTTTTAATTTTTATATTAAATGAGTAATATTGAGTATTGATTATAATTAATTTTATAATTTATTTTATTTCAGTAATAAAAGTTTTTATCATTTTAGATGAAAATCAAATCATCTTTCAAAACATGAAATAATCACTTTAGATGATTTAAAATTACTATCACATGTATTGTCACATACATATAAGATCATCGAGTTTTTATCAAATGTGATGATCTAATAACTATTTGTTGATTATTGTGATTTTTAAGTGCCAAATACCACTTAAAGCTGAATGTATAAAAAAATAAATATAAACTTATAAAAACTAAAAATTTGTAAACAAACATGTTTTATTCAGCACCATTACAAGGGTAAATTTGTTCTAAAATAAACGAGGAGATCACTTTTCTTGAGTGATAAAACATTTTCAACATTTTGGATGTAATTTGCTGGCTTCAGTGATATAAAATCACAGCCACCTAAGATTCCCTGGCAGTAACCAAACAAAGTGATGAGGATTAAAAGAATACAGAGAATCATATAATATAGCATTAGTTGACGACTTGAACATCGCATAATTAATAAGGCCTGGCAGCAATTCCTTTTTGTTGTTCAGATGGTAATTGTAAGTGTAATTATGGATTATAAGAAAAAAGAAATCGAGACGACAGTATGACAAAAAAAAAAAAAAAAAAAAAAGAACAGGTTTCTGTATTTCTCAGAAAACCAGTATAGACAATTTGGTTCTGAAATTTCCAACTTTGTCAAGCTACTATATTACTAACTCCGATAATCACAAGAGGAGAAATAGGGATGACTTGAGTGTAAGGAAATGATGATAACACCTTTTGGGGAGCTTAGATAGCTTGGCATGAAGAATGTAGCAGCAGCAGCAGCAGAAAAAATAACTTTCCCGAGGCTTTGCTTGGTAGGAAAGATAGTCGAGGGACATGGTGGAAATAATGTTATAGTTAAGTTTCATAACTTCCTGTTTTATACATAACCATTGGATTAAAAGTTTTCCCTACCTTACTCTTCTCCATCCTTCCAAACAAAGGGGTACATATCCCTAGTGTCTTACACTTGTGACTGCCATGCATATCCTGCACAGAAAGTAAAGGACATCATGAAAGACCCCAGATTCGACTTTCATGAAAGACATTCTTGGTGTTTTTACTCTAAAAATGATAGGATGGAAAACAAAATTACTGATAGTTGTATCATAAACAACTTGTGGTTTTCATTTGTTAAATGTAAATTAGAAATTTCAGTTGACATTGACACTCTAAATCACTGCAACAAACTAGTTCAACAACCTGAAAACAAATTTGATAAGAAGTAGAAATACCTGAAAGTATTTTTTACTAACGGAAGGAAACACGAAGGTGTGGAGGCTGGGAAGGAGAGCCTGGAGATCCATCACTGCTCTGGGAATCTACCCGCCATGCATCCTGAACTTGAGCAGCAAACTGCAAGTTCCACAGCACATCCTCAACAGAAGGTCTCTCTGCAGGGTCCTGTTGTAGACATCTCACACAAATTTCCATCATTGTCTTTAAGGACTGATCCGAGCAAGATGTCTGAACCGCTGGATCAGCTATGCTTCTTCTAGTGCCATCATCGGTTGCCATAATTGCTCGTAACTGCACAGGATTAAAGGATAATGAATTACAGATTTGTACATGAGCTGCTTTGTACAGTCTGAAGAGGTAACACAACATTCTTTTTATAGGAAGCCCTGTTGCTTCTTAGTTATCAAGTAACGTTGTCTAGTAACCATGTATATTATTCATGATATCGATCAACCAACGTGAAACCTAGTTCTTCTAGAAACATAAAAATGACACAGAAGATGCAAAAACCATCACATCATGGTAGTACAAGTTCCTAGACCAAGTCCAGACAATTGACAAGGTAAGAAAATAAGTGTCTCTTCCTGTGCTAGCATTTCGGGGAAAAATACAGAAAAAGAAGTAAAAATATGTTTTCTTCCTCTTGCTGATACCTTGGACGAATATTACAAAACATTGGCTGACCTCTTTATGAAGGGGCCAATAAAAGTAAAACACATGTATCTGTTGATGGCAACCAACTTGTATGCGTTCTAAGTTCATATCTTAAGTTCAAAGTTTTTGTTGTCTGTCATGAAAATGTTTGTCTTTTGTGTTTTGTGATTAGAAATGAAAGAAAATGGGAATGAGAATTGGAACTCACAATTATCACAAAGTAAGACTATGATTTACCTCATTTTTAAGGATTTGGACTTCATTCCTGGATTTTGATGGCTTCCCCAGAATCATTTCTAGTAAAATCACTCCAAAATCATAGACATCAGCCTTATCTTCATAACTTACCCTGTCAAGTTACAGAAGCCAAAGCCAACAGTTTAATGAATTATCATACTTTAGATCCTCCCATTATTGACACTGACTTAAACTCAGAGGGGATGAACTTCAAGGGAATGAATAAATTAGCTATCCCAAAAGAAGAATGATTGTATGGAGAATAAGATTTCAGATCAATGGAAGTCCTTACTTCTCATACAAGTAAAATTTATAGATCTTGCTCACATGAATATTACCTTTAAAGAAATCATATACAGATAAATACAATTAGGGTGATATGCAGTCACTTGCCGTTTACGTGCTAAAAAGCATCATGAACATCTTACTTGAGCAATATCTGTTCGAACTATAACTGTAATATCAGTATCATCCAAGATGTCATTACAAACCTTGCACTATTACTTGGATCCTTGGGTAGAACAGAAGTTCCATGACCTACCTGCAAGAATGAGTAGTGCTAAATATTATCTCGCAACGTCCACTTCAAGGAAGCAAAAAGTTCCTACATAATTTGTTCATACCTTTCCTGCACTCTCCGCTAATAAGGGAAGGTTGTAACTGCTAATTTTTGCAACAAGGTTCTGGTCCATCAAAATATCAGTTATCTTCAATTTATTTGAGTACACACCAGGCACAATCCCTGTGTGCAAAAATTGGATGCCCTTTGCTATCCCTATTGCAGCTGATATGCGTTGTGCCCATGTAAGTGATCGTCTGGCATGTCCTTCTGTTAACCAGAATGTCAGAGATAACATGCCATCCAAACTAAAGATGATAAAATAAACATTCAGGTCTGTCAGGATGGAGGACAGGAAAATGAAATGGTGCTTTTATGTCACCATAACATGAAACAGATTGGATACCAATGTCATGTAGATGAACAACAGCGAAACAATCTGAACAAAGCAGTCACTCATTGTCATAACCATTTTTCCTTTTGTTTCATACTTTAAATGATCCACTCGAATGATCAAAAGGTGAGGCAAAGAACTCTTCTAGTCATAGAACTGACAAAATGCACTTTTCCTCTAGAGAATAATTAATGTGTCTAGTCACCCTAAGATGCAGAGAAGAAGGGTTCATATAGTGTGGCCTCAAAATCCTCATTCCAGAAAAAATTTAACATAGAGTTTCAGATTACCAGATATCCAGCTCCTCAGAGTGCCATTTGGTACGTATTCAAAGATGAGAAATATTCTGCTGACAGTTGAATCATCCAGGTAGCACTCAAAGCAATGCCCAAGAGCACTGACTAAATGGCGATATCTCAATTTAGAAATCAGCTCTACATGGTGCATAAAGCTTTGAGTGCTGTGTCTTTTCTTCATTTTCAGGCATCTAATGGCCACAAAGGTGCCATCTTTCAGCTGACCTCTATACATCTGAAATCATAAAAAGCAAAGGTTTAAAGGATTTTACATAGGAAACTTTCCCTTATTTTGGATGCAGATAAAAATAACACGACCAGAAAAGACTCAATAAATGGTCACTAAAGCTAGTAGATGGTTTGGACAATTTACATGAAAGCACATTATGCCGTTGCAAATTGTTGAAGCACAGGCTCACTTAGTATCATGTGTTGAAATTAGTTTAACCAATGACAAGGCTACTGGGATTTGAAAATCAGACCACCGGTTTAAACAAACTTTGGTACCGTGTTAGAGAATCATTCCACTTTTAACTGGTTTTATACTCGAACAAGGTAATAAGAAAGTAACAAAAGGAAGAAGGCTTGATCAAGAAACAAGAAGCAAAGGACAAAGGCTATTGAAACCAATTTTAATTCGCAAAACCAAAAGGCTGAAAATGAGTTATATGGAATCAACCAGCCAGAAAAGTCTGTTATTAGAGGAAGCATAGTAAGAAAACCTATCATGGTTGTGAAATAGAGCTTCAAGAAGCTCATGGTTGAAAAAAAATCATGGGAGTAAACTACACTGCTGCAAGGCAAAAGTATCAGGTATATATTAACCATATTAACTACCTGCCCTTGAGAACCTTCACCCATGAAAGCAGTTGTGTCAAAGTTGTTTGTAGCATTCTCAAGTTCTTCCAACGAAAATGTTCGAAAAGCCGGAAGTCCGAGTGCACCCAGCTTCATTGTTTGAGATATATACCCTTCAAGTAGCCAAAAGTCATATGGTCAGATTTGCAAGTAATGACAGCTATGGTAGGACACATTTATTTTATATTTATTTTTTGTTCTCTATGCATTTGTACTAACCAACAAATGAGATGCTCATAGGGTTGTGGAATCTAACAATTTCACATTCAACTGGAGTTTTTTGTTAAACCATATTTGAACTTGAGCCTAAGAAAGTATTCTTAGTTAATCAAGTCTATTTGGAATCATTATCTGTAACTAGAGAAAGAGAGACAGAAAGGAGCCTTACTTGCATTGGATAGTAACTTTGATGTGTATGCAGTTGATGCTTTCTCTGCAATCAATCTTGTAGTAGGTTTATTGATTGTCTTATTTGCATTCAACCTCCTAACAAATATGAAAATGAGACCAAGAAGTACTATTCCACCAATAATTCCTCCAGTTATGCCCAAGGCAAGAGTTACTTTAGAAGGTTTGGTCTTCTTATGATGAGGTAAGATTCCCACAGCTAAGGCTTCATTGCGGCAGAAGGAAAGGGGATGTTGATTTTCCTTTGCAGTTGCCAGGCAATTTCGAGCATAGAGGAAAACTCTGTCTTTAGAATCTGAAAGACATCTAGGCAAGTGTCCAGTCAAAAGATTTGAGGATAAATCTGCAAATTCAAGTTCTGCATTGCAAGATGTATTTTCAGAAAGCATCCCAGTGAGTTTGTTGTCTGCAATATTCAAATAAGTAATGGAAGGTAGGGATAACAATGATGGAGGAAATGGCCCAACAAATCTATTGAATGACAGGTCCAGCCATTGAAGTTGGTAATAGGAGCTCAATTCAGATGCAAGGCCAGACCTAAACCTGTTCTTTCCCAATACAAGGCGAACCAACTTGTTGCCAAGCTGAGGAAACTGAGGTCCAAAAGCATTATCTTCTAGATCAAGCTCTTGAAGATTTGTCAAACTGCTAAAATCAGGCACTTCTCCAAAAAAGTGGTTATGTGAAAGTGCAAGAACTCTAAGGTTCTCCAAACTGCTAAAAGAATCAGGCAAAGAGCCATTGAACAAATTTTTCCTCAAACTCAGAACAGCCAGAACTGGAAATAAACCTAGCCATTCAGGTAGCCGACCAGAGAACATGTTATCATCAAGTATGAGTGTTTGAAGGCTCGTTACAGATGAAAGCTCATGAGGGATGGCTCCATATAGTAAATTTGAGGTCATGTTAAGTATTTCCAATGAGGATAAACGTGCAATTTTACCAGGCAATGGCCCCCATAAACCAAGAGAAACCAATGTAAGGACTTTCAAGTTTGGAAGCTTAACAAGTGTTGTGACAAAGGAATCCACGGAAAAGTTTCTAGGTAACGAAGGACTTCCTTTATTTCCAATTATATGCAGCTGAGTTATGCTTTCTTCATAGCATACCACGGTTACTTGGGATGTAGGTTCAGCATTGCAGAAGTTTATGGTGCTATTCCAGCTACTTAAAATATCTGGATAATTCAAAAGCAGTTGAAGTCTTAAAAGGGTATGAGTCTGGGAGGATTGTAGTTGCTCTGACTGATTGATTAAAAGTAAAATGATAGCAAGAACTAAGCATGCCTGATGCCTGAATCCTTTAGCCATTGGAACCATATACAGAGCCAGCATTAGGGGAAAAGCACTGAGCAGCTTTGAAGGACTAGAAAATGAGCATAAGCTGCAGAGATACCATCAACTCAAAATAGGTAGCAAGCTTGTAATTTGTTTTCCACATTTGCAGAAACAGCAGAAAGGGTGTTGTAGTTTGAAACTCTGCAAACATTACCATAGTCATAACATTGGCAAAAGAAATAAACTCAAATAGATACAAAATTGAGGCTTTCAAATTTGGCATAAAATTATATTTTTAATAGAGATATTTAGCACTAAAGAGACACTCAACAAAATCAAATATAGTTCGTAAAATTTATTATTTATAGAGGCCTATTGCTCCTTATGAGAAGTTTTGACTGAATTTATTATTGTATAACACATTTTTAATACAATGTTCTTAGCACTATAACTTGTTTCAAAGATTTAGAAAGCTTACCTCTTGAGAGAACGGATTAAACAGACCCCAGCTCAACTGGTGTGCCCTGCAAAACTACATCTCTTTCTTCTTAGTACTCCTGAAAAGGTAGACGCAGACAAGTTTGGACCAGGAATTTCTTGCTGGAGAGCACTTGAGACTTTTTACTATTAAGACCAACTTAAGAATCAATAATTGTGACTTCAAAAAAAGAAATTTTCTGCCAAAATCCCTCAAAGAAAGCTCTCCAAAAATAGAACATCACCTTTCAAAGTGACCTTAAACCAAATTAAGATTATGGACTTTCACTTGCATTTCACACTTCACCTGTTCACACACAAACCCCCCCCCCCCCCCCCCAACCAAAACCCCACTTCAGTTGGTTTCTTGTTTCTTTCCAGAACTGTCCTCTAACTCTTTTGACCACCACTATAACAAAAACAACCCAAAAAACTTATCAACCATACAATCACTCAGGGACACCTCTAAATCCTACTGACAGAAGGAGAAATTTTTTTCTAAAACCGGTGTCAGTTTCTTGATGATGCAAGCCAAGACAAGCATGTGACACGGGTTTCTTCAAAGAAACTTGTAACAGCCAGATGTTTCACACCAAAGCTGTCCTGTAAATCCCACAAACCGACATTTCAGATTTTCTTTCTCAAGGAAAAAAAAAATAAAAAAGAGTACCCACAAACAAGTTTCTTTTTCTTTCTATAACTTTGTCACTGTTCTTTTTTTCCCCTTAAGAGAGTCTTAAAGAGACGCTATAGCTTGTGACCAAAAACAAAAAGAGAAAGAAGATATAGCTGGATATGGAAAAGAAAAAGAAAAAGAAAAAAAGGAATCCTGCAGAAGAGAGAAGAACCCTTTATTCCCCATAATTCAGTTTGTAATGCAAACAGGCTTTTATTTATCAGATTTGGATAAATAATGGAATGAAAAGTTTATGTTACAAATAAAAACATGTTAAGTCACATAAGAACAGACTGTAATGAAAGCTTTCGCTTTCTGGGTCTGGTAAACTTTGGCTTTCTGTAGTCCTGTCTGCTTTAAGCTGTGACCCCACTTCCATGGTTCAGTCTGTTACCTTTGGCGCCTTTCTTTTCATTTTTTATTTTTCTTTTCTCTTTGCTTCGCTGCTAGGCCTAGTGAGTTCCACTTGCACTTAACTCCAATAGTGAACTTCTCATTTTTTAAATTCAGCTCGCTCCATTATTATATGACTGGTGACACTGTTATCAGTTCCAGCTTAGAACTAATTGCATTATTTTTTTTTCTTGAAAGACACCTTGAGGTTTCAAATAGTAGATCAAAATTTGCATTATCAGAAGATGAATGATTAGAATTTAAAAAGCATAGAATTATTCAAGATGCCTTATTGCCAAGCCGCCTTTTAGTATTCAATTATTCTTTGAACCTCCAAACTTCTGGACCCTCTATAGCTTGCTGAAAAGCCACCCAACATGCCCTACAACCAAGGCAATCTTTCACTTCTCTTGTAAAATTACAAGACTTCAATTCAAATCTCAAATGAATATCAATATATCATTATTGAACCATCATACTTCGAACAAGGGCTAAGAAATTTGTAAAATCAATAGTTTTTTACTGCTCGTTACCTCAATTTGGTACTTGAAAAAGAAAATATAGCTCTTCCATAAGTCCAACAAATTCTTTTGATTATATATAGACTTATGAATTTTAAACATGATATAATAACACAACAAAAAAAATATGAAATCGATATCATTTAAAATTTAAAAAAATTGTATGTAGATTTGGTGAAAGTAAAAAATTTATATTTTTGACATATAAACATGAATTATAACATGATAATTTTTATATTTTATATATATTTGACATAAAATTATATAATACGAATATATAAATTATCATATATATAATTATTTTGGCTTTTATTGATGTAAGAAATCTCTCTAACTTAATTTTTAACTGTTAGATGAAGAAATTGTATTGGCAATTGCAACCAAGTGCCAGGATTATATACTACAGCACCTTCCCTAGAACATGGATATATACCCTGGAAGAAAGATGAGTTTGCCAAATATTGGAAATGTTTAGTTAAAACATGTTTGGCTTAAAGATGGAAGAATTGGTTATGGATTAATTGTTGCATGAAGTAAATTTTGGGGAAAACCAAACATAATTCAAGAAATTGGTAGTCAACCACAGTGCCTTTATCAACCCCCACATTCTCCACATTACACAAACCTAAAAAGCATCAGAGAAAAAACAGGTTTCAATTACAAAACAGAGCTCAGATCAGGACCATAAATATTTCTGGCCTGAACCCACTTATCAGAAATTT
This sequence comes from Durio zibethinus, assembly GCF_047325235.1. Lineage (NCBI taxonomy): Eukaryota > Viridiplantae > Streptophyta > Magnoliopsida > Malvales > Malvaceae > Durio > Durio zibethinus. The sequence continues at coordinate 22,248,355 of NC_143168.1, forward strand.
AATTTAAAACTGAATCCTAGAGTAATGAATAGTAAAAGAACACGGTTTTATTTATGACCAAAAAGAATAAGGGATATCGTTTTTTATTTTTATTTTTTTGCAATTGCAATAAGCATGTGGCATGATTAATTGGTGATATCAAATTCTTGATTTATTGCCTTGGAACTCATACAGGCATCTTGCCTTGTCATGCTAGCCAGACTGTCTCACACTACTTCCATCTCCCTGTTCTTTGTACTGTATTTTATATTCCTTCATAATCACTTTAAAAAGTTTTAGGCTTTTTTTAGCCAACTGCTTGATGAGGTGCATTAGATAGTATTTTACGATCAAATTGAGTCTATCGTTCCTTCGGAGAGGAGACTTGAGAGGGATGGTTCAGTGAATGGGACATAAAAGTCGATTGTTTTAGTTAAAATTGAAATATAAAGTATTTTTCAATTATGATAAAATGATTTTATTTTCACCTTAAAATAATTAATTGAGGGGAGCGAAAACCTATTTTTTCTTTTCACACTCCATTTTTTTTTTTTGTTAGTAAAATTATTTAATTATATTTTCTAACAAATTTTTTAATATTCATTTCCGGTAAGTTTTGGTTTTTTGAAAACTTATATGATATTTCAAAAATTTATTTTCAGAAAGTGAAATAGTGAAAATTTTAGAAAAATTATTAGAATTTTTATTAATTAGTTTAATGAAAAAAAATTATTATTAAAAAAATCATAAATTTTAAAATTAATTAAAAAAATTAATTTTATTATTTTGATCTTAAAAAAAGAATAAAATTTTATAAAACTCTAATTAAACATTTCATCTCTTAACGTTACGAGAAATGATGAATGAACTATCAAATTTGATCAACATCTAAAAATTAAAACTCTTAAAAGTTGTACAAATAATATTAATTAATATTACATAATTTTATCAAAATCTAATATATTAACCAAAAAAACCTATCATGATTAAAAGATGAAGAGACAATTTTCCATTTCAGTTTAATTAGAGTTATTATAAAATTTTAATAATCAATATCAAAACTATATTTATTTAAAACAATAGGAATTTTAAATTTATAAAAAAATAAAAATAGTAAAATTAATTTTTTATTAATTTTAAATTTATGATTTTTTTTAATAATAACTTTTTTTACATTAATTAATAAAAAATTATAATAAAATTCTATTTTTTGTTATTTTTTTAAATTTTTACTATTCCATGTCATAACATATAGATTCGTAAATTTATAGTTAAATTTAACAAATTGAATTAATACCAATATTTTTTAACTAGGTGTGATTAACCACCTAATAAATCATTCTTTTAAGGAACTTCTAAGTTTAATTAAGAGTCCCTAAAAAAATAAATTCAGGTTTACAAACCAAAATAAGATTCGAAAGTTTGGTTACATATGTGGAATGTTATAGCATCCCCACATGCTCAGCCAAATAATGGTACCATTTAATTTTAAATTTATCTTAAGGTCTTGATTCTAATAGTTTTAAAATTTATATTGAAATATTGAAAATAATTCTTAAGATTTCTCTATCAATCTGATTACATTCTTAAAAATATTTTCTCACATCGAGAGTATTCAAGAATCTCATTTGTTTTCTTGAAGAAATTTCGTCGTCAAAAAAAATTTTCTTTTTAGTTTTATTTTTTGGTTTTTTTATAAAAAATACATCTAATTATTTCACCATTTGGATCAAATTAAAAATATTTTTTCATTTTAAATTTCTAAATTTTTCACTATTTGGGCCTATTTAGAAAATTTTTTTATTTCTCTTTTTTTTAGAAAGAAAATAATATGACAATTATTTTTTTAAAAATTTCATTTAAATTATTTCACCATTTAAGACAAATTTAAAGAAATTTCTCATCTAGAGATTTCTTAAGAATTTATCATTTAAAATTTTTAAGATTCTCATTCTTGGATTATTGTCAAATATTTTCAACTAAAATTTTATTTGAAAAAGAATATAATTATTTTTATTGAAATTTCCTCTAAATAATTTCACAATTTGGGATAAATTTAGAGAAATTTCTCACCTAAAAATTTTTAAAAAAATTTACTATTTAAAATTTCTTAAGATCTCAACCTTGGGTAATTAATATTTTTTCAAAATTTTAATATTTTTTTTGTTTGAAAATAAATATTAATTATTTTTATTAAAATTTATCTAAATTATTTCACCATTTCGGATAAATTTAAATAAAATTTCTTACCTATAAATTTTATAGAAATTTACCATTTGAAAATTTTTAAAAATTTCATCATTGGATAATTAATGCTTATTCTTAAAAAAAATTTATGTTCTTTAAACTTAATCATGCAAAAAAATGCCCCTAAAAAAAACAAACACATAAATAATACAAAAAAAATAAGAAATACAAAAAAATGAAACTATTTGGCTTGGCTAGAGACAGAAAAGGTGGCTCCAAGACGCAACTTGGCAACTCGACTCACAACTCAACTCAACTGGAGTTAAAAGCTGGAGGCGAGCGAACACAGGTTAAAAACGCTATGAGTTAGGTCGCCTAAATAGAAACGCTCAAACCCTAAGGCTTCTTAAGGTGAAAACGACATCGTTTTGAGACCAACATAAAAGTTTGAATTCGATCTTTTTTCACCATATTTTCTCTTCCCATCTCTCTCTCATCATTTCCTTTATTTCCCTCACTTTTTAACCCCGAATGGGTTGGTTTGTTAGAAATTTGTCAAAAAATTCAACTTTCATTGGAATCTTCATTGGATTCTGAAAAGCCTATAAAAAAATTCAACTGATGTCGAAAAATTCAACCAACATAAAAAATTTTATCGAAATTTAAAAATTTTCCAAAAAATTTCAAAAAAAAAAACCCTGATTTTTTTTCCCAAAAATTTCCCTAAAAATTTTCACACCTTCTATCTGCTTTCATGTAATTTTTCTTCTCTGAACACTGTGTTTTTATTGCTTTCTATTTTTTTTAATGCAAGCTTGTATTTATAGGATCAGGTACCCCTAAAGTTCAAGGAATTTCGATCCTTTTTAAATTCAATCTCTAATTTTGAATTTATCACAACTTTGATAACTCCGAAAAAATAGCCCTAAGCAAATCCAACTACCCTAGAATTTTCCTAATTTTTTATTTTTATTTTTTTTTCTTTATTTTTCTTTATTATTTCTAATTAACAAAAATAAACAGACCCCAGACAGATTTGATGTCTACATTTCATTTTTTGGAAATGAATTTTCAAAAAGTTATATGATTTTTTGAAAATGGATATTTATAAACTTGTGAGAAAGGATAAGTAAATAATTTCACTTATAAAAAAAAAAAAAAAAAAGCTAGAGTGTAAAGAGAAAAAAAAAGGTGCATTTAATAACCATTTAATTAATTTTATGGTCATTATTGTTTTTAATCTCATATAAGTCAATTTAATAATCCCTCTAAATAAAAGTTTTAGCTATTGAGTATTATTGAAGAATGTAAATGAACTGAGCAAACATATATCTATGGTTTATTCATTTACTTTTAAAGGTGTTTGAAATCAATTTATGATTAATAAAAAAATTATTTTATTTGTTCGAGTTTGGTTTATATAACTAGCAAGATGTTTATATTTTATTTGTGTTTGATTCAATTAAGTTAAATAAAAAAAATTTATTTGTAAATATTAAACGAAAATATTTATGAATAATAAATAAACTATAACCAAATAAATTTTAATAAACAGACCTTAAACAAATCTTAAATGAATATAAACGAATTATAAAATATAATTAAGATAAAAGATAAAAATATAAATTTTTTTTATTATTATTGAATAATAAATAAATATAAATAAACCCTAGATGAACGAATTTTAAATGATTTTTAAATGAGTTTATTTATAAACATAATCGAATCAAACACGTCAAATAGACTTTTGTTCATATTTGATTCATTTAATAAACGAACGTAAAAATATTATTTAAATTATTTGTTAAATTTAATAAATAAATAAATATTAAATATATTCGTAAACGATATATTAAAAATTCCATTCGTTTACATTTTTAGCATTACTATTACTATAATTTATAACCTACCAACGGGTTTTGTCTTAAGAAAAAGTAGAAGTTCTGGTCCTTTCAATGCCTCCTGTTTTGGTTAAACCCAAGTTTAATAGGTTTCAAATAAACATGAAGTTTAATGGTCAATTTTCACTTAACTAATCCATCTTAACATTATCATTGCTCCTGTTGTGAAGACCTAAAATTACAAAAAAAAAAAAAAAAGACAAAGTCTAAGGTACATAATTGAAATTAATTTGATTTGACTTGGGAAATAGATTTCATAAATTTCTTTACACAATTTTGCTAACATTAGTTTGTGGTGGAGGAAACAGTGAGAGTAACCGGCAAGGCAGTGGAACTCAAACAGGGAAAAGCAAATTTCCATTGGGGAACTTTCTAAAAGATATCAAGACCCACTTATTAAAGTAACAAAAACTCACCATAGAATTGACATATGCTAAAGGTTGTGGGAAACAATGTCCTTTTCCTTCTTTCTTTTGCCTTTCACTCTTATTGCTGAATTATTTTCTTGGAAAATTTTCAAAACTTCAAATCCAATATTGTTGAAAGTTTATTGTTGGAAGATATTGATGGGAGATTGGATGTTTTTTAATGACCCAATTGAGACTTCATTGTGGCCACAGATTTGGACCCCAAATCCTGGCCCTCCTAGTGGTCAAAATACCTGGGATACCCCTTGTTTTTTCATATAAAATTGTATATGGCGAGGACAGTTTTGGCATTTTGAATTTTTGATTCCTTTATGAATAGTTCTTGTCACTTTCCTATGTTTGCAGCAGCAATCAGTCGCATTTCAATGGAAGATCATGGGTTATTCTCATTCTTTGAAAATTTGTTTTAGAAGTCAGCAATTGTCTCTTTCATGGCCAACCTGAAATTTACCCTTAATATTTTTTACAAAAAATCTAGCAGATTTCAACAAAACTTTTTTTTTTTGTCTTTTTTATATATATTAAAAAAAAAATTTCTGCGAGTTATAACTTAAAACTCACTTTTTTGGGCTTTTCATGGGGTGTTGGAGGGTTATGACGATGATAATTTGAATGGCCCAGCGAGTACATGATTTTTATTTTTATTTTAAAAAGGGACAGACATTCTTTTACACCCAAAAGGCCATGTACATTCTGTTGGAATTTACTCTTTCATTTTTTTTTCCCTCCATTTTGCTCATCTTTCCTTTTTATTTTTATTTTTCAGATCCAATTTTGTCAAATAAAAATGGATGGCAATTGTTCTTTTTATTATTGTAAGAATTTTTATCATCAATATGAAACTTCCAAGATCCAATTACCGACCTGAATGCATGGAACCACGTCTAATGAATTATCTATTATATTGTTATATATTATGACATTTGAAACTGTAAGAGATTATTATATATAATATATAATATATAATAATATTTTCTTGTACCTTAATTTGCAGGAAAAATATCTATGGATAAGTCTATATAAAGAAAATGTCAAACCACAATGAAACAAAGGTGGCATTTGATAAAAGTTATTAGTACAAACCGACCTTTTCTTCAAAATTGGCTAAATCTTTTGAGCCTCGAGTCTTTTCTCAAACCACAGGAAAAATTTTCATAAACCATGAGCCCAACCTGTCAAACCAACAATACCTCCAGTTGCTCAAAGCAAAGTACGTAACCATTTCATAAATATCATTTTAAAAAACACTGCTATTTCCACTATTTACAAGGCTAAATTTCAAAGCACCAACGGAATAAAACAAATATATCTTGCCAAAGTTGACCATAATTTCATTGTTTTCTTTTTTTTTTTGTAACTTTTTGTCTTTTTCTTATGAAAGATAATGAACATCTAACCTTTTTAAAGTAATTGAGGCTGAGTTTGTAACTGATTCGCTATGAAGAATTCAACATTTCTGATTACTTAAACAAAAAGTCTAGCTAAAACTCCAGCGTCCAGCACTTTACACCACCAGTTGAGGACTGTTTCTCCTATCTTTATCGGACTTTTTTATAACTATTTTCATAAGACATTCTTAGTAACTGGTTTCTATGATCTGAGGACCCAAGTAGTCAATGCTATCCATCCTTGAATTCTCTGGCGCTTCAATTTTTTCCAACCATCCAAAATCTTCAATCTCTTCTTCACTCACTCCAGTTTCTCCATCTGCACAGCCCAATTGACACGAGTTAAGACTTTGGTATCACAGCCTGCCTAGCTAAACTAGATTAAGCAGATAAGTCATCAAAAACTTTACTTACCAGAGAATTTGAATCTTTTGAATGTTTTAAATGTTTTGAATGGCCCAGTTAGTACATGATTTTAATTTTTATTTTAAGAAGGGACAGACATTCTTTTACACCCAAAAGGCCATGTACCTTCTATTGGAATTTACTCTTTCATTTTTTTTTCCTCCATTTTGCTCATCTTTCCTTTTTATTTTTATTTTTCACGTCCAATTTTGTCAAATAAAAATGGATGGCAATTTTTTTTATTATTTTAAGAATTTTTATCATCAATATGAAACTTCCAAGATTCAATTACTGACGTGAATGCATGGAACTACGTCTAATGCATTATCTATTATATTATTATATATTATGATATTTGAAACTGTAAGAGATTATTATGTATAATATACAATAATATTTTCTTGTACCTTAATTTGCAAGAAAAATATCTATGGATAAGTCTAGACAAAGAAAATGTCAAACCCCAATGAAAAAAAGGTGGTATATGAGAAGAGTTATTAATATAAACCAACCTTTTCACCAAAATTGACTAAATATTTGGAGCCCAAGTCTTTTCTCAAGCTACAGGAAAATTTTTCATAAACCATGAGCCTAACCGGTCAAACCAACAATACCTCCAGTTGCTCAAAGCAAAAGTACGTAACCATTTCATCAACACCATTCAAAAAAACACTGCTATTTCCACCATTTACAAGGCTAACTTTCAAAGCACCAACGGAATAAAACAATTATATCTTGCCAAACTTGACCATAATTTCATTGTTTTCTTTTTTTGTAACTTTTTATCTTTTTCTTATGAAAGGTAATTAACATCTAACTTTTTAAAGGTAATTGAAGCTGAATTTGCACCTGATACTCTGTGATTACTGAAATTAAGAATTCAACATTTCTGATCACTTCAACAAAAAGTCCAGCTAAAACTCCAGCACTTTACACCACCAATTGAGGACTGTTTCTCCCATCTTTATCGGACTTTCTTATAACTATTTTCATCAGGCATTCTTAGTAACTGGTTTCTATGATCTGAGGACCCAAGTACTCAATGCTATCCATCCTTGAATTCTTTGGCGCTTCAATTTTTTCCAACCATCCAAAATCTTCAATCTCTTCTTCACTCACTCTAGTTTCTCCATCTGCACAGCCCAATTGACACGAGTTAAGACTTTGGTGACACAGCCTGCCTAGCTAAACTAGATTAAGCAGATAAGTGATCAAAAACTTTACTTACTCGAGAAAGCTGAGTATGGGATATCTTTGTAATAGGAGCAATCGCGATCGTCTTCTTTAGAATAAGGAGGACCAAGAACATCAAGCACTGCACAAGGTGTTATCGCTGTGAATTGATGGATATTACCTCCCGTTGTAGGATACAAGACGGAGGTGTCGCATGGGGCAGTAAAGACACTATTGGCCTTCAACCTTGCCAATCTTACTGCAAAATTGAATAATAATCACATCAAGGTCAAAAATAAATTCTTTTCTGAGATTCAAATTAGTTCATGATCAAGCAAAAGATGGATTAATTCTCACATTTGGAGTTGGGTGGCATAGAGTCTTCAGAATTGACAGGATCAACCCAATCATAGGATTTTATATGCATTTTTCCTAGTAAAAGCTTGCTGAAAACAGTCATCCCTGGATGGTTATGGAGAGGGATGACAGCAGTTGCTGGAAGAAAGAATATGCACATCTGCACAACAGGAAAATAACAAGAAATTCAATCAGCATTTAAAATCAAGTTTTTCCTTTTTATATTTGAAGTTGTCAAATTTTGAACTGATAACGGAAACTAAAAGTCCAGCAATGCCCTACCAACAAGCCACGGAGCTGTTGGCTTCCAAAATCAAGGTGACATGTAACCACATGACATTTTTATCCATAGGTTGGATTATATAATCCTTTCAGTAATTGATCAGTCCATGATAGAATGTGTGAATAAAAAACATAAAAAAAAAAACCATTTTCTGTAAACCAATAATATAGTTTCAAATAAATCTGTGAAAATAATACTAATGTATATGGTTAGTTTAAAAATCAATAATATGTAACCAAATAATAAATGAGAGACAGCCAATATCTTTACCGAAAACTCATCACATTGGTATATGGTTGTATTTGTGACCCTTGGATTTCCTTTAACAGCGCCGGTAGCCTTGAAGAACTCTAGATCTCTACTAAGCCCAAAATCTTCTGGCTTCATCTTATCTACCAAAGAAAATGATACAATGTCAATAGTGCCGGTTCCATTACTAATGCAACTAAATTAATCACCAAAAGTTAAATAAAGAAATGATAGAACTCTCATACACAATGCACAAAGAAGATAGAAATATTTAATAAATTTTCATTCAATTAGATTCAAAACCAGTATGCGCACATAGAAATAAGTAAACCTTGTTATATATATACAGCATTAAGGCAACAAATTAAAGGCTTAATTTATGGATAGAGTGCTAAATTTTTAATTTTAATAATCAAAATTCCTGACAATTTTAAATAAAAAAATCTGAGTATGGATCAAATTGTTTTGATGGAGCAGTTATTAAGGTTGCTCACATTGTCACATGGGGTATTGAAAAGGGGCAAAAGATTGGTGTGGCCTAAAGCAAATTATAATAAGGTATTCATTTTTGAAATTACTGTTTGGTATCCACTCAAGAGGCACACGTGTATGGAGGAAAAAAGGCCACGACTTTGACTGAATTAACTCATCTGCAAGCAACCATTATCATTCATCTCCTGTCCTTTTTTTTTTTCTCCTCTGTGAATAACCTTTTTCTTATTCTTATCAAAATCTTCAGTGTTTGTTTGGCAAATTCAAACATCATTCTTTTCAGGAATAGTGAGAAAACCAAGTGGCAAATGACAGAATCAAGTTGGTCTATAAACAGCTAAGAGTAATCAAAGAAAGATCCCATTTGTTTTAATGTCAATCTTCATGCATGTATCAAGAATATTTAGTAGTAAAGATTTGATAAAATTAAACTGATTTAGATGTGTTATATAACAGTGAAAACTACAAAATAACAGTACTGAACAATTTACAGAAACTGGATTTTCACTATATATAAAAAAATCTCAACATCTTGATCCCTAAATTCTACATGTAACCACTAGAATCCAGCTACTTCTGGACAGTGACAGCATCTTTGATTTTGGTATAAACCCAAAACTATTGCTATAAATGATAAAAATAAATGCCCAGACAAAACTGAAGAATTATTTGACTTAGATTAGATGGCTTATTGGCTGATGTTCATATATCAATATTTTAGCATTAATTATTTTGGTTTGATTTGGTAAATTATTTCATGGGAGAATTAATATGCATTGAGAAAAATGATACTGCACCAGCACGACCAAAAGCCAAACCCAGTTTTTAACAAAAATCAAGCAAAAAAACCCTGAATTCTGATAACTTACCAAGAATGCTGCGTAGCTTGTTTACATCAGGAGGAGAAGGAACGGTTCCAGAGCCTTTAAAGACTCCCCTACAAGTAACAAACAGCTCTTGCAGCATTTCAGGAACGCTTGGAACAACAGACTGATCTTTTCTCTTCTTGTATGATCTGTTCTTCTTGATTGCCTTGTTCACGTACCTCACCTTGTTGTTTACATGCCTTATTGTCATAATATCCTTTCTTCGCTCCACCAGTCCACCCTCCAGCATCATAAAGTTTTTGCTATCTTATTGAAGATCGTTATTTTGATGCATAAACCCTAACACCAAAAAGAATCTTTGATCAAAAGAAACCAGTCCAATCCCAATGAAAACACACAAAAAAACCCCACCAAGAAAAACTGAAGTTTTTTATAGTTTGGTTTCAGATTGTGTAATATGGGTTCGTTTGGATCGAAAAGATAAGCCTTGGTAGTTGGTACTGGCAAAGACAGAGAAGAAGATGAAAGAAAACTATGAAAAAATATGCAGTTTGTAGAAAGCTGCGCGAGAGAAGATGGTATATATGGGCCAGTGGAGATGGCAAAACCAGGGGCCATGAAAACAGGGAAAATTTTATAGTTTTATAAAAATAAAAAAATAAAAAAAAAGCAAAGAAAACAACGGAAAAATGAGTGAGAAAAGCAAAGAAAAGGGCTGTTTTTTTTTTTTTGGGTGATTTGCAAAGAAACTTCCCGCCCGCAAGATTGAGAGCCGAAAACTACCTGTCAAGCAACCCGTGGTTTTTATTTGTGGTGAGGTTTGGATATTTAACGAATGACCAATTCACCAAAATGGCCCTGGTTTCTATTTGGTCCGTTACCTTTTTAAAGATGCTGACGTTAGTTTTACTCTTTTTGGGGGAAAATAGAAAAAAAAATTATAATCCTTTTTTGTTTACATGTGATTTCATATATTACACGTGGGTTTTTGAAAATGTTTCGAAATCTCAATAATTAGATTTAAAAAATATTAAAATAAAGAAATTCAAAGTCAATTTTTTTGGTACAATGGTACAAACATTTTTTATACCAGGAAAAAATTATAATGCTTTTAAATATTTACTATTTCTTATATAAAAAGTTATAGTTTAAAAATTATAATTTAAAACCAAAAAATAAATTATAAATGTTAAAATTTTAATTTTAAATTTAAATTTCTTTTTTTTTAAATATTAAATTAAACAAACTGACACAAATTTTGAATTATGCAAAAATTTATGGTCAATATATAAGATAGAATTTGATCTCATAATTTAATAGATATAATAATTTATATTATTATATTATAAAAAATATTATATTAATATCATATTTTAAATAAAAATTATATATTATAATTTATATTAATATAAAAATATAAATTTTTTTATAATTTTTATCAAAATTTTAAATTATATTATTATTATATTATATTTTAAATTATCAATCTTACATTTTGATATCAAAACTCAAGTTCAAAATTTGGATAGATGAAATTAAAATAGTCATTTGTAAAATTAATTTTATGAGATCAATCATTTGTTGTTGAGTCAGAAAGGAAAAGATCTTATCCATTCCAAAAGTGCCAACCCAACCACAACAAATCCATTTTTGTTCCAGGGGGGGTGAACCAATGCGTTTTGCCAGTTAATTGTTGTTTTCCACGATAAATGTGTCAGCCACAACTGGCCAAGTGAAATGGATAGAAGTGCGGCTCGTCCCTTGACCGGTTTGTTCCTCTTTTTTTTTACTTCAGATTCTGATGTAAACAAAAAAAAAAAAAAGGAAGGTTTGTCATATCTCACTCTCACATCCATAGCTGTTCATACAAGGTCAAGTACTCATAGATGGAGCCCATTTCAAAATTAGTAGACTTTTAGCAAAATTGTAGACACGAAGATATGAACGTCTTTGGATTATTGACAGCTGAGAAGTGGTGAAATGATATGGATGTTTTCAAGGTAGGGGAGACTGGTCTCTACATCAGCATGTAAAAAGTTGGTTCTCACATCTTTTATTAAATTAAGAACGATAATAATTTAGATAAGATTAAATCAAAATTGATTTAATTTTTTTAAATAATATATAAAATTATAATTTTTAAAAAATCTGATTTAAATTTAAATTAATTTTTTATACGATTTAAATCAAAATTAATTAAATTTAATTAGTTTAATTTGATTCGTTCAATAATTTTTTAAATTTAAATATTTTATATTTCATATATTATTTTAATATAAATTTTAACATATTTAAATAAATTTAAATATAAAATAATTTATTTTTTATTTTATAAAAAATTTAAAAAATATAAAACTAATAAATATATAATTCTATTTTGTTTGATTTTTTTTTAATTTGATATTTGATCCGAACTTAATATATATATTTAATATTTAAACTTAATTTTAATCAAATAAAAAAATTGATCCAATCTAAATTAAATATTATAATTTTTAATGGATTTTTATTTTCTTAAATTATTTTCTCACTTCTAATAAAATTTGATATTAAACTAAAAAAATAAATATAATATGATTTAAAAATTTTATAAAAATTATATATTTAATAAAAATAAAATTTTATATTTTATATTTTTATGTGTTAATATAAATTATGATACATAAATTTTATATAAAATGTTATATAAATACATGAATTATTATATCTACTCTTGATTAATTAATTGATTTGACCTTATGAAATCAATTTTGAGAAATTATCATTGAATTTTGACATAATTAAAATTATAAAAATTTAACAAAAAATTAAATTATTCAATTAAAATATTTTTGGCCAAAAATTTTAAATATTTAAAATAAAACTATTATGAGTATAAAAAAAAAAAAGAGAGATTTTGGAGAATTAATTTTATAACAAGGTAAACAAAGATAGGGAAAGAAAACGACATAAAGTGAATGAAATGATTAAAAGAAGGGGGGTGTTTTAGTCAATTTGGTAATAACATTGAAAAATAAGCAAACTTCACGTGGCAGGCACATGGGGGCGTAGGGTGTGGGAAAGCGAGATGCATCAAGCCACGTTTCAGCATCAAGCCAACCATTTTTTGGCCTCAAAAGTTGAGGGCATTGACGGTTGGCATAAAAAAAAATTCTATATTATTATTGTTAATAATAAAAAGTGGATTTCTTTCCTTCTTTTTTTTTTTAATCTTTGGTAAATTCTAAATTATTTTAAAACATCTCTCTATCACATGGTTTTGAAGCATTCAGTGGACTGTGTTGTTAGGATGTGTGAAGAAGGGAAACAAGGTTGGAAATATTCATATCAGCATCCTCAACCGGTGGCATGCATGATTGGTTAGTATGTTATGCTATGATTTGATGTAATTTATAATTTAATTTTTTATATAAAAAATTATATGTATTAAAATTTAAATTTATTAAATGTTACATTTAAAATTGATTACTATGATAACTGAAAATAAATTTGGGTTTAATTTGATTATGATAAATCATGTCAAAAATATGTGAAATGAATTTGGTATTTGAATAGCCAAATAAGCGGTAAAAAATGAGGGATTTATTATTTTTCATAAAATGTTTTATTTTATAAATCATATCTCGATTTGTTTGGTTTATGATTTACTTGATTTTTTCTATATAGTTAAATCCATCATAATTTTTTTTTTTTTTTTGGTTTTTATGTTTATTAATAATATTTCTAGAATCAGAAATGCTAAAAGGGGCAAATTTTGGAGGCCAAGATGGTGCAAGAAAGATGATAAAAATTAAATGCCTATTTGAGTTATAGTATAATTAAATTTTATGTTCTTGTGAGTAATGGGACTATTTTGAAAAAAAAAAATGGTTTAGATAGCAGAATTCATCTGGAAATATTCAATAAGTTGTATAATTTTGTCATTGCAAATACAATTTGTGCTTGGTTTTATCAAAAGGTATGGATCAAGGGTGAATCCAGGGGCAGGCAGGTTCATGACTCTCCAAAAAATTTTGATAAAATTATATTATAAAACTTGACCTCCCTCAATATAAAATTCGATTCTTTCTTTTAAGCTTGATTCATAATTTCAACTTTAATGATTTTGTTAGTTTCATTTATAATATGAATGACTTGAACTTAATATTTAATTCGATTGACTCTTTAAAAAGTGACGTATAATAAATTTAAAATTCAAAATTTAAGGACATCTCTTGTTTCAAACCACAAACTCTTCTCTATGAAAAAAAAATGATTCGAATGAATTAAACATGGATCTTTTGACCTTTTGAATGTAGCAAGTTGCAAGGAGCAAGTTGTATAGTTGTGCCTACTTGCAGAGAAATGAAGTCTCCAACAACATTAAAAATTGACAATCAGATGATGGAACTGATTGGGAATCGTTTTCCAAGTACAACAATTTGCACCAATTTTATTATGGCATACAATGCCAAATTAAACCTATCCAGGCAGGACCCAAAACAATGCACTTTTTTTCTGCCTTCGGGCCCCTCACAGCCCCACGAGGAAAACCCCAACAAGTAAATATTTGGCCTCTTGGTACTGTGTAGCGATGTACTGTGAGTGACTGTGACTGGTCGATTTTGCCAGTTGTAAAGAGCCCCTCAAAGCTGGATTTTTACCTCGCAGTCTATGGTCCATCAATCTCAGTTTCCTCGATATAATAATTACTTCTATAGCTGTATAGCCTTCTGAGTCATCAATTATCAAATGTACATAGACATGATTAAAACCTTTGTATTAAGTCCCGAACAGCTCAAGGATCATGTTGACAATGTTAATCCTGATTCATATCAAGCATTCATACAAAGTGACCAAGCAAGCTGTAATAAATTTGGTAATCTGTTCTTCTAACTCTTTTGAATGTGAACAACTTCCCATTCAATGCAAGTTTGAAGTGGCAAAGTCCTTTTTGTCATCTGTTCTATATCAAAGCTATGCACGTTAAAGCTTGTGCCATTTGCCTTCTCAACACGATAATCAAGAAATCAAATGTGTTTGTACCATGTAAGGAAGAAAGAGTGAGTTAGCGAGTCCATTTCCAGAAAAAATATACGATGATGACTGTCAAAACCATTCCCACATATTTGATCCATCTATCAACACGGTTTCTCCTCTCAATGAGCCTCAAGACGGAGTTGGAGAGCCCCACTGTGTTAAGTACATCCAAAGCCTTTCGTTGTGCTCTCTGAACAAAAACAAGAAGTTGGTTTAAATGCCTAATGAACAGGTAAAAGTGGTCACAGTAATACCAATGCATCAGCAACCACTATTTTCTCATTTCAAGCATATGATTTGAGCTATCAACAATTTATAAGCAATCACTTTCTTTACACCATTAGAGGAATTCTATAGGTAACACAAATAATAATAAACAACAGATACTTCGAAATCTAAACTAGTGCACTCAACTACAGATTAAAAGCTAATATAGCACCCAATAACTAATATAGACCAAAATAATACTAAAGTAGTACTTCCTTACAAGTTATGACAGTTTGTAATTGGGGCGGCAGAGAAAACAACCCACGTTAACAAGAACCACTACCATGAATAAAATCAATTAATGAGTAACTTAACCAATATTAAAACTGTTAAATTTGCTGTGAAATTAACTCCGTATTTGTTAAATTTTCATTTGAACCATTTAACTACAAACCTGCCAGCAAAGGACCTCATCGTTTATACCTTGAGCCGTTCTCTTTGTTCTGCATATTTGGAAAGGATGGCTGTTCCAGTAACAAAAGATTCTTGTAACATCCTTGACGAGTTTTGAACTGATTGCATTGCTTGTGCTTCCTCATCGAAAACTCTCAAGACATGAGCTGACTCTTCATTCTGGAAAAAAAAAAAAGAGTAAAACAAATTCATCACATACTAAATCAGCTCTATTTCCTAAAAAGAACATAATATAGCACCTTAATAAAATTGACAAGACAAATAAATTGGAAAAGGCTTACATACAGCTCTTCCAAGCAATTCAGTTCTCTCTTTCGCTTCCAACATTCGTCTCTGATTCCTCATAGAATACTTGTCCAGACTATCTTTCAAAGAGTCAGCCCCTTCAGCAACTTGTTCCACTTTTCTGTTTGCAAAATACAAATAGCCTCAAGATGTAAGACCATCAAAACAACATGGATATTGAGTTACAATAACATCAATGGGCAATGTATTTGAAAATCATCAAAACGGTTCTAACTTATTTCAAATTTCAAAAAAGTAAAAGAGTGCCCTAGCACACCTCGTAACCCAATAAAAAACATCTAATCAAGTAGGCATGCAATCAAGCAAAAGTTTTTTCGTTAAACTCAAATAATTTGGCAATTTGACGTAGCAGTCAGATTACGTCTTGAGGTCAAAATAGTTTTGTTTCAAAATATTTACCTGTTGCTTTCATTTTACATGACAAAATTTTAAATGATTGCTGTCTTATAGATGTTCTATTTTGCTTACAACCTACTGTTTGATATTTGAGTCTATGAAATATGAAATTTGACTTCTTGGGGAACTGCAAAGCTGCCTTTATTACAATTTATCAAGCTTAACATCGGTTGCATACCATTCTATCTTATTGAAATTTACTCAAAGTCACCCAGAACCCAACCATTGATTGACTGAACCATCATTAAGAAAACTAAAGTTAATCACGAGGCGCCTCACAATCACCAAGCTATTAATTAGTATGGATAATTGACAATCTGACATTTCATAAATCCCCCCTTCCATCTCCCCAGCATAATTCTCAAGGATAAATGGTGATAATTACACATTGTACAAACACCACAATCCCTATAAAACTAAAGCTCAAACACTCTAGGATACAAAATTCAGACTTTTATTAATGATTAATTCATTGAAACAATCAGACACACCAAGTACTTTCCGTAAGAAAGACTTCAAGAAAGAAACGATCAAACATTACCCATTAAGGCCTCAACTGAAATCCCTTTATCTTTTGAAGATTAAAGATGAATATAATCAAAAGTAACAACAGCAACATATTGAATCAAATTGACTAATTAAAGATAATTATTGAAATTTAATACTATCTAATAAGGATTTGCATAAACTAAGTACAAGAAATTTGGCAACTTATCAAATAAATTAAAAAACCGAAATTTCTGAAACTAGTGAAAAATGTGATTAAATAGGCGTTTCGATTATACCTTTTCCAGAGATCGCGTTGCGATTTGGCGGCGATGGAACGCCAGAGGCGCTCCATATCGGCGCATAGGGAGTGGATCTGAGAGATATCTTTTTTGACGGCGAAGGAAAGTTCGGGAGAGTCGAGTCCTCCACCGCCGGAGACGGAGCTCTCGAGCCTCTCTAAGCGTTCGATCCCATCCCTTGCTCGAAGAAGCAGCTTTCTTGCACTTTGATAGACTTCTGATAATGTCCCTCCTCCTTTGATCGCTGCCATACTTAATTCCAAAAAAAAAAAAAAAAAGGTTTTCTTGTTTTTCTGGTAGAAATGGACGCAGAGTAAGAGGAGGAAAATGGAGATGATTTTTTGTTTTACCTTTCTTTTTTATTTTTTTTCTAAATTGAATGGTCGGGACGACCGAGTTCGGCCGAGCTCAGATATGTTATCAACGTCGTACATGTTTGTTCAAGTCCGACGGACTCAGTATTTTGCTATGTTCATTCGGATAAACAAGTGATGCAACATAGTTCTTTTAAATAACTTATTAAAAAATTTTAAAAACATTAAATTGTTCATTTAATTTTTAATAATTTAATTTTTTTAATTTTAAAAGCAAATATATATTATTTTGTTAATTTTGTTTATAAAATTAAAAAATTTTACTGTTAACATATTTCATAATTAAAATAATATATTAAATAATTGACAAACTCAATCAACCAAATTCAAATATCAAATGTCGGAGCGAAAATCGAACCTGCTTTAAAATAGATCTCATTTTTTACTTTGTTGAAACCTTTCCAAATTTCAGACTTGAACCTTCGAATTTGACTGAATAGTCCAACCTTCAGATAAATCAAGTTTTGGACAAATCTTGTTTCAAGTATATAGCATATTGCTTTCTTTTCTCCTTCCTCAAATAACATTGAACAGCTGCTCTATGTGTAGCATGATGAGGCAGCTATTGCTCGGATTCATTCTAATCAAATAGTCCAAACTGAAAATTTATATTAACTTGAAAACAAGATTTTGATCTTTTCTACTGATCAATATTTTAATCACTATATTTGCAAAATCAAATTTCTTTTTCATTTGTCTTACAGGATTATGATTCATCATCAGAGACTCATCGGAAAGTTGCACTTCTATTCCCAGAAGCAGGAAAAGCTGCACGTCGTCTAGCTTGAGGAAATTGTTTAGTCCCATCGTCTATTTGCAGTCGGCCAACTGCTGAACTTTTCTTCTTACCAGCAGAATTTACTTGGCCAACTGATTCTTCCTCTGCATCTTCTCCAAATTTAACCTCTTTCCTGGCTGCTTCATAATCAAATGGCTTTATTTGCAAAAGACCACTCGGTTCTTTTGATTTCTTGACTTTAACCGCTTTTCTGTTTTGATTAATAGACTGGAAGCACTGCTGGAAGCTTGTAGATAATTCAGATAGTGACATTGTCTCATCTTCCTTATTTGTTTCAGAGCAAGGTACCACATAACTCTCCTCCCCGGGTGTATCAGTTATGTCTGGGCTACCTCTGCCATCAATCGATTCATGTTTATTTGAATTATCTTCCAAGATTATAATATCTTCCGAAGTTGATTCAGTAGGTACCGCGGTATGAGGTTCTTCAGGTTGTGAAACTTCCGGTGCTCTAGTTGGCTCCTTCGTTGCAGGTTTTGACTGCTCCTCTGAACCCAATAATGAGTGAAATGAAAGATTCACTGAAGATCTGATCTGCTCCAACTTACTCTCTTCCTTCTCCTAGATAACAAGAAATTAGCAAGGAATAGCTTTCCATAAAAACTGAAGTAAGGAATCAAAACTATAAATAATTACAATGACACAGGAATGTGACTCTCAAAACTATGTGCGTGGACTGCAACTGTGCTTTTTGGTGAGTTTCCCTGTCACGAAGAATCAAAAGCCAGCAAGTAGCAAGAGAGAGAGAGAGAGAGAGAGAGAGAGAAGGAGACCCATTTTTCTAAAAATTCCAGTGGATAAAAATTGTAGCTAAATAACCTGGCTCACCTTTTTATCAATATCAGATTTCTTCTTTGTGGCAGCATTCCCCAGAAGTGCCCCAAAGCCACGGCTTGGTTTCTTTAAAACCTGAACAGTTGCTCCAGTACCCTACAGGAACAGATATTTTAGCCAGCGGGTACCCATCAAAAGATAGATAACCTCGCATGTATGAAAGGATTAATAACGTACAATCGTCTATGAAAGGATTAATAACGTACAATCATTGCCGAAGGTCGAATAACTGGGCAAGCATTTGCGTTTCCAATCTGCCCTGAGATGGCAAGACTTTCTCTCACGGACATTGAGATACCGTTCACATCTGGCTTGCAAGGGAATCTTTCTTGTTTTTTGTCTGCATCAATTCCGGTAATACTGCTTCCAAACTTTAATGATTCCTCTTTCTGTTGAGGAGAAGCAGGTTGTGCAGTTATCCTATCAGGTCCCCCCATGCCACCATCTATGATTTCTATGCTATCAATTGTAATTTTCAAGTCTGTAGGAGTCTCAGGAGGTAAGACTTCAGCTCCCCCATTAACTGCTACATGTTCTGATGATGCCTGCATATTAGAAATCTTACAGTCATCTCAACAAATAGTAATTATAAAATTAAACATTTTTTCAATCCATTCTTGCGACTAACATAGAGTTTCTAATTCAATAAGATTTTATCAGATTTCATATAATTGCACCAATTAATCTGTAAATTTTTCACTTCTGTACTTTTAATAGACAATTGTATGATGAATATTATGAGTTGACTTGGCTGCCTTTGCTATTTATGATACATGAACAGCTGCCTACAACTCGCAATACTGCCTTTTATTTCTAGACAATGATCACAACTGATTTGAGGACTGAAAGAAAAATGAGATAAAGATAAAAATAGAACAGATTAACAAAATAGTAACAAAATATCAGGATTCAGATTATCAAATCAATGTAATGAGTCTTACATTTGGCACACGCCCCATTCTAAGTTGTTGAACAGCAGCTTCAAATGCAACAGCATTCTGCATAGAATGCTTGATGATGCTAACAACTGCACCAAGATTCCGCTCCACATATGGGTGTTTAGATTTCAACAATCGACGTAACTTGCTAGCAGTTACAGGCATCTGCTTGGCTTTTATCAGTAAGAAAAATAAGAACTTAAGTAAAAAATACCAATAAGTAGTAGAGAAAAACCAAGACATATACTGGAAATTGAAGTAAAAAATACCAAAAGTACTACAAAGAAGTAAGACTCGAAAGTGATAAAAAATTGAAAAGTTCCTACCGATTTCAAGAAGTATTTTGTTTGGCAATACATAACCAGTACTTTCATCCTCTGCACGGGCAATAATGTCTCGCCATTCACAAAGCCCCTGTAAGCCATTTAAGTGAGAGATATAAGCCAAAGAAATGGATATCATCAATCTATTTTTGCTAGTAAGGCTTTTGCAAGTCAAATACATGTCTCTGAATTGAAATTGGACATTTCTTCTGGTTTACCAACCAATCGATATTTCACTATAAAAGTAAACTAAGGGCCATGTAGAAATGAAAACAACAAAAACTTACAGCAACAATTGCTAGCTGCTCAGCATTCAAACCAGCCCCCTGCAACCTATAACAAATAGCAGAATAAACATCATTCTTCAGTTTGAGTTTACGTAAGACATTTAAACATTCATGCAACCATGAGCAAGTAACAAACCCATATATATGGAGATATGAATTCTCTGTCAGTAGCTCTTTCTCATACAGTTGCATGCATACATCAGAACTTCGCTTGTAGACCTGCTAGCAAGAAAACCTTTGCTAGTAAGATAACAGTAAAAAATAAATACCAAAAAGCAACAAAGTTCACAAATTCATATATCCATGTAATTTACTTGAAAAGGAGAAGACTCAAAGAGAAAGAAAAGCCAATTTGGAAAAAAGTTCAACAAAATAACACACTGTAAACATTTTTCTCAAGGAAACCAAAGCATGGTATCCTAAAGAATCAGATTATATTCATATGGGACAGTTAATCAACACATGAATTTTCAATACATAGCCTCAGCTGTGGATTATACATTGAAGCTTGAACAAAATAGAATGTCAAAAGCCAGAGGAATCTAGAAAGGAACACAAGTCTTACGTGAATGATACTAAGATTAAGACTATTCAAATCTCTTAGCTTCTTTTCTTCTAGAAGAGTAGCATTATGATATGACATGCCATGGCCAATGTAGAAAATGCTGTGAATTATGATTTATAGCATCATACCTCTACCAAAGGAGCATCACAATGTTCAGGTTCCTTAGGCATTGATAGCAATTCAATTCTCATTAAATCATAAATGTACAGCAAATAGTGTGTGTCTTCTCTAGCATATCTGTCAAATAATAATAATAAAGAAACAATTAGTTGACAAGCAACAATGAAAGTTTCCTCATCAATATCTGCAATCACAAACCCCAGAAGCTTTCTTCAAGCTTAGAGAGAGAATAGTATGTTAGTATCAAAAGTACAATCATAAATAAAAAGGCAAAGTGTTTTTACTTCATATCGATGAAAGTCAAAACTAAATACTATTTACACCATTGTGTTTGATTATTTTTCTTATAAAAACATATAAAATGCCAACAATGCTGATCTTATGGATTCGATCGTAATTTTTTCCTTTTCTGATAAGTTTGATGGGTTGAGTTAAGTTCTTAACTACAAGCACTACTTTGAGCACAGGAAAGAATAAAGACATCACACTTTGCATAAAATGTTCAAAAGAGACAACTTTGTAGGCAAACCTAAAAACAAATAAAAGTTTGTCATCTAAGCTAGATGTTCAAATTTACAGGTGAAGCAATTGCATTATTTTCTCTTCTAGACAGACAAAGTAGTCAACAGCAATCAATCATTAACCTTAATGACAATGCAAGCAGAACAATTAGACATTACTTAATGAGAGAGAGAGAGGCCATTGAAAGGTGAAACAGAGAAGACAAATGATACATGCTCCAAAAGCAATGTTACCTGAGCATTTCATCAGGAAGAGGACGTAATCTCCAATCTGCATTCTGGTATCTACAAAGAGTTGACTAATCAACCTTAAGGAAGATAGAAAAGATGGTGATCAAAGAAGAGAGAGGAATCAAACGAATTTAAATGAAAACCTACTCTTTGTTGGCAGTAACTCCACAAAAGTGTTGCAGAAGATGCTCCAAACTATTTCTTTCCAATTTCAAGACCCTTGAGGCCTGAGAACCATGCAAAAGCATAAGTCAACATCTTGGTAGGAGTCCAAGTGTCCGACACAAATTTTAACTTTTCAAAACAATCAATTCATTTATATTCTAATTGCACTCAAAACTAAGCCTAAGCATTTCCAATCAAGACAATGGCACTAAAGAGTATGGTAATTAGGCTCCACGAATCTGCGGTAGATGGTAAAATTTCCAGGGCTATAACATATTTTAACTTCTTCAATGAGTTCCAATGAGATTAGCATCCTCTTAATCATCCACAAAACTGATTAAGTTAGTTCAATCATTTAAATCACAAGTAAAGAGTTGTCATGTATAATCCTAGATACCAATTTCCTTTGCCCTAATTTTTTGTCACACATTAATTTACCCTAACAAATAATTTCATAGAAAAGTTAACACGGTGCCACATAAACTTAAGATTCTTAAAATATACCAACAAAACAAAGAATTTAACAGAAAATTCTCAGATAAATCCTCAAGTCATCGAAATAGTGGGTTGACGGTATAAAACCTGTCCAGTGTCAAATAGATTACACAAATATATGCCAAAGTCCCGTTGAAGCCACACAATATCCCGGTCTGCTCCATGCATAACCTATGTGAATTAAGGATATCAAACAATGCAGTAGGCCCAAGAAAATTTTGCAGCTATCCAGGAGACCAACCTTTTTCTTGGTGGGATCCTTGAATACTTCCCTAAGATATGGGCCAACATGAATTCGAAGCTTCAAAGTATCTATAATAAAATCCTCAGTTCTGGTAGAAATTTGCATCAAGCAAGTCAATCCTTGAAAAGATCGATATTGGTTATGCTCCAAATCAACCTGAGAATAATTACACAGGAATTAAACTTGTATGCAAAGATGCAACAAGTACGAGAATAAAGAAAAATAATCCTATGCTTGATGCATAAAAAGTCCTCTCAAACTGGTAGCCCTAATACCAGAGATACATACATCTTTCTTCAGACCACAAAAACATTTCATTCTATATCTTACCATGCAGTTATAGTGGAATGAACATTATCACATGAAGTCATACGAGAAGTTCTCAGATTTTTACCGCAAATTCATTCACACCGCGTAATTTAGCTGCTAACTCTTTCAAATCTTTTGCTTCCTCCACCAGCTTGAATTGGGTAGATTCAATAGAGGGGGGTTTTACAGGCTCAATATCTGCTATATCTTTATCGACAAAATCCACAACAGATAGCTTCTCCTGAAAAAAGAGCCAAAAAAACGTTTTTCCTCTTATTTTGGCAAGCACTACAAATTTACCAGAGATAAACCAGCCAATTATTTAGAAGCTATTGTTGAACAAAGTTGGATGTGTGTGAGATAATGAGATATAAAAACAAGAATAAAAGTGCAGATTTCATCACGTCCATTTCTAAATATTGTTACTAAGGTAGCTCTAACGAACATGATAACATTCTCAAAAACAATTGTAGCCTTCCCATTTTCTAGTTTGCACTGGTAAAGGAAATATGAAAAATGGCAGGGATTTAAAGAATGCCTTCCCACAAACCAGTGCACATCACAAACACTATCACCTAAATGACCTATTTTACTAAAATTCCTTTTGCTTTTCTATCTTTTTAAAACATGAAAGGTGCCTTAACTTTAGAAAGCTTTAAAAGACAATTATATTCTCCTTATTAATCTAATTGTCTACATGGGAATCATCTACTTCTTGTAAAGAAATTCATGCCCCAGCAAACATAGAAACCTATTAAAACCCAAAATCCAATAAAAGCATCAAACCTGCGCCATAAAAGCATTTTTCACGTATGTCCAACTATTCTGTCCTGCTCACTCGCAGCAAACTCCTAAGAACACATTGTATTATCCAAACAAACGTAGATATTATGAAAACATCTATAAAATACAAAATTCAACACTCACCGAGCTATCCAAACAAAAACAGAAATATTTATGAAGGCGTCTACAAAACAACCATAACATACAACATTGACTAACCTCAAAAAAAAAAAAAAAGCAACTTTAAGTAAAAGATAAATTAAACAAGAAAAGACCAACCAGTGGATGAACAAAACGCTGCCCATCCTCACTGTTCTGTAACCAGACATGCTCAAAAGGCTGATTCGTATTATTCACAAGTATATTATACTCTTCCTGCGGCTTCCGTATCGTTGGTATATGAAACGGAACCTTCGCTTTCCCCGTCGTCACCACAGCCAACGCCCCGTTCTTCACCTTCACTCCGGACGAACTCGAAGACCCACCTTCCTTCCCACTCACTGACTCACCAACCAAGTCACTCATTAACCCACTATCCGTTTTCTTCTTTTTCTTCCCGTAAACCAACTGAAATCCATTATTGTCAGGATCTGACCCTATAAACCGACCCGTTTCCTCTTCTTTCTTTCGAATCCTTTGAAATTCGTCCATGGAAACGTCGAACCGTTCCAAGATTTCGTCGTTGATATTAACAAGCCAATCATAAGCTTCATCATCGGCTATACTTTCAATGTTGTTAGGGAAATTGATCGCCTTGTTGGCGCCCCAGGTTTTAGCCGATAAGCCAATGGATTCCAGCAAAGAATCCGATGTTTTGGCGATTTGATCGATGGGGTGCTTGAAAACGTTGAAGTTGTTAAAGAAATGAAAGTCATGATTGGAAGGGAGGGCTCGAGAAGAAGAAGAGAGTGAGGAAATAGAAGAACAGAGAGGACCTGAAGCTAAGTTTTGAAGAGATTGGGAATTTTCCGAAGGTCGAGATTCCATTGTTATTGGATCGTTGTTTCATTCACGGTTTTTAGGGTTTTGGATGAATAAAGGTTAGGGTTTTAGGGATTTTTGGCTTTTTTTTTTTTTAACATCCATTGAAGACGACAAAAAAAATAAAAAAATCTTTATCAAAGAAACTGACTGTCTGACTTTACTCTTTAGTAAGGGTCGGGCACGTGATATGCACGTGAACTTGAGCCGAAAATGAAGGAAAATTAATTATATTTAATAAAGATTTTTTATTTTCAAAATTTTAAAAAATTGAAAATAAAATTAAATGGAATCCTTTGGACTAATGGAAAAAAAATAATTTTTGATAAACGATGAAATGCACAATTTAGTATATTTCACTTATCACCTTCAATTCCTCTAATTTTTGTAATTTTTTATTTGATAAATTAAAAAATAATAAAAATAACAATCCCATGCAAAATAGAATCTCTCCTATTGTTCATGCGTTTTTTGTGATGAAAATGTAAAAATTTGAAATCAACAACCTCTTTTGTGTGATTTTTCAAGATATTTTAAACTTATGACTCTTCATGGGTCAACCATGCATGTAAATTGAATGGAAATTATATTATATATATTTATATAGTATAATGAAATTAAAATTTTTTAGTGGCTTTCTTCACAAAAAAAAAAAAGGAACTTTTAGTAGTTTTTTTTTTTCTAATGAGAATTTTTATTTTTTTGGATAAATGAAGAATTTTTTTTCAAAATAATATTAATATGCCACATAAAAAAAAAAAAAGAATTTTTGGTCTAGTGGTTAATCGATAAAAAGTCTCCTTCGTCAATCAATAAATAAAAACGTGAAAAATGTTGGAAAGGAAACATCTTTAGCGTGACATTTTTACATTGTTGGAGAAAATAGGGTAAATGAGTGAGATTATGATTAAAAATGTAAGGTTGATTGATGAATGGACGCTTTATACTGGAAAATAGTTAGGAATTGATGTTGGACACTGGACAAAAAGGATTGACCGTAGGATTGTCACTGTTGATGACAAAAACGAAGACAGATTTTTATTTATTTTAAATTGGATTCGATTTTACATTTATAATATTTAAATTTAATTTAATTTGATAATTTTTTTTAATTTTATATATTAAAATTTGATTCGATTTAATATTATATAAAATTATATTATATTTAAAATTAATAAAATAATACTTTTAATATAAAATATTATTTTATAACTTAAATATAAAATTAAATAAATAATTTAAAAATAATTTTATATATATATATATATATATATATATATATTAGATTGATTTGGATGGATTTAGCCAAAATTCAACTTGAACGTTTTTGTTATTATCACTCAACTTGGCCTTAAATATGATTTTAAAAAAATGTAATTATATGAGATTAGGTAAGGTTGGATTGAAACTCATCAAAAATAGATTGAACTGTCATTTTTATTCTCACTCCTTTTCTTTATACAGTTCATCATTTTATTCAATAATATTGTTATAATTTTATTGAAAATAATCAAGTTTTTATAAAGTTTTTACTTTTTTACTTTTAAATTAAGAGAAAAAAGATTCAAATTTTTTTTAAGCGGATTTATATTCACTTACCATATACTAAAATGCTTAAATGCATAAATTTTCGCATTTGGATATAAATTATAAGACAAATTTGTTTTGTTGATACCAAATAAGCTTCCTTTCATAATAAGAAACAAACTTCAACAAAATTACTAAAGAATCAATACCAAAACCATCTTTAGCAAGGTATAACTTTGGATGAATTCAACAAAGCAACAATGTCATTATTGCCTATTTTTGTTAGTTCAAGAAACTTCGAAGGTTTTACATGAATTTTTATATCATGGATAAAAATAAAACATTGTTCACGGAGTTTTTTCACATTTATCATCTAATAAATATAACAAAATGAATAAGTGATTAATTTATTTTATTTTATTTTATTTTATTTTAATAAAAATATTTCGAGTTCATCGATGATTATTTTCTCATAGTTAAAGATTTAAAACTAATATCATTATTTTATGATTTATCATAAATATAAGATTTTATTTATTTTCCACTTTTTATAAAATTTTACCTTTTTGTAGTTCTTATCAAATATAATAAAAAAATTATCAATTATTAGTATTATTTAACAAAAAAATTTCAAATATAATAGTTTTTATTAAAAAAATAAAAACCATGTTTTTTTTATTTTAATTCATAAAGTACTAATATTAATAAAATTAAAAATAAACTCTTGACATTTTTTAACTTTTTTTTTTTTGGGGTTTGTGGAAATAACAAGTGAGATCCACTTCAATTTGGCCAAAAACTCAGCTGAATTTTGAAGCTTTGTAAATTCTTCAAGCCGATTCCCTCAAACCCTCTTTGTCTTTTATTATTATTATTATTATTATTTTTGCAGGGATTTCCTCCTTTCTTCAAGCACCATCCAACATGAGGTTCTTCTATCTATTCTTTCCCTCACACTCAAGCAATACTTCTAAATTTCCATGTATTTTGTTCTATTTTATATTATTTTTTTACTGTTCTGTTTTGCTTTCCCATGCCAAAAAAAATTCTAAAAAATTGATGCCCCTGGAAGAAAAAAAAAGTTATACTAAACTACTTTTGATTTTTAATAACAAACCCAATGTGAGGTTGTCAATATAGAATATTGGGTTGGTGAAAAAAATGGAAAAAAGCTCTAGTTTTTGGTACCATTTTAGGCTTTTCTTCTAGTTCTTGCTACATAATAATGTAAAAAAAAAAGGCTTAATTCTGTTTGGGTTTGCTTATTTCATGACTCTTATTATCTATTTCTAGGCATTTGTTATTTTTATCCTAGTGTGATTAAGATTTAAGAACATGCAGTTATGGCAAAAAATATATAGTTTTATGCATTCTTGATTAATGTATTTGTTTCTTCTGGTTTCCTGATATATTGGTTTAAGTTACTTTGTTTGCTTTGGTGTTTGCTTAAAAACTGACAATGACGAGACTGTTTGTTTTCTTTGTTTTCAGTCGTCACCCGGAGGTTCTTTGGGCTCAGCGGTCTGATAAGGTATATCTGACGATTTCTTTACCTGATGCAAAAGACATTACTGTTAAATGTGAGCCTCAGGGGTTATTTAGTTTCTCTGCCATGGGGGTGCAAGGTGAATCCTTCGATTTCAGCTTGGAGCTTTTTGGAAAAATTGTTCCTGAGGTGAGTTCTTGTGTCCTAGATGCCTGTTTTCGTTCTTGTAGTCATACTTGGAGTCAGGGTGGATCCAAATTGTGTGGTGGGGTGTCATGGACACCACTAAAAATTGGAAAACACGAAAATTTAAAGGAAAATTTTCCCTATGCATTTTCAAAATTTTCTTCTAGACACTTCCATTGATAAAATTGGTAAATGTGTAACAGTGTTTTATATATATATATATATATATATATATTATAAGTGGACATCCTGAGAAAAAAATCCTGGATCTGCCATTGCTTAGAGTTCTTTACTAGTAGCATAGTATTCATGGTTCTCCTG
Organism: Durio zibethinus; assembly: GCF_047325235.1. NCBI lineage: Eukaryota > Viridiplantae > Streptophyta > Magnoliopsida > Malvales > Malvaceae > Durio > Durio zibethinus. The sequence goes on from NC_143168.1 coordinate 22,276,703, forward strand.
GTTGTAAGTTATAATAGGTTTCACTATCTATTTCTTATTTCTCTATCTGTGTTTTTGTAAAGCTTTAGTTTGGAAAGAGTGGGACTTGTGAAGTGCTTAATGTTATCTATACAAGATAAGGCCATTAAGAAAGTTGAAATCTTGCGCTTTCATAATGAATTCAGTCTTCTTGAAATCAAAGCTGAACACTAAAGAAAGGAAAATCAAGCAATTGAGCCTAATTTGCGGCTTTGGTCTTTGGGTTGTTTCTTACTTCAAGTGAAATACAAGTTCTTCACATTGAGATGTTGGAGCTTTTGTTTAAGATGTCAAGAGTTGGAATGTCCTTGGTGAAAGAGTAAATGATGGAAAAACCTATAAACTCGTGACATATACTTAGGCTCCATTTGGATGAGCGGTGAGATTAGTTTTGGTGTAATTGAAAACAGTGGTGGAGGTGAAATCTGTAGCGGTGAGATTAAAATTAATGGTAAGATCTGTGTTTAGATGTAAAAGAAACGGTAGTAGTGAGATGAATTATAATGAAAAAAGAAAATAATCATTAAGGACATTAAATTAAAAGTTATATATGATAAAAATTTTAAATTATTTGACATTTATAAAATTTATTTATTATATAAAATCATTTATTAGTTTTAAATAGTAAATTTTATTTGTTATATTAATTAAGAAAATTATTTCATAGTTTTTAAATAAAAAGATCAAAATAAAAAATGTGAGGCATTTTTGGTATAATAATAAAATTTAAAGGATAAAATTGAAAAAATAAAAAAGTTGGCTGGCCGGGCATCAACTGGACCAAAAATGGCCAATTGATGACTAACCAATTTTTAAATGCACCATGCATCCATTTGGATGCAAAAGTTGGTATTTGCACATATTTTGATTGCAATCTCCCTGAGGGTGAGATGCAATCCAAACGGGCTCTTATGAAGGTGGATAGTAGTTTTGCAAAATTTCCCTGAAAGTATAACACAAACTAAAATCCTTTTTTGATTGCTTTATACTAACTAGTGTTGCTATTTTAGTATCTCTTTGTCAATTATTCGCTTTTTGTTTAAGGATATCCTTAGAGTTTTATTAAAAATAGTATTTTGCTTATGTTGCAGGGTTGCAAAACTAATGTTGGGTTAAGGAATATAATATGCTCTATCATGAAAGAAGAGAAAGGGTGGTGGAAAAGATTACTAAAGACAGAAGAGAAACCTGCACCTTACATCAAGGTTGATTGGAACAAATGGTGTGATGAAGATGAGGAAGAGCCAAATTGTAAGTTAGTTTATCATTTATTTTGGTTTTTATTTCTCTTATGTGTGTTATGTGCCCAGCAACCTTTGCACTCTTGCTTATTTCTGAGAACCTAGACTGTATATAGATTGTATGGTTGATTGTGTTTTGGTTTTTTTCATGTCAGCATCCATGAAGCATTTATGATTTCCCTTTAGGGTTTTACTGCTGTAGGATTATTTTCATTCTATACGTCCACTACTACTCAGCCTAGATTTTTGGGAAATAGTGTAGTAAGTTTATATGTTAAACGTGATTTTCTATAATTTCAAACCCCATGAATTTTCTTATTTTCTGATACTTATATAAATGAAAACCCCCTGTCCACTTCTCTGACTTTAAGTTATTTGAAGCTTTATCATGTGGTCTTAGTGCTGTACCATCATTTGTCTTCTCTAACATTTTTCTGTACCTAGTGGTGCATTTTATTGACGTATAGAATTCATATTTAGATTATGATTATATTGGATCTGACTTGAGGTTTTGTGGTCCTTTGCAGCTGATTTGGTCTCTGATGACGATGATGCCATGGTAATTTGCTTTTTGTTCCATTTATGGATCCATAATGGGGTTGGGTGTGGAATAATATGATGGCATGTTTGAGTTAGCCATTGAATCTTAACTTTCTCACAGGGAAACAAAGAGAACATGTCTTCTTGGGTGCTAAATCAGGCAAATCCTGGAGTTCCTAGAAGAACTTAAAAGTGAAATGCTAATATTGTTAAAAGTCAAAAAGCAAGAAAGTTTAAAGTATTCTTGTATCCTTTAATTATAAGATCGATAAAAGCATAAGATGCTAATAACATCTAATCATAGTCTCGGGCATCTTTGATCGTTGCATTGCATGCCAAGTTTACTAAAAATAATGGAAAAGTTAAAAACACTCACTAAAAATAATGGAAAAGTTAAAAACACTAACATGTGCCTGCATTTAAATAGGGAGAGGCATTTGTGAATGCTTCATAACTATTGATTAACCATTTGATGTGAATTTGTTTCTTTTTGCAGTATGTTGGTCAAGATGATGAAAGCAGCGATGATGAAGGATTGCTGTGTGAGTTTAACAACTTGTTCACTTTCTGAAACTATTAAATTGAATTGCATTCTGAACACATAAGCATGTATTATTTGTGGAGTAGTACTTAAGAATCCTACATCCGTTTTCTCCGGTCATCCAATAGAAATGAGCCATGTTCCTACATCTGTTTTCTTAGGTCATCCGATAGAAATAAGCCATGTGGTCAAAATGATTTACTTAGCAAAACAACATTGCTTTAGGGTCCATTGCTAGGTCATCAATTTCAAAACATGACTTGTTTTCACTGGGAATTGAGGAAAAGGATTTAAGTAACCTTACCTTCGTTTAGGCCTTATTCTTATGTTGTGTGGCTGCATGACCATTATAAGCTTTGTAAATATTCTCAGTGATATGCTTGCTGTTCCTATTAATAGAATTTTCATAACATATGCAGATGTTATATACTAGATTATGTACTTGGTGTAAACACTTAGTTTCTTCGTAATTTATACATGCACTGCTACTACATCAACCTTTTAACTTTTGAGATTAGGTTCTATACTGCATGTTGCAATCCTTGATATATCTTGGCCTTCCCTGTATAAGTGAGGAAATATCTTTGATTAAGAGGCCGAGGCCAGAATGACTTAGAGCTGGTTGCATGTGGTCTGTTTTACTTTTTTCCCCTGCTAAGGCAACCTTACTTGCATGAATAAGTCTCGGGCATGCTTATTCTGCAACTCAAGCAACCGGTGAGTCTAAGCTCTTAAAACCAGGTTAGCAAGAGAGGGGGATGAGAGCATTCCAAGTAAACTGATTGAGTGGATATTTGGTTCTGTTCTATTATGGGGAAAAGAAAGGGTTCTTTTAGTGGGTGAGGATATTTCTTTTTTTCATTTTTGTACAAAGGAGGTCACCGCCTGATAATAGGGGAAAGGGTTGCATGTTCTGAGATTCAAACTCCAGACCTGTTTTTGGACATTCCAAAAGTTGCTAGTGACCAATTGGAGGATTGAATGATGTGACGTTTCTTGGTTATTTTTGTTTACATTTCTCACCTCTATTGCAAACTCCTTTTGTACCTAAGATGTTTCATCTTTGGTTTCCCATTTGTGGTTTGCTATTCTTACTATTTTCTAATGTGCACTGCAGATCTTCCTGATTTGGAGAAGGCAAGAGGAAACTAAGTAATGAATGACGAGTGGTAGATGCTCCTACTCTGCTTTTCTTGGAGAGCTACCAAAGGGACAACGTTTACATCATACTGTTATGGAATTATTAGAACTGGAGTTCATATATATCATATCTAATCTGTATTAAAAGCGGGATCAATCACGGATTAAGAGTGCTAGACAACAGTGATTGGCTTGTAGAACTACAATTCTGAATTCATTTGAATCTAAATTTTCGCATGACTTGTTTATTTGTCTTCAAGAATCTTCACTCATCCAATGCTAATGCCACAATGGAGCATCCATGTAGTTCATTTTCAACATTGTTTGATCTTTCTGTTACTAGGCCTTTGTTACCTGGTCTTATCATTGAAGCTTTGTAATTTTCACAAAGCTTAAGAAGGAAATTCAAGTTTTCTTTTAAGTTCGATACTGGTAAAAGGTTGGTAGATGTCATTTATAAGAAAATATTGCGATTCTTAGTTTACAAGTTAAGTTTAGTTTTCTTGAATCTAAATAAGAAATGGGTTTTGAAAAGAGTTTAAATTTTATGCTTCATTTAGTTTTATCCTTGTATCATATGCATGTAATAAGGCTTATGCAAAGCAATATGGTGGCTGAGACAGCACTTGCAACCTTCTTTAACAACCCTCAGATGACAAATAACAGCTATAACCATGCATGTGTATGAGTTATGGTGTAAATATGAATTATACAGAACAGTCCTGTGAAGAAGAAATCTAACCTGTGATGACAAAATGTATGTACTTCTGTTCCAAGAAACATCAGCTATATTTGGACAAAATGTATAAAACCAGATTGATAGACAAGATTTGGAGCATTTACACAAAAATGCTTGCCTATTTAGGACAGGCAGGAGCCTTGTCAACAATTCGAACAGGGGTAGGTGGGATGGAGTCCCACCATTCTTTCAGTCGACGTTCTCCTTGGTTGTTTCTTGAGTACTTCCCTAATTTTGATGTCATAATCATGGAATGAAGTATAGCGGTTATTATGAGGTACTTGAAGGGAATCACTGCCAACAGTATTGCCAATCCAGTCAGCACCAGCATCACCATATCTGCATGCTGAAACCAAAAACATTAAAGAAATCAGTAGCCCTGACAGGAACTTTTTACTCCAATTATCTGCCCATGCCCTCATAGATTAATCTGAGATGCTTATTGTACATGTGATTGTGTTTCGTTGTGGATATCACGTAAAAGAATGCATTTCACCATGGTGAATCTTAAGTTGGCAAACTAAAAGAATATATGTAGTTGCATGAGTACCTTGTGTGCCCTTGAAACCAGAATTGAATGCAATTTCAGTATTGTAACATTCCCATTCTGTATTATCTCTTGAATGGTCATAAATCCATATTGAGCTAAAACTATGTTCTTTCTCGTAGATGCAGTCTGGTCAGAGGCAGTGCATACAACTATCTCCTTTGGTTGGTCTTTAAGCCTTTCTTGTCTAGCTCGGATCATATTTGCTACCACCAGAAGCAAGCCTGCAGATATTGCCTTGCCAACCCATTCCCTACAAAAACAACATGATTCATAGTTTTATTATTTTTAGAACTTGATTTTGCATCAAGTTTTGAAAGTTCTTTTACTTTTAGTAGGTGAAAAAATCAAAGCAGGTTCAAAATCAACTTACTTGTACACAATTAGTGTAATTGTAGCAATTACCACTAGTGTACTTACTGGTCTTTCCCATGAAAGGATTTCTCGAAACCAAGGGAATACATTTTTAAATGGCTTTAGTAGCTCCTATATATGCCAAAAAAACAAGTGTAACACATAAGTTTCTTGCATCAATCCTATGATCTAATCGTTTAGAAAGCAAGATAAGGTGAGTAATGAAAAGTTTCATTGCCTCAGATCGAAGCCAAAAATAGAGAGGATTTGTTCAAATACTAATTGGATCATAGCAAACTATGGAATTTCTTGTCACAATATGATGTTCACCCTCTACCATGATTCAGAGCACATCTAATGCTTACCTTGTGAACTAAATGATGGGCATTAGAGTGGAAAGAGTGAGTATTACCATAAGAATGAGAGCATGTTTACTGATCCCTTCCTCTTTCAGTCCCTCAATTGTTGCTTTAGCATTAGCAACTTCCCTTTCTTCCTTTCTGGCTTGACTAATGGCAGTCTCTAATGAGATCTTACCATCATCTTCACTGCCTGCAATAGTTTTATTACTCACCTCAGGCACTCCTTTTACTTCTAAACTAGATACAATGGTCTCTGAAAGGTTCATTTTTCTCAGTATTGAGCTTGCACTACGTGGTTGTCCACTATTTATCCTCTTTAGACACTCAGCAAGCTGTTCCAGCACATAGTCCCCCTTAGGTAACTCGTCATATAAAGCAAAAATCAAGAATTTTGTGGGATTCGGAGGAGAAATTCTTAGCATTTCTCTTGCTGCATGAAGCCTTATAATGCTCAAAATTGTCCTTGCATGCATCTCCCATGCTTGTATTGGACATTCCACCTTAAATTCAGATAAAAATTTGTGCATTAGCAGAACCTCATTTGTGAGTGCTAGCCAGTGATCACGCCTTGTGGAGCTTGTTATCTCTGGAAACTCCAGCACAACCCCTTCAGGTCTACAAAAATTGGAGAACTGAAGTCACTCACAATACCAACAATCAAATTGGTCATTTGTCAGCATAAGGCAAAACATTATTCGCAAACTCTCAATACCGTTTTTTAGTTTTTTTTGGCCAATAATACCATTTGTTAGTTGGACTAAGCTAAAATATTTACCGCCAAAATGTCCGGGATTCCAATTATCAAGCAGTTAAAATGATGTCTATCAACTTTCTGGTAGAATTTTGACAACAACAGGATAACATTGGAAATTAACTACAAATTGATGACTGATACATTGCTGACATGAAATTTAGAGGTTGGGAAGTGGGTGAAAGTGGTACATGCAAGTAAACTATGCAAAAAAAAAACCTATGCCATCATTAAAGCCTAAATGTTTCAATGTCTGAATTTGAAATAATAATCATAAATTCATAATGGTTATATTATCAGGATTCATGTGCAAGAATATACTTACAATTCAGGGGACTCATAGATAATGGCTTTGTCAAAAAGTGGAGCACCCCATGGACCTGTGGCAGCTGGTTTAACACTGTGACAAATATTCCTTGAAAGATCAATCTTAAGTGCATCTTCATATGTTATCACTCCAGAAGCCTCAAAGTAGAGGGCATAATTAGTCAGTGTAAGCCTACCTAGAAAAGTAACCTCCATATTAAGTAATTTCAAAGTAGCAACAGCTTAAATGATCATAAGATAAATATTTATTCGATTGCCTGCACATTTTTTCTGAACAGAAAAAGAAAGCAAACACAAACCAGGCCAACTTGTTCCTCCAATATGGCGTACTACTCTTTGCGTGCTAGCAGTTCCCTCCACGTGCAATATAAATTCATCATCAGCTAACTCCACAGCCTTTGGTTTTGCTTGTTTCTGTAAATGCTTCATACAACTGTTGGGCCCACAGTTGAACAGAAAGGGGGAAAGTAGAGCACTTAGAATATTGTAAACAAAATTTTGGTACTTTACACACCAAAGTTGAAACAAACAAAGTTAGTTGTGCAAAATCTGGAGACACTGAGGATTCTACCATTGCCAGTATTCTGTTCTAAATTTGACTTGAACTTAACTCCTCATTTTATTACTGTATAATCATGGTTGTTTATGCAGGTAAGATAAAATCACAATTACATGGAGACAAACGAACAATATGCAGTGCCTCCTATGACTATTATATACACTTATTAGTAATCCTCCAATGGAAAGTCATTACAAAAGAAACTGGGCCACTTTTGCAGCAGAGTAGACATTATGCATTCCCATCAAAGTCATCTGACATTTCCATGTAAACAATTAACTTTCCAGTTGTGTATGCATTCAAAGAAGGGGAAAGGGGAACAGAATAGGAATGAAAACATGGTGTGATAGACAATGGCTTGCCTTAGATACTAGATTCTGCCATTGTCAAAGCATAACCATTTCTCAACTATCTTTCTTGAATTTGAAGTTTTTCTCACTCATCATTGCTAACTATTGGAATGGTATTTCTTTCAAGTAGAGTTTAGATGCATACACGTCAATTTCTTTTATGAATTTATCATATGCAGGGAAAAAGAGCTGGTTTCCAGTAGGCGCAGTCAGAGTTTCGAATGTGAATCTCCCATTAATGAGATCAGCAACTAATGGAACTAATGAACTCAACCACACAAAAGCATCTTCTTCAACACTTGGTTCATCATTAACCTATCAAGAAAGTGCACAAATCAACATTCCAAGAATGATAAACACTTTGATATATATATATATATATATATATATATATATATAGTACAAGCAACAGTTTCATCAGCAAAATCATTCAATTCTTGCAAGAATAAAATGTCTTGAATAAAGCTGTAAAGGCTAATGACTAATTAAAGCAATTGAATGATGAGAGGTGAAGCAATTGAATGATGAGAAGTAAAATTTCTTACAAGGAGTGGCATAAGGTCTGAATAGAAAAGAGGGATTTCATCCTGCTCCGAAGGCACTTTTACTCGTATTTTTCTATCCTCTTCCTCCTTGGCAATGCTCTCCTGCTAACTCAACATAATAGTATAAGTACTATGTGTAGGGGGAAAATCATCGGCAGGTAAATTCTGACAACTTTAAGGCAAATATTACAAAGAAAATAAAAATCATATTTTCACTAAATATGTCCATTGAAAATGTGATCACTAAGGCTAAAGATCACAACTCAGAACTAAAGCAAATTCAGAGGTTAATATGCTCACTGTTTGAGACTCTTCATCGACCGCACTAGGCTTCTCCCAAGCAAGCATCACCTCATATGTGAACCGGCTATATGACCCATTATTTATCCTTTCTTCGATATTTTGACACAATTTAGTGAGGGCCTTTGAGCAGCAAAATTTCACTAATTTCCTCGCATAATCACCGACTTCTGGCTTCCATCCAGCTTCAAATTCTTCCACCAAATAATCCACAGAAGTACCTAGTTCCCTGGGTAAATGTAGCATATCAAAAGCTTTTTAATCATGTTTTGTTTGAGTATCATTCAAATCAAATAAAGGAAAAATGATAAAAACAATACAATCAGATAAATAATTGACTGGTAATACAGTCAAACAACATCAAAGGGGGGATAAATGCAAATGCTGTCTACCATGTTTTTCAACTGTATGATCATCCATCTCCATACTGAATATTCAAATAATAATCAACAACTGGATTCTCATTGATTTTGAATCTCCAGAGAGAGTTATATATTCACATTACATATTGAAACTCTACTCTCTCACTTCCTAAGAACAAGTCTAACAAAGGAAGATCTAACTGACAATCTGATGACACCATGAAAACTCATCAATATCGCTTAAGAAACTGAAAGAGAGGGAGGGATAAGTATATTTATTACTCTGCACTTCTTTGAAGAACATGGTTGGCCATGGAAGAAAGATGCTTCCTCTCCATTATCATCTTCAACTTCTTTAACCCTCTTTCGCTATTTTGCCTTGAGCATAAGAAAAATGCCTATGGGCATTTGAATCTTCGAAAAAGAAGGACAAGGCCAAAAATAGAAATGTGGGTTTTCCCAAGGCTGCCACGTTGGTTTGGCCATGCAAACACCTGGTGCATTCTTAATGTCCATGCGTCCATCACTTGCCAGCAATATCTCTTTTTTTTTTCTTTTTTTTTTCTTTTATATTGTAATAAAGAGCCTATTTTCTCCTATGAAAATTTGATAAACCATGGGAAGAGAAGTTCTATTTTGTGGATGCTAATTTGCGTTTTGAACTATATTACAACTATCAATTTTAAGATGTATTTAAAAAAATAAAAATTTAATAATTAAAATTACCCGACGGTATATGAGACAATAATCCGGCATGAATAAGTATTAACCTTGGCATTCCAAGTAATGATAGCTTAACTGGACTATGCCCTTGAGCCCTATTGCTGGCTTGATGGGCTGCGTCAACACGAACAGTTAACTACCCAATGGCAATGGAGGACCCATTCGACACCTTAGAGAAGCCCAGCACAACAAACAGTCTTTTCACCTTTGGAGTTGGGACAGTCACGAACTGTATAAATTCCCAAAATCGTTGCCTATTTCAGCAAGTCATTTCATTTTCACAAATTTCACTTCACCTCTTCTCCTTCTATTCTCTTTGCCTCTTCAGCTTCACTTCCAAATGTTGGAAAATTCCGATTTGTCTTCCTTTATTCGACTCAACATCGGTAAACTCTTTATATTTTTTCGACCTATTATTTATATGTGTTTTCTTTTTATATCAACTCCCCATCAGTTGTTTAGCGAAAAGTTAGAACTTTTGATCGGTTCATTAACAAAACTAGAAAAACCCATTTTTTGTCTTAGCTTTTTAGGTTGGATTGATGGCTTAAATTAGACCCCGTGATTGATTTGCTGAATTGGGTACTGGACTAACCCTGTTTTCTGTTTGGTTGCTGAGAAAACCGAGGAAAGCGATGTATGTATATATGAACTTACTGCATTTGCTTTTCTGGTTTTCACTTTTTGAAGTTTTAGTTTTTAGTTTTTAGTTTTTTCTGATGTCAAATATTGTGGGGCTGAAGTTTGTAACTGATTTAGTTTAGCTACGTTAAAATTTATCTTCTGAACAAAAATTTCTGGGCAGGAGGGAAGAAATTTTGTACTACCATTGATACATTGACCCGGCGTGAGCCTGATTCCATGCTGGCTGCTATGTTTAGTGGTCGACATACGTTGTGTCAGGACTCTGAGAAGGTATATATACTCTTTGTTTCCTTGGCCATTCACTTTCCGTTTCTGCCATGTAGACTTATGGGTTTTATATTCTGCATTTTCCTTTGTATGCTTAGGGGGTATATCTTTGTTTTTGTTGGGAATGTGGCCAATAAAGAAGTTTAGCATTTTCTACTTGTTAAGTGCTGGGATACTTTTCCTATTATGCAGTCTCCTTTAAGAATGTAAGCAGATGTTGTTTGAATTGTGACTGGTTTTCTTAATGTGATACGATTGTTTTTATATTCCTTTTATGGGGAGTGAATGATGCAATCCATCTGTTTGGTGCAATATGGTTTTTCTTCTTTCCAGATAAATATTTTTGTTTATGGCAAGGATTTGGTTTTCACCTTCTCAGTAGTTTAGATGAGAGGTTTTGTGAATGTTTAACTTGTTACACATGATATGCTGTAGATGATTATTGTGGAATTTAGATATATTATTTGTATTAAAAAGTGTTAAGAACCAATAAGTCATAATTTGTTCAATTCATATAATAATGGCTCATATCAGATTTTAGAAATTTTCTTCAAAATCAGTCCACACTGTTGAAGTTTATATTACAGGAGCATATACTTGAAACTTCATACTATTTGTTTTATCAAAATCTTGTTGTCATTTTCACTTTCCAAAAAAGACTATGGCCACAAATTTTCAAGGGTTTATTTATAGATTTTGATGAACTATGTCTTAGATATCATTTCAGGCATTTTTTCAACCTTGATAACATACTGCTGGTGGCATGCATATTTGGTACTTGATAGTTATGTGTTTTGGGGTAGTAATGAAAATTCGTTTCCTTTCCCCCAGAAAATCCTTTATTTTCACAAAACCTCAGAAGGGGGACAAAGGAAAGAAGTTATATTTTACTTTTGATATAGTTCATAATGGAATTCTGTATGTGAATTAACTCTGTTTGAGTACAGATAGTTATATTCATTGATATTCTTGTAGGGATATGTCTTTGTTGATAGGGATGGAAAGCATTTCCGGCATATTCTAAACTGGTTAAGGGATGGTGTTGTACCCACATTGACAGATTCTGAATATTCAGAGCTTATACGAGAGGCAGAATATTACCAGCTTCTTGTAAGTCATACTGCCATAGCTCCTTCTAATATCCACTTCTCCTCCTACTTTTAAATGTCATCTCATTACAGGTTTGTTTTAGTTTAGTTATATCCGTCGAACGCTTTAGTGGTATTTAGATGATGGAAACAAAGATAAATGTGGAGTTTACAATCCATAATGTAAAGCCTGATTCCGTGTTGCAGATTTCAAGTTTTCAAGTTTTTTTAAGTGATAATTCAGGCATGCTTGAGTGCTTTAAGCAGGGATCACCACCTTGAAAAGTCCTAAAATGGGACAACCATCTCAACCATTGCATGGATATGCTGCATAAATCACTTTGATGAACTTAATGTTATTGCATTATGTTCTGTCTTCTTTTCCTTTATAAACATTGATTTGTTATTTGCAGTATTTTTCTGCAAAGTAAAACACACACATAATGATATACTGTGCTTGCCTACTTGTGATCATTATATCTTGGTTTTCAGCAATGACCTTGTGAAAGATTACTCATCTGGCTTCTTACCCTTATAATTTGGGTTATAGGCTGTTGATTAAGAGTGGTGCATGTTTCTGGCAGAATAGAGTGTGAACTCTTCTTGACATTTTGTTCAATAACAGTATTTGTGCATATAATCCAGGGACTGATAGAAGGAATCAGTTCTGTTCATAATAAGAGGAAGGAAGATGAAGAGTCATGTGCAGAATTGACTCGTGTTGATATCATCAAGTGCATACAGTCTGACAGAGTTAGATTTCGGGGAGTTAATCTTTCTGGCCTTGATCTTTCTAAATTGGTAATAATTTCTGATCCCAAATTTTTGACTGAACATTGTGTTAAAACTCTTGGTTTTCTGCCAATTAGAATATTGTTTCACAGTAATTGAGACTTAGTCTGATTGATCTTCTGTTGTGCATGTGTCTTTGGTCTGTGTGGAGAAGAAAACGTGTTTGTAATCAATACTTGCAACTACAAGTTTTCTCATTTTCCCTGCGCAGTGATGACTGGCATTTGTGGCATTTTCCTTGGGATTATAATGGAAGGGTTTATGTATCTTTTAGTCTGAATGTTGGATGTCTATCTTTATTAACATATGGTCACCTGTAGTTCAACTTCGGTCTAAGGAAGCAGAAATATTGCCACTTGATATTGCACATCAGATGCATTATCTTTTTTTGTTCTTTATTTGTGCAGGATCTTTCATTTGTGGATTTCAGCTTTGCCTGTCTCAAAAATGTATTCTTCTCGCGTGCAAATCTTCAATGTGCAAAATTTCGGGTAGGCCTAATTTTTAAGTGATGTGATTGACTGTAAATGCCTTAATTAGATTTAGTCCATATTTGGATTACATTCAAGCTTAACAGTATAATGTGGGAATATTTGTACATGGTTGCTTGGCGTCTTTGGTACTTCATCCTTTGTACCTGATTAATGGATCATATTCAACCTCTCCATTGTCATCACAGGATGTGGATGCTGAGGGTTCCATCTTTCACAATGCAACTTTGCGTGAGTAAGATACTTAGCATTATTTCTCCTTTCTAGATTGTTTGCATTTTCTTGTGAATGGTCTTCTCAATGGTTTTATTTTTGCCTAGGGAAGGTGTGAATTTACTGGGGCAAATCTTCATGGGGCTTTACTAGCTGGGGCCAATCTTCAGAGTGCAAATCTTCAAGGTAAATACTTCCCATCTTTTTTGCAGTTAGTAGATTTTATACTAAAAGCTACTGCTTACTGCTATGGCTTGAAGTATTGATATATCTTCATCAATGTCAATGTTGCAGATGCCTGTTTGATAGGTTGTAGCTTCTGTGAGGCAGATCTTCGTTCTGCACACTTACAGGTGATTATTAAATTGAATAAGTGTGTGCATATACAAAGGAGGAAATCACAGGACTTTGGCTAACCATAAATTCCTTAATCTTGTTGAAATAATATCTTTTGAGCTAAAATTTATGTCCTATGGACATCCAGATGGTGGTGACATGGCATATTCCGTAAATTGTTAACAATGATTATGAAATGATGAATTTGGAACATTTCTAAAGGGTCACAGATGAAAAAAATTTTGAGTTTTAAAGGTGGTGGGTGAAAATGAAATATATCACAAAGGTGGTAGATGTCTGGGGCATTTTACTTTTGTTTGAGCTATTATGGTATCCTCTGGATTCAACCATTAAATTAAAATTATATGCTATACTAAAATACAACCATTAATTTTTCACAAGGCTTAGCAATAGACCCATCTTTTAGTACATGAGGTAACAGCTCATTGGGTGTTAAATTGCTAGTGAAATTAGGTTAAATATTTTATCATTGTGAATGATGGTTATGATACATATTGCATACGTGTGAGCATGGTTTGAGTGAAACTATTCATCATGTAATGTCAAAGCAGCGAAGAATTTTGTTGGTTTTTTTTATTATGTTTATAGTTGCCTGTTTCTTGACTAATTGGGCATTTCTGCCTGCGCCTATTGTGATATTGTAACTATTAATTTGCTTAATTTCTGGATTTGTAGACTGCCGATCTTACTAATGCCAACTTAGAGGGAGCTAATCTTGAAGGAGCCAATTTGAAGGTAATAGATCCTTAAGCATGGTGTTTACATATTAATTGCTTTGGTGCATATATCATTTGATCTATAGGAAGTTATAGTTCGGCACTGCAACAGAAAATACTGGGGCTTAATTAATGCATGTACTTATAATAACTTGATTCGATAATGTGTCAGCTTATCCTGATAACTTGAACAAGCTTGATAATTGATAAGGGAACTTGAATGAATGGTTGTGACCTGAAGTTTGTTTAGTTTTTTTTCCAACCCCTGTTCCGTTGATCTTTTTTCTTTTTGCTTTAATGATTTAGTTTGTTGTAATTACATGTTTTACAGGGTGCAAAATTAACTAATGCCAATCTGAAGGGTGCAAACCTCCAAAGGGCTTATCTACGACATGTTAATCTTCGTGATACAGTAAGTAAATCAGTTTTATAGTGTGCAAACTTCTTTTGTATAGTAAGTGGTTCATCTCAAAATTTTTGGATTGCGTCTTTGACCTGGATCAGTGTCACATTTGTTATACTACCTACCGGATATCTTACTGGAATTCATTTTTGTAATTTTATTTTGCATTTTCTTTTTCGTCTTTTATCAGCATTTGGAAGGTGCAAAACTAGATGGTGCTAACTTGCTGGGAGCAATCAGGTGATGATGGGGGCAGCCAAAGTTGTATGTATAAACATACTCAGTACATAAAGAGTTACTATCATCTATGTTTACCCATTTTCATTTTCATTCATTGTCTATCTTGTGTTCATGTATTATGAAAATAGCATGCAAATTGTGGAAAGCTTATGCTATTATCGATTCGGGGTTTCATGAGTTGCCTTGTAAAGATTATTGGACCCATAGCTATCATATTTGTTATTTGCTACTAGTTTGAATCTAAATCACCATTTCAGTTGAGTTAGGGAAATCTAGGACCAAACGGGATAATCTCACCGTAAAATAAAAGATTCCGGACATGATTTAACCCATTTCCGAGTTGTGAATATCTATATAGGAAAACAAGGTCTTCATAGGCCTTGTCCAGCGAGAAATATGGGAGCAAAGTGATGCCTTTGCTTTTAGTTTCTTATCTTCATAGCAAGGATTATTGGAAATCAATGATATTTTCCAATCCTTCCTTGGTTGAGGTAGTGACAGAGCATCCAAACACATTCCTTGATTCTATACCATGTTGAGGATCATATTTTCTCTTTCTTGAGGAAGTACTGGCCATGCTCTAGGAAACAGAATGAATGAATGCATCAATTTTTTTTTTTTTGAACTTTACCAATGGAGTCATGAGATTTTTATGGCACTTGACTTGGATGCATTAAAGAAAATGGAAGGGTGTGTCCATCTCAGCCACAAACTCTACATTTTAAATTTTTTAATCTTTAGATTTTTGGTCGTTGCCTGCTGAATGATTCTCTTTTCGTTGGGACCATTATTATTATTATTATTATTATTATTATTATTATTATTATTATTATTATTATTATTATACTTTTGGGTTGCAAATCTGGATCTAAAAATTGACGGTGGGGTGTTCGTCGGTAAAAAAGATTGAAAAGATAATAAATGGTCGGTTGCATTTCAACCGAGGAAATTAAAGATAGGTGGCGAAATTTACGGTGATATTATTACTATTATATATTTTAGGTTAAAGGTTAAAAAATTCGAATAATAAAATTTAATAATTATCTAAATTTTTATTATTTTATTTAAATTAATTAATTTTTAAAATATTTATTTTTATTAATCATTAATATTTATTTTCATTTTATCAAATGCTTAATTGAATTTAAAATAGTTACAAGTTCTTACTTGAGTGAAAATATATATTTAATGATTTAATAGATTCAAATTTAAAAATTTAAGATTTAATTATAATAGATATTAAAAATTTAAATAATTATTAAATTTTTATACGAAAGTTTTACTCTTCTATCATTATTTTACTCCATGATTAATGGTATGTTGAGAGACAGGCAGCTATGAAACTTTGTAATTATTTAATGTTATTTTTTCTGTTACGAACTATTTAAAGGTATTGTTATGACTATTTAACCCTCATTTAATTTTAATTTTATTGGGATAAAGTATAAATTTGTAACGAGTAGTCTGAAATTGAGGTAGGGTATAATTAAAAATGTTATCTATTTTACATTTTTGGAATAATTTTTTTTATAAATACTGTTATTTGATTTGAACATTAAACTCAATCAAACACTTTAATAGAAATATATATGTATAAATTTATTTTATTTGAGTTAAAAGTAGATAAATTTTTTTCTAATTTCATAAATTTTATTTTTTTAAATAACGAATTTAATCAATAATCAAATTAAAAACATTTAATATCTAACCGTGGAATATTTTCTTACCGATGACGTGTTCACTAGTATGCTCATAAATCTATCATAACATTCTTCCTTTTGGTAATTTCTTGATTTTTTGTTCAATTGTTAGTATTATTTGAATATATTTTGAATTTTCCTTATTTCCTATTCATGACATAAAATCAAAAGAAATTAAAAATAGATTGCACAAAATTAAATAAAATAAACCACTTTGTTCCAAATGCTTTGCAAAAGAGAGACACGTGGAAACAAAAATGGATTCCCTCTAAAATGTTCCCGGCCCAATTTTCTGTCGGCAAGCAAGTATTGATATCCACGTGTCATTACAAGAGGCAAAGGACGCTCGTTCTTTCGCAAAGAAAGTAACACGTGGGCCCATAATAGATGATTTTTTGACTCGGGTGGGACCCAAGATGAAGATTTATGGTCGGCTGATAACACAACGCTACGTGTCCGATCCACTTGAATTGCTCTCAAAATCCGTTGATCAAGATGTATCCATGCCCATATCCACAAAACATTTTTACATTACATATACCGCAAATTTTACAAGGTAGAATTCGTTTCAAAATTATTTATTAGAGAGGAGTGATTCATTTGTATTAACGTAAGAATTTTGCGTATTTTTATATTAAAATTAAAATTAAAATTATAATATTTATATTTAATAATTTTGATTTAAAGATAAAAATATGAAAATTTATATTAATGTAAGTAAATTTTTCTTTTGGATATATAATTTCAAATATATATGTTTATAATGAGAGTTCATTTAAACGATGATAAGATTAATTTTAATGATATTGAAAATAGTGATAATAGTAAAATTAAAAGTAATAGTAAAATTATATATTTGAATTTTTTTAAAAATTTTTATTTTTAAGTTATAATTATAATCAATTAAATAATAAATTTATTATAGAATAATCAAATTACCATCCTTAAATAATTAATTAACAAATTAAAATATAATTAAACAATCAAAATAAAATATGATGAGACATAAATTTAAGATCTCAAATTTTTTTAAGATTTCTTATTTATCATTAAACCAAAATCTCATTAACAAATATATTTGATATAAATACAATGACAACAGATAGATTAAATATAATAATTAACTGTTCAATCAAACTTAATTAATTATTATGTTTAAAAATGATATAATCGAATGCTTGATAAAAATAATCAAATATCATAATAAAAAAATATTTTATTTTTCTATAAAAAGAATCTTTTGTTTTAATTTTGTATTAAAAAATTGAATACTTTCTTAATTTCATCCCTTAAAAAAAAAAAAGTTAAAATTACAGTAGTGATGGAACGTGGAAACACGTCGTTAACACGTAGTGAGGGCAGTAAAGTAATTTCAACAATAGACGCTGATAATCTTCAATTCCGGGTCCACCCATCCTTAAAATGCCCATAAATAGCTCCCAAGATCTTCACAGTTTTCTCATCCCAATCTAAAAGAAAAATCAGAAAGAATCAAGAAAAGAAGAAAAGAGATCCGAAAAAAATGTCAGGAATTATGCACAAGATTGAGGCAACCCTACACATGGGAGGGCACAAGAAAGAGGAAGAGAAGCACAAGGGAGAAGGTCACCATGGACATGAGGAGCACAAGGGAGAAGGTCACCATGGACATGAGGAGCACAAGGGAGAGGCTCACCATGGGGAGAAGCACAAGGAAGAGCACAAGGAAGGGATAATGGACAAGATCAAGGACAAGATCCATGGTGAAGGTGGTGAGCATGGTCATGATGGGGAGAAGAAGAAAAAGAAGAAAGAGAAGAAGAAGCATGAGGATGGTCATGAGAGTAGCAGTAGCAGTGACAGTGATTAGATCAACCATCATCACCATATATCTTCATGCATCATCTCTCTTATATTGAGTAAAACTCATTTTTCTTTTTCATTAAATTATATGCATAAATCTAATGCTATTATTATGTAATTAAAACAAAAAAAAAAATTTATTCCATTCTCTTTGTGGGTCATTTACTCATTTTATTTCTTTTTTGTGTTGCAGGTGTATGGGATGAATATGATCAAAGCTTGTCTAAGTATTTGTGTTTTTATGAATTATAGCATAAAAAAAATCATGAAAATATAAAAAAAAAAATGAAAGTCTTGTTTGCTGTTTGCAATTACTATAGTGTGGAATGTATTTAGGCAGGCTGTGAATGAGATATATGAAAATAAGATGTTTACTTTTATAAAGATAGCATAAAATTCCCTCTTTAACTTCCTTTTTTTTTTCTTAATTTGTTTCATTTCGGAAAGAGAAAAGAGATTGTTTCGTCTTTTTCAATCAAGATGGTTTCGAGGAAAAGAGGAAATTATATCATATATGTACATAATTTGTCAATATCAAAGGTAATTTTCTGTTAAAATAAAAAAAATCAAATAGTTTTTTTATAAACTAAATGCTAATTCGTTTAAAAAGTAGTAGAGTTTTAAGTTTTCTTATTCCCGAAGTTAAGGGAAAAAAAAGTTGGTGCCCGCCTTAAACTTTTTGTTGGATAGGGACTCGGGAACAATATTCAAAGTCACCTTATGAATGTCGCCTTCATTATTTATGCTAACGTCTTTGGAATTGGATTCCAAAACACTGTGAAATAACATTTCATGAAATGGACCTTTTTAGTTAACAGGCCTAATTAATTAGGAGAAATCAAAATTTTATCATTGTGTAATCCAAGCCCAATAAGCTTTTACATGTGATTTATTAAATTTTTAATTTTAGTGATTAAAATTTAATATCCAACAATCTTAATAATTAAGCAAAAATTTAAAAAAAAATTTTTTTTTCTATGAACAAAATAATTATGATAAAGAATGAATTTTGGAGTCTGAGTGTATTATCACTTTTTAAAGTTATTGTATATAATAACATATTTACTCGACATATCAAAAATCATTAATAAATTTATAATTATTTCATTTAATATAAAATTATTACCGTAAATAATATATTACTTTAAATAATATTTAAAAATAATCGTCAGTAAAACCCATAAAAAAATAGAATTGATATAAGATACTGAAAATTTTATGCTTGGGCTCAGAGGCCAAGCTCCATCCAGTTCGTGTGCATTCTGCCGTTAGTCCGTTACTAAGAACATGCTCACACTTTATATGGGTCGAAATTTTTATTTGTATTTAATAATATTTAATTAAATTAAATTTGTAAGTATAATTTTATTTATAATTTTTGAATAAAAGTAATAATTAGTGAAAATATATTAATTAATTTATGAGTAATATATACATTTTATTCTAATAATTTATATAATAAATTCAAATATAAATCTATTATTTCAAATTTATTTTTTAAACATCATTAAAATATTAAATAAATAATTTTAAAAAATAAAAATAAAAATAAAATGCTCAAGCAAAAAATAAAAATAAAAAAAGATATCACGTGGACACCTCCAAAGAATGGAATAGACTAAGGAGGGACGGGTTTATTCATCCCTGTTTCAACTCAATATCAAATTATTATTTTTATATCTAATTTCAACTCAACATATATATATATATATATATATATATCCATCCTGTGTACCGTCTTACTAACCAAAAATCAATTTAATATAACATTCATGAAATATAATATTTTAATATAAATTACATTATAATTATATATAAATATAATATTTTATTAAATAAATGTATTAAATGATAATTTTATTAATATAATATTTATAAATCAAATTTAAACAAATAAATAAGTATATATATACCCTGAGACAAGATGAAAAAAAATATCCTGAACCCACCTCCGACCTGACCTCCATCTTAAAAAAAAAAAAAGCATCATACCTTGATCTAACTTCAATTTTAAAAAACTATCCTTATTGAATCAACGAATTGAAACCAATCAAATACATGTGGTTTTGACATCTCAATCTTCACTGACTTTAATTTTTTACAAAATTTATTTTATTTAAATGAAAAAGAAACTAAAATAACGAAAGGAGGGTAAAAAAATCAAATAACGTGCCACATAAACATTTTTATTGCCAATTTATTTTTTACAAGTAATTTAAATTTTAAATCTTGATATCATCTTTTACAAGTGATTATACAAATCAATTAAATTAAATTCAAGTTTAAATCTTAAAATTTCTTTAAAGAAAAAAAAAGTATAGCAATTGACAATTTCTAATCTTTCATCTTCTTTTAAAAAAAAAAAGTATAGTATGCTGTAAATTGATGCATGAAAAAAAAAAAGAAAGTTGGAGATCGGCTTAATTTAACAATTACAAATGTTCTGACTTAATTTCTATTCTTGCAAGCAATTGTACAAAATATATAGGTTTTATTCTAAATGCATTATGTGCGTCACTAAGATGTGCCATTAGCAACAAATAAAAAAAATAAGAAAGATATTCAATAATGAGTATTTTAAAAAATTTTGGATGATGAATTTTTAATTTAAAAAATTTTAAATATTGAATTACTTATATAAAATTGTTTCATATGTTACTAAAAATTAAATGTTTAGATTTTTTTATTAATTTTTATAAAAATAAATAAAATTTTATAATTAGTATAAAAGTTGAAAAGAGAAGAATAAATAATTAAAAATTAAGGAAACAATATAAGTTTAATGCAATAAAATACTATTTATTTAAATAAAATTGACTTAATATTACATTAAGTAGCTAAAAGCTACTTAGTATTTTTCAACCCTTTTTATTGAAAATTTTCTAAATGGTTTGAGAAAATGATTAATCAAACACAATCAATAAATAAAAAAATTAAAATTTTTAATTTTTAATAATATTATTTTTGTTGTATTTAGTTTGTTGTACACAGAATGCATTCGTCTTAGCATTTGCAAGAATATTAAACAGTGAAGATACTTAAATATATAATACAATTCATTGTCCATTTATCATTGTGCAAAACATATATATTTATGAATGAAAGTGAACTTTCTCATACTTTTTTCCTTAAAATAATTATTTAAAAAATAATTAATGAAAGAAATTAAGAAGAAGGCTCAAATCGCTGCATCTACATGTTTATGTGGCCCTTGGCTTTTTTATAGTATTCAAAGACCAAAGATTGTAAACATCGAATAAGAAACTATAGTTTTTTGTAGTTTACAATATTTGCAGTATTTTTAGTAACATTTTGAATGTTATTTCTTATGAAAACCCTTGTTGTCCTCATCAAATCAAACCTGATTGATATATATATATATATATATATATATATATTTATTTATATTTATATTTATATAAAATTGCCACCCACAGATTCCCATTTCATTCCAAGAAAGTAATTTGGAATTTACTTTGGTTCACTAATTATATTTTTTGGTGAATGTTAAATAGACAAAGCAATATAATATTAATTAATAAGTTTAAAGCATATTTCACCATCAAATTAATTCTTTTTTTTTTTCATTTGAATGTGGCATAGACAAAGGCATATATTAAATAATTATAATAAAAAATATTATAATTTGGAAAAAAAATTACAAATACTGAAATTTAAATTTTAAATCTACTGAATAATATTTTTTAAAAATGATTACATGAAATAATTGAATTAAATTTCGAGTTTGTTTAAAAATTATAATTTCTTTAATATTGCTTCCGAACAAATGTACGTATACAATATTTATAGATTCATAAATATGAGAAATGCTATTCATTTCATCTGAATTAATTTTTTGATGCATTTTTTAAATGTACACACTCTAAAAAATTCATACAAGTTAGTTCCTATTTAGAAGCAATGTTAGCTATTAACATATATGCATTTTTTCCTTAATGTCTTGTTATTGTCCATGATTTCGTTTCCATTTTCTCCACCAGAAATCAAGCATTTTGGTACTTATGCTGAATATTTCTTACAAAGACTCCCATTGAAGAAGTTAAAAACATTGCAACCCAAAATCTGATTTAGAATATTGCTTTGTAATTCTTAATAAACAAATGCACTCACTGTTACTCTCGGCAGATTCTCTTGCTATTTCTCCAGCCTTTGTCACTTTGCAGATAAAAAAGCATCAAGGACGCCATGATTGGAGAAAAAAAAAAGGGCTAGTTGTAATAGTTGCCCATGTATATTATATAGATAATGTTATGATTCAGGTTTCAATTCTTATATCAGATACAAATTAATTCAAGAGAAAATGTTTAAAAGAAGAAAGCATCAGTCACTAGTCATTATAATGCTCTGATTCAGGTGCATTTTATAATTGAATCCTAACGCGAGTATATTTTTATTAAAAATATCTATTTAACAAATATATCAAATTTTATTAAATTTTTTTAAAAATTTTATATATTTGATCTACGTGATAAAATCTTTTAATCAATTAATTTTAACTTTTATTTACTCATTTCTTATAAAAAAATTTACGAATTTCACTTATAAAACTTCGTATAAATTTTTTTCAATTTTTAAAGTGATGAAAGTAAAAGAGACTTCACAATGGGGTAAAAGGCATAGAAATTTGATCCAAGTTAACACAGATTAGAAATGGAAATGTGTTCTTTTTCTCATCCAAATTCATGAGAGGCAGCTAATGAAGCCAACCTATGCCACATTGCAGTCATAGAATTGGTCATAGTGTTTGATACGTCCAATGTTTTTTTGGGAAACATTCAGAGCCAATCAACTTGTAGTGACCTTTCAGGGAATAGAATTCACAATCCAAATGTTGTGTTAACATGGAAAGTAAGATTAAAAGGGTAAGATTATGCTGCAGCCTGACCACAAATTCTCTCACCTAGCAAACAATGTTGGAATTAATCTTAAACAGAGACACAGCTCATTAGTTTGAAGTCCTTAATTTAAGATTTGACATTTCCTAACATAAAAATACACAAATACTCAGAATACCTAGGGTAATCAAAAATCGATTTCAACTAATTGAATTTGAGCAAGTCAATTTAATTTTGGTAACTATTAATTAAATAAAGCTGTTTAATTAGTTAATTTGATCAATTTTTTGTTTTTAAAATTAATAATCGAACTCTTCGGATTAATTAATTTTTCATAGATTTTTAAATATATTATTTATAATATTAATATATATAAATATTTTTTATATTTTTAAGATTGAAAAATATAATATTGTGGTAAAATCAAGGTGAGTTTTATTAGACGAAAATTATTATAAAATTATTGTTTAAAATTGATAGTAAAAGAATGGTAAAAAAAATTGATTTTTTGACCAAACCTATCAACTTATGTTGGTTTGATTATTAAAAATAAATCGATCAATTTTGATTTTTTTTAAGAGAAATTAATTAATTTGATTTTTTATTCTTCAAAAATAAACTAATTGAATTAATTGATTGCTCACCTCTACCATAGCATTGGATGAACGAAAAGATTACTTAAATACCTAGATTTTAGGATATTTCATATTACACTTTTCAATAAGGGTACTAAACAGTATAGTAGAGTCGTTATGTACGACAGAAATCCTCCATGGGAGAAGTAGGACAATTGGTTACAATCTATTTCCATTTTGTTTAGAGCAAAAAAGTGGTGTAATTCACTTATTGTTAAGGAAATTTGGAAGATTTCTCAAATTAAACAATGACCTTGTTCTCTCATTAAAATATATATATATATATGTTCTCTTAATTAGAGTATATTATATTGTTTTTACTTAGTTACTCTATCAGCCTCCCCTACAATGATTCCCTGTGTGTAATCTAATTTAAAAATGATGCTTTGGAACAATCTCTATTCAAGCAATGCTTGTTTGAATAAAATATAGCAGAGATGAAAGAGACTTTTTGAAACATAACTCCCTTTTTCTTTAACTTATACAACTGTGACTTAGCAGTTACACAGGCAGGACGCCGAATAGAACAAGTCTTCCATTGTTTTTAACACCACCACTTGGCAATCTCTCATTAGAGCCGGCCATTTTTCTCCTCCCCTTTAAGTACTACAACATAGCCTTGTTCCTCACTTCATGATCTCTTCATCAGATTATGCTTCTTTGGGTTTTGATCTTCCCCCAAAACCCACCAAGAAAAACTGGTAATCTGATTTGAAGTATAGAAAGATTGAAAGAAGATAATAGTTTAACGTACCTTGGCTTGCTACAAAAGATATGGACAGGCTTATTATTTTGGAGCCATCAAGTCTTGTTGCTGTCAGGATTGAGCCAGGGCAGAAATGTTATGGAGAGCTTACTCTGCGCAATGTTATGTATACCATGCCGGTTGCATTTAGGCTCCAGCCAATGAACAAGGGCCGGTATACTGTCAAGCCTCAATCAGGAATCATAGCGCCACTTGGGACACTAACTGCGGAGATTGTGTATCATCTACCTTCAGGTTCATTTCTTCCGGACTCGTTTCCTCTCTGTGATGATTCTTTCCTTCTGCATAGTGTGGTGGTTCCTGGTGCAGCAACCAAAGATTCAACATCAAGTTTCGATGCAGTTCCTAATGACTGGTTTACAACAAAGAAGAAGCAGGTGTTTATTGACAGTTGTATCAAGATCATGTTTGTTGGTTCACCTGTTTTGGTCCAACTTGTGATGGATGGTTCTATGGATGAAATCAGAGAAGTATTAGAGCGTAGCGACCCAGCATGGAATCCTACGGATTCAGTTGATTCACATGGACAATCCCTGCTCCATATTGCCATAGCTCAAAGCAGACCTGATTTTGTCCAATTACTGCTTGAATTTGAGCCTGATGTAGAGTTTCAAAGCCGGTCAGGTTCTACCCCCCTTGAGGCTGCTGCAGGGTGTGGTGAAGAATTGATTGTTGAACTTCTACTGGCACATAAGGCCTGCACAGAGCGATCGGAGTCCTCCAGTTGGGGTCCAATTCATCTGGCAGCAATTGGTGGCCATATAGAGGTACTCAGACTTCTTCTGCTCAAAGGGGCCAATGTTGATGCCCTCACAAAGGATGGCAACACTGCCTTACACCTCGCAGTTGAGAACAGAAGAAAAGATTGTACGCGTCTGCTATTAGCTAATGGTGCCAAACCTGATGTTCGCAATACCAGAGATGGTGACACACCCTTACATGTTGCAGCAGGATCAGGCGATGAGAAGATGGTGAAGTTGTTACTTCAAAAGGGAGCAAACAAAGATATCCGGAACAAGACAGGTAAGATTGCCTATGATGTTGCAGCTGAGTATGGTCACATGCGCCTATTTGATGCACTCAAGCTTGGTGACAGCTTGTGTTTAGCTGCTCGAAAAGGTGAAGTGAGAACCATCCAGAGGCTGATTGAAAATGGTGCAGTGATCAACGCAAGAGATCAACATGGATGGACAGCTTTACATAGAGCCTCGTTCAAAGGCAAAATTGATGCTGTAAGGATGCTGATCGATAAAGGAATCGATGTTGATTCAAAAGATGAAGATGGATACACAGCTTTGCATTGTGCTGTGGAATCAGGCCATACAGAAGTGGTAGAATTGTTAATAAAGAAGGGAGCAGATGTGGAAGCAAGGACTAACAAAGGTATTACAGCCCTTCAAATTGCAGATTCATTACACTATGCAGGCATTAGCAGGATACTAGTTCATGGCGGTGCAACAAAAGATGGTATGCCACAAGTTGCTGCTATGCCAGTTTCGATTCCATTTGGAAATGGAAAAATGGGGAAAGAGATTGAAACTAAGGCAGCACCATTGAAGAGGAGACCCTCGAGGACAAGAGCCTTGCGCGGTAGCTTTGACAGATCGCTACCATTGGCAGTGATATAGGTAGCTTGGTGGATAAATATATCAGTTTTTTGCTTCCTCACAATCTTAGAGAGCTTAAATTGATTCCTTTGGTTTCGAGGTATATAAATTTGAGGAAGAAGTTTCAGACTCATTAATCACAAATGTTCATTTCATAACCTGATTACAATATCATTGTATGTTTGCAAAAGAAAATCAAGTGTAATTGTTGGCAAAATATGCTTGTACAATACTAGAATGCTGTGCAGTGGCCTTGAAAGATGTATTATTTTGATGAGGGCAAAAGGTGTATCTAAAATTCATGGTGTAAGCTCAAGCAATAAAATTGCATTTTTGGGATCCAAAGGATTAAAACTTAGTGAAAATGCATCATTTTGTATACAAACATATATATATATATATATATTTATATATATATATATGTCTCCAAGCATTTGACCTAATGGCTAAAAGCGTTTAAGGAGACATCAAAGGTCTAATTTTGAGCCAAGTCTCTTCCTTATCCTTTACTTGTACTAGGATTTTGTCCTCATAATATAATAAAAAAAAAAACAAAACATATATATATTTATGAAGGAGATTATAAGAAGAAGTTATTGTAATTATTGGGATTTAAACTTTAAATCTATTAAATATCATTTTTTTATCGCATAAATTAATTGAATTAAATCATGATTCATCTTATAAAATCTTTTGCCAATGTGCATAGTTACTGAAATTTCAGACGTTGTGACTGCATCCCCTAAACCCATCATCAGTTAAACAATTTAATTTAATTTATTTTCTAATACAATGGTTTTTGTCTGACCATTTCATTTTTTTTTTCAATCTTAATTCATGAAAAGTACATTCTAGATAAACAATTCTCCATTATGTTTTGTCAAAATAGAAAAAAAAAAGTTTTCAAACAACAATTAGTACGCAACTCGCGGCAAAAAACGGTCATTTTATAATAATTAACCTATGTTAGATTATTTTAAAGATGTATATATTTATAATAATTGTGTTATTCATTGTTATTGTCAGTTGCCATCGACAAAGACTTAATTATCAATTATTCTTCATGTCATGGTTAACATTTTCAACAAGAAAAATGTGTTGTATTTAACAAACTTTGTTGAACTTATTTGTGATTGTCAAACAATATTTCTTCTTGATTTCTTGTTAATTTAGTATATTCTCTTCGTTATAATCAATAGAATCAAATGGACATGCCAACAAAACGACAGAACTTTACCCCATATTTCCAAAAACAATTTGTTGGAATCACAAAATTCAATGATTCCTTCGAATTACGTAACGAATCATGCAACCGAAATAAAAATTTTTTTTTAAAAACAATCAAAACATCATACAAGAAATTTTTTATTAATATGATAAACTATCAATTACCATACTCAATTGATAATTTATCGAGGCTGTCACACAAGCATTCTTTGTAATCCTTTGGCTCCACTCTTAAACCCTAAAGAAAATAACATGTTTATAATAAATCTTTAAAACCCTAGCTAAAAAGATCCACCAATAAAACCCTAGATAATGATTCAGTTCGATTTGGATTTGGTTTAGTTTTTTTTTAATATTGTATAATATTATGAAAATTTAAAATCTTATTCGAATAAAAATTAAACTTTTATTTTATTCGAATCGAATTTTATCAGTTTGATTTGGTTACTGATTTTTTATTTTTTATTTTTATATATTATTTTAATATAAAATTTTAATATATTTAAATAGATTTTGATATAAAATTATTATTTTTATTTTATAAAAATGTAAAATATATATAATTCAGTTCAATTAGATTTTTTTTTATTTTTTATTTCTTAATTCAAAATTCAATCTGAACTTAATATATATATATATATATTTAATATCTAAATTTGATTCAAACTAAATAAAAAATAATAATTCAAAATAAACTGAACATTATAATTTTAAATTAATTTTTTGATTTTTTGATTTTTTTTCTCCCATGTGAGGTCATTGCTAGAAGTCAAAAGAAGAAAAGAAAACCTGCTCAAATTAATATAGCTTTTTAATTGCATGCAACTTTTATTTTAATGGTCTAGTCTATGCATCAATGACGAACACTTTTTTTTGTTTAAGTTGACTTAATTACCAACTAATAATATAATGGGTGATGCTATTTAGTTTGAAAAATAATGATCCGTATGAATGTGAAGAGATAAAAATAATAATAGTATGAGAAGAAAATAATATAATGGTTTGATCATTTCTAGCTGGCCATGTTGATCCGAAACACAATTGATTGTTTTCGTGGTTTTGTTTGTTAATTTTGGCACCCATAGGTGATCCCAACTCTTTTAAATGATATGTTCCATTTGTTTTGCAAAAAATATTTATGTTTTTTGAATTGAAAGAAAGTTTTTATTATTTGGATGAGTTAATGAAAAATATTTTTTTATTTGATTGGTTTTTAGAAAATTTTGTTTTTTTTAAATAATATTAATATAATTATTAAAATATATTCAAGTTATTTATTATTAAAATTATTAAAATTAAAAAATAATTAAATTTTAATAATATTAACTATTTATTATTCTTTATATTCTTTATTAATTTATTAATATATTATTATTTATAAGTAAAATTATATTTAAAAATATTGATAAATAGTTTTACTCGTAGAAAATTTTTTTTGAATAATACTTTTTCTTTTCTAAATTTGTAAGATAATTTCAAAACAATAAATTTAGTTTTTATTTACCAACTAATTTTTTACTTAACAAATATTTAAAAATGTGAAAATTATCTTTCGAAAGTTATTTTCCATAAAACAAATAGAGCTATAATTAAAAATAAATTTTTATCGTATCATTTTAGTGATTTAAAATTTAATTATTAAAAATTTTAAGGGTTTAATTTCATAACAATATAATAATGTGATGAAAATTTTTTTTGTCGATTATATAAATGAATTGTAAATTAATTATGATCATCTTTATCGTATAAATATAGTATTCATCTTTGTCAGCAATTAATGCATAAGGAGTGAAATTAAGTATTTTTTTAAGAAATTAATTACTTTTAAAATATTTTTTTCATATTTCATTCTTCAAAAAATTTCACCAACCATTGATATAACATATTATCTATAATTATTACATTATAATTAATCAATTATAATTTTAAATAATATAAAATTTACATTTAAAAATCACGAATCTTTATATAATTTTTAATGTATAAATAATTATAAAATTATAATCAACAGAATTCTAAGTAAAATGCACCCGATTTCGCGATGCCATTTGCATTTGAATTAGACGACGAAAAGGGTCTGTTTTTGGAGAGAGCAAAGCAAACAAAAATGGGCTAGCCCATTGGGAAGTCCAGGCTCAGGAAGGACAATAACATGTGTTCATAATGGGGAGCCCAGTTGCACTTCCCATATTCTCTCAACTTAATAGATGAGTGCTACCCATTTTGCGCAAAAATTTTTATTTCTTTTTAAATTTAATATTTAAATTTGTCTTAATGCTATAAGAAATATTAATTTAAGGCTTTTTGAATTTTAATTTAAAATTTATTTTATATTATTGACATTCAAATGCTTTGAAGGTCGAAAAAAAAGGTAAAAATTATTGAAAGTAAGATTTGTAGTAATATATATATATATATATATATATGTATAAACTTTTTGAACACGTCTTGAAAAAAAAAAAAAAACATATATTTTAATTTCAAAGGAAAGAGGCAAAATGCTAACAATTATTAATAATAAAAACCATTCTTAAAAGCAATATACTCAAGTTACACCTAGAGATGGCATCGGGTCGGGTTCGGGATGAGTTTTGCTCGCCCCGAATCCGACTCGATTTTATGATTTATTAAACTCGAATTCGATCTTACCTGATTTTTTTTATATTCGAATTCGACTCGATCCGATAATACATAAATTGTACTCGATTCAACTCGAAATTAATAAAATATTATTTTTTAAATATAAATATTTAAAAATATAATTATATAAATATATATAATTAAATAATTAATTAAAAAATAATTTTTTATATAATGTAGGGTCGAATCGAGTCGGGTTTTAGGCATACTCGAACCCGATCCGACCTCGATTGTTTCTTAATTATACTCGACCCGACCCTAAACTCGAAATTCAAAAAAAAATTCGATCTCATAAGATCGGATAGGACCGAAACCTATCGGAGAGGGATTTAATTATCGTCCCTAGTTACATTCGACCATCAAACAAGCAAAAATCCACCAAATTTATTAATAAAAGTATTAATTTTTTAATTTTTTATTAAGATTTAATTTTTAGCAATTTCATATATATAAAAAATAAAAAATATTAGAGAAATTTTTTTCACTTTTTTTTAACTAATTATAAAAAGTAAAAAAAAAAAGAAAAAAAATATGTTTTAGTCCTTTTTTATAATGAAAAGTCAAAATTAAGGTGGCGGATTCGGATGGGTTAGGAACACGTAACAATCAGCAGTTGGTGGTGAGAGACGCCTGTCCAGGCATAGCTCGCCATCCACGCAAAAGGCTTTCAACTATATTGGGGTTTGGTAGTTTTTTCTTTTTTTTTTTTTTAATGGAAGAAAAAAGAAAATCTTGGTTTAAACAAACTCACCAATAATTAAATATTATGCATTATATAAAATATAAAAATTTATGTATTTATATTATGTTTTATACAAAAATTATGTATCATAATATATATTAATATAAAAATATAATTTTTTATTTTGTTAAATATATATAAATTTAAATTGTATCACTTTCATATTTTTATTTTTATATTATATTTATATTTTATTATATTATATTTTAAATTATCAAATTTATTGATAACCTAAGAAATTGGGAATATCCTTTCATTTTTAACCAATCTCCTAACTTATGGCTTACACCATAAGAAAAACAAGGTTGTTTTTTTGCTAACAATTGCTTGTTCAGTGCCAAATAGTCTCTATTTGATAACTAAATATTGGTCAAAGGCAATTGGATTAGAAATGTGTCAAAGCTCTTTGTGTTTTTTTTTTTTTTTTATATATATATTTTCTTTGATTGTAACAAGAATTTAAGGTCAATCCTACTTTTAACAATAATGTAGCTTTGGAATTTTAGCATAACTAGAATTGAAAATTTAAGTGAATCTCTTATTCGTCATTTAAGCAATTGTTAAGGTCAATTTTGTTGTTTTATTAGGTAAATTGAGCAGATGATTAAGGTGGATTGCGACAACTTAAGTTGAAATCAAAATTTAGTTGAATCATACTTCCTAAAACTAATAATTTAGGTTAATTTTTTTTTATATATAGGAAAGAGAATTCCCGTTACACTTCTAACTTAAGTTTTTTATGCAAATCATATCTGACTCTTATCACGTGAATAGACCTAGTAATTTATGTTTTCATGTTGTATTTCATATCGTATTTAACATATAAACGATACGAATTATTAAAATATGAATATGATATGAATTATAAAATATATTTAAATTTTAAACATAAATATTACATATTTATTATACATATTATATGAGACATGACACGATTAATATGTGTACAATTAATTTATGTAAACACGATATAAATAAACATTAATAATATAGATATAAACGAATGGATATAATTAATACAAATATATACAAATAGATATGACTAAAATGAATTTATACAAAAAGATAACTAAAATAATAAATAATTATAAATTATCTATCATTTATAGCTTAATAAACTTGGCATATTAATAATATAAAAAAGTATTTACATATTAAAATAATAAAAAAATTTAATACATCTTTAATATGTATTTAATATATATATATATTTAAATTTTAATACATATTATATAACTATATTAATTTTTAATATCAATTCAAAATGATAAACTATTAAAGATTAATATTAATATTAATATTATTAATATAAAAAATAATTTTATAATAATTATTAAATAAGTATCATAATTAAATATTTAAAATAATTTTTATATGATATTAAATAACTAATTAAGTATCATAATTAAAAATTTAAAAATTAAAATAATCTTTATATATTTATATTAAATTAAATTAAATACAAAAAAATATGTTAAGCGTAACAAAATTAAATTAAACGTATTATTCGTATCGTATTATATGTTTAAACATGTCTATACATATAATACATGAATTATATTGTATCGTAATTTATATCGACACGAATAAATATGAAATACATTTTTTAAAATACATATATAATTTTTTTCATGTTATATCATCTTATCGTGTCTGAAATTACTAAAACTATACTTAAAATATGCTTAAGTGACAACTCAAGTCAATCTTAATTTAAAAAATAATGTGGCTTTATAACTTTAGCATAATTTAAATTGGAATATCAAGGATTATCTATTTCTGACCTAAAATGATTTATAAAATTATGTTAAACCTTGTTATCTTCACTTTCTAATGCTAATGTGACACCATTCATTTAAATATCGACAAAGATTTTTATTTTTTGGTTTGGAATAATGAGAGTCATTCATTAGTCATGATAAAATTTTATGAATTTTTAATAAAAAAAGTGGTAATTTAAAAATAAAAAAAATTTATCGATATTAAGATTTAAATGTTAAACTTGTTGAATATTAATTTTTTATAAATAATTATATGAATTAATAAAATTAAACTCAAAATTTTATTATATTAATAAAAAAATTATATCTATATATATTATTTAAATTTCAACATACATTTAATGTGTAAAAACAAAATAAATATATATTATTAATTTATAATGAATAAACATTTTATCCATTAAAAAGTCTAATGTTTTTGAGGGGACAATTTAAAAATCAAAGTTTAGGTCTTTACCTTGAAAATATTTTGTGCGTTTAAATTTTGAGATAAAATTTATAGAATAATAAAAAAAAAGACAGCGTTTTTTCCTATCAAAATTTTGCGGTTGAAAAACAGTATAACAATTCAGAGGATCAAGTATTCAAGATTATATATAAATTAAAAATCAAAGCCTCTTGAATCTAGTAAGATAATTTCTATCTCAAAAATTTTGAAACATAAATCATTTATATTATGCATATGCTCTAAAATTGTACTTGCTTGAAGATTTGCCCATCATTTTCATTCTCCCGTTTTCAATTACATGACAGAAACTGAGAGAGAGAGAGAGATCTACAATTATTTCCGAACTCGGCAACTTGTCCAATGCTTGCCTTCTTACTTCTGACAAACAAAAATTTAGTGTTCTGATATGGCAGAAAGTTTGAGAGGAGAGAGTGGTCCCCACGACACATTAGAAAGAGCGTGGGACTTCTGCGGTAGAATGTTTTTGCCTTTTGTCAAGTTGCCAGTTGTACGGTGGGATCCGTGGTGTACCACCGACACCGGCAGTAGGACGTGCCACACCCTGTCCACCGCACTTTCCCATTGAAATATTTTACATCTGAGCTCTTTTTGCTTTTCATTCGATTTGAGCTCTTCACCGACGCACCCCCGCCCATAATCGAACCCACGGGCGGGTGTAGATTTTTTTTGTTGTTTGGGATCCCATGTGCGGTAATAATTTTAGATCAAGATAATTTTAAATCAAATCCAATCAAATGTGTAAGAGAATAAACTCTTTTTAATTTATTTTTTTATTTATAATACTTAAAACTAAAATTTTAATTTAAAAAATTAAAATTTTTATTACTTAAATCAACAAATGTTTATATACACGAGTGTAAATTACATCTCAAATTCAGGCAATATTCCAAAAATCAAACACCCCCATCCAAATGCTCCTCGGTAATAATTATTTATTTTTACTTCTATTTTTTTCATTTTTTTATATATATAAGGTAATTTTTATTTAAAATATTTAAAATTTAATAATAATTAAAGGGATGAAGTTTTAATTTAACAAGAATATGGATCAAATATATTTTAAAAAATACATTTTTATTTGTTGTCAATAACCTACAGTGAATTTCTATACCTATTTGGAGAAAAGGAAAAAAAAATCTATATATTGGTAGTTTGTTTATATGTTTAAATAATTTTTTATATATAATATTTGATTATTATTGTAATTTTTTATATTATTAATTTTATAAAAAAGGACAAATATACATAAATATAGCTCAAGTAATTAAGTTAAAATGTTCAAAATTGTATAAACATTTTAAATTTTAGCTATAATGCTCTAATCTTATGTCGTAGAAAGTCCAATTAGTAATTTCATTTTTAAATTAGTATATAAACTTCAGTTTACGTTAAGCAATGACTAATTAGAACTTAAAATATAATAATTTGATGAGTTTCAATATTTTTTAGTTTTAAATAGTAAAAAAACAAAAGTTTTAGAACAATGTTTGGTTCAAGGGACTTCTATTTTTTAAATATATAAATGATTTAAAACCTTAATTTATGAAAAAATAAATAAATATTCATAAGCACAGTCAAATAAGACAAGATGTGGAACCACAACTCACAAGCTGACAAACAAAGCAAAATATTTTAGTAAATAAATTTCCTATGCCCAAAGGATACCTCTTCTATCAAAGTGGAATATTCTTTGAATTTTTTTTTTTTATAAAGTCATTAAGGAGTATTATTTATAATTTTATTCACACAAATCTCAAAATATTTGTGAAAACATGTATCCATGTGTTGTCTTAGATATTTTCATTGTTCAATAATAAACAATTAGACCTAGTTTTGCGTTATAAACACAATTAGGGGTTAAGGAAAATTTTTTTGATGATATTATGATTCAATATTGAATTTTGCAATTGTACTTTAATTTTATTTAAAATTGTCATTGTACTTTCAATTTTGTTATTTATTTTTATAAAAATAACATAATTAAATTATTTTACAAAATATCTTATTAATGCAAATAATGAAATTTGTGATTGTGCAATAAATTTCATTAATTTTTAAATAAAAATATATAAATTGAAATATTTCATAAAATAATCTATTAATACAAATAGTAAAATTTCATTATTTTACGTTAAAAAATCAAAAAAATTAAAAATATAATGACAAAATTCAATATCAACTCATAACATAATTACAAATTTGACTTTAATCTCATAAAAAATTTTGTGAGCACAATTTTTTTATAAAAATAAATTGAAATTTGCATTTAAAATCAATCATAGTCCCAATTTTTTTTTATAATTTTCAATGATAATTTTAATGTCGAACCAATCTTAAAAGTTTAAATAAAATTTAGGTAGAGCAAATAATAATGTCGATAAATATTTTTTTTTTATATTTTTCTCATAAATTAAAAAAGTTGTTCATATCTTTGATAATCCCTATTGTAAAAGGAAAAAGGTAGTGTTTAGACTCTTTACAAATCATATGCAGAAAAATTTTATGGTTTTGGTATTTTTTTTAATCAAGTATTTTATTATATCCCTGTTCATTTTACTCCCACTTAGGAATGTAATTAAATCGAGTTGAGCTGACACAATGAGAAGTTTGAGCTCAAGCTCGATTCACAACTCGCTGTTTGATACTCGGTTCAAACTCGATTCGTGATCGAATTTGAGTTACTCGAGCTCGCTCGATTAAACTCGATTAATATGTAAAAATAAGCTCGATTCGTATACTCGATAAGAGTTCGATTATTTATGCTCGAGCTCGAACTCGAATTCGAAATAGTTTATTAATTAAAATAATAAAAATATATTTAAATATAAAAACTCGATTAAATTCATGAGCTACTTGAATCGGATATAAGAATATTCAAATTCGACTCGATCGATAAGTCGAGCTAATTGAACTCGACTCGATAATAATCGAACCGAATTTACATTTTTTAATAATCAAACCCGAATAACTTTAGAATACTAACGTATCATTTACACTCCTATTCCTCCCAACACAACTCCACCACTTCACTTCAATTTCATTAGCCCTACCTTTATAAATGACACGTACAAAATCTTCTAGTAATACTAAGTGGTCCACCTAACACTCCATTCAAAAATAAAATAATGTACAAGAAATAATTGATTTTACTTTGGTTATTTTTTATTGAATTACCATTAAAATTTTTATTTTTAGAATCGATTTCAAAATCATTAAGCTATAAATATTTCAATCTTGAATTTAAATTTAAATATTTTTGTGTCAAATATTTTACTCTCATCATTTCATATGGTTCAAAAGGCAATTCATAATTACCTTTCCTTTCTTGAACAACACTTTTTGATAATTTAAGGCATTTTTATTTTTAATTTTCTGTTGTAAAAACTATAAATTTAAAATTTTAAAAATTTGTATTTGAAAATAAATTCATAAATTTCTTATAAAATTACCTACAAAAACAAAAATAACATTGTAACAATTTATAAGATTTGAACTTTGAATCTCCCTACATCATAATTATTTCTATATATACTATGAATCAAAACTTTGTATTCCACTATTAACATAAAGAATTTGAAAATCAATATTTGAAATTTCCTTTCCTATGAAATATTGAAGAATGTCACTTTCAGTTTGCTTGAGACTTTGACAATGAATCAAGTCAAAAATCTCAAACTCATAAGAGTTTAAAATATGTATATTAAAAAATTTTAAAATTAAAATTAAAGTAAAAAGAAATTAAACAAATATGAATAACATTTATGAATTATACGGTGCAAATCGTTTCATTAAAAAGTGTAATCTCCTCCAACCAAAGTGTAAAAAAAATAATATTAATTTTAGTAGTGAAGAGTTCAATTTTTTTTTTTTAAATTCGATTTTAAATGTTAAAAATAAAAAAAATTTAATTTTAAATTAATCAAAATTTAAAATAATTATAAAATACCGAACATCACATAAAAAAAAAAAAAACGAATGGCCAATCACCGGTACCCCAACAACTTTCAGCCACCAACCCTCCTTGGTTGCTTCTCTGAAGATCTCACTTCAAGAAAATAAAAAAAAAAATAAAAAAAATCAGCCAATAAAATTTGTGTTATTTTTGACTAGGTTAGTAGTAGGTGGAAGCGTCTCTTGTGGCGCGTGGTATAACGTATACAGAGTTTTAGATAGCCAAATAATAGATTTCATTTTTTTTATAGAGCATTTCATAATTTTGTTCAATATAATTTTTTTAATAAAAATTTTAGATATCCAAATTGTCTTAATGTAGATAAACAATTTCTTTTCTTGATATTTTGAGAAGATGCTTATATTATTGAGTATTAAAATAATTTATTGTCAAGATTAATGAATTAATTAAAATCGACCTTTCTTTGGACTTTAATTTTGCATTATAATTTATTTAATTTGTTTATCTATTTATTATACTAATTTTTTTTATAACTTAAAAAATAAATTAATTTTTTTTAAACTTCATAAAAAATTTGACACACAATAAATAAAAAATAAAAAAATAGTGAGCCCATAAGAATCCATAGCCCTCTTATTTCTGTTTCTATACTCTTTCTCACACACCCACCCGCTGACTCACCAACTCCAAAACAATCCCACGCCCCGCCTAAAAAAGCCGCCTGTAGGTTAAATTTAACTAAAACTAAAATTAAGAAAAAAAAAATCGGATTTCACATCTTATTCAGTCGTTGAAAGCTAGTAGCCTACCACCAGGCTATAAAGAGGCAACTCTTCCGCTTTCCCAAATCGTGCCGCTTCTTCCTCTGCATCTCTCTCCATCTCTAAGGAACTCTTCTTTAGTTCTCCCTCCGGTTCAACCTCCGTTCACTACGGTACGGCTCGGTTCGTCCTCTCAGTGCTCTCCTTCACTCATGGCTCTTTGCGCTTTCCCCATATATCATCTTTTCTCTCTCTCTTTTTTTTTTTATCGTCCATTAATTATTTCTAACTCTTCTTTCATTCCTTTTCAACTACAAAATTCATGCTCCTATCTGGGTCTTCTTGAAAATGATTTAAACTTCTGTTAAAGTTTTTAACTTTGATTTTCTGTTCTTTCCTTTTTTTTTTTTTGTTAAAATATTAAAGATTTGTGTCTCTTTTCACTGAGATCTACTGGTAAGTGTCAGCATTTCTACTTTCCCTGTGATTTTCTTTCTGGGTTTTCCTTAAAATGATTTGAACTTCTTAATATCTATTGGCTAGTGTTAGCATTTGATCAGTTTCTTTTGGCTTATCTTTTGATTTTGTCTGTTTGTGAAAGCAATTTAATAGATAAAATCTTTTGAGGTTTTGGAATGTATAGATCTAGTGTTTAATCGTTGGTTTCTTGCTATAGATCTAATGTAAACTAAGCAGTTTGGCTTTGGTTTCCGGGATAGTGTTATCTTAAAACTTTTAGATCTGCATTTTGTTTGGTTATTAATGTAAGGGTGACTTTATCTCTGATTCTCTAGGTCTCCTAGATCACTAAATCACGTGTGCCAATTGAGATCTTGAATTTAAACACATTGTGCTTTTTACTAAATGCTGGAAGGTCCTTTTCCAGTAAGTTGGCTCACACTTCAATCCATGTTGAGTTTGTTTGTTTTGAAGCCTAGTTTTTGCTTTAATGTGCACATCTTTCAGGCACAGTCTTATTCTAGGCAAATATATGGTTTTCTTTTTTTAGCTCGTAATTTCCAAAAACATATCATACGAGCTTTTGATCTCAGTCCATGCTGAATTGCAGATGCATCCTGGATCTTAGCTTTGATTCTTATGATATTCAATTCAGGAATATAAGACATGCAAAGTTGTTATCTTTATACCTGATTTTATATAATAAAGCTGAATTTTGTCCGTTCTTTTATTTGATTCAGAAAATGGCCTCACACATTGTTGGATATCCCCGCATGGGACCCAAGAGAGAGCTTAAGTTTGCTTTGGAATCTTTCTGGGATAAGAAGAGCAGCGCAGGAGATTTGCAAAAGGTTGCAGCTGATCTCAGGTCATCCATATGGAAACAGATGGCTGATGCTGGGATCAAGTATATCCCCAGCAATACTTTCTCTTTCTATGACCAGGTGCTTGATACCACATCAATGGTTGGAGCTGTTCCAGGTAGATATGGTTGGAATGGTGGTGAGATCGGATTTGACACTTATTTCTCCATGGCCAGAGGAAATGCCTCTGTGCCTGCCATGGAAATGACCAAGTGGTTTGACACCAACTAGTAAGTTGCCGTACTTGGTCTTACTTTATTAGCTTTATTCTGCATGTCGAGTTTTCTGATACTAATACTTATATTCCATGCAATGTGTCATTTCAGCCACTTCATTGTTCCTGAATTGGGACCTCATGTTAACTTCTCTTATGCATCTCACAAGGCAGTTGATGAGTACAAGGAGGCTAAGGCGGTATGTTCTCCAAGTCTAATTTTTGTATTTATTATAACAATGTAGATTTTTGTTTGTCATGTATACTTATGCTAGTTGCTCAGTTAGGACTTAGAGGCAAGGTATCACAGTGAATGTTAAGATTCTGTAAGTATAGAGGTTGCCTGAAGTTAGAGTGCTGAGGTACATGAGCGGTTTTTCACGAAATAGAAGATTATGATGGAAATAGTAGGATTTATATGTTCTAAATGCATAAAAGCTTATGATGGCCTGAGTTGGGGATAGCTTCAAGGCTTTGGACCTTAATAACCATCCTTTAGGGTACTTTCTTCTATGCAATGGCTTAGAACTTATGGTTTAATGGCTCATGGTTCAGGGAATGGTCTCATGTTTTTCATTACTGTGCCTGAGATTTTATTTAAATAATAGTTTATAACTCTCTAGTTATTGTATTTTATACAATCCAATTTTTGAGAATGCCCTGAGTGAGAATGAGAGTACTAATTAGACCCACTTGATTATGGTGCTCCGTTTTTATTCTGTGTTTTATAGTTCTTATTAGATGTTTGTAGTCTTATTATTAAACTTGGATGATGATTCTCTGTCCCGCATGCAGCTTGGAGTTGACACTGTCCCTGTCCTTATTGGCCCTGTGTCATACTTGTTGCTGTCTAAACCTGCAAAGGGTGTTGAGAAGACCTTTTCTCTTCTCTCTCTCCTCCCCAAAATCCTCCCTATCTACAAGTAAGAGTTGGTTCTCTTTTTGTCTTTGAGCTTTTATTAATATAATTAAAATAACTGCTCTAATTTGCTGTTATAACATTGAATCTCTCTACAGGGAAGTTATATCTGAGCTTAAGGCAGCTGGTGCTTCCTGGATTCAGTTCGATGAACCCACCCTTGTCTTGGATCTTGACTCTCACCAATTGCAAGCATTCACCGCTGCTTATGCTGATTTGGAATCTACTCTCACTGGCTTGAATGTTCTGATTGAGACCTACTTTGCTGATCTTACTGCTGAGGCATACAAGACCCTCATTGGATTGAAGGGTGTCACTGCTTATGGTTTGGATTTGGTTCGTGGAACCCAGACCATTGATTTGATCAAGAGTAATTTCCCTAAGGGCAAGTACCTCTTTGCTGGAGTTGTTGATGGAAGGAACATTTGGGCCAATGATCTTGCTTCTTCTCTTAACACCTTGGAGGAGCTTCAGGCTGTTGTGGCCAAAGGTATTCTATTTTCATTTGCATTTTATGGTTTGTAATTACATGGTGAGTATTACAATTTTCTTATTTATTATTATTGATATCTGTGAATTAATTTTCTGATGTGCAGACAACCTTGTGGTGTCCACCTCATGCTCACTTCTCCACACTGCTGTTGATCTAGTTAATGAGACTAAGCTTGATAATGAAATCAAATCCTGGCTTGCATTTGCTGCTCAGAAAGTTGTTGAAGTCAATGCTCTCGCCAAGGCATTGGCTGGTCAGAAGGATGAGGTATCTCCTTATAATTTTGCCACTTGTTTTTGCTAGTTTTCTAAGAACTGGGAGCTTCTTTATATGGGCCTTAAGCCTTCCGGGGCTTGCTCTTTTGTACTTAGACTTTTGATGCTTTTTTAAGACTTTGATGACACCATCTCACGTACTAGTAATTCATCTATTTTCAGGCCTTCTTCTCTGCCAATGCTGCTGCTCAGGCTTCAAGGAAGTGCTCCCCAAGAGTGACCAATGAGGCTGTTCAAAAGGCTGTAAGGGTTTGATAAACTAAAATTCCAATTGTCTTTCAAGTGACTGTTCTGCAGTAATCTTTCTTATTGTGAAAATCTTTTTTTGCTTACCTTGTTTTACCGTGCTTGCATTCCCAGGCTGCTGCTTTGAAGGGCTCTGACCACCGTCGTGCAACAAATGTTAGTGCTAGACTGGATGCCCAGCAGAAAAAGCTTAACCTACCAATCCTTCCCACCACAACCATTGGATCCTTCCCTCAAACAGTGGAACTCAGGAGAGTCCGTCGTGAATTCAAGGCTAACAAGTGAGTTAATCTGGAAAAGTTCCTTTATATCTTTTGTATAAAATGTTAACATATGACAATTCTTTTAACCAGTGATCTCTTGTTCCCTTCAGAATCTCTGAGGATGATTACATTAAAGCCATTAAGGAGGAAATTAAGAATGTTGTTGACCTACAGGAAGAGCTTGACATTGATGTCTTGGTTCATGGAGAGCCCGAGGTGATCATTCATTTTTGTTTTGGTATTTTGCAGTAAAGGAGATACATCTTTGGTTAGTTCTTGGCAATTGTCCTAACTATTACTTTAAACTGTGCAGAGAAACGATATGGTTGAGTACTTTGGTGAGCAGTTGTCTGGTTTTGCTTTCACTGTTAATGGGTGGGTGCAATCTTATGGATCTCGCTGCGTCAAACCACCAATAATCTATGGTGATGTTAGCCGCCCCAAGCCAATGACTGTTTTCTGGTCATCTACTGCCCAAAGCATGACTCAACGCCCAATGAAGGGAATGCTTACCGGCCCTGTTACCATCCTCAATTGGTCCTTTGTCAGAAATGATCAGCCTAGGTATGCACAGGAAAGCCAATAGGGGAAAATGGTTGGAAATATTTCATTTCTACCTGCATTTTTTGCTTTGCAATATTAATTACGTTTTAACATTCTACCATTGCCAATTCCAGATTTGAGACTTGCTACCAGATTGCCTTGGCCATCAAGGATGAAGTCGAGGATCTAGAGAAGGCCGGTATCAATATTATCCAAATTGATGAGGCTGCTTTGAGAGAGGGGTTGCCTCTGAGGAAGTCTGAGCATGCCTTCTACTTGAAATGGGCTGTCCACTCCTTTAGGATCACCAACTGTGGTGTCCAGGACACTACCCAGGTTTGTATATTCCTTCACTCTTTTCAACTCTCAAAACTTTCTTATTCACCTACCCTCTATGATAACCATAAATCTTATTGGTCTCATCTTTAAAATTCTGACAGATCCACACCCACATGTGCTACTCTAACTTCAATGATATCATTCACTCAATTATTGACATGGATGCTGATGTCATCACAATCGAGAACTCACGTTCAGATGAGAAGCTCCTGTCAGTCTTCCGGGAAGGCGTGAAGTATGGTGCTGGAATTGGCCCTGGTGTCTATGATATCCACTCTCCCAGAATACCATCAACCGAAGAGATTGCCGACAGAATTAACAAGATGCTTGCCGTGCTTGAGACCAACATCTTGTGGGTTAACCCTGACTGTGGGCTCAAGACTCGCAAGTATCCCGAGGTTAAACCAGCCCTCAGCAACATGGTTGCTGCTGCCAAGCTGCTCCGCACTCAACTTGCCAGCGCCAAGTGAGAGAGCTCATGAGAGAAATTGGATATCCTCTTCCATTAGAAATTTTCTTTTCATTTTTTCTTCTCTCTCCTCTTGGATTGATTTCCAAGAGAAGACAGAAGAAAAAATGAAAGAAATTTCTGTCTTACCATTTGAATAACTGTGTTTGTTGATGAAATATTTGCCAGGCATAATATGCCCTTGAGGGCAACTGTCTTCCTTCTTCTTTGGTTTTTTTTTTTCTCTAAATATTTTGTAATTTTTGGAATATATATGAAGCCTTCAGTTTCTCTGAAAGGCACAAAATTTCCAAGTGTAACTTAGCCGAATGAAAATGTCATCACTGGTTGTGCACTGATGATGCCAGCTTCCTCTTCTATTTGCTATTGCCTTCAAAGCTGTTGCCTCTTTTCTATTTAGTGTTACCTTTCAAAGCTGGTTGTGCAATTATTTCAGTTAATTTCCACGTAAAAGTAATTAAATGCAATCAACTAAATCCGACCTTTTAATTTAATTATTTTATATAATTATTTTTAAAAGATAACATTTAATAAATTTAAAATTTAAATTCTAATATTTATATTTTTTTATTTCAAATATACTGGTGTTTTTTGTAAAAAAAATTGAATGAAAGCTAAAATAAAAATTCAATATTACAAAATTCAAACATTTATAATATTATTACGTGCTTGGTTAATTTATAAATGAGTTGGGAACTCACCACAATACAGCTAAAATACAAATGGAATCATAGCCTTGACACCCTTAGGAAAATCTTCAAATTTGGAAAGGTACCATCTCCTAGTGGCATAACTCCTACCCAACAAGTAAAAAGAAGTGCCAAGAGCGCATGAAAATGAATACAAAGTCTGGGAAATGAAAGCAAATCCCCAAAACACTAAAACCTCGAACAAATAGTGAGGGCATATAACAATGTCAAACAAACCACCCTTGGGAATCTTATATGCTTTGGCACCTTTGCTTCTCAGCTTGGAAAGAAGGTAATGATGGTAGAAATTGCCACTTATTCCTATTAAAAACAGAAGAATTCCAGGGTACTTCAAATCAACTGGTGGCTCTGGAAGCCCCATGGTGAGGTGTTGGTTAAAGATCATGAGTGCACTGGCTGAGAAATAACTGAGAAGTATCACTATCATTGTGTCAAAAGGCATTTCACCACTGTATTTGTGAACAAAAAGAGACTGCAAAACAAAACATAAGAACAATGAAAATTGGTAATAAGAACTGGGGACAGTGTAGCAAATTTTCTCATTTTTTGTGAGCTTGGGACCAATATGATATCAGTCACCGAACCCAAGCTGAAAACTTCAGGTGAAATTTGTCCTTATCCATTACATCATCACCTTATCAACTGACACTTTTCTCCACCAAGAAAATGAAAGAAAAAAAGAAGAAACTTTTAGCACCAAATTCTAGTACCCTTTATCTCTTCTTGGTGAATCAACAATCAAATTTAAGTTTTTCATAGTCAATAATTGCACTAAAATTTTGATTGAATGAATGGTGACAGTGGTTTTTGTAAAATTAAAAATAATAAAAAAAATTATTATAATTGTGATTGAAAAATTTTAATAAAAAATTTATGTTAAATAAATTTTATTAAAATTAATATTTAAATTTAATTAATAATTCAATGAACTCAATTATATTATATTATATTTACGGTGAAACCCAAACTAAGACTAAGTATATTTATTTGTTCTATCCCTAGGTTCTTACCATTTAAGTACGTAATTGTTACCATAAAATTTGAATTTTGATGTTCATGTTGATAGTGTTTGAATGGTAAGAAATTTTTTATGATACCATAAGCATCAAAGAGAAAATTTGAAAAACAAATTAAATTGAAAAAAAAAAAGTTTGATTTTATCAAAATTTAATTTAATTAATTCATACAATAAAATAATTTCTAATAAATTTAATTTCAACTTCTATAATTTTTTCATCTTTCGCAATCTTATTTGTATAAAAAATTTGATATTTACACTTAAAATTATAATTAATAATTTATGAGAGAGAGAGAGAGTTAATTAATTACCTCAAGAACTCTCTTGAAGAAATGGATGGAAATGGCAGATCTGAGCAACAAAAACCTGAGACCCACATCTGGGAAAATCACAAA
The DNA here is from genome assembly GCF_047325235.1 of Durio zibethinus. Classification (NCBI taxonomy): domain Eukaryota; kingdom Viridiplantae; phylum Streptophyta; class Magnoliopsida; order Malvales; family Malvaceae; genus Durio; species Durio zibethinus. The sequence goes on from NC_143168.1 coordinate 22,321,459, forward strand.
AGAAGAAATCCCAGCAAGGAAAGCTGGTGTATAAACCATAACCATGCCAGCTCGACTCGAAAACTTTACCTTCGATTCTGCTACAGCAGAAGCTTGTGAACCAACGCCAAAGAACTTAGAATATTGAAGATGTTTCCCTCTTATTTCTGATAACCCAGAAATTGCCAACGGTGTAAAAGATGCTAGAGATGTTGCAATCACAAACATAGAAGGTGGGAAAAGAAATTTCACCCAAGACATTTTTTTTCAGTCTCAGATTCGTTTTTTTTTTTTTTTTTTTTTTTTTTTTTTTTTGTATATCTGGAGGCGCGTGCACGTAAAGATATTACTTTATAAAATCTTATATGCTAAGGATGTTTATGCATTTTGATGAATTGCAACCACATATTGCATGTGTGGTTGGTTTTAAGATTATAGCAAAACAATATCCCAAGGGAAGAGGAAAATTTTATTCGTTTTTTTCTTATGAATGGCATCCTATAATTTTATTTATCAAATTAGAATAATTTTAAACTTAATTCTTAAAATAAGATAATTTGTACACTTAAAATTTACGTTATATATATAATAAATTATATAAAAATAAAATAAATGATAAATTATTTAATTAGTTTTAACTAAGTCAAAAAATTTTAAAATACACGTATCTTGAAAAAGTTTTAGCTTCTCTTCCTTTTTCCCTTGTCAAATTGTCCTCTCTTTATTTTTTTTTCATTTGAATTAAAATATTCATGCATTGTTATTTACTAAAAACAAACTATTAATGTTTAAAGGGTGTTCAATGAAATGTCTAATAAAAACTTTTTTGTTTAAGAATTTTATTAGCGAGGGATCCAATGAAAGTATATCAATGTATTGACAATACTTCAAAATCTTAGCTCTCTGAAATTGAAACTGAATTTAACAGCAAAACTGATAAAGAAAGTTGAAAGAAAAATAAAAGGGAGAGATTTCATGTAATATAGACCAATACTACTGCAAAATAGGTAGAGAGAGAGAAAGAAAGAAGAGAAAAATCTAAGATCTAAATCAAAAGATGTAAAATAAAGAAGAAATTAAAAAAGTTTTAAAAAAATTATAAAATAAAATTTGAAGAGCATTTTTTTGGTGAGAAGTGAATAATCATGGTGTGATGGTTTTATATTTTTAGAATCATTCAAAAAATTTTGTGAAAGAAATCTTAAATGTTGTCCAAAAATAAAGATTAAAAAGAGATGAATAGTTATTAAAAAAAATAGATGAATAGTTTTTGTTGAAAAACAAAAGATTATTTGAAGGTAGATTAAAACTCCAATACTTTTTAGTTTTACTTTAGAAGGTGCTTGAAATTATTTGGTGTCCTCAGGAATCTAATAACATTCTATGCTTGGCCTCAAAACCCGCATCCTTTCAATTAATGGTTTTTGGTTTTGATAAATATTATCAAATAGCAAGATAAGTCTATACTTGTTGTTAGGGCATGTTACAGTGTTACAATGATTATCATCTGATAAGCTTTGCAAGTTTTTAAGAGACAAATAGTTACAATGAAAAAAAAAAGAAGAGAAGATCAAAAAAGAAAGTGACTGGCCTAGCTAGCTTGTGCATTGACTGACCTAGCTATGTTGGAAAACCATTTTGACTAGCTTGATTTAGGTCCTTTTTTACCCTGCTGAGAGAAAGCAATTTAAAAAATAAAAACTTGAAGGTCCAATAATTATGGCATTTGTGCTGAGTGCCTTGACTCTGCTGACTTTGGGTTGATTGAAAATGACGTAGAAAGATTGATCTTCTGCTTTAGAATGCCTGCAGTACCTCATTAAACTCTTTGACTTGAACATTGGAGCGAATTAAAAGTTAAAATAAATGGAAAAATACAGCAGAGTAGACAGTAGTAACACTGGAACATTAAGGAGGCTGTTAGATGCATATTGCATGGCATTGAGCATATTGCTGGTGTTCCTATTAACAGACTTCTTTGCCAGAATTAGAGTCTTGATGAACAGATGTTTCTCTAAGTTTTGATTGTTCATCTATGTTTTATTGTTCCTTCCCTGTAGTCTCCTGCTTTTGCAGGCTGTTTTCTGGTAGCAGGGTTCCTACTTATCTTTTTTTGAATAAAAAAAATCATTTATCAAAAAAATCTAAAAAAAAACACTCTCTTGAAATGCCTTTGATTTATGCACTGCCGTATTTCTAGTTATGCTTGCTGCTGTTTCCTTACTACACCCTGACTTGTTTTTCTTTGTTTCTCATTATTTTCCTATGACTTGGAATTGTTGGCTTATAGATATGCAACGTTTGTACAAGAACCTACTACAAAATGTTGCTCAAAAGAGAAACCTTAGCGGACCTGTGTATTCTAGTGAGTTTGAGGGTCCTCCTCATGCAAGGTCACTATCAATGAAAAAATGTATGAAAGTTTGGAGTTCTTTCCAACAATAAAGGAATCTGAACATGCAGCTGCAAGAATTGCTTTATTGTGTTTGTCACTGGATGGTATTGAAGAGGTCCAATTACTGATTAATGGAGTGTTTTTCCCTTTATTGATTTACTGTCGTTTAGGATATTTGTGAAAATGTTCAGTTTTTGCAAATCTTTAGAGGTTGAATTTTTGTGTTTTCTTTTTATGCTTTTGTTTTCTTCTTCAGAAAGACTCTAGGTTATACAAGAACCTTTTACAAGAATTAACTCAGAAGGAAGGTTGTCCTCTACAGTTACACTACAAATAGATCTGGTGAAGCCCATGCATCGATTTTTGTTTCCATTGTGGAGGCAATAGGAGAGGTTTTTATCGGACAGAAAACAAAAACTAAGAATCTGGCAGAGTTTTTGGCAGCAAAAGTTGCGGACATGAATTTAAAAGAGTGTATGTGTTCTAAAACCCTCCTTTCCGTTTCTTTTTGAGAATAACAAAAAGAATAAAACTCGTAACCTCTTGAACTTGCATGTTGGTACTTCCAGGGGAATTGACTCTGAAACTGGTATTTTACCAATCTACGGAAATGGATCTTGGGTCTAAATAATATTAGTGCTAAAAACGGAAGATAAATCAATTATTTGTTCCCAAAACTTCTAGGCCTGTCATATCATTGTGAATCATTTGTATAAGTGCGTTAATCTTAGTTCTAAAACAGAAGATAAATCGATTATTTGTTCCCAAAACTTATAGGCCTGTCATATCATTGCGAATTATTTGTATACGTGTGTTAATCTTTGGTCCCTGTTTGTGAGCATTATGGCAGTTCTGAACCCCCCCCCCCCACCCCACCCCCAAAAAAAAAAAAAAATAGTCAGTAGTTATATTGCTTAGAATTATGCTTTCCTTTTCAGGCAAGACAAATAGGGGCTGTATGATTATTACTCCTGCCTACCAAGAGCGAGAAGTGCCAGTGCTCGCTTCTTCTCCCTTGCGGTCAAATGTCAATGCTGATATCCATCATAATCTTGGATCTAAGGCCAGCACTTGCTTAATCCTAGCTCAACTTCTGGGAAGGACCAGCAGGATGATAGGGGTGATTTTTCTTATGGAAACTTGTACCATTTACATCCAATTACTGATAGAAGTACGTGGTTGACAACTTTCTGGGATGCATGCAAATGGTTTTGTATTTGGTGCCTTAACTTTGTAATGATTTATCTTTTGTAGAAGTATTTATGCTTTTTAAAAGGCCTATAGTCGGCGTGGATACAAACTATTTCATGAATTTCTTGGCAGGATAGACCATTAAAGATCTATTTAAAAGTGAAGCGGATAACAATTTTCTTAGGCAGTTTATGAGAACCATTGGTTAACCGCTATGTTTTTGTATACCTATTTATGCATAGCATCCTGATAATAAAAATGTCAGTCTCCTGCATTGGCAGTTTTACATAGGTGAGACACTTTTTATGCTGCACCCACCATGCAAGATCTTTGTTTGCTCATGCACGTGCATTTGCTGGCATGAAAACATATTTTTCGATTCATTTAATTAGAATGCATCAAAGGAATAAATTTTTACTAGAGTGCATCTCTTTTTATCTTTGGTAGTCAAATTATATGCATGCTGTTGAATATTAGCTTCTGAGATATATTTCTTACGGCCATGTTCCTCATAGCATTTTCATGTGAACTGACTGCTGTTAAGAAGATTTAGCAATTATCATCTCTCTGTTCCATTCCCACAGCCGGAGATGACTACAGATTGGCAAAGTAGTTCATCCTCATTGGATCCGTATGATCATCCTCGGCCAGAAGATGATCTTTCCACGTCTAATTTGCCTTACAAACACAGCTATTTTCAAATCGGTTTAGGATTCAATCAAGCAGCCTGTTGAAATGAGTACCTTATCCTGCAACACGGTCGTTGTTCGTCCATGTGTGCCAAACATGAAGTTTCCTGCTGGTAGCACTGTGCTGCCCATGAGCGACGACTGTTGGGTTGCCATAAAGCTTGGATCTCAACCATGCCAGTGACTTCAATGAACGTATAGATTTTATTGCTAATGATCAGTTTGCCATGTTTCTATAAAGTGCTTTGAAACAGGAACCGCTGAATGGAATATCTTTAATTCTCTTTATCATCTTTGCTCCAGGCATAGTATTTTCTGTTTTTGCAAAACAGAACATGAGGCAAAACACTACCATTGGCCCATCTAAGAAAATCCCTCTGATGGTTGCTTACGCCTGATGTAAGGTAAATTTTTTTTGGTTCAAAAGAGATAACACACTGAGAATAAAATAAAGAATTAAAAATGGGATTCTAATTTCAAACTTACTACATATAATTTCATGAACAAAATTTGGTCTTGTCCACCAAAACCATAATTGAATGATTAAAGCTCAAAGAAAAAAAAAATGGAACCATTGAGGCTCACATGAGAACTCCCTCAATGTTACTAAGGGCTTTCTTTGCAACCTTAAATTTATTATTGACTTTCTTGGTGGATTTCACAACATACTCCTTGATGAAGAACGCCATGCCTTGTCGAAGAGTTTCAAGCTCAGGGGTGACAGCTATACGCGTGAACATGTTCCATATAAGCTTATCAGGATACTCAAAGATGGCCTCAAATAGCATTCGAAAATGCATGATCCTTTTCGGGCTTAGCATCTGGGGATTACTCCACTCAACAGTTTTCAAGACTGCAAGGGAAAGAGTAAAAGAGGCAACCATTTCTGCCATGAATTTTGCTAGGTGCATCGATCTTATAAGCGGCATTGAATCCAGCTCTTTCAAGTGGTCCCAGAGACAAAACTGTTAGAACATGCCAAATTAAAGGAAGGTCAGAAAATAACATCGCAAAAGTTCATATGGTATACCCAGTGATTTTCAATTAAAACGAAATAGTAACCGTCCCTCCCCTATAAATATCTACACACAGGTTGATCTTGTGCATTCATTGTCCTTAATTCTCGAACGGAAAAGAAAACAATACCTGTAAGGTAAACTTGTGGTTTTTATCATGCTCACACAACTTGGCCGCAAGAACAGTGTAATACTTGTTAAACACCTTCTCTTGCAAGCAGCATTCCACAAGAACCCGCATAATATCTCGGTCCTGTATATGGATATCCAAATTAACAATTACCAAGATGAAACGTAAGTGTCTCTCTCTCTGAAGAATAAGAGCAGCCTACCTGCTTTCCAGGCAAATCCAACCTTAAAAGCTTCTCCAATGCATCGATGTAGTCTTCCCCACTCATTATGACACAAAAGATTGCCCTCCTGGCATCTGTATTCATCCTCTGTGCAGCAGCAAGCTCCAGCATTTTCTGGGCTTCAAGAGCCTCTTTGTCAATTCTGCTGGCAACCTCTTCAATATTATCTGTTGCAGAGACCATGTCCCCAGATAACCACCATTGTCCCTTCTTGTCAGGATCAAGCAGCTTGCTCCATTTAAGCCCTCTTATTAAAATATCTTCAACCCTTAACTGAATATCAAGGGCCATATAACAATATGCAAACAAAAAGAAAAGTGCGCCAATGAAACTGATTAGCAACTTAAAAACAAATTTTCTTGATAACAATGATAAAGCTAAATACAATCCCGTATATTTTCATTGTATATTTTCATTGTTTTATAGCAGACGATAAGCTAAACTAAAAGGTCTAATTGATTGAGGAGACACTTGAAGTAAGTTAATTCAAAATCTGAAAAGGGTAAATCAAAATAAAAAAAAAGGCTACAGAAAATAAAAAAAAAGCAATACCTTTTGCAGCCATTTCTTTATTCGAGTGTGTTGCACTGTATCCTCCTTGGGCTTTTTCTTGTTATTTTTGATATCACATATTGTTTCAAGCATGAATTCCATCTGCAAAAGTAACAATATAGGGGATTGGAAAATAGAAGAAAAAAATAGCATACTAGATCTGAAGAAAATTAATAAAAAGATTACTCTTTTGCCATTTATTTTAGCCTGGCCATCTCCAGAGGAAGTCTTTAACTCGTTCACCCTGTTTTGAACACTAAGAATGAAATTTTTCATGGTAGCAGGATCATCTCCCCTTATTTTCATCCCACAGCCTATCAATCAACGAAAATTAATGTCAGAAATAACTTGCTTGTCCAGCATCTTGACAATTTCTATGTACGCATAAATCAACATTATGCTATCATCATATACCATACAAGAATTAATTTTTGCACCACAAAATTTGCAAAAAGACGAGATGGAAAGGATACTCCATGTCAATAAATAAAAAGGAGAAAGTAATAGGTCAGTGCAAAATCAAGCTTAAGCACTTTGATCTCCATAAATTATGAACACAATTACAGGAAGGTGCAATTAAATGCATAAAAAGACAAAAAAAGAAAGAGACTTGTGATAAGCCTTACATTGTAAAACTGTCAGGATGGTAGAAACATCAATCTCTGTCAACCTCTTGCTCAACATGATCAGAAAATCATATATTAAGTCACTGAGAAGCAATCATGGAAATACTGCTGTGAGAATAGTGTTTTTAAATCATCAAAAGCCTTATTGAAATATATACCAAGTTAGGATATTGCTGCCAACTTGGAATATGAATGTACTGACCACCAAGCGGCTAGTATGAAAAATAATGGAAGCTCAAGTATCTGACCACACTGGTGATATGATAGAGATATTAAAGAAATGCTCCTAACCATGAAACCTTTAACTTCTTGGAAATGCTTTGATAAAAGCACCCTTAATTTACCACAACAAAAAAATTTCAATAAAGTCAAGTGTCATGATTTTCTGAGAGTATCTACCTTGAGCAAACTCCAAAGATGCAGAGATAAGATAGCAAGAGAGTGAGATTTCTCAACGAAAGATTGTCTTCTTTGAGATACTCCTCCTGAAAAAGAAAAAAAAGTTAGCATTTAGAATTGCAGCAGTGCAACAAGGAAGACTCTGAAAGTACACAGTAAAATATAATTACATATAGCTGGAAAATTTAAAGACTATGCCTGCTTAGAGCCATAAACTTATAAAAGAACAAATCCTGAATATAGGCATCAGTCATATAGGTACATTATATACATATATAGTAAGTCTTAGGAGACAAGCCTAAATAACAATAGAAGTACTTTAAACAAAACCACTACTTGATTTGGAAATACATACCTCAAAAATCTTGGCAAGTAAGGCCATAAGTTTTGCACTGAAGTCCATGCCAACTAAAGAAGCCATGCCAGCAACAAAAGCTGCAAAGACAGCAGCATGCCTTTACAAAGAAACAGACAACATTAACTATATATATACAAATGCTGACAAAAACAACAACCCACAAAGAAATGCAGTTACAAGTTACGACAACAACAACCTAAGCTTTCTCCCACTAATTGTAGTCAGCAACATGCACTATATTTTGCCATTCTACTCTATTAAGGATCCCCACTGTTTCATCTAGAAGGCAAATCAATAATAATTGATGATGAATACAGTTACTATCACATCCAGTGTCTACTATTCAAACAGGACAACAGAGTTTCATATCAAAATATAGATACGCTTTCCACAACTGAGCTACTGGTATTTTTACTTTCGTATCACAGAAAGCAAGGGCATTAAACAATATTAAAAAAAAAAAGCACACATATAAACTGCAAATTAGAAAATACTTAAAAGGAAAGAACAAAAAAATAGAGTAAAGAAAAAAGTTTTTTTTTTTTTTTTTATTAACAGGAAAAAATTCTTTTCACTTGATAATATAATGGAGAAATATAGAAGTACAGTGAGAGGCAAGGTGGCTCTTAACTGTTCATTGCCACGAGGACCATTATAACAGGATGCCAAGACCTCTTCACTGATAATCTGTGAGCTGACACTGCGACTGACGGACTGCAGAATAGTAAAATTATATAGTTGACATTATATTGTTTTAATTTCAAAATGTAAAAACAGATGATACTACATAGGTAACTTCGAACTAATTTCTTCGAAAAACTACCACAAGAATGAAAAACTTTGGTATGACATTAAGTTCCTTAAATTAACTAACAAACATAAATGAAGCTTCAGTAAAACAGCAGTCCCTCCATTCAATCAGTGGGAAACACCTGTACGAGTTTCATGCACAAAAGATTGAACAGATAATCTAACAACCTTAAGTGTTTATTTTGAGTAAGGCTGCAGACATAGATTAAATCTACTGCAATAAGATTCAGAAGGACGATATAGAGAATTATATTGAAACAATAAGCTACAAATAATATAGCAGCGTACACGAAAAATTGTGGCCATTTCTCCTGTAATTGATTCCACATTAGATTCAGACAGCCTATTTAGAAGACCTGGAATATAGCAAAAAAGTAAGCAGCACGTCAAATTTTAAAAAAATGAAGTGAAAATACTGAAGTTCATAAAACCGAATACTCATACCTCGAACACGTCTACGCATTTGAGTTTGCTCCTCTGATTCATTCCTAGCACAAGATCTCAAGTGAGGAGCAACATATTTTACATTGCCCTCCATTGCAGGTGTCTTGGCTGAAGCTTCATCTAATGCTACCTCTGCATCATGGCTTTCAGAAAGCTGGGATACACCAAGCGCTGTCTCACCTGCCATATCACCTTGTCCTTGCGGCAAAGACTTTCTCTTCCTACGTCTCTTCCGTGATGGAGCCTTGGCAGAAATTTCTTCCAATGCTGTCTCTGCATGCTCCTTCAGCTCAGAAGCTTCACTAGTTGAATCACCTGTCATATCATCTTCGAAAGCCTGCTCCACCGACTTTTTCTTCTTTCGCTTCTTGCTCGAAAAAGGGTCCACAGCTTCCTCATCAGAAAACCCTTCATCCAGAACTTCTTTGTTCCAAGATTCAAGAGCAGATGGAACATCTTCAAATAATATATTAAGACCATCGTCATCTCCCCTTAATTTACCACCCTTCACCTTGAGTTTCTTTGTGAGTTTCCTCTCCAATTCCAAGTCCTCTTGAGCAAGCATGTCAGAATTTGGCATCTCCATTTCAAGATACTCTTCAAACTTAGTTCTTGAAGTTCTTTTCAAACCCTTCTTCCCTTTAACCATTTTTGATTTATTAACCTCGTGATCTTTCTCAGACTTCAATTCACTAACTCGTTGCACAATGTCATTTTCTTTAAAAAACTGAATTTGTGAATTCTTTATTTTGTTCTCCTTTTTCAACTTAAAATCCCCTGATTTTCTCTTCATCCTCTGTGATTTCTGTAATCATGAAATTAACATCATATAACAAAAGAGTGATGTTAATTGTCCCTCCAGTTTTGATCTAACTACTCTCACTCCTTGAAATTACATATAGTTATTGGATAAATTCAATGGTGCGGTCTACTAATCCATGGTCGGTATTTAGATTCTTAATCAAAATGTTTGAATTGAACCAATAAATTATTGCAATTCCAGGTACAGCAAACACATTTTCCTAAAAAAAAAAAAGGAAAAGCATACCATATAGGAATAAACATAATAATAATAAAAAAAAAAAAAACGGAACCTGGTCTTGAAGCCATGATTGATGTTTTTTCTGATTTTTTGCTAACAGAGATTCTTTTCGCTTTTGTCTACGTGACTTAGTCTCTGTGGCAGAATAAGAACAAAATTATAGACGATAATTCTTCTAATCCTCAAAATAATAAATAAAAAAAAAACACAAATTTACTAAAGAGCAAAAAAAAAAAAAAGTAGGAATAACAAAAAACTAAACCATGAAAAAATTGCTTACCCATGATTCTTAATTCACCTTAATCAACAATAAATAAACTGCCAAAACAAGAATAACCAATGTTAAAAGGCATAAATTTTAGCCAAATAGGTTAAGAATTCATCAAGAGAAAAACGCAATTACATTCAAAACCAGAAACATGAAGTTCAAATTTAACTAATTATAATAGTTTATATTACTTATTAATAAACGAGGGAAAAAAAAAGAATTTTTGGGCTAAATTAAATTGCTAAAGAAAGCATTTTTATTCACAAAGTAAAGAGAGAGCACTTGGCAGTGAGTGAAGCTGGGATTGTAGATAAACCGCCTTGCTTGGTGGGCTTTTACTGAGTCGGCGAACACGGTAGAGGAGAGAGGAAGAGCGGCGGCAGGTTGGAGGAGAGAGAGTTTTTAAGAGGGTTTTGCCCAGAATGCTAGTTGATAGTCGAAACAACCATCTGGTTTCGACACTTGAGCCACGGCTAAGCCACGTCGCCTAGCTTTTCAAATTCAAAACCGGCAACTTGCGATTGCAAGTAGCCTACTTCTTTTAAAAATAAAATAAAATATTTAATTTTGAGAAGAAAAAGAATAATCGAAGATTTTCATGTTTTATTGTTCTTTATCATTTGAAAATAGGAAGTCAAAACAACTTCTGTTTTGACAGTGCTTCGTCCCGATTAGAATGCCTGATACAAAAATAGTCGGGATGGGTCGCAGGCGAATTAAAATGCTACGTTCTGTTTTGAAATATAAATAATATATGTTTATTATTTGTTAATTATATATTATATTAATAAATTTATTATTAAATATTTTAATTTAAAATTTTAATTTAATAAAATATTATATTTATGTATAATAAAATATAATTTATATTAAAAATAATTTTCAATCTTCCATCTACATTTATATATAATAAGAAATATGTGTTTGTAACGTTACATTCAATCTCTCAAGCTTGTAATTTTATTTCATAATCTCTCTAGATTACGACTTTTTAAAAGAAAAACTTGACAACATATTATTTTATAATTATTTGTACTATAATTTTACAATTATATAATTATTACAAAAATTTATGTAAATTTACATAAGATTATAGAACTATTTAGGAGTGCAAATGATAAAATTTTCGATAAATTATTCATGAATATATTCATTTATTAAGCTTAACAAATAATTTTGAATAATATTTTTATATTAGTTTATTAAACAAATTAAATATAAATAGAAGTCTATTTACGTCGTTTATATTTATGAACAAATTCATTTAAAATTAATTTAAAATTCATTCATTTATTATTCATTTATTATTCGTTTATAATAATACTAATAAAATTATATTTTTATGTTTTATCCTAATCCTATTTTAAGAACCGTTTATATTCATTTAGGGTTTATTTATTTAAATTTATTTATTATTCATGAATATATTTATTTATATATGTTCGTGAATATATTTGTTTAATATTTATAAACAAATTTGTTTAATTTAATTAAATGAACACAAATAAACACAAACAACTTATTATTTAAATAAACAAATAGAATAATTTTTTAACGAACACAAACTCAATACAAATATATTTAAAAGTAAATAAACAAATAAAAATATACATTTATTCATTTATATTCGATTTGCTTACAGCCGTAAAAATATTTTTATATAATATTTTCATAAATCATAAATAATCCAATACATGACTAATGATTATACATGATTGATAATTATAAATGATATACTCTCTTTATAGTTATTTAATTTTTTTAATTTTAATGAAAACATATTTTATGAGCCATTGATTAAATAGAAGTAACAAATTTTTATTATAATTTTTAGAGGAAAAATAATTAATAGGCACATATTTTGGTTGGGATCTTGTTTCAAATACCACAAGTTTCTATTCCAATCCCTTGTTATAAAATTTAATTAAAAAAATTATTTATCATAAGTTGTTTTGAAGAATTTAATTTAAGAGAAAAGTGATTGTTTATTTTTTTCTTTTTATTTTTTAAAAATAAGTGTGCTTTAATATCGTACTAATATTTTTTCTATTATTTGATTCATCTATTTCTTACATTGTAAGCGAGGTATTGTTTGATAAATTAGGAAAATCGAGAATTAAATTTATAATTTGAGAATTTTTAAGTACAAAATTTATGGTAGTTTGTAGGTGTTCTTTAGTTTTTTTTAAGTTTCACTTTGATGGTTTTGCTTGATTTATTATCTTAAATTTATAGATTATTAAATATTTGATTAAAAAAAGATTTTTTAGTGATTAAAAAAATATCAATAATATTATATTTAGTTTTTTGTGTAATAAAAAATAAAAAAAATGATTGAGTTGCCATTTTATTAAAAAAATTTTAAAAATCCGGGCAAGTTAGAAAAAAGGATAAAAAAGGTTAAAAAATATTAATAATAGTATATTTAGTTAACAGAAGATTGAAGCCAACGCAGCATGATAAGGGCATTTTAGTCTTTATACAAAATTTTAAGGAGTAAAGCACTAAAACCAACATCCGGTGACAAGTTTTGAGCTTAAAAAACTAGATGACGTGGTTTCTTCTACGCTCGTGTGTTAAACGCGGTGGTTCAAATAATTGTTCCAAGCATCCTCTAGTGGGGAAATAACTTTAGTTTATACGTTAAACTAAGTGACATCAAGAAAGAATAATTTCATAAAATAAATATTTATATATAATTTCAAATCCATAATAGTACAATTTTTAAAATCATATAAATTAATTAAAGTTTTATAATTTATTTAAAATCAACATAAAACTGTGAATAATACCCAAATAAATTTTCCAATTTTATTAAAAAATAACCAAACCATTAATCTTTTTATGGCATGAATTTAAACTTAAAAACATTTATTTTATTATAATTAAAACTTTAATAGTATAAAATATTTAATTTTTTAAAAATATTTTTAGTGGGATGATATAATTTATAAAACTTGTTTATTTAAATTTATTTGATTGAAACTGGTGATAAATATTTGAAGAATTTTTATTATAGAAACTATGGCAATTGGGTTTTAGTCATCTATTTTTTAGATTTAATATGTATAATTCTAATGAAATAAAATTTCATAGCTTGTAAAAAAAGATAAAAATTTATTTTTATTTTTTTATTAAAATTCTAGTATTTATTTTGATATTATTCCTAAAAGATATTGTATATATTTCAATTGTAAATTATATATATATATACACGAAATTATACAAATGCTATAAGAGAGTTTTGGATATAATTTATATTCATCTAATTTTTTTTTATTCTGGTATATATATCTTGTAGAATTTTTTTACCACCATATCATGTTTAATATCTATATAATTTTATTTACAGATTTACTGTAAACATTTATATGATCCACACCTGTCCCGCGCGAAATAAAAAAGATAGAATTATACACACGGATGACTGGCATTTTGATAAAAAAAACTTACCGTACCAATGTGCGATAAGATTCGTTAGTACATATATAATTCTATCTTTTTATTTAAAAAAAATTAAAGATAAATAAATTATTTAATTTTTTAAATCAAGGTAAAATATTTTATAATTAATAATTTAAAATAAATAATTAAAAATTATATATTTAAAATAATTTTAATAAATGACCACCAATAACATACATATATAATTATTAGCTTGATATAAATATAATATCAGGATATGTGATGAAATTATTAATTAAAATTGGTTATAAAAAAATTATTTAAATATGTAATCATTGAAATAAATATGTGGATACGTATTTTTTAAAATTATTATTTTTTTAAGTACTAATATTTTTGGGGTTAGATGCAAATTCGACTATTATTGTTGTATTATATATACATAGCTAGGTAGGTGTAATTATAAAAGTAGTCTATCAAGTTTGAAAAATACACGCAATCTAAGGCGGGATCAAGAACAAAATTTTGAGATATTTCAAAGTGAAAAAGCATTTAAAATCAAGGTTATGTTCGTTTTCTGAAAAATAAATTTTAAAAAATAAAATTTATATTTTTAAGTATTTATTTGATAAAAAATTGATTGATTAATAAAAAATAATTTATTGATTAACGAAAAAAATCATTTTTTTAAATTGTCTTATGAATTAAAAAATATTAAAAAAAATTGTTTATAAATAGAATTATTTATTAATATTTTAAGTATAATTTTACTTATAAATAATATTATATTAATAAATAAGTAATTTTATATTAATAAATAATATACTATTAATATAATATATTACAAAGTGATATTATAATATATTAATAAATAATATTATATTGATAAATAAATAATATACTATTAATATAATATATTAATAAATATTATTAATAAATGATATTATAAAATAGAATTGACACATAACTTTAGGTATATTTTATATGTTTATCTTACTTTTAATTGAATTAATTTATAAATTGATAAAAATTACAATATTATTTTTTTTAACAATTTGAAGAGTTTTTTATTTAAATATTTTAAATTACATATATATTTCAGTGCATTTAAATATTTTTAAAAATTATTATTATTATATATCATTATAATAGTTTAAAAAGGCGAACTGATGCGAAGCGAGGTCGGATTACTAGTTACCTTATAATTTTGTGTCCAAGCTTTTGCATGTATGACACCTGTTTAACAAGAATTGAGGGAAAAATTTTCATTTGCTGAGAATATATGGCGACAAAGAGAGGGGAAGGATCTAGAAGCTGAAAAAGGAGCGGGAAAGGAATAAAGTTTTGGCATCTAAAAAAGAGAGAAAATTAAAATAAACAAAAAGAATGGGAAAAAATTGAAAAAAAAAAGGCAAAACAAGCGATCGAGGGATAATGAGAGAAGGCTTTTCTTTTTCTTAATATATTTTTGTAAATAAAAAACTACTGCTTCCAAACAAGAATTTTTATTCATAGCAAAACATTTAATTAAAATAGATAAATTATACACTTTTTTCTACCTTAAATCGAATTTTTTGGCAACTAAAAATGTAAAACAATCGTTTCATCCTTAGCTTAGAAAAAATCGCCTCAAAGATCAAAG
Organism: Durio zibethinus; assembly: GCF_047325235.1. Classification (NCBI taxonomy): domain Eukaryota; kingdom Viridiplantae; phylum Streptophyta; class Magnoliopsida; order Malvales; family Malvaceae; genus Durio; species Durio zibethinus. Next base: position 22,336,628 of record NC_143168.1, read on the forward strand.
AATCTTGGACTCTTGGAAGCTTATAATATATATTATTTTAAAATATTTAAAAATAGATAGAATAATTTATATATTTATATTATATTTTATATAAAAATTATGAATCATAATTTATAATTTATATCAATATAAAAATATAATATATATTATATTTTTATTAAATTTATTTATATATGTTAATTTAAAATTTAAATTATATTATTTTTATATTATTTATTTATATTTTTTATATAATAACATTATATTATATTTTAAATTATAAGATTTAGACAATTAAAAAATTAAAATAAACCATAAATATGCTGACAGCTATGATGTGGCTGTTGACGACTACTACATATTTTACTGTAAAAAAAGTCATCTTCACGACTTCCATTGATCAATTCTCAAAGTAAACCTACCGCTGAATCTATAGGTAATTGGAGGTACGCTTGCTAAAACCCTTATTGAAATTTGCTTTCACCATTGCATTTGTTCCTGTTATCATTGGGTTTCCTTTAAAAAAACATGGAGATTTGCATTTCCATTGTGGCCAAAACTTCCGAGTTTGCAGTTGTTCCAATCAAAAACCAAATTAGTTACATATTCAAGTATGAGGGTAAGCTTGAAAATTTGAAGAACGGAGTTGAGAAGCTGAAGGATGCAAGGGAAAGGGTGCGTCATTTAGTGGAAGAAGCACGAAGAAGAGGCGAAGAGATTGAGCAGGCTGTGGAAAAATGGTTGACCGAAGTCAACAACAAGCTTACTGATCAAGCTCAAGAAGAGGATCAAAACGAAGCCAAGAACAAGTGTTTATTTGGGTTGTGCCCTAATGTAAAGACTCGTTATCAGCTGAGTAAAAGAGCTGAGAAGGAGAGCAAGGCCATCGTTGAACTCCTCAATGAAGCTGACAAATTCAGCTCAGATTCGGTTTCTTATCGTCCAGCTCCACAGGAGATAATGACCGCATATGTTAGAGGTTTCGAGGCCTTTGAGTCAAGGAGGCTAGTATTCAACGGGGTGTTGGAGGCTTTAAACGAGGGTAGTGTAAACATTATAGGGGTGTATGGAATGGGCGGTGTAGGAAAAACAACTCTAGCAAGACAAGTTGCTGGGCAAACTAAGGAAACAAAGTTGTTTGATACTGTGGTTATGGCAACTGTAAAACAAAATGCAGAGATAGCAGAAATTCAACAAGAGATTGGAGATGGTTTAGGCCTGGAATTTCGTGAAAAGACTATCCTTGTTAGAGCGGATCGGCTGCGTGAAAGGCTGAAGAAAGAGAAAAGGGTTCTTGTTATTTTGGATGATGTTTGGGAAAGCCTGGATTTGGAAGCTGTTGGAATTCCTTGTGTAGGTGATGATTTGAGCTGCAAGGTTTTGTTGACTTCTAGAGATCTCAATGTTTTATCCATGATGGACTCTAAGAGAAATTTTGCTGTTGGTGTTTTAGAAGAAGAGGAAGCCTGGAACCTGTTTAATAAGATGGCTGGTGATCGTGCTGTTGAAAGTCCTGATTTATATTCTACAGCAACTGAAATTGCTAAGAAGTGTGCAGGACTACCAATTGCCATAGTTACAGTTGCTAGGGCTTTGAGAAATAAAAATCCATTTCAATGGAGAGATGCCTCGCAACAACTAAGAACACCTTCCCCAAGAAATTTCACTGGGATACCTGCTCCAATTTATTCAGCCATAGAGATGAGTTATAATCATTTGGAAAGTGAGGAACTTAAGTCAATTTTCTTGCTGTGCAGTTTGCTGTGTGCTGATACTCCTATTAGTGACTTGGTGAAATATGGCGTTGGTTTGGGCTTATTTCAAGGCATAAATACAATTGAAGAAGCAAGAGACAGAGCATACTCATTGGTCCATCAATTGAAATCTTCTTGCTTGTTGATTGACAGCTTTTATGAGGATGTTTTCTCAGTGCATGATGTTGTTCGTGATGTTGCACTATCAATTGCATCCAGGGAGCAGCAGGGGTTTTCCTTAAGAAATGAACTTGGACCAAAAGAATGGCCACCTATGGATATGCTAAAAAATTGCATTTCCATCTCATTGTCGCACAACCATTTTGTCAAGCTTCCTGAAGAGCTGGAATGTCCACAACTACAGTTTTTTTACATTTGCAATGTGTGTCCTACACTTAACATTGGGGACAATTTTTTCGCAGGGATGAGAAAGTTGAAAGTCTTAGATTTGACTGGTATGCGCTTTTCATTACTACCTTCATCGGTTAGTCTCTTAGCAAATCTTGGTACATTGTGTCTGGACCGAAGCAGTTTTGAAAACATAGCTATTGTCAGAGAGCTAAAGTCAATTGAAATCCTCAGCCTTCGTGAGTGTGACATGGAAGAGCTGCCTAGGGAAATAGGGCAGCTGTGTCGGCTAAAGTTGTTAGATTTGGCTGATAATCCCAGACTGAAACTGATTCCACCAGAAGTATTGTCAAATTTGTCGGGATTAGAAGAACTATGTCTGGAGAGGAGCTTTGCGGAATGGGAAGTCAATGGCAGTGCTAGTCTCACTGAATTGAAGCATTTATCTAGGTTGAAGTCTCTGGATGTACATATTCCTAATGCCCAAATTATGCCAACAAGGTTGTTCCCTGAAAAGTTGAAAAGATACAAGATTTTTATTGGAGATGTGTGGAAATGGTCTAGTTACTATAGTAAGAGGGAGTCCGCAAGAACATTGAAGCTTAAGTTAAATTCGAGCATTCAGTTGGATGAAGGAATCAGAACTTTACTGAAGAAAACTGAAGATCTATATCTAGATGACGTGAAGGATATCAAGAATGTACTTTATGAGTTAGATGCTGAAGGCTTTCCTCAATTGAAGAATCTCCACGTCCAGAATAATCTGACAATAAAACATCTCATTAACTCTGTGGAGTGGGTTCCATGCAAAGCATTTCCTATGTTGGAGTCATTATCTCTTCAGAATATGACTAGTTTGGAGAAGATATGTCATGGTGAAATTCCAGCAGAATCTTTTAGCAGGCTAAAACTCATAAAGGTTTCACGTTGTGATAGATTGAACAATTTGTTCTCACTGTCCGCAGCCAGAAGTCTTTTCCAACTTCAAGAAATTGAAGTAACTGACTGTGAGAACATCACAGAGATTATTGCCGAGGAAAGAGAGGCAAACTTTGAAGAAGATGAAGCAATGAATGAAATAGAGTTCTGTCAGCTACGGTCCTTGCAACTTGGACGTCTGTCGAATTTCCTTCACTTCTGCTCGAGAGAGGAAATTCCTTTAGCATCTGAACATGGAAGAACTCAATTGAGTATTGAGACAAGGTCCAAGGAGAGGATGCTTTTCAACAAAAAGGTACTTCTTAAGGCGATTTATTGATTAATACAAATTATTTTATTGCTAATCAATAATTGAATTTGATTAAAATTTTATTATAAGGTGATTTATTGATTAAAATTTTATTATAAGGTGATTTATTGATTAATTTATATAATAATTTTAGGTGAAGAATAAAGATTCAAAACAAAAACAATTATTGACATATAAAGAGGAAATAAACAAGGGTGTAAAAATTATTTTGAAAAAGGATTAATGAAGTTGGAAACTAATTACTAAGTAACCAGCCATGTAATTTTTACATTTTGAAAATTAAAAAAAATGCCAAAAAATCAGATTGAGTTTTAGGGGTTTACTAACAGCCTAACAATGATTTCTTTTAATATATAGTTATGTATCTCTTTAATAATTTCTCCTATGGATACAGGTCACAAAATCAAATCATGTTATATGTTAGTGTCTTTTCTTAAATTTCTTCATTCTAATATGAATTTTATCAGGACGTGTTTCCGAACTTGGAGAAATTGGAACTGTACTCAATCAACGTTGAAAAGATATGGTATAATCCTTTTCCAGCTAATTGTTCTACCGTTCGAAATTTGACAACACTCATTGTGGATGGCTGTGGCAATTTAAAATGTCTTTTGTCATCTTCTATGGTTCAAAGTTTTGTGCAACTCAAAATGCTCCAGATTATTGGTTGTGAGATGATGGAAGAAGTAATAGTTGCAGAAGAAGAAAAAGTAATCAAGATGATATTCCTGAACCTAGAGTCACTGCAGCTCTATGACCTTCCCAAGCTTACAAGCTTCTGCTCTGAAACTTCAATTGAATTCTCTTCTCTAAGTGAGTTGATTATAAGCAACTGCCCTTGTTTGAAGATGTTTATCTCGGGCTTCATAAATGCTGGCATGACAGAAGGAAAAGAGGCAACGAAGAACAACTCAGAGGAGAACACCCATACCGAAATACCGGTTCTTTTCGATGAGAGGGTGATTCATTATTCCCTTCTTTATTCTTCTTTAAATGCCTTTTAGTAATTAGAAAGTTCCTATTTCTAGGTTCCTACTTTCCTAGTATTGTAAATTTGGTATTTACTTAGCTTTTCCTTGTACTATATCTTGGAATATGCTCAATTATAATTGCAATCAACTTTATGTAGGTGGCACTTCCTATGTTAAAGCGATTGGAGATTTATAAGATGGCTGGCTTGGAAAAGATATGGCATGAGCAACTTTCTGTGGATTCCTTTTGCAAATTAAATGATTTTTGGTTGGACTCCTGTGAGAAGTTAGTGAATGTTTTTCCATTTAGCATGCTGGAAAGACTTTGGAAACTGGAGATATTAGAGATAGCCAACTGTGATTCCCTAGAAGAAATTTTTGAATCTCAAAGATTCCATGCTCATGAATCATGTGCTGCAAAAGCCACTCAATCGACAGCAGTAGAAGTAGTCACTAAGTTTGCATTTCCTCAAGTGAGGTTCTTACGATTGACTAAGCTACCAAAATTAAGGAGTTTCTACCCAAGAATGCATTCTACAGAATGGCCATCATTGAAAAGAATGCAGGTAACAGCATGTGACAAAGTGGAGATATTTGCTTCAGAATATCTCAGCTTGAAAGAAATCCATGGAAAGACCCCATTTGAAATTCCAATTCAACCCTTGTTTTGGGTGAACAAGGTATGACCCAATAAACTTCAATTTAAGGTGTGCTACTTTGGAAAATCTGGTTTATATGTTTATTTGATTTCCCTTCAATTATGATTTCATAATGTAAGGTTTAATTAGCAGCTTGCCAACACGATGGATGCTAAATAATCATTTTCTCATTTAAGTGTTCTCACAAAGATATAGTCAATTGGTTTCTAGCATATTAGGAAAACTTGCATCTGCCTAACCGACCTCAACTTCAAGTATATTCTAAAATGAAGGAAAGGAAACTGTCCTGAACTTTAGGTATATGCTAATGAAGAAAATATGTCTGTGTGAGTGAGAGAGATTATTAGTAGATATGTGAGAATATTAGATTGAAGAGAGTTACTCAATTCTGCTTCATGTACAAAATTAATTGATAATTTAGCCATGCAAGAAGACTTATCAGATATAAATCTGGCTGGATACATGATGGAGTTTGAGCTATTTTTACATCCTTTAGATAGTTCATCCGTATCTTTTAATAAAACATGTTTTTCAATTACGCAGGTTACATTCCCTATCCTAGAAGAATTGGTATTAGTTAGCAATGAAATGATGAAGGGGATTTGGAAGGGACGAGCTCAGGCAGAGTATTTCCGCAAGCTAAAAGTTCTTGAGCTCAGAGGGTTTCCTAAGCAGTCTGCTTCCTTGGCATCTTGTTTCTTCAGTTCGTTAATGAGTCTTGAAAAACTTGTCGTAGGCGATGCTTCTTTTGACAAGATATTCCAATGTGAAGGGCTTGCTGGTGAGGAAAAACATGCATGGACATTTCATTGTTTAGCTGAGTTAAAGCTGTTTAAACTTCCTGAGCTGATGCATCTTTGGAAGGAAGGATTCCATCCTGGACCAATGTTCCAAAACCTGAGAAATTTAGAAGTTCTGGAATGTGACAAATTGAAGAATTTAGCACCATCTTTAGCGTCTTTCCAAAACCTAAGGATATTGGAAGTATCGAAATGCCATGGGTTCATAAATTTGGTAACACACTCAACAGCCAAAAGCTTGATGCAGTTAACTAGAATGAGTATAACAGATTGCAAAATAATAGAAAATATTGTTGCATGTGCGGATGATGGCATAAAGGATGGAATTGTTTTTTCTCAATTGAAATGTTTGAAACTTATTTGTCTACCAAACCTTGAATGCTTCTGCTTGGGAAGTTACCCCCTTGTATTCCCATCTCTAGAAGAACTAATTGTGACAGAGTGCCCAAAGATGAAGATTTTCTCGGAGGGAGAGTTAAGTATGCCAAAGTTGCAAAAAGTGCAAGTGACAGAAGATGAAGCTAAAGGGCATAAGGAGGGAAGCCATAACACCACCATACAGGAGCTATTCAAAGAACAGGTAAGTTTTTCAAACGATTTCCTTGCATTTCCTAAAAATTTAAGTCCTATTTGCTTTTTTTTTCACCATGATTAAAGTGATGGTCTAATTAGAAGCTTTCAACTGCAAAGTGGCTTTCTATAACCATTTTTGTGCATATGCCCCTGTGAGAAACCCTCAAAAACTTGCTCTTGAACTTATTTAACCTCATTCCGAACTAATTTTGTAGTATAATTTTAATTTGCGACAGAAGGAATTTTGAGACATAAGTTAAAGTTTCATTATATTTGGTTTTTCGTTCAATTTTATGTTAGATTTATCCTATATGCTGATCAGTTGGTTTACTGTTTGGTTTATTTCAATGACTTCTTTTATGTGAGATGTAATAGTAATTTTTACTTGTACATATAACTTCATAAAGTAAGCTATTGGATTGGATAATAAAATAATTTCATCAAAACAACTTTAAGCATTTCAACCACATAATTTCATCAAAACAAACCAGTTCACCACCCACTTTAAATTGAAAGCCTTTAACTTCGCAAATAGCTCCAATTAAATTAGCTGCCTTAATGTTTTCGTTTTTCAGAATAGTGATCTTGAAATTCTAGAGAAATTTGAAATAATGAAAAATGATCCTAATGTAACTTGGTAGCTTATCATTTTAAACTCTGCAAACCAAATTGACAGGCCGCCCTATCTGCTTAATGATTTCACTCTTATCTGTTCAATGAATTCTTGCTTTTGACCTTTGTTGTTTCTGTTTTTTGATTATTGCAGAAGGTCAAGACTTCTAAAGAAGGTTAAGATAACCATTCGTTTGCCCACGATGGATTAAGGTAAAAGATGAGGTCAAGCTCATTTGAACTTGTACATGAAACTCGTCTTTTTTTTTTTGGTCATATTAGCATATTGAAATCGTGTTGAATCATGTAACATAAACACATTTTCATTGAAATAGTATTGTGAGAACATGCATGTTTTTCTTTGTCGTAGATGATTTTCTGTTCGCCATTCAGTTTGCTGAGACACTCATTCTTTAAAGGTTTCTCATGACCATGCTTTTCGTATCTCAGGTTGAACCTGCAGTGGTGTCCCTTTTGTTCGTATGAATGACCTAACTTTAAAAAAATGTAAGCCCCTTCTTAAAATGCAAGCCCCTGCAGGCAGCTGCAAGCTCTCACCGACCGATAATCCTGATGTTCCATAAATAATTGACCGCATTAGAGTGACTTGCCAGAACACGAAAATGTTAGAAATATTTTTAAAATATAAAAATAATTTAATTAAATAAAAATTTAATTATAAGAGAAATCATATTAAGATTTGTAATAGTTTAAGGTAAGATTTTTATGGTCTAAAAAACATAAAGGAATTTAAAATAGAAGACTGTCTAAGGAAGCAACTGACTACCGTATCATAAACAGTCGATTGCCTTTGGTTGTCAAGGAGGGTAGTCGATTGCTATACTTATACAGAAACTAAGCAAAATCTGACACTCAAACGTACAAAGGCAATTGTCTAGGTTAGGCAATTGATTGCCACAACTAAAAATCAATACCAGTCGATTCTTTTGCTAAGGAAGTCGACTGCTATTGAAGAGACAATCTTCTGAATGAATTAAAGGTTCAAGGTAGTTGATTGTTATAGAGGGAAATCGATTGTCCTGATGATGAACACTTTCCAAAAAGAGTAAGAAGTCAATTGCATTCTATAGCAATCGGCTGTTCTATTGTTACAAATCTATTAGATCAGTAGTGGAATCGATTGCTTTTCTAAAGGAGTCGATTGTCCTTTTTCTTGTATTTTTTTGGAAATAGAAAATATAAAAGAGAAGTCGACTGTTTTATTGAAGCAGTCGATTAGGTGAAAAGTTACAAATAAAAAAAAAAAAGAAAAGTAATTTCTCTTAAGAATAGAAAGATTAACTATTCACTTGTTTGAATTGAAGGGAGAGGAAAAAAAGGACGTAAAGTAAAGTAATGTAAAGGAAACAAAAATTTTCTTCTCTTGTTGGGATAAATTTTTAATTTAAAGAAAAGAGGTTTCCCTTATAAATCTAATTTTTTTAATACTTCATTTGGAGGAAAAGTTAGGGAAAGGAAAGTTGAAAATTTTTTTTATAAAAGACTATTATATCTATCTTTTTATTAATATTAAAAACTTAATAAAAAAACTCGAAATAGATTACAATCATCATGTAATTTTTTAAAACAATATCTTTTTTTAAGTAAGTTTCACATATCTCTTTCAATATAAAATTTTTTTATAATTTTTTGATAATTTGATTTTGATGAATGGTTGAATATGAATAAATATATTTTTTAAGTTTATGAGATGTTAGACTAGCTCAAAATTTATCAATGCATATTTGTAAAATATTTTTTTATTTCACTTGATTAAAAATCATTGATATAGTAGCAATTGTGAGACAAGATAAGATAGTAAACATATTATATTCTATAAGTGCTTTAAAATTACAGGCAATAAAAAATTATAATTAGAAAAAATTATTATAATGAATTATTTCGTTCTTTTTTACTATTTATCCAAACAATGGTTATCAGAATTTCTTTCATTTCTTTTTCTTTATTAATTTTAATTATCTAAATAAAAGTTATATGTATCTTTTCTTTTCCTTTAAAAAACTTTCTTTTCCTTTCTTTTTTTTTATTAATATTTATCTAAACATAGCGTTAATGATTAAAAAAAGTATTTTTCTTGTTAAAGGAAGTATTTTTTTATTGAAATAATATAGTTAGTATTTAATCTTAATAAATAGAAATTGTGTGTGGTCATTTGAGATAGTTTAAGAAATTGAATAATTTCATAAACTCTCTCTTTCTCCAATTCTGGTCAGAAAGTAGCTAGTTACTTTAACATAATTTTTACAAAATTAATGTTCAAAATTTGATGTATTCATTAAAAGATATTTAGTGATTTGATATCACAAGTGTAAAATGAAATCAAATAAGATTTCATTGTATTTTAGAGGTATTTCGGTTATATTGTTTTTGCATACTATAATTAATAGGGACAAAATAAACATTAGGAAAAGTGACATTTGCAACACGTTTTGAAAAATTTTTTTTAATTCTTTAAATGTTTCATATTAAATTCTATAAAACTTAAAAGGAAAGACTACAACAAAAAATACAAATAAAAAATCATCATCAACAAGTTCTTGAGAAAGCAAGTCTCGGAACTAACAAAGAATGTGGTCAATTACGGATGGCATCCAGGTTCTTTGTTTGAAGGTGATCAGGCAATCTAAATGAGAGCTTACAGCTAGCTTTTGCAAGACTCGGATTCGTAATTGTTGGAGTATCACTTAAATGGATTGGAGACTTAAGTGCATCAATCCTTCTAATATTCCAAGTTAAGGGTCATGAAAAAAAAATTAATTCTGGGAACATTTAAGGGTTTTGAAGGCATAAACCATCTTGTAGATGTGGGATCACAAGAAAGGATTGAACAAAAATTGAGTTATCCGTTCCAACCCATAAATTTACCTAATAATTAAATGGGTTTGGATTAATATAAGCTTATAAGGCTGGTTTGGACACAAAAGTAATCGTCATAATTCCATCTTAGGCTTGAACAAATATTTTCAAGTTCAAAATTCGAATCCAATTCGATAATTAGTACATTGGTAAAGCAATTTACTGCTTTTTAATTTTTAATCATATATATCAACCGATTCTCTACAGCTACCATCTCTCAATTTCAAATCTTTTTGTTAAACTTTATCTCTCAAGGGTTTTTTCTCTCTCTCTCTCTCGTCAAAAGTTTATCTTCAATCTCACCCGATTTTATTGCTTTCTCTCAATCAAAGCCTAATATTCTGTTTTAAGTTTAGAAACTTCGGCAAAAGTCAATAATCACCACAACAAATCAAATCTTCAATCCACATGGGATCTACGTAATTATCGTTACTCTTTATTTTTATTTTTTATTCTTAAATCTGTATTTTGATAACATTGTGTTCACCGTGAGAATATTTAATGTATATTTTCGTATCTAATCTTTTAATAAAGATGATAATATGATAGCGAATCAAGGATAAATAGAAGAGTTTCATTTTGACAAACATTAAAAAAAAAGGTTAAAAGTGCTGTACGGCCTTGACAATTTAATTATCCAATTTACTCAAGGAAAAAAACTTATAAAAAAGATAACAAAACTACGTATGTAATGATCTCATGCCCTTCTAATTTATTGACTGATATTAACGAAACCCCTTATCTTTTCAAGACTTTTCATGTATGTGTAGTCATCTCTTCTAGAACTATTGCTGTTGACCTAGAATATTTGAATAAAGAATGAAAAAGAATGAATGTTCTGTCACTTCTTCTGTCCTTTTCGTGGCCATATTCAACAAATATATATGTATAGTAAAAAATAGTAAGTAAACACTACTATTCAAATTAAGTAAACACTACTTGTCTCGATAGATGACAGCCCACTTAGCCTCCATTTTGGAAATCAACTAATTTAACTTTGTTCTTTTCCCTCCACTGTCGAAAATTCAGCTGGTTTACAGGTCCTTAGTTGGTAAGAGAAGATAAAGAATATTATTTATATTTTAAATTTATTAAATATTATCTTGCATGAATCAATTGAATTTCGGTTTACTAAGTTTCTTTCCCACCAAACATTGGATGCTATAGCTATAAAGGGATCGGTGTTGCAGCTAGGATGAGTGTCATAGTTTTGGGTTATTTTTGAGAGCAATATACAATAGCTCTCGGGTTGGTTTTGGGGTTTTTAACTTTTGAGTATCAAAATACTTTGTAACTTCATCTTGTTTTTCCACAGCTAGAATCAAGCACCATGGGTTCACTTCCAGACCAGCAAAACATTTCATCAAATCAAGAAGAAGAGAACATCTTGCAAGCCATGCACTTTGCTTCAGTTTCGTCACTTCCATTTGCTTTGAAAGTTGCCATTGATCTTGATTTGTTAGAGATCGTAGCGAAAGCCACTACTCCTAGTGGTATGCTCTCGCCTGCTGAGATCGCCTCTCAACTTTCTACCAATAACCCAGATGCCCCATCCATAATTGACCGAATTTTGAGACTTCTTGCTACTCACTCTATTTTAACATGCGACCTTGTCACCGGTGAAGATGGACACACCCAAAGATTATATGGCCTTGCACCCGTAGGAAAATATTTTCTTCAAAATGAGGATGGAGTTTCCTTTGCTCCATTGCTACATGTCTATCTTGAAAAATACATCATCGAATGTTGGTTAGTCCTCTGCATCCCTAATATTCCTTTATCTATATATCATATCAAAATTCACGCACATGCATGCTCACATACGCATATATATTATATTCAATAATTATGATTTTTAATCTAACATTTTCTTGATGATATTCTCTCATATAATAGTGAAAATTAATGTGATTTGTCAAAATTGTCACTGACAGGAAATACTTGAAACCAGTAACATTAGAGGGTGGCTTCTCATGCGTCAAAGCATTTGGGGTGCACTGGTTTGAGTTGCTGGGAAATGATAGTGAAATGTCAAGCACGTTCAATAGAGCAATGTCCGTTTACACCATTCTTGTGATGAACCAAATTCTAGAAACTTACAAGGGATTTGAGGGTGTAAGCCAAGTGGTCGATGTGGGAGGTGGAGTTGGTACAAATCTTAAGCTCATAGTTTCCAAGTATCCACAAATTAAGGGTATTAATTTTGACCTCCCTCAAGTCATTAAAGATGCACCCGATTGCCCAGGTAATTCTCAATCTATTTTTCTCTTTTAGTGCCTATGATTTTTTTGTACTTCAAATTATCAAAATTATAATTTTAATAATTGAAATTAAGAGTTCACTACTTATTAACAGACCATGTGATTGTTGACGATTTCTTTGTCTTGCTAATCTAGAGTTTAATAACTTTTTTTTTTAATTTTCTTTTCCACATATTAGGGGTGGAGCATGTAGCAGGAGATATGTTTACAGAAATTCCTCGAGGAGAAGTCATTTTCATGAAGGTTAGTGCGTAGAAATATTTTTATTTGCTTTAAATTTTTTTTCAAAACTAAATTTAATGGTATATATTACTTCATTGGTGTCTTAAATATTAGAATTTTGACTATGACACCTATCATGTGGATTGTAATTATTAATTAGGTTAATTAAAATTCACCACCTAGTCAAAGAAAAGAAGAGAAATGTTTTGAATGGATGTTTCTTTAAGCAAATGACCACTCACGAACAAAGTACAAGTATGGGCCTCACCAAACTTAACAAATACCGTTTAACTTATAAATAGTCATTTGTTCTTAATTTATTGATCAAAATTTAATTTTTAACTGTCTTAAATATTAAAAAAAAATCGACTACATAACATAAAAGAGCTAAACAAAGATTATAGAATTTGGGATTTGAACACTGGTTTGAATTAAAAAATACATGTTTTTTGAACTTACAGCCCACCCAAACATAATTAATTAAGGGACCCAGTTCTAAGTACAAAAATACTTCAAATAATTTGTTGTTTATATGTGAAATCACAATCATATATATAAATATTTTGATAATTAATGAACGTTAATTGTCATTGTTTACATCTTTTTTAGTCAATGCTTCACGATTGGGGAGATGATCTATGCTTGAAGTTATTGAAAGTATGCTATAATGCACTACCTCAGTCTGGTAAAATTGTACTCGTGGAAGCCCTAATACCAGAAGTACCCAAGACTGACATTGTGACAAAGACAATCCTTCAACGTGACCTTGGCTTGCTTCACATTCTTCCTGGGGCAAAGGAGAGGACCAAGCAAGAGTTTGAGGCATTGGCAAAACAAGCTGGATTCGCTTCTTTCAAACTTGTTTGTCGTGCTTATAACCATTGGGTGATGGAATTGCACAAAAGTGCGATCAACGACTCAGCTTAGTCTATCATCGTCAACCTTGCTAGTTTCATCAATAATCATCAGCTCCATGATCCACGATGATCAGCTGGTCACCCTTTTTTTCTTATAATAAAATGTTTATCGATAATATTGCATGTGTCTTATTAGCTAGCTAGGCTCTAAAGTTTAAATTTGGTAGTCTTTATCTTTGTATTTCCTAAATTTAGTGAGAATGGAAGGAACTTATATAAATTTTCCTTTAATTTGTCCTAAATTCAAGAAAATATTTCTTTTCCAAGCCCCAACACCTAAATTAAGTTAAGGTGATCAGTGATGAATCTAAAATTTTTCTTGAAGATGTCTACATATATATATTATATATATATATAGATAAATATATAGACAAAAAAAGTATTCAAAATTTTTTTTGAAAGTATTTAAAAGAAAATTTTCTTTAAAATTTTTTTGTTTTTCAATATTTGAGAGGGTCATCTTACATTTCAACGTGGATTTAGGGGAAAGCAATAATCGGTTTTAATAATAAAAAAAAAACTAAAAATTGGCCTCAAAGGTAAATCAATTTCGATTTTTTTTTTTTCGGTTTAATAGATTAAATTGATTTGAGGTTTGATCTATTCAATGTAATTGGTTGGTTTTTGATTCAACAAATTAATTAAGAATTGAACCGATCGAAAAGATTGACATTTAATATTTTATGTTAAAAGTAATAAAAATATTATTAATAATTTATATTTTAATTTTTTCAATTACCATTTATCCTTAGATTTTTCTAGATCAATATTTACCAAATCCTAAAATTTTAATCTTGTTAGAAATAGTTATTCAAATCTTATAAGAAATTTATTTGAGATTAGCTAGATATTACTTGATAGACAAAAAGACTTACTGTCATAACATATAGATCATAAATCTATAGCTAAACTTAAAAAGATGAGTTAACACCAATCTTTTTTAACTAGATGTGATTGGTCATTTAAGAAATATATTCTTTTAAGAAACTCTTAAGCTTGACTTAGGGTTTCTAAAAGAATATGTTCTATTCCACTAACCAGAACATGATTTGAGAGTTCGATTATATATGAGAAATGTTATAGCATCCTAACATGCCCATCCAAAAGATAGTATCATTTTATTTTAAATTATTCTAAGGTTTTGATTCTTATGCCATTAAATTTTAATGTTTAAATATTAAAAATAATTTTTAATATTTCTCTATTAATTTGGTAGAATTCTTAAAAATATGTCATCACCTCAGGAGTATTTAAGAATCTCATTTGTTTTCTTGAAGAGGCTCCATCTTTAGAAAAAGTTTAATCATTTTTTTATTTTAGTGTTTTTATTGAAAATATATCTAATTATTTCACAATTTAGGTCAAATTAGAAATATATTTTCACTTTGAGATTTCTTAGATAATTAGATGTCTACGATTACTAAGAATCTCATCCTCGAAATTTATTTTTTATTTTTTATTTTTTATTTTTATTTCTAAATTTTTCACAATTTGGGTCAATTTAGAATTTTTTTATTTCTAAAATTTTCACATTTAGATTTATTTATAAATTTTTTTATTGTTTTTATATTTATCTTTGAAAAGAAAATAATATGACAATCATTTTTTTGAAATTTCATTTAAATTATTTTACCATTTGGAGCAAATTTAAATAAATTTCTCATCTAGAGATTTTTTAAAAAATTTACTATTTGAAATTTATAAGATTCTTATCTTTAGATAATTACCAAATATTTTCAAATAAAATTTTTTTATTTAGAAAAGAATACAGTTACTTTTATTGAAATTTCATTTAAATTATTCTATCATTTGGGACAAATTTAAATAAATTTCTCATTTAGAGATTTTATAAGAAATTTATCATTTAAAATTTCTAATAATCTTATCATTGGATGATTAGTATTTAAATTTCAATAATTTTTATTAATTTTTATATCTTTTTTTATTGAAAATAAATATTAATTATTATTATTGAAACTTTATCTAAATTATTTCACTATTTGGGATAAATTTAGAAAAAATTTCTTACCTAAGAATTTCTTAAAAATTTACCATTTGAAAATTTTTAAAATTTTATTATTGGATAATTATTATTTATTCTAAAAAAATACTTTATTTTATTTTATATTTTTTAATTTTTCTAATTTTTAAAATTTAATCATTTAAAAATACTTTAAAATAAATAAATAAATAATAAATAAATAAAAATATCAAAAAATAGAAATGACTCGGCTTGATGGCTTAGAAGATGTGGCTTGGTTGTAGGCAAGGGAACTGGCTAGAATGCATAACTTATGGCTTGATTGGGCTCGACTGGAGCTAAGGATGGGGATGCGAGTTGAAAGCAGGTCAAGTGCTCGGGTCGGGTCGGCTTGAATAGAAACATGTGGATCTTGAAGTCGTTTAACCTCCAAAATGACATCGTTTCTGGGCAGTATAAAAGGCAATAATCCTCTTTTTTTTTTCTCAAATCTTCTCTTCTCTATTTTCTCTTATTCTCTTTTCCTTTCTCTCTCTCTTTAGAAAACAATAAACATTAGTTGAATCTTCATTGGATTTTGAAAATTTATGTTGGAATCTAGATTGGTTTGCCAGAAATTTGTTGGAAATTCACTAGTTTTTGAAAAACTGACGTCGAAAATTAAGAAGCTTATTGAAATCTAGAAATGTCATTGGAATCTTCAAATATCATAAGAAAATTCAACCAAAAATTTGAAAATTTTCAAAAATATTTTCAAAAAAAAATTTTTCTTTTTAACCCAAAAAATCTTAAAAATTTTTGTATTCTCTAGTTTCTTTTGCATGCTTTTTTCTTTGATCTCTATGTGTATTTTTTCTCTGTCTTTCTGTGTCTCTTTGCTACTTGTTGTGGGTGTGTATTTATAGGGTTTAAATTAAAAAAACCCTAAACCAAAAAAGGGTTTTAATCCCTTTTAAGTTTTAACTCCAAATTTTAAGCCTAACTTAAACTTTTCAGTCCATACACACAGTTTTCACACAAATACAACCTGCTAGATTTTTTTTTATTTTTAATTTTATTTATTTTTAATTTTTAATTTTTTTGTTTTTTTATTTTTTTATTTTTTAATTTTTTTGTTTTTTCATTTTATTATTATTATTTTATTAACAAAATCAAAATTAAGTAGAACCTCAGACAGATTTAGGTGTTTATAGTTGCCCTCTTTGTACTTTTTTGTGAAACAAGAATTGTGCAGAAACATAGATAGCCCAATCAAGAATCAACTTGACATATATATATATATTTTAAAGCATACTCAAACTTCTTGAACAACATACAAACTCCTATAAATAGAGATTTCACAACTTTTGAGAAATAAATAAAGCTCTTCTAAGTAGATGCTCAATAACTTTTGAAAATAAACTAAGGCTCTTTTAAACAAAGGCTGAAAGACTTTTGAAAAATAAACAAAGCTCCTTTAAGCAGAGGCTCAACAGCTTTAAAAAATAAATAAGGCTTATCTAAACAGAGGTTTCATGAATTTTGAAAAATAGATAAAGCTTATCTAAATAAAGGCTCATAACTTTGGAAAATAAATAAGGCTTCTCTAAACAGTGACTTAACTACTTTTGAAAAATAAATAAGACTCCTCTAAATAAAAGCTCATGAGTTTGGAAAATAAATAAGACTTCTTTAAGCAGAGGCCAACAATTTTTGAAAAGTAGATAAGGCTCTTCTAAAAATAGGCTTAACAACTTTTGAAAAATAAATAACGCTTCTCTAAAGAGAGGCTCAACTATTTTTGATAATTGAATAAAGCTTTTCTAAATAGAGATTAAACAACTTTTGAAAAATAAATAAGGCTCCTGTAAACAAAGGCTTAACGACTTCAAAAAATAAATAAAGCTCCATGATAATCATGTCCAAAGGTCTTATAGATCATCAGAAGAAATAATAGGAGATTATGCCCAGAGGTCTTACAATTGTTCCTAATTTTGAGAAATATCCTTTTTCAAAGATCGAAACCTTACCTTAGAGGTCTTCTTTTTTCAAATAAGAATTTGAAATTCTTTCATTAGAAAGTTTCATATCTATCTTCTCCATGTGTTATTTTGAAATATCTCTGCTTCATGTACTAGATATTCTCAAATGCAATGCATGGTATGCACTAAATATTCAAAAATGCAATGCATGCTATGCAAATATAGATTAATTAATTTCTTTTCAATTGTGGTACTCAAGTTTCTCAAGCTCTTTCTTGAATCCCAAACTATCTTTAGGTACTAAGACCAAATCAATATAATTCTCAATCATCCATCTCATTTAACTCCCATATTCTCTTCTTAAATAAATCTTTTTCTAAATTCAATGTCATTATCAGGAGCTGAACATTTCATATTTGTCTTTATCACTCTCAACCTTTTCCAAGTAAAAAAAAACTTTCATGCTACTATTAATTTATCAATTATTATTTCAATTTCAAAAAATAAAAATGCAATCATATATTTCTTCTATTGCAAGGTATTAAGGGAAAAGAACGGGAATAGCTTGAGAACTAATCAACAAAAAAGAGGCACAAGAAATGAAATGAAATATCTCTTATTAAACAATGGTAGTACAACTTCCTGGTGTAAAGGAAAGGACCAAGCAAGAGTTTGAGGCATTGGCAAAACAAGTTGGATTCGCTTCTTTCAAACTTGTTTGTTGTGCTTATAACCATTGGGTGATGGAATTGCACAAAAGTGTGATCAACGACTCAACTTAATCTATCATCTCTAACCTTGCTAGTTTCATCAATAATCATTAGCTCCATGAGCCACGATGATCAGCTGGTCACCCTTTTTTTCCTCATTATAAAATGTTTGTCGATAATATCACACGGCTTATTAGCTAGCTAGGCTCTAAAGTTTAAATGTGGTACTCTTTATCTTTGTATTTCCTAAATTGAATGAGAATGAAATGAACTTATATAAATTTTCCTTTAATTTGTCCTAAATTCAAGAAAATATTTCTTTTCTAAGCCCCAACACCTAAATTAAATTAAGGTGATTAATGACGAATTTAAAATTTTTCTTGGAGATATCCACATATATTATACATATATATAATTATCAATAAATTTATCGATAAAAAAAGTATTCAAAAAAAATTTTGAAAGTGTTTAAAAGAAATTTAATTTTTTTTTTGTTTTTCAATATTTGAGAGGGTCATCTTACATTTGAACATGGATTTAGGGGAAAGCAATAATTGGTTTTAATCAAAAAAGTTTATTACAAATTGGCTTCTAAGGTGTAAATCGATTTTGTTTTTTTTTTTTTTTCTGTTTAATAGATTAAATTGATTTGAGGTTTGATTTATGCAATGTGATCGATCGATTTTTGGTTCAACAAATTAATTAAGAATTGAACCGATCGAAAAGATTGATATTTAATATTTTATATTAAAAATAATAAAAATATTATTAACAATTTATATTTTAATTATTTCAATTACCATTTATCCTTAGATTTTTCTAGATCAATTTTCACCAAATCCTAAAATCTTAATCCCTCATTTTCTCTCTGTCTCCCTCACAATCTATGTCTCTCACTGTTGCCACTACTCGAGCTCGAACTCTATTTCTCTTCTCATCTTCCACAGCCCTACCAAAAAGTCAAACGCTTGGATATCTTCTTCTATTCATGCGAATGACGAAAGCATCTTTCCTAAACACCAAAAACCCGGATGCCTTACTAGACCTCACAGTCACCTCCCTTCTTCCTCTTATAGGTAAGATTTTGCTTCTTCTTTTTTTTTTCTTTGTTTTTTTAAAGGGGTCGTCACTATCCTCATTTCCTGTATGCAATCTCTGTGGTTTTGATTTGAATGGTTTTCTTTATTCGTCTAAATAACAGCGAACTGCCTATATGCCAACTCAACGAAAATAATACATGTTTTTGCAACGTTATAGGATGAATAATATGGGTTTGATTAAAATTTCTAACTTTGCCTAAGAAAAAAAAACTCTCACTTTTCCTAAAACCAATCGAGTATGATCTTTGAGTAATATATAACTAGATGTGTAATTAGGAAGGGTTATATCAATTTCAAATTTTTAATTACAAATGTGTTATTCTCTTTAAAAAATTACAAATGTGTAATTATTCAACCCCATTTATACCTTGTTTAGAGAATCAGCTGATAATTAAATTATATATTGGAGTCCACATAAATCGTACGCCACAACTAATTATTGGGGATGATTTTTCCAAAAAAAAAAAAAGGAGTAAATTGAGATGAGTTGATTTTTTTTTTTGTTATAGAATATGAAATTGGACAAAAGTTTATTTACAATGTTTTATCTCAACTTATTTCAGTGTATATATAGAAGTATATATTTTATTATTAATTTAATTTTATAGTTACATATTTTATATTAATAAAGTTATTATTTGATATTTTAAATTAAAAATTAATATTTTAAACTCAATTAGAGTATCCATGTGGCACCTCTACAAGCTTTTTTTATTTTTGTTTTTTTTTTTAACTTTTAACTTTTAACTTGTTTTTTAGATTTTTATTTTTTATTAAATATATTTTATGAGAATAATAAGTTTTAAAATTTATATCAAAATAATAAAATATAAAATAAAATATAAATTATTTTAAATAATTTTAAACTATTTATTTTAATTAACAAAAAATTAAACCATATTGCATGTAAAGGTGTTCATGTGCCGAGCTGAGCCCATGTTTGATATCAATAATTTATATGTTTATCCAAGCTTAACCCAGCTTGATATTTCAAGTCTCAAAATTTTTTTAGACTTGATTAAAATTGAAAAAATAAATTTCAAACACATCCATTAAACCTAAATTATATAATACAAAATTAATTTTTTAAAAAATAAAAATTTACATATGTATAATTATATAATTATAATATATATATATATATTTTTTTCGAGATGAGCTCATGCTTTAATTTTTTTTATCTAAAACTTAAATGAATCTAAAATTTGTGACCAAACCAATTTAACAGTTTTAGTTTTTTTATACAAACCATCTCAAAATTTGGATGGACATGTCTAATCGCATGAGCCCATTTTTAATAATAATACATTTTTAAAAAGATGATATTTATATGAAAACTAGACTGTTACTTCTTTTTTGCACGAGAATTTTTTAATTTTTATAGAAAATAATTTAAAACATTTTATCTTTTTTAGTTTTTAAATTTTCTAGATTAAAAGAAAAAGAGTTTGAAAATTTTATATCTAGAGTTTTTTATATAGTTGTTCGTATTGATTGATTGTTGTTAATTTTTTTGTAATTTACTAATATTTTTAGTTTTTTAATTATATGTATTTTAAAAGATATTTTAAAAAATATTTAAATTTTAGATTTGATAATTTTTAAAGAATTTTTATTTTTTTTTTGAGATCTTTTAGTTGATTTTCATGTAGGTTATTTTTTCAATTGATTATTTTTAGTTGCAATTTTTTTTTTAATAAGTGATTGAAATTTAATATGTCTGTTAGTTTTAAAATTTTGAAGGGTGATTTTTTTCTTTAATAAGTTAGATATATTTTTATGGATTTTTTTTATTATCTAAATGCTTATTTTTTTTCTTTATAAAATATTTTAGGGTATTATAATTGTCAATAACACATCATCATCCCTATACTCAACTCTTATTTTTTTTATAATTAAAATTAAGTAAATAATTTTTTTGAAAAATATTTTTATTTTAAAAGTTTTTATATGATAAGTGTCGTAACGATTTTGTGTTCGTCCGACGAATTTGAAAACGAAAATAAAAGTATGACAGCTTAACGACTCCGCTGGAGATGCCTTTTGTTTTTGAGAGTCAGATCAAAATTAACTACTTGTTATCCTCAAATTTTGATTTAAAAAGTCTTAATCAATTTTTTAGATTTTTATTTTTCATTTTCCGTAAAAAAGGTCAAACAAAACAAAACAAATCGAAAATAAAAAGAAAAAAAATTTACACACATTTATTTTATTATGCCTCTTATGTTTTATTTTTCTATATATATTACTCTCAATAAATTAAGATATATTTGCACACAATGGTACGATGCATCTAATGCATTAGCTTTATATCCGGGCTCTGTCCTTTATAGGAGGAAGTAAAGTACCAATGCCCTCGTGAGGTGATAACCTCCGCAATGGCAAGCGAAATACTTTCACTTGAATTGAACCCTTTTCGTTTGTAGCCTGTAATGGGTGAGGATCGAAGTGCCTTATTAGTCCAACATGAACGATAATGAGGAACAATTTGAGAACCTTTAGACACTGTCAATCCAAACCTAGCATATAATAAGCCTAGGAAACCAGCCTTATGTTTCGACCAAACATGTACTTCATTATACAGCTCATATGACACATTGACTGAAGATGAGTAAATTTGTAGTTCTACGGGATCAATGAAAATTTCTTGAAAGAAATGTGTCTTAGAACAAATATTTCGATGCAGAACTGTATGATATGATTAATGCAAAAAAAATAAAAATAAAATTGAGTTAGTGTGAGGATGTGGTTTAAGAAAATTTTTTTTTTATTTTTTAGTTTTGAGATTTTTTGTTTTATTTTGTTTTGTATTATACACAACTTTTATTCTTAAGTATTTCCTACAAGAAGGTGGACAAGGCTCTACCTAAGGCTAGTTTCCTAGGCTTATTACATGTTGGATTTGGATTGACATGTGTCTAAAGGTTCTCAAATTGTTTCTCACTGTCGTCCACGCTGGACTAGTGAGGCACCCCGATCCTCACCCATTACAGGCTGCGAACGAAAAAAGTTCAATTCGGCTAGAAGTATTACACTTGTCATTGCGGAGGTTATCACCTCATGAGGGCATATGTACTTTACTTCTTCCTATAAAGGACGAAGCCCAGGTATAGAGCTTATGCATGAGATGCATCGTGCCATTGTATGCAAATATAACCTAATTTATTGAGAGTAATATATACAGAAAAATAAAACATAAGAGGCATAGTAAAAGAAATGTGTGAGAGTTTTTTTACTTTTTATTTTTGATTTGTTTTGTTTTTTTTTTTACCTTTTTTTATTGAGAATGAAAAATAAAAATCTAAGAAATTGATTAAGATTGTTTAAATCAAAATTTGAGGATAACAAGTAGTTAATTTTGGCTGACTCTCGAAAATAAAAGACAATCCCCAGCGGAGTCGCCAAGCTGTCATAATGGTTTTGTGTCCGTCGGATGAATTTAGAAATGAAAATAAAAGAACGAAAAATGGAGTCACCACCGATCTTTTTTGGCTAGGTGCGATTGACCGCCTATTAAAATTTATCATTCTAATAAGATTTTAAAATTAAGAAAATTTATTAAAAAGATAATTTCATGGTCTGTGAAACAGTTTGGGTTCGAAAGTCAGTTATGCGTGGGGAAGGATTAGCACCCCTACGATGCCCGTTTAAAAACGTACCACTTAACTATGTGTGAGAATTTTTTTACTTTTTATTTTCGATTTGTTTTGTTTTTTTTTTTTTTTACCTTTTTTTTATTGAGAATGAAAAATAAAAATCTATGAAATTGATTAAGATTGTTTAAATCAAAATTTGAGGATAACAAGTAGTTAATTTTGACCTGACTCTCGAAAATAAAAGGCAATCTCCAGCGGAGTCGTCAAGCTGTCGTAATGGTTTTGTGTCCGTCTAACGAATTTGGAAACAAAAATAAAAGAACGAAAAATAGAGTCACCACCGATCTTTTTTGGCTAGGTGCAATTGGCCACCTATTAAAATTTATCATTCTAATAAGATTTTAAAATTAATTAAAATTTATTGAAAAGATAATTTCACGGTTTGTGAAACAGTTTGGGTTCGGGAGTCGATTACGTGTGGGGAAGGATTAGCACCCCTACGATGCCCATTTAAAAATAGTACCACTTAACTACGTGTTATCTTTTGATTTTGATTAAAAATAGTCTCATTCTCAGTGTTTGAAAAAATAATTTTCTCGATTTTTTAAAAATTGGTTTGTTTGGTTTTATTTTAAAAAAATTATTATTCAAATTTTATTCGAGAAAAATAAATTAAAAACTTTTTTATTGAAATAATTCTCAAAATACTCCAGTACGTTGGTAATATTAGAAGAACTCTTTCTCACATAAAGATTTCTTAGGCATCGCTTCTCGGAATACCTAAGAATCTCATCCTCGGAGGCTCGAATTTACTTTTCGTAAAAATTATTCATGCATGCAATGCAAATAATTATATGATGCACACATTTTATTTTTTATTTAAGAAATTTTATTAAATTTTATTATTATTCTTATTTAAAAGAAATGAAGAATAAAGGAATTTTTATTGTATTGAAGATTTTCTGTAAATATTTTAATACACTGATAATATTAAGAAAAAATCTTCTAACCTAAGAATTTCTTAAAGTAACTCTACTCAGAATACTTTTGGAATCCCATCATTGGACAAAATTTCTTTTTTTCTCATTTTTATTACGTAATTTTAATTTATTAATTAGTTCTTATTTATTATTTTATAAATTTTTTTTATTATATTGAATTTTTTTTTATAAATACTTTAATACGTTGGTAGTATTTTAAAAAAATTTTCTCACATAGAGATTTCGTAAACATCACTATTTAGAATATCTTTGAATCTCATCGTCGGATAAAATTTTTTTTTCTTATTTTTATATTATTCTTTGTTATTTTAAAAGATTTATTTTAAAGTTAATAAAATTATAAAAAAATTTTATCATTTATTTTACTATTTATTTATTTATTAATTAATATTATAAAACAATAAAAATTTATTTTGGTAAATTTAAACATTTTTTTCATGCATAAATATTAAGAATAATAATTAAAATAACAAAAATAATATATAAAAAAATTTTAAAAAATATTTTAAAAAATATTTTTTCCCTGAACTGTACCGGTCAACGTGCGATTTTGTCCAACGGTTTGGTTTGGCAGTTCGATCGCGTTCAACGGTTCGATGGCATTCAGTGGTTCAGTTTCGGTTCAAATCAGGTTCAGTGGTTCGATTCCAGCTCAGTCAGACTGGTCAGAGGTTGATGGAGAAGTGAGTCGCGATCGGATGCGCGAACTTCGGGTCGGGTTACGGGTTGACGCGCAGATCCTGGGTGCTTAAAATGATGTCGTTTTGGACGTTTATTAAAACGACATTATTTTGGCTATTGACAGCTTATATAAAAGTTCAAAATTTTTTTTCAATCATTTTTTCCTCTTATCCAAAAAAAAAGCCCTCTCTCTTTTTGTTTTTTTCAGGCCAACCTGGGGCTGATGGTCGTCCGTCGTGACGATGGCCGTAGTCCTCGTCGACGGCGAGCTCCAATCGTCGTCGCAGGTGTTGAAAAATTATAAAATTTTTTAAAATGTTTCCCTTAACATCCTAAACACAGATCCAACCTCATTTTCACAAAAAAAGAGTTTCAAAATCCCTAGATCTGCTCTTAAAGTTTCGGTCAAACATTTTTTTTTATTCTCCTCTTTTTTTTATTTTTTTTGAAACTGACTTTGTTTTTTTTTTGTGCAGGAACTCTCGACGCTAGGTTCTCCGTTCCAGAGGACTGAGTTTTTTTTTGTATTTTTTGGTTTTTTTTTTTTGCAGAAAGCTCCCCCTTTTTTTTTATCCTCCCATTTTTCATTCGGTTAAGAGCTCTATTTATAGAGCTCCGGCAGTGCCCTGTGCCTGAGGGAGTGGCACAAAGCTAGGTATGAGGGTGTAAGCATGAGCCCTATGCCTCTTTTATTTTTTTTGGCAACATCCGACAGTGGTAGGGTTAGTCAGCGGGATAAGTGATCAGAGTATGAGTGGTAGGGTAAGGTGATGGATGGGTAGTAAGGTATGGTGGCAGTGGTGCCGGGGAAGGCACCGATGCCATCCCTCATTTTTTTTCTGTTCTGTTTTTTTTTTTTTTGATATCTTGTGTTTTGATATTTTTTTTGTATTTTGTATTTAATAATATTATTATTAATATTTTTTTTGTCGGACAAATTTGATGTCCACAGTATTTATAAATAAATTTTCAATACCATAAAAAAATTTCTTTTCACTAATAAATTAAAAATAAAGTGATAAAAATAAGGAAAAGGAAATTTTATCTGAGTATGAAATTCTAAAAGTATTTCAAGTAGTGATATTTTGATGAAATCTCTAGGTAAATTTTTTTTAAAAAATATTACTAATGCATTAGAATATTTATAAAAAATCTTTAATATGATAAAATTTTTTTTAAATAATAAAAAATAATAATTCAATAAAGATATCAATAAATTTTTTTAAAAAATAAATAAAATATGTGCATCAATGTATTATCATTTACGTTATATACACAACATAATTTTTTATGAAAAGTAAATTTGAGTATTCGAAGATGAGATTATAAAGTATTTTGAAAAGTGATGCCTAAAAAATCTTCAAGTAAAAAAGAGTTCTTCTAATATTATCAATGTACTAAAAAATTTTAAGAATTATTTCAATAAAATAATTCTAATTTATTTTTCTCAAATAAAATTTAAACAATAAATATGGAATAAAAAAAAACTAAAGCTACAATAAACAAAAAAAATCAAAGAAATTACTTTTTAAACACTGAAATTAAGATTATTTTTGTCAAAATTAATGAATAATACATAATTAATTTGTATCGTTTTAAATGAACACTATGAAGATGTTAATATTTTTTTATATATAATTAACTTTCGAATTCAAACTATATTACTTACTTTAAAATTATTTTTAATAAATTTTAATTAATTTTAAAATTTTATTAAAAAATAATTTTTAATAAATAATCAATTACATCTAATAAAAAAATTAATAATAATTTCATTTTATTTTTTTTATTTTCAAATTTATCGAACGATCCAAGACCGTTACTATAGTTGCCTAGGCAAAATAAATGAACATAGTATGATCACAGACTTGGCAATGTTTTTAGGTCCGTCCAACTCCATTTTCTAACTGAGGTAGTCTCATCACAACTTGTACAGATAACAAGGAGGGCAATCTAGCTAGTCTAACATTTTTTGTCTGCCGATCATTTCCTTGCGCAACACGTGTTTTTTTAAAAAGTTATTTATTTTATTAAAAATATTTGTGTCATTTCATGAATAAATAGTACAATTAAATAAAAAAAAACTAAAGAAAGATAAAGATACTTATGATATTAACGTGAAAAAAAAAAAACAAGAAAAGAAAGAGAATAAAGGAGAAAAAAAAAAGACTTGTTCCTGAATTGTTGAGGACAATTAAGGGTTTTAATGGCTTTGACTAAATGATAGAAAGCTGGAAGCTTCAAGAGGGGTGAAAATTTGGGAAAAAAAAAACTGAGAGTGAAGAGAGGAAAATAGGGATAGATGCAGATTTTTTGTCTTAGTTGAAATAAAAGCATGAAATTTTTTATTAGAGGTAATGAAAATAAATTGAATATGTTGTTCAACAAATTTTTTATCTCTTTTTTTAAAAATCTTTTTTATTAAAAGTTTAGGTGATTGTTTATCAAATTTATTATGATTTTATAAAATTTTGAATTAAAATTTTTTTTTTAATTTTATTTCATCAAAATAAATGAATTAAATGAAGGTAAGTTCAATGAGTGAAAAAGAAAAAAGAGGCAAAAAATTGTGAAAAAAAAAAGAATAGAGTCAATGTCGGCTTTTCAAAAAAGGGAAAAAAAGTGCAGATAAATAAAAAAAAGGAAAATATGAAAAAAATAAAATTTTGGTGAATTTAAATTTTGATAATTTTTGTTTTCTATTGTGATTTTTTGCATGTTCTAAAATAGAATTGACACATAACTTTAGGCATATTTTATATGTCTATCTTACTCTTGAACGAATTATTTTATAAATTGATAAAAATTATAATATTATTTTTTTAATAATTTAAAGATTTTTTATTTAAATATTTTTAATTACATATATGTTTTAATGCATTTAAAAACTTTTAAAACTTACCGTTATTATATATCATTATAATAGTTTAAAAAGGTTAACTGATGCGAAGCGAGGTCGGATGACTAGCGACCTTATAATTTTGTGTCCAAGCTTTTGCCTGAATGACACCTGTTCAACAAGAATTGAAAGAAAATTTTCATTTGCTGAGACTATCCTTGTTAGAGCGGATCGGCTGCGTGAAAGGCTGAAGAAAGAGGAAAGGGTTCTTGTTATTTTGGATGATGTTTGGGAAAGCCTGGATTTGGAAGCTGTTGGAATTCCTTGTGTAGGTGATGATTTGAGCTGCAAGGTTCTGTTGACTTCTAGAGATCTCAATGTTTTATCCATGATGGATTCTAAGAGAAATTTTGCTGTTGGTGTTTTAGAAGAAGAGGAAGCCTGGAACCTGTTTAATAAGATGGCCGGTGATCGTGCTGTTGAAAGTCCTGATTTGTATTCTACAGCAACTGAAATTGCTAAGAAGTGTGCAGGACTACCAATTGCCATGGTTACAGTTGCTAGGGCTTTGAGAAATAAAAATCCATTTCAATGAAGTAACTGACTGTGAGAACATCATAGAGATTATTGCCCAGGAAAGAGAGGCAAACATTGAAGAAAATGAAGCAATCAATGAAATAGAGTTCTGTCAGCTACGGTCCTTGAAACTTGGACGTCTGTCGAATTTCCTTCACTTCTGCTCGAGAAAGGAAACTCCTTTAGCATCTGAACATGGAAGAACTCAATCGAGTATTCAGACAAGGTCTAAGAAGACACTACAGGAAAATGGCGTATTAGTGGCAGTTTTGTAGCGATTGTTCACTTACAAATGCCGCTAGCTTTTGTGTTTTTATAAAACTTCAGGTGTTTATTATCAAAATGTCACTAAATTTTTAAATAGCGATATTGGTACTTATAAACGCCACCCAAAATTAGATATCAGTGACGTTTTTGAATAAAAATGCCTTGAATAATTTTTATTAAAAATTTCAATGAATAGTAAAGGCGTATTTTTGACAGACAACGTCTTCAATAATCACATCATAAAAAATTGTATGAGCTTATTGAAAGCGTTTTTCACAAGAAACGCCTTTAATAATTTGATCAAAAAATTTCGCAGGCTTATAAAAATGTTTGGGTCATACGAATGTTTGCCATCAGATTATAGGTTCGATCCCTCTCTTTAGCCTTTTTTTGGTTTTTTGCACATATTATTTGTAATTGATTATTTTAGGCATTTTCTTGGCAAAAACACCTTCACCGATTGCTTTAAAAAATTTTTCAGAGAATATTGAAGGCGTTTTTCTTAGAGAGACGTCCTTAATAATTCATAGACGTTTTTGGCCTATGGATTCTTAAAGACATTTTTCGTCGAACTCGCCTTCTATAATCCAATAAGTAAGTTTTTGTTGTGATTATTAAAGACGGTTTTTGTCAAAAATGCTTTCAATAAATCAGGACAAAAGTTGGAAGGGATGCTTGAAAGCATTTTTTTTTGCGTAAAATGCTTTTAATATTCCCAACGATAAATTTTAATGGACGGATTATTGAAGGTAGTTATATCCAAAAAATGCCTTCAAAAATATTTTAGTTGGTATTATTGAAAGTAATTTTGATAAAAAAAAATGTCTTTAATATTTTCTGTTAAGGATGATTAAAGGCATTTTTTTGCTAAAAATGCTTTCATTAATCCCATCAAAATAACATATTTGATATTATATATGTGTAGTCATTTGTAAGTTTATGCCCAAAAAAATATTTGCTGTCTATATTTATGCCCAGAAAACATTTAGTTTATATATCTGATACTATGAATTACATTTTGAAATTTACATAATGAACATTGTTGTATTTCAATATATTGACCACACATCCAAAATTAAAACTAATAACGTTGTCATATTAATATATTTTTCTGAAATAATCGTACTCAATAATTTATTAAGTACACATAATGTATTCATATTAAGTATAACAATAATATTAAACCAATACCCCAATGTACAAATTTAAAGTTTCATTCAACATGGCATGTTAAAAACATTATAACAATTTGTTCCATATATATTTACATTTAACCAACAATGTCTAACCTGAAGTTTTATCAACATTGATAAATGATAATACATAATCACACCATTTTTTACGGACTTCATCTAGTTCCTCTTCCGAGAAGCTTTCTTTACCCTTCCATTAAAATAATTATCAGAAGTAAATGTTAAGAAATGAGAATATAATGTACCTTTTTATTTTTTTCAAGATATAAAGAGTTTATGAAATTTATACTAACCTTGAATGGTGTGGTTATAAAATCATGCAACACTATCTTCCGCATAAAACAAAGGATATAATATCCACATTCAGTATTATCGGGTTGACGAGATACCTGAAAATTAAATTGAATGGGTTTAGAAAATATTTATCTATACAAACTCAGCATAAAAATAATATATTTCACATTTACTACTAATGACACATATTTTGATTTATTTATCTTCTTATCGAATACAGATGTTACCCTAAATTGAAAAGAAAAAATTACTTAATATATAAATAAAATTACTTATGAAGAAACATAATATATATAAAATAATAAAATGTAATACTTCTTTATAAAATTTGAATATCGGGGTTAGACATCACCATTGGATTAACTGAATTAAGTAAGTATAGCGTTAACAATTTGGTGTCAATCACAATCAGCACCTAATGACGACTGTAAAATAATAACAATGATATACTCAGATTACATATCTGATCAGATTTGGGTAAAGTTGGAGTAATTAAGGTTAGAATATAGCTTATTGCGCATTATACGAGAGCAAATAATAATCATCCGATCTTTTCATGTATAGGATCACATGATTAGCATGATAAACGACTGTGTCACTCTACTCACTAATAAAGTTAGAGTCAATGAGTCTAACTCTGTTAGTCAACTGTTTCCTTTTAAGCTTTCTATATAGGAAGCTGCACGATAACAATCAATACTGCTAGTTAGTATTACGCAATAATATAGATTACTATATATTGAATGTGCATATTTGTATTTGTAAGCTAACCTTATAAAAGCAACAATATCAACGGCTGATAATTCATCCAGTTCACAAAATTCTTTAACCTTCTCCATACCAATGAAAAAAAATGATGTTTTATCAAATAACCCTTCATCAGACTCAATGGTTATGAAGTTTCCTATGGATAAATGCTCCAGCGAATATTTGGATAACTCATCCATGAAAGCCTGAATAAGGGTCATACTGTGAGTCTGAACATCCTGCTACAATATTTAATGAAATATAAGTATTAAAACCAAATCAATTAATATAATAAACAAATTAATATTCAAATTATAAACAATATCAAACTTCTTGGGTGGTAGTAGAGGATGAGATTACTTTTTTACTTCCAACGAAAGCTTCTCGTACGGGGACGATGCTATCAGGTCAGGCTACTGGCATAACCTATTGCATTGCTACCAACATAGACTCCAAAACAACGAATCTTTGCTGTTGGTCATTGAGGCGTTGCTCCTGGTTATTAATATGTTGCTATTATTGCTCAATTATTGCTTCATATTGTGCATTTCTCATTCACGGGGTTTTTGGTTGTTTACCAAAAAACGTTGATGGTAAGACAAATTTACCAACTCCACAAACCCGATCAGGCCTTTCTTTAGCACATAATGCTAAAGACAAAAGATTTTCTTCATATTGGGTTGTCAGTTCACCAGATTTGACTTTGGCAGCATAATCATCTTGAAAGACAATAATCAGTTGGGTTGTAACAATAAATCTATACAAGTTAGTATACACTTATGGATACAACCACAATGTCAATCATACATTATATCAAAAAGCAGTTATACATACAATCTTTTTTGTCATTTTCTCAATTACTTCATTTACGAAGGATCCATCATTCCGTAGATGTCTTTGTTTCCAGACATCCTATCCGAAAACTTTTATGCTAGAGCTCACTGATTCCTATTAAATTATCTTAATAAAAGAATCAAAATGTATGAAATAAATGTTCATAAATATTCATTAATGAGTATTAAATAAGTGTGCGAATACATACAAGCTGATACTTCACATTTGCATATCCCTTTCTTGCTGTTTGATGGTTATATTGTTGTTTGGCCCGAATGTTTCGTTATTGTTCTTTAATTTTTTACAAAATCAAGAAATTACGTCAATCACATATGAGGATCAAATGTTATATTGTATAAAGACTTATAAATAGTTTTTAATAAAAATGAGTTTGTGTACTGAGAAATCTTTTGAAAGCCGATATTGAACAAAATTTATCCAATCTTTAACACTTATGATATCTGCATATATCGTAAGTGGAATGGTCAATACATCATTTTCACTAGCCAACGGTAAAATATATTAGGTTATCAATCTGCTTTTAAAATCGCTAGATGCTTTCCTAACAGATTGTAACATAATTTTTTACAATAAATTAAGACGTCAAACCACTCATAAATAAGTTAATACAATTAGTATGAACACATTGAATTTTAATTAATTGATCATTTAACAAATTTTACGAAATAGTTGAATAAACATACCACAACTGACTACCATATATCATCTTTGAGATCATTAGGAACTTGTCATCAATCGATGCACATAATTGAAATTGTACGACGGACGATGGCTCCAATATGAGTAGCCATCTTGACAACTCCTTCAGACACAGGCTGCCCACTTTGATTGAAGTCAACATGTATTTTTGTGTCGATCACTTTGATTTGCTTGTTTGAACCTCTTCCCTTTTTTTTTTGGCTTACCCTTATGTCTTATACATGTTCATTAGTAGGAGAATGATGTTGTTTGAAGTCCATAATACCTGCAATCTTGATCGTAATTGTACAAATTACACAATATGACCATCTAAATTGAACACTGTACATAATTTAATACAACCACTACCATACTTCATATAGAAATACCATTCAGCACAACATTCAACACACCATTCAGCAATGTGCTAAGACACACATTTCAGTAAACCACTCAGAAACACCATTCAGCATATGATTCAATCTCTTTATTTCATACAAATCCATTCAGAAAAACGATATCAAACAACAAGATTGAGCATACTATTCAGCATATATATGATTCAGACCCCTAATACCATACAATATCATTCGACATTACAATATCAGACTACAAGATTCAACAAATCACAATATTTAATGCATAGTATATAAAAACAGCATACTACATAGAAATAACATACTTGCAATATGAATAGAATCTTGGACAACTATACTTACGGTGATGTTAATGAAAATATATACACGCATATGTTAATATTAAAAAAATGAAAAAATAAAAAATCTCTATCCAATATTGTAAATAATAGAGTAAACTAAAAAAAAAAGACTTACCTATAAAAATAAAGGTGTGCAGTGTTGATTTGTTAAAGGTTGATGACGACGATAGAGATAAAGATACCAATGGTGTGATAGAAATGTGTTTAAGGGTTTGGTTGAATAACGCAGCTTTTAATCGTTCTGTGTTCCAGCAGTCTGTGGATTTCGATGTTTAAAGTAGGAAAATAAATATAAAATTAATTATTAAAGGCATTTCCATGGAACAACACATTTAATAATCCCTTAAAAATTTTATTAAAGATTATTAAAGGTATCTTTTACAAAAAAAAAAACACCTTTAATTTAGGAAAAAAAATATTTCAACTAACTTATTAAATGCGTTTATCCTTAAAAAATACTTTTTATAATTCATAAAAATTGTAAAAGACATTATGAGTAGAAAACCGCGTTCAATAATGATCGATTTTAACTGTTTATAACAAATTATTGAAAGCATTTTATAATAAAAGACGCATTTAATGATATTAAAAATATTTTTTTTAAAAATATTGAAGGGATTGTTATATGCAAACGCCTTCACTATTTATTTACAAAATCTAATAGGAATTATTAAAGGCGTTTTTCTTGAATATACGCCTTCAATAATCATGTTAAAATTTGTGTGGCGATATAGTGAAGGATTTTACAATAGAAGACACTTTTAATAATTCTTAAAATTTTTTAAAAGAAAATATTGAAGGCATCTATTATTAACAAACACATTCAGTAATGGATTATTAAGTGTAAAGGTTTATTGAAGGTGCTTTTTTGAATAAACGCCTTCTATAACCATCATAAAATATTGAATGTGTTTTATAATAAAAGACACCTTTAATAATCTCATTGAGGTATATTGAAGATATTTTACAGTAGAAAATGCCTTTAATAATGCTCAAAATTTTTAGAGGAAAAATATTGAAGTCGTATGTTATTAACAAATGCTTTTCGTAATAGATTACTAAGTTTAAGGGTATATTGAAGGTGCATTTTTGAATAAATATCTTCTATAACAATCATGGTATATTAAAGACGATTTATTGTACAAGACGTCGTTAATAATTAATAACAGGTATCCTTAAAGGCATTTTTCTTTAATATATGCCTTTAATTATCGTTTTCCAGTAGAAAACTTAAAATAAAAGCACTTAGAAATTATTCAATGCGTTAGTACCTAAAATAAAATATTAGCATTTAGTAATAACATTTTTTTACAATAAACGCCTTCAGTATTCGTCATAAAATTTGAGAATTGGATCACATGATTACGTTTTGCACTGGAACATGCCTTCAGTAAATTACAAGTATTTTCAAAAGAAGACACCTTTAATATACCCAAACGGTGAAAGCGTTTCTTGTAGAAAACTACCTTCACTAATATGAGGGTGTTATTGAAGGCGTATTATGTAAAAATCACCTTTCATAAACACATAAAATATTGATAGCATTTTTTGTGTCCTAAACGCCTTTAATAATCTCAAACAATTTCACTATGACGTTGGTGAATGCGCCGATAATACATTCAAAAACTATTTAGGATGAAATTATTGTAGGCATTTTTTTTTGTAAACGCCTTTCATAATCCTGTCCAATAAAAATTTCTCAAATTTAGCGAATCCAATCACCAACTTCAAGCTTCATATTCATTATTATACTATTTCTCTTTCTAGACCAAGTACAATTTACTTTCATTTTCCTTCAGATTTTAGTATTCGAGTATTTGTCTTTTAGAACCCTAGTTTGACTATTCATTACTTATTTATTTTAGCTTTTACTTCATTAAACTATTCCTTCAGCTTTTCCAATTCATGATATTCTTTTTCGTGTAAACAATTTTCTTCAAAACTCACCTTATTTCACCTTATGTCAACCCAAACTACAAATATTTTTGGGTACTGTCAATGTTAGCAGCAGAGTTTTAACATTCAAGGGCTCTGGTAGTTGATAAATTACTTCATAACAAGGAGTTCTCATTTTGTGTAAGTACTTGTCTTGTTATTATCTTTTATTTAAAACATAGTAAACTTAAGTATTGTACATGTTTGTTTTCATATAAATTATTTATATACATTTGGTATGATAATGTAACAAGTACTAAATAGATAAGAGTTAGATGCAAAAGTTAAGATTAAGTCAAGAGTACAGAGATGGAGTGAAAGATTTTTTTCATTTTGCATTTGAGAATACAAGTGAAGATAAATATGATATTATGCCTATGTGTGAAGTGTACTAATATCAAGTGGTAAATGCGTCAAGTTATTTTTGAATATTTAATTTGTATTAAATTTCTATCGGGATATGTTAATTAATATTTTCATGGAGAGTTTGCACCGTCAAAGTTTTCCACTAGAGTTTTTTCAACTTCAAATGCTCTCAAACAGTAACATGATTCTTTTATAGCAAATGACATTGAAGGCATGTTACGAAATGCTTTTAACATTCATAATCAACATTTTTGTAATCTTTCTCTCTAAAATGAAGGATTTAATCAATCCAATGTTGAAATGCATGAATTTGGTGAACCTAGGATAGGTGTATGTGACCAACAACCTAGAGAAGAAGCATCAAAGTTTTATAAGTTGCTTGAGGAAATAAGTGAAAAACTTTTTAAGGGATCGAAGCATTCAAGGTTGTTTTTCTGTGTTCGTCTTTTTCACTTAAAATGCTTATGTGGATGGATAAGAAACTCATTACCTTTATTATTATAGTTTATGAAAGAAATGTTTTCTTTTGCAAAAATCCTTAAATCTTGTACGGAATCAAAGAAGAATATCAAGGATTTAAGTCTCAGATATGAGAAAATTCATAGTTGTCCCAATGATTACATGTTGTATTGGGGGATAGAAAAAATCAAGAATCTTATCATTTGTGTGGTATTTCTCATTGGGTGGACAAAAACCTTGATAAAAGGTTGAATGTTGATGGTAATGAGGTATGTATTAAAAAGAAGCCTGTTAAGGTTTTATGCTATTTTTCATTAATACTAAGACTTTAACGACTCTTCATATCTTCCAAAACTGTAGATTCAATGAGGTGACATCATGAAAAGTGAATGGATGATGGATCATTGCGGTATCCTGTAGATTTTTTGGCATGAAAATCATTTCATTCTAGGTTTTCAAACTTTGCATTTATCCTAAAAATATTATGCTTGGACTAACATCTGATGGATTTAACCCATTCAAAATGATGAGTACTTCTTATAGTACTTAGCCAATTGTATTGATTCCTTACAATTTGCCATCATGGATTGCTATAAAGCAATAGTCATTTATATTATCTATGATAATTTAAAAAAAAAGTTCGGGTAATGATATAAACATCTACTTATAACCTCTTATTAAAGAGTTAAAGTAATTATGAGAAGGAGTTGAGACCTATGATGCATTAAAAGAAGAGAACTTCAATATACGTGTTACTTTCTTATAGACTATCAATGATTTTTTTGCTTATGTGAATTTATCTGGTTAGAGTACAAAAGGTCATTATACTTGTCCATGTTATGCTGCACAGACATGTTCAACGTGGTTACTTAATGGTAAGAAGTTTTGTTAAATGGGATATCATTGATAGTTAGATGATAATCATCGATTTAGATTCCAAAAATATCTTTTTGATGGAACTGAAGAGTTGAAGAGATCGCCTTTACCCATTAGTGGGTCTAATATCTTGTTAAAGTTAAAAGATATCAATTTCACTTTTGAAAAAAATGACTCCATTAAGGAAAAGAATGGGGGACATCTTTGAAGTTGGTGATAGTTATACAGAAGTTGGTGATCTTGATGTTCAAAGTGATAAAGATGATGATGAAGCAGATGACCCTAATGAGTCTGAGTTGTGAAAAAAAAGTATATTTTTTGAGTTATCTAGTTGAGAATTTAATTTATTACGCCATAACCTTGATTTGATGCACATAGAGAAGAATATTTGCGAAAGTTTTATTTGAGAAGGTCACCTTACATTTCAATGTGGATTTAGGGGAAAGCAATAATCGGTTTTAATAAAAAAAATTACTAAAAATTGGCCTAAAAGGTAAATCGATTTTCATTTTTTTTTGTTTAATAAATTAAATTGATTTGATGTTTGATCTATGCAATGTAATTGGTTGGTTTTTGGTTTAACAAATTAAATAAGAATTGATTCGATTGAAAAGATTGGCATTTTTTATTTTATATTAAAAGTAATAAAAATATTATTAATAATTTATATTTTAATTTTTTCAATTACCATTTATCCTTAGATTTTTCTAGATCAATTTTTACCCAATCCTAAAATCTTAATCCTATTAAGAATAGTGACTCAAATCTTATAAGAGATTTATTTGAGATTAGTTAGATATTACTTGATGAACAAGAAAACTTGCTGTTATAATAAATAGATCCGTAAATCTATAGCTAGACTTAACAAAATGAGTTACTACCAATCTTTTTTAACTAGATGTGATTGGTCACATATTGAATCTATCATTTTAATGAGCTCCTAAGATTGAGTAAGGATCCCTAAAAGAATAAGTTTGGGTCTACTAATTAGAACATGATTCGAGAGTTCAGTTATATATGGAGAAGGTTATGGTACCCCCACATGCTTATTCAAAATATGGTACAATTTTATTTTAAATTATCCTAAGGTCTTGATTTTAATATTCTTAAATTTTAATGTTAAGATATTGAAAATAACTTTTAAGATTTCTCTATCAATCTAATAGAATTCTTAAAAATATTTTCTCACCTCAAGAGTATTCAAGAATTCCATTTGTTTTTTGAAAGAGGTTTCGTCATCGAAAAAAGTTTAATCAATTTTTTTTATTTTAGTTTTTTTATTGAAAATACATCTAATTATTCTACCATTTGAGCCAAATTAAAAATGCCTTCTCACCTAGAGATTTTTTAGATAATCATATATTTGCGATTATTAAAAATTTCATCCTTAAAATTTATTTTTTATTTTTTTAAATTTTTTGACATTTGGGTCAATTTAGAATTTTCTTTTTGATTTCTAAATTTTTCACCATTTTGGTCTATTTAGAAAATTTTTTTTATTGTTTTATCTTTATATTTGCAAAGATAATAATATGACAATTATTTTTTTGAAATTTCATTTAAATTCTTCTACCATTAAAATAAATTTAAAGAAATTTCTCACCTAAAGATTTCTTAAGAAATTTACCATTTGAAATTTCTAAGATTCTCATCCTTGAAAATTTGTCAAATATTTTCAACCAATTTTTTTTTATTTGGAAAAGAATATGATTACTTTTATTGAAATTTCCTCTAAATTATTCTACCATTTAGGATAAATTTTAAAAAATTTCTTACTTAGAGATTTCTTAGAAAATTTACTATTTAAAATTTCTA